>NC_082694.2:45805539-47095917 GCF_949987515.2 Delphinus delphis | reverse complement strand
CCCAAAGAAAGGTCAAAACAACACATAGCCATGAACAATGTAAAAGAATGTTTCCTTCCTTTGACAGGAGCAAACATCAACTACCTATTTAATTGAGGACAGGTGCTATCAACATTATTAACTTTCAAGAGAAAGCTGATGACAGAAAGTCTGCATGTCTTAAAATGAGTCTAGGCTAGACTAGAGATTACTTCCTAGCTGATTAAAGTTCTTGATGTGGATTAAAGTTCTTGATGTGGGTTAAGTGTTTAAAGGATAGGATGGGAGAAAATTTTCCCCACCTGGGGAAAATGTTGAAATGTTTTCTGTTCAAACATCATCTCTCTTCATACCAATGACAGGTAATTTTCACAGATTGAAAATTGCACTTCCTCTCTTTTTTCAATCTAATATCCCTTTGAAAAATAGTTTTTGGTTTGAAAAATGGATATTTTCCTCAAGTAAAAATAATACTTGCCAACTGATGCAAGCAACTTATCTCAGGTTGGGTTGAATTTGGGAAAGGTTTACATTTTCAGTGGTTGATAAAGGCTAGAGTTTTCTCTCATAAATTCGTAATTTTTTATTGTAGTTGAGAAAAATAAAATTGGACTGAGAACGAAATAAGAAATTAATACCCCAATCCTTTATTTAAACATTAACTGCTTTCTATGTTAAGTCTCAAATAGATCCAAATTTCCTTTCTCCCATAATTCTCTAAAAAGTACCAAATACCAAATTAAAAAAATTAATGAACCAAAGTGCTATTAAACTCTTAGCAGCTGACTCCCTCATGTGTGAGTGACTAAGAGACATATTTCTCAATGACAATAATGGAAATGAGTTGAGAGGGCTAAAACAAATGGGTTATTTTGGAATTAAGCATTTACCCACTGTGGGGTTTTTAAAATATATCAGAACCTTGGGTACTCCTCCCTTCAAGAGATGGAGGCTCCCTTGAGTATAGGCTGGAGTTAGTGATGCTTCTAATGAACAAACTAAAGCAGAAGTTATGATGTGTGGAGACTGGGGCAGAAAAACAACACAGTGGCTTCTATCTTGTGTGCTCTTCGTTTTGGATCACTTTCTCAGGGGAAGGTCAGCTGCCTTATTATGAGGACATTCAAGCAGCCCTATGGAGAGGCCCATGTAGCCAGAAACGGAGGCCTCTTGTCAACAGTCATGTGGCTGAGGCTGTCTTGGGAGCCAATCCTCTGTTCCCAGTCAAGCTTTCAGATGACTCCTACTTCAGTTGGAACCCTGACCCAGAACTCCTGGAGCAGGCCCCTCGTGAATTCCTGACCCACGGAAACTATTAGTAAATGTTTGTTGTTTAAGCCACTAATTTTAGAATAATTTTCATATAGCAGTAGATAACTAAAACACCAATAATATGTCTTTGATATTCATTTATATTTAAAATATTCACATATCTTCCATTTTGTCATATTGCAAGCCCAAAGGATATACTAGCTTCTTAATATGTCAACTAAAATATGTAGGGAGGTGAGGCTATTATTAGATTTAGTTTTAGTAGATCTTGCATGATTTTTCCAATTTATATTGTACTTTTACCATGTATTTTTTCAGATTTATGAATAGATTTTCTGTAGCTAGTTTATGGACATAACTCCATCTTTCTTGTGATTGAATAAAAATTGATGAGCTGCCAGGCCTATAAGTAGTAGTAAACTCCAGGGATAAGTGCAGGACCTCTGGAGTCAGGCTGTTTGAGTTCAAATTCTGGCTTCACTACTAACCAGCTGTGTGACTTCAGACCAGTCACTGGTATCTCTGTGCCTCAATTTCTTCCTATGTGAAACAGACATAATAATAGAACCTTCTTCATAAGAGTTTCCAAATGTTTAAGCTGGTTGGTTTGACATTTCAAAATCAGTCAATGTAATTTACCACATTAATGAATGAAGGAGAAAAATCACATAATTCATTTTAATATATACAGAAAAAGCATTTAATAAATGCTACATCAATTCACAATTTAAGAAAACAACCCTCAAACTAGGAATAGAAGAGAAGCAAACACCTTTAATTTGTCAAAGGGCATCTATTAAACATTTAAAAATCTTATATTTAATCCTGAGATGTTGAAAGTTTTCCTTTTTGTTTTTTATTTACTTTTTCCTTTTTTAAACTTTTTATTTTATATTGGAGTATAGCCAGTTAACAATGTTGTGATGGCTTCAGGTGCACAGCAAAGCGACTCGACATGTAAACATACATATATAGATGTATACATATACATGTATCCATTCTCCCCCCCAACACCTCTCCCAGCCAGGCTGTCACATAACATTGAGCACAGTTCCCTGTGCTATATAGTAGGTCCTTGTTGGTTATCCATTTTAAATATAGCAGTGTATAAATGTCAATCCCAAACTCCCTAACTGTCCCTTCCCTCCATACTTCACCCCTGGTAACCATAAGTTTGCTCTCTAAGTCTGTGAGTCTGTTTCTGTTTTGTAAATAAGTTCATTTGTTTCATTCCTTTTTAGATTCTGCATATAGGTGATATCATGATGGTATTTCTCTTTCTCTGACATACTTGACTCAGTCTGATAATCTCTAGGTCCATCCATGTTGCTGCAAATGCTATTATTTCATTCTTTTCTATGGCTGAGTAATATTCCATTGTATATATGGACCACATCTTCTTTGTCCATTCCTCCATCGATGGACATTTAGGTTGCTTCCATGCCTTGCCTATTGTAAACAGTACTGCAATGAACATTGGGCTGCATGTATCCTTTGAGACCATGTTTTTCTCCAGATACATGCCCAGGAGTGGGATTACAGTGTCATATGGTAGCTTTATTTTTAGTTTTTTAAGGAACCTCCATACTCTTCTCCATAGTGGTTGTACCAATTTACATTCCGACCAACAGTGTAGGAGGGTTCCCTTCTCTTCACACCCTCTCCAGCATTTATTGTTTGTAGATTTTTTGATGGCCATTCTGACCAGTGTGAGGTGATACCTCATTGTAGTTTTGATTTGCATTTCTCTAATAATTAGCAACGTTGAACATCTTTTCATGTGCCTTTTGGCCATCTGTATGTCTTCTTTGGAGAAATGTCTATTTAGGTCTTCTGCCCATTTTTTGATTGGGTTTTTGTTTCGATGACATTAAGCCTCATGAGCTATTTATAAATTTCGGAGACTAATCCTTTGTCAGTCACATCATTTGCAAATAATTTCTCCCATTTTGTGGGTGGATTTTTCATTTTGTTTATGGTTTCCTTTGCCGTGCAAAAGCTTTTGAGTTTAATTAGGTCCCATTTGTTTATTTTTGGTTTTTTTTTTTTTCCATATTGTGGGAGATGGATTGAAAAAGATTCTGAGATTTATGTCAGAGTGTGTTCTGCCTAGGTTTTCCTCTAGGAGTTTTATAGTGTCTGGTCTCACATTTAGGTCTTTAATCCATTTTGAGCTTATTTTTACATACAGTGTTAAAGAATGATCTAATTTCATTTTTTTTTTTTTTTTTTTTTTTTTTGCGGCACACTGGCCTCTCACTGTTGTGGCCTCTCCCGTTGCGGAGCACAGGCTCCGGACGTGCAGGCCCAGCAGCCGTGGCTCACGGACCCAGCTGCTTCGCAGCATGCAGGACCCTCCCGGACCGGGGCACGAACCCATGTCCCCTGCATTGGCAGGCCGACTTTCAACCACTGCACCACCAGGGAAGCCCCTAATTTCATTTTTTTACATGTAGCTGTCCAGCTTTCCCAGCACTATTTGTTGAAAAAATGTCTTTCCACCATTGTGTAGTCCTGCTTCCTTTGTCATAGATTAATTGACCATATGTGCGTGGGCTTATTTCTGGGCTTTCTATCCTGTTCTATTGATCTATATTTCTATTTTTGTGTCAGTACCATACTGTCTTGATTACTGTAGCTTTGTAGTATACTCTGAAGTCAGGGAGCCTGATTCCTCCAGCTCCGTTTATCTTTCTCAAGATTGCTTTGGCAGTTCAGGGTCTTTTGTGTTTCCATACAAATTGTAAAATTTTTTGTTCTAGTTCAGTGAAAAATGCCATTGATAATTTGATAGGGCTTGCACTGAATCTGTAGATTGTGTTCGGTAGTATAGTCATTTTCACAATATTGATTCTTCCAATCCATGAACACGGTATCTTTCCATCTGTTTGTGTCTTCTTCGATTTCTTTCATCAGCATCTTATAGTTTTCGGAGTACAGATCTTTTGTCTCCATAGGTATGTTTATTCCTAGGTAAGTTATTCTTTTTGATGTGATGGTAAATGGGATTATTTCTTGAATTTTTCTTTCTGATCTTTGGTTGTTAATATAGAGAAATGCAACAGATTTTTTGTATTAATTTTGTAACCTGCTACTTTACCAGATTCATCGATGAGCTCTTGTAGTTTTCTGGTGGCATCTTCAGGATTCTCTATGTATAGTATCATGTCATCTGCAAACAATGACAGTTTAACTTCTTCTTTTCTAATTTGGATTCCTTTTATTTCTTTTTCTTCTCTGACTACTATAGCTAGAACTTCCAAAACTATGTTGAATAAAAGTGGTGAGAGTGGGGAACCTTGTCTTGTTCCTGATCTTGGAGGAAATGCTTTAAGCTTTTCACTGTTGAGAATGAGGTTAGCTGTATGTTTGTCATATATGGCCTTTATTATTTTGAGGTATGTTCCCTCTATGCCCACTTTCTGGAGAGTTTTTTTCATAAATGGGTGCTGAATTTTGTCAAAAGCTTTTTCTGCACCTATTGAGATGATCATATGGTTTTTATTAAGTTTGATATGGTGTATCTCATATTGATTTGCAGATATGGAGAAATCCTTACATCCCTGGGATAAATCCCACTTGATAATGGTGTATGATCCTTTTAATGTATTGTTGGATTCAGATTGCTGGTATTTTGTTGAGGATTTTTGCTTCTATGTTCATCAATGATAATGGCCTGTAATTTTCTTTTTCTGTGGTATCTTTGTCTGGTTTTGGTATCAGGTTGATCGTGGCCTCATAGAATGAGTTTGGGAGTTTCCTTCCTCTGCAATTTTTGGAAGAATTTCAGATGGATAGGTGTTAACTCTTCTCTAAATGTTTGATAGAATTTTCCTGTGAAGCCATCGGGTCCTGGACTTTCTTTTGTTGGCAGTTTTTAAATCACAGTTTCAATTTCAGTGCTTGTGATTGGTCTGTTTATATTTTCTATTTTTTCCTGGTTCAGTCTTGAGAGACTGTACCTTTCTAAGAATTTGTCCATTTCTTCCAGGTTGTCCATTTTATTGGCATACAGTTGCTTGTAGTAGTCTTTTATCATTTATATTTCTGTGGTGTCAGTTGTAACCTCCTTTTTCATTTCTAATTTTATTGATTTGAGTCCTCTCTCTTTTTCTCTTGAGTCAGAATAAAGGTTTATCAATTTTGTTTATCTTTTCAAAGAACTACCTTTTAGTTGCATTGATCTTTGCTATTGTTTTCTTTGTCTCTGTTTTGTTTATTTCTGCTCTGGTCTTTGATTTCTTTCCTTCTAACTTTAGGTTTTGTTTGTTCTTCTTTCTCTATTTGCTTTAGGTGGAAGGTTAGGTTGTTGAGATTTTTATTTTTTCCTGAGGTAAGATTTGATTACTATAAACTTCCCTCTTAGAACTGCTTTTGCTGCATCCCATAGGTTTTGGATCATTGTGCTTTCACTTTCATTTGTCTCTAGGTATTTTTTTTTATTTCTTCTTTGATTTTTTCAGTGATCCATTGTTTGTTTAGTAACATATTGTTTAGCCTTCACATGTTTGGTTTTTTTTTTAATAGTGTTTTTCTGGTAGTTTATTTCTAGTTTCATAGTGTTGTGATCAGAAAAGATGCTTGATATGATTTCAATTTTCTTAAATTTACTGAGGCTGGCATTGTGGCCCAGCATGTGATCAACCCTAGAGAATGTTCAGTGTGCACTTGAGAAGAATGTGTATTCTGCTGCTTTTGGATGGAATGCTCTCTAAATATCAATTAAGTCCATGTGGTCTAATATGTCTTTTAAGGCCTGTTTCCTTATTGATTTTCTGTCTGGATGATCTCTCCATTGATGAAAGTGGTGTGTTAAAGTCCCCCACTATTACTGCGTTACTGTCAATTTCTCCCTTTATGGCTTAGTATTTGCCTTATATATTGAGGTGCTCCTATGGTGGGTGCATATATATTTACTGTTGTTATATCTTCTTCTTAGATTGATCCCTTAATCATTATTTAGGGTCCTTCCTTGTCTCTTATAACAATCTTTATTTTAAAGTTTATTTTGTCTGATATGAGTATTGTGAGTCCAGCTTTCTTTTGATTTCCATTTGCATGGACTACTTTCTTCCATCACTACTTTCAGTCTGTATGTGTCCCTAGGTCTGAGGTGGGTCTCTTGTAAACAATATATATACAGGCCTTGTTTTTGTATCCACTCAGCCAGTCTATTTCTTTTGGTTGGAGCATTTAATCCATTTACATTTAAGGTAATTATCAATATGTATGTTCCTATTACCATTTTCTTATTTGTTTGGGGTTTGTTTTTGTAGGTCTGTTTTCTTACCTTCATCTTTTGTTCTCTTGCAGTTTGATGACCATTTTTAGTGTTGTGTTTGGGTTGATTTTTTCTTTTTTGTGTGTCTATTGCAGTTTTGGGGTTTGCTATTCCCGTGATGTTTTGATATGGCAGTCTATATATGTTCAAAGTTTTTATTTCTTGTTTTATTTTTTGAAGTTGCTAGTTTCTTTCCCACCTAGTTCCTTTAGCATTTGTTGCAAAGCTGGTCTGGTGGTGTTGAATTCTCTTAGCTTTTTCTTCTCTGTGAAGCTTTTGATTTCTTTGAGTCTGAATGACAGTCTTTCTGTGTAGAGTATTCTTGGTTGTATGTTCTTCCCTTTCATCACTTTAAATATATCATGCCACTCTCTTCTGGCTTGCAGATTTTCTGCTGAGAAATCAGCTTATAACCTCATGGGAGTTCCCTTTTATTTGTTTCTTTTCCCTTGTTGCTTTTAATATTTTTTCTTTGTCTTTAGTTTTTGTCAGTTTGATTACTATGTGTCTCAGCATGTTTCTCCTTGAGTTTATCCTGCCTGGGACTCTCTGTGCTTCCTGGACTTGGTTGACTGTTTCCTTTCCTATATCAGGGAAGTTTTTGACTATAATCTCTTCAAATTTTTCTCAGGTCCTTTCTCTCTCTCTTCTCCTTCTGGAACCCCTGTATTGTTGCATTTAATATTTTCCCAGAGGTCTCTTAGGCTGTCTTCATTTCTTTTCATTCTTTTTTCTTCTTTTCTATGGCAGTGATTTCCATCATTATGGCTTCCAGGTCACTTATCTGTTCTTCTGCCTCACTTACTCTGCTATTGATTCCTTCTAGTGTATTTTTCATTTCAGTTATTGTATTGTTCATCTGTTTATTCTTTAGTTCTTGTAGGTCTTTGTTAAACATATCTTGGATCTTAATCTTTGCCTCCATTCTTTTTCTGAGATCCTGGATCACCTTCACTATCATTATTCTGAATTCTTTTTCTAGAAGGTTGCCTATCTCCACTTCATTTAGTTGTTTTACTGGGGTTTTATCTTGTTCCTTCATCTGGGACATAATCCTCAGCCTTTTCATTTTTTCTGACTTTCTGTGATTGTGGTTTTCATTCTGAAGACTGCAGGATTGTAGTACTTTTTGCTTCTGCTGTCTTCCCGCTGGTGGATGAGGCTTGCATAAGCTTCCTGATCGAAAGTTTTCCCTTTTGAGTTTAGAAACATTAAGAAAAAATTCTGTTTCTTACTTTGTGTTACTGGTATCTAGAAATGGAACTAAATTTCATATTGGTTGGTTCTAAAACCACTTTCCTCAGTCTACTTACTAATACTGCTAATTTATCTGTAGAGTGTTTATTTCTTTACCTGGGTGATCGTGTTTTGACACAGGGTGAAAAAGAGATGATGGAACACAGAATGGCTCTTCAACAACTGCTCAGAAGTGGTGTACATCACTTGTCATATTTTATTGGCCAAAGCAAGAACCAAGGCTGATATCAATGGGGCAGGGAAATGTTATCACTCCAGAAGGAGAGGCAGAGAATATTGGGAATAATTATAAAATTCATTGCACAGATTTGTATATCATGCCATTTGTAAACAAAGCAGGGAATCTTACCTAAAAGCTAATCCCTAATTGTAAAATTACACAAGGATGGGGACCTTATTAGTGAATATGATGACTTAAATTAGAGTCTGTTAGGTCTTTATCTTGACACTCACATGCAGAAAGTCATCTGTTAATCAGAAACTTTTCTTTGATATTTTAGGTCTTGGTATCCAAGATTTCTAAATTTTGGAAATTATGTGTGCCTATGGAATAAACTACAATAAAATAATACCCTATATTTGTATAATCCTTTACAGTTTACTGGGATACTTTGGCATTATTTCATATAAAACAATGAAATAGAGTTGGATATTTTAATTGCCTGTTAATCAGTCTTGTTCCCCAATAGACAGAAAAATACAAATGAAAGTTTGGGCAGTCTTGTACTCAATTTCCCTATCCTCAGAATCTAACACAGTATCTGACACAAAGAGGTCTCATTTACAGAATGAAATGAGATTTAATTACTTGTTCAAGGTCATGATGCTAACAATTTTGGGAGCAAAGATTTAATGCAGGCCTTCTGGCCCCAACAGCAGTGTTTGCTCCTCTACACCACTGCCAGCCCAATAGTATCTGCCTATATAAGGGCAGAGAAACTAGAAAACCAGAGAAAAATTAACCTGTTTGTATTTTCTCTGAAACTGACCAACATTTCTACTTTCAACATGCTGGCAGGTGAACAGATGAAGAAGATAAAGCATGGGTCAATAGGAAGGCAACTGCTGAGAAGGCCCTGCCCATAAAATACCATCAATGTGCCCATCTGTCCCACATTTAGATACACATTTTTCAAAATCAACATATTTACACCCATTTAAGTGAATAACATATGTTTAGAAAGGTATTAGAAAGTGCTGCTAAAGACTGGTGAGAAAGCCTGAGGTCTAAGAGAACAGCAATCACTAGGATTTCCTTACGATGGAAAGAGCCATGGAAGCTAGTAGAGAAGTTCCCAAAGGGGGAAGGTCCCCAGTGTTGGCTAAAGGGGTAAATTTGGCCTGTGTAATTTTATTTGCCAGGGTCTCTGAACACGAGCAGCACTCATCAGTTGCTTTTTACCCTAAATAAATGGGTATTAGAATTGAAATGATTTCCCCAAGTCAGGCTGATGTTGTACTTTGAGAAGAGCATAATCACCACTAAGCAGAATAAAACATTTTCTCAATGGCCCTCTGTACGATGTTTCAAATTTCCTGATTTCAAACTTCTTTATTTTCTGCATTATCTCTCCATGTTACCAGTCAGTCAGTAACCATATTTCCAATTTTATTTTGGACATCTAGGTGCTCTGGGTGATAGAATCACAAGTAATCATGTCTGTCTTTACCTTCCTGAAACTAACAATCTAGATATAATATAGGAGAACATACAAAGGGATTTCATACTATGAACAAATCAGAAATCATTAAATTAGCACCTGTTTTGGGTCAGTGTATTGTGGGAAGCACAAAGAATTGAATCCATAGTCTTTGCTGGAAAATAACTATATAAAATATGAAATGGTAACTATATGAAAAAACTAAACTCAAAGCAAAACTAAATAAAAGTATATGATACTGTAAAATACATAATCTTATTGCTTGTATATAATCTATATTCTATAATATATATTAAGGATATATTGAATAAAGTTGTACTGTAAAAATATGTAATCTTATTGTTAAGTGATCACACAGATTTTAAATACTGTGAGTTTTAGTAGAGGCAGAGCTATGAGCTGCAGTAAATGGGAAATTCCATGAAGGAAGAAAAAACTTGAGGTATGCCTTGATATGAAGAAAGAGTACAATCTTGAGGAAATATAAATAAAAGAATGATCCAGGTTTTAAAGAGAGTTCATCAGGTGGTAATTCCAAAGCAGACTGAAGTTTTAATTCTATTTTAGAAGAAAAAAGGGGATAATATTTGGAGGAAAAGATAAGAAAGCAGTAAGATAGGATTCATGATAAGAGCAAGGAGCAGAAAACAGTGTGCTGGTCCCTGCCACTTCAATATATTCTTCAGAAATAATTGAGGTTAAAGCTTTTCTCAGATGTTTTCATCCTAGACTAGAGATCACCACTGTAAAAACTGGGCATAAAGCAAATAAATACACAAGGAGGTGAGGCTATGGGGCAGGACAACTCCTTTTAGAGTCTCCAGTGTACTTCCTCTTCAACTTTCTGGCTTTAAGATTCATAAGAGAAATTCCCTACTCTTTCCAAACAGCAGTCATCTACCTTAGTTAGATAACATATTGGGTAAGTTCAGAAAAATGCTGAATGTGTTGGTAATAGATGTCTCTTTTGTACTGCTCCTACATTAACTCTAATAGCTGTGTCTTTAAAAGGAAGCAGGATGGACCCTGACAATGTGGGTATAGCTGTACTGATGCTGTAGATGAACAGCAATGACCTCTTTTCCAATGGCTGCCAAGGTTCTTTTTTGTTTTTTAAATCTTCTCAGACTGCATGAGTTCCCAGATATCTTAGTATTTCTGCCTTCTTTTGCAGTGCAATTCCTCACAATCAGGTGTGTACTTAGTTTCCAACTTCCTCTTCAAGAACATATTCATCATGAAATAATCTACTTGAAGCAGAACTTCAGTTCATCTTTCTGCGTAATACTGTTCAGCTCAGATAACCACCATTCTGCAGAGCAGTGTGATGTCAGACCACCCATCCTCTTGAGGGTTTGGATGTTTAGAAACCTCAAAACTACAGTGTGCATTTTTACATCCGTAATTACTTTAAAGTCATTTTGTCTGCTTCAGACAAAATGACTAATACTTGTCCTACCTTCCTCTAGACATTTTTGTATAATCTACTGGCAATTTCTGAATCCAAAATTCAGAGACTACAGAAAACATCCACTTGATGTGAGTCACTAATTTGCCTTTTACTATTACAGAACAGATCAGCAGTCCAGTGACTCATTAAAAAAGAGGGACATTTTTCTATCATTCATTTCTCCTCTAGTAATGTTATCTGTGGTCTGAAGATACACGAGGTCGATTCACACAGAAAGGTCACCAATGCGCCTTAGCTCGTTTCTCACTGAAAATGAAAGTATGGAATCTTATTGGAAGGAAGGAGTCTGGTATACATCTACTGACCTAGAAACAGCTTAATCTAGGTATATTTACTGAGGAAACCAGAGGAAAGTGATTACAACCACTGCCACTACATTCACTGTGCTAGATATGGAGAAGAAAAGTGAAGGAATTGTCCTTAAGGAATTCAAGTTTAAGAAAGAATAAACACATACATGAACAAAAATGGTATAACAAAGTAGGTACACTATGAGTGGTATGTGACACAGAACAGCGCTGGGCATCTCAGTAAGAGCTCAATACATGGCAGTGTCATCATTAGAACTCTTCATTCAGTATAATGTTATGATGGAGGGGAAAGTGATTAAGTCAGATTCGTTACATAAAGGAAGGTTTCCCTTCAGTTACTATTGTGTTAACTATTTGTAATATGAAATAAGCATACTTAACTTTGGTTTTTATAATGGAAGAAATGGAGATTGAGTAGTTAATGTTCCTCAGATCGCATGGCTATCAGTTCAGGTTTGTCTTTAGAATTGCCTCATGTCCAAGACTATCTTCTTCCCAGCATACTGACTCTTTCCACTTTACTACCATCTAGGCCTCGTAGAGGTTGCAAACACATACGTTGTTCATACTCTGTATCCTTAAGGAGTGTGTAAACCTGTTTAAAATACCTCTCTACTCAAAAATATAAAACAGAAACACAGCGTGTAACAGAAAATTCCATTGGTCAAGAGGAGATAGCTTCAGCAGTTTCAAACCAGGTCATTCTTAGAATTTCCTGAAGATGGGTGTGGTTACAGTCAATCTCTACACCACTTCTAGTAGCATGTTTAGTACAGATATCGGGCTTCAGTGAATAACCTGGCTTCAAAGGAAAAAGGAAATAGTTAGGACCAGTGCCATGTCTCTTTTGGGTATGGAGGTATTCCAAAAGAAAAATAGACTAGTCTGACTTGTAGAAACAGGTGATTAATTCAAAAATGGACGTTCTGTTGCAGTTTGGGGGAGGAGTATTTTTTAAAACTTTAAAAAATTGCGTATTTGATTGTGCTTTAAATGCTTTGTATTCATAAAGCCTCATGACCTAGATACAAAGTATCGCTAAAATTGTATGATATTTTTTATCATTCTGATAGACTGGTTTACTTCTGTGAAGATCAGGTAAGATGAGCATAATGAGTTCTGGGTATTTTTCTGGGGAGCAGGTCTTACTGCCAGAAAGATAATGAAGATCTCATAGGTCTGTGTCTGTGGACAAAACAATAGTAAATGATCCTCTCACTCTTGAGCTACCTAAGTCTGTACGAAAGATGTTAATAAAGTATTTCAATCTGAAGTGTTAATGATCAATTAATTAGTTCAACAGTCAACATTCAATACACAGTTATAGATTATTCACTAGGTGCATGCACTTTGCTCTTGAGGCCTGTGGGGAATGCAAAAAAGAGAAAAGATATATAAAAGTTCCTGTCCTAAAGGAGATGAAAAGCAATAACAATGAAAATGAGATGCTGGTTGATTCTTTCAAAGATTAAGTGTGTGCTAGGCACAGGACTAGGCCTTACAGATACACTGGTACTTGAGATGGACAGAATGCCTTCTCTCATGGAGATTATATTATCTTAGGAGACTCAGGCAACACATTCCTAAATAAATAAATAAACTGGATCATGGGTAATGAGAAGCACTACAAAGAAAATAAAACAGATCAAAGAAAGTCTCTTGGCAGAGGTAATACTTGTGTCAGCCACACAAACATCTGAGGCCAGTGTGTTCTTGTAGCGACAAACTGCAAATACAACCATTGGGAAGTAGGAGCAAACATGTAGCAAGCAAACTTCAAAAAGTACCAAAGTCAGCCGCTGGGCCCTGAGGGTTCTGGGGAATAGTTTGAATTTTAATCCTGTTGCCAAGGGAAGCTGGTCAAGGGTTTTTTCAGAGGGATGCAAAATGACACACACACATAATTATAATATACACATAATATGACGCTCTTCATCCAAAAGGTACACCTTACGTGCTGTGATTGTTGAGAGGCTGGACAGTTAGGTTTTTTACTCAGAAATTTAAGGATGACTCCATGGAGCAGTTTGCCTTTGAGCTGAGTTGAGCTGAGTTCTGAAGTGTTCATAAAACTTGATGTGCCCAGGGAATGGTATGAACAAAGCTCTCAGGCGAGAAATCCTAAGATGTTGACAACTTACACATTCATGACACAGATACATTTGCCTCCTAAGAAGGGAAGCTACTTGAGCTCAAAGAAATGACTGTTTACTATGAAATCGTAGGTGCCAGAGCAGGCTGAAATGTCTGGGGAGTGAGAGGTTGCGGGGATGAGAGTGGCGGACTTTAGCCCTCAAGCTACAGCAGTGGAGCTGTTTACTCTGACACCCGGGAAGCTGACCCTCTTGTTGTGCTTTGACATCCTGAAAGACAACATGATGTAGTAAATGTCATGATAAAGGTGTTATGTTCAGGAATCTGCTGAGGTCACAGGGAAAGGTCTACATCCTCAGAGTAGAAGAGATTCTCACTCGTGAATATGAATGGGCTGCCCTCTGCTGCCTTTTATGTTTCTCCCAGTGATTATGCAATAGTGCAGTCTGTATCTAGAAAGGGGATTCAAGGGCTTGAGAAAAGGGACTGGAAGGCCAGTTCCTGGCTTTGGGTTATGCTAACTCCTCAGAAGCAATTGAGGACAACTTTGGTAGCTCTGTCTCAAAGGGGATGGTGTGCTCCACGCCACTAATGCAGTTTAATATGCAGTGCTGGAATTATTTGGAGGTCTTCATTTTAATGTGGGGTATTTTCATTATGCTGCTTTCCTAACTTGGAAAGACTTGGTCAGACAAACAAATTTGCCTAGCAATGCATATTACCTGTTGAATAATGCAAAGGCAGAGGTCAGTAGAATTTTTATGTGAAGAACCAGGTGGTAAATGTTTTGGGGCCAAGCAGCAAAATCAAGCGTATTAGAGGCAGTTCTATAACCAGAAAGAAAAGAATCTACAGTTTTTCACTGATGAATTTATAATACCAATTACAACTTTTTGTAATACAAGTCTACTAATAAATGGAATTTTTCTTTGGGAAATAGGATTTCCCTGAATTGGGGGTTCAAAATTAGTGTTCTTCATCATCAAATCAATTGCAGATATTCATCTATAAAAAGCATTCTTAGCTCCCAAGCTGTACTAAAGCAGGCATTGGGGCTGAATTGGCCTAATGGATATAATCTACTGACTGCTGCCCTAAAGTCTGTATACCTTAACTTGCCACATGTACATATCAATTAATAATCAAAATATTGATAGCTTATTTCCCTATAACAGTCCTTTTCATATCATATATAATAGACAAGTAGTTAAGAGCACGTATTTCAGAATTAGAATAATCCAGATACAATGCTTGGCCTCACTCCTTTCTAGCTATATGACTTTAGGAATGTCACCTAATATCCCGAAAGTCATATATTTGATGATGAAGAACACTACCTTTGAGCCCCAATTAAGTGAAATCCTATTCCCTCAGACTCGACTTTCTCATCTGTAATATAATGATAATATTAGTATCCCTTCAATCCCATTTTGAAGAGAAATAAGTAAGATAGTGTTAGTATAGTGTCTAACATGTAGTGAACAATAAATAATAGCGATTAATATTTTCTCATATGATATCTCCAATAATTCATTGGAGGTATGTAATACAGGGATTAATTTTTCTCTATTGCTATTATTCCTCATTGGGGAAAAATGAGACAGAGATCAAGGAACCTACCCAATATTTGTGATGACACTACAGCTAGAACTGAGTTCTCTTATTTCATTGATTCATTTAGTAATTATATATTAAGTAATTATTAAGTATGTATGTATGTGGTAGGAAGAATTCTAAGATGACCATGAAACCTGTCAGTGGTGTATACACCCTCTGTAATCCCCTTTGCTTGAGGGGATTGGGTGGGACCAATTGTGGGTTTGGGTGGAACCTGTGGGTGCCAGGGATAGTAACTAACTTGATTAGATTACATTATATGGCAAAGGTGATGGAATAGTCCCTCCTACAATATGTTACATTGTATATGAGTCCATGATAGCAGACTGGAGGGAGATTCTCTGGCTGGCCTTGAAATAAAATAGCTATGACATGAGACAGACAGGTGGATAGGACTTTAGGGAAGCCTATAGGATCTGGGAGCGACCTCCCAACCAACAGCCAGTAAGAAAATGAGGACTTCAGTCTCACAACTGCAAGAAAGTAAATTCTGACAACTTGAATGAGCTTGGAAGCCTCCAAGCCCCAAATGATAACACAGTCCAGTCGACATTTTGGTTTCAGTCTTGTGAGACCCTGAGCAGAGAACTCAGCTGTGTCATGCCAGGACTTCTGCCCTGCAGAAACTGTGAGGTAATAAGGGTGTGTTTTATGAAACAGCTAAATTTGTGGTAATTTGCTACAGAGCAAAAAATATCTACTACACTGTGTCAGGTAGTTTGCTAAGTGATGAGAATAGAGTGGTGAAGAAAAATAGACTTGATTCTTGTCCTGTTGGATTTATGGTTTGGAGAACAAGGAGACTACTTTAACACAGTACATTTCTATGATAAAAGTAAAAAGAGGATGTCATGAGAGAAGGAAGGAGGTCATCTAGCCATCTGACGATTGGGTGACAGGGAAAGTTTTCTGGAGATAGGTTAAGAATGGAAAATTTAGTAGGTTTAGTCAGGGAAATGGAGGGCTAGGGTGGGGGCAGGTGAAAAGAGTATTTCAGCCTGGGAAGTAGAGGCACAAAGATTCTGGAGGAGGGTGAGAGCCCAGGGTAGCCAATGAATCACTCACTGAGCTGTAGGGAGAGTTGGAGAGATGAGGCTGAGTAAGCAGCTGCTAGTTCATGAAGGGCTTCTATAGAGTTTGGACTTTCTGTTGAGGGAAATGGGGAGCCAGTGAAGGGTTTAGAGTGGAGGAGTGGCAGCTTTGGATTTGTCCTCTTTGCATTCTGCATTTAACTGCAGAATAAAGGATGAGAGACTTGCTGAGGGGCAGAGCTATGTACAGGTGACAGATTGTAGTAGTTGGAACTAGGACCATGGCAGTTAGGGTGAAACGAAAGTGTTCAGGGCCTCCTATGTTTCCACGGCATGGATATTGAGTTGCCTTAGCTTCTGACAAGATAGATGTGATGGTTTATAAAGCCATAGCTAGAAATGTAAAAACTCACTCTCCCACTAACACCTTTTTAAAAATAGGTTATACGACCAGAATGTCCAGACTGTGGGAACGGAAGATTCAATCAAGTGTTCTCATTATCGTCTCCAAAAGAGGAAGAAACTTTCCATTGGTTCCCAATGGTGATTTTTTTCCAGGAAAAATGCTTTCAGAAGAGTGGCCACTCACAGCTGTTTATTGATCCTTCCCATGATTGAGAAATAATAAAATACTCCGACCTTTTTAATCCTATTGCATCCCTCTGGCATTTTGATGAAAAGCAATTAGCCACTTCTCTTTTCCGGTGATAGCAGTTTCAAATCCAGATCAAGCTCCCTAATGAGAAGATCATAAGCTAGGATGGAAAAGCAAATGGTCACCTGACAAGCCAGAGTAAGATAAATGTTGGTGCTTTAGGCAGGGGCCACTGGGCAGCAGCTGAGAAGGTTCACTGCAAGAGAGTTTAAAATTAATCCTGACCTGCAGAATGGTATGGATGTCATCATGAATCTGTTGTTAATCCTTTAAGTGCTGAGGTGCAAGGTAGTTTGTTTATGGTAGCAAAGGGGATGTAAAACTTACGATTATTTGATTGATGAAAAATAATGTCATGGATTTTGTATCCTATCATGGAGAGAGCTTTGGGGTGGTTACTATGAGTTTGGGTTCCACTGAAGGTACATTACAGACACTTATTCTTTATCCCCTAAATAGGGTTTAGAATGATTCTCTTTAGCCCTGAATAGGAGAATTGTTGCAGCATTGAGCTTCTTGTACAGCTATTTTGGTAAATGACAGAGGCAGAGCCTCCAACAAGCATATCTGAAATAAGAGGAGGTTTGACAGCCCAGGAAGGCTTTGATCATGTGATAAACGAGTCAATGGGAAGAAATCTCTCAGGTGAGAGAGCTATAGTTCTATCAATTATGTTCTATAAATCTGGAGAATTGGGGAAAGAGTGCGAGGTTGCCTTTCAGCTCCTGCCAGATGGATTTCTAGGAGAAAAGCTCAGCTGCATTCCAGAACTTGTCTGTATGGCAGATGAACTCTCAGCTGAAGTATTTTAATGTAGATAGGAATAATATGAAAGTACTGACTTATTTCCTCAATCTTCTATATAAAACAGTCTGTGGTGGGGAGCTGCTTCTGATGTAGACCGAATAAAACAAATAAGGAACCTTGGGTACAAACCCTCTCCTTTCAATGTTACCAGGGTGAAACTTTCAAACATGTTTTATTTAGCAGTCCTCAAATTGGCCACTCTGATAAAGGTTGACTGTAAGGGACCTGATATTCCTGAAGCATGGTGTCTCTCATGGGGACGCTCTCCTTAACTCTGTGTGTACTTTATTGCTGAAATGAAAAGCTGATAAAGTGACCCTATAGTGAACACAGGAAAAGTGGCACAGGGGTCGCTGTTTCTCATTTTTCCTGGATAGGTGGATTCCCAAGGTCAAGCTTCAAGGTCTAGGAAATCTCTTGGGGACAATTTATCTTATAAGATTTCCAACACCAAGATCAATCTAAGTAAACTCTCCCTGAGCATTTTCAATATGGAAAGCTAAAGTGCTACAAAACGAGCTTCTGGTTTTCTGAGAATAGAGCACATTCGCTGATATATGATGACCATCAGCTTCACACCCATCCCTGGGGACACTAGGAAGGAATCAGTTCTAAGATGCTGAAGGAAACATTTAGTCTCTGGATCTTTGTGATGTTTATGAATGTTAATGTCCCCCACCTGCACTACCTCCAGGCCCTGACAATACAGTTGACTCTTGAACAACTCAGGTTTCAGCTGCACATGTCCACTTATACACTAACTTCTTTCAGTAGTAAATACTACAGTGCTAAATGGTCCACAGTTGGTTGAAACTGCAGATGGGGAACTGTGGATATGGAGGAACTGTGTATAAGGAGAGCCAACTATATGTTATATAAGGATTTTTGACTGTGTGGAGGGTTGCACCTCTAACTCGCGCATTGTTCAAGGGTCAACTGTATATTTTTATTTCTTAGATCTAAATAGTTATATATTGTAAATGAATTGGTGGTAGGAGTCATATAAAGAAGGGACCAAGTCTTCCAAAATACTGTCACCAGCACTCAACTAACCTAATACCTCAGGTCAATGAGCATGTTAATGAAATCTGATCTTAAATCACTATATTACACTGACCTCTTAGAACCATCCGCATTTGAGGTCCATTGATAAAGAGAAGGAGATTAAAGGGATCTGGCTTTGGATCAGTTAGACATGCATGTTGTTGGCAGTTACAGAAAACTATGGTGGCTTATAGAAATATTCTTATATTTCTCCTGTGATCTGTTGTCAGTTCAACATCTTTGCCTCTCTTTTATTTTATTTTTTTATTGAAGTATAGTTGATGTACAATGCTATGTTAGTTTCAGATGTATAGCAAAGTGATTCAGTTTATATATATATATATATTATACACACACACACACACACACACACACACACACACACACACATGTTCTTTTTCAGATTCTTTTCCCTTATAGGTCATTACAAAATATTGAGTATAGTTCTCTGTGCTATACAATAGGTCCTTGTTGGTACTGTGTATATGTTAATCCCAAACTCCTAATTTATCCCTCCCTACTGCTTCCCCTTGGAAACCATAAGTTTGTTTTCTATGTCTGTGGGTCTATTTCTGTTTTGTGTGTAAGTTCATTTGTATCATTTTTTAAAAATTCCACATATAAGCAATATCGTATGATATTTGTCTTTCTCTGTCTGGCACAAGGCCTCTTGCACCAAACAGTTAGCTAAGCTGTGAATGCAAAGGAAAAGTTCTTGAAGGAAATGAAAAGTGCTACTCCAGTGAACAAATGAGTGATAAAGCGAAACAGCCTTACTGCTGATAAGGAGAAAGTTTTAGTGTTCTGGCTAGAAGATCAAACCAGCCACAACATTCCCTTAAGCCAAAGCTTAATCCAGAACAATCCCTAACTCCATTCAATTCTTTGAAGGATGAGAATGGTGAGGAAGCTGCAGAAGAAAAGTTTGAAGCTAGCAGAGTTTGGTTCATGAGGTTAAGGATAGAGGTTGTTTCCATAACATCAAAGCATGAGGTAAAGCAGCAAGTGCTGATGTAGAAGCTGCAGCAAGTTATCTAGAAGATCCAGCAATGATAATTAATGGCTACACTAAAATAACAGATTTTCAATGTAGATGAACTAGCCTTCTATTGGAAGAAGATGCCATCTAAGACTTTCATAGCTAGAGAGAAGAAGTCAATGCCTAGCTTCAAAGGACAGGCTGACTCTCTTTTTAGGGGCTAATGAGCTGGTGAAACCAGTGTTTATTTAGCATTCCAAAAATCCTAGGACCCTTAAGAATTCTTCTAAATGTACTCTACCTGTGCTCCATAAATGGAACAAATAAAGCCTGGATGACAGCACCTGTTTACAACATGTTTTACTGAATATTTTAAGTCTTCTGTTGAGACCTATTGTTCAGAAAAAGATTCAAAATATTCCTGCTCATTGACAATGCACCTGGTGACCCAAGAGCTCTGTTGGAAATGTTCAATGAGATTAATGTTGTTTCATGCCTCCTATCACAACATGCATTCTGCAGCCCATGAATCAAGGAGTAATTTAAACTTTCAAGTCTTATTATTTAAGAAATGCATTTCATAAGGCTATAGCTGCCATAGATAATGATTATTCTGAAAAATCTGGTCAAAGTTAATTGAAAACCTTTTAGACATGCATGTCTAAATGGCATTCTAGATGCCATTAAGAACATTTATGACTCATGGGAAGAGGTCAAATATCAATATTAACAGGAGTTGGGAAATAGTTGATTCCAACCCTCATGGATGACTTTGAAGGGTTCAAGACTTCAGTGGAAGAAGTCACTGCAGATGTGGTAGAAATAGCAAGAGAACAGGAATTAGTAGTGGAGCCTGAAGAAGTGCCTGAATTGCTGCAATCTCATGATAAAACTTGAACCAATGAGGAGTTGCTTCTTATGGATGAGCAAATAAAGTGGTTTCCTGAGGTGAAATCTACTCTTGGTGAAGATGCTGTGAAGATTGTTGAAATGACAGCAAAGGATTTAGAATATTACTTAAACTTACTTGATAAACTGTGGTAGAGTTTGAGAAGATTGACTCCAATTTTGAAAGAAGTTCTGTGGGTAAAATGCTATCAAATAGCATCGCCTGCTACAAAGAAATCCACTGTGAAAGGAAGAGTCAATTGATACAGTGAACTTCATTGTTTTATTTTAAGAAAATGCCAGAGTCACCTCAACTGTCAGCAGCCAGCACCCGGATAGGTCAGTAGCCATCGACATCCAGGCAAGACCCTTCAACAGCAAAAAGATTATGACTCACTAATGGCTCAAATGGGGGTTGGTATTTTTTAGTAATAAAATATTTTTAATTAATATATGCAATTTGGAGGATATAATGAGATTGCACACTTAATAGACGACAGTATAGTATAAAAATAACTTTTACATGCACTAGGAAACCAAAAAATTCACATGATGTACTTTATTGCAGTGGTCTGGAACAGAGCCTGCATTTTCTCCTATAAATTTAAGTCTTTATGATGCCATTCTGAAGGAGATTTCCATTTGAAGCTTTACTTTATAATGAAAGGCTTTGCTCACAGTTCAAGGGATTTCAGGCACTGGTGCACAAATGAGGGAGATCTAGGGTCAGAACAACTATTCTAGTGCCCCAGAAATCTCACTGAATTAGTGACAGACTTTATACATGGCTACCTACTCCACTTAGGAGGCTGGCACTGAATATTGCCTTGAACAAGGGCAGCCCTAGAATATTAAATCTAGATTAGGTCATTGTACTTGTTTTTTTTTTATTACAGTGTAACAAATTAGCACAAATATAGTAGCTTGAAACAGCACCCACTTTATTATTTTACTGTTCAGTGGGTGAGAAATCTGTTGTGGATTTGTCTGGGTTCTCTGTTTAGGACCTCACAAGACTGAAGTCAAGATGTCTGCCGGTTTGCACACTTATCTGGAGGATCTAAGAAAGAGTCTCTTTGCAAGCTTGCTGGTTGTAATGAGAATTCATTTCTTTGTTCTCATTTTCTTGCTGGCTGTTACCTGGGGGTATACTCAGCTCCTAGAGGACACTCTTAGGTCTTGCTTTATGGCCCCCTCCGTCTTCAAGACAGTTTTGAATCTCCCTTGTGCTTCAACCTCTGACTTCCTCTTCTGCTATCAGCCTGAGAAAACTCTGCTTTTAAGGGGCTCATATAATGAGATTATGCCTGGTAATATTCCTAATCAAAGGAATAATTAATCCAAATTAATCAAATAGTTAATCCAAATTACATTTGAAAAATCATTTTTGCCATGTAAAGTAACATAATCAGAAGAGTAACGTCAGGGGACAGAGATCATGGGGTTGGTGGGGGGCATCTTAGAATTCTCCTCACCACTGTTATCTCTGGCTGACGGCATGTCCATGAAAAAGTAGAATTCTGCCTTATACTTTTTTGGGGGACTCTTGATGCGTAAGGCAGAAGAACTAAAACAGCACTGTACACAGACTTGGCCAACCCAGTGGCTTATCTCAGGAATGAGTCTTTTGAGATAGCCATGCCATATGGAAGAGCAAGGAGGGGAGTTAGAGAACTTTAAACTGTATGAAAATAGAAATGGAACTTTGCTTTCATATTCCCAATATGTAATCTAGTATGTCATGGAGTAAGCACTCAGTGTGTTAAATGAATGAATGATTAGACTGTGTATTAGTCACCTTTTGTTAACAAACACCACCCCCCCAATCTTGTTCTCTTATGAGAACACAAGTTTTATTTCTAATTTTCTTTTCTCCTGATGGATCATGGTAAAAGAGACCAATACAAAGGACACAATTATGTTAAAACCTCTCAGATGGAGGTAAATCACATTAAGTCACATGGTCAGTCCCATAGCCGTAGAATGGAAAAAGTTGATCCATCTACTGAAAGGCACTGTGACATCACACGATAAAGGATAGGATCTATTATCCTAATACAGGGAGAGGGCAGCATATATGGCCTCAATGATGCAATCTATCACAGTCTATCCACAGTTTACTGGCCAATAATTATCCCTGCTTCTGTGTTAGCAGACTCTAAGGTTTGGCATAGAGGGAGAATATTTAGGTGGGAAGGATAGCTGGGGTTTTTCTACTCTATCACTCTAAGCTTTCTCTCCTTCTGAGTTCTCTTATACTCCTTTGTGGACAACATAATAGGCATCAAACAAAATTCAGTAAGGACACCTGAATGACTCATTTAACCAGCCTCACTGCAACACCTACAGGTCCTCCATTCTAGGACTTTGTCTTAAGAAAACAATTTCACTGATTTTTTTCATATTCTCCAGGGATCCCCAGATTACCTAATCCATGATTTTTACATGGAAGATTTGATTTCTCGCTGTTTAAATGTATTTCAAGCCTAACCCTGTTGGAATAATCACATTCATCTTACCTCAAAGATTTTAAGTATTGTTTTGTAAAGGAAATGTGTATGTCTCTCAATCTCTTTCCTCAGAGAACTGTATATCCTTTCCCTTCCTGTGTTCAGGCAACATTAGTCTTAAATTATAGCAACATACAGTGAAAAAATATTGTTCTCTTTCCTTTAATGGATGTTCATTTCCCAAACTTACAGGAAAAGTTGTGGAAATAACATTTTAGTCAATAAATTTCTAACATTATATTATACGTCTTGCACCTTGGGTAATGTAATGTATGCAAAATTATTTAGCTATTAGTCTTCTGTGGAAGCCAAATGAATAATGAGAATTGGTAATTAATCTTATTTTCAAGGATTTTCAACACTATCTGTGTCCTTGGGGCCACTTTCGCAGATGTTATACTTTACTGTTTCCTGATCCAAAGCGACAGGAGGCTTTTTTTTAAGTCTAAGATTTAAAAGAGGATTGAGGCTTGTCTGAGCTATGCATCCATAAAGACAGGCAGGCAGAAACATAACCATTTGTTTGTATTTTTTCCCAAACATGCCAACTGGAACAATGGCTGTATTTTCCCCTTCATGTGAAGTTTCCAAAGCACCTGAACAGCTGCAGTCGTTCTATTAAATAAAAAGCTGAATGCCAGACTCACATTTCACTTTTACCCTTGTTCTTGTTGACCATCTCCTGCCATGAAGGGAAAAAGTAAAAATGCTCACCATCCTCCTATTTCTCTGTTGGAAACCAATAGGTTTTTCTGGTAGTTGGTGATACTGAGAGTCTCCTTAAATCCTTATTTGATAAATAAACAACATATTAATGTGATGGATGGGGGAACGTTCATATAAATGTTTATCAGAAGAGAGTCAGAAGCATGTGGTTCTTCTGGCTGTCACACCTATCCTCATGGTGTCTCAGTTACTTCCAGAATTTTTTAAAAACTGGTCCCTTGATGTCTCCAGTCAGTTTTTATCTACCTTTTGGGTTTATGGCAGTTAATGGAATCTTTCTTATTCTTAAAAAGATCAAACCAAAGGATATAGGGGGACCTGAATTATGCAGTAGAATTGTGTAGCAAAACTAGCTAGCTGCTTATCAAACCTTATTCTGCTTCTTCCTGAGCCCACAAACCACATTTCCCAGACTTGCTTACAATTAGGTGCGAATACTGAGTTGCAGCAGGTGAAATATGAACAAAAATTAAGTGAGCCACTTTCCAGGAACATGCCGTAAAACTGCCATGAGCGATCATTCCCTGGTTGGATGCAGATGTTGGTGAAGACAGTTGGTGAAGTTGGATGGCGATCTTGGAAATTATGTGCTGAAAATGGTTATAAGATGAAAGGACTTTGAATACCGGAATCACTTTTGGAGTGGTGTCTTCTGCTGATCAAGAATTCCTATTTTGGACTTTCTTTGAGTGAGAATAAACTTTCACTGTTTTGAGCCATTATGTGTTTTGGACTTTGTTATTGCATCTATTATTTTTTAACTAATGCATATACAATTTTGTGTCCTGAAATTTTAGAACAGCGTAAAAAGATGACCTGTTAAATTCTTACATTGTGCCTGGATTTCTTTTATGTCCTTAGTGAATTTTGAAATATACAAAGCATTTAATTTGTGCATGTCCTTAAAGAATATGGAGGGGGGAACGGGACATATGAAGAAGAGTGAGTGATTGTTATCGAGTATTTGTATTCCTAAATCTGAACTCTAACCAGAGTTAGCATGGTGGAGTCTACATTGCTACCCACTGAGGTCTGGAAATTTTTAATCAGTAGATTTACTTAATCAGTCCTTGAGAGGACTACAAACCTGACCATCTTTGATTGCAAAGGCATTTCACTATCCTGAACACAGATGCCTGATCCACAGAAATTGAGATAATAAATATTGTTGTTTTAAACTACTAATTTTGGGGTAATTTGTTACAATCTGTAGTAGTTTTTAATTACTTTATCTACTAGAGCTAAATGTATATTTCCTAGCCCTCAGAATTTCCACTCATAACCATCAGATATGCATACATGTTCACAAAAGACATGAATAGGAATGTTCACAGGAGCGCTATTCCTATAGCCCACACTGGAAACTTGCTGAATGTCCAATACACTAAATGTTCACCAGATGTAATGGATAAGTAAATTGTGGCATATTCACAAAATGGAAAACTACATAGCTTTGAAAATGATTAATCTACAACAATGTAGATTTCACAAAGAAGCTGGGTACAAAAGAGAACCTAACTTGTCACTTAATTTATGTAAAGTATTCTGTTTTCTAATCCGTATAATGTCAGTATAATGATTACCCTTCTGGGGGAGGACGACTGGAAAGGGGGTTCAAAATGGGCCTTGTGTTATAGGTAATATTCTGTTTCTTGGAATGGGTGCTATACATGGTGTGCTGTCTTTGTGGAAATTCATCCAGGTTTACACTTTGATGTATTTACATTTCTGTATGAGTATTAAATTTAAAATTTTTTTAAAGTTTAAAAAATGTTCATGCCTTTGTGATAGACATCTATCTTAATGATATTGTCAAACACATATAAAAATCTCCGTATGTTTGTGTGCACGTACATGCTGTGAATTAAAATTTGGAGAGAGCCCTCATATCCATTAAGATGATTGGTTAAATAAATTATGGAGCATTCATCAAACTCTTTGCTGTAGTTCTATTAGGACGAATATGGCAATCTGTTTGATAGAGAAAGATGCTCACTATATGCTTCTCAATGAGAATAATAGGTCATAGGCATGCAAGGGACTGGCAGAAACACAGTGGGTTAGACAGATAGAAAGATACTTACCAAAACATTAATAATGAGTTACCTGGGTGGTAATTTCATGGCTGACTGTTTTTTCCTTTTGGCTTATCTATATTTTTAATGTATCAGTGAGTTTGGTATGATTTTATGTTTTTGTATTTAATTTGATTTTAATATCTTAGAAGCCAGAAGTCATGCTTTTTATTCAACAACACTCATTGTACACACATTTATCACATTGAACCATAGACCTTGTAGAAAGTCAGAACTCAGTAAATATTCACTTACTGCCTGACTAAATAATAAGCCATAATAAGAGAGAATCTGTCATCCTCATCCATATATTATGTCTTAAAGAAGGACATCTGTGTTCTAGCAGGTTGTATAGAGACAACTACTAAACGTGTATTTGTGTGTGTGCACTTTGTGTAAGAGAGTTATATATTAGAGCCTGCCTTAAAGGCATTTTGGACATTAATTTAAATGAGAAGGAGAGATGCAGTTGAGAAGGGACAATAAAGGTGATGCCTCCAGTTGGTTAATAGTCTGTGGACATTTCAAGCCTATTGAATAATGTGTTAATTTCATTAGACATTTTATCTGATGTGTAGGCTCCTTGTCTGATTTTGCAAAGGTCGCATAAATCCTGGCTCATTCACAGTGAGGAAACAACCTTCCAGGGCCTTCATAGCCCAGGCAGGTGGTTGTTAATGGGATGCCGAGTGATCTGAAGCCTAGAATTGTAATTGGTTGCTGATTGTGTATGCAAGGCTTAAGTTCTGGATTTTGTATTTCCTGTTGGGAATGACTTTACAAAAAGAAGAAATACTAGAAAACTCCATAGTACTTTTGAGCGATTTTTTCTTTTTCATTTGTGCATCTGTATGGTGGTATGCCCTAGACTAAACACCAGCAGCTCTTATTATTTTGTTGCAAAACAAAACTGACAACTATCCACTGAAATGTAATAATACCAACTCAGCTGTCTCAATGGAAACAAAACTGTTCACAAATGGCAAAATGTAAATAGAGATGAGGGAGGGTACAGAGGAGGAAGGGAGCAAAGAGAGGATTAAAAATATTTTTTTCTAAGACATGAAAACAGGACTTTGCCTATCACAAAACTAGCAGTTTGATATTAATTTATATAATAAGAATAATTTAGTTTTGGCACAGGGGTAGATGGATTGAATAACAAAATGGAAAGACAGTAAATGATTACTCTCTAGAAAATGGATTATCCAGGCTTTTACTTTCTCTTCTCCTTTCTCCGAGTCCTTTGGGCATTCACCACATAACTACAAGAATTTAGACAAAATTTTTAAAAATGATGCTTAAATCAGTTTCATTTATCTGCTTGCTGGAATCTATTTTAGAAAGTGAAGCGAGGGATATCTCAAAGCAGTTGAAATAATTGGAGAATTATCTATAGATCTGTAATTTAGTTTTTTTGCTATTCACAGTCCCATTTACCATAAGTGTAGTTTTAAAAATCATTATATGAAAAAAGGTGATCAGTTATTTACCATTTGTTACTCCAAGTTTTATAGCTCAGTGGGGATAAAACGGGCATGGGGTAGATTTAGCTTAATGAAGTAGTCTTAGAAAAGGAAGTGAGTGACATGGAGGTACATTGGTTGAATGAGACAGTAGATGGATTAGGCAATGAGCTTACTGCAAGTTTAGGTAACAGGTGATGCTAGGCCCTAATGCTAGGGTAGAGTGTATTCCACTGGGCACACTCACAGAACTCTGAGGTATATGCTGGTAAGCATTCTAAGGGGCTTATAATTACCTAATTATGATTCAGAAATAACCAACCCACACGATAGATAGTACCATATCTCATCTGGCAGTAGAACTTTGATACAGAGATCCAGGTATACAGGCAATTAAAGT
Organism: Delphinus delphis; assembly: GCF_949987515.2. Lineage (NCBI taxonomy): Eukaryota > Metazoa > Chordata > Mammalia > Artiodactyla > Delphinidae > Delphinus > Delphinus delphis. Next base: position 47,068,393 of record NC_082694.2, on the reverse strand, counting down.
GAGTGCTCTTAGGTTTCTTGTTGCAGACCTCCAGTTTAGGAAAAGGACTGAAGTAGCCATGACAGTCCTGGCATTACATAATATGGCATGATAAAAGATGAAATGCTGGGCTTCCCTGGTGGCACAGTGGTTGAGAGTCCGCCTGCCGATGCAGGGGACACGGGTTCGTGCCCCGGTCCGGGAAGATCCCACATGCCGCGGAGCGGCTGGGCCCGTGAGCCATGGCCGCTGAGCCTGCGCGTCCGGATCCTGTGCTCCGCAGCGGGAGAGGCCACAGCAGTGAGAGGCACGCGTACCGCAAAAAAAAAAAAAAAAAAAAAAAGATGAAATGCTGAGTTATAAGTATTTAACATATTACTTTCTCTTCCTACTCCTTATTGTACCCTTTCTTAGACAAAAAATTCTTATTCTTTTTCACCAGGTTAACATTCTGGACTTTTTTCCATGTCATGTAGAATCTGTGTCTTGAAAAATAGGGAAATATAATCTAAAGAGGCTAAATTGATCTAAATAGTGAAAAGCTGAGATGGGAGAGAAGGGGACAGAAGCAGCAAATATCTTTGAAAATTGAGTCTGACAGAAAAGTTAGGAGAGAAGTTTAAAGAACATTGGAATGAAAGAATGTGGATCATGCGTGTCTAAGAACAGTTGAAAATGAGAGAGAGATGGAAAAATGTTTCAGAAGTTTGGAGATTAAAAGAATTATTAGATGGTTTTGAACCTGCCGGTAAGGAGATTATTGGGACCCAGATGTATGGAAAGTGAATTAGAGGGGGGTTCAACAAATGACATGTAGGCAAATAGCTTATACAACCTGACTATATGAAAATTCTGGAATTTTGGGGGAAAAAACATAGAATATTCAATGTACTATAGGGAAAGAAGCATGAAAATGTAGTTTTGAATTGTACATGTGTGCTTATGATCATGTGAAATTAGGGCAATACACTTAACTCCTGCGACTACCAGCTTTCTCATCAGTTAAGTGAGATAACCTGTGCTAACATGAAAACAGGCACACTAGCACAGTGCCTGATATATACTGGTTTAAACAAAAGGAGGAAAAAGAAAAAGCTAGAAGCTTGCCCACACATAAGAATTTTGAGATAATTCATCAAATCCTCCTTTATAGGATTGTAAACCTTCATTTTGGTTCAATGGCTTCTATAATCTATAGCTAATAGGTAAATATTAAAACATTAAAACAGTGTTGCCTGACACTGTGACATTTATAGAATGTTGTATAGTAATTTTTCGGTCAGAAATAATCTGTACTACATACCAGAGCCTCTATATAGCTACCTTTTAATGGTTTACCAGACCATTAAAAGGACCAGGTTTTTAGCAACTGTAGTTTTGCAAATAAAAGACATCATTTGATTCTTTAAATATTTTTGGCCCCATCCCTCTTCCATGTACCTATTTTACCTATTTTCTAATCTGAGTTGATTAGTAACTTAAGTTTTAGAGCTCTTAGTTTTATGAGTCACAGAAAAGCTGGTGTTGGACAATATTCTAGCCCAGAAAGCATTGTCAAAGACCAGTTGTCAGAATTCACAGCCTGAATGTAAGTGTTATGAAGTCAGGGGCATTTTTCTGATTTTTTCCTCCTGATCTTTTTTCAGTGCCTAAAACACAAAGCTTATCCACAAATGGGTAATTGATAAATATTTGTTAAAAGAATTAAAGAATAAATGGATTAATCATGAAATTACCATGGATATTGACCAATTGGGTTATCCTGTAGGTAATCCGTATTTTTCAAAATTTAGCTCTTTGTAGAGCAGCACTGTCTAACAGAAATACAATGTGAGCTATTTACACAATTTAATATTTTCTATAGCCACATTAAAAAATAAAATTAAACTGGTTAAATTAATAGTAATAATATATCTTATTTATTCCAATATATCCAAAGTAACATTTTAACAGGTAATCAATATAATTATTTATTAGGTATCTTACATTTTGTAGTATCTTTTAAATCCTTTTGTTTTACACTTACAACATGGCACGTTCAGATGAGCTTCATCTTAAGCATTCAGTGTGTCACTAGCATATTGGACAGTGCACTTATACAGCAGTCAAAAGCTGATTTGAATGAGATAAAATTAAACCGAGTCTTAGATTTAAAATAAGATGAGCAGTTTATGGAGAAGAGCATGGAATTCAGTTAGGCAGAGCTAGTTTTGAATCCCATTAACTAGCTGTGAGACTTTGAACAAGACAATCCAATGAGTCTGATTCTTTATGTGTAAAATGTAAATAATATCCAGACCTTGATGAATTGTTGATTATCTTAGAGACAACATTTATAAAAGGTCTTCTATAGGGTCTGACACACATTAGGTGCTCAAAGAAGATTCTGAATAGTTGTCATTATTGTGTTCATTGTAAATATTGAATATATATTTTGTGCTTCTCAGTAGTTTGTGATTAAAAAATGAGATTACACTTCCTTTTTAAATGGAAACAAGTAAGGCATGAACGCCATTACTAGGTTATATACCAGGAATTAGCCCCTGTCAAATTTTCTCCAGTTATTCCTGAGTGTTTGTCACAGGATAGACTCATGTATATTCCATACAAAGTCCTGAGATGCTTTACATATCACTGCCATGGGGCTTCTCAGTGACTAAGGGGTCCCCTGGGTTTCCTGCTCTCCTGGAACAGTTCTCTGCTAGTGTTTTGCCTCTGTGACTATTCTGATACCTCCATTTCAGAGAAAGGATATGTCTTTAGGACCACAAAAACAATCCAAATATTTTCCACACATGAGAGAAAAAAAATACATTTCTAGTATCTAGAAATTTACTATCCACTAGTTTCTCTGAAAATTGTTACTCATAATGTTCTCCAGCCAAGACTGAGTGATACTTTGAGAAAAACACAATATACAAAAAATGATTAGCAAATTAAAAGGCCATGAAATTAAAGTTCCATTGTTACATAAGGGTTTAAAAATAGACCCATAATTCATAGACAATAGTACAAATTTCTTTTTTAAAAATCAATAAATTATAACTAGCAGGATTGGAGGGTTTGTATAAGAAGAAAATAAGTAAAAGTGAGGTAATGGTCAATCTGTGTCAAAAGAAGAAGGGGCTCTAGATACTGATTACTTTTTGACATTAAATGAAACTGTTCGCAAATGTTAGCTATAAATTTAAATATAAACACTAGTAGAATATAAATAAAAACTAAAACATCCAATATAGCAGATGACAAAACAAATAATACATGATTAACATGGGCAATAATAAGTTGAAAAAAAGCAAATTGTAGACATTGAAAAATAAGATGGCTATACTAGAATCTCACCAGAATCCATGTCTTACTCTTCTTCCTGGGCATATCACTGGACCACATTTTCCATATTCCTGTGCAGTTTGATATACTCATGTGATGTCTGAACAGTATAGCATAAGAAAAAGTTGTCACTTCCAGGGCTGGTCTCCGAAGTCCCCTCATGAGGGCTCCTTGGTATGTTTCCTCCGACTGGATGGACATGACTAGGGTAATCAAACTTGGACTTGATTCACTGAAGATGGCAAAACATCTATTCATATGAGTCCTTCAGTGATTGTATGGAGCAGCCTACTGTTCCTTTCCACCTTGGACCAGTCAAGGCTATTACAGGAGAAATCAACTTCTATTACACTTAAGTCATTATACAATGCTCTTATGTCTATTTCATATACAGCTAATATTTACCTCACTAATATTGTGGCTGAAATAAAATCAAATATAGTCATGATTACAATAAATATGAATGGTTTCAATTTCCCAAATAAGCCATATTTAGGAAAATGTTCTGTTGCTTAATATGATTGACTTTCCTGGATCAGGGAGATAAGACCACATCTTGAAGATATATTTATGTGTGAGGGAGGGTGGCAGGTTTTCTCTGAAGGAAGTGTATACTTCTATCAGTAATCTTGTGGCACAAAGTAATGTAGGACTAGACCTAATGGAAGCCAGGGCTTTTTTCCCTTTTTTCTTCTTGTTTCTATCCTTTTGATTGATATTGGATTGTATTTCTTGAATCTGCATTTCATGTATGTTTTTACATGGAACTTTGGGAATATCTTTTGGTTTCTAGTGCTGTCCTTTTATCTTCAGTTGAATCAATTTTACCAATTATTATTTTGATTTATTATCATTTTTCTGAAGTCATATTTTTAATTTCCAAGAACTCTGCTCTTCTCTTACAGCAAGAAGTTATTGTTTTATAGATCTTTCTGAGGATACCAATTTTAATTATCTTAACGTTTATGTTTGTTTCCTACATATATCCTCTCGCCTGGAGAGTCAGCCTTGGTGTTTTTTTTTCATTATGCCTTTCTTTCATGCTATCGTTTTCTTTAAATGTTTTATGGAAAATCTTGGTTATCTGTTCATTGTGTAAGGTTCTTGATAGAGTGGTGTATTTTTCTGGCATGTGTTTTCACATCGCCAGCAAATATCCTCTGTTTTCTTGGCAACAAATTCCGATTCTGATAGAACTTTGGGCTTCTGTGAAAGAACAGGGTGCGAACATGTAATCAGGGTGCCTTTCTTCCTGGGTATGAGGTAAACTTGCCTCCTCAATTTGAGACATCCTTTAGCTTCGATTTGGCTCCAACATTTGCTTAGGCAATACCCAACAGCAGATTCACTACTTTATTCAGAAATCTATTCTTGTGCATTTAGCTTGATGGAAAAATCAGAACCAGGATCACTGAGAGTAGGAGACTGTTGCAGTTATTGCACAGACTTTAATGAACTATCTCACTGACCGTCCAGCTCTGGCTGCCAGCCTCTGGTGCATCTGATTGGGATAATTTCAGGTTTCTGTTAGGACAACGTTTTTTAAGTGATTCTGTGTTTAATTATTTTGTGTTGAAGTTTTTCACCCCAGTTGGGATTCACTTTTGACATAATTTCCTCTGCTTTATATTATCTATAAAGTCCTCAACATTCTATTCTAATTGTGGCATTGTTCTTTGTTTCCCTGTGAACTTACTTTTATTTTGTATATATTCTATCATTTTAAAATGATTGAGAGGGATGGAAGGTAATCAAAAATGCTCATTTGCCTTTATTTTCACCATAGAATTCAGGTATTTCTTGCATTAAAAGTTAGTTTTCAACTTCAAAATGCTTAACTTACTTTTTCTTGCAATATATTGTAAGGGGTAAATGACACTTATGCCGGTAATTTTTTTCTTGGAAAAGAGTCATATTGATTTAACTAGTGAATACTGACTGACTACGCTTATATGCCTACTACTGAATTGACATGCAGCTAGCTTATTGACAGATATAGCTCCAATTTTGAAGACATTTAACCCAAATGAAACCTACATCATTTACTTTAGGAATGCTTTTCTCATTAGATTCTCTGGGAAAAACTACTATCATCAGCTCTAAAATTCTCTAGTTGTCTCCTCCTTGTTCTCCTTCACCTTCTTCTCTTCCTCTTCACCTTTCTCTTTCTCATTTTCTTTCTCCATTTACTTTGTCTTCCTCTTCTAATTCTTGAGGTAGGTAGAAGAAAACATAAGAAAAAAGTTCCTAGATAATGGGTCTTGACAATGATTTTTTTGGATATGACACCAAAAGCACAAGCAGCAGAAGCAAAAACCAACAAGTGACACTGCATCAAACTTAAAAGCTACTGCACAGCAAAAGAAACAATCAACGAAATGAAAAGACAACCTACAGAATGGAGCAAAACATTTGCAAACCATCTATCTGAAGAGGTTAGTATCTAAAATGTATAAGAACTCATAACTCAATAGCAATAATTATAATAATTATCATCCAATTAAAAACGGGCAAAGGACCTGAAGAGAGATTTTTCCAAGAAAGACATACCAATTGCCAACAGGTACATGAAAAGATGCTCAATATCAGGGAAATGTACATCAAAACCATAATGAGATACCACCTCACACCTGTTAGAATAGGTATTATCAAAGAGACAAGAGCAAGTGTTGGCAAGGATGTGGAGAAAAGAGAACCCTTGTGCATTGTTGGTGGGAATGTATTGGTACAGCCACTATGGAGAATAGTATGGAGGCTCCTCAAAAAAAAAAAAAAAAAAAAAAAGACAATAAAATTACCATATGTTCCAGCATTTTCACTTCTGGGTATATAGCCAAAAGAAATGAAAAATAACTTGAAGGATTTTGAAGAGATATTTGCACCTCCAGGTTCGTTACAGCCTTTTAACAAGAGCCAAGGTATGGAAACAACCTAAGTGTCCATCTATGGATGAATAAAGAAGATATGAGATACACACAAACGTATTATTCAGCAATGAGAAAGAAAGGAGGAAGTCCTGCCATTCGTGACAACATGGATGGTACTTGAATGCGTTATGCTAAGTGAAATAAGTCAGACAAAGACAAACACTGTATGGTATCACTTCTACGTGGAATCCAAAAAAGTCAAACTTATAGAAACAGAGTGGAATGGTGGTTGCCAGAGGCTGAGGAGTGGGAGAGTTTGGGAAGAAGTCGCTCAAAGAGTACAAACTCCTAGTTATAGGATGAATAAGTTCTAGAGATGTAATGTACAGTATGGTAACATTACATAGTTAACAATACAGTGTTGTACATTTGAAAGATGATAAGAGTAGATCTTAAATGTTCCCATCACAAAAAAGAAATGGTATGTGAGGTGATGGAGGTATTAACTAACCCTGTTGTGGTAATCATTTCACAATATATAAGTGAAACAATTCATATTGCAAATCTTAAACTTACACAATGTTATATGTCAATTATTTTTCAATAAAGTTGGGGAAAACAAAGTTAAATTTAAAAAAAACCTTAATATTAGCGGTTAGGGCACACTAGCCCTGCCAAATATTAAGACATGTTGTTGTTGGAACGTAAAGAGAATCATGGAACTGAATAGGAAACTCAGACCAAAATGCAAATTGGGATAGAATAAAAATGCATATTAAATCAGTGGGGAAAAAATAAAGATTTTAATGATAAAATGAAAAGATAAAATTGAATCCATACTTCTTTCCATATACCAGAGTTCTAAACATAAAAAAATGAAAGCAACCTCAGAGCAACTATAAAGTTGAGAAAGGGAAGTTTCTCTTTGTGCTGTATCATTCTATTTTCAACTTGGTTAATCTGAGAACTGTGCTTCCAAGAATTCCCTTCCCCAGTTGGCCAAAAAAGGAATTTGCATGTGATATGGGAGATGAAAAACATAAATATAAAATTTCAGGCTTCTAGCACTTTCCTTCTTTTGTCTTAATCAGTTTCTCTCAGAAATTGTGTTAGTGTTCATATGTTATTGCAATTATTCCTACTTAATTGATGAGAAAACTGTTGGTTACAGAACTTAAATATTTACCTCAATTCACATGGTGAATAATTAGCAGATGCAGAATTCAAAACCACATATTTCATGTTTCTTTCCCTATATCATGCTAAGAATTCCACACACGTGTGTATAATTTTTTTCACATTAATTTAGGCAGTTGCTAGTATCACTACTGAGAATGTTTTTCTAGTTTATGAGTTCCTTGGATAAGGGGATAATTAAATCCTCCATTTTCAGAGGTGTGTGCCTTATCATGTAAGGACTATGAGAATATCTTCCCAAGCATTCACTTTTTAAATTTTGGGGGACTTCCCTGGCAGTCCAGGGGTTAAGACTTCACGCTTCCACTGCAGGGGGCACTAGTTCAGTCCCTGGTCAGGGTGAATTGACCAGTAGACACAGTTCACAGGTTGGTAACTCCTGCAATAAAATAAACTAGTATGTGAATGTAGAAGAAAGTAATTATCCACCAGGTAAGTTGATGACTTGCAGTCATAAAAGTAAGAAATAATAACAGATAGTTTTTGACAAATTGATTGAAAATAAATTTCTGTGTGCATAGATACTGTGTGTGACTGATTTCAATCCAGGACAAATCTGTATGGTTGAATTATAACACTTTGGAATTATGAGTTAGTGTGGCTTTTACATTCCCTGGCTTATATCACTATATCTCAGCTGTATAACTATCGAATAGTAAAATATTTATTACAGTATGCCATAATGAAAACTTATTTACATTCTTAACATATGGGTCTATTTCACATTGTGACGGGAGAAGGAGAGTACATAAAGATGTGTTATTTACCCACGTCACTTTTAATCTAAAAGCAAAATAAAGAGGTGAAAAAAATTCATGTAGTTCAAGTAGATGATTAATGATTTTAGTTTTTAAGTAACAATGATAGGCGCCCGATTTTATTAATATAATTTAGATATTTGGCAATTAAAGTAGGTACGTCTATCCCTCCTATGCAAGCATGTGTGTCCTATCAAAGAAAAACATGGATCATCATAGGCAAGTGAATTCTCTGTATTTAGACATGTTATCTTCTCCCTGTTTCACATGTTGTCATAGCAACAATTGACTTCATATGGCCTGACTCAGCTACTCAGCAACCAAAGAGAAAAGAAATGTCCTGTTTTCTGTAATCTGCTGTTAGAGGTGATGTCTTTAGATGGTGCAGTAACAAAAGGTAATATTTAAACCTACTGGGTTTTCTTTTGTGATTGCAACAAAAGCAATAATTATGTTCTAGATACAGGAAAGTTGTCATTTTGCAGTTTGGGTGGTAATTTCTATAGGAGAAGAAAAGAAGCATTTTAATATCTCAGGGTTTTTTGAAGAAAATATGAAGCAGGATACCCGTTAAGTAGTTATTTGTCTAAACATCTTAAGGTATAACTTAGAAATGAACAAAGACATAGAGAATATGAAGTTTTTAAACAGAACTGTTGTAAGAACACAGAAAACTCAATTCTATTTTTCCGTACCCTTTTGTTTTGCAAAATTTCACAGTCCTGTATTGTATCGAAATAGTTCTTTTCTCTGTGAAATAAATTTATAAAAATTGTTTGCCAAAATACGGGGAAAAGAATACCTATTTCAAACTGAGTGTTGAGTATCCAGTATTAATGCCTTTCAAAATAGCATAGTAATGAAATAGTAAAAATTTGCTAGTCATAGACTTGCACAGTTTTGCATGCGGACTGTGCTGAAAAGATACAAATTAAGCTGAATGAAATCACAAATAAGACTTCATTTTTTATGACCTTGGTCAGATTGAAAAACAACAATAACAACAAACAAAGCTTTAAAGAATTGACTTAAATTGTTCTAATTTCAGTTATTCAGTTTCTAATTCCCAAATGAAATGGGTTTAGATGTCTGGTTTTTCAGGTGATTTCCACTTAGTGTACTGCACTGCTGTATATGCAGCTTTTTGTCTCTTCAGGGAATGTTAGCAGGGCCTGATGGTGGTGCGTATATGGGAAAACATGGAAAAAGACATCTTTTTTGTTTAATTTTTCATTTCTCTATTATAACTATATTTATTACTTTTCTAGAAAATGTGATGCTTTTGAATATAAAGAGTAGCCCAATAAGGAGTGCAATGATAAATAGAAACAGGAATTGGATTTAATGTATGGGTGACGTCTATGTGGCGTATGTATTGCAGTACCTCATCCTCTGCCTGTGGCTGTCCTATCACATACACGAAGGCACCCTTACCTCTGAATGCAGGTTTGGCCGAACAATTTCAAAAAGTGGTCCTGGCAACCACTTCGGAGATCTTCCTGCTATATCATGTTATTTTTATTTTATTTAGTGAAAAATAGCTAGGGAGAGAAATTAAACACCTAAAAATCTGAAATGTGGTTAACCCCCGCCCTCTACACCATCATCTTGATCATATTTTCAGTCTTCCTCCAGTCATTCACCTCACTCAGGTGATTCGGTTTATCCTTTAGAGATGATCTTAAAGATTTAGCCACTTCACTGTCAACTGTCTCAGTTCTGTCATCTGTGAGTTCTGCGTTTCAAGAATACTGAATCAGATTAGTGTAACGTCAAATGCTTGGACCTTCTTGGAAAAATGACCCTACATTAATACAAAGCAATGCTATTCAACTTTTTTTTTTAACATCTTTTTTGGGGTATAATTGCTTTACAATGGTGTGTTAGTTTCTGCTTTATAACAAAGTGAATCAGTTATACATATACATATGTTACCATATCTCTTCCCTCTTGCGTCTCCCTCCCTCCCACCCCTCCAGGCGGTCACAAAGCACCGAGCTGATATCCCTGTGCCATGCGGCTGCTTCCCACTAGCTATCTACCTTACGTTTGTTAGTGTATATATGTCCATGCCTCTCTCTCGCCCTGTCACAGCTCACCCTTCCCCCTCCCCATATCCTCAAGTCCGTTCTCCAGTAAGTCTAATGCTATTCAACTTTAAAAAAAAAATGACTCAGTCCCTATGGATCTGTTACTCTTCTAAAAATTTGGAATGTTGAAAGTCACACTGTTGATCTTGACTTAAAGACTGGCCCTGAATTTATCAAACTGGTTTGAAGCAAGTTAGGCTGTTAACAGTGCCAAACAAATCTGAAATTAAATATTTTCTTTAACTTCATTGCATTGTCCAAAGAGAGTATCCTCAGTATTTCCTCCACTGTTCTGCATCTTTGGATGTTCTACTAATGGTGAAATTCAGAGACATGATTGTAGCATCTGTCATATCACCTTCTAAAGATGAAATGTTCCCAAACTTGTGTCCTTTTTATTTTATTTGGCCTCACCTTTTATTGCATCTAGACCATTAGCAGAACTTGTTGCCCGTATCTAGTAGAGCACAAGGTTAAACAATTCTGGGCCTCAGCCCCAATATCGGACTTGCTCTGCCCCTTTCCCCCTTTAGTTCCCCTATCTTCCAATATAGAAAGGATCCTTTTTTTAAAAAAAAAATCATAATCTTCTCCCTACCTCCTTGATGTCAGTAATTGCTTTCAATATTAATTTCTTTTAACTAATGAGGGATGGGCCAGTGGCAGTTAGCAGGGAATTGATCTTTGCCTGGGGCTCCACTGCAGTCTCCTGAAATTCTTCTAAGGTAATTGAAGCCACACGGGACTTGCTTCACAAAGAGGATATCTGTTCCCTAGGTTCGTGGAGGGAGAGCACTTTGCTCAGTGGCTCACAGCCGTTGGAGGAAGGGAAGTACTTCCTGTATCTGAGTCAATTCCAAACAGTCTTCCAAACCCCACTAATCCTTTAGTTCACTGAGACCATGTCAGAACGAAGAGGTGGAACTCAATTTTACAAGTGTTCTGTGTGACTCTCATGTTCCACCCTTCTATTCCTTGCCACTGAACTAAGAAGAACACTGTGTAGGCCTTTATTAACTAGTTAGCTATTACTTACTCACCTGTCATGGCAAGTGGATATAGGCTTACATGTGTGTATATGCAACACGAGTGTTTGTCTTTCTTTTTTTTGCGGTACGCGGGCCTCTCACTGTTGTGGCCTCTCCCGTTGCGGAGCACAAGCTCCGGACGCGCAGGCCCAGCGGCCATGGCTCACAGGCCTAGCCGCTCCGCGGCATGTGGGATCCCCCCGGACCGCGGCAGGCGGACTCCCAACCACTGCGCCACCAGGGAAGCCCCTGTCTTTCTTTTACTAGAGAGAAATGAAATGGTAAGAGCATCGGCTTTAGAATGTACCAGTTGAGGTTGCAGCTGCGGATAAATAACACATAGTCTTTTCCCCGTTTCACAAATGAAGACAATTTTATGATTGTGGCATTAAACATAGTAGCATACTATTAAATACCTGGAATAGGGCATGACATAGTAAGCAGTCAATAAGTGCTAGGTTCTCCCCTAGCCCCCATATCTGGGAAAGATAACTTTTTGGTAACTTGATCTATGCTTACTGCATTAATTAGCTATTGTTGCATTACAGAGCACTTCAAAGTCTTTAAATAATTAAAATTTTTATTTCTCACGAAGATAGAGCTACGCAAAAAAAAAAAAAAAAAAAAGCTGGTTCGTTCTGCTAATCTTGGCTAGGCTTAGCTAATCTCACTTGGGCTTAATCATGAGATCAATGATGTGACTTGGGCAGGGGTAGGGAGTTGGGACAGTTTAAGTTTAGGTTGACCTTAGGTATGATGACTGAGCTTTGCTGGAGGTCTCTCTCCTATCCCTTCAGCAATTTAGCCCGGAGGCAGGGATTCAAGAGCAAGAAAACCCAGTTCTGGAAGGAGGCAAGGAAAAATGAACATGTGCTTTTCAAGTTTGGATCACATTTGCTAATATCTCATTGGTCAATGAAAATCACACAGATGAGCCCAGAATCAGAGTGTGGAGGGACTGTAAAGTTACAGGACAGAGGGTATGAATGATCAGGGCCATCAGTACAATTCACCTACCACCCCCTACAAAGCTTTTCTTGCAGACCCTTTTAATCAGGCATGGTTTGATCAGAGAAGCAGAACCCTTACAAGTCGTCAGCCGTTGTAGAATAAGGGATTTATTTTAGGAGTTAAACTTTACATAATTGTGAGACCTATTGGATCCAGCTCTAGGCTTCTCTGTCTAGTGTGAATTCTGAAGCCGTTTTGGTCAGCCAGACTGGCACTCAGGAAGAAAAACAGGATGCGGAAAAAGTCAGTAACTAGAACTCATGAGTATATCTGGGACCCAGGTGTGTCTCTCATCACCTGTAACCTTGGCTTGGTGGATCACCTGGGGGAGAAGGTAGGGCTCTTCGCCACAAGGACACGTGTTGGCTCCAAAATCAAAAGAACTGAAGGGGAGGATGTAGACGGGAGATGGAGGATATGCTGGTCTAGTTATTGCCCTAATTCATTCCTGAGCTACTACATGTGCCTGATGCTCTACATCAACCTTCACAGCATAAAAATGGGTGGCTACTGCTTCACATTCATCATCTGAATCTCATAAAAATGTCTCTTGTGGCCAACACCCATCTGGGATTAAACAGGGAGGGGAATTCTGGGAAATGTATTTCTGTTTGATCTCATCTGCTGTTTTGTTGAAGTCTCCTCTTGTGTCTTATCACTTTATATTTGGTTATGCTGAACTCATCTTTTCAAGTATCCTCACATTCAACCCCTCTCCCTAAAAACATTTAGATTACTAATTCACTCAGTGTGGCAGAAATGATGCCAAAATCCACTTATATGATAGCATCTGAATACTTGGCACTTTTTAGCTAATTTCCAATCTCATAATTCTTGATAAAATACTCCTGTGATTTCCACTTTGCTTCCAGATTAGAATACGTTTAGAACATACTTTTCCAACCGCAATAGTAGAAGATGTTTTAGGGAATTCCCTGGCGGTCTAGTGGTTATGGCTGTGTGCTTTCACTGCTATGGCCTGGGTTCAATCCCTGGTAGGTGAACTAAAATCTTGCAAGCTGTGTGTCATGGTCACAATTTAAAGAAAAAATTATAAATGCAAAGATTGAGACTGAGAATTTAATTTCTAAAATAATGATCACAACTCTAAGGAAACAAGGGTACAGATAAACCAACCAAGTATATTAGGGATTTGTTATCATTTAAGAGGAGAAATTACTGCAATGGCTGATAATTAAGTTCTTTAATTAATGAAAAAATTTAGTGAAGCTCTTTGACTTTGGTGTAAATTCCCATCATCCAGTAAGTAGAACTAGTTCTCAATAGGGAAATCATAGGCTTTCTAACCTCAAAGCAATGAGTAATCTAATAGTACTCCTATTGCTGTTTCTTATTAAAATATTTTATTGTAGAAATAGCCAAGACTAACTAATCAGTTCAAAAACTTCTTTCTCTCTTCCTCTTTCTTTCTCTCTTTCTCTCTCTCTCATCTTTTAATGAAAATACCTGGCTTGAGGAAGAGAACAGCCCAGTTTTCACAGGGAAATCTGCCACTATGATACAACTGGGTAATACTGAGAAAAGAGTTCAAATGTAATTGTTAATGAAGGTGAACTTCATGAGCAGTTAATTCTAAAGGTAATAACTTACCTTCAGATAGTTGCTATAGGTGTAATATAGGAAGAGAGAAATAAATTTCTTCTTTTAATCAGGATACATGCTTCATGATGATAAAACAGGATAAAACATAGATGACTATTTTTATTTTTAATCGTGGTAAAAAACACATAACAAAATTTACCATTTTTATCATTTTTTAGTGTACAATTTAATAGTGTTAACCATATTCACATTGCAAAACAGATTTCTAGAGCTTTTTCATTTTGTAAAACTGAAACTCTGTACCCATTGAACAACTTATTTCTAACTCCTTAGAGCCCCTGACAACCACTAATCCACTTTCTGTTTCTACTCGACTACTTTAGAATTCTCAAATTAAGTGGAATCATAAAGTATTTGTCCTTATGACCGCCTTATATCACTTATAATGTTCTCAAGGTTCATCCATGTTATAGCATGTAACAGAATTTCCTTCTTTTTCATGGCTGAATAATATTTCATTGTGTGTATACACCACACTTTCTTTATCCATACATTTGTCAATGAATGTTTGGGTGGTTCCATATCATGGCTACTGAGAATAGCTGCAATAAATATGGATATGCATATACCTCTTTCATACCCTGCTTTCATTTCTTTTGGATATATAACCAAAAAAAAGAAGAGCGATTGCTAGATCATATGGTAGTTCTATTTTTACTTTTTTGAGGAAACTCCATATTGTTTTCCGTAGTGGCTGCACCATTTTACATTGCCTCCAACAGTGCACAGGGGTTTGAATTTTCTTCCTATCTTTGCCAACACTTGTCATTTTCTCTCTCTGTGTGTGTGTGTGTGTGTGTGTGTGTGTGTGTGAGTGTGTGAGAGAGAGAGAGAGAGAGAGAGTTTTAATAGTGGCCATCCTTATGGGTCTGAGGCGATATCTCACTGTGGTTTTGATTTGCATTTCTCTAGTGATCAGTACTATTATCACTAATCAAGGATTAGTTAAATATTTTTTAAATGCTTGTTGGATATTTGTATATGTTTTTCCAAGAAATGTCTATTCAAATTCTTTACCCATTTTTAAGTCAGGTTATTTTGTTGTTGAGTTGTACGGGTTTTTGATATATTCTGGATATTAACCCCTTATCAGACACAAGATTTGCAAATGTTTCCTCCCATTCCCTAGGTTGCCTTTTCACTGTGTTGATTGTTTGTTTTGCTGCATAGAAGTTTTAAAGTTGGATGTCATCTCATTTGTCTATTTTTGCTTTTGCTGCCTGTAATTTTGGTGTCATATCTAAGAAATCCTTGCCAAGTCCAATGTCGTGAAGTTTTTTCCCTATATTTTACCATAGGAATTTTATAGTTTTAGCCCTTATGTTTAGGTCTTTAATTCATTTTGAGTTAATTTTTGTGTATGTATGTTTGTGTATGTTGAGGATCCAACTTAATTCTTGGGCATGTGGATATCCAGTTTTCCCATTACCATTTGTTAGAGCCTATTCTTTCACCATAGCATGGTCTTGGCAACCTTACTGAAGATCAACTGATCATATATGTGAGGATTTATTTCTGAATCTCTAATTTGTTCCCTTGGTGTACATATCTGTTTTTATGCCAGTACTACACTGTTTTGATTACTATAGCTTTGTTATGTGTTTTGAAATCAGGAAATGTTAAGACTTCAGGTTTGTTGTTGTTTTTAAAGATTGTTTTGGCTATTGGGGGTTTCTTGAGATTTCACATGAACTTTAGGATTTTTTTTTCTTTCTATTTTTGCCCCCAAATGGTGTTGGAATTTTGATAAGGATTTCATTGAATCTTTAGATTGCTCTGTGTGGTATTGATATCTTAACAATGCTGTCTTCCAATCCATGAACACAAAATGTCTTTCCATTTATTTGTATCTTCTTTAATTTCTTTCAGCAGTTTTTGTAGTTTTCAACATACCAGTCTTTTCTATATTTGGTTAAGTTTATTTCTAAGTGTTTTATTCTTTTTGATGCTATTATACATGGAATTGTTTTCTTAATTTCCTTTTTGGATTGTTCATTTTTACTGTACAGGAATGCAATTAATTTTTGTATGTTGATTTTGTATCCTGTATATCTGCTGAATGCATTTGTTCTAACAGTTTTCATGTGTGTGAAATCTTTAGGGTTTTCTCAAAGAAGATCATATGTAAAATAAATAATTTTACTTCTAAATTTCCAACTTGTATACCTTTTATTTCTTTTTCTTGCCTAATGGTTCTGACTAGGACTTCTAATACTCTGTTGAAGAGAAATAGTGAGAGTGGACATTCTTGCCTCATTCCTCATATAAGAGAAATTATAGATGACTATTCTTGAGAAGGAAATGTGTTTAATTCAGACAACAGCTCGGCGGTCATGTTCCTTGTCTGTCATATTCTCTAGTAAAATGTTCTGTGATCTTTGTTTCATTGTTTTGACTGTGTCCCTTAGTATTTTTTGTTGTTGTTTGTTTGTTTTCCAGCACTGCTTTCTGATTTACCACATTATTTTAGGGTTTTGGGGACATTTTTTTTTTATATTAAGTTTAAGTTTATTCCTGTTGCTTCTGTTTTTTCCTGGCTTCCCCTCATGAATCAATGTACTGCCTTTAGCTCTGTTATTTTGTTAATTATATAATTTGGTTTATGTAATTCTGTGGTTTAATGAAATATTCTCTCTACTCTCTTTCTCCATATGAACTCATTGGGGAAATATATGTGATAAATTTTTGTCTTAGTCTTAATTTTATTATTATTATTAAATATATAATTTTCCAGAACCGTCAATGTCATTGACTTTACTCAGACTACTTCACAGTATTGCTTTGGACACAAAGTAGTAGATCACTATATTTTCATTGATTGAAAACAGCATGTGTTTGGTGCTTATTATTTGTCTTGTAATGCAGTCATTATTGTGGTAGAGATCATAGCAGACTCTTGAGGATATTTTATACAACATTTAGGAGATTTCCAGTCTCCTCCTTATTTGTCTGCCTCTACTATACACGTTTGGAAAGTGATACATTGACACATTTCTGACTCATGTATATGGGCAAATGATCTTAGTGATGCCTAGACTAGACAATGCAGAAACAGGGGTGCCTAGACCAGACAGTCTCTTCAAAAACTGGTGTTGGGAAAACTGGATATCCATATACAAAAGAATGAAGGGAAAGATTTAGATATTTTGATTAAAAATGGAGAGAGATAATTAATACTGTTTTTCTTCCTTCATTGAATTAAGTTGTAATGGTTGTGTCTATGCTTGTGAGCATGAAGAAAAGGCTAAGAGAACTGAAAAATGTCCCTGACATGGTTAAGAAGATAAACAAATGCCAAATGCCAGTAATCTCCTATCTTCACATATCTGATAAGATAAGAAAATTAAATTCCTATATGATTAAGCCATTTAAATTGTATATTCTGTTACTTGCAGCTAGTTTTTATCCTAAATGATACATAGACATAGACATAAACATTAAATCATACAAAGTAGGAAGTCACATCTGACCAATGAAAACAAACAAGTTCAAAACAGATTGGAGTATTTGGAGAAGACATGAAAGAGGAGGTGGGGTTTGAGTTGGCCTTGAAAGAAATAAAAGAACCCCAAGACACTGTGGCTTAAAACAACTACAGTATTCTTTATGATTCTAAGTATCAGACATTTAGATGGGGCTTAGTAGGAATCGCTCATCTCTGCTCCACATGGTGTCACCTAGGATGGCTTTCATTGAGACTAGAGGATCCAAGATGGCCTCATTCTCATGTTTGGTGTCTCATTTGGGAAAGCCCAAAAGGCTGGGAGCTGTCTGGGGTGACTGGGCATCCTTCTTCTTGGGTTACCAGTGGGCTCAATCATGTGGGGCTTTAGTTCACTTCCATGTGGCCTTTTCCCCCTTATTTTCCAGGGCCTTTAGCTAGAGAGCCCAAACTTCTTTATATGGCAGCTGTCATCCTAGAAGATAAAATTGGAGCTTCAAGGTCTTTAGTGTCCAAGAATCAGAAATCCTAGAATGTCATTTTTGTCACATTTTTGGGTCAAAGAAACTCAAAGAGCCAGCTCAGATTCAAGGGGAGGGAAGAATGGATGGGAGCAGTAGCCAAGTCACACTGTAAAAAAAAAAAAAAAAGGGATTGCTGTAATAACTTCTGGAAATAATCTGCTGTCATGACCTTTTGTCCTGCTTTTAGAGTCCTGCGTTATTCCTGTTGTTCTGGTATAATTATTACAAAGCATCTTTACTCTCCAGAATACACCTATTTGGATGGTCACCTTTATTCTGAGGTTATTACTATAAACATGTATTTTCTTTATAATACACAAATATAATTAGGCAGTATAAAACATTTGAAAGAGGATGGGTTTGAGGCTCCATCAGAACTTGGTAGCTTGTGTGACTTTGGGCAAGTCAAGAAATCTTTCAGTCTATTTCATCAATAGAAGTGGGAAAATAGAAAAGGAATACATAGATCATAGTTGTAGTAAGCACTGATTACAAAACAGAAGTGTAGACTGTTACTGAAAGGAAGGCTGGCCTGTAGTAGGAGCTCAGTCAAATTACTTTAATCCTGTAAATCATAGACAATGACAAAGCATGGGAATCACAGCAATATATAAATGAAGACAAACAACAGAAAAATGGTATTTTTATGAGTTCTAGCAAATATTTGGATTATCTTTTAAATGGTGTTACATAGTCCTTTTATTTCAATAGTAAACTCTGTGTGTGTGTGTGTTTGCAGGGCCTAGTTTTTCATTCTATTCAAATCATGTGCTTATCCCCATGTCACAGAGCTCGTACGTACTAATCTTGCTTTCTTTGCACTATATACAAATTATATTTTGCAGTGTGCTTTTACCTCTTACCATGTGCTACATTCTGCTTCTGGGCCCATTCCTCATTACTTGTTCCTGACAATTATCTCCAGCTCATGGTCTCACTCTCTCCACTGGGACCTAATGCTAATTATTAATCTTCACCCATGCCCTTGACTCATTTTCTAAGCATGCTTAAGATTAGTGTTTCTGCTGACCATTCCTTGTTTATTTGGTTAATGAAAATGGGTCTTCCCCATGCAGTGAATTAGAGGACAAAGAGAAAGGATTCTATTTCTTGAGCTGTCCAGGAGCTCATATATTTGTTGTAATAAATCTTAAACACATAGCATGAAGCCACAGGGAGTAGTTTTTTTTTAAGGAAAGAGAGTTACAATTTATTTTTTTCTGATTTATACTTAGGAATCAGTAAAGAGGCTATACCTAAATAGGTATAAGTATCTCAATATTTGAACAGGAGCTAATTAAGCACTGATTAAAATGATCAATAAATTCCATGTTTTTACAGTATTGGCAAAAATATCAAGTCAGCACTTTATATATTATCATGAATTTTCTCCCATGCCCTTGATTCTTTTTCTAAACATGCTTCCTATTGTTAGTTTTTCTAGCTACTTTAGATATGCTATCATTTAATCCCCATAATAACTCTGATATATGTTCTAATCTGCATTTTATAGGTAATGATTTTTCAACTTGTGGAGTAAAATAACTTGTTTAGGTTTACTAATGTTAAGTCATGGGTGGATTAAAGTTCAACTTTGCTAACTCAAAACCTGTGATTTTTTCCCTGCTTTACTTATTGCTTTGGTTGCCATTATGAGATAACCACACACATATGGGTGGTAAAGAGATTAGATTTCATTTCCTTTTCAAGAGATAGGTATTTATCACATTCCCATTCTAAATTTGAAGAATGGCTAAAGTGGAAGTAAATGTGATATGTCTAATACGTAGCCATAAGAAAATATCTGCGTTCGTAAATACAAGATTTCTCTTTTACCAGCATTTTTCTTTTAATTTTAGAATTATGTTAGAAAGGAGCTTGTTCTTATTGTTGAAAGGACTGAAAGGAGCACATTGCTTAGTGGGTTTTAGGACTGTCCAGGTAGGGAAAGACTGATGGGTAGGCAGGATAGTGTCTTTGAAAGAGCAAAGAGTTTTGTTTTGTTTTTTTAATTTTTATTGGAGTATAGTTGATTTACAATGTTGTGTTAGTTTCAGGTGTACAGCAAAGTGAATCAGTTATACATATACATATATCCACTCTGTTTTAGATTCTTTTCCCATATAGGCCATTACAGAGTATTGAGTAGAGTTTCCTGTGCTACACAGTAGTTCCTTATTACTTATCTATTTTATATATGGTAGTGTGTATATGTCAGTCCCAATCTTCCAATAAACTGGAAGAACAAAGAGTTTTGAATCAGGCACACTGGCTCTGCCACTTAACTGCCTGAATGACTGAATTTATTTAAGCTCTCAGAACCTATATTTACTCCTATGTAAGATAGGGATAAGAACACCTCCCTATTAGCATTATTATAAAAGTTACTTGAGATAATCAATGTAAATGCCTAAAATTATATCTCACACACATTAGACACCTAAGTCACTTTAGGTCTCTTTTCTACCTCAGTGCGGGGTGGGGAATCATGGAAGTTCAGCAAGTGGGAGTTGTTGCAGAACACAGCAAGAAGGCGATAGATAACATGCAGCTATCCAGCCAGAGTACGATCAGCATCAGGGAGGACAGAATGAAGGTTGAAAACCTTAAGAAGAGCTGCTTCTTAGACTGAGATATCGGATTGTTGTTTGGCTTCACAGGGAAAGGACAGAAGTGCATTTATTTTCATTGAAGAGTGAAATCAGTCCAAAACTATAAGCAAACATGCTTTGTTGCTGAGATACCCAAGCACTTAACTCGAAAACTTTTGAGTTAGTCTGAAGTTTTGATTGATTCCAGAGTCTGAAGTAGTATCTCAGAATGTGCTTTGAAAACTATGAATCCTCTGGAGGATTCATTTAAAAATACTGATTCATGGGCCTCAATCCACACCTTCCTTCTTGCCCTTGTTTACATTCTGTGCCTTAGAATACACTGTGATCCCACATCAGCCTGGCAAAATAGATTTATGGATTATACTCTCGGGTTTTAATTAAACTAACTCTCCTAAAATAAGTTTCGGCAAAGAAACTCTTAAAAAAAATGAAAGAACAATGCAAGTATAAGTAAACAAAAGGAAAATCACAGAGATTGCATTTCTACTGTTAGTATAGGAGTTCCTTGAAGCCAAATGATGAGTAAATAAGATGCTACTCTGATCAAGAAGGACACAGTCGTGCTTCCCTGATGGCGCAGTGGTTGAGAGTCCACCTGCCGGTGCAAGGGACGCAGGTTCGTGCCCCGGTCCGGGAGGATCCCGCATGTCGCGGAGCAGCTGGGCCCATGAGCCATGGCTGCTGGGCCTGTGCGTCCGGGGCCTGTGCTCCGCAACGGGAGAGGCCACAGCAGTGAGAGGCCCGCGTACCGCAAAAAAAAAAAAAAAAAAAAAAAAAAGAAGGACACAGTCAATCACATTGTTCACTCAAGATGTTCTTACCAACTGTAAGGACAAAACAACTTGTACCAATGATATATAAAAAGCAAATATATATTTAAAATATTGTTTATTTCATGTTTATCAAATTCTTTAAATTTTTATTCTTGTTCTTTTTATAATGGTATGTTAAGAGTAATAAATGTATACAATTTATAAATAAATATAAACATATGACTTTGTAATTAGAATTGATTAGAGCTAAGGTATAAGAAAGGCCTAAGAGTAGGAAACCAGGCATGTCACTACCAATCATGCTATCAAAATATTTATATGAAAATTCGAATATAGTGTCATGTATTCAAATAATTTCTCTCTATAATGCCCAAGATAAGCATATTAATAAATATTGTAATATTTTGGTGCTATAAGACATGCCAGGGACTTCCCTGGTGGCACAGTGGTTGGGAATCCACCTGCCAATGCAGGGGACATGGGTTCGATCCGTGATCCGGGAAGATCCCACATGCCACAGAGCCATGAAGCCCATGTGCCACAACTACTGAACTTGCATGCCACAACTACTGAAGCTCATGCCTAGAGCCTGTGCCCTGCAACAAGAGAAGCCACCGCAATGAAAAGCCCACGCACCGCAACGAAGAGTAGCCAAGTATCTCCCGCTCACCCCAACTAGAGAAAGCCCATGCACAACAGGGAAGACCCAGCGCAGCCAAAAATAAATAAATAAATTTTTAAAATGCTTTATTATATTTTTAAAAAAGACATACCATAGGCTTGTGCATCTTACATCATTATAATGAAGATAAAGAACCATCCTCTTAGTTTCTGAACTAAAAATCAAGCTATATCTTCACTTCCTTTTGAGAAAATGTGCACTGTTTCTTCTGTCATAGCAGCCAAGTACACCACATGCTAAATAACTTCTAAATGAATTGTACATTTATAGCTCTTCATTGAATAATTAAGAATAAAAGTAATTTTGCTGTTTGAAATAGAGATTTGGATTGTGATAGTTATAACTTTTAATAAGAATATCTAATGTATTTCTAAAAAATGTGCAATGTTAACACAAAAAATCTAATAGAATACTACTGGAATTTTTCCATTGACTTAACATTATGGACTTTTAACAAATGCCCTAGTTAAGTAGAATTTCTAATGGGAATGCAGCCTAAATTAAAATCAAGGAAAAATGCTCAATATGTTCAGTAATCCTCCAGGGGGAAGTTTGGAGGTCTCCTACAATCATACGTTCATAAAAACCTCAGTGTTTCTTGGTCTACTTGCACCCAAATTTGTTGCTTTCTTATTAATCACTCTCTACTACTGATTTTTCTCTTGAGTAAAGTGACATGATCCATAGAGATGATAGAGATGTAAAAGAGACAGATCCTGGAGAGGTAATGGTATCCTCTAAACTTGATATAACCTCCTTGCAAACAAGCAGTAGGATTTGAACATCCCTGTGTCTTGCATTATGCCTACCATGGAATATGAAGATAAAGTATACAGATGTAAAAAATGGAATTTTTACCTTTCATGGAATAAATTAGTATGTTTGAAAGCTTATTAATATGAATGTAGAAAAATATGCAGTTGTATCAGTTTTGTTTGGCTTTGCTCAGTGATAAATCAGCAAGCAACCAGAGTGGAATGGGACAGGATAAGGAGGGATTAGGGAACTATATTATTTGAGGTTATTTGAGAATGCCTAATGGAGGGGCTGTTTACCTTATAAAAGTAAGGAATTATGAGAAATTTCCAATTACCTTCAAAAATTAGAAATTTGTCAGTGTAGGTGAGGAGTAGTGTTTGTTGTTCTGGTAGGCAAGGACTAATTGATATAAGTTAAAGGAAGACGGGATTTAACGCAGCATAGGAAAAAGCTTTCTCACAATTAGCACATAGCTGTGCTTTTTCACAACAGGGCAAGGGCTACCATATGAATAGGGTAAAATAGTCCCTGAAAGTTTAGTATTTAAACAGAGAGCTTGATCATCTGCCTGGGTTCAGGCAGGATTTGTGAACTGTGGGGGAGATTAGATTTGGTAACTTCTAAAGTCTTTTCTAGCCTTAGAATGTTTTTTCAGACATATACATCTTTACAGGGTTTTCATGGAGGAAGCAAATGTCTTTCCAAGAGTATTTTATTTTTCAATTAGAGTAGTTCTAATGTGCACTCTTTTGCCGAATTTTAGCCAAGTCACATCTTCACTTCTGTGTATGTCAGTGGGGTGGAATATCCTTATTTTCGTTAACGTATTTAGGTTCAAAGAAGAGAGGCTCATTTGGGTTACCTCAAAAAATGTGAATTTTCTCCCATGCTCACCCACTTGGGGGAAGAACAGAAAACCATTCTGTTCTGTTCTGACAACCCTCAAAATTCCATTTGGGGAATTCCATGTATAAAGACTGAGCTGGCAAGGGTGGAGTATAAAAATACTATTTACAAAGAAGAAGAGGATACCTATTGCGACTTTAACCTTCAGACACCCTATCCCCAGGTCCCTTTTTGCTCTTTTAGAAAAAGCCCCTGAGAATGCATTTGGATGCAGAACAAACCCTTCCACTGGAGGGGGCATTCAAAACCCAACACGGAATAGGAAGCTCTAAGATTAACTGAGGAAGAGAGTGAATGGATAGCACCTCAGATCCTAAAGGGGGAGCGTGCTGCCCTCCATTACCCTGGAGTAAGCAGGCTGGCCAGCCAGCCTCTGTTTCCATAGGTCCCATGTAAACATTGACTTTCCTTCTGTATGTCCCTGCTCTTCCTGACTTCCTACAGAGCCTCCCTTGCTTCCACGGGAAGCACTTGGTTCCTCTATCTTTTCTTCCTTCCCTTCTAACCCTCCTCTGGAAGGAGTGAGGAAAAGATACATGCACCCTCAATGTTCCTAGAAGCATTATTTACAATTGACAAGATACGGAAGCAACCTAAGTGTCCATCAACAAATGAATGGATAAAGAAGATGTGGTGTGTGTATATATATATATATATATATATATATATATATATATATATATATACCTCCCCACACACACAATGGAATACTGTTCAGCCATAAAAAAGAAGAAAATTTTGCCATTTGCAGCAACACGGATGGACTCGGAGGGCATTATGCTAAGTGAAATAAGTCAGAGAAAGACAAACTCTGTATGATATCACTTATATGTGGAATCTAAAAAAACCAAACTAGTGAATATAACAAAAATGAAACAGATTCACAGATACAGAGAACTAGTGGTTACCAGTGGTGAGGGAGGGGCTGTATATGAGTGGAGGAGTGGGAGGTACAAACTATTGGGTGTAAGATGGGCTACAAGGATGTATTATACAACATGGGGAATATAACCGATATTTTGTAATAACTGTAAATGGAGTGTAACCTTTAAAAATTGTGTAAAAAATGTTTTTAAAATGTGAATTTATTTGGGAGAAAGACAGAAATCCTGTCTATGCAGCAATCCCTTATATAAACCTAAAAATTTCTCCACAGTCTCAGGAATATGAGATGGTCTGAAACTGTGAAGAGAAAGTTATTCTCGTAGTACAAGTATCTGGTTGTCTTCTCAATCCCAGAATCTTTCTGATTCTTAGTCTGTGCTCTCACTGAAAGGTCTTGACTAATCCCTGCAACTCAAGTTCTCTCTGCGTCCTTTGACTACAGCCACCACTCCTTTATGTTACCTGTCTCAAATTCAAAACGATCCAGACATAGGATCTGACTAACCAAGTTAGTCACCATTCCTCCTTTTGCCAGAGCTTTTCCTCAAGACCACTTTACATAGAACTGGCCAAACTATGGTTTAGATAGACTGCCTCTGGACCAAAAGCCAATGCAAACCAATCGGCTTTGGCCATGTGTGTCCTCTAATTCCAATACAGCTACTGATTGAGACACATCTCTTAGAAGCTCTGAAAATGGCAAGCATACTGAAGTTGGGGCTGCCAAGAGTAATCTGTATCCTGTATTAAAGTATTTGCTTTTATGTCTCATCTTCCTACTGGATATTATGCTCAAACAGGAAGAGAAGGAGGGCTAATTTATTTTATCTCCTCTTCACATGTAACAAGTTATTTTGCAGTTATCATGACATTATATAGGTTTAGACTGAATAAATGGCTATTTAAATTATAAATCCTATAGGGTGTGAAAAAATTAGACACTATTTTTTATTTTAAAATTTTTTTTAATTGAAATAAAGTCGATTTACAATGTTTTTAGTTTCAGGTGTACAGCAAAGTGATCCAGTTTATATATATATATATATATATACACATATATATACTTTTTCAGATTCTTTTCCATTATAGGTTATTATAAGATATTGAATATAGTTCCCTGTACTATATAGTAGGTCCTTGAGTTTATATATTTTATATTATAGTAGAGCGTATCTGTTAAGCCCCAAATTCTAATTTATCCCCTCCCAACTTTCCCCTTTGGTAACTATAAGTTTGTTTTCTATGTCTGTGAGTATGTTTCTGTTTTGTAAAAAAGTTTATTTGTATCATTTTTTTAGATTCCGCATACAAGTGATATTTGATATTTGGCTTTTCCTTTCTGATTTACTTCACTTAGTATGATAATCTCTAGGTCCATCCATGTTACTGCAAATGACATTATTTCATTCTTTTTTATGGCTGAGTAATACTCCATTCTATATACATAGCACATCTTTATACATTCACATGTCAATGGACACTTAGGTTGCATTGATGTCTTGGCTACTATAAATAGTTCTTCTATGAACATTAGGGTGCACGTATCTTTTCAAATTAGAGTTTTCGTCTTTTCTGGATATGTGCTCAGGGGTGGGATTGCTGGATCATATGGTAACTTTATTTTTAGCTTAGGGTTATTTTGTGTGTGTGTGTGGTACGCGGGCCTCTCACTGTTGTGGCTGCTCCCGTTGCGGAGCACAGGCTCCAGATGCACAGGCTCAGCGGCCATGGCTCACGGGCCCAGCCGCTCTGCGGCATGTGGGATCCTCCCGGACTAGGGCACGAACCCCTGGGCATGAACCTGTGTCCCCTGCATCGGCAGGCAGACTCTCAACCACTGCGCCACGAGGGAAGCCCTATTTTTAGTTTTTTAAGGAACCTCCAAACTGGTTTCCATAGTGGCTGCACCAATTTATATTCCCGCCAACAGTGTAGGAGGGTTCCCTTTTCTCCATACCCTCTAGCATTTGTATTTCTAGACTTTTTGATAATGGCCATTCTGAACAGTGTGAGGTGATACTGAAACAGAGCAGGGCCCAATGGTCCTTCCCCGCCACATCCTCAACCTGCCTATTTTCTGTGGAAAAAGTTTAGCCAAATAATAAGTTTAATCAGAAGTGAGAAAACACAGAAACAAAGGAAAACAGTCCAACAAGACTAAATAATAATATAGTCATTAAGCAAAGTCAAGGACCTTTAGTTCCTTCTCAAGGGCTGCAGATAATATTCTGAGCCATATCCTATGAGCTGTCTTGTAGGTACTGAAACCCCCACCAGGTGGAAGAAGTTAACTACATGATGACCATGCTGTAGCCATGCCATAAGCTGCCACAATTCCAAGAATTGGCCTCAAGGAAATGGAACTAACCCACCCTGAAATTGAAGACTAATTGTACCTAAAACAATCAAGATGACACTGGTCAGACCACCACATGATCAATTGCAAGATGACTGTCAGAGTTGACTGTGCTGTTTCTGCATGTAGCCCCCTCCCTCCTTCTATAAAAGCTCTTGCCCACTGGTTGTAGGACAGGGGGAGTCGGCCTTTGGACAGGAGTCCACCCGCCATCCAGGCCCTTCCTCCCACACCCACACCAGTTGCCGGCATCCAAAATAAAGCAAACTTTCCTTTCCACCAACCTTGCCTTTTTATTGGCTTTGAAGCATCAAGCAGCCGGACCCCACTTTCAGTTACAATACCTCATTGTAGTTTTGATTTATATTTCTCTAATAATTAGCAATGTTGAACATCTTTTTATGTGCCTGTTGGCCATCTCTCAGTCTTCTTTGAAGAAATGTGTATTTAGGTCTTCTGCCCAGTTTTTGATTAGTTTTTTTTTTTTTTTGATATTGAACTGTATGAGCTGTGTGTATAGTTTGGAAATTAATCCCTTGTCTGTTGCATCGTTTGCAAATATTTCCTCCCATTCCATAGGTTGTCTTCTCATTCTGTTTAAGGTTTCCTTTGCTGTGCAAAAGCTTTAAAGTTTAAATAGGTCCCATTTGAAATAAACACTATTTTGTGTGCCTACTTTGTGTCAGGTGCTGTGATAGATATTCTAATTTGATTTTATGAATTCTTATTATAGTTTTACATTCAAATTCAGATTCAACTTATGTTAACTGAATGTTAACTATTACGACTTTGAATTCCTTTTTTTTTCCCCATTATTCTTCCTCTCTATTCTAGGAATGATTTAGGATAGCTAAAATTTTTCATAAAATATAACAAGATAGTGTAGATTCAAAGTAAGACTACAGAAGAAAAATATGAATTGGTGCAAAGTGGAGACAGGATTGAAATGAAAATGAGAGTGGAAAACGTAGAGCCATAAAATGCTTCTAAACATTCTAGGAAGAATTTGCCAGTCAGACTACACTCAATGCCATGTGATTTAAACAAAACAATTACCAGTATAGAGTAAAACTGTTCTCAGAATTTAGAGCAGAGTTCTCAAAACAAATTCAAATAGTGTTCTCAACAACATCCTTACAACAGACATAACAGTGAGTTTCACATCTTTATTTTGTTCACTCTAGGTAAATTCCTGTTGCGGAGCACAGGCTCCGGATGCGCAGACTCAGCAGCCATGGCTCACGGGCCCAGCCACTCCATGGCATGTGGGATCTTCCCGGACCGGGGCACGAACCCGTGTCCCCTGCATCGGCAGGCGGACTGTCAACCACTGCGCTACCAGGGAAACCCCACTCTAGGTAAATTTTACAAACATTATCTTTACAGTGGCACTTTGAGTATTCATTGAATGAATATTTGTTCAGCGTGCGTTATGTTTATGCTACTGTTCTAGATTCTGAACAGTGCTAGTTATATAAGATCACTGCTCATAAGGAATTAGATTCTGATGGCTTAAGGCAATCAATACATAGGCAAATAAATAAGTGAATAAGATCATTTCAGATTACAGTAAATTCTATGGAGGAAAAAATACAATGTAACATATTAGGTAACTCCTGGGGTTGAGGGGGGCTAAAGTTGATTGTAGACTAGGTAGTCTGGAAATGCCTATGGAGGAGGTGATATTTTAGCTAAGAAAATCCAGACATGTAAACACTCCAGGAGTACTCCAAACAGAGAGATCATAAAGTGCAGAGGCCTTAAGATAGGAATTAAATTCCAAGAACTGAAAAGACCTGTGGTTGAACCATAGTAATTGATAAAGTCAAAGAGCTAAGTCAGAGTAGGGAGTTTGGATTTTATTCTAAATGCAATGGAAAACATTGAATGGTTTACACAGGGAAGGGAAATGATCCAATTTGTATATTTTTGGAAAGTTCACGTTAACTTCTAAGTGGAAAGTGGAAACTGGGAGAGGGAGTGGGCATAGCAAATATAGAAGCAGGGAAATTAGTTAAGATGCTTTTGTGGGAATCTACACAAAATATAATGGTGGTGTAGACTAGATAAGAGTGGAGGGAGAAAGGGAAGAATCAATGAATTTGGGGTATATATGAAACAGGTTTCTATAATCCTCTTTTTATACATAAGAAAACTAATGTTCAGAGGAGCTAAAAATCTATTTTAAAAAAAATGTAAAGCAAGAGTTTAAACGTAGGTATTCTGATTTGAAGTCTGTTGAACCACTATTTTAAATGGATGATTTTTATAACCTTAAAGAATTCTTTAAATATTGCATTATCATTGATGCTTCCATTAAATAAACATTTCTATTGGCTTAGTTATATCTCCAATCCGTCTTCTCTTTTTTTTCTTTTTTTAGTTTTTTTCCGGTTTGCCTATTTATTTTTGAAAGAGAATGTAAATAGCTTAAAGAAAATTGATCATATTGTGCTACCATATCAAAGAAATAACATCTTAGCTCTATAAATTACTTCCTCCTTGGAAGACTGCAGTATTAGACATGGTGTCACTCTTGCTGAATCCTGGAATGCCTCCTTTAAGTATCAGTCTGTTTGTATTTGATGCTCAAAGGTCTTCAATAATAAACATTGAACATCCACTTTCTATCTCTGTATGGATATTTTTCTGTTGATGATTCATAATATTAAAATATTAGGTAATTTGTAGAGCAGCAAGGAGTATGCCTCCCATTCCAGGACTATACCTTAGAAAATCATGTGGACGATTTTCTCTGAAACTGGGTTTGCAATATTTTGAAAGATGATTCTCCTAGCAAATAGTTTCTTTACTTGATGAAAATTGTAACAAAATGTCATTTAGAACATACATGCAATCTACCACGTGGTAGCAATAGGGAAATACAGAAAGGGGGTGGGATTTTTCTTCATTGGGTGGCATAGCCTCTACTGCAGGGGACTTTGTCAAATACCTATCTAAAGCAATATGGGGAGGAAAGAAGGCAGGTGAAGATTTGTGCAGTTTTACCTCTTGATTGACTGTTTCAGTTATGTTTACATCATCATGTGGAAAAAATACTTTGGAAATAAGGATGAGAGATTGAACTTCTGATATATTGTTATGAATTATTCCTTATATCCATAGTTTTAAAGTCACTATAGCCCAATGGGGTTAGTAAAACATCTACCTCAACCCTGCTTCAGAAAAATTTACAGATCATTCAGACTTAACTTATGCAAAATCATTTTTTATAGTTTTATTATCCCCCTTCACTTCTGAAATAAATTCTCTTCTTGACTTTATCCTATTAATGGCAACAAGAATTCTCTTAGTGCCTCAGACTTGAAATCTCAGTGACATTTTTTCATTGTTTTCTTCTCCATGGTTATTATCTGCTATGTATTAATTTTCATAGATTCTGCCCTTCAACTTGTTAAATTATATCCCTATCTCCATTCCCTGCTTCTTACATTCCCATAGTTCTAGTCCTGACTTTTATCACTTCTTAACTGTGATATTCTCACAGCTTTCTAATTAAAAAAAGATGAAAACATAATCAATTCCAAATTAGGGATATCCAACCATCTCTGAATTAGGGAGTGGCTTTCACTAAATTCAAAACCAATAGGAGGGATAGAAGCAATCCATTGGTAGGCTCTGCTATGTTTTTACTGAGCCAATCTGCTTTCCAGCAAAATGAGGTCTGTTACAAACAGGAAATTCAGTCATTAGTCCCCTGTTCTCTGAAGGTACTTTTTAGCACATCCAGAATAGCCTTTCTCTATCCTTCAGACCATCTGAATATCAAAAGTCCAGAAAAGAAATGGACAGATAGCTGGAGGGAAGAATTAATCTGACCCATTGCCTGCTAGTATGTGTCATTCTCTCAAGATATTTCATAGCTAAGATAGGAAGAACCTTGGAAGGAGGACATTCTGGGGATTTTAGTTTTAATAAACTTGGCATATTGAGATAGACATTCATTAGGAATAGTAGATGATCCCGTATTGGTCCAGCAAAGCCACACTTTGGTATTAGCAAATTATTCAGGCACATTCAGTACCCACAAACTTGCCATCTTCCTATAGACAATGGATTCGCATTAGCGTCTCACAGGACAGGGCATCTAGACATGCAGAATAGGCTCTTGCCAAACCACAAGCTCCAGCTCTTCCAACTCATTTACCTTATGGCAAATGGTTACCTGATTTTAGTATATTCATCAAAGTGCAGCCTTGTTGCTTAGACAGTGGCTCTCCATAATTACCTGTGCCTCACTGCTCAAAAGTCTGCTGTAGAGTACTCCTTATTTTATTGCAGGTCAGCACCTAGAATACTTGGACTTGGTATAGTGCTGGTGTCTGTACATGAACCTCAGCAGATGGGTAGAAGTCAGGCTAGCCATACTTACCTTTCCTATTCTGCTTCTTAAATTTCAATAATTTCTGCATGTAAGGGAGTAGGTATATTCAATTCTATTGCAGGACTGAAAGTAAATGAAATGAATTACGATACAAGGTGGAGGGAAAAATTCTAAAGTTCTTTGATAATGGAAAGCACAAAATATGTTAAATACAGTATGACAGCACAGCCCTACATAGACACACCCAGGTTTTAGTGTCTGTGCTCAGGTCCCAGAGCACTTCTTTCTTTAAACTTCCTCAGGGCTAATCTTCACTACCTTCTAATACTTGTCCATAGGGCTTAGCTCTATCTATTACCACAAATGCAAAGCCTAAGACACAATTAACACCTGGCAGGTCCTTTTCCAAAATGAGTGTTTGGACTAATAAAAGCTCATAGTAAGTGGAGGAGGAGCATCTGTGAATGTTTCAAGGAGGTTTTGTAGTCCAAAGTCCTTTGAGATTCGCAAGTAGTGTGAAGTGCCGTACGCTGTTTAGTATGTCGTGGATGCTCATCAGATGACGAATGTCTGAAACTCAGACCTTACTGTAACTGCATGAGTGCAGGCTTTCACACAAAAAACCAAACACACGTACAACAACACACACATGAGCACACGTAGAGATATACACACAAACTTTGCAAAGGACAAATCTTTAAAATGGCACTATCTGGACCAATATTAAGAAAAGGAATTTAGCAACATGTGCCTACACTCCTCACAAAAGTGATCAAGTTTAATGTTGTTATCCTTTTTGGTCATCCTCTGCCTTTATACTATCTCCAGGGGTCTCTGGATGCTGAAATGGGGGCCTTTAAAGCTTATTTTAAACAACAGCATTTTCTGCATTGGCTAGGTATCCTCTGGTTATACAGATAAATAGTTGATGCTTTGAAATACTGCTTTTTTCCCCTGCCTTTGGTCACAATGTAGCCTTAGGTCCAGAATTCCCATATTATCCTCTGTAAGTGGAATAAAGATGATGTAAGAGTTTATTATTCTCATATCCATGTAGTAACACAGGGATCCAATTACAATGTCTGAATAGACCTATCCCTATCAAAGACAAGCAAAGAGAATTGAACCAGTAAGGCCCATAAAAATATTACACAACAAAGGAAAAAGTACCAGCCTGAAGAATTATAAAGACTTTTGAATCCAGAAAACTAAACTTTGAAAAGAATCTATCACAGGAAATAGAAGATTTGTTTAGAAACTTGTATGGAACCCTGACCAGAAAGCAGAGGCATGAGGCTAAAAAAAAAGTATAAATGACCATAAGGAAAGAAGACATTGAAAAGAAAATGTTGACAATAGAATGAAATAAAAAGTGATAATGTAAATAGAAAAGAAAGTAGGATACACATTTTGAAAGTCCATTGGAAGTAATAATAATAAACTACCATTCTTCACTATTTACTGACACAGTTCAGGTGGAATTTATTCCTATATTTGATGATCATTTAAAAAATAACCAGAGCTGTTCTCTATCACCCCACAAAAAAATAAACCATTTGCACAATAGAAACATAAAATGGAAAAATTGCATCCATTGTATCACAAAATGGACAAACTCATTGTCTCCTTCCGTAAAATTGAACTACATAATGCATTTAATGGACATTTTTCTTACCATAATTGATATTAGTTTTGTGCGTTTTTATATCCAGTTTCTTGGTCTGTAAAGACATTTATTATATGATTTATATGAGTTAATGCATGTAAAGCACTTAGAACAGTACCTAACACAAAGTGGGTGTTCAGGAAGTAATATAAATTATAATATTAGAATAATCCAAGTGATTTGCAGATTTCTCATTGGAAGATATTAGCAAGACTTTCAAAATATTCTCTTTTACTAGTAAATGCTTCTTTGTTAATTATATAAATTAATGTGTACACTGCAAGATCAAATGCATTAAAAAGATCTAGAATGTGAAAAGGATGACAATGTATACCAAAATACTGAGAGTGTTTTTGTGTGTGGGATTCTGGGTGATTTCTCTTCTTCATTATTTTCAGAATGTTTTACAGTAAGCACACTACACATTAACTTTACTTTCAGAGATTACATAATTATTATTTATGATTAGCAGTATATGCATGCTAATTAGTACTGTACTAATGTAAAAATGATTTTGTGTCAAGAAACTAGAGAGAAATTACTATGGAATGAGATTATGGAATGGTTCTTCCTGTTGCTTTTCCAGATTTTCTAATACTAGTATGTGATATTTTTAAATAAATAAAAGGTACACTTTTTAGGACAATCTGAAATATCTCCTTCATTCAATCATTCCTATTCTCTCTAACACAAAGTTCCCTGCTCCGCTTTTGAACTCTGATAATGTTTTCCACTTCTGTCGATTACTTATGATTACGTTTGTTGTATTATAATAATTTGTATAACTTCCTGATCTTTTGGTATTAGAATATAATTTCAGTGGGTTTACATATATGTATATATATATAATTCCATATAATACTTAATTAGAAATGGCATAATTATGGTAGATTCAACACTATTATTTTTTTGTACTGAAAGTCTTGTGACATTTTGTTGACTGCAAGTGTCATGATTTCTAAACTGATACAAATATCCATGAAGATGTAGTTTTTGGTGGGGTTTTTTTTCAGATATTGGGATCTGAATAAACTTATGGCACAGTAGGATATTTTCCCTTTCTCTGATATAAAATGTTGAGCAATACAGAGCATCTGGTGAATTAATCTAAACACTCAGTTAAGAATAAGGGGACATGTGTACTCAGATTTTACCACTAGAGAGCTTAGCCCTTCTCTGAAGCACTAGTTTTGACTTTTGGAATTTGGGCTGGGTCAATGAGTCTTTAAATATTCCATGTATCAAATAACAGTATATTTTCTTTTTTTGTCTGGTTTCTTTCACTCCATGTTTTTGCATGTCCAGTAGTTTATTACTTTATATTCTTAAATCGATTCCATTGTATGAGTATGCCACATTTGTCCTTTTAACCTCTTGCTGAGCATTGCATTGTTTCCAGTTTGGGGCAATTAAAAACAAAGCTACAAAAACATACATGTACAAGTCTTTGTAGCTGCATGCTTTGATTCTCTTGGTTAAATACCTATAAGTTGTACAACTGGATCATTTGCTATGTGTATGTTTAACTTACTGAGAAACGGGCAAGCTGTTTTCCAAAGTGGCTGTACTATTTTACATTCTCATAAACACTGTATGGGGGTGACAGATTCTTCACGTTCTCAGCAAACATGCTATAATTTATTTAATTTTAGTTATTTGAATAGGTATGTAGTAATATTGTGGTTTTAATTTTTATTTCTATGATAATTAATATTTAGTATTATTCTATAATAATATTAATATTTTCATATGCATTTTTGCCTTTCATGCACATTCTTTGGAACGTCTGTTCAGATCTTTTGTCCATTCAAAAAAAACTGGTTTGTTTTCTTGTTATTGAATTTTGAGAATTCTTTAGATATTCTTATGAGTCCTTTATCAGATATATACTATGTAAAGATATTTTTCTCCCTTTGTATGGAATATCTTTTCAGTTTTTAAATAGTTTCTTTCAAAGAGAATTTTGCTTTTTATAAAGCCCAATTTATCATTTTTTCTTTTGTGGATTATGTTATACTTAAGATTTTTTCCTAACCTGAAGTCACAAAGATTTTATCTTAATAATTTTTTTAAATCTCAAACTATAATTGTCTATTTTTCCACTTTCCTTACAGTTGTCAGGTTTTGCTTTATAAATCTTGAAGCTTTGTTACTAGATACACAAACATTTGAGGCAGGTATACTAAGTTCTGTCTTTCATAAAATATGAAATCTAACAACCTCTGCATTTTACTTATGGTTTTAAATCTCTTATATTTAATGTGATTATTTATATGGTCAAGATTAAATCTGCATCTTGGAATTAGTATTCCATTTGTCCTATCTGTTCTTTGCTCCCTTTTCCCTCCTTTTCTGCCTCCTTTAAATTAAGTATTTAAATACTTTTTGTTATTCCTTTGTATCTCTTCTGATGGCTTATTAGCTTTTATTTATTTATTTTTACTATTGTCTTTGGGTTTTTACTGTATATATTTAACATAAGGCAATCTACTTTCAAGTGACTTCATAACAATTCATGTGTAGTATAAGAGCCTTACAACAGTGTCTTTCTCTCCTCCGAGCCTTCGTGTTGTTTTTATACATTTAATTTCTGCATATGCTATCAAGCCCATGCTATACTGTTATTCTTTTGTTTAAATAGTATATTGTCCTTTAAAGACATTTAAATAAAAAAAAATCCTGTATATTTACCTGTGCAGTACATTTTCAGTACTCTTTATTCCTTGAGTAGATCCATAATTTCATCTGAATTCATTTTCCTTCCACCTTAATGGCTCTTTATAATATTTCTTCGATCTGCTGGTGATGAATTTTTTTAGCTTCTGTATTTCTGAAAAAAAAATCTTATTTCACCTTGATTTTGAAAAAAAAGTTTTGTTGCGCATCCAGTTTGAGGTTGAGGTTTTTCCTTTCAGTGCTTTAAAGATGTTTCTTCACTGTAGTCTCACTTGCATTGTTTCCATTAGGAAATAAGCTGTCAGTGTTAAGGTTCAATGAAATTCTTGGATTTGTGGCTTATAATTTTCATAAATTTGGAAGACTTAGCCATTGTTTCTTCAAATATTTTCTATGCCTCTCTGAGTCCTTGGACAATACTGCTTTATTGGCTTCTTGAATCTTATGTTGCGGCTGAGAAGTCAGACATTAATCTGACTCTCTTCCTTCTAGGTAATCTGTTTATTAATAATTATTAAAAGTTCTAAAATTATTATTTCTTTGATCTGGGTGTTCTGAAATATCATTACATTGTTTCTAGATGTGATGTTTTTATTCATTTAGTACTTATAATGCTTTAATTTCAGAGGACTCCTGATTTCCCTCAGTTCTGGGAAATTTTATGCTATTATTTATTCAAATATTAGCTCTTTTCCATTTTCACTATTTTCTCCTTCCAAAACTCCTGCTTAACACATGGCAGAAAATCCAGGTTTATTCTCAATTTCTTTTAATGTTTCTTCTAGATCTCCCATCTCTTTTTCCCTTTGTGCTTCATGCTAAGGGAATTTTTTGATGTTCTCTTATAGTTCATGAATTTGTTCTTTTGCTTTGCCCAGTATGCTATCCAGTACATTTACTGGTGTCTTTAGTTTAAAATTTCCACTTCTCTATTCAAAATCTCTCAGTCTTAAAATAATGGCCTCTGTTACCTGCATGTGATGTTCTTTCTATCCTCTGAATATATTAATTATACCTATTTTATTATAAATTAAGTGATTTGAGTTTAAGTTTGTGTTCTCTGTTATGATGTTGGCCTTCACGTGTGCTTATTTTTGAACTTGTGCTCATCTTTAATGGGTATTTCCTATTAAATTATCTGTTGTAGGTATGCAATTATCTGGGGGAAGAGGCAGGAAGTTTTTCTGTTGCTGTATTGTGAACTGTTTTTGAAAGAGAATGAGAATTAGAGATGAGTGAGCTACTTGGACAGCTATTTCTTTTATTCTTTCTTTTTCTTCTTCTTCTTCTTTTTTGATATGACTGCTCCAGATACTGCCAAGCTCACACCTTCCATGTTTCCCACTTAAGAACATTTAGTCCCATGATTCTTCCTCTACCCAAAAGGAGGAAGGGAGATTGAAAGAGGTTGCCTGAACTTCTTTGCTGGAATTTCTGTGTTTTTTGTTTAATCAAATTACATTACTATACAACCTTGGGTTCTTGTCTATTTCTAGCATTCACCACTTTTGGGCATGGAACACACCATTGGTGTCATTTCATCCTATATTTTAGGTTATGGTCTCCTTCTTCATGCTCACCCCATCTGCTTTGTGTCTTTTAGGGTTTCTTTTTTTTTTAAACAACTTTATTGGAGTATAATTGCTTCACAATGGTGTGTTAGTTTCTGCTTTATAACAAAGTGAATTAGCTATACATATACATAAAATCCCATATCTCCTCCCTCTTGCGTCTCCCTCCCACCGTCCCTACCCCACCCCTCTAGGTGGTCACAAAGCACCGAGCTGACCTCCCTGTGCTATGTGGCTGCTTCCCACTAGCCATTTTAAAAAATAAATTTATTTATTTAATTTATTTATTTTTGGCAGCATTGGATCTTTGTTGCTGTGCGTGGGCTTTTGTCTAGTTGCAGCGAGCGGGGGCTACTCTTCATTGTGTTGCGTTGGCTTCTCATTGAGGTGGCTTCTCTTGTTGCGGAGCATGGGCTCTAGGTGCATGGGCTTCAGTAGTTGTGGCACGCGGGCTCAGTAGTTGTGGCTCACAAGCTCTAGAGTGCAGGCTCAGCAGTTGTGGCACACGGGCTTAGTAGCTTTGTGGCGTGTGGGATCTTCCCGGACCAGGGCTTGAACCCATGTCCCCTGCACTGGCAGGCAGATTCTTAACCACTGTTCCACTGGGGAAGCCCCCTAGCTATCTATTCTATATTTGGTAGTGTATATATATCCGTGACACTCTCTCACTTCATCCCAGCTTACCCTTCCCCCTCCCCGTGTCCTCAAGTCCATTCTCTACATTTGCATCTTTATTCCTGTCCTGCCCGTAGGTTCTTCAGAACAATTTTTTTTTTTTAGATTCCATGTATATGTGTTAGCATACAGTATTTGTTTTTCTCTTTCTGACTTACTTCACTCTGTATGACAGTCTCTAGGTCCAGCCACCTCACTACAAATAACTCAAATTTGTCTCTTTTTACTGCTGAGTAATATTCCATTGTATATATGTACCACATCTTCTTTATCCATTCATCTGTTGATGGACACTTAGGTTCCTTCCATGTCCTGGCTATTATAAATAGAGCTGCAATGAACGTTGTGGTACATGACTCTTTGAATTATGGTTTTCTCAGGGTATATGCTCAGTAGTGGGATTGCTGGGTCGTATGGTAGTTCTATTTTTAGTTTTTTGAGGAACCTCTGTACTGTTCTCCATAGTGGCTGTATCAATTTACATTCCCACCAACAGTGCAAGACGGTTCCCTTTTCTCCACACCCTCTCCGATATTTATTGTTTGTAGACTTTTTGATGATGGCCATTCTGACTGATGTGAGGAGATACCTCACTGTAGTTTTGATTTGCATTTCTCTAATGATTAGTGATGTTGAGCATCCTTTCATGTGTTTGTTGGCAATCTGTATGTCTTCTTTGGAGAAATGTCTATTTAGGTCTTCTGCCCATTTTTGGATTGGGTTGTTTGTTTTTTTGATATTGAGCTGCATGAGCTGCTTGTGTATTTTGGAGATTAATCCTTTGTCAGTTGCTTCGTTTGCAAATATTTTCTCCCATTCTGAGGGTTGTCTTTTTGTCTTGTTTATGGTTTCCTTTGCTGTGCAAAAGCTTTTAAATTTCATTAGGTCTCATATGTTTATTTTGGGTTTTATTTCCATTACTCTAGGAGGTGGGTCAAAAATGATCTTGCTGTGATTTATGCCATAGAGTGTTCTGTCTATGTTTTCCTCTAAGAGTTTTATAGTGTCTGGCCTTACATTTAGGTCTTTAATTCATTTTGAGTTTATTTTTGTGTATGGTATTAGGGAGTGTTCTAATTTCATTCTTGTACACGTAGTTGTCCAGTTTTCCCTGAACCATTTATTGAAGAGGCTGTCTTTTCTCCATTGTATATTCTTACCTCCTTTGTCAAAGGTAAAGTGACCATACGTGTGTGAGTTTATCTCTCGGCTTTCTGTCCTATTTCATTGATCTGTATTTCTGGTTTTGTGCCAGTACCATACTGTCTTGATTACTGTAGCTTTGTAGTATAGTCTTAAGTCAGGGAGCCTGAGTCCCCCAGCTCCATTTTTCTTTCTCAAGAAAGTATTTGCAAATGAAGCAACTGACAAAGGATTAATCTCCAAAATATGCAAGAAGCTCATACAGCTCATTATCAAAAAAACAAACAACCCAACAAGATCATAGGCAGAGGTAACAGTACCTATGAAGGCACAAAGACTAAAAAGATCTTGGCAGATTTTTTTGGTGAACTGTTTGTGTGCAGTTGTAGTAGTGGCTGTGATGGTTAACTTTATGTGTCAACCTGACAGGGCTAAGGCATAGCTGGTAAAGTATTATTTCTGGGTGTGTCTGTGAGGGTGTTTCCAGAAGAGATTAGCATTTGAATCCAGTGGACTGAGTAAAAAGATCCACTCTCACCATTGCTGGTGGGCATCATCCGCTCTGTTGAGGGTCTGAATAGAACAAAAAACGTGGAGGAAAGGCAGATTTGCTCTCTTGCTTGAACTGAGACATCCATCATATGCCCAGGAACATTGGTATTCCTGGTTCTGGGGGCCTTTGGACTTGAACTGTGACTTAAACCATTGGCTTCCTTGGTTCTCAGGTCTTCAGATGCAGACTGAATTACACCAGAGGCTTTCCTCGTTCTTCAGCTTATAGATGGCAGATTGAGACTTTCAAGTCTCCATAGTGATGTGAGCTAATTACTATAATAAGACCCCTCTTGTATCTATATCTGTATCTATTATCTATATCTAAGCTATCCTATCGGTTCTGTTTCTCTGGGGAACCCTGACTAATATAGTGGCACAATGAGAGAGGGGAAACTGCCGTATAAAATGAAGTTGAGCAGCAAAAGCAAGGGAGCAGATCATTAAGCACCTTTTTTAATCCTTGGAAGGAGGCCAGGTTAAATTAAAAATGCAACAGAAATTTGGAATTTTTCGTGTTGGGCAGTAACATGAACTGGATTATAATAGGCCAAGACTAGTGGTAAGAACTGTTAAGAGGTTATTGCAACAAGAGATACTGATGAATTGGATTGAGAAGTGACAATGGAGATGGAGAGGAGCTAAGGATATTGAGATGCATTTTTGGAATTAGAAGCAGCAGCATTTCATGATGGATCAGATGCAGGGAGTGACTGGAAGCAGAATAAACTTTCTTGTTTGAGCAATAAAATGGTGTTTGTTAGCCTAAGGGACAGAACAAGAGTTCATTTTGTGATCTATGAAATGTGAGACACCCGTGAAACTGTAGTTAGGTATGTGAAGGTGGATCTCAGAGGAGAATTTTGGGCTGTTTTCTTCTCTGATTTTTTGGGAATCTTCTCACTTACACAGGCTTTAATTTTATGTTTTCCCATATTCTTTCTTTGGCCGCCTTCACTTCTCATTTGACAGATTCTACTTGGCTTATAACATTCACTCCTGGGTTTCATCCTTCAGCTGTTTGATAATGACATTTGCTTCTTCATCTTCAATTCAGTCTTCTCTCCTGAATATATATATGTATAATGTCTATATATTCAACTTTCTACTTGACTTTTTCTTGTGTGCATTTTATGTGTCCGCAGAACTCCACATATCTGATAAGACACAGCCACCCATTGAGAAACCTGAGACTATTCCTCAGCTCATCTTTGTTCTCACTCTCCACGTACAAACCTAGTCCTGTTGAATGATGTTTTGTTGTCTTGAGTATTTATAAACATCTGGTTTACTTGGACTTCTTTTAGTCCTAGAGTCTAAGATAGAGCTGGACCTTGAGGTGAAAGTTAAAAGGTGCCTCTGCTGTGAATGTCCATAGGATGGAAAGCCAAACATATTGTGAGGTTAGGCAAAGAGCAGAGAAATGTCAGGATTCAAGTGGTGTGTTAGGGTAATTGTTCTGGCAGCTGTGAGCTAGACAGATGGGAATAAGGAGAGATTAGAAGCAGAGATATTTCAGAATGGGAACTATGACACAAGTTGTTTTTTAAGAAATCATAAAATGAAATTGCACAAAGTAAAACATGCTATTATGTTTTCCTTTTCAAATGCCTTAAATTTTTTTTCTTTTAAACCTCTCTGAACAATCACTTCAAAGGGGGTGAGAAATGGAAAAGACCACCCTCATCTGGCACAACATGGGTCCCTTAGGACTTTCCCTGGAGTTCAGAGCCCTGCCTCATTTGAAATGTGTGTCATAAGAACACCCCTTATTATGACTCCAGAAAATTAATCTTTCTAACGTGAGAACTATTGTTATAATCTGTTATATAAGGTATGATGTCACTCTCTTCCACACATAAACACGAACTCTCACACCTTTAATTATCTTTTGTTTTTAGCACATTTGTTTCTTAGAACATAGATTGCCCAGACCATTTTCAAAATCATGTATTTGACATTAGAAAATATTTCTTAAAATACTGTGACCCTAACATTTATTTTTAATCCTTGTTATAGTTGATGGAATGCTTAGTGTAGAGCAGGTGTGTCTTTCTGGATTTCTATCATCTGTACCAAGGTGAATAATGGTTTCAAATGGAGCTCATGGGCAACCTTAAAAGGAAAAAAAATAGGTCGCCAAAGGAAAACCATTCAAACGAAGATGGAAAGCTGAGAAACCCATGCAGTGGTGGCTGTGAGAAGGATTTGGGCTCAGTGCATCTAAGAGCCCCCAGGAGCAATGACAGGGAGAGTTGTTTTACACTCAGCATTCTCTGAGATACTGTCACGTTGAATCACTAAGAATTAGTTGGTGCCATTTGCCTTATTCATAGAATGGATCAAAATACAGTGGAATGCCAAATAGTCAGTGAGGAGTTAGTAAATTTTCATGTTGTTTGAAACTGTGGTGTTTCAAATGAAGGCTGAGAGGTTTGGAGTTTTAAGCATTCCAAAATAAACATTCCAGATATCTGGGCCTTCTGCATGGTGTGTATGTCTTAGGGAAGGTAGTTCCCACTTTAATAGATTAAGAAAAGTGTCAGCATGGGGAGTATAGAGGACAGGTAGAAAAAGCTAGCTTTTTATAAATTCAATGTATCATAGGTTCTCCACGAGTTCACTTCACGTTGACCCCTCTAATGCTGGTTATCAATAGATATCAAGGCCAGTCACTCTTCTTTTGGAACATCAAAGTTGAGAAGTATGGTATGATATGTCTCTAAATACATCCCTTCATCCTTCCCTCCCTCCTTCCTAGATACCTCTGGATCAACGTGTCACAATTTCAGTTAGAACTCCTGCTTTGGCTGGTGGTCTCACACAGGCCATCATGAGACGTCATTTTGCCTTTCTAGCTGTCCATATCATTTCAATTAAAATGGTACCACTATGTGACAATAGTGCCTAGACCCAAGATTATCCTTTATTTGAATGTCACTAGCACTGAATTTA
This sequence comes from Delphinus delphis, assembly GCF_949987515.2. NCBI lineage: Eukaryota > Metazoa > Chordata > Mammalia > Artiodactyla > Delphinidae > Delphinus > Delphinus delphis. The sequence goes on along the minus strand of NC_082694.2, from coordinate 47,025,985 downwards.
TAATTTTATGATTCCTCTGCTGCATGGACCATGATCACCAGAGCAAAACGTGACAATAATACCTGTTCAGCATATCTATTTATTTCTAATTCTTCCTTATGGGTATTTCTTTCAATATATGCAACAGTAGAAAGAAGGGTATGATGATTGACATATCTGTCAATCAGCTTCACCCATTATCAATAGAAAACCAATCCTGTTTCTATTTATTTTGAATTTCTAATTTTGGTCTCCTATCTTTTAACACTTTTCATTTTAAATATGTACTACTAGTTGATATTATAGCCACATCTACTTCTCTTCTCTTATGTCCAATTAATGAGCAAATTGCTTACTGAGAGCTTACAGTTTGACATTTTCTTTCTCCTGAATTTGTGAAGCAGAATGTTCTTCTGCACGTTACTGGGTAAACATCTTTCTAACCATCTTTCTTTCATTCACTCACTCTGTCAGTCACTTATTTGGTAACTCAATATTAAAGAGCCCCATGTATACTGAATATTCAAGGACAAAAACCACAGTCTCAAAGCAGCTCCTGGTTTAAAGGGGAGATAAATGTTTAACGGAGCATTTTCTGGGGACAGGGTAAGAGATATTTGGCTACAAAAACAAAGTTATGAATCTCATCTCTTGGTCCTACATTACGAGGACCATTATTGTTATGTGGCTTTCCCATTTATAATAATGGTTGATACAGTTCACATCTACATCTTTATTGTGGTGACAATAATAGAATTTACAAATACAATGCAAGTCTTTGACTTTAAGATTTTTCCTAACAAAAACACCCCTCCTTCAATATTAAGCAAAATGTTGTAAGCATAATTAGCATTTACAAAGCATTTTAAATGACCCATATATTGAATAAGTAAATGAATGAATGAATACATGATTAAAGAGTAGAATAGTAAAATAATTTTAAAGTGTTTATATATACATAAACTTCAAAAATTAATTTATAATATATAATTTGAAATAAATTTCGGATATTAGAATTACATTCTCATATGATTTATCCAGTTGGGAGATTCTTAGACTCAGGACACTGGGGACTTGAAAAGCTGATATCAAGCATTTATTCAAATCCTATCTTTTTATAGATGAAAATTAAGTCAAAAAAATAAGGTACCATGACAATAGTCTACTTCTTATACTTCATAAGAGATAGAACTAGAGCCTATTTATGTGACTTCTTGACTACTGTTCTTCATAACATACAGGAAAAACTCAGAATTTGATCCAGTTATAAATAAGATAAAATGACTGGCAAAAACCCACATAGTTTCATGAGGTCTTTGTGCATTTGTGCTCTACTTATAGCATTGTGAAAACATGATCTGAATAAGACTTCCATATAACAGAATTTTAAAATGTTCTTGTCTTGATGTTCCGTGTACCACTAGTTCTGTTTAAGGGCAGAGATTGCCTTGGTTATTATTAATCCCTAAAAATATAGGCTTTGGTTGAAACAGTGTCATCTTGTCCTTAGCTGCAGCAATAGAGTCATAGTAATTGGCCTAATAAGAAGAAAAAATAAAAATAATTATAGCCTCAAGGAGCATTTAGGTATGGTTAAATAACAAAGGGGCAAGATGAAATTGCAAATGAGTTCCTCTCTTGGCAGGATTAACAATGGTGGAGCTGCCTTCCTTTTAATCCTGAGAGGGGGTTAACAAAAAGACAGGCATTATGCCTCCATCAAATGGTTAGCCTTAAAGATGCTGGGGTAGGTCTTCCAATTTAGGGGTTTGTCCACAAGTTTGTTTATACCTAATTTCTTTGCCCCTTGTCTTTTCCCTCCGAGAAGGAGCTTTGGACCACAAAATATTCAGAGCCACAGACTTAATGAAAGGCCATTTCTCCTTGGAAGTTTCTGTGTGAATGTCAGCTTGTGAGTAGCACCCCCAAATAAAGGGGGGGTTTGCATTCTTTAATGGTCTTCAGAGCCCCAAAACTTTCTGTCCATTGCTCTCACCTTAATCCCTTGCACCATCCATTTTTACATACAAACTCAAACCCATGATATAGCAAATGCCATCTCAACCAGCATGCCTTCCGCACAGCCAGTCGTGCCTGACCTTGTAAGTTCTTGTTTACACTGTAGACCTGACATCAGTGCTGGTCCTTAAGAATGTTTCTCCCAACCCTCATTTGGACCATCTCCTCTGTTTCCAGTGGATACTGTGCCCAATCCAGCCTCCTTTGAGGACACTGCCTCAGCACAGGACCTTAACTGTGAGCCTCGCTCTCACTCTCGCACAAGCATACACAAGTTACACTGTTATTTTTTCTGTTTTACACCTCAGGTTCTTGTACTAAATGACATATTCCTTGAGAGCAGAGACCATGTATGTTTATTGTAACATCCCCGAGATCACATATATGCGATAATATCAAAGATAAATAGCAAGTGGAACACCTCTGTGTCGGGCAGGTTTTTGAGTGCTTTTCATACATTCTCTCCTTTAATTCTCATGACAAGTCTTAGGTCACCTGTTAGTACTCCTTTAAGATAGGCTGTTGGATTACTGACTGAAACTCAAGAATGATTTTAACAATGCCACCCCCACCATAATTCATTGAGGGGGTCACGGTCTGTCAGAGACCCCGTTAAGTATTTGATATACACTACTTCATTTCGTGTTCACATCCATCTTGTAAAGAATTCCCATGTCTACTTGGCATTTGAGGAAACTGAGATGCAGCTGAAGAGAAAGATGCACAGTCATGCCGATAGTAAAGGCAGAGCGAGAATCCAAACCCAAAGCCAGTGCTGCTTTCCCTACAAGATACTGTTTATGTAAGGTCAGAGGGCACTTTCTCTTTTGCCCATCATTGAATCATTAAATGTCTCATCACTATATCCAACTTCAGCATACTCCCTATTCACGTATAAATGAGCAGTTATTAGCTTAGGCTTGGACTAAGCTGTGCTTTTGTATATGATGTCCCCTAACTGGAATGTCCTTTCTTCTGTCCGTTCTCCATCCAAAGCATTCACCTTTTACTGGGCTCATGACCCGAAACCTTTCTTGACTACAGATGGCCCTTCATATTGGTGGGTGGAAGCCACATCTGTGGATTTTTTCCCTAATATTTTTGATCCACATCTGTGGATTCAACCAACAGGGGATCAAAAATATTAGGAAAAAAATTCAAGAAAATTCCAAAAAGCAAAACATGAATTTGCTGCACACTGGCAACTATTTACATAGTGTTCAAATTGTATTAGGTATTACAAGTCATCTAGAGATTATTTTAAGTATACCAGAGTATGTGTGCAGGTTTTATGCAAATACTATGTCACTGTATATCAGGGACTTCAGTATCTGTGGATTTGGTATTCACTGGGAGTCCTAGAACCAATCCCCCACAGATACTGAGGGATGATTGTATTCCCAACTACAATGATTTCCTTCCTTTCAGTCTGCAGTAATGGCCTTTACTGTCTCCTCCATACATTTAGGTGTTTACTGTATCATTTAATCATTTTAATATGAATATATCATATCTGCATAGAAAGACTTATAAGTTCTTGGACCAGGAGTATTGTGGACCATGCTTTTGTGTATGTTCTCAGTTACAACAATTGGAAAACTTTTCATTAAATTCAAAGGTTTAGACAAATACCTGAATGGTCAGAGATGTATCAGCTACTAAGAGAAATGACCCTCATCACAAGATTGGGTTGAGTTTGGACAGAAGCGACATGCACACTTAGAGGCTTGTCTGTGGAGGCTGCTGTTGGTGACAGAATGCTGGAGGTTTGAACCTGACAACAAGTTGTGCGTTTGTTAGGAGAAATCTAGGAGAACATAATACCTTTTAACTGTTTAAAACAAATATAACTTAATACAGGGGTGTAGTTATTCAGGTGACATAAACATGAAGAAACCAAAAGGGAGCCATGAAGCAACCAGAGATGAGCGGCAGCAGGAAAGTGTTACCACAGCCGAGGGGTTGATACCAGGTAAAAGAAGCTGGAATCACGGTCAGTTTTTCCAGTGGGAAATGAGCTGGAACCATGGAGGAGAAATGCTCACTGCCAGAGATGCTGCCCAAGGTAGAGGGAGGGACAGTGAGGGCAAGGGACTGGGAGTACAGGAGGTGTTGCTCTTTTGTCCTCTCCTCAGCACGTCCTGTGGTGGGCACTGAACAGCCGTTATGCTGCACCTAGGAAAGAGAGCCTGCAGGGCGCAGCACCTCTGATGTGGAACAGAGCAGGGGGAGTGCGACAATGGCTCTCAGAGCAAATGGGTCACAGTGTGGCACGTGTGGTACTACCTGAATACCTATGGATTGAAGTGATGGGAGTACTTAGGAGACTAAACCTGCCCACCTCAAAGGACTATCAGACTGCTGAGGAGGCCCCCAGAAGATTGTCTTGTAACATATCTCATGATACTCAAGGCTAATTTTTGTGTTTTAGAGGTATTGATGGGAATTGTTGTCCTAGAACTAGTAATTTTGTTCATGGTACTGTAGAGAACAAGGCATTGTGTGATTTAATGATAGAGAACAGGCCTCTGGCATCATTTTATGGTATAACAGTGATCATTTCATTTTATTACTCTAGATATTTCTGTGAAATTCCTTTCCTGAGAGGCATTTGGAAAATCTCCTTTGACATAAATGGATATCATGCTTTTGTAGCAAACTCTGGTTTTATCTTTTCTGTGTGAAATGACAAAACAGGTTGGACATGCACAAAGCTATAGATGGGAAACACCACGCCTGCCATCTAACCCAAAGCCTTCCTTTGTCCAGGACGGAGCTGAGGACCAGGGAGATGAAATGATTCATCTAAAGTCACTATAAAACCTTGTGCAGCCTGGAGGTCACCTACTTTGTGACCATGGGATTATTTTCTAACCTCTTGAATTTCAGTTTCCTCATTTATGGGAGAGTAATAATGGTACCTAACTATATCACAGAGTTCTCACAAGAGTTAATTGAGATCATCTGTATCAGTGGTCAGCGACCATTTTCAGTAAAGGGCCAGATAGCAACAGAGACCATATGGTCTCTGTTGCAACTATTCAGCGCTGCCACTGTAGAAGAAAAGCATCCACAGACAGTATATAAGCAAATGAGTGTGGCTCTGCTCCAAGAAAACTTCATTTACAAAATGGGCTGTAGTTTTCCACCTCTTGATCAATGTAATTTGCATAATGCTTGATACAGAGTAAGGATTTTAAAACCTTACCTGGAATTATTATTGTTACGACGATGATGATGTCTATGGAATAAAAGAAATCATTCATATATTTAGCTTTTAAAAAACTAAACTTTCACTGGTTTCCCTAGGGCTCTATCCTGAGATTTCTTTACCACTCTTTGCAAGGTAATGTCCCCCATGTCTGGGCTGTCCCTCTCCTGGACACTGTGAGGCATTCTGGGAAAGGCAGATAGGCCTCCTCCTGGGAGTGAGAGACCCTGTAACAGATCTGGAGGCTCTGCAAACCCTAAGAACAGGTTTCAACACTTCAGCTCCTTCTCAAGGTCAGAGGGGCTGAGTGTGTAAAATTAAACTGTTGTTTGCTCCCCTCATCCAAACAATACCATAAGGTTGTGCAGCCAGTACAGAGAAAGGCCAACCCAGATCTGTCAGTGAGGAGCCAGAACAGCAGAGTAGAAGTGTGTGGGCAGGATTGATGTAGCGATCTCACTCCTCTGAGACCCAAATATAGGGCAGACTAAACAAGTGGGGGTATGGCAGAAAAGAACGTTAGGGCAGTGTCTGAATTATCCTTTAGGACAAATAGAATTTTCTACTCCACCTATTGCATGTTACAGCATTTCTGATGGTACAACTATTACAATAAAAAATTAATAAGATATATCAGGAAGAGATGAAAGTCTGGCCCTAGCCAGAAGAATTTATGTCATGGGGATCCTTGATAAGCTAAAGTTACAGCAAGAAGCAAAGCTGTTCTCAGTGGGGGCTCTGAACGGGTAACCCCTTCTGGGTTCTATGTTTGACTTATTCCTCTGTGTTCTTAGGACAGTAATAATTACTGATAAGACCCCCAGAATAATAGCCAGCTCCCTAATCATGTCCATAAAATGGCTGCAGTATTGACAACAGCACTGAGTAAATTTGTGACCCTTGGTCTGCTGCCACCCTCCAACCAAGGGGTGCTTAGAGAACTCAGTGAGGAGACCATCCTCACTGGAATTTAGCCCCTCAAAACTTGGTGAGGTAATTTATGGACATCGAGTCCTAACATAATAGTTCTTTTTGGGGATGAAAACATTAATTTTTAACGCCACTTGAAAATTCTTGGAGCCATGAGGAAAGGCCCTGCTTACTCTACAGTTTTAGGGAAAAAAAAACATTATTTACATTTAATGGCTCTTCTTTTATAAAGCATAGGTTCTTTCTGCTCATTCAGGAATGTGATACCCAAAAGGGAGCATTTATGCTGTAGTGTTTATATTGTATTCAATTTTGACATATTGAATACAGTTTATAAAAATACATTAACATTTTTTTCTTTTAGTCTGTTTCTGTGATCTGTTTTAGTGTTTCTATGTTGTGAAATGGGTTTCTGGAAATAAAGCTCAATTTGTAGCCTGGGTCCTATAGAAGAAGGGTTGTCAAATTTTGTAATGGGCCAGGTAGTGAATCTTTTAGGTACTGAAAGCCATACAGTCTTTTTTTTTTTAAATTTGTTTAACATCTTTATTGGTGTAAAGTTGCTTTACAGTGGTGTGTTAGTTTCTGCTTTATAACAAAGTGAATCAGCTATACATATACATATATCCCCAAATCTCCTCCCTCTTGCATCTCCCTCCCACCCTCCCTATCCCACCCCTCTAGGTGGTCACAAAGCAGGGAGCTAATCTCCCTGTGCTATGTGGCTGTTTCCCACTAGCTATCTGTTTTACATTTGGTAGTATATATAAGTCCATGCCACTCTCTCACTTCGTCCCAGCTTATCCTTCCAACTCCCCGTGTCCTCAAGTCCATTCTCTACGTCTATGTCTTTATTCCTGTCCTGCCCCTAGGTTCTTCATAACCAATTTTTTTTTTTTTTTAGATTCTATATATATGTGTTAGCATACAGTATTTGTTTTTCTCTTTCTGGCTTACTTCACTCTGTAGGACAGATTCTAGGTCCATCTACCTCACTACAAATAACTCAGTTTCACGATTTGTATGGAAACACAAAAGACCCCGAATAGCCAAAGCAATCTTGAGAAAGAAAAACGGAGCTGGAGGAATCAGGCTCCCTGACTTCAGACTGTACTACAAAGCTACAGTAATCAAGACAGTATGGTACTGGCACAAAACCAGAAATATAGATCAATGGAACAGGATAGAAAGCCCAGAGATAAACCCACGCACCTGTGGTCACCTTATTTTTGATAAAGGAGGCAAGAATATACAATGAAGAAAAGACAGCCTCTTCAATAAGAGGTGCTGGGAAAACTGGACAGCTACATGTAAAAGAATGAAATTAGAATACTCCCTAACACCATACACAAAGCCATACAGTCTTTGTCACAACTACTCAGCTCTGCCATCAGGGAAAAAGTGGCCATAAACAATATGTATATGAATGGACATGGATTGTGTTCTAATAAAACTTTATTTACAAAAGCAATCATGGGGCCGCATATGGCTTGTGGGCTGTAGTTTACTCACCCCTACTATAGTTGTTAAGCATTTATTATTTTAAGAGAACTCCAATAGTATCTGTTGTCTAGGAGCCAGTTAGTCGTGTAAAAAATAACTGCATTAAATATAGTTATTTCTAAAAGGAGGGCAGAATTGACAAATGCATCCATGAGGGATATTATGCATGTCTATTCTTAAAAATAAATTATGGAGAAATAGAAGATAATTCTTAGAATTAGAAATGTTAGGACTTAAAGTGAATTAGAATCACAAACTATAATGCTTTGGGATCTGAATTGTATTGCAGTGCAAGATTTTTGTATTTTTTCACATTACTTCACTTGTGCTTTCCTTTGGTAGTATGTTTCAACAGCATGTCCACTCCCCCAAAGATTTTTAAATGGTTACTAACACTGAGGTTAGCCAATCTCCTGTTCCTGGAGGGATTAAGTGCATCCTGTGTGACTGTACTGGAAGTAGACTCTTGGAAGCTTGTGCCTGGTTTCCTCCAAACTTTTCCCCATGTGTCTTTCCCTTTGTTGTTTTTGCTTTGTATGTTTTCACTGTATTAAACCTTAGCCATGAGTATAATTATGTGCTGAGTCACATGAGTCCTTCTAGGATGTCACTGAACCTGGGGGTGGTCTAGGGAACGCCCACCACACCATCCCACCTTGGTATACCATGTTTTCTTTATGTATGAGACTGAACTAGAGGAAGGTCTTGCCATACTGTAATCTTCCTTAGGAAGAGGATTTATGCTCAGGGCAGTGGAAAAATTATACAGGAAGTAAACAGCACTTCAGTACTCTCCAGATACATTACTTTTGGAGTCTTTTTGGCTGTTGAAGTATATCAACTGTCACTGGTTCCATTAAAAACAGTATTTTTTATAGAAAATCAGTGCATGGTATATGTTAGGTTCTCAAAGAAATATTTGTTGAATGAATGAATTATGATCACCCTAGCCTTTGAGTCATTGGTATGTTTTTCCACACTAACATATTGCTTCCTAGAACGTCAACACAGGGTAACCGATAGCAGCCCTGTGCATTCTTTGTTAGACATATGCATTTTGATAAGCACAGCAGCAAAATCTCCCAGAACCAGAACAGGCTGGGTGCATTTAAAATCACTGAAAACTCATTTTGACATTTCTTTTTTGGTATAGTAGTTATTATTCTTCCCAGGCTTCAGGTTTATGTGTCTGCAGCGTTTCCACTTCACAACTACTAGCCCTTCTTTTATGATTACGCCTATGACACATGTCAGTTTAAATAAATGAGTGTTTGCATTTCCACTGGCTCACTCCGTCACGTGTTTATTCAGAACAGGCAGTAAATCTGGCAAGGTGCCAGGTGCTGTGCTAGGTACTGAAGTTTCAAAGACAAAAAGCACATGCTCTTTGTTTAGTTAGGCAGAAGACACTTAGATCATTACATACAGCTAGAACAAACTTATTTACGAGTAGCTTAGGATCATAAGACTCAACAGTTGACCCTGGTGGAATCTTTCAAAGAATGATTTAAGTTCAACAACTCAGTAGCAGAAAGGAAAAGCATTTTAAAGGAAATGGCATGTACAAAGGTCCAGAGGCTGGAGCAAGTGTGACACATTCAGGATGTGTGACACATTCAGGAAGTGTGACACATTCTGTTAAGAAGTAGCGGAAAAATGAGGGTAAAACAGGGCCAATAAAGATATTGTATATACCAGGCTAAGAAGCAGAAAATCATTGTATAGGCTAAGGCGGGAGTGGGGGTGGGGGAGTCGTTGAATTATTTCAAGGAGGGCAAGTATGTGGTCACATTTGCAGCTCAAAAAGATCACTCTAGGAGAATTGGGAGGGTGAATTAAGAAGGGTAAAGACTGGAGGCGGAAAACCAAGTGAGAATTGTGGTAATCCAGAGAGAGATTGTGGAGATCTGAACTAAAGCAGTGGCCATGGATACAGAGAGGAGAAGGAGAGAAAATATTAAAACTGTTTTGAAGTGGACCCCAGACTGACTAATTGATTGGATATAATGTAAGAGAAAAGGAGCAGCCACTGATGATTCACAAATATTGGTTACGAGGTATTTTTCTTAAGGGGAAGTGGTTTGGAAAAGAGATAACAGACTCATTTTTGGTCATGTTGCGTTTGAGATATGGTCAAGCAACCAGGTAAGACTGTCCCTTAGGCACTGGGCAGTGACCTATTTGGCAGTAGAAGTGGCAGACACCAAACATAGTGTTAGATATTTTTTATTTGCCTTCTTGTTTAATTTTCCTAAGAACTTTACAAGGCAGGGGTATTATGTCCATTTTTTAATTAAGATAGTTGAGGTTCAGGGAAATTTAAGTAATTTGCCCAGTGTTATAGGAGTAATTGGCAGTCCCAGGATTTTAATCTATATCTCTTTGACTTCATTGTGTCTTATTTACTCACCTATGCTGACTCACCTTTTTGGTAGGAATGAAAAATTTGTGTTAATAAATTTTTTTACAATGATATTAAATCAGGCTCACCTAACTGATCGGACATAGGTTTAATATCGTTGTATTTTTGCAACAGAAAGCATTAGGTAGTGGTAAGCCTTTTCTCTTTTTAATGGCATTGCCTATTGACCACACATAACATCCTGTGTAATGTAAACGTGCTTAAGGTAGGAGTAGTTTAAATGGAAGATAAAATGCAGAAATAAAAAAGAAAATGGAGAGGGAAATAAATGTGATTTTAAAAAACATTTTTGTGATATTATAACAATATAAATGAAATCATCTCTCCTCTAGGCAGTAGCTGCAGAGTAAGAGGGCACCCTGGATGTACTTTTTCTGGTCCTCCCAGGTTGTAATACCAGCCATTAGCTGAATTTTTGTGAATCTAATGGAAGAGATATTCAGGGATTCTGTAATGTTTTATGTTTATTTCTTAATCTTTGCAGTTTGAAGGGGACATACTGTGAAAACAGAAGAGGGAAATGCAACTGACATCCTTCACTATAAAATATATAGTATGCTACGTCCACTGTTTTTCTCTCTCCTTTTGAATTTAGACTGTGCTATTTGTGAGGGTGATGATTGTCTTGAGATGGTTTTGTGTTCATGTGCATGTGAGGATGTATTCCAACAATTATTTGCTGGATGCTTTGAGAAACAACAAAGTCAACTCCCATTGATATGTCCTCAAAGGAGCCTGGATTTAATACACTAAAATCCATGCTGGACTGCTCAGCACTCTCTTTCTTCTCCATCCTCCAATGATATTTTAATAATATATTAAATAAATCAGAAAATGCACAAATAGGTACTACTCTGTTTAGTGAGTATTTCTAGGAGAAGAGAGATGGTCCCTGGAGTGAGACCATCTCCCATGAGAAGCTGGGTGGGGCCTGACATTGTGGAGAGGTCATGGTGCTCTCAGAGCAAGTGTGGAAGGTGGAGGGGACAAGGTTCTGTGCAGAAGCACATTGTGGCAACCTGGTTGCCACATTGTGGCAACCTGGTTGGAATAGGAGCCCCTGAGACCTGTCTTAAAGTTGTGTCTGCATTCCATATATGATAACATTTCATATATGATAGCATTAAGACTGTGTATATATTTAGAATAACTTGATAGGAGTGGCTCATGGAGACCAATCCCATTTCTACTTTCACATGTGCACATACACAGAGCACTGTGTGCAACTCAGGATGGGAGAAATATTAGGAACTGGGGTACATCCATGGGTAGACCCTATAAAAAGTAGAATATATTTAGTCTTTTTCCGTTGGACTATAAGAAAAATCATATGTATCAGATTTTGTTTGAAATTCTTTAACTTACTCTTTATAAGTTCCTCCAGTTACTCAATAAAATCTGGAATATGTTAACAGCTCTATGTGGTGGTGGTGTAGGTAGAAGTGAGGAATGGCAGTATAAAGGGAAATCAGTAGGGTGACCATATATTGATACTTTGTTTTTCAAGCAGAGATAATTTTACAGAAAGAGAAGAATTACTATTAATAGCTATGTCAAGGCAACCAGCAAAAACCAGGCCAGCATGTATGGTCATCCTAAAAATGAGGCCTGCCTATCTGGGGATGTCAGCCCTGCAGAGGACTCTGTCTTATTACAGCATTGCATGGAAGCGTTCTGAGTCTGTGAGTCCTAGGCTGTGAGTAGCAGTGAAGAAATTATCTGTGGCTGAGCAGAGAGCAATTGCAGTGATCTGGGATCATGATGGTCAATCCTAACCCCTCTTCTCATTCACTTTACCTCATCTATTAATATACTAAAGGATCATACAGGATTTGTCTCTGTCTGACTTGTTTCATTTAGCATAATGCCCTCAAGGTCCATCCATATTGTAGCAAAAGGCAGGATTTTCTTCCTTTCCTATGGCTGAATAGTATTCTACTATATATATATATATATATATATATATATATATTCTTTTCATATATGTATTTATATGTTTTCTTTATTCATCCGTCAGTGGAAACTTGGGTAGTTTTCCATGTCTTGGCTATTGTAAATAATACTGCAGTGAACATGAGATACAGATATCTTTTGGGATTAGTGGTTTTATTTCCTTTGGTTATATATTGAGAAGTGTAATAGTTGGATCATACGGTAGTTATATTTTTAATTTTTTGAGGAACTTCCATACTGTTTTCCATAGTGGCTGCACCATTTTACATTCCCACCAACTGTTCATGAGTTTTCCTTTTCTCCACATCCTTGAATGCTTTCGTTATCTCTCCCTTTTTTTTTTTTTTGATGATAGGCATTCTTACATGTATGAGGTGATATCTCTTTGTGGTTTTGATTTGCACTTATGTTTGATTTGATTTGCATTATGCTACGTGAAATCAGACAGTGAAAAACAAATACTGTATGATATCACTTATAGGTGGAATCTGAAAAAAAAACTCATAGAGATCCAATTTGTTGTTGCTGGAGGCTGGGGATGAAGGTAGGAAAATTGGGTGAAGGTGGTCAAAGGATAGAAACTTATAAAATAAATATGTTCTGAAGATGTAATATATAGCATGTTGATTATAGTTAACAATACTATATTGTATATTTGGAAGTTGCTAAAAGTTCTCGTCACAAGAAAGAATAATTTGTGTCTATGTGAGTTGACGGATGTTAACTAAACTTACTATAATTATTTTACAATACATACAAGTATTCAATCATTAGTTTGTACACCTTAAACTTATAAAATGTTATGTATCAATCATACCTCAATAAAACTTGAGAAAAATACACTTAAAGGGAGGTCATCTTTACGTGGATTCCAAAGGGAAGAGCTATGGTGAAAATCTTGAAATTATAAATTCCAAAGGGAAGAGCTATGGATTCCAAAGGGAAGATTCCAAAGGGAAGAGCTATGGTGAAAAATCTTGAAATAAGTAACCAGGTAGGCCAGGAAGTCAGAAAAAATATTCATAGAGAAACCCTCATTTCACTGCACAGATTCTAAAAATAGAATGAAGGAAAATCATTCCTTACACAAGATTTCTTTTATTCCTTGCTCCCCAGAGAGAGAGAATGAGCTGTGGTTTTCGAGAAGTTGGTGATTTAGTGGAGAAGTTGGTAAACCGTGTACAAAGCTCTTCTCCTTTCTCAGTAGGAGCCAAGGGTACTGGAGCATCTGGCAGGGGTGGGTCCTGACATCTAGTGACCCTACTGGAGTGTGATCACCCTCCACTTGCTACTCTGAAGGAAAATACTTGCAACTTTCTCGCTAAAAAAGAATTCCATTCTTGCAGGTATAGTCTGTCTCAGCAAGATAGGATTATTTTGCTTCCTTGAATTTAGATTCCAGAAATGGCTATAAAACTATTATTTATAAGAACATGCCACTACGATTTAAACAGACAGAGGTCATTATAGTGATTCAGTGTTCCAATCATCTTGATAATGGATCCTAATTATTATACTCTTCTAGTACCTAAAAACAATTGCAAACTAGAATGAAACCCATTTGAAGAACAAGAATATTATAATATTTCTATTTTTATCACAACTCTCATTTTTGAAGGAAAAAATAAATTAGAACTGCTAATTATGCAAATCACAGATGACCTTGGGGCTGTAAGATGGACTGCAGAGGCAAGGCTGTTTTTAGCAATTTAAGGTTTATAGCTCTGAGATCTGTAGAAGAATCTATTGGGAGAACAAGTCCCAGTTGCCAAAATCAGAGATTAAGAAGTGATTAGATTTCTTTCTTCTTTGAAAACTGAGACCCAAATTCAGCCTTCTTACTTATTCTTGAGGGAACCTTCACCCATCAGCCCTTGCTTGCTTATTGTCTTTCCAATATCAGTGCTTCTGGTTAGAGACTCAAAGACAAGAACATGTGGAAGGGCTGCTAAGTCCCCTGGCACCTGCTAATAGAGGAGAAGACACTTGTGTTAGGAATGACGGCCTCTCGGCAGGGGGAGAGGGCACATTTCCCATCCTAATCAGAATCCCCTCCAAAAACAAGAAGAGTGATTTCCTACCTGTACTGCCACTTAGCCTGTACCCTTTCTGTTTTTTCTCCTGCTTCCTTCTAAAATGTTAAGTTTGGGTTTTTTTGGGCACTCTACCTTCAATCCTTTGGTGCTTTCTCATTGCTCAGTCTACTGATAGCCCATCACTTCTTGCTACTGCTGCTGTTGTTTCTGAACTTCTCTCTTTTTTTCTTTTATTTTTCCTTCCACATCAAGTACTTCCAGGCCTCTTACTACTTCACTGTTAAATCTACTTCTAAAATCACAGGAGTATTTAGGATTGAAGTATAATTCATCAAACACAGAACTTGCAATGTTTGGTGCACCCAGGAATTACTTATTCTTAAGGTCGTCTACAAGACTCTGATGACCTTCTCTGTCCCTATCTCTATCTTAGTCTGTCAATGTCCCCATCCCTGTCTCCATCTCCATTTATCTCGCTTTCAGTATACAGCTTGCCAGGTGTTCATATAAAATGCAGGTTTTAAACTTTTTAGAACTTATTGCACTTTCCTCATAAGAAATCATCCTACTGGATGTTGAAGAAATGTAAACTTTCCAATTAATAATATCCTCATCTCTCTTGATTTATTCTTTTTCTATGAAATTTACAGTCAATTCTAAGTTCACCTCCTTATTAGGGCTGGTTTAAATAGCTGCTGTCTGCATAACTCCAGCCTCGTTTAGAGAAATCTTTAGTCTGTCAGAGGTCCTTCCACTCACTTGGCTATTCTCCAAGATGGTGATAACAGTATTCCTAGCATATTAGAACCACCTGGCTGGGGAGTTTTTAAAAATTTTGATACCTAGGTCACCCCTGACATCATTCATATCAGAATCTCTGAAACTGTGACCACTGGATCAGTTTTTATAAAGCTCCCAGGTGTCTGCAAAATGCAAGCTATAAGGAGACCCACAGTCCCTGGAAAGACCTTACAGCTAGCAGTTGCCTGGGCCACTCAACCTGCCCCTAAACATAGTTGGAGTCTATTAAGTCCACAGAGCCAGGGGTTATCCCAGGCTTGGGATCAATCTTGTCTTAATTCACTGTGATTTGGGCTGATGTAAGGAGCACAAAGACAATACTAATAGAAGTTAATATTATCGTGCACTCAAAATATGCCACTTATATTAAGTGCTTATGTAGCTTCTTCATTGCGACCCCAACACGTATGATTCCATTTACAGATGAAGAAGTTGAAGCTTAGAGAAGTAAAGTAACATGCCCAAGATCATAAAGTTAATACATGAGAGAGCTTAATGTTCTTCTGATGTTAAAACCTCTGCTCTTACAGCCATGATCTGTATTGACTTCCTACATTTATGACACTTAGAATCAAGTCACTCTGCTCAAGTGGCCCAAGACAGCAACTAGTTAGTCATCATAGCTCCCTGGTCCCCATATGCCTTTCCCCTGCACATTTCCCACCCCTTTGGACTTGCCTAGTTCAAGGTTTGACCACACCCAGTCCTATTGCTCTACACCTTCCACATCCAGATGCTGCTCAGTCCTTAATCCTGACACCGGATTATTAATAGCCCACCTAGCTTTCATGAGTCAGTCTCCATTCCTTTGGAAGAGTCACTGGGCACTGGACCTACTGCTGATGTTGGCTCACACTCTCACAGGGTCTTTGACATTGCCCTTGTGCAAATATGCTTCATTCACTGAAGTTTGGCAAGATCACACTGTCACATTGGTTTTAGTAACCAACTCCACAGAGAGCAAGCATCTGGTAATTTCTTCTACCTTAGGAACACGATTGTCTCTTCCCTCTGTATTCTTTGTCATTATCCCAAATGAACAATTTCAGAATATCTACATTAGGAACTCTTAAGATTGAGGTGTTCTGTTTATGAGAGAGAATATTTTAAGGCAGTGTTTCCCCTACTTCAAA
The DNA here is from genome assembly GCF_949987515.2 of Delphinus delphis. Lineage (NCBI taxonomy): Eukaryota > Metazoa > Chordata > Mammalia > Artiodactyla > Delphinidae > Delphinus > Delphinus delphis. The sequence continues at coordinate 47,009,998 of NC_082694.2, read as the reverse complement.
TAAAATGGACTTGAAGGAAAATAAGACCCCATCAAATCATCTGCTCTAAGCCTCTCTGATCTCATGACATTTTAATGCAAATTATAACAATATTTTCTCCAAATTCTTTATGGTTAATGTTATTTAAATTATTCTCCATTATATAGTTTATGGAAATACATTGTCCTGTATAAAAATGGGAGTAATTTTTAGCAGCAGACTGCATTTAATATGTTAGATTTAATAAAGTCACATTTGTATTTGGGACATTTTCCCAGAACATAATCAAGTATGACAGGTTGGTTATGAGGAGCTCAGTTCCTTGATGTATGTATCAGCTTAAGAGCTTGTCACCAATCTTGACGCATTAATTCTAGTACCTTGTGTAAGTGAAACTTCCTGTTGTCTGTGAAACACTGTGAGTCATTTAACACACAAGCTTTTAGATCACGTTGCTTCTGTGATTGCACATTCTGAATGCAAATACATGTCTGTAGTGATTGCTGGCATCAGAATATTAACATAAGAAATGTTTCCTGCACTATCATGCCAGGCTGTGTCTAGGAAACGTGTCTGGTGCTCATAATCTCAATTTCTGCTAAGTTTCTAGTGGATTTACTGGATTCCAAGATGATTTTCAGAAAATGACTTCACACCCAAGGTCAGATTGCTTTTTAGCCAATAAATGATGAGTGAACTGGCATTTTGCAAAAACCTGCTCTAGATAATGGGTTCTCTCTGCCCTGCTAACTGTCCTGGTTAGATAATTAGACTTTGTGGTTAAGGTCAGATTCAAGGGAAAGGATTTACATTACATTGGCTGAGTCTGGTCTAAATTGTATGTAATGCTAAAAAATAGTAATTACCCGATGCACCACTAATGTGCACCCAATGTGGTAGTGACTGTGAAATTTTAAATTAAGGGTAATTTTATCAGGTTAACTTGGAAACAGATTCATGAAGACTCACAGTTCATTTTGCTTTAAATTCAGCAGGCTGTTTCTATAATTTCTTATGGGTCTATTATTTATAAACCTTGCTTGGCGACTTGTCATCTCAGAAAGACCAGGTAGTATATTTCTTCCGAAGGCTCACCCCTTACTACTTTGTCCAGTAAGACAAATTTATCTCTGGTGTGTTTTCTTTCACCTTCTTCTTACTGTAACCCTTCCTATAACTCAGAGATCCTCCTTCCATTTCCTTCTGGTGTTTTCTCTCTGCTAATTCCAAGTAAGACTTTAGCTGATTCTAGTTTAGGTTATTCGATCCTGGAAGCAATTGGTTTAAACTCAACAAAAGTTCAAGAATAACCCTAATTTTCTCAAAATGTTTGTGGAAAATAGATAAATATTTGACAATATCCATGCCCTAAAAACAGATTTACAAACTATTTAGAGAATTAGGACTTGCACATATTAAAAAACTCATAAGAAAATGCAATAATATAATTGAATATAATAAAATGATGCCACTTAGTTACCTGTGACATAGAATATACTAGTTATTTTACAGTAATTTATACTCTCTTCTTAAATACTCATCAGAACACCCAAACGTCTCTTGAATGAGTAAACCTATTTAGCAGGCTTTGGCGAAAGAAAGTTTTATTAAAACAGAACCTCAGATGATATTAAATCTCTGAAGACACAGTGGTCTAGAGTCCTATGGTGTCTTTCAGTTTCTCACAAAGTCTCTTCTCTGGCATCGTGTACATTCTCTGGATGAAGAATTCTCTACTGATTGGGGTCATTTTCCCTTGCATCACTTGTGGCTGGAGTAGCAACTATTGGCATTGTCTCAGATGACTCATCCCCACTGGTGTCCCGGGTGCTTATAACTCCCTTGGACCTGACACATATTAATAAGAGGTGTCTTCTGACTAGTAACTGGAAATCTTTGAATAGATCCAAAGAACACAGTATCAAAATAGTGTACCGTCCTTTTCAAGCAAGGACAACTGACAAACGTATCACTCAATTGAAAAGGATATACACACAGATATAGAAGTCCTAATGTTTCATTCTTTCTCTGGCCAGTTAAAATTTTATCAGAGATTGGTATTGTTCTAATCATATGTCCTTGAAAAAGGCTATTATGTCACATGCTCAGGGATTTAGCCGTAACTCACAAGTTGGGAGTCATGACATTTTTATATCTGATTTCTGTTTCACGTAAGTATATAAATACATCCAATCCTTGATTTATGAAGACAACTGTGGCAGCAGCTTGCAGCTTGATGGGAATGGGCAGAGAAGAGGAAACCTGGAGGCAGAGTAGAACATTGGGGGTACTAAGCAATGGTCCATTGAAGATTCTGAGCACATCTGGACAATGTCAATTGCAATATAGCAGAGGGTACATATTTAAGAGACATTTTAGAAGTGTAATCTACACAACTGGGTGTGTCAGGCTGGATTTGGTAGGTGAAAGAAGTGGAGAAGTCCCAGATGACTACAGCATTTCCAGCTGAGGTCACTAGAAGTTAGGTCATGCTAAAGATATAAGAAACACAGGAGGAAGAGCTTCAAAAAGGACTTCAGCTTACTGTCATAATTGGTATACTCAGAGTCTCGGGTAGATCTTTGTGTCTTTAGAATGGTTGGACACTATCTGTTCTTCGAAGCTCAACATCAAACTAAAAGCCTAGAACTTATTTTTGTTTTCTCATTTTCTTTCACACCCACATCCAACAGATGACAAGGTCCTGTCAATTCTCTCTCTGAAAACATCTTGAATTCATCTATTTCTTTCTACTGTTTTAGACAATGCTGCCATCATCTATCTCTCAGACTACTGCAATAGCTTCTTAACAATAGCTTCCCTACTTCTTCTCTACATCCTTTCTTAAAGTGAAAGTTAAAGTGTTGGAAATAGAAATCAAATCATGTCAAACCTCTGCTGAAATCGTTTAGTGGCTTCCCATTTTAGGGAGGAATATATTCAGACTACTTATCCTAGCCTGCACAGTGTTTCAAAAAAGAAAATTGTTTTGTGTCTTCTCATTTGCCCTTCTCTAGTACTCCTTTCTCCCTCACTCACTGTGATCCAAGCACGTTTCCTTTCTTGCACGTTCTTTCCTGTGCTCCAGCCACACTGCAAGCTCATTCCTTGCCTGTTACCTCTGCCTTGAATGTTCTACATTCATGTTGTCATGTGAATGGCTCTTTGGTATCCATCAGTTCTCAGCTCACATCTGAGCTTCTCACGGTGCTCTTTCTTGACCTAATCTACACAGTCCCTTACCATCCCCACAGTCTTCTTTTTAATTTTAGCTTACTAACTTATAAAAGTACCTTCTAAAAATTTTATGTGTATGTGTAGTCATTTAGAATCTTTTTTTCATGATCAAAATATTGAGTTCCATAAGAGTATGGATCTTGCCTCTTGGTTTACTGTTGCACCCAGCACATGCAACAGTGTCTGGCATAGAGTCAGCTCTTTATAAATATTTGTTGAATGAATGAGTAATATAATGCATGAGTTAGGACAAATCTAACCCAAAGGAGAGGATGCTGAGAACGTATCCACAGGCTTTTCTAAACTATTTTTCAATAACTTCAGATGCCTGTCTTGACTTATAATCTTGATAAGAGGTCTTTCTGAGTCTGGATGCCATGAGAAACAATAGGAGACGAGAGCAACCAGCCACCTGGTAGAAAGAGGGTAGGGATAAACCTAAACAAGTGCTCGTCACAGACAACATGCTAGACCCATTCTACTCTATGCCTAAATATTATCTAACTTGCCGGTTGACATTCTGGCCAAAGAAACTCAAAACCTTAAATTTCCAGTTTAAGCAGAATAAATTATGCTTAATTTATTAAGCATAATTTCCTCATGGATTCCCACAGCCGGTCTTACCAGCATGCTCAAATCCTTTAGACCAGCAGTCCCCAACATTTTTGGCACCAGGGACCGGTTTTGCGGAAGACAGTTTTTCCATGGATGGGGTGGGGGGATGGTTCAGGCAGTAATGCGAGTGATGGGGAGAGATGGAGAGCAGCAGATGAAGCTTCGCTCTCTGGCCCACCACTCACCTCCTGCTGTGCGGCCAGATTCCTAACAGGCCTTGGACCAGTAGTGGTCTGCAGCCCGGGGGTTGGAGACCCCTGCTTTACACCCTTACCATTTGCCCTACCAAGAACCAGACAAGACAATTTTAAAGCATTGCCAGTTGATATCATTACAGATTTAAGATGTCAACCTTTAACTGGGTCCTTATGCTGCTTATAAATTTTTTGCTCCACCTTAGTGTATTCTCTCACTTGGTTCCATGGTGGTTATTCAGAGGAAGTTCTGGCATTTCTATAGAGGAAGAACATAAGGCTGATAATCTATTTGGGAAGAGAAGTTAGGAGACTTGCCTTGAATTTGCATAATAGCATTCTTTGTTCATTTAGTTTGCATATTACAGATTTAGGAAAACAGCAAAAGTTTCTGAAGATACTTTCAGTACCTTAAGATTGAAAGATAGTTCATAGTCAATACCTGTTGTTATTACTATTATTACTTGAACTTTATATGGGTACGGGATAGATATTAGGGAGAGCTAAACTTTATTCCAGCCAAGCTATCACCTGGATGCACAACTGTAGATTCTCCAAATCTTTATGATTCTCTGAGGTCCTCATACTCCAATAGGGAGCCTCTGTTTCTTAAAATATAGTTAATAATCATTTGGCAAATATTTATTGAACTATTATTATGTTCCAGGCAATGAAACAAACAATAAAGACATAAGGCAGAAGTGCAAAAATGCTCAAAACCCATTTCTTCTACTTGTGACGTTACCTGTTTCTTCCCTTAGTGGCGTACTGCATTACCACTTGTCTAAGAAGTCTCTCTACTCTACAAGAGAAATCTCTCCAAATGTAGTTTGATGCTATTCCTTATCTCCATCGGATTCATTCCCCATCAGTTATCCCATCTGTATTGTATTTTCTATCTTTCTCTTTTTATTAATTTCTTCCTGTGTGTCTTACAGATATGGTCAATTTATAAATACTGTATAGGAGATCTCCTGTGGCCACTTCCTCATTACCAATTCACTTCTCAACCCACCTTGATCATTTGAGAAATTATTATTGAAAATATCATTAATAACTTTAACCCTAATTCTCCTTGACCTTTCTGTGTAAAATGACTGTTGACTCAGTCCCTCCGTTTTTGAAATTCTCTCTTCTTTGACTCAAATATTAATGTTCACTCATTTGTTCATAAAATAATCCTTTGCTATGGACCAGGAACAGTTGCTAGCTCTTGGTGAGGTAATAATGAACAGAATGAACTATTTAGCCTTAAAAAACTAAAAGGTAAGGAGAGGGATAAAATATATATATATATAATCACTGGGATAGATGCTTTCATTGAAGTACATACAGAGTGCTGTAAGTACAGAGAAGAAGAAGAGGCTGTGTGTTTCTACTATTCTAGAAAGCAACCCCGCCCCCAAAGAAGGCCCTCTCCCTGAAAGTACCAGCTTTCAGTGAGATGCAGGGGTGAGAGGAGGGTTTCTCAAGTTTAGAGATGCAGCACATGCTGTGGCACAGAAGTATGAAAACACGCTGAATTCAAGGATTGCAAACTAGAGATCCCCTGAAGATGGAACTGGAAAGAGAGCAAGTGCCAGGTCATAGAGGGGGATGTATGACCTGCTAGAACACATGGGCTAGAGCAGTTGGGAGCTACAGAGACACTGAGTGCCATGATCAGGTTTACATCTTACGTCACTCTGCCCATGGGGTAAAAAATTGAATTTGGTTAAGGGAAAGAAGGAAAAAAGCAAGTGACTAGTATGGAGATAGGAAAACCAGTCTAAATAGGCATCCTGAGAACTAATAATGCTCCCTATGGTTTTGGGAAGGGAATACATAGGTCTGGGATGATTCCAAAAGAACAAGACCAAGAAGAATCTATAATTGGTTTTATTTTTTGTGGTACACGGACCTCTCACTGCTGTGGCCTCTCCCGTTGTGGAGCACAGGCTCTGGACATGCAGGATCAGCGGCCATGGCCCAGCTGCTTCACGGCATGTGGGATCTTCCCGGACCGGGGCACGAACCCGTGTCCCCTGCATCGGCAGGCGGACTGTCAACGACTGTGCCACCAGGGAAGCCCCTATAATTGGTTTTAACGAGTCCCTGATTCCCTTTCCAGCTTCTATTCTGGCTTTCCCTTTCCTTTAAAGCCCTCTACTTTGGCCACTATTTCCCCAAACAGATCCTGCTCTCCTCTATATCTCTTGTACCCTAAGAGAAATTCACATCTTCTAGCTTGAGGTTAACTACCTCTAGGGAGTCTTCCATGCTTCTGTTTCCCTCAACAGCTATTATAGCACTCATCACTTTGCGGAATATTCTATGATTGGTACATCTATGTGTATTACAGTTGATTGATTTTTTTGAAACCCTGATCCCCTAGGGTAGTTCTTGGGTTATAGTAGTGCTGCAATAAACACTTCTTGAATTGAACCTCTGTTATCTTGAATATGATGATATAATATTGGTGAATATTTTAGGAAAATATAAAATTAAAAACCTTGGAAATAATTGAAATAAAGAAAGCATAAGGGGGGATATCATAAGGTTACAGGTATATAGCTAATATTGTAAATTATTAGGTAATCAGATGGCAGATCCTTCAGTAATCCATAATTTGGCTAGCCTTCAAACAAAATTTCAATTTCTCCTACAGCCTGGATGGTGATATTATTCAGTCTATGAATAGCTGACTAAGTCACAGGGGGATTAAGAATTGCACTTTGGCTATCATAAAAGCCTTAGAAGGAAATCTGCAATTAGTAGCACGGATGCCTCAGAGTCATATAGTATAAAAACTTAGAGTGATTTATGGGCTGACAATTGGACTTTAATAATCTCTGAAGCTTTCAGAAATGCACATTCAATCAGGTCTTCTAGGGAGATGATAAACACCAAGCCGGGATAGTTAGACAAATGACTGAGAGGCTCAGGAAAACATTACTTTGCAGTTAAAAATCAATCAGCCCTTGCCTATCCTTTTTGAGCATGCCAGGAACAGAAGTCAGGCTACATACTTCTGCATACCTCTGTTTGCCTCTCTATACCCCTCAGTCTCATAGCATATAGTTATCACTCTTGATCTACTGGTTATCAGTATCTCCTTTAGCATAGTTAAAGAAAAGAAAGCAATTGGGTGCCCGTATATTTTGAATTCAATAGTTAACAACCAGAACAAACATAGCCCAACTGTTATAATTACCTATGTAGAAAATTCATTCATAGTAAAGCCTTTAAAAGTTCAAACAATATATCAAACTTGAGAAATGGGATGCTTATACCAACATGTAAATTCCATCCCTGGTGCCTAAGCACTGTGTACGAAGATGTGTTAGCTGTCACAGCATATTAGAGTGTACAGTGACCTTGTTCCTATTCTGGAATGCTCCTTGAACAGGAACAGGTTTACTGAGATAAATAATTGTCATCTTCATAAATATGTCTGGCACATGGGATAATCAAATGAGCACTGACAGGTATCAGTGATTAAATTGTGTTTTTAATTGCTTTTTGAGAAACTTGTGACATTTTGTTGAAAATACAGGAAAGCTAAGGAAAACATTAACTACAAATACATCTGAGTAGGTAGAGTTACCTGTGTTACATAGAAATAGAGCCACCTGAGAACACCTGAAGTTCTACTTAGTTTCACATGCAGACCCACTGATGGAGTTTCTCCTTCAGAGCTAATGACTTCACAAATGAACACCCAGTTCATATGTCAGCAAGGAAAACAAATTCACATACATGCTTTTCATTGTATCGGTATTTGTCAAGTTGTCCAAGTGAAGTATAGGGATGAAGACATCCTTATAAATTTTCAGATTATTATAAACTTTATACAGACAGATTCACCAAGGATGGGGAGTGGCTCAGGAAGACACCAGGAAGCAGAAATTGGGTGCTGATACACATACCATCAGTCCATAACCACAGTCTTCCCACCATATATTCCTGTGAAGAATTGTTTGCTAGCTAACTAGCAGAAATACCCACCTACTTCCCTTCATATGTTGAGGAATAGTGATTACTCTCTAGTAACTTCTTTTGTCTTCAAGACTTACTTGGCTTTTTACTTTAACAAAGTTTCATATTAAGGATTATATTGGGGGGATAAAAATGCTTAATGTGAATTTCCTTATCTTGGGGGATCACTTAATATAAATTAATGAGGAAATTTAGTATAAATAGCTTTTACATGTCCTATTTTCTACCTAAAAAAGAAAATAGGAAAAATGTCAAAGTTTTATCGGGCGAGAGGTTAGTAATGTAGTATTGACTCAACTGTGCATGACTTGAGAGCTTGGGCTATTAAAAGAAATTCAGTTATCCTATTTGTATGGGAAAAGATGGAGGTTCTCCACTGAATCAGAGCTACCAAAAGAAATAATGTATTAACTGGCAGTCTACATCGTTTTGTTTACTTATAAAAAAAAATTCAAAGAATCTATTCCTGTACAATTTACACCCAACTCGAAACAGATGAACTAAAGCTTTAAAGAAAACTTGGGATTTTCCTTAAATGCTGTTGAATTCAAGTTTGTTTCTTTTCAGAGTGCAGGACTACACACATTTTAAGCTGGAAATAAAGACCTTTTGAAAAAGTTATAAGCTCTTTTCAGCTCCAACTTGTTGTTTCCTCCATGTTTCTTCAGATAAAATTTCTAAGAATCAAAAATTATTATTATTATTTTTTTAAAATCTATTTTATTTATTTATTTATTTGACTGCGTTGGGTCTTCGTTTCTGTGTGAGGGCTTTCTCTAGTTGTGGCGAGCGGGGGCCACTCTTCATCGCGGTGCGCGGGTCTCTCACTGTCGCGGCCTCTCCTGTTGCGGAGCGCAGGCTCCAGATGCGCAGGCTCAGTAGTTGTGGCTCACGGGCCCAGTTGCTCCACGGCATGTGGGATCTTCCCAGACCAGGGCTCAAACCCACGTTCCCTGCATTGGCAGGCAGATTCTCAACCACTGCACCACCAGGGAAGCCCCAAAAATTATTTTTGAGGTAAACTCAAAAAAATACATGTGTTTCTCTTTGAAGTTTATTTACCCTAATGGAATCTATGAATCTACTTAAAGCAGTAAGGCTGTCATTGAAATGACATTCTTTATCTTAGCACCAGAAAGAAAGGAGTTTCTGAGGAATGTTGTCTGGGACCACTGCAAGGCAATAGGTTCAACTGAAGTAATGAGGTAGTTGAGTAGTTTATATATGGGCATCCAGTCTTTGCTAGTCCTTTTAGGATTTCTCTGGTCTCCAGAAAACCAGTGTGTGTTTTGCAATGTCTTTCTTCTCATGGCCCATGCATAGCACTTACAATGTCAGTTCTACAAGCAGAATAAACCTACAAGAGCCACAAATGTAGATTATTTAAAACCTTACATAGAGAAGCTTGCAGACCTTGGATTTAAAATACAAACTTCATCTACAATAAAGATTAACAGTTGTCAGTACTTTCAGGTTTCAGGATGCTAATTGAGAAGGAAACACTCATGCGATCTTGGAATTTAAAGTGACTAGAACTTCTCTGAGAGAGGCATGTTCCTACCCTACAATGAAATGAAATCTGGGGATCTGGAAAACTACACAGGGCAGATTCTCTGGGACTTTCAAAGCTATTTGGATAGATAGTATGGTAATTTGCATTTATTGGTTGGTGCTTTATGTCAGGTTTGCTATATGGACGAAGATTCAGTATATAATAAAATATGTATGCTCTTTGTTAGGATTTGAGAGGAAAGGAAAATTTAAAACAGGTTGGGTTAAGGCAGCTGATACATGTATATGTGTGATGGGAGTGAGTATGATGTGTATTTGCTAACGGCAAACACAATTATTCTGGCAAAGCATGTAACATTTCAACATGTTTCTGAAGTCATGTGGCATAATTTCTCTGCTGTCCAGTACTTATTAAACACCATCTCTATGTATGGGGAGTTTCCCACTGTAAGAGTCATTCTTGTCTAGGGTAAAAGACAGAAACTCGCTCTTGCAGTTAACACATAGGGATGTGACCTAGGCAACACCAATTAGGCGTAATTCAAGATTTTAGTTTAGAGAAGAATCAGAGGAGGTAGGACGCTACGCACAGAATCCTTCCTGGCGAGGATGGTGGAAGGTGGTTGAGAGACAGGATCTTGCAGAGGTGGCAGTGGTCAGTGTCTATTAGAGGGCTCCACTCCCTGCCTGGGCCATCTGCAGAGCTTCTAGTGCCAGTGGCACTGTGGTCTTCACTGTCTAGTCATAATGGTGAATTTTGGGATTACTCATTGCTCTGCAACCTCCAAACCTGATTTTCTTGCTCCCTGGATTTCCTGTAAGATACCTAGTATTTCTGCATTCCTTTTTGGCTTAAATGAGGTAAGAGGTACTCTGTTGATTACAACCAAGACCCTAATCCCATCTAATAATGTGTGTAGCATTGTTTCACACGCCCTCATGAGATCTCTGTGAACATAGCCTCTTGCAAATGGAAGGCAGTTTAACAGTTACCTGGCTTAGATCCACTCCTCCCATACTTTTTAAGTTTTTTTGTGAAAATTGAGGTTCAGAGAATCTAAGCACAGTGGTAGTATAGGAAAAAACAGACTGGATTTGGAGTCAAAAGAACCTGATGACTTTGGGTAAAATGCCTCTCTCTCTCAGCCTTGACTTCTCCAAATACAGAATTGTTAGATTAGGCAAAGGAAAATGTAGCGTGTCCCATACTTGGGACATACTTACACTAAATAATTATTATTTTTTATTTTATTTTTTTATTAAAGTATGGTTGATTTACAATGTAGTGTTAGTTTCTGGTGTACAGCAAAGTGCTTCAGTTATATACATATATAGTATTTATATTATATATATATTCTTTTTCATATTCTTTTCCATTATAGTTTACTACAGGATACTGAATATGGTTCCCTGTGCTATATATATATATATATATATATATAATGAAATAATGCCATTTGCAGCAACACGGATGGACCTAGAGATTATCATACTAAGTGAAGTGACAAAAAGAGAAAGACAGATACCATATGACATCACTTATATGTGGAATCTAAAATATGACACAAATGGACTTATTTACAAAACAGAAACAGACTCACAGACATAAATAATTATTTTTTTAATGAAATTCCAGTTTAACTGTACATCCTGTATTTCATCTGGCAAAGGCAGATAAAATGTGCAAAGACAAAGATAATGAATGAAAAATTACTTTTATACCATAAAACATGTTGCAGTTGTTAAGTTTATTATTATTGTCAGAGGTCAAACATCTAGTTAGTAACAGCAATTTTAACTTACCTTTATATTGAGGTTGAAAGAACCTAAATAACTTACGTGAGGTCACAGATACTTAGCTCAGCAATATAAACTATTTGGTAAATGAATTAATCATTATTCTGAACTTCCAGTTTATTTTAAGTAACTTAATGCTTATAAGACAGGCTGAATTGAAAATTGACTCTTCTTTTAATCGATGCCACCCTGAATATCTTTATCTGTCACTGACACCAATTTTAGACAGTAAATTATGGTATGTATCCTCAGGTTTAAAAAATGATAGTTCTATAGACTATAGGCCAAATGGTCAAACTTTAGGACAGACCAATTTGGTTTGAATCTTTTCTTGGTCATTACCACAGAAATATAAAAAGCCACAGAAAGACTAGGTCATGGGCAGAAGAGGTTTTACATATCATCCAAACCTGCTGAGAAATATTTTTCTTAAGACATAAAATAATAGCAGTGGCTTACAAAATCTGCATGCATGAGTTGTTGGCATTTCTGAAGATATAACAGAAAGAAACAAAGGTAAATAAAAATATGAAGTGTCAGCTCAGTTGAAAAATGAAAAATGTAGATAGTTCTCTCTAAACACCCAATACTCTCCCTCCCATTTCACCTCTGTTTACAGAGACGCCTGATCCCCGTTACAGAATTGAGGGTTTGTGAATAGGGGGTTTTCTTTAAATTCCACCTGTTTTTAGGGAAAAGCAGTTCTCTTTAAGTCAACATAAATACATTTGCAATATTATAGACCCTGCTTTGAAACCTGGAAGGGAAGAAAGAGGGAAGCAAAAAAAGATGACAGATGATGGTGCTTCTTATGTAATGACAGTGTTGCTTGATCCATGTAAACAAGTTTGACGATGACAAATTTCTTTTGAAATTCTTAACAGCCAGTGCTGTCCCAAATTTAAAGGGTAGCACTTAAAAGCATTTTTAAAGGAAATGATAGTCTTACACAAAACAAAAGGACAGGGCTTCCCTGGTGGCACAGTGGTTGAGAATCTGCCTGCTAATGCAGGGGACACAGGTTTGAGCCCTGGTCTGGGAGGATCCCACATGCCGCGGAGCAACTAGGCCCGTGAGCCACAACTACTGAGCCTGCGCGTCTGGAGCCTGTGCTCCGCAACAAGAGGCCGCGATAGTGAGAGGCCCGCGCACCGCGATGAAGAGTGGCCCCTGCTTGCCACAACTAGAGAAAGCCCTCGCACAGAAACGAAGACCCAACACAGCAAAAATAAATAAATTAATTAATAAACTCCTACCCCCAACATCATCTTGAAAAACAAACAAACAAACAAACCAAAAGGACAAAAGATTGTTTAAGGGTGAGGGTTGTGAGCGTGTGTGTTATGTGTGAGTGTGTTTATGGTTTGGAAAGAGAGCAGTATTCTCCTCTCCTGTCTATAGGATCTATTGGGGGTGGGAGGGAGTTGGAACAATCTGTAGCAACCTATGGGCAGTCTTGGCTCTTTTCAGAGCTCATCTTTACAGGAAGGCTTACAGCCTTGACTGAGGCTTAGAAAGCGTGTAATTGTGGTTGTCATAATAGAGCCTGAAGGAAACAGCAAGTCTATGAGCCTGCCTGGCTTTTGACATGGTAGCCAACTCTTTCTATCACGTATTCATAGACTTGCTTCATCCTTCTAAGGAGAGCGTTGGATTTTGACAAGCAAAGTCTATTTCCCTTCACGGCTGACATGTATTTAAGCTGTCATTCTTCAACTCTTCATTTTGGTTACATCTTCACTTTAGCAGGGTTACTACCAACAAATGAACAACTCAGAATGTACATTAGAGAGGATTTTTATTTTTAAGTATATGCACAAACCTCCTAGTTTAAAATAAGCTGTTTGCAGCCAGTGATTATATAGATATAGGTATAGACAGATATAGATATAGACAGATGGGAGACTCTGATATAGACCATGACAGTGTCAATGGACGTACAATGGTTGTTGGTGTTCCCAGCACGAGACACAGAAAAAAAGTCAATAGGGTATGAATCTCTTACAAAAACATGAAATCCTGTGGCAGACCTGTCTCCAAAATAGGAAGCCAAAGACAGTCGCTTATGGTGTTCAATTAGTAGTTATGTTTATTTGGACCATTCCAAAAGTTTAGATGAGTATCTGAAGCTGGTCTGAGTTAAAATGAAGCTCTGCTCTGATTCCCTCTCTTAGTGTAGAGCAATATTTCTAATGTGTGATCTGAGATCCCCTGGGGAGCCTTAAAGCACTTTCAGAGGGTCTATGAAGTCCTTTTTTTCTTTTTCCAGCTACTACTGTGAGTCCAAAATTTTTAACTAAGTGTCAGTCAAGTAACAGATTGAACACAGAGCAGATATGAGAACCTAGCTGCCTAAAGCCAGATTTTAAAGAGATTTGCAAAAATTTAAACATGCAACTCTTCTCATTACTTTTGTTTTGGAAAACGTAGTTACTTTTTCTAAGCTGTGTTATTTGCATTAGTGTGAATTTTATTTTTTATTAATTTTAAATATACCAATAATTTATATTTTGTGGTTTCTTAGTTTTAATTTATAGTAAATACAGTGGACCCTCTCTATCCGTGGGTTCTGTATCCGCAAGTTCCACATCCCTGGATTTTGTTCTGCAGTTGGTTGAATCCCTCGATGTGGAATCTGGGGACATGAAAGGGCGACCATACTATGTCTTTTTATATAAGGGATTTGAGCATACCTGGATTTTGGTATCTATAGGGGTCCTGGAAACACCCTGGGAATACCCAGGGACAACTATATTGATAGAGCCCACATAAACAAAAGCTTTATGGAATCCTCAGTAATTTTTGAGTGTAATGGGGTCTAGAGACCAAAAAGTTTGAGAACTGCTATTTGAGGACAGCAGTCTATGGCATAAAGTGAAGATCATCTGTGAAAAGTGTGTATATATGTATTCTTCAGTTTCCCAAGGTCCTATCACTTCCTTCTTCCTTTCTATTGGCATTACCACCCATTTATTTTTAACCATCCACAATTTTTAACTCTATGGCCCCATGGACCTTTGAGATACCCTCTGCCTCAATTTCCTAAATAATTTTGGGATAATGATCTCCTAGTGGTCTCATGAGATATTTGGGGGGCTAAAAGCAAATGAAGGATTCCAGAGACATGAATTCATAAAGGAAGCATGATGTCATACTGTCAATAGAAATAAATGATAACAGCCATTCTATCATTACTATCATAATCACATCACTTTAAAATTGGGGCATGCAATTCAAGAGGGCAGAAGTATAAAGAAATTATGTATAATACAGCTGAAAATTTCCAATTTTTTCTTACAGTAGATTTGTTTTCTTATCAATAGAACTAAGTAGGAACTTGTGAACTAAAATGACAACTATATATAAACTAAAATAAGGACCTTTGACGAAGAAAGACTAGAAGAATGGGAGTCATAAGATTGACTTGGTCTTTTGTTACTAACTAGCTATGATAACATGGATAAATTACTCAACTTCCTTTAGCTAGTTGTCTTATTTGTAAAATAACGTTATTGGGCCAGGATGTTTTCTAAAGTTTTTTCCCACTTTATGATTCTGTAAGTATAGGAGGATGTATCTGCTTTCTCAATAGCAAGCTTAGTTCTTGCTTTTCAGAATTGATTTGTATTGTCTGGAAATTTGGGCTGTATCTGGAAATTGCTGTAGATGTAGCAAATTATCATTTCAGATGAGCAAATCTATTAAGAAAGCATCATTATGATGGATGGCTTCAGTAAACCAGCCAGCGAGTACAGCAACACTTCATTTATCCCATGTTGGTAGGAAATGAAGCGTTTCACATACATGCATTTTCCAAATAATTGACACATACCCCTTTAAGTACCAAAAACCTGTTTTTATCACTTTTTATGGAAATATTTCTCAAAAATATGTTCTGTATTCCCATCTCCTTTAAAGCACAAGTTATAAGGATATGTAAACTTTTCTTCATGATTCAGGTCTGTTGAGAGCTCTTTACCGCCCAAAGGCTTTTGTGCTTCCAGGAGAACCTTCATAAACACTTTGTATCTTCATTTATGGTCAGTGAATTGAGCTGGTAGATTCAGTAAACAATTGTTTAATCATTAAAGCATGATAATTATGTAGCTAATGAATCAGTTTCTCTTCAGTCTTTAAATTCTGGTTATTAAATTCACTAATTAAACCCTACTGAATGAAAATCACACAGATTCTCTTTAACTCTTAAATCAACTTATAAAACTATCAATTAAAGTTAATTATGAAAAATATATTCCATAAAGTTAATAGGCTGGTCTTATAAAACTAGTAAACTACATTCATTTAAGTATTTCAAATACCTGAAAAGAAAATGTATATAAATCTGAATAATTTCAAAAGCATAATCTAGAACAAAAATACTGCCATCAGATTTTATGTCTCTGTGTGTGTGTGTGTGTGTGTGTGTGTGTGTGTGTGTGTGTGTGTGTAAACTTAGTGTTACAGTAGTCTTATCAGTCCCCAAATAAACTAATTTTCTTTATAAAATAGCTAATGTTAGATCAGGGATGATTTCAAGATGATTATTTGTATATCTGACCTCCTTAGTTACAGCAAGATAAGCTTTTAAAGTGAAACTTTTGAGCTGATGACTCAACTGGGCTTCCCAGTAACAGTCAATCACATAAGTTTCTATTTCTTGAAATGATAAATTTTTAAATTTTACTTCATCAGGGTTACGTAGCCCAGGATCCTATCAGTTATAAATAATGCTGACCTAATGTCTAAGGCTTAGTTTAAAGCTTTTACGTTGGTTTAACTATGATTACAGACCTAAGTATCAACCAGAAAGTGAACAGTACATATTTATAATTTGAGTTGCATATCATTCTGTATGCAACTTTTTTCTATATGTATTTTTGAAAACTTTAACCTTCCCTTTCTTTTGTATATATTATTAATCACTTTGACTAACGGTTTGTTGTTTTTTTCTTTTCTTTTTACCTAGATAACTGTTCTAATTAAGTGTATGTTCAAATTGTCAAAAATTGGCCAGTAGGTGCACATTCATTTTCCCTTCTTTCCCCCTTTGGCACCTCTCCAAACATCTTTCAGATTATACTATCCTTACATTATGACAATATTAAGATACTCCAGGACCATCTTGACTTTTCTACTTACCGGGATATATATGGAAAGAACTATTCTCTAAGGATCCCTGATATTTTTTAAGTAGAAAATAGAGTTAAAGACAAAATCTGTGTATGAACATATGTATGAATGCTGGTGCTAGACAAAATACTGTGCTTCTGGGAAAATTCAATGATGGCGTTGTTAAAAAAAAGTCTTTTAGGTCATCATGTACATTGATATTTATTTCTAAATATATTAAGTTCTTGGTATAACATGCAATGTATACCAAGACCATGTTTACATTATTAAAGTTTTTAAAACCTTAATTTTCTAGAGCACAAGTTGATTTGGAACCTACATTTGACCTTCAATACCTCTTCTCCAATTTTACAACTTTACATCTCATAACCCTTATTTAGAAGTCATATTATTGTCAAAGTGTTATTTTGCTGCTGTGATACTGTTAATATCTAAATATTGTTTTAGTATAGGAGATCTTTCTCTTCTCAGATGAAGTGGTCTAAGGCTGCTTTGCTTTGTGAGCTGATATCTCCCTTCATTTATGTATGAATGTATGTATGTGTGTATGAATGTATGTATATATGCTCACTTTAACTGCAGGATCAGTCTTACTTCTTCCCTGAGTCAGTTCTAACTGGGCAGCATCCATGGAAGGTCTGACACTGATCAAGTGGTCATAAACCTGCAGAGGAATGAGTTTATGGTGAACCACTGGAAACTGATCTGCTCTCTGCTTGTGAATTAGACTACACAGTTCAACTTCTTCCTGAGTTATTTTGCCTTTTATTTTAGTTGCTGATTGGAACTGAAAAGCTGATTTGACCTTCATCACTGCCGTATGCAGGCTTACTGGATCTTGTCACATATAAGTCAATGTTGCTCTGCTAAATAGGAGGAAACTTAAAATAGACAAGGTTTGGCACAAGATGAAAAATCTACTAAATCAGAGTCACTCACTCCATGACACCTGCCTCCTTGAATTTTGACTTCTTGAGGTTTTGTGACACTGTTTTCCTAACTACCATGCTGGCCCCAGGTGGTGAGGTTCTATTTTTGTTGTTGTTTTTATTGTGGTCCTTGGTTCTCTTTGGTGTGTTGAAGACAGGATGAGACTACTAAAATGTAGGGCTTGTTAAATGATAGATTTCTAGGTTCTAATTCCAGAAATCTGGAGTCAGTAGGTCTCAGATGGAGTCTGATGTCAAGTTCCCAGGTGCTGCTGATACTAATGGGCCAAGAACCACACAGGGAACCACAAAGAGCAATTCATATTTATACTGAGCTCACAGTGAAGCCATCACTGGGGGTTTCTAGCTGTCTTGTGGATTTTGACTGGAAAAAAAAAAAAAAGAAAGGTTTACTCAGAATACTAAATAGAAGAAATAAAAAGGGAGGATGAATGTCAGGCTATTTGAAAATATTAGTGGAGATAAGTCGCTCTGTTCTGATAGTCTGCCAGCCCTTTTTGTGTTTGCTTAAGGTAAACTGAGCTCCGAGACTATTAGAGTTTTTCTCATTCATTTTACCCATTATTCATAGGGCTGCTGCCAGAGGATAAAAGTATCAGCTCTAATGGTCCATATTAGAATAACTCACATTTAATCAGTTTTATTTGGAAACTGGCAGTTGCTTTTGAAATTTCAAGGAGAGGATATCCAAGAAAATAAGGGACCTGCATGTCTTTTTTTTTTTACTAAGTTGCTATTCCAAAAGGAGCCATTCTATGTCTTAAAAGCCAGTAAATAGGACAATTTGAGGATCTAAAAATCATTACAGACTTATGTTTTGAGAAGGAAGTTGAGAATTGTTCATTTATTGTTTTCACTGATGAGCTTCAGAACCGTGTTTTCCAGATAACGTTTCACAGCCATGCAGTCTCAGGGTCTGGAGGACAGCATGCTTGCCTCTCAGATGTCTGAGAGGAGAGCTCGCCTTCTCTTCTTTTCTCTCTCAGCATGAAGAGTGCACAGCCCAGTTAGCAATCTGTCCCCTGAAAGCCCGCAGCTCCTTTTTATTCACAGAGTAATGCTGATGTCATTACTCTCAGTTTCTGTCTTCTGCGAACACTGGCGATCCTCCAGAAACATGTCATCTCCATCACCATAAGTCAATATTCATATGCTTTCTTCAAGGTCCATAGTCCGGCCTGTAATGCAGCATCAGAGACAGTCTCATTGTCAAAGTGGTTAAGTGGGAAGTATAATTCCTGGTCTAAGAATCATTCCACCTCCAGCCCCCGTGAGCCTACATCCTAAAGAAAATAAATAGCAATTTACCAAATGACTATCTGCCATGTAAACACAATCAGCTATTGCCAATAAACCAATTCAAGACAAGCCAATCTGATATCAGAGACTGCAAGATGATATTAAGAATGAGATTAGGACTCATATGAATTTGTGAAGAATGTTTTTGGTGGCTTGACAACTAATTATAAAGGATTTGGCAGACAGGATAAATTATCTTTGGATTATAACTTTATGATGTGAATTTTTAAAAATCTGATATGGAGTTTATTTTTTTTCTGAATACTCTCATTCTTTAAAATTATTGTTATTAAATAAGTGAAGATCCAAAATCCCTTGCCTGAAACTGTTGAGATCAAATGAGTTGTATTACTTTAAAAACTTTTACATTTTTAGAGCAGTTTAAGGTTCATAAGAAAATTGAGAGGAAGGTACAGAGATTTCCCATGAACCTCCTACTCCCACACATGACTTGTCTCCCTTATTATTAGCATCAATCCCAAATGTGTTTTAAAATTAAGATTTTTTCAGATTTTGGAACATGATTAGGACATAAACCGCATATTATGTAACAACTCCTCTCGGGTCTGGGGCAGCATCCCACAATCAAATATGAATATTTTTACAACTAAATGGATGAATAGTTACTTGAAGTAGGATTTTTAAAGGGGGCTATAAACATTGGCTCAAATTAGCTTCTGCTGCCAAAAGAGTTGTAAAACTCCTGGCTTTCAGAACTTTTGGATTTTATAACTGCAGGTAAATAATTGAGAATCTGGGCTTCCCTGGTGGTGCAGTGGTTGAGAGTCCGCCTGCCGATGCAGGGGACATGGGTTCGTGCCCTGGTCCGGGAAGATACCGCATGCTGCGGAGCGGCTGGGCCCGTGAGCCGTGGCCGCTGGGCCTGTGCGTCCGGAGCCTGTGCTCCGCAATGGGAGAGACCACAACAGTGAGAAGCCCGTGTACCGCAAAAAAAAAAAAAAAGAAAAAAAAATTTGAATCTGTACCACAGTCGGAAAGTACTGTCATCAGTTCACTGATGTTGTGCGTGTTCTTATAGATAGTCAGTAAATTGGGAGAATCACTTACTAATTGGTATCAAACTGAAAGTGCATATTTCCCTTAGGACAGAAACATGGCTTTCTGTGTCACACCATTAGCCAACCCCCTTAAGTGAATGGATTAATGTTAGTTTCTATTTGTTTAATCTTGAAAACATTGTGTGGACAGCAAGAGGATGCAACATGATGCCTTGCAGGCCAGAGATGTTCAGTAAATGGTCATTTCATTTCATTTTCTTATTAGCGATTTTGTTGGTACTAAAAGGTACCAAATTTGGGAGGAGCTTGCCCATATATATATATGATCCTGATGCTCAAAATACACAGACAAACTTAGCACTGCGCCTCAACAACAGTCATTGGGCGGCACATCTTCCCATTTGCACCATTTCTTGCACGGGGGAAGATATTGTGTTAAAAATTCAAAGGCCGTTTCAAGCATTACCCTTTTAGCCTGTTTCTGTCTGCTGTATGTGAGGCCGCTTATATATAGACATGGATAAATCTCCACATATCTCTGTATGTGTATGGCTACATAGTCTGCCTATTACTCACCAGTTTTTAGAGTTCTATGACACAAGTCCCATGATGATACATTCATTCATCTTGTTTTTGCAGGTTTTCCAGGGCAGAGTAATTTGGTTGGGTTTTTGAAGCTTTTTTTGTTTGTTTGTAGAGTATAAATAAATAGGTATTTCGATCGTTCAGAGTCTGGTACTTAGGAATTTAGTAATGGGCAGCTTCCGGGGGGCAGACATTAATATCTAGCTCTTGAATTGCTTAGCTGAAAAGAGACCTCAACTTTACTTTTATTTTCCCTCTCCATTTTAACCATTCTTTTGTCCTAAATAAACAATATTCTGCTTTATGGAGCATAAGTATTCATAGCTCAAAGAGGATTACTTTAAGATTAATTACAACAATTTCCTAACACAGCATAGGAAGTATTTATAAATGTATGTTTGTGTGATTGTGAATAAACTGTTACCTAGATGATTTTTTAATTTAGACCTCATTTCTACTTTCTTCCTCTGTAAAGACCTATGGCTTAATTGTGTCTGCAGCCAGAGGCTCTGTGACATTTAACCTCCAAATATAGTTCTTAGCATTAGGTCTAGTAAGAGCTGCAGATGTTTTGTTATTCATGCAAACTACATCAATTGATCTGTATCACACTGCTAGACTAGAATCTCTTTGAATCTGAGAAAGGCACAGATGTTTCTCCTTTGGGTATTCTTCCATGAAGAATAGTTTTGTCTTTGTTAGTATGCGCCATTTTACTGTTCAAGAACACCTGCGTACTTTTGGTTTATTTTTGAGTTCCTCATTCCTTGGTCTGCTTACTTTTATCCATTTCACTAGCTGTTATTGTGTGGCTGGTACATGAAAGATGTTTTTCAAAGGCAATATAGAGAGAAGAGTACAGAGATACATTTATTTTATTAAATAAATTCCTTTGGCTGCATATCAGGTAACTCCTCAAAGGCCAATTTTCTACAAGAAATAGCTATTCTAAGAGGTAGTTTTTTGTTTGTTTGTTTTTTTGCGGTATGAGGGCCTCTCACTGTTGTGGCCTCTCCCGTTGTGGAGCACAGGCTCCGGACGCGCAGGCTCAGCGGCCATGGCTCACGGGCCCAGCCGCTCCACGGCATGTGGGATCTTCCCGGACCAGGGCACGAACCCGCATCCCCTGCATCGGCAGGCGGACTCTCTACCACTGCACCACTAGGGAAGCCTGTAAGAGGTAGTTTTATGAAAATTTGACTCTGAGCAAAAAGGAATATTGCAGCTTATCTCATGATACCTCAGTAGCAGTAATTTTCAGCTGTTTCCCACAGCAAGTTGTAAACTTTTGTGGGAAACTTCCCAGCAGTCTTTCCCACAGGTCAGATTTCATGGCTGTAACTACACATCAGCCTTCCTTATCATAAATGAACTTGAGGTATAAGTGATGAAGGTCATTTGTGTTTGAAACAAGAGTCAAGTTTGAAAATAAGAACCAAGACCCTGGTTGTTAAGTGAAAGTCACGCTGAAGCCTTGTGGTATTAATCCAACTGAGATTCATACCACATCAGGGTGAGTCCAGAGAGGAAACAACAGAAGGCTGAGAGCCAATATATCTTCATCAAGTAGCCTTGAACCCTCAAAGTCCTTGACTTCCTATATTCTTGTGGGTGTGAAACTCATCACACAGAAGGAAGACAAGGCAAATCCAGGTTGTAGCATGCTACTCACATGTGCTCCTGCCTTCACATTCAGCAACCCGGCTGCAGAGGCAGATTCTGGCCTACTGGCCTGGAGTACTAACAAGTAACCAATAGGAAAATAAGCTCAGTTTCCATTCTTCTATCTCAAGTGTTGTGAGATTTAAAACAAATTGCTTAGTCATCCTTGTTCATAAGTTTCCTTATTTGTAAAATAAGGAGACAAAATGTAATTTAACTTCTCTTATAATCTAATAATGGTAATATTGTAAGGGTTGTCCCTAGTGAACATGAAAATACATTTGGTTCTTTTTGCCTTCATATTCATTTGTTTCATCTTTATTTTTTAGGCTTAAATTGGTGATTTTAAGAAATCTTCTGTGTGTTAGTATTCAGCTATGAATACCTGCCATTTCATTAAGAGAGGGTCTCATATATGACTATACCAAGGCACATCATAGTCAAATTGCTTAAAAACAGTGATGAACAACCTGATAAAAATGAACAATGCATACATAAAACAAAGACATGAATGACAGTCAACCTCTCAGAAGTAACACAAGCCAGAAAAGACTTTAGCATGAAATCTCTAAAGTACTGAAAGAAAAAAATTGTCAACCTAGAATTCTATGCCCAACTAAATATTTTTCAAAAAGAAAGGTGAAATAAGGTCTTCTTTTTAAAAAAAGAATATTTATGTTGTATAATGATAGTAGATTTAAATAAATGTTACAACTATAGTATAAAGAATTCCCATACCCCACACCCAGTTTCCCTTATTATTAATATTTTACATTATTGTGGTACACTTGTCAGAACTAATAAGCTGATACTGATATATTATGAAAAATCCATATTTTATTTATATTTCCTTATTTTTTACCTAATATCCCCTTTCTGTTCTGGCTGTGACAATTTCTCAGACCTTCCTTGTTTTTGATGACCCTGACAGTGTTGAGGAGTACTGGTCGGGTATAGAATTTCTCTCAAGTAAGATTTGTTTGATATTTTTTCATGATTAGACTGAATACAATAGACTGAAGAATTGCCTCCCTCCCCCAAATTCATATGTTGAAATCTTATCCCCATTGTGATGGTTTTGGAAGTGGGACCTTTGTGAGGTGATTAGGTCATGAAGTTTAAGTCTTCATGAATAGGATTAGTGCACTTATGAAAGAGACCCAAGAGGGATCCCTCACCCATTCTACCATGTGAGCACACTGTGATGGGCATTTATGAACCAGGAATTGGGCTCTCATCAGACACTGAATTCGCTAGTGCTATGATCTTGGACTTCCAAGCCTCCAGAACTATAAGAAATAAATATCTGTTTTTTATAAACCACCCAGTCTATGGTATTTTTTATAACAGCCCAATCAGACTATGACACATGTTCTGTGTTCTTGGGAGGAAGATCACAGGCAGAAAGTGCCATATTCATCACAGCATATCAAGAGTATATACTATTAACATAATTCATCACTGCTGATGTTTACCTTGATCACCTGGCTGAGCTAGTGTTTTCAATTTTTTTTTTAACTGTAAGGTTACGTTTTCCCCCTTTCCTAACTGTATTCCTTGGAAGGAATTCACTATGCTCAACCCATATTTAAAAAATGGGGTGTTACATGTTACTTCTTTCAGGGCAGAGTATTTACATAAATTATTTGGGATTTTTCTGTATGGAAGAATTATTTGGAATTATTGTGTACTAATACAAACTCATGTATAAAAGAATACTTATATATTCAATCATTTATATCAACATAGAATCATGGATGTTAATTTTATACTGTGAATTGTAATTCAGTACTTTTTTTGCTTATTAAATTGTTCCAGCTTTGGAACAATTGGGAATATTGGAAGCCTATTAACTGACTCCTGTGTCACTTTGATATAGCCTTGTCATTGCAGGTTCTGTTTGTTTTTTGAGCATTTCCTTATTTTCTGATATCACAAGATGCTCTAGGCTCATAGAGTATATTTCCTGCTCCAGTCCTAGAATTACCCATTTCAACAAAAGTCCTGATTTCTCTTATGATATAATGATATTAGAAATCAAGGTCTGAGCACTAGCTGTGCCCGTTGCTACTGGGATGACATTACTTATATTTCTTTGCTGTGTCAGCTGAGAGGATCTATATATGTGTATACTAAAATATGTATATACACATCTCTATAAATATTTCTATATGTAATTAACTGTATCTATAGTAAGGTAAACCTCACTTCATACTAATGTCTTGAACTCCAAGGTACTACCACATGGATTGCTGTAGCCTCCTTCCCTTGCTTATTTGTAACCTCCCACTCTAATAGCAAGAAACCTGGCTCCCACCATCAATCATCTATTTACTTAATTATTCCATTTCAGTGTATGTGTATAGGGGTTTCATAATTGTTAATCCATATACCCATGGGAAGCAACTCTATCTACTATAGTGCAGTGCTTATTACAGTTCTTTTTGCCTTTAGTCTTACAGACTCCATCATTTTTAAGGTTACTTAGGCCAGCACCTTTTTCCTCCCGCCTGCTTCAGGGACATTGTTTCATACATTTGTAATAAAATTACACTCATTTGCCATATTTTGCATTCCACCTTGGGATTCCCTGACTTCTTTAATGATTTTTTTTTTAATTTGCCTTTATCAAGCCCCTTTTCTACTGTAAATTTCTGTGGGTTTCAACAAATATATAGTGTCATGAATCCAACATTATAATATCATAGAGAATAGTTTTGCTGTCCTAAAAAAAAAACCCCAAAATTCCCTTTGCTTCACCTCTTCCATCCTCTGTTATGAACTCCTAACAACCACTGATCTGTTTACAATCTCTCAGTTTTGTCTTTTCCCAAATGTTATTTAATTGGTATCTTAAAATATGTAGCCTTTTACTGGCTGCTTTCAACTAGTAATGCACTTAAGATTTATTCATGTCTTTTGTGGCTGATAGCTCATTCATTTTCATTACTGAATAGTATTCCATTTTATGGATTTATTACAGTTTTTTTTTATCCATTCACCTATTGCTGGACATCTTGGTTGTTTCCAGGTATTGATGATTATAAATAAAGCTGCTATAACGATTCATGTGCATGTTCTTAAACAGGCATAAATATACATGTCAGTTGAGTAAATACCTGGAGCACAATTCCCGGATCATAACAATTTTTTGCAAATATACAACACTGTAAGAATGTATTACCAGCAGACAATAACTATAAGCATCATAAGAAGTACATAACACACAGGGAAAATTATACCAGATGAAAATAGGTATCAATTCAAAGAAATAGAGTGACAGAAATGATAAATATGTGGATAAATATACAAAAACTTTATCATATTTTAAAAATCTCCTTATAATTGTTTAAAAAAAAATAACAGTAACAAATATAAACAGTGGGGTTTATAGTATATGTATAAGTTAAATTATGAGTACAGTGGCACAAAGACTAGCATAAGGAAAATGGAAGTATACTCTCAGGCTTATGAAGGTATATAATACTACTTAAAATAGACTTAATTAATTAAAGATGCATAATGTAAGCCAAAAAGTAACCAGTAAAAAGTTAATAAACACAGAGTTAATAAGGCAGTAAAGGAGATACGATAGAATCATAGAAGATACTCAATCCAAAGAAATTCAGAAAAACAGGGAAAATGGGAACAAAGAAATAGCTGAAAAAGGGAACATAAATAACCAAGATGGTAGATTACAACCCAGTCATATCAATAATCACCTTAAATGTAAATTTTCTAAACACCCCACTAAATGTAGAGATAGTAAAAATTGGATTAAAAAGTGGGACCTAACTGTGTGCTTTTAACATGACACCTACTTTAAATATGTAGAAAAGTATAGAGTAAAAAATTTTAAATACCCAGGAAAAGATATATTATGCTAATACCAATCAAAAGAAATTGCAATGACTATACTAATATTAAAATATTAGTATATACTAATTAATACTAGAGCAAGAAATATTATCAGAGATAATGTAATTATTTTTTAATAATAAAGAATTCTAGTAATCAAATGTACATAACAATATTCAATGTTTTTCACCTCAAACAGAACTTTAAATACATGAAGCATACTTTTGGTTTCCAATCTGACGTGTAAAATGTTTGGAAGCTGTCACTGTCCCAACAACTAGTAAAAAGCTGAACAAACTGAAAAAAATCAACCTTTCTTCTTAGCTCCGTCAGAGATGTGAGGTCATAGTGCAAACTGCTGCATCCCGAATTGGGGAAGCAGACAGATAAATACAGAGAATCACCACTTGCCAGAGCAGAAACCCCTGAGCAGAAACACATATGGGAACCAGTGCTGGGTTCCTTTTATCCAATACCTCATGTTGAGCTACCAAGAAAAGAATCACAAGGCATACTAAACAGTAAAAACACACTTTGAAGAGACAGCAAGCATCAGAACCAAACTCAAATATGGCAAGGATGTTGGAATTATCAGACTGAAAACTTAAAACAGCTATTATTTTATTTTAACTAGAGTCCATATTTTATTCAAATTTCCTTAGTGTTTACCTAATGTCTCGAGTTCAGAAACCCATCCAAGATAGCACATTGCATGTAGTTTTTATGTCTCTTTGGGGGAGTCACAGACTTTACTCCTTTTATTTATTTATTTTATTGAAGTAGAGTTGATTTACAATGTTGTGTTAGTTTCTAGTGTACAGCAAACTGATTCAGTTGTACATATTTTTTTCATATTCTTTTCCATTATGGTTTATTACAAGGTATTGAATAGTTTCCTGTGCTATACAGTAGGACCTTGTTGTTTATCTCTTTTTTTATATAATAGTTTGTTTCTGCTAATCTCAAACTTCTAAATTGTCCCTCCCCACCCTCTTTCGATTTTGGTAACCATAAGTTTGTTTTCTATGTCTGTGAGTCTGCTTCTGTTTCATAAATAAATTCAGTTGTGTTATATTTTAGATTCACATATAAGTGATAGCATATGTTATTTGTCTTTCTCTTCTGACTTACTTAGTATGGTAATCTCTAGGTTCATCCATGTTGCTGCAAATGGCATTATTTCATTCTATCCTATGGCTGAGTAGTGTTCCATTGTGTATATATACCACATCTTCTTTATCCATTCATCTGTCAATGGACATTTAGGTTGCTTCCATATCTTGGCTACTGTAAATACTGCTGCTATGAACACTGGGGTGCGTGTATCTTTTCAGATTATAATATATGCCCAGGCGTGGAATTTGCTGGATCATCTGGCAACTCTATATTTAGTTTTTTGAGGAAATTCCATACTGTTTTCCATAGTGGCTGCAGCAATATACATTCCCACTAACAGTGTAAGAGAGTCCCCTTTTCTCCACACCCTCTCCAGCATTTGTTATTTGTAGATTTTTTTAAATGATGACCATTCTGACTGGTGTGAGGTGATACCTCATTGTAGTTTTGATTTGCATCTCTCTAATAATTAGCGATGAAGAGCATATTTCATGTGCCTATTGGCCATCTGTATGTCTTCTCTAGAGAAATGTCTATTTAGGTCTTTGGCCCATTTTGTTGATTGGGTTGTTTGTTTTTTTTTGTTATTGAGTTGTATTAGCTGTTTGTATATTTTGGAAATTAAGCCCTTGTCCATCAAATCATTTGCAAATATTTTCTCCCAGTCCATAGATTATCTTTTTGTTTTCTTTGTTTCCTTTGCTATGCTAAAATACCTATTATTAATATGCTAAGGGCTCTAATGGATAAAGTAGTTGGGCCATGTAAGCAGAGAGCTGGAAATACTAAGAAAGAATAAAAAAGAAAAAGAAATGTTAGAGATCAAAGACACTATTTAACAGAAATTAAGAATTATTTTGAGGGGCTCTTTAGTAGACTGACATGGCTGAGAAAATATCTGAGCTTGAGGATAACTCAATAGAAATTTCCAAAACTGAAAGACAAAGAGAAAAAAGACTGGAAAAAAATAAGAGTAAATAAAATACATGAAGCAGAATACAAATTCCAAGCGTATATGAAACTTTCTCTAAGACCATATTCTAAACTAAAACAGTCTTAATAAGAGGAGGATTCAAGTCATGCAAAGTATAATCTCTGATCAGAGTAAAATTAAATTATAATCAGACACACATAAAAGTATAAAGTTGGATCATTATTGTATGCTATATATAAAAATTAAGTCAAAATGAATCAAAAACCTAAATATAAGAGAAAAAGTATAAAATTCTTAGAAGAAAATATAAGGGTAAATCTTAGTGACCTTGAATTTTCCAAAAGATTGTTAGATATGACACCAAAAGCATGAGTAACAAAACAAAAAAATAGATAAATTATGCTTTATCAAATTAAAAACTTTTGTGATTCAAAATCCACCATCAAGAAAGTGAAAAGACAATCCACAGAATGGGAAAAATATTTGGAAATCATATATTTGACAAGGGACTTGTATTTAGAATATATAAAGAGCACTTGCAATAATTAAAAAGCCAGTGAGAGTTGAACAACAATGTGAATGTACTTAGTGCCACTGAACTGCACAGTTAAATATGGTTAAAATAGTATGCTTTATATTATGTGACTTTTACCACAATAAAAAAAAAAAATTTAAATGGCAAAGAATGTGAATAGACTTTGTTCCAAACAAGATACACAAATGACCAATAACCACACGAAAATACACTTGGCTTCGTTTGTCATCAGGGAAATGCAAATTGAAACCTCAATAAGATATCACTTCACACCCATTAAGTTGGCTAGAATCAAAAAGTCACATAACAAGTCTTATAGAAGATGTAGAAAAATCAGAATCCTTGTACACTGTTGATGGGAAGGAATACTGTCTATATTTGTAAATGACATGATCACATAGGCAGAAAAGCATAAGAAATCTACAAAATAGCTAAAACTAATAAGTGAGCTTAGCAAAGTTGCATGTTAAAAGACCAGTGTATAAACGTCTTATTACTTACCTGTTACTGTATAATAAATTACTTCAAAATTTAATGACACTAACAATAAACATTTATTACCCGACTGTTCAGTGGGTCAGGAATCTGGGTCAGGCTTAGCTGGGTGCCTCTTCCTCAAGATATCTCAAAAGGGGGCAATTGAGCTGTTGGCCTAAATTGTGGTCCCTTCTGAAGGCTTTACTAGAAGAGCATCTGCTTCCAAAATTTTTCACATTGTTGTTGACTTCATTCAGATACTTGTGAGCTGGTGTACTGAGGGCTCTAGTTCCTTGCTGAGTGTTGTCTGGAGGCCTACATTTTTTTTTTTTTTAATCTTGGTAATTTCTCCATAGTGCAGCTCATAAGACAGCAACTAGTTTCCCTCAGAGTGAGAGCTTCAAGAGAGTGAGAGAAGATGAGTAAGAGGGAAGGCACAGTATTTTTGAAATGTAATCTTGTAAGTGATATCCATCAATTTTTTCACCTTCTGGGATTTCCCTGGTGGCGCAGTGGCTAAGAATCTGCCTGCCAGTGCGGGGGACATGAGTTTGAGCCCTGTCCCAGGAAGATCCCACATGCTGCAGAGCAACTAAGCCTGTGTGCCACAACTGCTGACCCTGCACTCTAGAGCCCGTGCACTGCAACGAAATGTAGTCCCTCCTTGCGGCAACTAGAGAAAGCCCATACGCAGCAATGAAGACCCAACGCAGCCAATAAATAAATAAATTTTTCCCCCGTCTGTTTATTGGAAGTGAGTCTCTATAACCAGCTAACACAAAATGCCACAAATACTTGGACTTGGCATCATTTGCAGCCATTTTAGAGGCTATCAACCACAAACATCAATTTATTTCTTTAATAAAACAATAAATAATTGGAAATTGAAATTAAAGCAAAACCACCACCAACAATAGCATTAAAATTATTAAATATATAGGAATAAATTGGACAAATGATGTTCAAGATGAGTACACGGAAAACTAGTAAACATTGCTGAGAGAAATTAACAAAGACCTAAAGAAATGCAGAGGCAACTATGTTCATGGATTGGGAGACTCAATGTTGTTAAAATGTGAATTCTTCACAAAGCGATCTATAGACAGAAGACAATCCCATGCAGGACCTTAGCAGATATTGTAGTAATTGACAAACTGACTTTAAAATTATATGGAAATACGAAGGACCTAGAATAACCAAAAGAGTTTTAAAATAGAATAGTCACTGAACTTACCTGATTTCAAAACTTAATATAAAGTCACAAAGATCAAGGCAGTGTGGTATTGGTTTAAAGATAAAGTATAGATCAGTAGTCTAGGAAAGAGGGCATAGAAAGAAACCTTCATGTATATACGGTCAATTTATTTTCAGTAACACTGCCAAGACAAGTCAATGAGGAAGGTATAGTTCCTTCAAGTGTTGCTGAAACTGTTACATAGCCATAAGAAAAAAAATTCACCCTAACCTTTACTTCATACCATATTCAAATAATTTTAAATGGCTCATAGAACAAAATGTTAGAGGCTTGACCATAAAACTTCTAGAAGAAAATATAGGTGAAAATATTAGTGATATACTATATTAGGCAAAGATTTCTTGAAGAAAACACAAAAGCATAAGTTATAAAGAAAAAAGATGATAAATTGGAGTTCATCAAAATTAAAAAGTTTGCTCTTCAAGAAATTCTCATTAATAAAAAAATGCAAATCACAGGATGGGAAAAAAAGTTTGCAAAACATATCAGTAAAAGAACTTGTGCCTAGAATACAGAAAACACCCTTAAAACTCAATGATAGGAAGAAAATAAACTGATTAAAACAAAACAGATTTTAACAAACCCTTCACCAAAGAAGATGTATGAAAGACAAATGGGCACATGAAAAAATGCTCAATATTTTTAGGCATTAAGAAAATGGAAATTTAGAATGACAACGACAAATCCACTAGAAAGGCTGAAATTAAGGAGTCTAGAATAAGGAAATCCTGTCATTTGTGACAACATGGACGAAGCTTGAGGGCATTATGCTAAGTGAAACAAGTCAGACAAAGCATGACAGATACTGTGTGATACCACTTATATGTGGAATCTAAAAAAGGTGAACTCACAAAAACAGTAGAATGATGAGAAGGTGGTGAAGATGGGCAGAAGTTGGTCAAAGGGTACAAACTTCTAGCTATTAGATAAATAAATTCTGAGGATCTAATGTACATCATGGTGATTATAGTTAATTATACTCTAATACATACTCGAAAGTTGCTAAGACAGTAAGATCTTAAATGTTTGCACCACAGGGGAAAAAATGGTAATTATGTGACAAGATGGAGGTGTTAGCTAATGCCCTGATGGTAATCATTTTGGAATATGTAAGTGTATCAAATCAACAAGCTATATACCTTAAACTTATACAATGTTGTTATGCACAATAAATCTGGGGAAAAAATTAAATAGACTGAACCTACCAAGTGTTGGCAAAGATATGGAGGAACTGGATCTCCTATACACTGCTGGTTGGAATATAGACTAATGCAACTACTTTGGAATATATTTTGGCAATTTCTTCAAAACTCAATAATACACCTAAAATATAACACAGCTAACCCACCCGTAGGTATTTATGAAAGCATCTATCCATACAAATAATTGCACACAAATATTCACGGTATCTTCAGTAGCCACAAACTGGAAATAACTGAAACGTCGATAAGTAAGAGAAAAGATAAACAAAATTTTATATATCCATATAGCGAAATAATAATCAACAATAAAGAAGAACAAGCTATGCATCGATATGGGTGGCTCTCAAAATAATTATACTGAGTGAGAGAAACTAGGCAAAATAATGTAGATAGCACTTTAGATATGATTAGTTTACTGTATGTCCATTTTACTTCAATAAGGCTGTTTTAAAAATGAGAGTACATACTGCATGATTCCATTTAAAGAAAATTCTAGAAAATGCAAACTATAGTGACAGAAAGCAGCTCAGTGATTTCCTAAGTATGGGAAAAAGAGGAATAGAGGGATAGATGGATGTCAAAGTGATACTTGAAAACTTTGGGGAATTACAGACAAGTTAATTATCTTGATTTTGTTAATGGTAGCACACTTATACACACATGTCAAAAACTTAAACAATTGTACGTCTTAAATACGTCTAGGTTATTACATGTCAATTATAATTCTATAAATCTGTAAAAATAAACTATTCTGAATGTTAAAATCAAAGTAGAAGTAATTTTCTTCAGAGGGATTCCCCTACATATAACTCTTTTTCATGATCCTCTGCCCAGTCATCATCAGTATCTAACTGAAATAAGTGATTTGTAATGAAGAATGAAAATATGAGGTGTTGCTCCAGTTTAAGTATTGCTGTAGTCAATTTGGGCTGATATAACAGAATACCACAGACTGGATGGCTTCTAAACGTTAGACACTTATGTCTCACAATTCTGGAGTCTGGAAGTCCAAGATAAAGGTGCTACCACAGTGGAATTCTGGTGAAAGCCTTCTTCTGGGGTGCAGATGGCCATTTTCTCAGTTATATCCTTACTTGGTGGATAGAGGGCCAGAGAGCTCTCCAGAGTCCCTTTTATAAGGGCATTAATCTCATCCATGAGGGCTCCACTATCATTACTTAAGTAATTTCCAAAGACCCCACCTCCTAATACTATCACACTGGGGGGTTTAGAATTGAAATATATGAATTTGGGTGGGGTGGACACAAACATTCAGTCCATAACAGGTATCTCATGCCTTCATGAATATTCATGCATTGATTAAATCAATGCCACTTTTTAAGTTACTAAGGCAACTGATATTAAGAGACTGTAAAATATTTTTAAATGCCCATAAATTAACGGTGCTACTGAAAAAAATTTCTCAGACTGAAGTATATATGATGGTATTTAAACCATTGTTAACATTTCATAATTTTGAGGGAACTGCCATTTCACATTCATATTTACAAAGATGAAGTATGACCCAATGAGGACCACACAAACCACCCAAGTATAATTTTATCCTACCCCCACTCTGCCTTTCAATCTTTCTTTTTTTCTCTTCCTCCTTTGCTTTCTTCCTCCTTCCTTCATTCCTTCCTTTCTTTCAGAGCTCTTTTCTCCTTTAATATAATATATAAATTGCCTATAATTAACTGTTGCCCTCCAATTGAATGTCAGTGCTCTGAGAATAGAACATTGTATATATTCTCTGCTTGCTTGGCTACCAGTTTTTAGGTTACTTCTTTCTTGGTTTCCTCTAGCAGACTGCAACTATAGATTCTATTCTGGAAGCAACAGAAACCATTTTGAGCCAAATAAGCAGGGGGCTATTTGAGAATAACCTGGAGTCTCCAGGTAGTGACAACTGACTGACCAGATGTGAACAGCAGGCAGTAGCACAGTGAACTCTAGAGGGTAGGCTGTCAAAATTACTGTCAAGCCCATAGCTCAGCACCAATATGATCTTATGCCCCTCCACACTGACTGTGACAAATCTGATTAATTGTATCATGTGATCAATTTGTGTCACTCGCTCAAGGTTCAAAGTTCTTGCAGTGTCTGGTCAACTATGCTTGTATTTCATGCCTACCTCTGTTTTAATATAGTCTTAGAAGGAGGCATCAGGAGGGCACTGGGACTGGAAGTTTCCCTTTCATCAAGACTATAACGGTAATGTCTCCTAAAAGTAGCATTATCCTATAATTTATTATTCAAATAAGTACACATTTGAGAGTAAAAAGGGCACTATTAGTATTTATTCTAGAACAACTGGTGTAAACAAGATGATCTCTAGATTACAGGGAGGTGTGGTTAACTAACCAAAAAGGGTATTAGGACAGAAATTTTAAAAAGGTATGGTTGGATGTTGGTGGGACAAAAAAAGATCATAGGTTTGGTTTTTTTTGTTTGTTTTTTCATTTGTTTGTTTTCAATAATTCTACTTCCTCTGAATCAGGAAAAGTATCTCAGTGGTTTACCTCCAAGATTCTTTCCATGGGAAAATATGGGAGCCCTTCAGTCTATTTCCCGCTCTTACCTTTCCATTCTCATCCTGGTTCTTGAAGATACCTGTCTCCATAATCCATCGCAGTTTACTCACCTGGAACAGACATAATGAGAAGCCCTATAACACTAGAGTTTTCCCCAACTTGGGCAAGTTTTTGATAGTTTCCTACTTGAAGGCAGGGAACTGGATTGTACAATGCTTTGAATTTCCTGCCAGCTCTCAATCCATTCCTCTAGTAGTGAATCCTATTACTTGTCAGCTCATTGGATTCTTGGATCTCTTTATAGCCTGGCTTTGGGGTCTTTGAAACAAAAGTGTTTCAAACACTTGTTTGAAGTACTTCGGCCTCACTTTAGCTCATTGATCATAAGTACTTGTTTTTCTAATGAGTCATTAAAAGTGAAAGTGATTTATTGTGACAGGATTATGTGGCTCCCAACACTGAGAGGATAATGAATCCAAAGCGTGACACCAATAAGAATAAAATGCTCACTCTCCTCTTCTTGACCAGTGGCACATTTTCTAACACGGAAGAGTCAAAGGGATAATGTCCTCAGCTGGTAATTAGTCACTTTACTGTAACTTAAAAAAAATCCTGGTAGAATTTCTCAGCTCTAATAAATCAAGAGTTCATAGGATCGCTATTTATGCTAATGGGTAGCTTGACTTTTAATGAGGCTTTATAATTAATTAATCTACTCACTGAAGGTATGTGGACTCCTGGTTTATAATTACAGCCTCTAGTTTTCAAAGGTAAAGCCAATATTTACCCCTGTATGCCCCCTGCCAAAGGGCTGCAACAGCCATTGGCTGGTAAATATTCATTTATACTGACAGCAAAAATATTTTACACGGAGCTCCAAATCTGCAGTCTCCCAGCTGTCAGCTTGGTGGTAAACTGGTAAACTGCTGAGAGCTGCTGGCTGGGGACGGGTGGATTTGAGCTGAATAAAATCATACATCAATATGAAAATAGAAATGATTTTTTCGTTTTTGATATTTCTCTTTATATCTCTGTCTCTGTGTCTCTCTCTGTATTGGGGGAGGAGGGAAGCTGCTACTCTTTCTTTGGAAAGCTTTGTCAGAAGTTTTTACGTCAGAATTTTTACCATTTGTTGAGTACTACGTTTCAAGCCTCTAGTAAGTGTTTTACATGGATTATCTCTTTAAACCCTCACAAAACACCCATGAGGAACATATTCTTATTATATTCATTATAAAAATAAGGACACTGAGGCTTAGAGAAGTTTAATAATTTGCCCAAGTTTATACTTCTAATAGATAAACTATTTGAAGCAGAAATGTCTGACCCTAGAGCTTCTTTAAAATATGAAAGAAGCTCGGTTTATTTGGTGGGTGGTTAAGAGCTTGGCTTGTACATTCAGAAGATCCCAGGTACCATGTTTTTAAGACATAATTCAAACTATTGTCTACTTATGTGTACATGTATAAAAATATTTAATTTTCTCATAATATCAATAAATTAGCGTAAGGACAGAAGAGACTTCACATTGTAGCTCAAATTCCTTTGGCTACGGCTTCCATCTGTATAAATGGATCTTAGTTCCAGTCGGATTCCTGCTCAACTATTTTCAAAGTCTGGGTGATTTGGTGACTCCATTTTCACTGTTCTAGGTGCTACATTCCCTCCTTCACGAGGACAAACACCTCAGTTCCTTTCTGGTCCTTCTGGCAGTTTCATTGTGCAGTTACTTTAAATGTTTCTGTTGCCTCTGGAAGGCTGCATGGACTGTAAAAGCCTGACAGATCCCAGCAGAGCATGTTTTAAAGATGATCCTGGAAATACTAATGACTGAATGACTTGCAAATGACTGAAATTGGATTGTACCAACATTCTTTCTGAAAGCATAACAGGTAATTTATAGATTTCACAACGTGCAATTTAATGCACAGAATTTTTCTCAAGGGTTTATCAGATAAAGAATTTGTGGTTTGTTCCTGATATGAATGCTCCCTGAAGTTGAATCTTTAAGAATATACTATAGCCAATTAAGATAAACTATCTTAACAATGGTAGCTTAGTCATTATTCCATCCAAGGATTGTTTTATAGGCCAGATTTGTCATTATTTCTGCTTTACTTGGATCTCTGTGTACCTAATTGGGGTTTCGGTATGTTCATGGACTGGGTCTGCTAACAGGACCTTGATATATATATTTTTTGTCAATGGAAATGCTCACCTTTAGGAAAAAGTGGAGGGGAGCCCAATGTATGAGCCAACTAAGCCCAACTAACTCACCAAAAATGCAAGACATTTTAACTATTTGCCATTATTTAGATGCAAAAAAATGGAGGTCTTGTCTTTTTTTTTAATAAAGCTTAGTAGACAAGGATTAATTTTACTTAAAGAAAATATTTACTATATATACCATGTTGTTTTCCCTACCTTGTGAACTTTTTCTCTTTGCCATTCTCACTTGTCACTCATTCACATTTAAAACCTCAGTCAATTTTTACTTGCCTTCACTTTTCTTACCTGTTATGTCTTTCAAAATTTCCTCCTTTTTTCTCCATCTCTAACCTAATTAAAAACCTCTCAGCTAAGCATAAATTTGTTTAGTAGCTCCTTAATCTGTTAACTGCTCTCTTTCCTGCTCACTACTGAATTTATCTTTCTAAATTACCAGTTTTATCAAATCACTCCTTCAATCAAGAATCATGCATACTTTTCCATTGTGTACAAGTTAATGTTTTATGACAGGCCTGATATTTAAGAACTACTTGATTTTCACTTCTTTTTCCCTCTAGTATAAATTTCTTCTTAATCCTTATACGTAGCCTCTGTTTTACACATGGAACATTTCCCCCCTAACAAATCATGATCATTGATGAGACTGGACTCATTTTTTGGTTTTGTTATATCAACCTCTCCTAACTTTATTGTTACAATTATTTTATGACATTTTGTCTATTGTGGTAGGCTGAAT
This sequence comes from Delphinus delphis, assembly GCF_949987515.2. Classification (NCBI taxonomy): domain Eukaryota; kingdom Metazoa; phylum Chordata; class Mammalia; order Artiodactyla; family Delphinidae; genus Delphinus; species Delphinus delphis. Next base: position 46,973,165 of record NC_082694.2, on the reverse strand, counting down.
AATGGCCCTCTTCAAAGATGTCCATGTCCTAATTCCTGAAACCTGTGTGTATGTTACCTGACATGGCAAAAGGCACTTTTGCAAATGTGATTATGTCATGAACCTTGAGATGGTTAGATTAGCCTGGATTATCCAGGCTAATCACATGAGTCCTTAAAAGAGGAGAACCTTTCCCAGCTGAGTTCAAAGTCAGAGAGAGATGCAACCTTGCTGGCTGCAAAGATGGAAGAAGGGGGCCACGAGCAAAGGAATGCAGACAGCTTCCAGAAGCTGAAAAGGCAATGAAATGGTTTCTCCTCTAGAGCCTCCAGAAGGATCTCACTGGGCTAAAATAAAGATGTTGGTAAGGCTGTGCCCCATTTTAAACTTCAGTTCTAGAACTATAACATAATAAATTTGTGTTGTTTTAAGTTTGTGGCAATTTGTTACAGTAGCAAAAGGAAATTAATACATCTATTGACTTAGTCTCTTCCCCCAGTAGACTTGGAGCTCCTTGAATTGGGGACTGAGAAACAGAGTTCCCACATTCATTATCCCCTTTCTTTTAACAGAACCCTGATGTTTTTTTCAGAAATGCAGTAGGCCCAGCTTCCTTTGCAGTTGTGTGACCGAGTGTCTAAGTTATAAAAGGGAAGTGCTATGAGAAAACCTTCCAATAAAATTGACTCAGCTAGGAAAATTTACTATCTCCCTCTCCTTTCTGCTGCTCGTCTGAAATATAGAGAAGATTACTGGAGCTCCATCAGCCATACTGGACTGTGAGGTGACTTAGAATATGAAATAGGGAAGCCAGCTCTGAGGATGGCAGTACCAAGAGACAGGTGTGTGGGTCCCTGATGGAGCTGTGGTGCCACAAAACCTGTCCTGGATAGCCGACCCTTGGACCTTACTTAGGAGAGATAAAACTAAAACAAAACGTCAATCTTATTTAAGCTTCTGTAAATTTGCCCTTTTTCATTTCTATGAAGCCAAGTCTAATAAATACTAATACAAACAGTGTTGACTCTCCATGGAATCCCAGCACAGTGCCTGGCACAGAACATTTGCTCAATAAATCCTTGATGAATGGATATCTTAGCTCTTCTTTGCCTAAAATCACTCATCTTCCAGGGCCTATATCTCTATGAAAATATTGGGATGGTTTTTGTCCCAATTAGCCTCAGTCTGAGTGGACTGAGTAGTGTCCCTGTGAAATTCATGTCTACCCAGAACCTCAGAATATGACCGTATTTGCAAATAGGATCTTTGCAGGTGTAATTAAGATGAAGTCATACTGGATTAGCGTGGGCCTTAAGTACAATGAAGGTGTCCTTGTAAGAAGAGGAGAAGACACAAATAGACACGGGAAAGAAGGCCATGTGATGACAAAAGCAGAGTTTGGAATGATGCAGCTTTGCCTCAAGAAACGCCAAGGAATGTGGGAGCCATCAGAAGGTAGCAAGAGGCAGGAAAGGATCCTCCCCTCAGGCCTTCAGAAGCATCATGGCCCTGCTGACTCCTTGATTTTGGACATCTACTCTCTAGAAATGTGGGGGAATAAATATCTGTCATTTTAAGCCACCTAGTTTGCTAATTTGTTACAGCAGTCCTAGGAAACTAATACACCCTTCTTTGCAATAATATATTCAAAATGCTTAGAATAGTTGCTGTGTCATAAATGCACAAATGTTAGACTTTGTATTACTATCATCATCATTACTTTCTATGCTACTTCGGTCACTGAACCTCATACTATTAGTTGAAATTGTTTTCAGGTATAAATTTTTTTTTTTTTTTTGTGGTACACGGGCCTCTCACTGTTGTTGCCTCTCCCATTGCGGAGCACAGGCTCCGGACGTGCAGGCTCAGTGGCCATGGCTCACAGGCCCAGCCGCTCCGCGGCATGTGGGATCTTCCCGGACCGGGGCACGAACCCGTGTCCCCTGCATCGGCAGGTGGACTCTCAACCACTGCGCCACCAGGGAAGCCCTAGGTATAAATATTTTGCGTCTTCAATTAGACCATCAGGTCCTTGAAGGCAGAGACAGTTGTTTACATTCTTTTATCCCCCGTTTTCATTGCTTGACATATAACATGGTACCAGGTGTGTGAAGGGCAGCAGCCTTTAGAAAAGGAAAACTCCCCATGGATGATGTTCTCAGAATAACTGGAATCCACAAAAAAGTTATAGCCTTGTGGAATTTGGCAGACAGTTATCAGGGTCAACAATCCCTCCTGACTGACAGAAAACTAGATAAGAACAAGACTTGAGTTTCTCTAGACAACAGTCAAGTGAGGAGTCTCAGACCCTGGCAGAGTTCAGTCATCCAGTGATTTTTATCAGCATTTTTGGGGAACTATTAAAGAGTAATTTCCATTTTTCTCTTTAAATAAATGCTTTATCTATTTAGAAAGATGCTGTAGTCAAAGTACAAAGAAGCCCATTAGGATATCCATGTATAGCTCTCATAAGCAAGAACACAGCCTGGGGTAGCAAGTAGTTTTTCTGTAAAGAGGCATATTTTCTATTTTCAAACTCCCTTCTTGCATTCCTCAGCTATATTACTGAGATGCAAACACCTCAAATTTCCTTGCCTTCTCTTGTTGGAAGATTTTGTGCCCCTCACTTGCTTTCAGGCAGTTCTTTCTCTTAAAGTGGAAACCAAAAAATGTTTTTGAGGTCTTGGTAAACACAGAGCAGTCATTTTAAGAGTCACAGATAAGGAATTCCAGGGTTTTCCCAGAAAGAGACATGGAAAAGAAAAAGAACAGATTTGAATTAGCAACATTTTTGATGCTAGCTGCTGTAGGGTCAGTTAGGATATCCTAGTAGGAAGTTTTCGTTATTCCCCAAGACCACAAACTAAAAAATAACTAAAATTTGTCTTCTGCTAGTTATATTCTGAGTAACTTTCTCATTATTAACATATATTAACTCATTTAATCTTTTTGATAATGGATAAGGAGGCCCTATTTATTGTTCTGATTTTGCAGATGAGCTAAGTGAGGCATAAATATGACGTATAACAATTCTCTAGGATCTGCTTTATACTCTCCGTTTTGAATCCGGGCTGTTAACACCTGATAGGTGTGCTCAGCTACTTTACTTTCCTGACCTCAATTTCCTCATCTATAAAATGCATCTCAATTTCCAAGAGGTATCTCAGTAAGCAGAAAGAAGAATGTCAGTTTCCACCCTGAAGCTTCTTAGTGTTTTTGTATGATTTAATAGTGGAAACTGAACAGAATATGCAGATTAACTAACACAAACGTAAGTACGGATTAAGTCCTGTAGCAGAGAAAGCAGCCCTGCCTCCCACATTTCCAATGTCTACGCAAAAGTGCAAATGCAGGCCCACAAACCATCTGTCAAGACTCTACATGCTTAAAACGTATAAATCAAGCTAATGAGAATACATTCTAGCCTCTTATCTGGACACGTGTATTTCCATAACGACCTGGAGGACCAGATCCAAAGCTAGAATTCTCTGACTTAGAGCTTTACACCAGAATGTGGACACCCAAGGAGAGCCTGTACTGGACCCCTGACTCCAGCCTTGGCCACTATCTCATAACCTAGTCTACTGCTCTTTCAGCTCCTGTCTCTACCCTCTAATATGAGGGGCCTCAGGTGCCCATGATAGACACCTTATCCTACAAAACCATCTTTGTTGACACTCATTCCTAGTAGAGTTGCCAGGTTTAGCAAATAAAAATATACTATGCCCAGTTAAAGATGAATTTCAAATATGCAAAAACAAAATCTATTTTTAGTACAACTATGTCCTGCACAATATTTTGTTGTTTATCTGAAATTCAAATTTAACCAAGTGTTCCTGCATTTAATCTGTATTTGTCCTTACCTACAAGCATTCACCCACTGGCCAAATTTTGGGCCCACTGATGCACACTCTGTTGTCCATTTCTACCCCTTCATTGGCATGGATCCAGATCAAAGGCATTCATGTCCTGGAATGGTCCTGGGGCTGTTTGGGCAGGTAATTCTGTAGTCCAGGGTACCCAGAGTGTGATTAAGATGAGGGGCATGTGCCCCTTGGGGAGGGACACAGACCGGAAGGGACTAGAAATAGACCCTCTAAAGTGCAAAGCCCAGAAAAGGTGCACTTATTTCTACAAATAGAATAAAAGATGTACAGACAGACTGGTGGGATCTACACTGACTGGTGGGATCTGAAAAGAAATCATGGAAGGAGGGGCATTTGAGTCTTAAAGGATAGGGAGAAATTAGGCAAGTTGAGGAAAGGGCATACAATGTGGAAGTATTTCACTTATGTTTGATTATTCTTTGCTTTTTAAACACAGCAAGCCCTCTGTATGTTTTTAATTCTTATGTCTTTAATGTGTACAAATATTAGGCATAACTCACCTTCTTAAAGATCATGGAGATGACTTGCACATGAAGGAAACTTGTACATACTGAGGAGAGTTCTACATTTTCTCTCATTTTCCCTTTGAGTATTTGTTGATTTGCAGCATGGGCCATAGAGACTGAACAGAATGTAGGGGGCTAGAAATTGCAGCTGTTTCATTAAGTGGGGGAGATGAAAATTGAGTTCAGGGCTACCAGATGGCCAGGATTTAAGAAGACAAGATGCTGGAGAAAAGGGAACAACTGAGAGGTGAACTTGAAGTTCCACATTCAATATCTTCTTAAGGGAGTGGCATACTCCCAGGTTACACCTGCTTGGGATGAGACAGCGAGAAACCAAGCAGGGAGTGACTTCTAAGAGGCTAAACATGGAAGCAGGAAGTTAGCAGTCTCACGGGGTTGGGGAGACAAAATTTTGCGTAGAGGACCTGCCAAGGGAGAGAGAGAGCCCTGATACACAGCCGGGCATTCAATTAAAATCTCAGAAGGGTTATCCTCTAGGAGAAAAAGGCAAAGCAGAAACAGACCAACATTCACAGAGTCAAAGTGATCTGCTTATATTCTATCTGATGTTAATATTTTTAAGTTTTGCATTGCTGTATATTCAAAGATTTGTTTTATTAATATGCAATAAAGGCTTAGAAATTATAGTTTTATTCCTTAATTTGTAAATATGGTTAACTATGGAATATATTTACTGCCTCTAGTGAATGTCATTTATATAATGACTAATTTGAGGGTAGCGTGTACTCTGTAAGTCTGTTTTAAATTGCACTGTTGTTTTTTGTTTTTTTTTCTTATTAGTCATCCATTTTATACACGTCAATCCCAATCTCCCAGTTCATCATACCACCACCACCACCACCACCACCCCCACCTCTTTCCCCCCTTGGTGTCCATATGTTTGTTCTCTACTTCTGTGTCTCAATTTCTGCTCCACAAACTGGTTCATCTGTACCATTTTTCTAGGTTCAACATATATGCGTTAATATACGATATTTGTTTTACTCTTTCTGACTTATTTCACTCTGTATGACAGGCTGTAGATGCATCCACGTCTCTACAAATGACCCAATTTCGTTCCTTTTTATGGCTGAGTAATATTCCATCGTATATATGTACCACAACTTCTTTATCCATTCGTCTATCGATGGGCATTTAGGTTGCTTCCATGACCTGGCTATTGTAAATAGAGCTGCAATGAACATTGGGGTGTATGTGTCTTTTTGAATTATGGTTTTCTCTGGGTATATGCCCAGTAGTGGGATTTCTGGATCATATAGTAATTCTATCTTTAGTTCTATAAGGAACCTCCATACTGTTCTCCTTAGTGGCTCTATCAATTAACATTCCCACCAGAAGTGCAAGAGGGTTCCCTTTTCCCCACACCCTCTCCAGCATTTGTTGTTTGTAGATTTTCTGATGATGCCCATTCTAATTGGTGTGAGGTGATACCTCATTGTAGTTTTGATTTGCATTTCTCTAATAATTCGTGAAGTTGAGCAGCTTTTCATGTGTCTCTTGGCCATCTGTATGTCTTCTTTGGAGAAATGTCTCTTTAGGTCTTCTGCCCATTTTGGGATTTTTTTTTTTTAATATTGAGCTGCATGAGCTGTTTATATATTTTGGAGATTAATCCCTTGTCTGATGATTCATTTGGAAATATTTTTGCCCATTCTGAGGGCTGTCTTTTCGTCTTCTTTATGGTTTCCTTGGCTGTGCAAAAGCTTTTAAGTTTCATTAGGCCCCATTTGTTTACTTTTGTTTTTATTTCCATTACTCTAGAAGGTGGATCAAAAAAGATCTTGCTGTGATTTATGTCAAAGAGTGTTCTTCCTATGTTTTCCTCTAAGAGTTTTATAGTGTCCAGTCTTACATTTAGGTCTTGAATCCCTTTTGAGTTTATTTTTGTGTATGGTATTAGGGAGTGTTCTAATTTCATTCTTTTACATGTAGCTGTCCAGTTTTCCCAGCACCACTTATTGAAGAGACTTTCTTTTCTCCATTGTATATCGTTGCCTCCTTTGTCATAGATTAGTTGACCATAGGTGCATGGGTTTATCTCTGGGCTTTCTATCCTGTTCCATTGATCTATACTTCTGTTTTTGTGCCACTACCATATTGTCTTGATGACTGTAGCTTTGTAGTATAGTCTGACGTCAGGGAGACAGATTCCTCCACTCGTTTTTTTTCCTCAAGACTGTTTTGGCTATTCGGGGTCTTTTGTGTCTCCATACAAATTTTAAGAATTTTTATTCTAGTTCTCTAAAAACTGCCATTGGTAATTTGATAGGGATTGCATTGAATCTGTAGATTGCTTTGGGTAGTATAGTCATTTTCACAATATTGATTCTTCCAATCCAAGAGCATGGCATATCTCTCCATCAGTTGGTATCATCTTTTTTTTTTTTTTTTTGTGGTATGCAGGCCTCTCACTGTTGCGGCCTCTCCCGTTGCGGAACACAGGCTCCGGATGCGCAGGCTTAGCAGCCATGGCTCACTGGCACAGCCACTCCGTGGCATGTGGGATCTTCCCGGACCGGGGCACGAACCCGTGTCCCCTGCATCGGCAGGCGGACTCTCAACCACTGCGCCACCAGGGAAGCCCAGTTGGTATCATCTTTAATTTCTTTCATCAGTGTCTTACAGTTTTCTGCATACAGGTCTTTTGTCTCCCTAGGTAGGTTTATTCCTAGGTATTTTATTCTTTTTGTTGAAATGGTAAATGGGAGTGTTTCCATAGTTTCTCTTTAAGATTTTTTTTTTTTTTTTTTTGTGGTATGCGGGCTTCTCACTGTTGTGGCCTCTCCCGTTGCGGAGCATAGGCTCCGGACACGCAGGCTCCGCGACCATGGCTCACGGGCCCAGCCGCTCCGCAGCATGTGAAATCTTCCCGGACCAGGGCACGAACCCGTGTCCCCTGCATCAGCAGGCGGACCCTCAACCACTGCACTACCAGGGAAGCCCTCTCTTTCAGATTTTTCATCATTAGTGTATAGGAATGCAAGAGATTTCTGTGCATTAATTTTGTATCCTGGAACTTTACCAAATTCATTGATTAGATCTAGTAGTTTTCTAGTGGCATATTTACGATTCTCTATGTATAGTATCATGTCATCTGCAAACAGTGACAGTTTTACTTCTTCTTTTCCAATTTGCATTCCTTTTATTTCTTTTTCTCCTGATAACCGTGGCTAGGACTTGCAAAACTATGTTGAATAATAATGGTGAGAATGGACATCCTTGTCTTGTTCCTGATCCTAGAGCAAATGCTTTCAGTTTTTCACTATTTTTTTTAAATTAATTAATTTATTTATATTTATTTTTGGCTGTGTTGGGTCTTCGTTTCTGTGCAAGGGCTTTCTCCAGTGGCGGTGAGCGGGGGCCACTCTTCATCGCGATGCGCGGGCCTCTCACTGTCGCGGCCTCTCCCGTTGTGGAGCACAGGCTCCAGACGCGCAGGCTCAGTAGCTGTGGCTCACGGGCTTAGTTGCTCCGCGGCATGTGGGATCTTCCCAGACCAGGGCTCGAACCCGTGTCCCCTGCATTGGCAGGCAAACTCTCAACCACTGCACCACCAGGGAAGCCCCTCAGTTTTTCACTATTGAGAATGATGTTTGCTGTGGGTTTGTCATATATGGCCTTTATTATGTTGAAGGAGTTTCCCTCTATGCCCACTTTCTGGAGAGTTTTTATCATAAAAGGGTGTTGAATTTTGTCACAAGATTTTTCTGCATCTCTTGAGATGATCATATGGTTTTTCTTCTTCAATTTGTTAATATGGTGTATCACATTGATTGATTTGCATATAGTGAAGAATCCTTTCATCCCTGGGATAAACCCCACTTGCTCATGGTATATGATCGTTTTAATGTGTTGTTAGATTCTGTTTGCTAGTATTTGGCTGAGGATTTTTGCATCTGTATTCATCAATGATATTGGTCTGTAATTTTCTTTTTTTGTAATATCTTTGTCTGTTTTTGGTATCAGGGTGATGGTGGCCTCATAGAATGAGTTTGGGAGTGTTCCTTCCTCTGCAATTTTTTGGAAGAGTTTGAGAAGGATGGTTGTTAGCTCTTCTCTAAATGCTTGATAGAATTCGCCTGTGAAGCCATCTGGTCCTGGACTTTTGTTTGTTGGAAAATTTTTAATCACAGTTTCAATTTCATTACTTGTGATTGGTCTGTTCATATTTTCTATTTCTTCCTGGTTCAGTCTTGGAATGTTATACCTTTGTAAGAATTTGTCCATTTCTTCCAGGTTGTCCATTTTATTGGCATAGAGTTGCTTGTCATAGTCTCTTACGGTGCTTGGTATTTCTGTGGTGTCTGTTGTAACTTCCCCTTTTTCATTTGTAATTTTACTGATTTTAGTCGTCTCCCTCTTTTTCTTGATGAATCTGGCTAATGGTTTATCAATTTTGTTTACCTTCTCAAAGAACCAGGTTTTAGTTTTGTTGATCTTTGCTATTGTTTTTGTAAGGCCAGACACTATTAAACTCTTAGTGGAAAACATAGGCAGAACACTCCATGACATAACCATGGCCCACCTCCTAGAGAAATAACTCCATAACTCCATGACCCACCTCCTAGAGAAATGGAAATAAAAACAAAAATAAACAAATGCGACCTAATGAAACTTAAAAGCTTTTTCACAGCAAAGGAAACCTTAAACAAGATGCAAAGATAGCCATCAGAATGGGAGAAAATATTTGCAAATGAAGCAACTGACAGAGGATTAGTCTCCAAAATTTACAAGCAGCTCATGCAGCTTAATATCAAAAAAAACACACAACCCAATGCAAAAATGGGCAGAAGACCTAAATAGACATTTCTCCACAGAATATACACAGATGGCCAACAAACACATGAAAGAATGCTCAACATCATTAATCATTAGAGAAATGCAAATCAAAACTACAGTGAGATATCATCTCACACAGGTCAGAATGGCCATCATCAAAAAATCTACAAACAATAAATGCTGGAGAGGGTGTGGAGAAAAGGGAACCCTCTTGCACTGTTGGTGGGAATGTAAATTGATACAGCCACTATGGAGAACAGTATGGAGCTTCCTTAAAAAACTAAAAATAGAACTTCTGTACGACCCAGCAATCCCACTACTGGACGTATACCCTGAGAAAACCATAATTCAAAAAGAGTCATGTACCACAATGTTCATTGCAGCTCTATTTCCAATAACCAGGACATGGAAGCAACCTAAGTGTTTCTATTTCATTTGTTTCTGCTCTGATCTTTATGATTTCTTTCCTTCTGCTAACTTTGGGTTTTGTTTGTTTTTCTTTCTCTAGTTCCTTTAGGGATAAGGTTAGATTGTTTATTTGAGATTTTTCTTGTTTCTTGATGTAAGCTTGTATAGCTATAAACTTCCCTCTTAGAACTGGTTTTGCTGTATCCCATAATTTTGGATCGACGTGTTTTCATTGTCATTTGTCTCTAGGTATTTTTTAACTTCCTCTTTGATTTCTTCAGTGATCTCTTTATTATTTAGTAACGTATTGTTTACCTCCATATGTTTGTGTTTTTTACATTTTTTCCCCTGTAATTCATTTCTAATCTCATAGCATTGTGGTCAGAAAAGATGCTTGATATGATTTCAATTTTCTTAAATTTACTGAGGCTTGATTTGTGACCCAAGATGTGATTTATCCTGGAGATTGTTCCATGCACACTTGAGAAGAAAGTGTAATCTGCTGTTTTTGGATGGAATGTCCTATAAATATCAGTTAAATGTATCTGGTATATTGTGTCATTTAAAGCTTGTGTTCCCTTATTAATATTCTGTTTGGATGATCTGTCCATTGGTGTAAGTGAGGTGTTAAATTCCCCCACTATTATTGTGTTACTGTCGATTTCCTCTTTTAGAGCTGTTAGCAGTTGCCTTATGTATTGAGGTGCTCCTATGTTGGATGCATATATAATTGTTATATCTTCTTCTTGTATTGGTCCCTTGATCATTACATAGTGTCCTTCCTTGTCTCTTCTAACATTCTTTATTTTAAAGTCTATTTTATCTGATATGAGTATTGCTACTCCAGCTTTCTTTTCATTTCCATTTGCATGGAATATCTTTTTCCATCCCCTCACTTTCAGTCTGTATGTGTCCCTAGGTCTGAACTGGATCTCTTGTAGACAGCATATATATGGGTCTTGTTTTTGTATCCATTCAGCAAGGATGTGTCTTTTGGTTGGAGCATTTAATCCATTCAAGTTTAAGGTAATTATCGATATGTATGTTCCTATGACCATTTTCTTAATTGTTTTGGGTTTGTTTTTGTAGGTCCTTTTCTTCTCTTGTGTTTCGCACTTAGAGCTAAGTTCCTTTAGCATTTGTTGTGTAGCTGGTTTGGTGATGCTGAATTCTCTTAGCTTTTGCTTGTCTGTAAAGCTTTTGATTTCTCCATTTAATCTGAATGAGATCCTTGCTGGGTAGAGTAATCTTGGTTGTAGATTCTTCCCTTTCATCACTTTAAGTATATCATGCCACTCTCTGTTTTCCATAGTGTTTTCCATAGTGGCTGCCCCATTTTATATTCCCACCAACATCAACATAGTTTAAGCGTTCCAGTTTGTCCATGTTCTGGCCAATAATCATTATCTTTTGTTGATTTTTAATAATACCCATCCTAACAATGGTATCTCATTGCAGAATTGACTTGCATTTCTCTGATTATTAGTGCTTTTGAGCATCTTTTCATAAACCTATTGTGTATTTGTATTCTTCTTTGGAGAAATGTCTATTCAAGTTCTTTGCCCATTTTTAATTGGGTTATTTGAGTTTTTTTGCTATTGAGTTATAAGATTTCCTTATCCACTTTGGATATTAACCTCTTATCAGATATATGGTTTCAAATATTTTTTCCCATTCCATAGTTTGTGTTTTCACTCTTTAAATTATGTCCTTTGCTGTGTCTAGTGTGGGATTTTGATAATGAGAGAGATTATTTGTATGAGGTGGGGGTAAAATGGGAAATCTCTGTACCCCCTGTTCAATTTTGCCATGAACCTAAAAGTGCTCTAAAAAATAGTCTGTTAACTTTAGACTTTAGAATGTACAACACCAAGAATGAACTCTAACATAAACTATGGACTTTAGGTGGTAATGTTCACATGTGGGAGCAAGGGGTATAAAGGAACTCTGTACTTTCTTATCAATTTTGCTGTGAACATAAACTGCTCTAAAAGAGTCTGTTTCAAAAAATTAGCTGACAGGGGCTTCCCTTGTGGTGCTTGGGAAGGTTAAGAATCCACCTGCCAATGCAGGGGACACAGTTTCAAGCCCTGGTCCGGGAAGATCCCACATGCCGTGGAGCAACTAAGCCTGTGCGCCACAACTACTGAGCCTGTACTCTAGGGCTCACGAGCCACAACTACTGAGCCCATGTGCTACAACTGCTGAAGCCCGCATGCCTGGAGCTGGTGCTCTGCAACAAGAGAAGCCACCATGATGAGAAGCCTGTGCACCGCAACAAAGAGTAGCCCCCACTTGCCACAACTAGAGAAAGCCCACGTGCAGCAATGAAGACCCAATGCAGCCAAAGATAAATAAATAAAATAAATAAATTTAAAAAAATTAGCTCACAATATAAAGTGCTAGTGAGTACATGAAGAGACTGTATCTCACATATATTGCTTGTAGGAGTGTAAGTTGGTACTACAGCTTTGGGAAATGGTTGGCAACATCTCCTAAAGCTCAACATATACATACTGTAATCCAGCAATCCTGGGAATATACCCACCAAAAGGAGGTGCATATGTTCACCAAATGACATGTACAAGAATAGGCATAGCAGTCCTACTTACCGTCATCAAATATTGGTAAAAAACAAAATTTCCATCAAGAATAGAATGGATAAATACACTGTGGCATAATCATATAGTGGGATTCTCTAGGGCAATGAGAATGATTTAACACAACCCGACTAAATCTCACAAATAAAATATTGAGTGAAGGAAGCCATACATAAAATTACACATGCAATATTATTCCAGTACATAAAATTCAAAATCATGTAAATTAACCTTATGATAGCAAAAGAATATTTACCTTTAGCAGAAAAGACAGGTAGTAAGCATGACATAGACTACTGTGGTGCTGGTAATATTCTATATCCTTCCCTAGGAGCTGAGAATGTGGGTATGTTCACCTTCGGTAATGCATCAAGATGCACAAATTAAGATTTGTGCACTTTTTCTGTATGCATGCTTGATTTCTGTTTTTAAAATGCTTACAAGAAAGAGAAAAGCATGTATCCAGTCCTCAATGGAGCCTTGCTAATGCTGGAATTAATAGTTTTTCAGCACTCATCAATTGAGCTTGCTTTACAAAATAACTGGACTTGAAGTACCATTCCCTACCGCCTCTTTAGTTGGTATCATCAAATTTTTATTCAACACCTACTTTGTTGGCAAAAATGGTGCTAAATCTAGAGTATAAAAAGAACTAAGACACTTGAACTATCCAAATAGCATAAAAACTAGTTTTTGGAGGCATACAGGAACAGATAATTTTGCATTAATACATATCATGTGGAAATAGGAACAAGGTGCCGTGGAATGTAGGAAACTGCAAGATTGGTCTGCTCTGTCAAGTGCATGCAAGTGTGTGTGTATGTGTGTGAATTTCAGAAAGCAATTTCTAAAACAGATGATTCCTGGGCTTAATCTTCAAAATAAAGAATTTAAGTACACAAAGGGGAGGAGTGAGGGAATTGCAAAGAGAGGGAGAGGCATGAGTGAAGATGTGGGACTGTTAAATTGTGGCATTAGAGCTGAATTTATAAGCAGCTCACTGATACTAGAGCATACATGTCAAGGCAGCGGGTGATATGAACAATGGGTGGAAAGATAGAGCCCTGGCATGGAAACCTTAGAATCACTCTGTATGGCTGTGGTGGTTGATTGTATGAAGGTGTAAAATTTAAGGGGACACATTCACACAATGGACATATACTAACTGGAAACAGTGGAGGCTAGGCATACAGAAGCTCAGAAAATTATGCAAGGAGTGCACACTGGGACACATAGGTGCATGCTGCTGTGACATTTCTTAATCTCACTGTGGACATCCACTAAGGTTTCTTTCACCCACTGTCGCTCTTGGAGGTCTGGTGTCACCCCTGATTTGGCCACCTTGTCTACAGGACAGGGTATAGAGGTGGGCATGCATGGAGTGGTAGGTTCACTGAGGCATACGCATCTTGGCATCCAGGGTGTGGGGGAACAGGCCAGTGTTGTGGGAACACATATGTACATTCATAGAAAGTTCCCCAGACAGTTTCTGGCCTGAGTAAGTGATTCGCATAGCAGTGGTTCCCATTGATTTCTAAGAGTCATAGTATATGATTGACCAGGCTGTGCAATAGAAACATCCTTATTTTTGTGCTTAATTTGAGGAAGGCCAACCTTGTCTGATTTACACAAAAGTGCTCTATGAGCAGTGGCAGCTCTTGTAGGTCATGCCCGGGAATTTGAAATACAGCTTATATGTGTTGTGAAAAATTTTGGAGGATTTTAAGTTTCTAATATGCATGTTTAAATTTTCATTTTATATATCTGTGTCAGTAAGAAGGAGAATGTATAAAATGGAGCAGAGCTGGAGGTGGAGTTTCAGATTAGGAAACTGTATATAATAGTCCGGGTGCGAAATAAAGAGATTTTGACATGTGGAAATCACAGTAAAAATGAAGAGGAAGAGACAGACTTGAGAAATATTTAAGAGGAAACTTTGGTGGGACTTATTTGGCTGTAGATAGTGATGTGAAGAGAGGAATTTAGGATGATTTTGGGGCTTCTCAAACTTTATTAATTAGATAGGAGGTAATAGAGAAAAAACAGGCCTGTGAAGGTGAGCTTGGTTTTAAATCCAGTGGAGTTCAGGTATTTATGAAACATCCAAGTGAATGTGTATATCTCACAATTTAGATCTAGAGTTAATGACCAGGAATGCAGGGAGATAATCTGCTGATGTCATGGAATCCAAGGGAGTTTTGAACAAAAGGTTATGGTCAGTCATGTCAAATATTGAAGGTTGTCAAGGAAGATTAAATTGAGAAGCAATTCACTTTCACTATTTTTAAGTCCTTGGTTACTCTTTGGAGAACTGTTTCAAAGTAGGGGAATGGGTAGAAACCAAATTGCATTGGGTGCAAAATTGAGGAAAAAGAGGAGACAACAACATCTAAAGTTGTTTTGCTCGGGGGTAGAGGATAACTAAGGTCCATTGGGTTGGGTTTTATAGTTTTACTCTGTTTATTCTGTTTTGTATTTAGATTGGAAGTAATGATAGAGCAAGTATGAAGGGGAAATAGTTGGTTTAGAAAGAAGAGGGGATAATTGAGGAAACATTGTCTAGGGGGCTTGGAGAAGATGAAATGATAATCATAATTATGAGAATAATGATAATGGTGATAATGATTATTGTAATGGTATCATCTCTCATTTATGGAATTCTAACACTAGGCAACTTTATAAGGAAGATCCTATCATTCCCAACTTGCAGATGAGAAAGTGAGGCTTAGGCAGGTTAAGTAACTTACCCAGAGTCACACAGCCATAAAGTGCCAAAGTTTGTATTTAAATCCAGATCTCTCTGTTGATGCCCATGACTTAATGACTAATATGCACTGCCTGTCACAAATCAAGCATATAGATAGATGGGGCAGATGGAATTTCACTTCATCCCTGAGAAAGGAACAAACTTACTCCAGTTTCTTTCTCCTCTTTTGGTAGTAGGCATATGTTTAGAAGAAACATAATAAATTCTCTGTGGTGTTGCATTTGACTTTGCATTTTTGTTCAGTATTTGCTTCTTTGCCTTAATTGGCAAGGTGATCCACATATTATTTTTAATTGGCATGACCATATACTTTATCTTCCAAAGAAGAACAATTTTTAAAGCAAAAGAGGGCGTTGTTAATACAAATTAAACCAAACAGGCATAAACGAGGACTGTCCTAAACACACCTTGTTTTAATTTTAATACCCACTGCTATTATATATACACCGTGTGATAAAGATTGGGTTGGCATTATTGATGTTACGTAGTTCCGAGCTTCAAAGCGTATTTTGTCTAGGAGAACTGGCATTATTTTCATAAAATCTGTGACAGTAGCATCCATCTTTCACATAGCTAATGCCTTTTATTAACCCAAAAAATATTTCTAGAATCATGTGGAGTTGAGAATTAAATGGAACCTCAGACAGAACTCATCTAGGCCGATCTTTTTTCGCTTGCTTAACTTAATCTCGTTTCAAGGTCCCCCTTTCCCTGCTATCTGAAGTTACTTTTAAAACAAACAAACAAACAAAACAAAACAAACAACAACCAAAAAAACACTGACCCTTTGAAATAGCTTTAGGGAGGCCAACACATTGAAGGTTCTCTAAGATGTATTTTGACTTACACACTATGTTGGTAGAGCATTTTAAAAAGATCCACCTACTTAAGTATCAAGATCTCTTTTCATAGATTTAATTCAAGTGGTTTCATAGGGTTTTTTGTTTTGTTTTTTTTTCCTATTTTGAGCCAAAATAAATTAGGTCAGCAAAGTAGTTTTGTGATGTTGAACTCTTTTCCACTAGGCCTTCTTATTGTTATCATCACTGACCACTGCTCATAACCTGCTATTTCCTTAAATATGAGCAACTGCTTTGCTCTCTTCTACCACTATATCTGTTATCATTCTTGGCAATTTAACACATCATCTATCCAACATCTCTGCTACTCTGTTTTTGGCCCTCCTCCTCAACCTTTTTTATTTTTCTCCAGTTTTTATTTCAGTTTACAATACCACCATTTACCAAATTGCTCAGACAAAAAACTTAGGAGTCATCTTTGGTTTTCCCTAACACTTTTCACATCACCCCACATGTCTAACCAAATAGCAGGTCAGCTTTATGTTCCCACACATCTTAATACTGTCATTTACACCACTGCCTCTGTCACCTTTTGCTGGTGATGCAATACCTTCATCATTTTCCTGCTTCCACTCTTGTCCCCATAAAGCCCATTTTCCACTCTGTAATATGAGTGGACATTGAAAAATATAAATGATATTTTATCAAGCACCATATAATTATCTAGAAGTTCCTCCATGATCCAGCTCCTACCTGATTCTCCTGTGTCATTTTTTAATCACTGTGCTCTTTGTTATTTCTTGAACAGAGAGAGCTCATGTCCTCTTCAGGGCCATTACACTTGTCCTCTCAGCCTGGCATACATTTCATCAGTATCTTTTTCTACCCCGCCTCTTCTCATTATTCAGGTGTCTTGAAATGTCTTCTCATTTGAAGAGCCTTTCCTGACTACATTATACAAAAAAAAAAAAAAAAAAAAACCTCTTAGTGACTATCTCCCAACTGTGCTTTGTTTTCTTAATGCACCTTAAAAATGTGTGTACTTGTTTAAAGTATGTCTTGTCCACATGAATGTAAATATCATGATGGAAATAACATGATATATCTTGTACTTATGCTC
Source organism: Delphinus delphis (assembly GCF_949987515.2). Lineage (NCBI taxonomy): Eukaryota > Metazoa > Chordata > Mammalia > Artiodactyla > Delphinidae > Delphinus > Delphinus delphis. The sequence continues at coordinate 46,956,298 of NC_082694.2, read as the reverse complement.
CTAGGACAGTGGCAGTATCAGAGGGAAATTTGGCAATATTTGTTCAATAAATGAACAAGGTAATTATAAAGACAAAATGAGGTCTTGTATGTGAAGAGCCTAGAGAAAGCCTGGCATAAAATGAGTCCTCCCGCAATCAGCTTGTTAAAGAGGAAGGTGCGACTCTTACATTAATTTTAGTTGTGTATTTTCATACCACAAGACACCATAATATAGGAAATAAAAATTATCAGTCCAAATTTATAATGTTTTATTTGCTTCATATAAAAACGTATAATTTTCAAAGGCTAAAAAGAGTCACTAAGTCACTACTCTTGAGGTTAGGTCCTGAGTATTCTGAGATGACACACGTAAATGAAAACCAACCCAGACATGCTCTTGTGTGCCAATATTTTGATAGATATCACTGAATATGCCTAGTGATAGGCAGTTGAAAAGGCTTGGAATCTGCTACCAAGGAGATCATAGTCTAGAGGAAGAGATAGGCAAAGAAACAACACATAGTATAATGTGAAAAATACCTCAGCAGAAGGAGTGATTAAATGCCCAAGAGTCCTGGGAAAGACTGATGTAAAATGTGATGAATGATCTGTGTTAAAGAGATGCTAACCAATCATACATAGGAAAGGCAGACTGATAAACTAGTATGTAAAAGTCATAAAGATATGAAGTAGCACAGTGTGTTCAGTGAACCACTGTCAGCGTAATATGTCCTGAGTATAATATGAGAAGGATAAACAGTGGAAGATGTGTCTGGAGATACAGGCAGGGGTCTTGGCCCCATTACTGGTTCACAATTGCTATTCAGTCATTGTTCCTATTTTTCCTCTTCTTCCATTTAAGGTGTCTAATCAGGGAGGTATATTTTCACTGAAGCATTTTTCAAATTAAAGCACATTAAGTTCTTGAGTGAAGAAATTAGCCTCTTGAATATGGGATTTCCTTTCATCTTATTGTTATATTACTTTAAACACTTTATTTCCTGTTGTTTTATGTTTAAAATTCATTCTTCAAAAAGGATTTTTATGTCACGTGTTTTTAGAGAGCACATGTTTTTCAGCACGTGTGGGTTGGCTTTCACTGTGGAGAAATATCTAAAGAAAATACTGTTTTGCTTTTGTATAGCCATTCCTTTATTTTTTACACTTAATACGAACTTATCCTATATTATGAATGATGGATTATTTCTAAAAAGCTCCACTGATATTTCACTATAAGTTCCAAATTCATTGTTTATTATACAAACCTGTCTTAACCAATAATCTTAAATTTGCCACGGGAATCATTCTTTATTTCCACTGTAGGTGCTTTAATTGCCTTTAATTTGTGCTTATGTTTCTTTTGGGGGACAAATTTTAATCTTTTTTCAGTTTTTTTATGTCAGTGACTTATGCTTTCCAAATAGTTTTGAATGCTAAATTATGCAAATCTCAGGAATATTGGGAGTCCCAAATTAAAAGCCATAAATTTGTGATGAAGAAACGAACTAGTGAGTTTCTTAATTCAAATATGAGATGTAGCTTGATAATTGGATTGTGAGTATGTAGCCAGAATAACAGAATGATCAGTAAGTCAAGATTTCCTAAGTACTGATTAAGTTATCAACTGAATAGATGAATGGTAAGTATTCAGTTATATGATTCCCTAGAATTAGTCAAAACTTTTCAGCAATGAGTTGTAGGAGGTAAAAGGAGAGAGATAAGCATTATTTCATTTAACAGCATGAAAGATTCCTCTCTCTCGAAATCTGACAGCATATCCATGTCTGTGTTTTTATCTCTATAATGGTTTTTGGAACTTCAGTGCCACATTAACTTTGATTTAAAAATGAGGCAATAGTCAAAGAAAACAAATCAACAGCAAGAGACAGGAAACCAAAGTGGCATGTATGTGTGTATGTGTGTGAAATAGAGAGAGTGCACGCAAGTTAGTGTAATAGAAAAGTCTGCAATCTGCCTAGAATACAAGGGTGTTCAGCCTGGCCAAACAGTTTTGAGTCATTCTTGACCAAAAGTAATTCTCCAAAGGAAAGTATTAGATCATTTTATGAAATTTTGATGATTCAAGGGCTAGAATCTCTGTTGATTTCCGTCAATTATTAGAAACCTGTGGTTTACTTTTTTCTCAGATTGCTCACAAATGGGGTTTCAGCATCTGTGGTTAACCTCTCAAGGATTTCACATATTCTCTTTGCTTCCTAACATATTTGTCTTTAAAGCACAAGTACTTTATTTCCTGCATCTCTTGTATATCTCTTTAAAAGTTTTTCCTCCTAAGCATAACAATTTTGAGAATAATCATTTGCGGTAATTTTTCCCAAGATACTTCTCTTTTGACCATCAATTTCTATTCTTCCTGCTTTTATTTTCAGCTATTAAAATCCTTTTGTAAAATGCTATCCATAGTTGAGGTGACACTGGAAGGATCTGAAAACTACCCACTGCAACACCAATGAAAACCTCTCATTACTTTGCAACTTTTTTCCAGAGTCCAATTTTCTTTGTGCAAAATAGAAATACTCCATTTTCCCTAGCGACCTGTACTTTAAAGTCATTAGTTGTATAGAGAATTGAGAGTTTCATAAAAGTACAGTCTCGAAATCATAGTCTCTGAAAGTTAGTTCTGATGTTTCTCATGGGTTAAACACTAATGCAAGAAGATACAGGCACCCCAATATTCATAGCAGTATTATTTATAATTGCAAACATATGGAAGCAATGTAAGGGTCCATCAGCATATTAATGGATAAAGACGCTGTGGTATATACATGTACAATGGAACATTACTCTGCCATAAAAAAGAATGAAATTTTTCCATTTGCAGCAACATGGATGGATTTGAAGGATGTTAGGCTAAGTGAAGTAAGTCAGACAGAGAAAGACAAATACAATATGGTATCACTTATATGTGGAATCTAAAAAATAAAACAAACTAGTGAATATAACAAAACAGAAACAGACTCACAGATATAGAGAACAATCTAGTGGTTATCAGTGGAGAGAGGGATGAGGGAGGTGCAAGATGGAGGTTTATACTACTCTGTATAAAATAAGCTATGAGGATAATATAGTACAACACAGGAAATATAGCCAATATTTTATAATAACTATAAATGAAATATAACCTTTAAAAATTGTGAATAACTATGTTGTACACCTGAAACTTATATAATATTGTACATCAACTATACCTCAATTGAAAAAGAAAAGATGAATGAGATTCTATGTCTTTCCTTAATGAGCTCATAGTTTACATGGGAGACAGACATAAGGAAAATAATTATAAGGTACCATACCATAGGGAGTACTGTAATAAAGAGGAGATGTGTGTGACCAGTTAGTGCTGGCAGCTAACTTATTCTCAGAGAGTTGGAAAAGGATTCAGAGGAAAGGTGATATTGAGCTGACATTAGAGGGAAGAAAATGAGCTTCACAGGAAGAGACGGGAGTTGGGGCACAGCATTTCAGGTGCATGAAACAGGATGTGCAAAAGCATGAAGTTGTCACATTCTTAGTGTTTAGGAACCAGTGAGAAGTTCATTGATTAGCTATTGTCCCCAATACTACAATGGAAAAAAAAAATTGCCCAGAGGATTTTTCAGCGCCCTAAAATGGTAAAGGCATTGCTAAAAATGCAGTAAATTGTATGCTAGAGGATTTGCTGTTTATTACCTGGAAATTCAAAATGACCTAGTAAAAAGCTGGGAATTAAAATGTTTGTTTACAAATGCACATTTATAATTTTCAAGCACATAGAACATATATATTGTATACTAATAAGTAAAGTGAGGTAAGTTAAGGAGAAAATAGTAATTTGAAATAGACCTCCTTTACATAATAATAGATTCAAAATATAAAATCATATTAAGGCTGGAGAACTAATTGCTGGATAAAGAAAATGTAAAAGGACTTTTAATCTCTTTAGTGATTTTGAAAATCATTTTAATGATTTTGAAAAGGCTCTTTAATTTAAAGTGATTCTGTTTCCTAAAGAATTGGAGTCTAAAGTTCACCCACCGTCAAACTGATGAGAAAAAAATATTAGAGTCTAAAAAATTCAGGACTTCATATACTTAGAGACATGTCTTTCTCTATTTATGCTAGGGTTATTTCAAATCAAAATTAGTGAAATCCTAATTACTGTATTTTACTCTTAAGTCCAATTTAGAGAGCATAAAGATAAGTATGCTCTGAAAAGCCTCATAATTTTATGATATTAAGCACAAGGCAGAACTTGAAATAGAAGATTATGAGGAGGGGGGATGCATAGACATTCTTTTCTCTCTCCTATAATCCTGGGATATAGCCCATCATGTTCTATCTCAGCTTCTTCCCCTCTGAACAAGAAGATTTGAAATAGGGAGGAGAGAGACTGTGAAGGAGCCAGAATTTGTTCTTGGCAGGTTGTTCTTTCTGTCTGTGATGCCACCCTACTTTAAGCTCCTTGTCTCCTCTCTGTTTCCTACACCAAATGGAGGCATCTACATTTTCTCAATGGCCACCCTTAACCTGAAGAGAGAGGGTATACTGACCGTGAAGTTCAAGGTGGCAGCAGACAGTTGGGCAAAATGTGCTGTGAGACCTCATCTTTTTTCAATCAAACATGTAAACAACTATCACATTACAGCCATCCTAGGGTCTCCACAGGGGGATTGGTCTGGGGACACTGGGGGTACCAAAATATGTAGATGTTCATGTCTCTTATATAAAATGGCTTAGTACAGTTAGCCTCCATATCTGTGGGTTCTGCGTCCACGGATTCAACCAAAATCTATCCATGGAACCCGTGGATACAAAGGGCCAACTGTACTTCAGACCAGGCTTATGTGTAGAATACAGTGATTTGTTATATTCCTCTAACCAGAGGCCAAAAAGCTTATTTTCTGAGTTCAGGCATACATAATAAATAAGTGAAGCTGGAAAATAGTAAGATAGTACCAAATGGATGGACAGATACCTGCTTAAAAGTATTCACATTCTAAGTATTTTTGAAATTCTCATCTCCATACTAAATCCTGCCACTCGGGGAGACCAAGATGGCAGAATAGAAGGATGTGAGCTCACCTCCTCCCACAAATACACCAAAAATACATCTACATGAGGAAAAATTCTCACAGAATACCTACTGAACGCTGACAGAAAATCTCATACAACCAAAGCTGCAAGAAAGATCACCACATAACTGTGTAGGATAAAAGGAAAGTAAAAAAAAATCAATATGGGACCTGCACCCCTGGGAGGCAGCAGTGAAAGGGAAAAGGTTCTCCCTCACTCTGGGAACCTCCTTCACCAGCTAGGAGATCAGCTTGGACAGTTAGGGAAACGTAGAGGCTAAGAGGAGAGTGCAGCAGCGGCTTGCAGCAGGCAGGACAGAGAGAGAACAGCAGAGAGGGTCCTTGCCACCTCGTTGCACTTCTTAGACCAAAATACACACCTGCTGGTGTGCCCAGCAGCTGCGTGCTAAAACTTGGGCTTCAGTGAACAGACCAGGGAAGCGGACTTGGTTTGGTGTCCATTGACAGAAGAATTGATAAAGAAGATGTGGGGTGTCTGTGTGTGTGTGTATATATGTATATGTGTGTGTGTGTGTGTGTGTGTGTGTGTACACACACACACACACACACACACACACACACACACACAATGGAATATTATCCAGCTATAAAAAAGAATGAAATAGTGCCATTTGCAGCAACATGGATGGACCTAGAGATTATCATACTAAGTGAAGTAAGACAGAGAAAGACAAATATCATGGTATCACTTATATGAAGAATCCAAAAAATAATACAAATGAAATTATTTACAAAACAGAAACGGACTCACAGGCATAGAAAACAAACTTACGGTTATCAAAGGGGAAAGAAAGGGGGATAAATTAGAAGCTTGAGATTAACAGATACATGAATGGTATATAATATAGTTAAACAGCAAGGTCCTACCGTACAGCATAGGGAACTATATTCAATATTTTATAATAACCTAAAAGGGAAAGAATCTGAGATGACTTTTTCAGGACACAGGAGGAGATGGAGAAAAGGTGACAGAGTAGAAAGATGTGAGCTCACAGCTTCTTATGAAAACACCAAATTCACAACTAACTGCTAAACAACCATTAACAAAAACAAAAACACTAGAACCTACCAAAAAAGATACCCTACATATGAAGACAAAGAAGAAGCCACAATGAGATGGTGGTGGGGGGAGTGCAATTGCGATAAAAACAAATTCCATACCTGCTAGGTGGGCAACCCAGAAACTGGAAAATAATTATACCACAGAGGTTCTCCCACAGGAGTGAAAGTTCTCAGCACCACATCAGGCTTCCCAGCCTGGGAGTCTGGCAATGGGAGGCGGAGCCCCCAGAAAATCTGGCTTTGAAGGCCAGCAGGGTTTGATCACAGAAATTCCACAGGACTGGGGGAAACAGAAACTCCACTCTTAGAGGGGGCACATAAGATCTCCTGAGTACCAGAACCCAGGGAAAAAAGTGGTGACCTCATAAGAGACTGGGCCAGACCTACCTGATAGTATTGGAGGATCTCCTGCAGAGTTGCAGGGCTCATTGTGGGGACAAAGACACTGGTGGCAACAGTTCTGGGGAGTACTCACTGACGTGAGCCCTCCTAGAGGCTGCTGTTTTCTTACCAAGGCCTGGCCCCACTCAACAGCCTGCAGGCCCCAGTGCTGGGATGCCTCAGACCAAACAACCAACAGGGTGGGAACACAGCCATACCCATTAACAGACAGGCTGCTTAAAGTCTTCCTGAGCCCACAGCCCTCTAGACACGCCCCTTGGCACAGCCCTGCCCAAAAGAGGGGCAAGGCCCAGCTCCACCCACCAGTGACCAGGACCCAGTCCCTCCCACCAGGAAGCCTGCACAAGCCTCTTAGACAGTCTCATCCATCAGGGAGCAGACAGCAGAAACAAGAAAAATTACAACCTTGCAGCCTGCAGAACAGAAACCGCAATCAGAGAAATTTAGACAAAATGAGATGGCAGAGGAATAGGTTCCAGATGAAGGAACAAGATAAAACCCCAGAAGAAGAACTAAGTGAAATGGAGATAGGCAATCTACCAGAAAAAGAATTCAGAGTAATGATAGTGAAGATGATCCAAGAATTCAGAAAAAGAATGGAAGCACAGATCAAGAAGATACAAGAGTTGTTTTACAAAGACCTAGAAGAACTAAAGTACAAATAAACAGAGATGAACAATACAATAACTAAAATAAAAAATGTACTAGAAAGAAACAATAGCAGAATAAGTCAGTGAGAAGAATGGATAAGTGAGCTGGAAGACAGAATGGTGGAAACCACTGCCATGGAACAGAATAAAGAAAAAAAATATGAAGAGAAATGAGGACAGTCTCAGAGACTTATGGGACAACATTAAACACATCAACATTCATATTAGAGGGGTGCCAGAAGGAGAAGAGAGAAAGGACGTGAGAAAATATTTGAAGAGATAATAACTGAAAACTTCCCTGACATGGGAAAGGAAAGAGTCACCCAAGTTCGGAAAGTTCAGAGAGTCCCAGGCAGGATAAACCCAAAGAAGAACATGCCAAGACACATAGTAATCAAATTGACAAAAGTTAAAGACAAAGAAAAAATATTAAAAGCAACAAGGGAAAAGAAACAACATAAAAGGGAATTCCCATGAGGTTAGAAGCTGATTTCTCAGCAGAAATTCTGCAGGCCAGATGGGAGTGGCACCATATATTTAAAGTGATGAAAGGGAAGAAACTACAATCAAGAAGCATCTACCCATCAAGGCTCACATTCAGATTCAACAAAGAAACCAAAAGCTTTGCAGACAAGCATAAGGTAAGAGAATTCAGCACCACCAGACCAGCTTTGCAACAAATGCTAAAGGAACTTCTCTAGGCGGAAAAGAAAAGGTCACAACTAGAAACAAGAAAATTACAAATGGAAAAACTCTCCAGTAAATGCAAACATACAGTAAAGGTAGTAAATCATCCACACACAAATATGATATCAAAACCAGCAAGCATGAGAAGAGGAGAGCACAAATGCAGGATATTGGAAATGTATTTGAAATTAAAAGACCAGCAACTTAAAACAATCTTGTTTACATATAGAATACTATATCAAAACCTCATGGTAACTGCAAATCAAAAATCTACGGTAGATTCACACAAAAAAGAAAGGGGAATCCAAACACAACATTAGAGTCAGTCATCAAATCAAAAGAGAGGAGAACATAAGAGGAAGGGAAGAAAACGGATGTACAAAACTAAATCCAAAACAATTAACAAAATGGCAATAAGAAATAAATATCGATAATAACCTTAAACATAAACGGATTAAATGCCCTACCAACAGACATAGACTGGCTGAATGGATACCAAAACAAGACCCGTATATATGCTGTCTGCCAGAGACCCACTTCAGACCAAGGGACACATATAGACTGAAAATGAGGGGATGGAAAAAGATATTCCATGTGAATGGAAATCAAAAGAAAGCTGGAGTAACTATTCTCATATCAGACAAAATAGACTTTAAAATAAAGACTGTTACAAGAGACAAAGAATGATACTACATAATGATCAAGGGATCAATCCAAGAAGAAGATATAACAATTGTAAATGTTTATACACCCAACATAGGAGCACCTCAATACATAAGGCAAATGCTAACAGCCATAAAAGGGGAAATTGACAGAAACACAATCATAGTAGGGGACTTTAACACCCCACTTTCACCCATAGACAGATCATCCAGACAGGAAATCAATAAGGAAACACAGACCTGAAATGATACATTAGATCAAATGTACTTAATTGATATTTACAGAGCATTCCCAGCAGAATATAAATTCTTCTCAAGTGCCCATGGAACATTCTCCATGATTGATCACATGCTGGGCCACAAAGCAAGCCTCAGTATATTTAAGAAAATTGGAATCATATCAAGCATCTTTTCTGACCACAACGCTATGAGATTAGAAATCAACCACAAGAAAAAAAACTGTAAAAAACATAAAAACATGGAGGCTAAACATTATGCTACTAAACATCCAATGGATCATTGAAGAAATCAAAGAGGAAATCAAAATATACTTAGAGACAAATGAAAATGAAAACACGATGACCATAAACCTATGTGATGCAGAAAAAAACATTTTTAAAAGGGAAGTTTACAGCAATACAATCTTACCTCAGGAAATAGGAAAAATCACAAATAACCTAACCTTACACCTAAAGCAATGAGAGAATAAAGAACAAAAAAAGCCAAAGTTAGTAGAAAGAAAGAAATAATAAACATCAGAGCAGAAAGAAATGAAATAGAGATGAAGAAAACAATAGGAAATATCAATGAAACTAAAAGCTGGTTCTTTGAAAAGATAAAAAAATTGAAAAACCTTTAGCCAGACTCATCAAGAAAAAAAAGAGAGGGCTCAAATCAATAAAACTAGAAATATAATAGGAGAAGTTACAATGGACACCACAGAAATACAAAGGATCATAAGAGACTACTACAAGCAACTATATGCCAATAAAATGGACAAGCTAGAGGAAATGGACAAATTCTTAGAAAGCTACAACTTTCCAAGACAGAACCAGGAAGAAATAGAAAATATGAGCAGATAAGTCACAAGTAATGAAATTGAAACTGTAATTTAAAAACTCCTAACCGGGGGACCTTCAAGATGGTGGAGGAGTCAGATGTGGAGATCACCTTTCTCTCCACAAATACATCAAAAATACATCTACATGTGGAACCACTCCTACAGAACACCTACTGAATGCTGGCAGAAGACCCTTCCCAAAAGGGTCATAGTGCTCCAGCCGGGCATCAGGCCTGAGCCTCTGAGGTGGGAGAGCCAAGTTCAGGACATTGCTCCACCAGAGACGTCCCAGCTCCACATAATATCAAACAGCGAACGCTCTCCCAGAGATCTCCATCTCAATGCTAAGACCCAGCTCCACTCAGTGACCAGCAAGCTACGATGCTGTACACCCTATGCCAAACAACTAGGAAGGCAGGAATACAGACCCACACATTAGCAGAGAGGCTGCCTGAAATCATAATAAGTTCACAGACACCCCAAAACACACCACTGGACATGGTCCTGCCCACCAGAAAGACAAGATCCAGCCTCATCCACAAGAACACAGGCATCAGTCTCCTCCACCAGGAAGTCTCCACAACCCACCGAACCAACCTTACCCACGGGGGAAGATACCAAAAACAATGGGAACTACGAACCTGCAGCCTGCAAAAAGGAGACCCCAAACACAGTAAGTTACACAAAAATGAGAAGACAGAGAATACACAGCAGATGAAGGAGCAAGGTAAAAACCCACCAGACGAAACAAATGAAGAAGAAATAGGCAGTCTACCTGAAAAAGAATTCAGAGTAATGATAGTAAAGATGATCCAAAATCTTAGAAATAGAATGGAGAAAATACAAGAAACTTTTAACAAGAACCTAGAAGAACTAAAGAGCAAAGAAACAATGATGAACAATGCAGTAATTGAATAAAAAATTCTCTACAAGGAATCAGTGGAATAACTGAGGCAAAAGAATGGACAAGTGACCTGGAAGATAAAATAATGGAACTAACTACTGCAGAGCAGAATAAAGAAAAAAGAAAAGAATTGAGGACAATCTCAGAGATCTCTGGGACAATATTAAACCCACCACCATTTGAATTATAGGGGTCCCAGAAGAAGAAGAGAAAAAGAAAGGGAATGAGAAAATATTTGAAAAGATTATACTTGAAAACTTCCCTAGTATGGGAAAGGAAATAATCAAGTGCAGGAAGCACAAAGAGTCCCATACAGGATAAATCCAAGGAAAAACATGCCAAGACACATATTAATCAAACTAGCAAAAATTAAATACAAAGAAAAAATATTAACAGCAGCAAAGGAAAAGCAACAAATAACATACAAAGGAATCCCCATAAGGTTAACAGCTGACCTTTCAGCAGAAACTCTGCAAGCCAGAAGGGAGTGGCAGGACATATTTAAAGTGATGAAAGAGAAAAACCTACAACCAAGATTACTCAAACCAGCAATTATCTCATTCATATTCAATGGAGAAATTAAAACTTTAACAGACAAGCAAAAGTTAAGAGAATTCAACACCACCAAACCAGATTTACAACAAATGCTAAAGGAACATCTCTGGGCAGGAAACACAAGAGAAGGAAAAGACCTACAATAACAAACCCAAAAAATTAAGAAAATGCTAATAGGAGCATACATATTGATAACTACCTTAAATGTAAATGGACTAAATGCTCCAACCCAAAGACATGAACTGGCTGAATGGATAAAAAAATGAGACCCGTATATATGCTGTCTACAAGAGATCCACTTCAGACCTAGGGACAAATACAAACTGAAAGAGGATGGAAAAAGATATTTCAAATAGATGCCTCTATTACAAGAGACAAAGAAGGACACTACATAATCAAGGGATCAATTACAAGAGACAAAGAAGGACACTACATGATCAAGGGATCAATCCAAAAAGAAGATATAACAATTGTAAATATTTATGCACCCAACATAGGAGAACCTCAATACATAAGGCAAATGCTAACACCCATAAAAGAGGAAATTGACAGAAACACAATCATAGTACGGGTCTTTAACACCCCACTTTCAACAATGGACAGATCATCCAGACAAAAAATTAATAAGGAAACACAAGCTTTAAATGACACATTAAACAAGATGGATTTAATTGATATTTATAGGACATTCCATCCAAAAACAATAGAATACACTTTCTTCTCGTGTGCTCATGTACATTCTCCAGGATAGATCATATCCTGGGTCACAAATCAAGCCTTGGTAAATTTAAGAAGTTGAAATGGTATCAAATGTCTTTTCCAACCACAAGTCTATGAGACTAGATATCAATTACAGGAAGCAAACCTGTAAAAAGTACAAACACATGGAGACTAAACAACACACAACTAAATAAGCAAGAGATCACTGAAGAAATCAAAGAGGAAATCAAAAAATACCTAGAAACAAATAACAATGGAGCCACGACGACCCAAAACCTATGGGATGCAGCAAAAGCAGTTTTAAGAGGGAAGTTTATAGCAATACAATCCTACCTCAAGAAACAAGGAACATCTCAAATAAACAACCTAAACTTACACTAAAGCAATTAGAGGAAGAAGAACAAAAAACCCCAAAGTTAGCAGAAGGAGAGAAATCATAAAGATCAGATCAGAAATAAATGAAAAAGAAATGATAGAAAAGATCAATAAAATTAAAACTTCTTTCTTTGAGAAGATAAAATTGATAAACCATTAGCCAGACTCATCAAGGAAAAAAGGGAGAAGACTCAGATCAACAGAATTACAAATGAAAAAGGAGATGTAACAACTGACACTGAAGAAATACAAAGGATCATGAGAGATTACTACAAGAAATTAAATGCCAATAAAATGGACAACCTGGAAGAAATGGACAAATTCTTAGAAAAGCACAGCTTCCAAGACTAAACCAGGAAGAAATAGGAAATATAAACAGACCAATCAAAAGCACTGAAATTGAAACTGTGATTAAAAATTTTCCAACAAACAAAAGCCTGGGGCCTGAGGGCTTCACAGGCGAATTCGATCGAATATTTAGAGAAGAGCTAACACCTATCCTTCTCAAACTCTCCCAAAATATAGCAGAGGGAGGAACACTCCCAATCTCATTCTACAAGGCCACCATTACCCTGATACCAAAACCAGACAAAAATACTACAAAAAAAGAAAATTATAGACCAATATCACTGATGAACATAGAAGCAAAAATCCTCAACAAAATACCAGCAAACAGAATCCAACAGCACATTAAAGGATCATACACCCTGATCCAGTGGGGTTTATCCCAGGAATGCAAGGATTCTTCAATATACGCAAATCAATCAATGTGATAAACCATATTAAGAAATTGAAGGAGAAAAACCAAATGATCATCTCAATAGATGCAGAAAAAGCTTTTGACAAAATTCAACACCTATTTATGATAAAAAAAAAAAAAAACCCAGAAAGTAGGCATAGAGGGAACTTACATCAATGTAATAAAGGCTGTATATGACAAACCCACAGCGACCATTGTTCTCAATGTTGAAAAACTGAAACCATTTCCACTAAGATCAGGAACAACACAAGGTTGTGCACTCTCACTACTATTATTCAACATAGTTGTGGAAGTTTTAGCCACAGCAATCAGAGAAGAAAAAGAAATAAAAGGAATCCAAATTGGAACAGAAGAAATAAAGCTGTCACTGTGTTTGCAGATGACATGATACTATACATAGAGAATCCTAAGGATGCTACCAGAAAACTACTAGAGCTAATCAATTAATTTCGTAAAGTAGCAGGATATAAAATTAATGCACAGAAGTCTGTTGCATTCCTATACACTAATGATGAAAAATCTGACAGTGAAATTAAGGAAACATTCCCATTTACCACTGCAACAAAAAGAATAATATACCTAGGAGTAAACCTACCTAAGGAGGCAAACACCTGTATGCAGAAAACTATAAGACACTGATGAAAGAAATTAAAGATGATATAAACAGATGGAGAGAATTACCATGTTCTTAGATCGGAAGAGTCAACATTGTGGTAATGACTGTACTACCCAAAGCAGTCTACAGATTCAATGCAATCCCTATCAAACTACCACTGGCATTTTTCACAGAACTAGAACAAAAAATTGCAGAATTTGTGTGGAAACACAAAAGACCCCGAATAGCCAAAGCAATCTTGAGAAAGAAAAACAGGGCTGGAGGAATCAGGCTCCCTGACCTCAGACTATACTACAAAGCTACAGTAATCAAGATAGTATGAGACTGGCACAAAAACAGAAATATAGATCGGTGGAACAGGACAGAAAGCCCAGAGATAAACCCACACACATATCATCACCTTATCTTTGATAAAGGAGGCAAGAATATACAATGGAGAAAAGACAGCCTCTTCAATAAGTGGTGCTAGGAAAACTGGACAGCTACATGTAAAAGAATGAAATTAGAACACTCCCTAACACCATACACAAAAATAAACACAAAATGGATCAAAGACCTAAATGTAAGGCCAGACACTATCAAACTCTTAGAGGAAAACATAGGCAGAACACTCTATGACATAAATCACAGCAAGATCCTTTTTGATCCACCTCCTAGAGAAATGGAAATAAAAACAAAAATAAACCAATGAGACCTAATGAAACTTAAAAGCTTTCCCCCAGAAAGGAACCATAAACAAGACAAAAAGACAACTGTCAGAATGGGAGAAAATATTTGCAAATAAAGCAACTGAAAAATGATTAATCTCCAAAATAGACAATCAGCTCATGCAGCTCAATATCAATAAAACAACCCAATCCAAAAATGGGCAGAAGACCTAAATAGACATTTCTCTAAAGAAGGCATACAGATGGCCAAGAGGCACATGAAAAGATGCTCAACTTCTCTAATTATTAGAGAAGTGCAAATCAAAACTACAGTGAGATATCACCTCACACCGGTCAGAATGGCCATCAACAAAAGTCTATAAATAACAAATGCTGGAGAGGATGTGGAGAAAAGGAAACCCTCCCGCACTCTTGGTGGAGGTTCCTTAAAAAAGTAAAAATAGAGCTACCATATGATCCAGTAATTCTCATTCCCTGGAGAAAACCATGGTTTGAATGGCTACATGCAGCCCAGTGTTCATTGCAGGGCTGTTTACAATAGCCAAGACACCAAAGCAACATAACTGTCCATCAACAGATGAATAGATAAAAAAGATGTGGTACGTATATACAGTATATACATATATACAGCCATTAAAAAGAATGCCATTTGCAGCAACATGAACAGACCTGGAGGTTATCATACTAAGTGAGTAAGTCAGACAGAGAAAGACAAATATATCACTCATTTGCAGAATCTAAAAAATAGATACAAATGAACTTATTTACAAAACAGGAACACACAGACTTAGAGAACGAACTTATGGTTACCAGGTGAAAAGGGTGGCTGGGAGGGATAGACTGGGAGTTTGGGATTGACATGTATACACTGCTATATTTAAAACAGATAACCAACCAGGACCTACTGTTTAGCACAGGGAAGTCTGCTCAGTATTCTGTAACAACCTAAGTGGGAAAAAAATTTGAAAAGAATAAATACTGGTATATGTATAACTGAATCACTTTGCTTTACACCTGAAACTAGCACAACATTGTTAATCAACTATACTCCAATAGAAAATAAAATTTTACACAAGACATTACTTAGTAAAAAAAAAAAAAAAAATCTTACACGTGTGTGTGTATATATATATATAACTGAATCACTTTACTGTACAACAGAAACTAACACAACATTGTTAATTAACTATACTCCAGTAGAAAATAAAAATTTATGAAAGACATTAGTAAAAAAAAAAAATCTGCCATGCGTGTGTGTGCATATATATATAACTGAATCACTTTGCTGTACAACAGAGACTAAGACAACATTGTAAATCAGCTATACTTAAATTAAAAACAATAATAAACTCAAAAGTTCTACCACTGTCTTTCAGTTTATATCTCCTTCTAAGTGAATAAGAATTCTTCAAACTCACTTATTGAGTCCCTTCCAGGGAGGGCTTCATGATGGCTTAGCTTCTAGGGCTATCTTTTCTTCTCAAGCTCCCTCTGTAGTCCTGCATACTCCTAGGATATCTTGATAAAATTGCCTCCTCTTTATTTTTACATTCACATATTCATTTGTATATTTATGTATGTATTCATTAGCATAATTTTGGACCCACATAGATTGTGGAATTGGAATCCAGCCTCAGGATAGTTTGAATGGGATAAAGATTAAAAGTTAGACTATGAATGTTTATGGTGCTTTATAAAAGACATAGGCCACTTTTACCACTTTGTCACATTCGATTCTTACAGAATCCTAGAAAGTAGGTCAGACAGATGTTATTATCTCTATATAATACATGAGGAAATTGAGATTAAATGATTTTCTAAAATTGCCTAAAAAGTAAGGAGCAGAAAGTCTGTGGTTCAATCTAAATTATTCTCATCCAAATTACAGTATTTTTTTCTTGCTGTTGTATACCAACCTTCTTTATTTCAACTGAAGTATAGTTGATTTACAATGCATTTGTTTCAGGTGACTATATATATTCTTTTTCAGATTCTTTTCCCTTTTGCTACAAAATACTGGATATAGTTCCCTGTGCTATATAGTAGGTCTTTGTTGGTTATCTATTTTATATATAGTAAAGTGTATATTAATCACAAACTCCTAATTTATCCCTCCCCCCCCCAGTTTGCCCTTTGGTAGCCGTAAGTTTTATAACAAACTTCTTAATTTTCTTCTTTCTTTTCCTTTTCTGTATTCACATTTTCCTTTGCCACACTTCTGTATTCTTCACCCCACTTCTTATTTTCACTCCTAACTTTGTCACAGTCTGCACTTGTAGCCTATAAATTCAACACATTATCCTATGGGGGTACAGCATGTCCATGGCAGTGGGTCACAGGAATGGCAGGCCAAGGGAAATCAAGTCCTCAGTTGAACTTAAAGTCAGTGTCAGGTCTTCAAGGAGACCTGGCTAGGCATTAGGAAGGCAGATAGATTGTTGGGAGTTGAATGCAAACTTTTTAAAGAACTCAATACTAACTTAGTTTGATGTTTAGAATAGCATATTAATCCAGGTACTGGAGCTTTTCTGAAGTTAGGAAATCCTTATTTTTTCCTCCACGAGAGTCTCATTTCATCCCTCCACGTTGTCCTATGGGGGCATTCCATGTTTCAGATTACCCTAACAAGTATTAGGAGAGAATTAAAGTATTGATCATCCATGTGCAGAAAAAGTGTGATGGATTCTTAATTTTCTGCACTAGTTCATCTGTCATTAGATAATTGAATGCTCTCTTTTGATACGTTGCAAATTAGCAAAAGTATCTCCACTTTACACAGGGAAATCCACAGCAAGGGGCAACTCCTCAATAAAAAGAGGTGTGAAGTAAAGTGTAAGACAGCTTCTCAAGATTACAAACATACTAATCAGCTTGCCTTCTATGACTTTCCTTCAACCTCTTACCGAGTTGGGGGTCCAAGTTCTCAGATGGAGACTAATCTAATTTCATTCTCACCAACAAAAGGCTGTAATCAATCTCCCTGCTTCTGGCTAACTGTTCACAGTATCTTCATTTTACTCAAAATGGAATAAGATGGGAAACTCCTAATTTCTCTTATTCTGAGAAGCTGAACACCGTGGTTTAGTTTAGCTCAACCAGGCTAGATGTAGCCAAGTTTTTGTGGGATTTTCAACACAATAAGAGGAATTATGAAATTTTCAAACCAAAAGTTAAGTGGCCTCATGATTTGTTTTTATAATACAGTAGGCAACTATGGCTGGTTTTATAGACAGAATTCAAGTGGAATGACAATGGCGTTGATTAGCACCAGCATCTCAATAAGGAATGGGAATCAATTGTGTAATGTCCAAAAGGAAGAGAACAAAGAAGGACTATGGCATGTGTATTTCAGCCAGGACTTCTAGCCACAGTGCCTTATTTCCTTTGCTATCGTTAATCTACACTTCAAGAATAAACTTATTTCTCCCTGTGTTCCCTTGCTTGGCTAAAAAAAAAAAAAAAAAAAAAGGCCTATTTAACACATAGTTTATCAATTTCAGGCTTTCGATGGCAATTCTTAAAAATCCCTGTCATTGAGGCTATGTGTAATTGTACTCTGTATACTCTAAAAATGGCATTTTCCCAAATTCTTTGCTAATTTTTCTTTCTCTTCATGTCATCCTTGAAAACTTTTTCTGTTATTTTTTCCCTCTTACGGGAAATTCAGATTTATGCTTTGCTATGGAGCTATGCTTTGCTCTTCACTGCTCTATTCCAAACGTGAAGAGAACTCATTTTCTTCTTTGTGACTATGTACATTCGTATGGTCAGCCATCTGAAAATTGAAGTGGTGGATGGGCTTGGCAATTCAGACACACTGTTCTTTTGGGGGAATCCTCCTTCTCATGAAGGGTGAGCCCATTAAAAGCTTTTTTTTTTTTTTTTTTTTTTTTTTTTACTACTTTTGGAAGTAATGAGACACATTACTCTGTGCAACTCAGCTCACATTTTTCCTTAGCTTCAAGATTGGTTCATGCCTAGAGACAGCTCTTCTGACAGTGAGTGACAGTTAAAGTCAGAAGTTCAGGAGGAGGTACAGTAAGATAACTTAGAAAAGAAAATTGTACTGCAGTTCAACCTTTGCAGAGCAAAAAGTAACACCTCATGTCCAGAAAAGAGAGAGGCTTAGTTTTGTAATAAATCCAACATTTTTTCTAATAAACATGTTAGAATTTGTGAAATATCATTTAACACTTAATCAATATGCAATTTTTGAGTAATTGCTTTTCCCTCACATTATGCCTGGTATTATAAGGATACAAAAGAATTCTTATTACCTGACCTCAAGGGAAAGAAAAATGACTAATACACTTAATATTAAACCATAACAGAAAAGAATAAATCACTGACATCCTGAATAGTATGGAAGATGTCACTGATCAATTAATTCAGTACGTATTATTGAGCATATTGGTGTGGTAGTCAATGTGCTTTAATCCTGAACAATAGAATCTTATTCTGGCCTTCATGAGCATTCAATTTTAATTTAAACTTTCACGTGGAAGATGAACTTTACCTGGATCTATGTAGCTAAGAGTTGGATGAGATGGATGAATGTGAACTAACAATTGTGGGGAACTTAAAATGTGTTCAGTACAATAATGATCACTTTCCATAGATGATATCATTTTATCATAATAATCCTACAAAATAGGTTTATTCTTTCCTTCTTACACGTGAAAAACTAGTTCATATCAAAAGTGTATAGAGAAATATTTACAGAGCCCAAGGAGAAATATTTACAGGGCCCATCTCTGTTATCACAGAGCAGGCAATGAAAAATGGATTAGAAGCTGAGAGGTAATAAATTGATAAAAGCACAACAGGTAACTAAATAAGTGATAGACTGACTTTCTTTGGGTCGTGGGGATCCTTGGCAAGAGAATATTTAAAGAGGTGTTTGGAGAGATAGGCAGTATTGGGACTGATTTTGTATAGCCTTTATATGGTAGAAATGAAAAGTTGTTGTTGTTGTTGTTGTTGTTTGGCGGTACGCGGGCCTCTCACTGTTGTGGCCTCTCTCGTTGCGGAGCACAGGCTCCGGACGCGCAGGCTCAGCGGCCATGGCTCATGGGCCCAGCCGCTCCGGAGCCTGTGGGATCCTCCCGGACCGGGGCACGAACCCGCGTCCCCTGCATCGGCAGGCGGACTCTCAACCACTGCGCCACCAAGGAAGCCCGAAAAGTATTTTTAAGCCTTTAAGGAAACATGTTAGTTTTGCTGGTAGTTTTTTGTACAATTGCATAAAGTGCCCTGTTCTCTCAGGAGTCTGTAGGTTAAATATATTTTGCATCCTGTAGGGTGATAGTTTGAAACATTGGCTCCATCCAAATAGCTTGAGGTCATAATTTGCCCAGCTGGCCATTGTTTCTAATGTGGTTGTTATATACGAATTCATATATAACCCATGAATTAAAGGTTTTATCTCCTGTTCCCTTTATCTCACTTTTACCTGTCTAATAAAGCAGTCTCATTGTAGGTATCTCCTAAAGCCTGCTTCAGGGAGAATTTTCTACATATGCAGTTTTCTACAGAAGAATGTGTTTGGTATTAACAGATTAACTTTCTTCCACGTAACAATAATCAAGTTAATAACAATAAAAACCACCTAAAAATCTCTATGGTGTTTACAGTTTGCCAACTACTTTCATGTATATTACACCATTAGTAAGTCCACAATAAAAAAATAATTAGAATTGGAATCAAGAACTTATTTTTGAGTTCTTTCTGTCACATACTTCTTGTTTGAAGTCATTCAAATTGTTTATGCAATCATTCTCAGTTTTGTCATGTATAAAATAACTATAATAACAGATGCCTGCCTATGATAAGGATAAATAGGATAAAATTTTAAAATGCTTTGTAAATTTTAAAGTGTTTTATGTATGTGACTTATGATTGTCATTATTTTATGAATGAATATTAACTAAATGGCATATTGAAGTATTTTCATATAAGTAATTTAGGAAAAACTCACAAGAGACCAGCTACTGAGAAGAGGGAGAATAAGAGGGAGGGAGGGAGGGAGGGAGAGAGAGAAAAAATTCAAATAATTAACAAGAGATACCAAGATTGGTTGACATTGCTGGACAGTCTTTTGAAATTTCTGTTTAACCAGTTCATGAAATCAGGGAGACATAAACGTGACACCCACTAAAAGTCCCACAGACCAGCATATTCCCTATGTCTTCTGAGAAAGTAGTTCTACAAAGTACGAGTTTATCCTTGTTGACTTTGCTGTTTCTTTACATTAAGGGGAAAGCTATTTAACCATAATACTTTAGAAAAATATGTATGTGTAACATAATAATAAAACAAAGTTGAAAGGCTGTATAGCAGGTATACCAGAATTACGAAGATGTGGTAATCAAGACAGTGTTGTACTGGTGTAAAGAGAGATGTATAGATCAGTAGAATAAATTGAGTCCAGAAGTATAGCCATAAATCTGTGGTCAATTTATTTTTGAAAAAATTGATATTGACAAAATTTTTGATGAAATTCATGGTAATGTAAAAGAATTAAATCCTCCTTTTCCAGTAATGTTTAATTTCATGATTAATATATGATTATATTATACTTACAAAAAGTATACACACTAGAGAGAAGGCTCTTTTACCATGAACATCAGTCCTCTCCCTGTTTCCCTAGAGGGAAACATTAATTTGGTCCTGAATATTCTAGATCCTTTGAAATTTATTTATACACACACACACACACACACACACACACACACACAAGTACACATACTATCATGCTACTTATATCGTTCTGTATGTTAAATGAACAACAGATCTTGCATATTTGTACAAATTAGCACAGTGAATTTACTTCATTCTTTTCTACATAGTATTCCATAGTACAGGTGTAGTACCGTTTATTACATGATTCTTCTATTCATGAACATCAGTTTTTCTCCCACAAATGTATCTTGATTACATATAATGCTTCAGGAGTGCTCTTGAATAAGTTTCCTTATGAGTTGGAAAGTGTTTTTTTCTGGTAAAAATACAGTTAAATGGAATTTCTAGGGGGTGTACTATGTGCAGTTTAATTTTAGAAAGCTATTTCGAAATTCTCCTCCAAAGTAGCTAAGCTAATATCAGCAATGTGTGAGAGATGTCTGTCCCTTTAGTATCACTAAAACTTAATATTATCAAAATTTAAATTGTTTACAGTCTGATGGGTAAGAACCTATTTTATTGTTATTTATTTGCTTTCTCTGATTACTAATGAGGCTGAGTATTTTTCACGTGCTTCTTGTTTGGTAATTGCATATTCATAGCCTTTGTTAATATTTTTATGGGGACATTTTATTTTTTCTTAAGGATTGTAAAACTTTTTCATATGACCTATATTATCACATGAGAGCCCTGACCATAATGAGCATTGCAACAAATAATTTCATAGCTGAAAGATGCTGAAGCCATAGAGTTCTAGTCCAATTCTTTTGCCTTTATATTTGAGGAAATTAAGATGACGAGAAGAAAGAGGGGTTCCCACATGTCACACAGTGAGTTTAGTGACAGCATCTGGTATTCAAGCTGGATTTCTTAATGCCCAGCACACTACATTATACAGACAATTTTGAATCAGTGTTAGATATAAACTTATTCCTATATTACATTTAGTAACCTAATATCTAAACAGTGGAATGTTGTCCCACAAAAATGTTGAAGTTCAAAAATTACCTGATTTGGTAGACAGGGCATTTAAAATACTTGAAATTAAAATAAACTACAATAGAGGCAAAATCAAATGACTTGACAGAGTCTATTTCCAATAGTTCAAAGTATATTATCAAGTTCTAACCTAATGTCTTATCCATTTAAAGGATCAATTTTATTCTATTATTTTAAAAGCAGGGAAGAGTAATTTGAAAAAAAGACTAGGGCATCTAAATTTTCTCGTACTCTGTAGAGGTTAGTATAACCCTTAACCTAGCAGGATAAAGCATGGAATTAAAAGTAGTTTTTACAAAGGATAAATATTCTCTATAGACGCTAATTTCTTTTGAAAGTTGCCAACTTACACTGGAATTTCTAACAGCATTGTTGCTACATACTTCAAAATAACTTTGGGGAGAGAGTAGAAGGAAAGTTGCTTAACATTCACATGACTGGCTCAGTGCCATAAGTTGCACATTGTTTTTGTCTCATTTATTGAAGTTAAGGTGTAGTTTGAAATTTAAGGTAGTTTTGAAGTTGAAAGACAGCCAAGTAAATGAATGCATCCCATGGCTAATTTTAAAGTTACTGTATATCTTTCACAAAAAGTAAATTAGAGAACATAGTTATCCTCCTAAGTCACTTCAGTGATTCACAGCAGTGTCTTTACCAAAGATATTTTGACATTTCAGAACCATTATTATTATTAGATGATTATAATAATAATGAAAACAGCAGTTCTCATTTATTGAGGGCTGTCAATATTCATGACATTGCGCATGGGATTGGAAACTCAATCAATGAGCTGTGTACTGTCATTAGTACCATCTACAAATAAAGCAGCCAAACTTAGAAAAAAGCTAATAAATAGGAAACGTTTCTCCATTGCTCCTTTTGAATTCTGTAACTTGTCTGATTCACTATTTCAAATATCAAATATTAAAGTATTTGGTGTTTCCTACCTTGCAAAATTCTCTATTCTACTTTTCCCTAATCTCTCATTACACAAAAAGCCACAAATAAAATAAATGCATATTTAACAAGTTAAACTCCTTATATTTAAGAAACCAAACTCCTGCCACGAAGATAATGCTAAAGAAAAATAATGGCTTTATGGTAAATATAAATAGGGTAAGTTAAAAATTTTTCAGTATTGAGAGTCATTTAGAGTGTCATAAAAACTATAATATATCCTTATGGGGTGTTGGTATATTTTGATAAAGATTATACTGAAAAAAATAATTTCGGAATGATAGTTTCCTTGGTTAGAATCATTTTCAGCTCTAAATAACAGAAAAGCTAACACACTAATTCATCCACATATACAGAAGTTTTTGCCATACAAGATGTTTTTGAGAGGTGAGCTATTACATAAAGTTGATTTACTCCTCTCTGCAATGGTTTTGGCTATTCTTTCATGGTTACAAAATGAGTGGGGAAGCCCCCATCATCCTATCCATATTTAAGCAGAAAAAGGGGGATCATCTGCTTCTGTTCCCTTCACAAGGGAAGAAATCTTTCTCAGAACCTCTCCAGATGATCTTTGCTACTTGCACAGCAGGAGAGTGTGGGAACTGAGGAATCTTTTGTCCTAACTTGCTTAGGTCAAGTGTAATCTATCACCTGGGGCTGCACCAATACAATCATGCTTCTGTTAGCCAGGAAGAAGTGAGGGGATAGATGTCTGTTAAGAGGTTCTCTTGTTCAAAGTAGTGTGAATATATTTCAGCAAAGAAAATACTGTGATCTGTAGGGCTTAAGCTCAAAAACAAGATGCGTACGATAGACACCATATTGTAGTAACATTGTATAACTGTCAGAGTCAGACACTCTGGAATTGTATAACCTTCAACAAGTTGATCAGTCTCAATGAACCATAGTTTTTACAGAGATAAAAGTACTTGCCTCAAAGAATGCGGTATGAATCATCTGAGAAAATGCATGTGTCATTTCTGGCCTCTATTACATGCCTGCATTAGTTACAGAAAAGCCAGCTGTTGTAACAGACTTTAAAATTGAATGAAGACTCAAACTTCGTAGATGACTATTTGGTACTTACTTAATAATCAGATGTGAATATTCCCAGTGGCTCATGACTTCCCTCTATGAAGGACCCATTAAAAAACCATCATCCATTTATCATTTAACTTGACCATATAATGAGCCTTATACTCTTCCACATCTGGCTGGTAGAAGAGAAAACACGGGACAAAGAAGACTATTAATTCCTTAAAAATTTTTGCCCCCAAAGTGATACAAATCAATTTTGCTCACAGCCCACTGATGAGAACTAGTAACATGGCTTCACCTGGATGTAGGGAGCACCCCAGAAATACAATCCCTGCTAGATAACTCCCTCCCAGGAATAGACACACATTCAGGAAGAGGGAATATACATTTTGATGGCAACTAGTCATGTCTTCTACAATGCCCAGTAATTATTAGATGTATATTCCTTTCTAAAAGATGTAGATTCTAAGTGAGGGAAGCAATATGAACTATCTGGGATGAGTGCAGTGTGAGCCATATGGGTGACTGATGAATGTTCACAGGAAGGAAGCACAGTATAGTAGCTTCATGGATTCTGAAGTCAGATCGCCTGCCTTCCAACTCCACCAATTCCTTGTTGTGTGATTTTCGGTAATTTGGAAATTTCTTTATAAAAATGGGGTTAGTAAAATTACCTAATCCTATACAGGTTATTTTGAGGATTAAATACTAATATATTTAATTAAAGCTCTTAGAACAATAGTTACTGGCATACCATATACTGTATAAGTACTGTACAGTATTTATAATGGATTTTGTTTGATTTCTGGAATATATATATACACACACATACATATAAAAACATATATATACACACACACATATGCACACACCATCAAGTATATAATAAACATTAACAAAGTGTAAGAGATAATGAGAAGCATGTTAAATAGTATTTGCCTGTCTGAGACTATGGGGCACACCAAATCCTCAGACGTGTAGAGTTACACTCAGAATGATAAGGAATGGTGCCTGCTAGACTGGAAGGGTCAGGAAAGTGTGTGTAGAGAAGGTGATTTGTGACAGAGCACTATGTAGCAACCAAGCATGGAGAGCTGCTTAGGGGTGGGATATCATTCCAACAATGTCTTGAAGAAGAAAGGAGACTGGAGATAGAATTTGAAGGAGAAGATATTGTTGGATATGAATTGAATCATATATGAAAGGAAGTTAAGTGCCAAAGGAATTTTCCCAAGAGAATTTTCATTTTTTACTGGACTCATCTAGGAAAGGATAGTATGAGAGGATATAGGAAAATGATAATGGTGATATTGACGCTGATAACTTTGTACTTAAGGCAGAGAGAACTTAAGACAACTTGTAATTGAGAACTAGAAACAGTTATAAAAAAGCACTGAGGACCTAGAGTTTGAAATTGAAAGTGAATGCTAAATGAAAATCTTTAAGACCTCTTATAATTAATTATTATGATTTTAGTGACATCATTACCTATAATGAATATTGAGCAAAATAAATATATCCTATATAGTAACCACATAAATAGATACATCTAACTTTTTAAAAAAATTAAACAGTATTCTTTCATGTTGGTAAGAAAATTAATATCAGTGTGTTTTGCCTTTTCTCAATAATCAGCTATTTCTCACCAAGGTGGGATCAGAAGTAATTATATTATGAAAGTAGATAAAGGTTTACAGTCAGAAAAATCTGGCTTTGAATCTTGAGTTCACTAAATTACATGTGATATGGGTCTATGTTACTTAACCTACATATTATTTAGGGTGTTCTATCCTAAAATTATTAGAAGCTCTTACTAAAAATATATTAAGACAAAATGAAAATTTATTAATCCATATAATACATTCAAAAAGAGAGTCTAGCAGCACACTCAAGGGTTCAGATTCTCCTGATTTTTCTACTTTGCCATCCTCTCATAGTTGCTTTCTGTCTTAAGAGTGTCCCCTCCTAGTCATAAAATGTGTGCACAATTCCACGGCTTTCATCCTCACACAGTTACATGAAAAGCTGGAAGAGAGGCCATCTTTTCTTTGGATCCCTTTTAAGAGTAAATAAAATTTCTCAGACCACCCAGAAGACTTCGCCCAATGTCTCATAACTAAGTTACATTCCTTGTGTAATGATCACGAGCAAAAGGAACGATATTATTATGATTTTTGAAGAATGCCACAATCTTTTTGATCTATAATACTTAAACTACAAAAAATAAGAGTATTGTAGCTACTATAGGTGAGACTATAGTTGTGAAAATATTTGGATTTTTCCATAATTGTCACTCCTTATAATCTATGGGAAAAGGAAAAAAAATTCCTACATCACACACCTCTTGTCCACTCTCAGACCTATTAACTATTTTATTCAAAGTGCCTTTAAAGGAAAACCAGTCTCCATATTTTGCTGCACTTCCCAGGGAGGAACATACCTTTAAATTATTCAGCTAAATGTGATGGATAGGAAAAAGGAGAAACACATATAAGGCTTCCTGTCTGAGTTCAAACCCAGTGTGCAAGTGTTTTGATTTATATCTGAATCGTGGTTCAGAAAATAACTCAGTAATATATACAAAGTAAATGGTCAAACTAATATACTGCTCTTAGGCAGGAAGCAAGCCATGCTGTGGAAGAAGACAGCAGAAGCATCTCCTGCTACCTCTGTGAATAATATCGTCTAGCTCGAGCAATCCTTCTTTCCAAAAAATTGGATAAAGATGCTCTTAATTCCAGGGTTTTAAATTATGCATGTGTAGAGGTATTTTTTCCTCATTTAGCAAACTCTTAATTGTCCTCTCCAATGGCAGCAGTGGTATATACCAGCTTTTTGGATGAAAATAGAAACTGTTGAGAAATTCTTTTGGGTGATATTTGGGAATTTATACTTATTTTGGATCCTGGCACCTGCTCTGCTCTTATGGTAGGTGGATTTTGTAATTTGGAGTGAGTTCCAAGTGTTAGACTTGCTTAATGATCTAGAGAGACAGAAGGGATTGACCTACAAACTGGAAAGTATTTAGGATGGCTGATAGCTCCATGTGTGCGTGTGAGTGTTTTCAGGCCTGGTAACATCCATGCCTAGGGCTACCTAGCAATGTATTGCTTGAAGAGCACAGAAAGACCTACATGTGTTTAGATCAAGAGTTTCGTTTTTAACCCCCGCAGGTTTGGATGTTTCATGGTTTGAGGGAAGCTCTCGGACTATTTGCCAAGTTTTCATTTTGATAAAATCTTGTTGTTCTGGGCAACTTGCAAAATGGCTATGAATTCCACCTACCTTCATGACAGGAAAAAGATAGAAATCAAAGGCTGAAAAGATATAGAGCAGTAAACACAGTAAACAAAGACCAGAGTAAAATGTAAGCCATTGTTTTAATGCCTTATATATAGTGTTTTGCTATCACATTGGTTAAATACACCTCTAATCCCCATGGTACTATCTTTGACTCAGAGCCTTGCCTTACCACATACCATTCTGCACTTGTTTACAGTATGAGAGCTGAGACAAGAAGGCAGGCCATTGCCTTACTGGACCTCAGCTGGGAAATTTTACATCAGGCAACAAATTTTTCACCAATCTGTGCATGTCCACAAATAACCACAAAAAATGCCCCAACTATAGATTTTAGAACTGTAAGTAAATTTTAGCAAATAGGCAAATTTGCAAATATGGAATCCATGAATAATGAGGATTGTAAATGAGTGAATATATACTTTTAAATTGAGCCATTTTGGAGGAGAGGCTGACATTCTCTCTTTTTTCCATTTGTTGCTGTTGTATTTGCCTCACTCAAGAAATTGCGGTAATTCTTACAAAGCTGCATGGAGGGTGGCATCATTTTAAACTGGAGGGAAAAAGGCTTCTGAGTGGTTGCCATGTAAAAATCACTGAAATAATTCTGGAGGTGACTGGCAATTTAACCAGTCATGAGATATGGTTCAGAGCTTGAGAAACAGTAGAATGTGGCAGTTAAAACGTAGGCTCCAGAATGAGAAATATTGAATTTACATCACAAACCCACTATTTCCTAGCTGTGTGATTTTAAGCAAATGATCTAACAACTCTAATCTTCAGTGTTCTTATCTGTAAAATGGAAATAATGTTAATAATGTATTATAGCGTTGTGAGGAGTAGCTGAATTAAATTAGCACACAATGTAAACGTGTTCTATCACAGAGAGGTTTGTTCAATATTTTTAAGCTATATCCATGTATTTGAGATGTATGTTTCATTTGCATTTTCTTGGTGCAGTTATTAATGGTACTCTCTTTCAATCTCAAAATGTCCTAGTTTGAATGATTAATTTTATGATCAATTTGCTAAAATAAAAAACTTATAGTTCTTTATTTAGATTGGCACTGTTTGTAACTCATGTTGTCAGGATTGAATGAGACAATATAAGGCAAAGCCTTATTTGAGATCTATGAGAATAGTGCTGTAGTCAACTGTTAAGTAGGCCTTCACCATGGCAGAGAGAACAAAAGGCACATATGCCAGCATGTTGCCATACTGGGACTAAATATGTGGTAAATCAAGATTTTCATCCTTTATTTCAGTTTAGGTTATTTTTGTCTTGTCACTGTTATAAAATCCAAGTCCAGGGAAATCAGGATTGTCCTAGGAAAACTGAGATCAGTAGCTACCTGAAAGGAAGTGTACTTGCTCTGACTAGATTTTTAAATTTACCACCTCCAATTTATAGGAATTAACCAAAGTTGAAAGCTATTTGTGAGCTTCCATAAACACAACCATTTTGTAATTAGTCCCTCCGGAAAGAGGAGCAGTATTGGGTATCAGAAGGTACCTTGCAGTTAGTAGAGGTAAGATTTTGTTAAATAGTTGTCTTTTAGTGGGTAAGTAAAATGTTGTTAAACCTAGGAAACACACTGTAAGCAATCAGTTGATCATGTCTGTTTCAGGGATGAAGTTTTCCTTTTTTTATTTTAACACTTTCCCTGCTATAACCGAGCTAATAACTTTAAGATGCCACAAAGATCTCAGGGCATTATTTAGATGGATCTTCTTTGGGGGAACATATGTTTTTCTTTAGTGGAAGCTTAATATTTTGTAAGTTTTTGGTTATGACAGTTTCTTAACATTTCTAGAAAGTGATTGCATAGCAAAAGAAAAGAACAAAATACATTTTCCAATTAAAGCCCACTTTGGTTTTAAAAAAGTGAATTATTTTTCTTCAGTCAAGTTACTGAAGGAATTTGGAGAGTAAAAACCACCTAAAAATAACAATAAAATAATGGATAAATAGCATTGTAGTCATATAACAGAATTCCATATGACAGATAAAAGAAATGAGTTAAATATGTATATATAAACAATGATAGTTTAAAAAATGATGTTGAGGAAAATTATGGATACAGGGGCTATTTAAGTAAAGTAAAAACACGAAATACTATGCTATGTATTTTTCATGAAATCTTATATAAGTAGATAATTTTTGATAAAATATTAAAAAATAAATGTAAAGGGCAGCTATCAAATAAAGGATAACTACTCACCATATAGAAAAACTTTCTCTGAAGAGCAGGAGATCCTATTGGGAAGAGAAGGAAGAGGTGCTTCAACTTGATCTGTAAGGCATCGTTTATTTTGTTATTGAGTGGCCTGAAGCAAATTTGGAAAACATTCCTCAGAAACTTGAAGGAGGATCCAGACAGGGCTGGTGCTCAGAACACTGAGGAGATGGCACAGGATGACTGCTCCCTCTAGGACTTCTGAGAGAGGATGCTAAGGCTGATTGTGGGAGTGCTGCAATTCAAATGCTGGAGACTGGGAACAAGTGCTGATGCTAAGCCGATGCTGATAGGAGCAGCAAAGCAAAGACATCCCTTCCTTCTCCCACCTTTCAGTCTTCCTCTGGTACCTTCTAATGGCAAAACCTAACCAGAATTTCCTTGGAAGATGAGTCTGAAAATGTGTCTGATTCCAAGCATTACAGAGCAGAGTATAGAAAGTGTATTTATTGCTGAGAGACAATTGATAATTGATTGGCACTGTTTGTAACTCATGTTGTCAGGGTTGAATGAGACAATATATGCAAAATATTGTACCTGGCACATAGTCTATCCTTAATAATTTCTAGCTGAAATAAATAATAATCAAATACTTAGCAGCTATTTATAATGCAAAGAATCTCAGTGAGTTCTGTGGCTGACACACAAATGGTACACAAGCTAAGTATCTATTGCTATATAAAAAACTACCCTTAAAATACAATGGCTTTGTAACAACAGTCATGTTATTTCATCTTATGAATTTGTGGATCTGGAGTTTGAGCAGTTCTAGATGGCTTATTCTTCTGCTCCACGTGTCACTGAGCAGGGTCACATGATGGCATTCAGCTGGCAGCTGGGTTGGTTTGGAAGGGTCAACATGACTTCACTTTTTATTTGGTACTTCGTCAGAGAGAGCAGAAAGGCTGAGCTCAACCAGGTGATTTTCCTTCTATGTGTATTTTCAGGGGCTCTCCATAGGCCCCCTCCAGAGGGGAGCCTGTTTACATGGCTGCTCAGTGCTCCAAGAGATACAGACTGACAGAGCAACACACCATTCTTCTGACGTGTTAGTTTTCCTATTTTACAAAACTTCTGTTATTAAAGTACCTACTCAGCCATCGTCAAAAAGTCTGAAAACAATAAATGCTGGAGATAGTGTGGAGAAAATGGAAACCTCCTACACTCTTGGTGGGAATGTGAATTGGTTCAGCCACTATGGAGAACAGTATGGAGCTTCCTTAAAAAACTACAAATAGAATTACCATATGACCCAGCAATCCCACTACTGGGCATATACCTGGAGAAAACCATAATCCAAAAGATACATGCACCCCAATGTTCATTGCAGCACTATTTACAATAGCCAGGATATGGAAACAATCTAAATGTCCAATGACAGATGAATGGATAAAGATGTGGTGCATATATACAATGGAATATTACTCAGCCATAAAAAGGAATGAAATTGTGCCATTTGCAGAGACGTGGATGGACCTACAGTCTGTCATACAGAGTGAAGTAAGTCAGAAAGAGAAAAACAATTATCATATAATATTGCTTATATGTGGAATCTAGAAAAATGGTACAGATTAACTTATTTGCAAAGCAGAAATAGAGACACAGATGTAGAGAATAAACGTATGGATACCAAGGGGTGAAGGGTTGGTCAGATGAATTGGGAGATTGGGATTGACATATATACACTACTATGTATAAAATAGATAACTAATGAGAACCTACTGTATAGAACAGGGAACTCTACTCAATGCTCTTTGGTGATCTAAATGGGAAGGAAATCCAAAAAAGAGGGGATATATGTATACGTGTAGCTGATTCACTTTTCTGTATATCAGAAATGAACACAGCGTTGTAAAGCAACTATACTCCAATAAAAATTAGTTAAAACAATTAAAGTACCTACGTCCATACAATGATTATAAGGGAAAACATTCAGACAGAGGGGCATGGTCCCAGAGAAAGGATAAAGATGATTTTACTAGAATGTTTTCTGTACAGTGGACACAGGGACTCTTCACCCAGAACCCTCTCAGTTCTGAAGGGTTTGTTGGTCCAGCTTCTGGAAGTGAAGATCCATGGACAGCCTTTGGCTATAGGTTCCTTCAGAGATAGTCTTAGCTGTAATCAGTTCACGAATAGTACCCTGAAACAACAGGGGCATGAATGCAGTGCTTAACCTGCAGGAGCCAAGTGGGCACAATTATTGTAATGAATGGCATTAGGGAGTCCTGACCCACAAAGCATTATAGAGATGATTAATAGGACCTGGAACCCTAGGAACAAAATAGAAAGGAAGCCAGAAAGGAGATCAACCATCTCCCCTGCCTCACAAGTGCATTCCCTTTATGTTCCCCTTTGATAAGATCCCCGTGGGGCTTATCAAAACCTTTTTCTTTTGGTTTGAATTTACCAGTCTGGCCTTAGCCCAGGAACCCCAAAGCACTCCACCCACAGACTCTGATACAGACATGTGCCCCAAGTCCTGTCTTTCTCTCTGTCTGCACTCTGTCTTGACCTCCCTATGTGGCCCCTCAAAGCATGCCATGTACTTCTTCCAGGACCTTCCTCCAGTAATAAACTTCTCTATTTCAGTTCCTCTTGTGGTCAGTTTCTGAACTGCAGTTCACAATCTGGCACCCTGTGTTCCACTTAAGTATTAATTTGGTAAGTGTGTTAACACTAGCCAATGTTATTTCTCCATTCTCTGAATATATAGTGGGAATAGACCTAATTAGTAGTTAGCACAGGCCCACATAAGGTCCTTGGTCTGTAGAGTAAAAGTTAACATAGTAGCAAAGTCCAAGTGAAAGGATCTTTCCTCCTGTCTTTCTCTCCTAAACCAATAAAATAAAATAAGGACATTGTTATCCTTGGGGATGGCAGAAACTAATGCCACTCACATAGCTCTAAAGTATGCAGGTGTGGTGACACTCATCCTAGTGCTGTTTAATTTACCAATCTACCTTTTGTTAGAAACTAGGTGGAGCCTGGACAACACAGTAGACTCAACTGGGGTCACAAACTCAGTGAAGTAGTGGCCCCAACTGTAGCCCCCGTGCCAGGTATGCTATCTTTGATTGAGCATAGTAACACAGTCTCAGGTGTGTGGTATGCTGTCTCTAACTTAAGGAATAATATTTCCTTCCCTGTTAGAAAAGAGAATCATAAATAGTTTGTATTCACATGGAATGGACAACAATATACATTCACATTTCCCCCCCGCAGGGCTACCATTGTCTCATTCTCCTTCATAGTATATTATGCTAAAGAAGCTTGGACTCTCTGGACGTCCCACAGAACAACACAATGATTCACTATATTGATTAATCAAATGGAATAAGCATGAGCTGGTTACCATTTTGGAGGTGTTGGTAAGACAAATACCCTTCAGAGGGTGGGAGATAAAGCTTATGAAGTTTCATTGGCCTGTCATGTCAGTGACATTTTTAGGGAGCAATGGTTATGAGCACCCTGGGATATTCTATCCAAAGTGAAGAATGAATTATTGCATCATTTATATCCCACCACAAAGAAGGACATGTTGGAATTCCCTGGAGGTCCAGTGGTTAGGACTCAGAGCTTTCACTGCTGGGGCCCAGGTTCAATCCCTGGATGGGGAACTAAAATCCCATAAGCCAGGTGGCGTGGCCAGCACAAACAAACAAAAAAGGACATGTAATGTCTGATAAGCCTCTTCTGTTATGCAGGCAGCATATTCTTCATGGAGGAATATTGTCCAAGCTGTCATCTTTGATTGGAACTCAGAAAAGGAAAGCACTCTGCAGAAGGACCAAGCTGTGATACAATAGCCTGAGTGCTTGGGCCAGAAGATACAGAAGATATTGTACTATTTATAGTATCCATATGCAGATATTCTCAACCTTGTACCTAATAAGAGAAATGAACATTAAACTATAGTAAGATATCAAAAAAAAATTTATAGTATTAATGGTGGAAAATGAGGCCACGGTGAGTTTATGGCAAACCCCAATGGGAGAATCACAACATAGACTCTGTGCCATCTGCAGAGGAAAATTATCCTACTGGTAGAGATGAAATGTCAGGAGATCATGCAGCCACAGCTCTCCATCATAAGTTGGGTTCTGTGAGAACCACGAATCCATAAGGCTAGTCACGTTCAGGAAAAATCCATTATAAGATGAAAGTGGCACGTTTGGGACCAAACATGAGCAAGACAAAGGTAAAAAACAAGCTATATAAGCAAGTAGCTCAGATTCCTGTGTATATCTACTCCTGTTCCAGTAGCACCTCTTTCTCAAATTAGGAGAAACTGTGGACTCTCTATAGTTAGAGGTCCTAGTTCCTAGAGGAGGAACACTCCCATTATAGCACATAGCAAGAGTCCCACAGACTGGGAGAAAATAATTGTGATTCATTTATCAAATGAACTTGCATCCAGAATATGTAAAGAAATACAATAACTTAATAATTAGAATAAGAATAACTCAATGTTGAAAAATGAGCAAAAGATCCTACCAGGCACTTCACATGAGAAGATATATAAATAGCCAAAAAGGAAAGGAAATTATGCTCAATTTCATTAATCATATTCTTAAATTCAAATGAAACCATGATGAGATACTACTACACAGTGATTAAACTGGCTAAAATGTTAAGAAGATTGGTCATATCAAGTGTTGTTGGAGATGCAGAGTGACTAATATTCATACACTGCTGGTAGTAATGTAAAATGGAACTGGAAAAATTTGAGTTTCTTAAAAGTCAAACATATATCCCCCATATGCTCCAGCCATTCTACTCCTAAGTATTTAAATAGAAGTAAAAACATATGTCCACCCAAAGACTTATTATGTATTGATACAAAGTTCATAGAAGATTTATGTGTAATGGCCAAAAACTGAGACAACCCAAATGTTCATCAGCAATAGAATCAATAAACAGAAAACACATGCTGTACTCATAAAACGGAATACTACTCAGCAACAATAAAAAAACAATAATTGATTCATGCAACAACATTCATACTCAAAAGCATTATGATAGGTGAAAAGAAGGTAGGCCAAAAAAAGTATATATTCTATGATTACATTTACATAAAATTCTAGAAAATTCAAACTAATCTTTAGTGTTAGAGAGTACATTACTGGTTGCCTAACAATGGGAGTAGAGGAAACAATGGATTACAAAGGACCATGAAGAAAATTTGGGGCAAAATGAAAATATTGATTATCTTGATTTTGGTTATTATTTTATAGATGAATACTATTTCAAAACTGATAACACTTTCTATGACTACATTTATATGAGTACTTTATTCTTCAATTATTCTTCAATACAATTTTAGAATGAAAGCTGAGAAATACCAGATATTATAAAATCCCCCAAAATCATCAGAATATTTTTATTTCTGAACTGCGTGACACATTTTACTTTTTCCCTACAATTTTGCCTCGTAACTCTTTGATCTCCTTTTCATATAATAACAATTGTGTAGTATTACTTTTTAGAATTGAAAAGTAACTCAGGTTTCTCTCTAGAATGGTTAATCAAAAAAATTTTGATAGTATTGAAGAATTTCTTTAAACCTCACAACTCATTAACAATCTAAAATTTTTAGATTAATTAGCAATTTTTGGGAAGAAGTTTCAAGTTGCTTTCATATATTACCTCATACAGAACTATTTACTATTTTTAGTGCTGTTACAGGTTTGTGACCTACAAACTCAGGAGTTCTGACATATTCTATTTTGCTATCAAAAAGAAAAAAATAAAACTGTGGTGCATTATAATTGCCTATGTTGCATTACAAGTGTATTCTTGACAGAAGAGAATTTCTGTTTTGACAGGGCATGGATGAAGAATACTGGGTGGATATTCCCCTTAGAGTTTCACATATCTAATGATTGGAAAAGTTCTCCAGAGAAGGTAAGCTCCTGGGTTCATAAATTTTAAACCTTTTTTCTGCTCCAATAACCACATGCTTTTGTTGCCAGACACTGTAGGATGCCTTGATATCATAGAATGACCTCTGGCTTTGTGCCTCTCTGTCACAATGCCAGATGAGTTAACCCAGTGTATGGTATTCCTAGAAACGGTCTATGGAAACTAAAACATGATGACTAATAATAACTTTGTAACATAAGGTAGTGACTGCAAACCACATAAATACATCCTGTTAAACCTAAACCAAGTGTATGTCTATCATTTATTCTATCTCATAACTGAATCACAAAAACACCTGGGGCCACTCCAAAGTCACTTGACACAAAAAGAATTGTAATGGAGGAGAGAGCGAGTGGAAAGAGGTACCAGTGGTAACCATTTGTGGTTAAAATACCTCACTTTTGTGAAATTTTTCTGTATGATATAGTTATATATTGTGTATTTTATATATGTGTGTAATATACAAATACACACATAAAAATGTATGTGTGTGTGTATATACACACAGGGTGTAGATAATGAATTATCTTCAAGCTATCTATTCTCACATATCCCTTGGGAACATTTTTGTATATTTTGAGAAGTACATGTACCCTAGTATGAATAGATGATTTTTTTTTTTTTTTTTTTTTTTTTTTGGTGGTACACGGGCCTTTCACTATTGTGACCTCTCCCGTTGTGGAGCCCAGGCTCCAGATGCGCAGGCTCAGCGGCCATGGCTCATGGGCCCAGCCGCTCCGCGGCATGTGGGATCTTCCCGGACCGGGGCACGAACCCGTGTCCCCTGCATTGGCAGGCGGACTCTCAACCACTGCACCACCAGGGAAGCCCTGAATAGCTGATTTTAAGGGTCCTGTTGGACACAAGCTGGGTCAGGTTTGAGCTACAAAAGGAAATGGAAAAGCTTGGGCTTGGAGATAATTCATTGTATACTGAAATGTTTTAAAGACTCAATTCAGGAAACTTAGAATGCCCTCTTTCTTCTCTCTACCTACCTACACACACACCACACACACACACACACACACACACACACACACTCTCTCTCTCTCTCTCTCCTATGGAGAAGTATTTTTAAGCTATAGAAACTTACTCTGGCTGACTTAAGAAGACAAGGATATGTATTGAAAGAACTGCCAGAAAGGTGACTGAGCCTGGCTTGGAGAATAGGTGGGACTGGGGAGGTATGCAGCATTGAAGAACAATGACAAAATTATGCCACTAAACCAATTCAGTGTGCGTACTTACTGCTGTGAAACCCTGGACTCATCTTGCAAACCTGCCGTATGTTGATTCTTGACACTGGAAGCTGCCACTGCTGACCCAGGAAACTCCTTGTTGCTGCCACTGATGCTACCATCACCTGCATCAAAATGTGCTCCCCATGATGCCTTCTCCCATTGTGTTACTGTCTCTCAGTTCCAAGTTTAGAGGTAATACCTTCTAGGTCAAGTGCTCGTGCCTTTGAGGCAAAGAAAATAAATAAATGAGCATCTGGCATCTTCAACATCTGTTATTAAAGCCAGGCTCTGCCTTTTTCTAAGATTCACATGGTGAGGAATTCCACAAATGTAAGAATGGGACTCAAATTCTGGGCCACAAAAAAAAGATGATAAAGACATAGGATCAAAAAGAACACAGTAGCTCTTAGCCTTCTGAACAATGGAGACCTGGACATCTATCCTCTTCTTCTACTAAACAAAAAAGTAAATACAAGATAAATGCGATTCTTACGTGCAATCATAATTAAGGTCTGCTGCTATTTTCTGCTTTCTGGCTGTGCCCCCTCCCCACACAAGTTTCCTCATTCTTGACTTGACACAAGGTTACTCTGAGAAATAAGGCTAAAAAAGAGGGACTTGATATTTTGGTTGGGTTAGATGGTATCTGTTATGGGCTGAATTGTGTCCCACCCCCGAATTCATATGTTGAAGACTTAAGACCCAGTATCTCAGAATGAGACTATATTTGGAGATCAAGTTATCAAGGTAAAATGAGACCCTTAGGGTGGGCCCTAATACAGTCTGACTGATGTCTTTATAAGAAGAGGAAATTTGGACACCAAAAGACACTAGGGATTCATGTGCAAGACAAATGTCATGTAAAGACACAGCAAGAAAGTGACCATCTCTGAGCCAAGGAGTGAGGCCTCAGAAGAAACCAAACCTGCCAACACCTTGATCTTGGATTTCTGGCTTTTGGAACTGTGCGAAAATAAATTTCTGTTGTTTAAGCCACCAAGTCTGTGGTATTTTGTTATGGAGCCCTGGCAAAATAAGACAGTATCCAAGTAAGTACTGGTGTGGCTCTACATTACAATGTGGTAGAGAATAATTTGATGTACGGGGGCAGAAGGATATATAGGGAAGCAGCTAATAAACTCTTGTGATAGAAGATAGTCTTCTAGTCCACATGGCCAGATATCAACAATTCATAAAAAGAGGCAACAAGAATGTAAGTTTCCAGAGCTAAATAATAAAGTAAAAGAAACCAATGCAGGGAAGTGTCAGAAACGACCATGTCCAGCATATGAAGCCACAACTTTACCACAAGTTATTAACACAGCAGTTTTTCCTCCAGAGCCTCTGGAAAATTTGATCCATCTTGTTAATCAGTTTTCAGAGTCATGATATAAATAAAAAATTCAGTAGTATATCTTATTAAATAAAGGAAACCAAGAAGATGTTTAATGAAAAGGGATAAACAGCTGGACAATTGGGATCTTTTAAAGGACAATTGGGATCTTTTAAAGGAAACTTGCAATGTATTTACATTCCAAAGACTCAGTCACATATCTATTGTGGCTAAATCATCTGATAGTAAAAAGAAAGCTTCATGAAAATAAAACCTGATGACAGTGTAGCTCTGAAGATTCACTGCCCTTTGGAATAGAACAATTTGCTGAATCAATAGCAATAGTGAGTATGAGTCCTCTAGGACATTCTAGCCTCACTGATAGAGAAGAATACAGTAGTTGGGTTCACTGGTTATGCTGGTGGTGTTTATTGTACTACTCACTATCATACATTATACATGTAAAGTTAGGAGATAAGAAATATAACTAATTATCAACTTCTTCAAAAATGTAAAAGTATGGAAAGTTCCATTTTTAACCACAAATACTCAGTTTATTAAAAAGTAATAATTCTACTTGTAATAATAGCAGACTAGCTCATATTGAATTTATCTTCCCCTACATAAAAATTATAAACTCTGGGGAAAATATTTAGAAACAACTACTTTGAAGGTACTAGAGAAAATATAAACATTTCTATAAGTGCTGCTATACATGCTCTCACAAATTATGATATATTAGGTACTTATTATCCAGTTTGAAATATTCTCTAATCTCATTCTTGATTTCCTTTTTGAAAGGTATTGTTTATTTTTTAAATATGTGGGGCTTTTCTAGATATCTTACATTTATTTCATGGTTAGGGGACACACTGTGTATTACTCCAACATTGTGGAACTTATTGAGACTTGTTTTATGGTCAGAATGTGATATATCTTGGTCAGTGCTCCATGTGGTTTTGAAAAGAATCTATATTCTGCTTTTCAGGATATTGTGGTATATAGATGTCAATTAGGCCAGGGTGATCTAACACACTACCAAGTGTTCGTATCTTCTATACTTGAGCTTTTGTCTAGTTATCCTATCGATTATGTGATAAAGATGAAGATGTGAAAATACTCATCTGTACTTATGGATTTATTTATTTCTCTTTTTTACTGTTTTTGTTTCATGTATTTTGAGGCTCTGTTACTAGGTACATGAAAACATTTATTCTTTTTATGCTTTCCTGACATATTTATTGTTCCTTTTAATATTATAAAATATCCCTCTTTATTTCTGGTAATACTCCATATCTTGAAGATTATTCACTTGATGTAAATATAGTCACCTTGACTTTCTTATGACTAATCTTTGCATGAGGTAAACTTTTCATCCGTTTATTTTCAACCTTTGAGTGATTTCATGTAAAGTGAATCTACCTCAGAAATATATAGTGAGGTCTTAGGTTTTTTTCATCTAGTCAAATTTCCCTTTAGTTGGGAAAGTTTTTTTTTTTTTTAAGATGTTGGGGGTAGGAGTTTTAATTTTTTTATTAATTAATTAATTTATTTTGCTGTGTTGGGTCTTCGTTTCTGTGCGAGGGCTTTCTCTAGTTGTGGCAAGCGGGGGCCACTCTTCATCGCGGTGCATGGGCCTCTCACTATCGCGGCCTCTCTTGTTGTGGAGCACAGGCTCCAGACGCGCAGGCTCAGTAGTTGTGGCTCACGGGCCTAGTTGCTCCGCGGCATGTGGGATCCTCCCAGACCAGGGCTCGAACCTGTGTCCCCTGCATAGCAGGCAGACTCTCAACCACTGTGCCACCGGGGAAGCCCTAGTTGGGAAAGATTTTAAGCAGGATTCAGAAAGCAGTAACCACAGAAGAAAAACTGAAAATTAGAATTCATCAAAATTAGAAATGTATGTCCATCAAAAGGACATCATTTAAAAAATGAACAGGCAAGACAACATACTAGGAGAATACATTTTCAAAACATATATCTGTCAAAAGGTATTGTATACAGACTGTATAAAAAGAATTCCTGAAACTTAACAACAACAAAAAAAAGAATAGTCCAGTGAAAAATAAGTAAAGGTTGAAAGAAATACTTCACAAAGAAACATATTTGAATGGCCAATTTGCATATGAAAAAGTGCTCAGCAGTATTTGTCATCAGGGAAATAAAATTTAATGAAATGCAAATGAAAATCACAATAAGTAACAGTATATATCCACTAAAATAGTTAAAAATAAAAAGGCAACCCAGAAGTTCCACTGTTAGAATTTAATAGAGAGAAATGAAAGCATATATCCACAAAAACGCTTACACAAGAATTTTTATTCATCATATCCCCAAATTAGGCATGATGGTTTATTTTACATGTCAACTTGACTGGGCCATGGGGTGCCCAGATATAACATTATTCTGGGCATGTCTATAAAGCTGTTTTTGGATGAGAAGAACATTTGAATAAGTAGACTGAGTAAAGAGATTGCCCTCCCTAACGTAGGTGGCCCTCATACAATCCACGGAAGGCCTGAATGGAACAAAAGGCTAAGTAAGAGAGAATTCTCTCTTTTTGCCTGTCTTTGAGCTGGGACATCAGTCTTCTCCTGCCTTCAGACTCGGACTTGGACTGGAACTTACACCATAGGCTCTCCTACGTCTTAGGCCTTCAGACTCAGACTGGAAGTATAACATTGCTCTACTAGGCCTCCAGCTTGCCAGCTAAAGATCGTGGTATTTCACACCAGGAAAATCCAAAAGACAACACCAGAATAGACAAATTGTGGTATATTTATACAATAGAATACTGCTCAGCAATAAAATGGAATAAAGTACTTGTATCACAACAATATGGATTAATTTTATAATGCTATACTGATTGAGAGAAGCTGAACATAAGAGCATATACTATGTGATTCCATCCATGTGAAGTTCTAGAAGAGTTAAAACTAATCTGTAGTAAAGAAAATCGAAATCAGAAAACTTGTTGCTTCCCTGGGGTTGGAGGAATTGACTGGGAAGTGCTGTAAGTGATTAATATGTTCTATATTCTGATAAGAATGTGGGTTATACTCACAGGTGTATACATTTGTCAAACCTCACTTAATATTTGCATTTAGTCTGTGTGCATATATGTATATTTATACATATATATAATATTTGTCCATTTACTATTGTCAACATAAAGTAAATTAGTTGATCTTAAAAAAAAAAAAAGGAAAATTTTATTTGAGCCAAATTGAGGATTATAACCTGAGAACAGCCTCTCAGAAAGCTCCAAGAACTGTTCTGCCCATTAGAGGTCAAAGCACAGTTATATAGGTTTTTGAGACAGAGGGCTGTATATTAAATGACATAGTATGTACAATCCAGATCTGTAAGTACAAAGTGGTGGGTCATTGTGGCCCCTTACAAGATCAAGAAGGATGGTTATGTTTTAAGGAGTTGTCCTGTTGGTGCTAGGAGATTGTTGATCTTTATGGTTGAGCAGGTATTTCTGCCAATGGGGAGGTCTGGCTGATGCATAATGCAGATACACAATGCACAGTAGAGGGGAAAGAGGAGGCCAAAACACAGAGAAAATTTTTTATGTTTAAATTGTCCTTGACTTACCTTAGAATATGAATTTTTATTTTATCTCTATATATAATACATGTTAATATATAATATAGTATATTACCTAAGATGACTGAAAACTAGCCAATTCTAAGATAAAAGACAGAAAGACTTACTTGAAACCAGAAAAAGGAAGCAAGTAGCGTTCAATGATTTCTTTCTTGGAAGATGATATGAAATAGCATTTGTGCAGCTTTGACTATTTTAAAAAGAACTCTTACAAATCCTTTTACAGTTCCTTTATTATGGGTCAAATTTTAGCATCCTAAGTACCAGGAGACCGGCATTCTAATTTATCTGTCTGCATTCATCACCATACTATTCCTGTAGTCATTTCACCTTTCTTGGGATTTTATTTGTTTTTTTTAAAACTCAAGATCAGGGTTTCCCAAATTGAGTTCTCAACAACGGAGATTTCAGGAAAATGTAATAAGACTTATATTAAAAAAAAAAAAAAAAGGAGGAGGTGTTCTGAGGTTAAATACATTTGAAGGGATGAATAAAAGAAATCTGTTTTTATTTAATTTCAGGCTTTCTCAGAACCTAAGAGTTAAATTAACATGAGACAGAGTAACAGGAGAAAATAAAATTTAATTTCATATGTACGGGAACCCCACATACGTGTGAACATCAGAGATCCCACATGCATGAGAGGTTCAAAGACAGAAAGGTAAAATGAGGCCTGTATTCCATCCAGAGCTGAGAAATGGGATAGGGGACAAGGACTTCCAAGGACAGGAGGGTCATTCACAAAACAAGAAGGGTAGCTGTTAGATGTTTGCCCTACCATATAGATGGGGCCATTTAGATAAAATTTATCTCTGGTAATAACTCTTTTCTGTGAAAAAAAATCCCCAATTTAAATTCTTCTAGGTAGTTAAGGGAGGGGCAGTAGTTTCTCTTGAACCTTCAGGGTCTTGATTACCTTTAGCTCAAAATAATCCTCATGAAAAAGTGAAACATTTGGGGGAAGCTTGTTCTGAACTCCTACAAGTGTCGAGGGTTGATGATAAACAATAAATTCAGGAAAAATCTTGAAAATATACTAAGATCCATTAATCAGAGAACATGAGTTCTGGAGATCCAGATAAAAGGTTCAGGAGTGAAGTGAGATAGCATAGGGGAATGGCTCCCATCAGGGGACATCAGAAGCAGGACATGATGAGAGTTTGGGGAATAATGGATGATGAATGAAGCTTGGCCCCTGGGAGGTGACTGATGAAACAGGTCGATGAGGCCTGGGGAGAATGGTTCAGAGGAACTCTAAAAGGAGTTGGGCAGCCACATCTGGAATGTGGATTCAGAATCCTTTTGTTCAGTGAGATGGTGGCAGACAGTTTCTTTAGGCCAAATGCAGCAGGAAAGGCCAGCTGCTCCCTCAGGCTGTGCCTGGAGGATGGAGAAGATACAGGTGATACCATTAGAGAAACAGAATATTGAAAGGGCAGAATGAAAAGGATAAAAATGTTTTGGCTGACAAAGCAGAGCTGGTTCAGAGGGAAAACAATAAAAATAGCTGCCCTCACTACAGGCGGGTTTTTCATATTCTAATACTGTAAGAGTCAGTTGCCCAAAAGGAAATATTTTTGTGATGAACTCTCAGGGCATACAATGTCACACGGGTTTCTTAATTATTCAGGAAGCATGAGAGAAAACTTGATAAATGAGAACGAAGAAAATTACTGAAAGCTAGAATTCTTGTGAGGCTGAGATGGGAGGGCATAGAAACATAACTATTGATTATTCAAACTTGAAGTATTATTCATAGGAATTCTGAGCTTCCTAGCACTTTGGACTGAACTTCTCATAAAGAGAAAGAGAAGCTAGAGTGAGACATATTGAGAGAGCAGGAGACTGGGGCAAAGTTGTTCCCACTGTCCTACTCTCTCTATAACCAGTTTTGTTTCAGGAAGGGGACCCCTTCCAGTGTCCAAGCGTGGGCTCTTGTCTAACATAGAGAAATGAATTGTCCAAGGAGACACACGTGCTGACAAAGCAAAGGCTTTATTGAGAAGGGGCGTCTGGGTGGAGAGCAGCAGAGAAAGGGAACCCAGGAGAACTGCTCTGCCACGTTGCTCGCAGTCTCAGGTTTTATGGTAATGGGGTTAGGTTCTGGGTTGTCTCTGGCCAATCATTTTGCTTGGCCCATATTGGGTCTGACTCAGGGTCCTTCCTGGTGGTGTGTGCCTCTCTCAGCCAAGATGGATTTCATCGAGAAGGATTTTGGGAGGTTGGTAGGATATATTATGGACTGATGTCTCCTCCCTTTTTTGGCCCCTGCCTAATTCTCCTGATTAGTTTCCTTATCAGCACCTGTTGTTGCGAGACAGCTCATGCAAGTGGTTATCATCATGCCTGGCCAAGGTATGCGATTTCAGTCAGCTGTTCCATAACAGTTTGATTCCATAGAGATAATGTTTTCCTCGGTCAGCCCTAGGTTCGGTATAAGATTCTTGGGGATCTAAATTAGTTTGGATTTTTCCTGAAAATTCTTTCTAGGCCTAGGTTGATCAGGAAATCTCTGAAACTCATCTGTTTCTCCCCAAATTCTTCCAGACTGGGTATGTATTAAGGCCAATTTGAATCTTTTGAAACTCTATGGGTTAAATTTAGATGCTCTTTATACAGTTGAAACAGAGTCCCCCTAAAACCAAGTTCTCCTGCTAAGTTTATGATTAAACTCTCTATCCAAAACTTTATTCTGTTTCTTGTCCTACCTCAATTCAGGATTGAGGAATATCAAAGAAAAGGGGGGGGCTGAAACCGAGCAGGACCCTGTGTGGCCCTTCATGTCCCCTGTTTCTTGTTTGTGGAAAAATGTTTTAGTTTTCTAGACCTTCCCCAAGTTCCAAAGAGCAGGCACAAGCTGCTACTAATTATGGGAAATGAGGGAATTCAGAAACAAAGGATAAGCAGTTCAACAAGAAAAGCAATGACAACAGTTCAGCAATAAAACAGAGTCCTAGTTCCTCCTTGAGGGATATACATAACAATCTGACACATATCTTTGAGTTGTTCTGTGAGAACTAAGACCCCCCCACCCACCCACCCAGATGGAGGATGATGACTACATGCTGAGCACTAGCACTAGACCCCAGACTGGTTGGAACCAGAGAGCTGATGATTAAGATTCCTGAAAACCACACTGATATCTCACTACCAGTCAATCAGAAGAAAGTCATGCACCCTGCAGCCCTCACCCC
This sequence comes from Delphinus delphis, assembly GCF_949987515.2. NCBI lineage: Eukaryota > Metazoa > Chordata > Mammalia > Artiodactyla > Delphinidae > Delphinus > Delphinus delphis. Next base: position 46,911,586 of record NC_082694.2, on the reverse strand, counting down.
CAAATGTTGCCTTAAAAATCCCTTCCTTGAAAGGCACTGGGGGGCTTGGTTTTTTTGAGCATAGGCTGCCCATACTCCTTGCTTGGTGCCCCACAAATAAACGCCATACTTTCCCTCACCACAACCCAGTGTCAGTAAATTGGCTTTGCTACACAGCAGGCCTGACCCAAGTTTGGTTCAGTAATATTGTCCCTTAACCATCAGGAGCATAAGAGGGAAATCTTGGATGTTTTTAAAAAATCTATTTCCTGCTTTTAAATACCAATATTCTAAAAAATAAGAATGGTAGGAAACATACTGATATTGACTTTCAGAAAATTAATGCCCTAAATATGTTTTATAGAATGTGATACTTTGTAGGAAATCTGTTTTCAAAAAGTGAAACATCTTCAAAATTACTTTAAACCTTTAGGCACATTTCTTCAAATGGAAGAGATGCAAATTTTCTTAAATTGGGTTCAATCTGAATGTTAGCAGAAGAGCATGGGAAAGTAAAATGATGTGATTGAAATTGACTAGTAACTATTTTATTTTTAGTCTAAGAAGGCTGATAGGAAAAGAGATGGATTGAGAGTGAACAAAAACAAGTTAAAAGGATAATTAGGGATGTGAAAAGAAATATATGTCATTCAGACCAGATTATTACTAAGGAAATGTATTTGAACTGTACATGAAAGAAAAGCAGCCCTAATAAAATTAAAGAGTAGAGAATTAAAGAGAAGTTATCAGGAAATGGAGGATTTTTATATCACTATTTCCCTTTTGCATTTAATGTGAAGTAAGAAAAAAGAGAGCTGCCTAGGGCATAGAGCATATTTCTTAGAGTAACTGTGGAAGAGACCATTGGAAAAAAAAGATTGGAACATCGTAAGGCAAAGCAAGTATAAATACCAAGTCCAAATACCTGTGATTCATGACTCTGAAAGGACAAGAGAATAGGAAGAACAAAGTCATGCTTTGAATTAATTGCTTTCACCATATCTCAGAAGCTGGATGAGTACACTACCTGGCTCTTTTAAAGTGGGAAATGATAACCACAGGAAAATTATTCTTAATTGGCTTATGAGAGGGCAACATGAAATTGCCAGTTAGAAAGGGTGGTTTTGAATTTGGTGAGGTTAGAAAGAATCTCAAGATGATGTTAAAAACAGTGAAGATAAGGGAAAGAAAGGGGACAGGGAGAAACCAATCAAGATCTTGCTAAAAATCACATAATTTTATAACTGGAAAATGCTTTAGAACTTATGTACTCCAATTCCCTTATTTTTCATATGAGGTAGCAGGTTTCAGGACTCTAATCTGGTTCCTCGAACTCAGCTCATTGTCCTCTAGCCACTCCACTACTTTCCTTATTTTTATCCTAGCATCTTTGCAGGTGAGAACAGGGTGCTTTATACGTGACGATGCCTAGAAGTCATAGTTGGAGGATGGGTTTTCTAAAGCCTGGCTCTCAGCCCTTCATGCTTCTATTCTTCAGAGAGTGTCAAATTTAACTTAAGTTAATTAAAATAGAATAAACCCCCAAATTCAGTTTCTTAGTCACAATAGCCACATTTCGAGTACTCGGTAGCCACATGTTGATAGTGGTTACCATGTTGAACAGTGCTGATAAAGATCATTCTTGTCATTTCTGTTTTGTTATATTCATTTGTTTTATTTTTTAGATTCCACATATAAGTGATAATATACTGTATTTGTCTTTCTCTGTCTGACTTATTTCACTAAGCATAATAATCTCTAGGTTCATCCACGTATTTGAATGGCAAAATTTCACTTTATTACGGCTGAGTAGTATTCCATTGTGTGTGTGTGTATACAGACACACACACACACACACACACACACACACCACCTCTTCTCAATCTGTTGATGGACACTTAGGTTGCTTCCATATCTTGGCTATTGTAAATAATGATGCTATGAACATTGGGGTGCGTGTATCTTTTTAAATTAGTGTTTTCATTTTCCTCAGATACATACCACATGGATCACAAGGTAGTTCTAGTTTTAGTTTTTTAAGGAATCTCCATACTGTTTTCCATGATGACTGTACCAATTTATATTCCCATCAACAGTGTACAAGTGTTCATCTCCACATCCTCACCAACATTTGTTATTTGTACACTTTTTGACAGATATAGAGAACAAACTAGTGGTTGCCAAAGGCGAGAGGGAAGGAGGGATGGACGAAGCAGGGGCAGGGAATTAAGAGGTACAAACTACTATATATAAAATAAATAAGCTACAAGGATATGTTGTACAGTACAAGAAATATAGTCAATATTTATAATAAATTTAAATGGAGTATAATCTATAAAAATATTGAATCACTATGTTGTATACCTGAAACTAATATTGTAAATCCACTTTACTTCAATTTAAAAAATTTCAAAAGGGGCATTTCTGTTGTCACAGAAAGTCCTATTAGAAATGGACAGCACCACGTGGAGACTGTGATTATGTTCCAGACTGTGTGACTTTTAGCTATAACTTATACCTGAAATTAAGGCCCCTCTTCTACTTTCCATAGGATAATCTTCCCATAATGAATTAGGAAATATGAACATAGTTTTTCCTCAACCATTAGACAGCTGACTGGTGATGTTACCTGTATTGATCTCTTCTGCTCTTTGTTTCACCTTCCTTAAATGTTAAGATAGAAAAAATAGAGCCTGCTAATCTCACAGGGCTATTGAAAAGGCCAACAAGAAAGCGGCAAAACACCCAATAATTATGAACTTTATTATTATGATGGTGATGGTTAAAGATGATGTGGTATTTTAAAATCCATTTTAAGAAGGCTGTATGGTTTTTTCTTTTCTCCCATTTTCAAAAACATTTGCAGCTTTTAGAGTCCTGGTTATTTTTCCGTTATCTCTTTAACGCTTAGATTATCTAAGCAGTGATAAAATCCTTATACATTCTTTTTTTTCCAAGTAAAAATATATAAACTAATATTTAGATTTAGGGTAAGGGCCAAACAGAGTTAGAAATTAAGATCTGATTGAAAATTTTGGAGTTGACACACCAGGTTAAATCAAACTTGAAGAGGTTCTAATCTCACAGTGTCATATTAATGGCTTATATTTATTTCTCAAATCAGCTATTTTAATTAGGTAAAAGCACAGGCAGGATGCTCACTTTTACCCATGCAGGTAACTGGCAATCCAGCTAGCCAAATACCTGCAAAATTCTAGAATAGTGAGCTCTTTATCCAAAACATTTAGAAGATACTGGACTCTGGAAAAGTGGTTTAAAGGTAGCTTTTAGCTAAAACTACAATCAGGTACTTTGAAAGGCTCTTTTTCTTCTTTTCCACTCATCCATCTGACATATACCATCTGTCAGATCATGCTGGGTCGCCTCTGTCATCCTTCTGCTCATCTTGAAAGAGATAGGGCTTTTGAACATTTTTATTTCTCATGAATTTCCCCATGAAAATGCAGAGGATTTCTTACTGGCTCAACATTTCTATCTATAGAAGATTAGGAGCTAGTGTCTGTCCACAGGGTATCTACTCCCTTAGGCTAACCAATACATAAGGTTGATCACGGACATACCGTAGATAATCATGGACCTATTCCATGGTATATACTATTGCTTCTCAAACTTTAATATGTATAGGAATGTCTTGGGGATCCTGTTAAAGTGCAGATTCTGATTCAGTAGATCTAAGGTGGAGCCTCAGATTCTGCATTCTCCTAGGTGACACTGATGCTGCTGGTCAGTGGACCATATTTTTAGTAGTAAGAGTTTTAACAACAAAAACAAAAGCAATAATAATCATATATATTTTTTTAGCTGTTCACAATATACTTTTGTATGTGTTATCTTTTTTAGAACAAACAATACTGTGAAGTTAGATGTTATGGCTATATATTGCTGTGTAACATACTAACCCAAAATTTAGTTGCTTAAAACAATGACATTTATTTTGTTCAGAGACTTGAAATTTGAACAGGGCTCAGTGGGCATAGCTTGTCTCAGCTCCACAAGACATAACTGGGAGCAGCTCAGATGCTGCAAAATGGACTCACCTAGAGACTTGTTCCTTCCTTTGTCTGATGGTTGATGTCACCCCAGCTGGCACAGTAGCCTAGCCACCTGCACATGGCCTTTCCATGTGGCCTCTTGACTTCTCCACAGCATGGCGACTGGGTTCCAAGAGTGAGAATCTCATGAGAACCACATGGAAGCTAAATAACCTTTTATCAGTTAGCCTTGGAAGTAACATAGCGTCAGTTGTGCCATAGTTACAGACCTGGCCATATTCAAAGAGGGGAAATACAGGCTACACTCCTCAGTGGAAGAGAGTCAACATTGCGTTTTAAAAAGAGCTCGTGCGGTAGGATATATTGGTTTGCCTGCCTTTGGGAAGTGCAGTGTTGCAACACAATTTGATCCATATTACTGATGAAGATGACTGATGGTCAATAGGATGATATCTCACTTAGAATTCAGTTGACAGAGACAGTTTGGGAATCTGTGTAAATATGTTATTATTTGGACTTTTTTTAAGTGTAGAGTGGCATATATAGGTATGTATTGTGTTGTGTAGTATTTAAGAATGTAGGTTTGGGCCCAAGATTTCCTATTTCTCAAATGTGTGACATTGGACCAGTTGCTTAATATTTGTTACCTTTGCTTTCCTTGTTAGTAAAATGAGGCTTTTTCTGTCTTAAATAGTTCTTTGCAGGCTAAAATGAATTAAGGTTTGTAAAGCACTAAGTCTCCTGCCTGGCAGATAATAAGTGCTTAAGAAATGACGACATTTTTATCACCATTGTCATTTCCATTGCTATTACCACTAGGAAAATAACAAAGATTTTTTTTTTCTTTTTCATTAAGGTAAATGCGTTTTTGTTTGTTTTGCCCATGCCCTTTATCTCATTGTGATTGAATGGTATCATTGACTTAGAAAATTTTGATGTTGGTTATTATTATATTAGCTAGCTATTGTATATAGTATTATATGCTAGCTATTGTGAGAGCTTAAATATTTCTGAGTCATATTTGACATATATGGAGCTTCAGAGAAAATGCATTTCTTTGTTGTTGTTGTTGTTGTTTTGCGGTACGCGGGCCTCTCACTGTTGTGGCCTCTCCCGTTGCGGAGCACAGGCTCTGGACGCGCAGGCTCAGTGGCCATGGCTCACGGGCCTAGCCGCTCCGCGACGTGTGGGATCTTCCCGGACCGGGACACGAACCAGTGTCCCCTGCATTGGCAGGCGGACTCTCACCCACTGCACCACCAGGGAAGCCCGAAAATGCATTTTTGAGTTGACTCCAAGATGCACTCTGTGCCTTCATGCCTTGATTTAGTTTCCAGTTCTTGATGGATAGGATCATTACATTGTTCCTTTATCCCCAGTAGCACCTTGTAAGTGATGTGCATAGATCAAGTGATCAGTAGATGTTTGTAGATGTATATAATTAATTTTCAGTTGCTTCTCACTCTTGCTTTCTATGGAGAGACTATATAGTAGTGTTACAAAAAGAAATTAACGTAAGGGAGATTTTCCATAATTGTTAAAAGTCTAATTTTTCTTTCCACTCCAGTGATGTTGTGCCACACTGATTACCTAATATTTTAATTGTGTTTTCTGGTCTTAATTGTGAGCCAGTGAGGAGGAAGGGTTCAACCAGTGCCCAGAGAACAGAACGTGCATTTGAGTGAGAAGACCTGCTCAGACTTTGCTCACAGGTTCTTCAGTTTCATTCAGGAGATACTGACAGCAAATGATTTAAATTCAAGATTTCTTGATATAAAATGGGCAGTGGTAATGTAGGTGTTACTGAATGCAAGTTTATGTCCCGACTCACAGTGTGGGCAAACAATACCAAAACCAGGAGTTTGGAGCAGAGAAAGGTTTATTGCAGGGCAATGCAAGGAGACGGGTGGCTCATGTCCAAAAAGAACCCTGATCCCTCCTAAGGGTTTCAGCAAGGCACTTTCAAAAGAGAGCTGAGGGAGGGGTGTGGTTAGTTTTTACAAACTTCTTGGCGTGGAAATCCTTTGTTTCTGTCCATGTCGGTCAGGGTCAGGTCATGATGTTCCTGTAAACCTCCAACAAAACAAATGTTATTCTCTATTCTGCAACTTTTTATCTCTATATGAATGGGCTCCTAAAGGTCAGACCCTGAGAATGGGCTATCCTGTATATTTCGGGCTGTAGGCAACATTCTTTTACAAAAGGTACAGAGCCAGCATGACTAAGCACGGGCAATGAAACAGAAAGTTTTAAGTAAAAGGAACAGATCTAATAAGGAGTCAGATTTGTTCTTCCTATTACATAGGGAGAATTCGTAATGTGTATATATTTTAAAAATACCTCATTTGATGATGAATTCATTGTGACATAGGCATTTCTGTTATGAGTGATTTTGCTCTGGTCTCTGTTATATTTTCACGTTTACTCCTAAGCAAATTATCGTGCTCCTGAAAAAGAAAAACAAAAATGACTTCATCTTTCCCACATACAAACACACATATGAAAACACTCATAAATGAAAACAATAGAGAGAAGTTGCAAAAAAACAGCCAGTAACTTGTTCTGTATGTTAATGTATTATAATGTTAAGAAGTGCCTCTGAGCCAGCCACCTTGGCATGAGAGGTCCCACAATACCACCGTAATGGACTAAATACACAGGTGCCTGGCTACTTGACAGTACCATGTTTTCCAATCCAGTAAGACATTTTGTAGGAAAGAAAATAGCTGTTTCTGACACACTGCAGGTGGGTATGAATGATAGATGAAGTTTATTGCTCCTTTTACATCGGCATTTTCACTGGCCTCCCTCACAGAACATTAAGGCATTATTTAATTTCTGTTCAAATCTAGATAAGCAAATCTAAAACTTCCCCAAAGCAATATTCTTTTATTCTTCTTTTAGCATATGTTTTCTACATACAGCCAAGCTAAATGTCAGGGCACACCAGTATTCTCATAAAAATTAAGGAGATTTAAAAATAGTTCCTTCAGAATTTTTTGAAATGATTTATTCCTCATTACAAAACTTCCATCCATCTCCCTTTCACATTATTTCTTTCAATACATCATTTTAAGTTTAGATATAGTTAAATATGTATAGCTTCTAAATCTATCTTTCTTAAAGTGTGTTCTAATGAACACAGATGGCATTTTTACATTAATTCATGTTACTTGAAAAAAAATTGTGAATTAGGAAGCATGAAGGGCTAGACTAAAAATAAATTAATATATATAAGCAGGGTTTTTGCTGCAGTACATCTTGAGGCTTTGATGTCCTAGAGTGCAGTGAGAATCTCCAAGAGATTCTCGCCCTTACCATGGCAACCTAGCCCTTGCCTCCACTCTCTACTGAAACTGTTTTTGGGAAGGCCACCAGTGGCTCCTAACCTGCCAAATCCAGGGCACTTTAAAAAAAAAAATGTCATCATTAGAATTCTATTGAATTGACACCATTTGTTACTCTTCAATATTAAAATTTTCTATTGCATTGGGTCCTCAATACCAAACTCTTCTGATTCTATCGTATATCCTACCATACTGGGTCTTAACTGTGTATGGCTTACCTTTCTCGTATGTCTTACCATACCGTGTCTTAACCATGACTATCTTTTTCATGAACTCTCCTTGTGCTCACCATTAACTAGAGCTATTGCTCAAGGCTATCTCCTCAGACCACTTATCTTCTTGTTCCAGACTCTTCTGTATTTTCTCATCTGCTGTAGTTTCAACACCTAGGTACTGCTAATATCTTGATCTTATTTCTAGAAATCTTAGTTACACCTCACATTCATACTCAGCTTCACAGTCAACTACCTGTGAACGTCTCTACCTAAACATACCACAAAAATCTCAAACTCGCTATGCCTAGAAATGAATCAATAAGCATTATCTCACCTTGAATCCTACCTTTTGTCCAAATCTACTGATCTCTCTGTGTTTTCTATTTCAATATCATTATCCTTCCATTTAACCAAGCTGGAAGATTGGGGTATATTCTTGACTTTTCCCATTTGCACATCTCCCACACCTCATTGATTTCAAGTTTGATTCCAGTTAAATGTGGTTGACTATAATGCAATTGGCTAAGTGTTATAAAATAAGAATTAGAAGCCTGTGGGTCACAGAGGAGAAGAAGGAATTATACACTTATAAGGCTTTTCCTCTCTTGTTTCCTACATCTACCCTAGTACAAGCCCTCTATATCGCTTATCTGAACAAGTAAAATAGCTTTTTATCCCGTGTTTAACTTCTCCCCACTTAGACACATGTCTGACCATATCACTGCCCAGCTTAAAGCCTTTCAGTGGTTTCCTATCACCTAAACCTCTGATCAAGAGCTAGATCTGATCCACCTCTCCAATCTCATCTCTAAACATCCTTTACGTTCCATTAAATGTGAGCTATTTGTTATTCATCATATTCAACACACAATTTCTCATCTTTGTGCCCTTGCTCATGTTTCCTCCTTTAATTAGTGTTTTCTTTCTTCCCTTATTCTCCCCTTCATTTATCAAAGACCCACTCAGGTAATCATCTATAGGACTTTTCCCCAGACTCTCCCCCACAAAGACCTTATAAGGATTCCTATTTCTCATTAGGTGCTACTTCTCTGTGCTCCTATTTTGCATAGCTCTATTATTATAGTTATATTTTAGTAATGATTTCTTTGTATATGTCCTTCATAATAGAGTATAAGGTCTTCAAGAGCTGAGCTTGTATTTTAGCCACTTTTTATTCTTAGTACAGTAAATTCCATTCATTCATTGATTAATTAATTCATTCACATATTAATTCAGTAAGTATTTTGTACTGAGGATATAAAAATATCTCTCAAAGATCTCACAATCCAGTTAAAAGGCAGGAGAGTCTACAAGTGACTCTAACACAATGTGCAGAGTGCTATAGAATGGTATATAGAAAGCTGTGTAACACAGAGAAGAAAGAATTTTTACCTCCTTTGCTAGACTCTATGAGGGTACAGAAATAATATAAAATAAGTCAATGCATTAAAATTTTTATTGTATAATTTACTTATTTTCTCTCTCTCTCTTCCATTAGTTCATTTTATTTTTGTTTATAATAATTGTCAATAAGTCAATGAGGCCCTAAAATTTCAAGATAAGTAGGAGGGAAAGAGAGGGAAATAGTCAATGACTTTCCTCTATAACTTTTTTCTAGTCTCCACCATTTTTAACTGGCTGATAAATTGCATTATTTTACAGTCTTCTTGGAACATATGTGAATGTAATCATCATTTGAGTATCAACTTTAGAAAAGGATACTGTGCAGATATGTGGCAGAAACTAGAAAGAAAAAAAATTTTCTGGTTTCATGCAAGACATTTTTGATATGCTATGTAGGAAAAGACTTAGGCGTTAATAAGTGTATTTTGATATACATAAATAAGTGTATATTTGTGGCGAGTGCCATCAGAGATACAGCGATACAGTGCTCTTTCAGCAAAATACTAGGATGATTCAAGAACTGATGTTTGGGGACTGCACTGTTTTATGTTCTCATCGTAGCCCCACTATTTTGTGGATTTGTTTTGTCTTGTTTACCTTGGACAAGCTATGTAGCCTTCCCAAGTTTTGGTTATAATATAGACAGCATTATGTGTATCTCAGGCTTTATTGTGAGGATTAATAAAATTACTTGGAAAAAAAATGCCTAGCATTGAGACTGACAGCAAAATCTTAGTAAATGTCATCAATTACTATTATCATTAATGCTGTAAAAAACTAACATGATTTGAATCGTTATCCTAGCTAGGAATTGTGGTATATGCGTATTATTGTGATGGCTGAATATTTTAATCAAGAAATTCTACTAATCTTTGACATTTTCAGATATCTCAAGTTTTAACAATTTTTGACCATGAATGTAGAAAAACTATAGAGTGTGTGTGTGTACGTACATTTATTTCTGTACATTTATTTCCAATGGCCTTGACAAAGAGAATATTATGCTTTATGTCAGTCTCTATAAGAAACAGCATGTTAGAGGACTCAACATAAAAAAACTTTAGGCCTATTGGTATAATTAAGATTCTTAATTATAACAAATTATATAAACGATAGTATACATATGAACCAGAGAGATGGAGGCCTAATTTATAAGATGCTGAATTTAGTTTGACTGAATGAGCCAGCTTTCCCCTTCTTCCAGTTAGAATTCCTGGTTTGGCCTACCACAATGCCTTAAATAGAGGTGACTGAATAGTTTTCTATAATGTAACATACAAAGCTAAGCTTTAGAAGCTGTTTTCTCCTTTTATTATGCTGTACTCTTTGAGCAAACAAATAGATCAGTTTTAGGTGAGCATGATCAATAATGGTTGGTTAACCATTAACAAATGAACACTTGTAAGTTGGTCAATAACTTGGAGTAAAGTAATGGCACAAGAACACCATTAGTGTGTGAAATAACTTTTTCTAGGAACTTATGGCCTATTTTAAATTACATCGTTTCCAGTTCAAAGGTTTATATTTATGCCACTTGGAAAAAATCTCGAGTATGTAATTTAACTCTTACAGTAGCACTGACAGATCTTGGAAAGAAAGGCTTGTGAGAAGAAGAGAGAATGGAAGTATGAAATATATGATACTTTCATCACAGAATAGGCTATACAAGCATCACTTGTTAAAAACTTCAGGTTTTGTTAGCTCCAAAATAGCACTGTTAAGTGTATAATGGTTTTCTTCTTCTAAAGACAAAAACCGAAGGGCCCATCAGCACATGGGGGATGTTCAGTTGTAAGTAACATTTCATGTCTATCAGTCAGTTTTCCCTAGGTTTTCTCTAATATTGGAAATCAAGCAGGATTGTTCAATTAGTTACTTTTGTATCTTCTGTCACAGGTTGAAAATGAACAGTTCCATTTCTTTACCTGGTAGCTTGTTAAGTTCTGAGAACTGAATGCCATCTCCTTGTTTCAAAATGTTCTGAAAATAAAAACAAATGTGTCTTTACTTTGCAGATGTTCCTATCTTTACAGTGCTTGACAAATCTGTTGACAAATTTTTCTAAATTTTACAAAAATTAATTGCATATAACTATGCCTGACTAAAAGAGAGAATAGACCTCCAATAATTTCTTAGAAACTGTTCAATATTCTTGACTAAATGCCTATGAATCCAGAATGCATCATATTTCTCATTGCTTTGATTTTAATACTGGTAAGTGGAGGTATTGGGAATATGGGAACATAATTACTCTTCGGTTCATGATTTGTCACTTTTAGATATTGGCTTTCCTAAAGCTAAAGAATTCTGTCTAACAGTATATTTATACCAAGTCTACCAAACCTATTTATCCAGGGCTATTATTACAAATTTTGCAATTTCTCTATAAACATAATAGCAATAGTTTTCTCATCAACACTTGCTTGATTATTCCTGTCCAGATACCATTATTTATGACATCTCCTCAAATTTTCCATTGAACATTTCCCTGTAGCACAATAATATAAGAAAAGCAGTTCCGAAAATATAAATAGGGTTCCATGATCAAATAAATTTGGAATATGCTGCTACTAAATACTCCTTTTGGAAATTTACAAGGCACTTTGCCATATTATAGGATCTGAAAGGTTTTAAAATAAAGAAGCCTATTTAACCTAGTCCAAATTTTCCAAAATAATTTGACAATAAAGCATTTACTAACATATCCTGGAGAGGTAGTGATAAGTGAAACACACTTTGGGAAACAATGTTACACAGTATATAAGAGATAGTTTTAATTGTCACCAGAATCAATAATTTTCTTGGCATCAAGTCTTTCTAATAATATCTAGTTTAGTGGTCTCCTTTGGTAGATTTTAAGATTCAACATAAAATGTATATTTATTCCTAATTCACAGCATATACTGCTTCCAGGGGGACCAAATCCAACCTTGTAAGGTGGTATTCCATAGCTGGCAAATTGACTGGGTCTTCTATAGGCCATTTCCACTTTTCATGATGTCCATGGCTTTTGAATGATTGAATGTGTGCCAGGAGCTATGAATGCATGAGTATAAACCCATTGCCTTACTTCTTTTGCTATTAAATTCCCTGGTCAGAAATAGAATGCTATTTGAATACCCTAACATTGCAGAAACATTGCTGGCAGAAGCATGACAGGCAGGGAAGGCATATATATATATATATATATATATATGTATGTATACACACACACACACACACACACACACACACACACACACACATACATACATAATAAGTATATAGTCCAGGAAGAACAAATCTTGATAACTGGTTTCAAAAAGTTATGAAATTATAACCAGATTCCTTGAGTTGTGATGCCACATCAGACTTTACATTATCTCTACCTCTGGAAGACTGAGCGCTAAGTAGTAGCAGTAGATCAGCCATTTTGTGAAAAAGTCTATTTTATTGACCCCCTGCATAACCTACGTTTCTACCATCATGGCCACTTTGTTTATGAGCCTTTGAACAAGGACAGGAATGTCCAGGTAAAGAGACTTCATCCACAGAATGTGTCATCTATCTAGCTAATTATTGAGTCTCTTCTGCAGCTGGTATCCTTTGATAAACATTCCCATGGAATATATATAGCCTTATACTCTGTGTCCATTCCAAGAGTCTCATCCACAAGTCTCTTTTCAAGATTCATTTTTCATCAAATCTTCAACTTCATTATTTCCAAGTCCCTGACCAACCTATGGCAAAGAAGACAACCGGATGTGTTGCAGCCCTCCCCTTTCAGCTGGGGCCAGAGTATCATGTAGAACCATCTTTAAACCAGGTTCAAAAATGCTTTTCCTAGTTCACAGGATTTAGGGGACTTCTCATAAAGAATGGAGAAAGAAGTGGCAATGAAGCAAGAGGAGGTGCACCAGTATCATTAACCACCTGCTTATAACACTTGCTAGTGCCTTCTTTAGGCCTCAGTAGGGCCTGATCAGGTATGCACCACAGCCTTTTGATGATGGGCTACCCTTGAACATGCTTTAGCATTTGGTGGATCAAATAACACCCAGTTTATGTCAGGCAGCTCAAGTTGTTTGATTGTTTGGTGTCCTAAGCACAGACCTTGAGTTTCCACCAAGATCCAGTTGTAACCATAATAAGAAACATGAATATGGAACTTACCATTTGTCGAACACTTTCATAAGCGCGTTATGTACATTATTTATTTAATTATCACAGTGACACATGAAGTAGGTACTATTATTGTCCCCATTTTTCAGAGAAGAAATGTGGCACAGACAGTTTAAGTGTTGTGGTCATGGTCACACAGCTAATGAGGGGGAGAGATAGGATTCAAACTCAGACAATCTGGCTCCAAAAATTACACTCTCAACTCTTCCCTGCACTGTGACACTTCAGTTCTAAGCCAGCAGTGATCTATTGAAAGCAAATCTTTTTTTGAAGAAGAAGGCATGACTTTGCTTTAAAACCCTCAAGGCCATTCCTGTGATTGTCTTTTTAGGGCCTGCCACAGTTTCTATACAGTATTCCCTTCTGTCACAGTCACTTTGAGCTGGGTCATAAAGTCCAAGTGGTATACAGTTCTAAGTATCTGGGATTCTTACGACGTCCCATGCAACTCTTAAAAATTTCCAAATTAACTATTGAAACAAAACAACACTGTATTAAAATAGCATGATTCTAGAAGCTCTCATTACATATATTTCTTTTAAATTTTAATTGTCCATTTTTTTCCAATTGCTTATTTTATTAAAAACCAAACACCTTGATTTCATTAACTGTAACCTGCCATTTTGTCTCATGTCTCTGCCTCTCTATTGAGAATAAAATGCAACAAAGATCTGTCTCTGTCAAAGGGAGATCTTCTATCTTTTTTAAAAAAATTAAGATACTATTCTTTTTTTTGTCTCCATGAAGATGCTGATGGCTGATGTATGTCTTGTACAAATATAGACTCTTAAACCTCCCGGCATTACATTCAGAAAGGGAACTAATATACTGCTCTAATTTTTGCCCCTTTGTCTTTAAATTTTGCCCCTTTTTCCTCCCATAAGCAGGACAAAAAGAAGAGAATTTCTTTAACTTATGTAAGCTACTTAGAGTCCTTTCCCTCAGGACCCAGAACAAACTTGATTTTTTTAATTCTGAGAACATGACCTGACCCACCAAAATGCTTTCAAGAAGTTTAACTTTTTGGTTTCTTTTTATTCACAGCTTTCAGCAATTTAGTTTCAATAAGAATAAGAACATGGAAATCATATCCACAACTATGAATTTGTTAGATTATCTCAGCAGTGCTTTTTCACCATAGACTTGCCTATCAGTTCACCCTCTGAATTCCTTCCACCATGGCCAGTTGATGCTAAAACATTGTCCCTACCTTTAGCCCTCTGTTGGTCATTGAATCAGTCCCAGCTAGTATTTCACTTTCTTGGGGACCACATTATGAAACAAGTAATCTAATGAAGTAATCAAATTATAGGTAGTTTTGTGCATTTCTTTTTCACTGTATTTTGATATTCAAATATATCAGGTAGAATCATGTCGTGTTCACCTTTGAAATTACCATAGTTTTATACAATGTGTTGGAACATAATAGAAATATAATTAATGGTTATTGAATTAAATGAGACCCAGAGACAAAATCCACACCTTTATGGTCACTTAATCAGTAATAACAGAGGTAATGATTTCAGTCCAGTATTGTCATTTGGAGAAACCCCAGAATCTTCCATATAGGCAGTTTCCTACTTGTTATGTTGTCAGCCAGGCCCAAGTGGAGACAAATATTCTGCTTATTTGGCAATTTGATTCCAAACTCCATGAGAGGCGTGTTGTAATTTTGTATCTCAGAATTTTGGAATTGCCTTGGAAAACAACCCTTATAGAATCTCAGAGTAAATATAAGTATCAAACTTTTCTAGTACAGCATCATCTAATTTTTGTTGATCTGTTCTATGATCTCCTATCATACAAGGAAGCAGGAGATGAATTATTTTTCCTGCCTTTTTTATGTTTACTCCTCTGGTTAAGTTTATGTTAAACTCCAGGAAGAAAGTTTATTTTCCTCAGATCAATTATTAATTCCTTAGTCTATGCATCTACTATATAACAGGCACCAATTGGTGGTAAGTGCTAGAAGGGCAGGATGGAATTATGAATATTAATAACACAAAAATCTCTTCTCTCTTCACCTCCAAGGAGCTTTTGCTTTAGTAAATGGTAGAATATTAGTCTCTGGCTCATACTGCTAGAGTTACACCAATGATCTTGGATTGGATTTTTTTCTCTGGGGGTAAGAGTACTGTGGTGTAGTAAAATACTTATGAATTCATGGGACCTACATAGAATCAATGGGAAATGCATGGCAGAAGTATATTTGCATGTAATTATACCAGAACCCTATTCCAGAACTTCTTTCTCAGAAAGTTATAAGCCAGACTAGTGCTCGGTATCCTTATTTTTATCAGAGTAGATTACCAGAATGATAAAACACAAGCTATAAACCGATACAGTTTGATGTCCCAGTGAAATAGACTCAGTCATATAGTAATTAAATAAATCCTATTTATTTACAGAAAGCCTACTTTCATCAGATAATTTTCTTCAGTGAGTGTGTAGTCCCTTCTGACTTATTCTAAGTTTGATGCAGGCTCAACCCATTTCACTGTTTGTACTAAGGAGGAAATGCTGATGGTTTGTGATATTATGTTGCCAAATTGTGTATCTGCTGTATCACCATCTCCCTCCTAACACACCCATACTCCTTCTGAGTGTTTGAAAAACTGTTTCTGCCACTGGGACTATTATTGAACCACTTTTTCATTATTTTTTTCCCTGTAATACATGCCAAATCATGGACTCTACAGATAATCTTTATTGTAAAACCTGTCAATAAAAAAATCAAGAGTATGAATTATCCTAAGAGCACACCAAGGTTGAACTCTCCTGTTGGTAAAATATTGGTGTTCTTTTTCATACGATAATATGGTTATTGTGCTAAAATACTTCTTTGTATGTTTTGAAGCCTTGTTATATACAAAGTTTATTTTTTAGTGAAATAAAATAATTTGTCAGGTTTAAAAAAATATATTGACCCAGCAGCCAATTATAGGTATATATCAGGTCTAATAGTTCAGAACAGGATCTGTTCTGTGAGGAAAGAAAACTACATATTGCCCCTAACTTCACCCATACTGTTTTTTTGTAAAGCACTATGAAAGGAGATGAGGAAATGGGTAACCTCAAACAGAATTTCAGTTCAAGTTGGAAGAAGAATGAGACAATAGAATTTAATGATGTAATCCAATTAACAGTTATTAACCTGGTTTATACTAAAAGGTGCTTTGAGGGGTACAATAAAATTTTTACCATGTATTTTACCATCAGTAGTTTATGATTTAATTTAAAAATTAAAATAAAGCAATAGGAAAAGATTAACTATGTAAGGCTGTATGTTCAGGGCTATATGGCTGAAGTGGCCAGTGATGCTGGAATTTTAGAGAAAGAGATCACCAAGAGATAGAGGGGAAATTTCCTTTTCTTTTGGGAGATTTTTACATTTTAGTGGATAAAGGAAAATGGTACAGAGCATTTAGATTTATTAGAAATTACATAGAGAGATGGCATATATCAGGCTTTGTGGTAAAAATGAAATAATCACTTCACTAACTTTCAATCAATATCTGGCACTGTTAATTTCAGTTGCATGTCTATAAAACTGACCACACAGGGAGCATAATCATTCAATAGTATAGCTAGTGGTTTTATTGCATTTTAAATCCAGTTATGCTTCCTTTAAGTAATATGCATTCTAAAGAATATCTCACAGAGCCTATTGAATTATAGGAACAACATGAATTTCTTTAGGGAGGAGAATTAAATAAAAAGAAAAATGGGGTAAAAAAGTAGAAATCTGAGCTAGTAAGTGAGAATTTCTCACACCAGACTATTGTGAGCTGGGTTTTTTTTTTTTTTTTTTTTGCTGTTTTCTGAGACAGAAAGAATTGAAGGTAAAGGGCCTCCAGAGATGAGAAAGACCTGGAATCAGCTCCAGATAGCCAGCTCTATGCATGTGACCTTATATAAATAAATGCTCTTGACTTTAAGCCCCTTTCATTTTTTTTCTCTGAAATATAAAATTGGTTTCCTTCTTCTACTCTGTCCATCAACCAACTGCTGGAATCACATGTCTCCACAGACTTTTTTTTTTGTATTGAGGTGGAGTGATGGTGTGTTTAGCAGCTGAATAGATACTTGGAAAAACCACATTGTCCATGCTCTCATAGGATCTCTCCCAAGGCAGATAGTTTTTTTTTCATTTCAGTTGGATAGCTAAACTGAGAGAGAAAAATGCTAGCATTGGCCGGATTCTCTCAAGTATTATCTCTGAAAATGGGCTACTTCTGAATCGTAGACGTCACGTGAAGGTGGAATGTTGGCATTGTGCTTTACACACATCTTTTCATGCCTTATCCTTTGAAGAGTGTAGATAGTTATTCTCAATCTGTTATTAATCATCATTATTCTTATGGGGAGTAGGTGGGAAAGGGCACAGGTTTAAGTGTACATGAATCTAGTCCAGGCTTGTGAGAACGTTATGGCCAAACGTTCATCTCAGGCTAATGTGTTATGTCACAGTGGAGAGATGAGTCAAAATAGAATACCTTGTGAATAATTGGAAGCGAGAGTCAAAGTGTTATTCCTATGATCAAGGGAAGGATTAGATCCTAGCTATTAGTCTGCCAGATTCAGGATGGCCTTGCAAGAGAGCAGTGCAGGGTTCACTCCATAATCTAAAAGTAATCCTAAGTAATGATGCTAACACAAATATGAATATCTTAATCCACAATATCTGTACTTGGGTAGCAGTAAGAAACAGAGTTTGGTTTAATTGCTTGGAGTTTGGTTTTCTGAGCGATCTCAATAATAAAACAATCTTCTATGACTTGAGTTTCCTTTCTAAGGTTCTAGAAAACAGTGTGTAAGCCATGGATAGTTCATTTATATTTCTTACCCCTTATATCTATCTTTAATGTTGTAAAATGGTCCACAAGTTAAAATAAAAGCAATTAAAAGTAAAATTACATTACATAGTAACTTTGTGCAGTTACTATGTGTATATATGAAAGGCTATCGGCTGGCTCTTTTGTGGCATTGGCTAACTTGTACTCTTAATTTGTCATTCCTCACAAAAGCCCTGCTCTGTGTGAAAGACAGTCACTGAGCATAGTTATTTATGTAGAGACAGTTTTATAGAATATGAAACAGTGGGCTAGAACACCAGCTGTTGGGTGCCAGCCAAGTGCATAGAATTCATCTGTACTTTGTTTGCTTTTTCTGTTTAGGTTCATTAATTTATCACTTTACTGTATGAAATTTATCCCCCCTTCGCAAGTTATTTTAATAGTTTTATTTCTCAAATGTGATGTAATTCCATCCCTAAATTTTTAACGTTTAAAGTTTTAGATCTCTGTTCTCAAGTTTGATGTGATATTAGTAACTGGAAGATTCTAAATATACTCAGCAGACAAAACAGTCATGACCTCAATGCGAGTGTCTATAGTTAGAAATTAGAAGCTTTAATATTCTAAAGCATAACTGGGTAAGGTAGTAAAGTTCTTTTCCCCTGTTTTCTCTTCACGGTTCCAAAGATATTTATAGAATTTTTATGGTGGATATTGTATTTTCAAAAATGCTGTCTAGAGGTCAAGAGATGACTTTGTTGACCTCTAGAAAACTCATTCTGCTGAAACAATAAGGTTGTAAAGAGAAACTTAATAGTATTCTAATAGCTTTAAATATTCCAGAATTTTCTCAACAATTATTTAATCTACACAAATTTGATGTCATTTTGTGATTTATGCTTGTCTTTATAATGCAGCTGATATGGCATTAGTGGAATTTCATTATGCAGTGAATAGTTATTCTGATGAAGAAAATGATTAAATTTAATTTCAACCAAATATAAGATTGTATAATAGTATTTCCCCTGTTGGATGTTAATATAAACAAAATCCCTCCTAGTGTTGTGAGCTGAGAAATGCATTTTGAAAGCATAATAAAAAGTAAAAAGAAAAGAAGATAAATTCTAAAAACAGAGAGTAAGAGGAGATTGTTGAAAAGTTATAAGCATATATGACTTCAGTGTGTTGCTGATCCAGGAATGTTAACGTGGTTTGGTTGTGTTTTGGGCCATCTATTACTTTGACTATATTACATTAATGTGCAATAAATACATGTAGGTAGCATAGGACAACCCCATTCATTCTTCCTATTCCATGTCTGTCCCAGGAAAACGCTAAACATCACTAATTATTAGAGAAACACAAACAAAACTGCAGTGAGGTATCACCTCACACTAGTCAGAATGGCCATCATCAAAAAGCCTACAAATAATAAAATTAGAGAAGGTGTGGAGAAAAAGTAACTCTCCTACACTGTTGGTGGGAATGTAAATTGGTATAGCCTCTATGGAGAACAGTAAGGAGGTCCCTTAAAAGACTAAAAATAGAGCTACATATGATCCCGCAATCCTGCTCCTGGGCATATATCTGGAGAAAACCGTAATTCAAAAAGATACATGCACCTCAATGTTCTTTGCAGCACTATTTATAATAGCCAAGACATGGAAGCAACCTAAATTTCCACCAACAGAGGAATGGATAAAGAAGATGTGGTACATATATACAATGGAATATTTACTCAGCCATAAAGAAGAATGAAATAATGCCATTTACAGCAATTTGGATGGACCTAGAGATTATCATACTAAGCGGAGTAAACCAGGCAGAGAAACACAAATATGATATCACTTATATGTGGAATAAAAAAAAATAGTGATACAAATGAACTTATATACAGAACAGAAGTAGACCCACAGACAGAAAACAAACTTATGGTTACCAAAGGGGAAAGGGGGTGGGGGAGGGATAAAATAGGAGTTGGGGATTAACATATACACACTACTGTAAGTAAAACAGATAACCAACAAGGACCTACTATATAGCACAGGAAACTATACTCAATAGTTTGTAATAACCTATAAGGGAAAATAATCTAGAAAAAAATAGATATATATGTATGTATAACTGAATCACTTTGCTGTATACCTGAAACTAACACAACATTGTAAATCAACTATACTTTAATTAAAAAAAGAAAAAAATAAATAAAATAAGGATAAAAAAAGGATTCCTAAGAAAAATGAGGAATTCAACTGAGTTCTAGTCTTAGGTCCATAGAAGGTAAATATGTCCAACTTTGAATGCTTATGGCAACTGCAATTATATCTGAGTAATAACAATTTCATCCTCTATCCCTTCACCTCGATTACAGCTTTGTACACACACAACCTCTACTCCCTTTTTCTACACTAGAAACATAGAAAAAATTTATAGAAAACTGTAGATACATACACCTTATTTAAAAGGCTAGTTCTTCTGATGTTTTGGAGTTGCCGTGGTCATCTGTGTTGGTTTCTTGAATAGTTTTTCTAAGGATGACAGGAAAAGAGGTGTGATGTGTTTAACTAATTGCTGATACCAGTTGGGAACAATTTCTTCTATTTCTGGGGAGAACAAAGGCTCAAGGCTAATTTTCCATCTAGGCGGTAAAGGTTGATAACATGTTTGACCTTCATAAATACATAGTTGTTAAGCCACCAAAAACCCTACATTGACTAGACTGATGTATGCTAACCTCAGTAGACTTCTATGGGGGATTATTTCCTTCTGTAATATGGTTGTAGTAGAACTACAGGCCCAGGGGTAACTATATAACTGTTAGGTAGACAACCCTAGTTCAACTCGTGTCTATGTGAAGGCTCATTTCATCTGTAGTAAAATAAGAAAGGGAGGCTAGTTCTCAAAGGTGAGAACTAGCATATCTCTAATATGCGATAATATGTGTGGGTCTCTAGCTGAGTTGATTTCAGTACTAAGAATATGGCAGAGTTTAGGGCAACTCCGTTCATCTAACAAATACTGAGTCTGTACTATGTGCAAAGCTTTGTTCTAGGCATTGCAGATACAAAGGTACATAAAAGGATGAGGTCCCTGATCTCATAGAGGTAACATTCTAGGGATGCATAAGGACAAACATGTAAATACATATTACACAAGTTAGTTACTGATTGTTTTGAGTGCCACAAAGTTAACAGAGCAACAGGCAGAGCACAGAGTAGGTCTCTTTAGTTAAGGTCAGTGAGAAGGCCTGTCAGAGGAAGAACCAGTTAATGTGCGATCAGAAGGATAAGAATAAGCTAAAGGAAGTGGTTTTCAAGCAGAGGCAGTAAGTGCAGAGTCTCCAAGGTTTAACTGTGCCTGGCGTGTCTGGGAAATAGAAGGAAGCTGTGCCATCGGGTGCAGTGAGCCCGGGGTGTGAAAAGGAAATGAGGAGGCAGGCAGAAAATGCATTACAGGCAAGGACATACATCTGAGCTGCAGCAGGGACTTAGGCTGTTGTTCTAAGAGCAGTGAGAGGTCATCTAGAGATTAGAAGCATGGCAGTAGTGTGCTTACATTTAATTTTTTTAAAGATCATGCTGGCTTATCTGTAGAGAATGCCTTCCTCAAGTTTTTATGTTGAATGGCTTTGGGCCCAATCACTTACAGAGATCTTAGTAAAATACCTCTTATATTTATTGCTTCAAACCCTCTACTTTACATAGAAAAAGAGGATTGAACAAATTCCACAAAAACCTAATACAGGAAGAAGAGTAAATAAAACAAATTGTATGATATGTTGTGTATGTGTGTGTGTTTAAGTGACTTTCTCTGCCAGAACATCTCTTTTCTGAAGCGAGGGAAGAGAGGAGCTCAATGATTTTAGCAAAATCAAGGAGTATCTTCAACTCAGTTTTGGTTTCTGAAATGGGTTGAGAAGTACCAAACTTCATTAGTGTCTTTCAGTGCAGTAGGTCAGCATTAGACTTCCTGCAATTTAGAAGCACTCTGGGTCACATACCTTGAGCTTCCATTTTGCAAGGTGCTTCCTCAGGGCCTGAGTTGTTAAGGGACTCAAACTTCATCTGAGTGTGACAGTGGCCCCAGTGCAGTTAGTGTCACCCAGCAGAGGAGAATGCATATACACACACACACGCACACACACACACACACACACAAGTATGCACACACTGCTAGCTATTTTTTATCTACCAAATTTTAAAAGTCAGGTGAAGTTTTTATCCACCCCTGCAGGCCGGCCACGCCCACTTTCCTGGACTCCACTAACTCTCCCTCCAATTGCTTCCAGGCACCCTGCAGAGATGGACTTTTATTTCCTTAACTCGCCTGAAGATAGATCTTTTCTATTATATTTTAGATGTATTCAGATTACTTTTACTTATGAGTGTTTGGCAAATATTAAAAGTGTTAGAAACAATTGTTCATTGGATGCTTCGAAAGTTATGAAATCAATCAATAGACATGACATTTGATTGGCAAAATTTCTACTCACAATTTTATTGCATCTGGCAATTGAAAGTAATTACTACTATTTTAATATTATTTGATCTCAAGCTTAAAACATTATATCAGGGGTGAATTGGTAAGGTTTCAAATCTTCACATTTCACAGATTTTAGAACTTGGAGATTTAAATGAATTTCCAAGGCCACAGATAAGTATTTTTGAGAGCCCAGGCCCCCTGTTGTTAGTACTGTGCTCTTGTGACCACACTCCACAAACGTAAAACTGCTTCTAAATTGGTTTTCTTCTCATCTAGAGGAGTGCCTGGGACTTAGGAAAATGATTATTTATCTAACATTCTGACAGAATGTTGCTGTCATTCTTATGATTTACTATGGAATGGAGGGAACATTGCCAACCAAGCATGTCAAAGCCACATCTCATTATACATTCCATTTGCTCTTCAGATCATGGCTTCTAGTGTGTATGTACATACGCAGTTTCTATTGTAGCAATAAAATAAGGCAACTTGGCTGTTTTACCTACCGAAGGCCTTTAAATGTATGTAACCTCTGGGATAGATCAAATGCTTCCCTGGATATTGGATTATAGACATTCTTTGGATGACAGGATCCTCAGACTTCGATAAGAAAATAAAGAAACACAAAATAAGGAATGGTTTCTTACTGACACTTTATTCTCATCGTCTCTCTAGAGCCCCAGTCATCAGATGTCTGTCTTCAGAACTGGGTTATATCTCGATTTCTAGAGAAGCTTTCTCCACTGAGATGCCTAAAAGAATACCACTAGCAGTATTGTGTCCAACCTGTGTGTTTTGCAAGTGCAATGTAAGGGTAAGAGTTTTCTCTTATTATTTTTTTAAATTTTACCTCATCAATGATTCTTGTTTGGCAAAACAATCTCCTTGATACAGAAGACTTCTTGAGACCAATATTCCAGATTAGAAAATGATAGAAATTAAAATGGTTGTGTCAACAAATACTCTGTTGTAGACTCAGATGTCAGCTATTGATTACGAAAAAGACATATTGGATATATTTATGGACAGTTCTTCAGTGCATTTGGCATGTTCAAAAGCCTTCTGTGTAGAGAGATGGAGAGCAAAGCTTGCTATCACTGTGGCTTCATGTTATGCTCAGTACCCGCTATTCAGCCTACAATGTTGCTTCGCCTTTTACAGTTTTATTGCTTTGCTGCTGAGCATATTGTGCATTACACTTCAGCAGGGAAATTTAAAGAGTGTTATTCTATTTATTCTAAGTGTCATATAATTATGAATTGATTTACTAGCCATTGTAATGCTACAAATGATAATTAATTTATTTGCATAATATGTAGTTTCATAGAAGTTCAATTATAATAAAGCATTTGCTAAATGTACCATGATAATAGTGTTTCCAGAGAGAGTGGGAGTCTGAGGCTGGAATCTCTTTAGTCTGTCAGTGTGTGGACACCATAATGGGCAAACCCTTCATTTCAAGGTGGAAGGGAGGTTTCGTTAGCCCCATGGTTCACTCATCTACATTTTCTTATTTTAAAATATGATAATAAGTATCTTTGAAATATGCTAAAAAATCATATGAAGTTGAGTTAATTGAGTTAATTCAGTTAATAGCCAAAATCCCTTGAGTCAAAACTGGGATAGGGATATATACTTCCTTTCAATTTTGCCTGAACAATACACTAGCAGGGTTCAGTCCTGGACCTTGTACACATGTCAGCTTCCCATGGCTTGATGAGCTCCCTCCCTTAGTTAGGACACGGAGGGATGGAAGGTGGGAGACTGTAAATGCATTGCCTGGTGATACAAATCAGCACTAGGAGAGGGTTCCAGGTGCAAGTTCCAGCTTCCCAGACAGTAGCTCTAAACAGGTGGCACAAATGCCAAACTGTCTTGGACCAAAGTGTTCTGAGTATCCCTCCACTAAAAATAATGCTTTTCCTTGCCTATGAAAAGGAAGAATCCATCTTCCGATTTATAGGTGCATCTTGCATATCCAGCTGAGTACCTTGGCCCCAGCTTGCCTCTCTGGGAAGGAGGGAAGATGAAGAACCAGTGTGCTCTTATTTTGCTGACAAAATCTTGTTGGTTTTTCTTTTCCTAAAAAAAGTCTATTATTCCAAACATACCATGTGACAGAGTGGACAGTGTCCTGAACTATGATAAAAAGCAGATTGTGACATAGATAGGAATTATTTTGCACAATAGTAGTGAACTCCACTGATATGACAATTTATTTATTGTATTTATTGCTTGTCTCTACCTGTTGCAGTCAAAGGTCCATGTAGACAGGAATCATTTCACTGGGTTTCATCAGCGTGGTATATAGTCTATTTAATTTCATTCATCTCAAAGTATTTTCTAATTTTCCTAGTGATTCTCTCTTTGATCCATTGGTTATTTTGGAATGTAATGTTGAATTTCCACATATTTGTGACTTGTCCACATTTCCATTTGCTATTGATTTCTAATTGTTTACATTTTGATCAGAGAACATACCTTGTATGATTTCAGTCCTTTTAAATATATTAAGACTTGTTTCATGGGATGATATAAGGTCAGTCTTAGAAAATGTTTTATGTGCCCTTGAGAATATGTGTTCTGCTACTGCATGGAGTGCTGTGTAGATGTCTGTTGAGTCTAGTTGGTTTATAGTGTCGTTCAAATTGTTGATCCTCTGGCTAGTTGCTCTATCCAATGTTGAAAATGATAGCGACATTAGCAACTACCATTGCTGAATTGTCTTTTCTTTAAAATTCTGTCAGATATTGCCCCATATATTTTGAAGCTCTGGTGTTAGGTCCATATATGTTTATAATTGTTATGTCTTCTTGATGGAGTGACACTTTTATCATTAGGAAGTATTTTTCTTTTTCTCTAGAGGCAGTTTTTTTCTTAAACACTATGTTATCTGATATGAGCAGGGCCACTCCAGACCTCTTTGTTTACTGTCTATTTGGCATATAAGTTCCAGTTGTTTACAGTTGGATCATTTTTAAAATCCATTCTTCTAATCTCTGCCTTTTAATTGGAGTTTTGAATTTATTTCCATTTAAGTAAATTATTGATAAGGTATGATTTTCATCTTTCATTTCGCTATTTGGTGTTTACATGTCTTATGAATTTTTGTTTCTGTACTCCTCTATTAATGTCTTGATTTGTACTAAAGAGATGACCTTTAGTGCATCATTTTAATTGTTTTGCATTTGCTATATTTAAAAAATTTTTTTGCGATTACTCAGAAGATTATGATTAATACTTAGTGCATGATAATGTACACTAAAGAGGACAATATACATGTATTTTTTGTTTATAATCTTCTTTCCTACTGATTTAAAAGAAAATTACCATAAAGCAATAACAATCAGTCTCTGTTGATCGGCACACAATTTATGTAAATGCAATTTGTGACAATAACAGCATAAAGGAAGGAGAAATCAGAGCTGTATAGGAGCTCTGTATGGTTGCCCCAACATGCCTTCAACACTCGAGCAGGAAGGTTACGGTTCTGCCACAGCTTTCACTTCCTGTTTGTACGGAGCCTCAAGACTAGTCTGACTTGAGAGTTTAGGGCCTTCCTAGGTCTTTCCAGGGCACACAGCCCATGTCTAAGGACTTCTAGATTCCTAAGTATGTGTCAGAGCTTTTCAAAGCACCTTATGTACATCTAAATCTCCAGATAATTCTGTTGTTCTCATTGAGCAGGTTTTCAGAGCTCTTTACCCCACCATTTCTGTTGATATTCTCTGACACTCAATATTTTAACCTTTAACCAAATAATTGTGCCACATAATTGCTTAGGCAAATAGCAAATTTCTTTTCTCTCCCCCCCCACTGAATGGCAAAGTTACTGGAATGACTATTTCTTATAGTTTAACTAAGATATATGCTACATCTTGATATCTAAGCTCAAAGTAAATGATGTTTTAGTATACACAGTCTTTTACAGAGATGTTTCTATAAATGGCATATAGAACCGACCTTCTGATTAGTCTTAAAATTCCTTCATATGCCCATTTATTGCAGTGGGCTTGCTTAAAGCTCAGAGCCTTTAATCCCATTTATTACAAGAACTAATTTGTGCACATAATGACCCTGCATTTGACTTATGGCTGCTTCATATCTTTCCTTTAAAGAAAATTTCTCATGTGTGGGAAATGCTCTGACTCTGAGTAGTTGAATTCCACAGGCATCAGCTGAGATTTAGTTATTCTCTGCAAATGAGATTTTTCCATTTAAATCCTCATTGTCCTTAGGAAAGACTCCACCAGTCTCTTAGCATGTAACTGTGTTCAATGAGTTAGAAATAAATTTAAAATGTATTTTCATTAAAAGAAGGTATTGTGATGTTACCATAATGACAATTTAGTCTGATCTGTATTCTAGAAATAACGTTGTTATAGCAGAAGATTAACAAAGCTGACATTGCTTAATTTGTATTGACTTGTTACCATTAGCTTTATTTTGTGATGGGTGACTATGCCACGGGAATTTTAAAGTTGGACTTCATTCTCATAGCAGTAAATCGTTTTTAAGGAAGTGGGATGTAGTTAATTTCCTCTGACAATGAAGTTGGGGGACACTTGAAAATATGTAATTAAAGTGGCACCCTTAATAGTAGCTCATATTCTATATTGTAGTGGAAACAGAGAAGTGGATTCATTACTAATGAAAGAATTTATTGGTTATATATATATTGCTTCTATAAATGATAAAATGCCTGTATTTACTACAGGGCTACAATTACCCTACATATATGCTCCATTTGGTGACATAGTAGGTGTGGTAATAAACTTGAGGCAGCACAGAATGGAGATTAACAGTAGGGTGACCATATATCATTGTTTGCTTGGGATCATCTTAATTTACACTTGTATTCCCAGTTCAGTTATTAGCAGGGCCCCCTTCAGCTCTCAAAGTTATCTCAATTTGGGTGGTAATTATTACATAGTTACCCTAGTCAAAAACACAGTCTCTGAAACTGGCTTGTGTGGATACAAATCCACGTTCCTGTGTCAAATGTAATTTAGCTTTTCTATGCCTAAGTTTCCTAATCAATAAAATGGAGATAGCAATGGCATCTGCCTACTAAGATTGCAAAAATTAAATGTGTGTAAGTCTCTTGGAACAGTACCTGGCACTCAGCATATGCCCTATATTGAATATAGGATCTCTTGCACCACATGCCATAAATGCAATTTCTAGCCACATTCATTAAAAAGGTTTCTATTTCCCCATGATACCAATTTACTCCAAATGAATTCTTTAAGAGAGAATAAAGACAGAGAAGGGGACAACACCAGCAAAATGCTGTGAAGTATAATGAATGAAGGTAGTAAGAAGAGCAAGATGTGTTGTTGTGAGCAGTACTGAACTATATCTCCCCCTCCAGGATGGAACACTTTATATTAAAAATCAAAGCAGTATTCCAAGATCTTTGTTATTAATTCACAAGTTTACATCTTTCTGGATCTGGCGCTATCACAGGCCACTCCAAATTTGCCATAATATTATCTGAAAACCTTAGGAAATGAATAGTACTATTTGTTTTACTTGAAAACCTGTGAAGTTACAGTTGGGCCTTCTGGTCCCTGGAGTACACAATTTGCATTCTACTGATTATAGTAACATCATTGTACTTAAAGCTTCCCCCTTAGGGTAAATATAAATCTCTATCTATTTGATCCCTTGCAGGGAGCTGTTCAATTCAATAGAAAAACAAAAACAGTCTTTTACCTAAAACACACACACTTGGAATAGTTAACACAGGGTTTGGAGAAATGTAATACAAGAGTCTTATTGCCTTGCCTGATCATAAGTGAAACAATACTAAATTGTACTTTTTATTACCTTGTGTTGGAGATATTTTTCCTGACTCATATATTCAGCTCACTTTCTAAGGATGCAGAAGTGCCTGCAACAAGGCTTCAGTAACTTCTCTCTCTAATACATCAATGCCAGTCAAGAATCTGGAAGCAGACGACAGCAGAACCAACTCTGAGTTGCAATCTGACAATATGATTTTTCCCTTTAGAAGTAAAAATGGAGTTCACTATTCTCATTAAACACATAGCTTATAAGCTCATTGAGTGAGAGGCAGTTTTTCAGGTAGATGGAGCTCTAATTTACCTTGATTAAAAATTCATACAAGATTATAGACATTAGTGCTAGCTCAAGAGAAATGGAAGAGGTAGAATTAAAACATCTGTAGAATGGTTTGATTTTATTTCCTTACTTATTCTACTTAGGCATTCCTTAATTGCTTTTGTCAATAAGATTTAAATATGGTGCAAAAAGCAGAAGTTTCTCTTTTTTTCATCTTTATGAGTCCAGAGGAATCTGGCTACCCAACAATAGCGAAGATGGCTGCAACTGGCCTCACCAGAGACGTGTGTGGTGGATGGGACATGAGGTGATGGGTGTCCTCACTGACAGGGCGTTGCACTTTGGGTAAATGGTGTCACAGAGAGCTTTGTTTGGAGATTCTGTCATTTCTCAGGCTGTGTGGAGACCTGGACTCTACTCTGTACTTTGCAGTGATAGCAACAGTGACCAGAGCAAGTGTGTCAAGGAATCTGTGTACTAAGGAGTGTTGTGTAATAATGGCGTCTAGCATACTGCTTCCTAACTGCTATTTGAAGAGAAGGACGCTACTTCAAACAGAAGCAATTATCTTGCATGGCTCTGAGAGGTCCTTTAGAAGGCATTAAGACAGAAATTTGTGAATTAAAGATATCTGTTAGATGTCTTGGGATAGCAGTGGGCACTGGGCAAATAGGGGACTCTATAAATATGGACAACTTTAATTATCTCCTATGAGATAATGGTCTATTTACTTTCTTCACCAATGAGCTGGTTGCTTGAGCCATTTACATTATGTAACAGTCCATGGCATTAATTTTACATTGGAAAAGCAGACCTAATAGTCAGAGGCAGTGAGGAAAAGAATTTGGTAAAAAAAATGACTGCATATATATATATATATACACACACACACACACACACACACACACACACACACACACACACAACTGTATAGACAAACATGGAGATCTTATAGAAACAGTTCTCATTTCCTCTCTCAGTTGAAACAGTAATCAATTGATTGTCAAAGAAGCATGGTATTCTGCATAAAACATGACCCTTGAATTTAGGATGTCCAGGTTTACATCCCATACCCACCCTTAGCA
Source organism: Delphinus delphis (assembly GCF_949987515.2). Taxonomy (NCBI): domain Eukaryota; kingdom Metazoa; phylum Chordata; class Mammalia; order Artiodactyla; family Delphinidae; genus Delphinus; species Delphinus delphis. The sequence goes on along the minus strand of NC_082694.2, from coordinate 46,882,017 downwards.
GCTCTGTGACCTTGGGTAAGTTACTGAACCTCTCTGTATTTCAGTTTCTTTACCTGTAAAATGTGAACAACCCCAACTACACAGAAGTGTGAGCATTTAATCTTGAGTATTATATTAAATTATCCATGTTAAACACTTAGAAAAGTATTAGGAATGTTATAAAATCTTCAAAAATTTAGCTGTTAATATTGTGACCAAGCTGATTATAGAATATGCATGACCAATATTCCTTGACGATTACCAGTTGGTAGGTACATGTAAGTCACAATACTCTTAATGTCAATGTTTCTAGACCCCTATTCCTTATATCAGCGATGTCAATATCTCCCAGCTATTTCTGTTTTAGAGAATACCAAGAGTCAGATGGAATGGGTAACTGTAAAACTATAACTCTACAGGTCCTTTCAGGGTGGAGAATGGCAGTCAGATTTTCTGTGGGGCCTAAGCCTACGGCCTCTGCCCATCCCTGCCTCCTTTCCTAGACTCCTAACCTCAGTCTCTTCACCCAGTTTCCTAGGAGTGAGCATCTCTTGGCCAGTTCTTTCTCAGAGTATTTTGAGAGCATAGCTGTTGAATTCTGTGACACAGTTCTCTATTGCAAGGGCTCCTGTTCCTAGAGACCACATACTAAGGGCAAGTTAAGTATAGTCTGTAATGTACTTGAAACTTCCCCTGCTCCCTCTAACTAGCTATGCCCTGATAATCTGTCTGGCCCACTCCACCACACTTTTCCCCCTTCACTTCAGTCCAAGGAAGTCTTGTATATTTTCTTTCAGCCCAGTCTCCTTTGGAGGTCTTTCGGTCCATCAAACTAGTCTGTGCATCTTTGAAAAACACTTCAGGACCAGGCTCAAAGTCCTTCCAACTGATCTCCTAGGACCCCTGACATCAGTTTCAGTATCTTTAATATTTCACAATGTTAGGAAGTAACCTGAAGATTCTAGCAATTAGGGAATTAGTCTGCCCAGAGTACACAGAATACTTTTAAACAGTTGCCTAACTCCACTTGTCTGACTGAGATAATCTCACCTTTGGCCCAACCCAAATATTTTGTATAAATGAAGCAAAAACAATATGTTCCATGTGTAAACAAAGCAAAAATAGTGTGCCTGTGAGTTTCTCTTTTCTCCACAGCCTCTCCAGCACTTATTGTCTGTAGCTCTTTTGATGATGGCCATTCTGACCAGTGTGAAGTGATACCTCATTGTAGTTTTGATTTGCATTTCTCTAGTGATTAGTGATGTTGAGCAGCCTTTCATATGTTTGTTGGCAATCTGTATATTGTCTTTGGAGAAATGTCTATTTAGGTCTACTGCCCATTTTGGATTTCATTTATTTTTTTGATACTGAGCTGCGTGAGCTGCTTGCATATTTTGGAGATTAATCCTTTGTCATTTGCTTCGTTTGCAAATATTTTCTCCCATTCTGAGGGTTGTCTTTTTGTCTTGTTTATGGTTTCCTTTGCTGTGCAGAAGCTTTTAAGTTTCATTAGGTCCCATTTGTTTATTTTTGTTTTTATTTCCATTTCTCTAGGAGGTGGGTCAAAAAGGATCTTGTTGTGATTTATGCCATAGAGGGTTCTGCCTATGTTTTCCTCTAAGAGTTTGATAGTGTCTGGCCTTACATTTAGGTCTTTAATCCATTTTGAGTTTATTTTTGTGTATGGTGTTAGGGAGTGTTCTAATTTCATTCTTTTACACGTAGCTGTCCAGTTTTCCCTGTACCACTTATTGAAGAGGCTGTCTTACCTCCATTGGATATTCTTGCCTCCGTTATCAAAGATAACGTGACCATATGTGTGTGGGTTTATCTCTGGGCTTTCTGTCCTGTTCCATTGATCTATATTTCTGTTTTTGTGCCGGTACCATACTGTCTTGATTACTGTAGCTTTGTAGTATAGTCTGAAGTCAGGGAGCCTGATTCTTCCAGCTCTGTTTTTCTTTCTCAAGATTGCTTTGGCTATTCCAGGTCTTTTGTGTTTCCATACAAATTGTGAAACATTTTGTTCGAGTTCTGTGAAACATGCCATTGGTAGTTTGATAGGGATTGCATTGAATATGTAGATTTCTTTTGGTAGTATAGTCTTTTACACAGTGTTGATTCTTCCAATCCAAGAACCTTGTATATCACTCCATCTGTTTGTATCATCTTTAATTTCTTTCATCAGTGTCTTATAGTTTTCTGCATACAGGTGTTTTGTCTCCTTAGGTAGGTTTATTCCTAGGTATTTTATTTTTTGTTGTTGCAAACATAAATGGGAGTGTTTCCTTAATTTTACTTGCAGATATTTCATCATTAGTGTATAGGAATGCAAGAGATTTCTGTGCATTAATTTTGTATCCTGCTACTTTACCAGATTCATTGATTAGCTCTAGTAGTTTTCTGGTAGCATCTTTAGGATTCTCTATGTATAGTATCATGTCATGTTTTACTTCTTTTCTGATTTGGATTCCTTTTATTCCTTTTTCTTCTCTGATTGCTGTGGCTAAAACTTCCACAACTATGTTGAATAATAGTGGTGAGAGTGGGCAACCTTGACTTGTTCCTGATCTTAGTGGAAATGGTTTCAGTTTTTCACCATTGAGAACAATGGTGGCGGTGGGTTTGTCATATATGGCTTTTATTATGTTGAGGGATTTTATTATATATGGGTGTTGAATTTTGTCAAAAGGTTTTTCTTCATCTATTGGGATGATGAGGTTTTTATCCTCCAATTTGTAAATATGGTTTATCACACTGATTGATTTGCATATATTAAAGAATTCTTGCATTCCTGGAATAAACCCCACTTGATCATGGTGTATGATCCTTTTAATGTGCTGCTGGATTTTGTTTGCTAGTATTTTGTTGAGGATTTTTGTATCTGTGCTCATCAGTGATATTGGCCTGTAGTTTTCTTTCTTTGTGATATCTTTGTCTGGTTTTGGTATCAGGGTGATGATGGCCTTGTAGAATGAGTTTGGGAGTGTTCCTCCCTCTGCTATTTTTTGGGAGAGTTTGAGAAGGATAGGTGTTAGCTCTTCTCTAAATGTTTCATAGAATTTGCTTGTGAAGCCATCTGGTCCTGGGCTTTTGTTTGTTGGAATCACAGTTTCAATTTCAGTGCTTGTGATTGTTCTGTTTATATTTCCTATTTCTTCCTGGTTCAGTCTTGAAAGGTTGTGCTTTTCTAAGAATTTGTCCATTTCTTCCAGGTTGTCCATTTTATTGGCCTATAACTAGTTATCTTGTAGTAATCTTTCATGATCCTTTGTATTTCTGCAGTGTCTGTTGTTACTTCTCCTGTTTCATTTCTAATTCTACTGATTTGAGTCTTCTCCCTTTTTTTCTTGAAGAGTCTGGCTAATGGCTTATCAATTTTGTTTATCTTCTCAAAGAACCAGCTTTTAGTTTTATTGATCTTTGCTATCGTTTCCTTCATTTCTTTTTCATTTATTTCTCATCTGATCTTTATGATTGCTTTCCTTCTGCCAACTTTGGGTTTTTTTAATTCTTCTTTCTCTAATTGCTTTAGTTGTAAAGTTAGGTTGTTTATTTTAGATGTTTCTTGTTTCTTGAGGTAGGATTGTATTGCTATAAACTTCCCTCTTAGAACTGCTTTTTCTGCTCCCATAGATTTTGGGTCATCATGTCTCCATTGTCATTTGTTTCTAGGTATTTTTTTTATTTCCTCTTTGATTTCATCAGTGATCTCTTGGTTGTTTAGTAGTGTATTGTTTGGCCTCCCTGTGTTATAGGGGTTTTTTTCCTGTAATTGATATCTAGTCTCATAATATTGTGGTCAGAAAAGATACTTGATACAATTTCAATTATTTTTAATTTACCAAGCCTTGATTTGTGACCCAAGATATGGTCTATCCTGGAGAATGTTCCATGAATGCTTGAGAAGAAAGTGTATTCTGTTGTTTTTGGATGGAATGTCCTATAAATATCAATTAAGTCCAATTTGATTAATGTATCACTTAAAGCTTGTGTTTCCTTATTTATTTTCATTTTGGATGATCTGTCCATTGGTGAAAGTGGGGTGTTATATTCGCCTACTATTACTGTGTTACTGTCGACTTCCTCTTTTATGGCTGTTAGCATTTGCCTTATATATTGAGGTGCTCCTGTGTTGGGTGCATAAATATTTACAACTGTTATATCTTCTTCTTGGATTGATCCCTTGATCACTATGTGGTGTCCTTCTCTGTCTCTTGTAATAGTCTTTATTTTAAAGTCTGTTTTGTCTGATATGAGAATTGCTACTCCAGCTTTCTTTTGATTTCCATTTGCATGGAATATCTTTTTCCATTCCTTCACTTTCAGTCTGTATGTGTCCCTAGGTCTGAAGTGGGTCTCTTGTAGACAGCATAAGTATGGGTCTTGTTTTTTTATCCATTCAGCCAGTCTATGTCTTTTGGTTGGAGCATTTAATCCATTTACATTTATTTATATGTATATTCCTGTTAACATTTTCTTAATTGTTTTGGGTTTCTTATTGCAGGTCTTTTCCTTCTCTTGTGTTTCCTGCCTAGAGAAGTTCCTTTAGCATTTGTTGTAAAAGTAAAGCTGGTTTGGTGGTGCTGAATTCTCTTCACTTTTGCTTGTCTGTAAAAATTTTAATTTCTCCACCGAATTTGAATGAGATCTTTGCTGGGTAGAGTAATCTTGGTTGTAGGATTTTTGTTGCTTTTCCCTTGCTGCTTTTAATATTGTTTCTTTGTATTTAATTTTTGATAGTCTGATTGGTATGTGTCCTGGTGTGTTTCTCCTTGGATTTATCCTGTATGGGACTCTGTGCACTTCCTGAAATTGATTGATTATTTTCTTTCCCATATTAGGGAATTTTTAAAGTATAATGTCTTCAAAATTTTCTCAGTCCCTTTCTTTTTCTCTTCTTGTTCTGGGACCCCTATAATTTGAATGTTGGTGCATTGAATGTTGTCCCAGAGGTCTCTGAGGCTGTCCTCAATTCTTTTCATTCTTTTTTCTTTATTCTGCTCTGTGGTATTTATTTCCACTATTTTATCTTCCAGTCACTTATCCATTCTTCTGCCTCAGTTATTCTGCCATTGATTCCTTCTAGAGAATTTTTAATTTCATTTATTGTATTGTTCATCATTGTTTGTTTGCTCTTTAGTTCTTCTAAGTCCTGTTAAACATTTCTTGTATTTTCTCCATTCTATTTCCAAGATTTTGGATCATCTTTACTATCACTACTCTGAATTCTTTTTTAGGTAGACTGCCTATTTCCTCTTCATTTGTTTGGTCTGGTGGGTTTTTACCTTGCCTCTTCATCTGCTGTGTATTTCTCTTTCTTCTCATTTTGCTCAACTTACTGTGTTTGGGGTCTCGTTTTTACAGGCTGCAGGTTCGTAGTTCCCATTGTTTTTTGGTGTCTGCCCACAGTGGGTAAGTTTGGTTCAGTGGGCTGTGGAGGCTTGCTGGTGGAGGGGACTGGTGCCTCTTTTCTGGTGGATGAGACTTGATCTTGTCTTTCTAGTGGTCACGACCACATCCGGTGGTGTGTTTTAGGGGTGTCTGTGAAATTACTATGATTTTTGGCAGTCTCTCTGCTAATGTGTGGGTTTGTGTTCCTGTCTTGCTAGTTGTTTGGCATAGGGTTTCCAGCACTGTAGCTTGCCTGTCATTGAGTGGAGCTGGGTCGTAGCGTTGAGATGGAGGTCTCGGGGAGAGCTTTTGCCATTTGATATTATGTGGGGCTGGGAGGTCTCTGGTGGACCTGTGTCCTGAACTCGGATCTCCCACCTCAGAGGCTCAGGCCTGACACCCAACCGCAGCATCGTGACCCTGTCAGCTACATGGCTCAGAAGAAAAGGGAGGAAAAAGGAAGAAAGTACAAGAGAAAAAATAATAAAATAATATAAAATAATTAAAATAAAAAATATTTTTTAAAATAAAAGAGTATTAAAAAAGAAAGAAAGAAGAGAGCAACCAAAGCAAGAAACAAATCCACCAGTGATAACAAGCACTACAAACTATACTTAAAAAAGAACCCAAAAAACCAAAAGAATGGACAGATGGAACCCTACGACAAATAGTAAAAGCAATCCTATACAGATGAAATCACACAAAGAATTATACACATACACACTCACAAAAAGAGAAAAAAGAAAAAAATATATATATAAAAGGAAGAGAGCAACCAAATAAATAATCTGCAAATGACAATAAGCTCTAACTATTTAACTAAGGTAAACATACAACCAAAACAAATTAGGTGCAGAAAGGAAACCCCAAGTCTACAGTTGCTCCCAAAGTCCACCGCATCAATTTTGGGATGATTCATTGTCTATTCAGGTATTCCACAGATGCAGGGTACATCAGGTTGATTGTGTCGCTCCTGAGGCTGCTGGGAGAGATTTCCCTTTCTCTTATTATTTCTCACAGCTCCTGGGGTTCAGCTTTGGATTTGGCGCCGCCTCTGCGTGTAGGTCACCTGAGGGTGTCTGTTCCCCACCCAGATAGGACAGAGTTAAAGTAGCAGCTGATTAGGTAGCTCTGGCTCACTCAGGCTGCGGGGAGGGAGGGGTACGGAATGCGGGGCCAGCCTGCGGCAGTAGAGGCCAGCGTGACGTTGTACCAGCCTGAGGTGTGCCATGGATTCTCCCAGGGAAGTTCTTCCTGGATCATGGGACCCAGGCAATAGCGTGCTGCACAGGCTCCCGGGGGCAGCGGTGTGGATAGTGACCTGTGCTTGAACACAGGCTTCTTGGTGGCTGCAGCAGCAGCCTTAGCCTCATACGCATCTCTGGTGACTGAGCTGATAGCTGTGGCTTGCACCCATCTCTGTACCTCGTTTAGGCGGTGTTCTGAATCCCCTCTCCTCACGCACCCCGAAACAGTGGTCTCTTGCCTCTTAGGCAGTTCCAGACTTGTTCCCAGATGCCCTCCCAGCTAGCTGTGGCATGCTAGCTGTGGCGCACTGCCCGCCTTCGTGCTGTGTTCACACAGCCAACCCTAGTCCTCTCCTTGTGATCTGATCTCCGAAGCCCGAGCCTCAGCTCCCATCCCCCACCCACCCCAGAGGGTGAGCAGACAAGCGTCTTAGGCTGGTGAGTGCTGGTTGGCACTGATCCTCTGTGCGGGAATCTCTCCACTTTGCCCTCTGTACCCCTGTTGCTGCGCTGGCTCCGAAGCTTCCCTCCTGCCACTCCACATCTCCACCAGTGATTGGGCTTCCTAGTGTGTGGAAACGTTTCCTCCTTCACAGCTCCCTCCCAGAGGTGCAGTTCCTGCCCCTATTCTTTTGTCTCTGTTTTTTCTTTTTTCTTTTACCCTATCCAGGTACTTGGGGAGTTTCTTTCCTTTTGGGAAGTGTGAAGTCTTCTGCCAGAGTTCATTAGGTGTTCTGTAGGAGTTGTTCCACATGTAGATTATTTTTGAGGTATTTGTGAGGAGGAAGGTCATCTCCATGTCTTACTCCTCTGCCATCTTGAAGGTCCTTCTATTTCTGCTTTCTTGAGCTATGCATCTAGGGAAATTAAATGTGATCAGTTCCTCCCTGATTATACTTTTTTTTTCCTATGTAGTTGATTGCCAGTGATAAATTACCAGTCATCACAGGGGAGGTTAGGGGTTTGTTATTCTGGTATAATTTTGTTCTTTCCCATTCTCTCTATATGTTTAAGGACTAACAGTTTGAATTTCTTCAATTCTTCCTTCTATTGTTCTACTGAAATCTAACTGTAAAACGTTAATGGCATTGAATCAGTTAATCAGGATTTGTTATGTACCTATTAGGTGACAATTTCAGAATCATCTTTGATTCAGTATATCTCTTTGTCTTGCTTTTCATGTCTGGAATCCAAATACTACTGATGTTCCCCTTGGGAAACCCTTTTAATGAATTCTCCATTTCTACTATTATTACCTTAGACTGGCATTTATTTTCTCTCACAACTAGTGATCTCCAACTTGTTTATCTGATTCCCGGTTACTCTACCAGACTTACTAAATATGAATATTCAGAGGTTAAACCTGGTGATCTGTTTTTCTGAAAACATCTTTGTGCCATTTTGACATAGCCTATTTACATAAAATCATGCAATTATTAAAGTGTTCTCCAAATTTTTCTTCTCCAAGATTTACCCAAGACCAACTCATTCTTTACTTTCTATTAGACATCATGGGAAAATATGTAATGAACATAAGCCCTTATTCATCATGCTTTTTCTCGTCTAGAAAATTTAGAAGAGCTCCATAGTATGTAGATGATAAATTATGAATTCCATAGCCAAAGATCTTTGGTCCTTAGTAATATCAGAACTTTTTATCCTGGCTTTTGCTGCACCTCCCTCCCGCAGAAGCTTTTAATATACTCATACTTCATGTATTTGCCCAATATGTTGTCCCTACTGTGGCTCCCTACCTCTGCCATCTCTCACCTCTTCTCACTTCACCTCATGTATATCTTGTTCTTCCAACAAGACATAAAACATATTTTATCTTTTAAAGACAGGAATTGTATTTTATACATTTCTTCATTCTTGGCATTCTGAGCAAAAGTTATGGTTCAGTAAATCCTTGTTAAATGGTATTGAGTGTGCTTACAGGTCAAAACTGTGGATTTGACTAATTAGTTAGTCCTTTTCTATTATTCTCAAAATTTCTCAAACACTAATTTAGTTCTTCCTTTTGGCTTGGTACCCAGAAAATTTGGGGCTCATCAATAGAAGATTGAGGATAGCAGTGCTAATTATATAATGCATTTTTAAGTTTCTATAAGTATGAGCAGTTCCTAAATGAAATCTAAAAATGCATGTCATCATTGGAACAAAGGTGGGGGTAGGAACCCTATTTTTACTTCTTCCTTTTATTTTGTTAAATATTTATTTATTTATTTGGTTGCACATGGTCTTAGTTGCAGCAGACAGGCTCCTTAGTTGCCACATGTGGGCTCCTTAGTTGTGGCATGCATGTGGGATCTAGTTCCCTGACCAGGGATTGAACCCGGGCCCCATGCATTGGGAGTGCAGCATCTCAACCACTGTACCACCAGGGAAGTCCCTACTGCTTCCTTTTTTAAAAAAAATCAGGCATTATGCCTGGGAAACCTATTACTATTATTACTATTACTAAACCTATTACCTATTATTACTTGATTAATCCAAGAGTAAGCTGTAAGTAGACAAAATAATAAAATGTTCTTTAAAACCATGCCAGTGGGAATTAAGTTCACTTGTGTGAGATGGACTCCTGGTGAAATGGCTAAAATTTTGGTTAGATAAGCAAGTGAAAATAAACTTCTAGTGTTCTTGTGTTCCAGGGGTTGGCAGAACCAAAAACTGGTGTTTGCTAGGTTGACCCTAAAAATGACCCTTCGGTATCAAGATTTTCTCTGATTAATAGTAACTCTCCTTCACCCTAAGGCATAAGAAACATGTTGGTGAGGAGTGAGGAAAATATCTAAACAGTGCAACTGAGTAGAAATCAGATGGCCTTAATCTAGTCAGTGCTACTAGGAACCAGGGAATATCTTGGTACATGTTGTCACACTGATGATTTTTATCTGTTCACCTAAAGTGTTAGTATTCACTCCAGGCATTTTAAAGATCATGAGGCCTCTAGCTCCTTTCTCCTTAAAGTGACTACCTCTCTTCAGTTGTCTAACTTGGAAGTGTTACTGGAGTTTTCTGGGAGCAGTAGAGCTAGAAAAGGGCCAAGACACTGAAAAGTTAGATAGGTGTTTGCTACTTCAGACTGCAAAGCCAGGAGCTGGATTCTAACAAAAATTTCTAATAAGTTTCTGGGGGTGGGTTTTAGTACCAGTAATAGACTTTTTTTTTTAAAGGAATATTTGATATTGGTCCAAGGAAAGGACAATTTCAAACTTCAAGATAAAAATAAAAATTGATAAGTATATGGAGCTGAAACATCTGCTTCTAGTAATAGCAAGCTAGGAAATGTAGAGCAGCTATTCTATTCAAAACAAACTTAAAAAGCACCAAAGAGCTTTTTTTTTTTTTTTTTAAAAAAAGCAAGGTATTACCAGATCAAAATGTTGAAATAAATGAGAAACTAGAAAGGTAGGGTCAAAACTTACAGTGACCTTTTTCCTGAGGGCGTTTTCCCATTTGGAAACAAAAGGCTAAGAAATTGAGCTTTCATTTTGGTGGTCATGAGACTAAGAGGACAAAACTTAAAACACAGGGACTCTCCTAGGTGGAGAGTCCACCTGATATACTAAACTTCTGAATGGCTGTACTGTCAGGGAACACTTGAACTGGAAGTAAACTTCCTCTTCTATGAGCTTGCAGCCAAGATGCTCACACTCTGGATGAACTTAAAAATGTTCTCAGACTGGTAGGGAGCCCCAGACAGATTACAGAAGTAAACAACAATCTTCTCAGTTAGCATGGAGCTTTATTCTAAGTTTCAGATTATTTCTACAACTAATTTTTCAAATACAAAGATTACTGAGCACATATAGAAACAAAAAAGCAAAGCAGCAGAAAAAAGAGAAACAGATCAGAATGACTAAACAAATATTAAAAACAAATTATTACATTTACTATTTTTAAAGAAATAAAAGACATGCTTTTAAACATTCGCAGGAAATTATAAAAAGTAAAAGAGTAGGCTTGAAAAATAACCAAATAGAAATTCTGGAACTAAAACAAAAAACTAACCCAAATTAGGAACTGAATAGGTAGATTTAACACCAAATTAAACACTGCTGAAAAAAGAATTAGCATATAAAAAGGTATATCAGAAGAAGTTACCTAGAACTTTGCTGCTCAGAGTATAAGATAGAGGTATTAATTAAGGTCAACATGGCTGAAAATTTCCCAGAAAAAAATGAAAGACACCATCCCATGGCTTCAAGAAGTCCAAAGAATCCCGATCAAAAGAAAAAACAAACCTCATACTTAGGTATAACATAATTTAGAACTGTAGAAAACTAAACACAAAGAATATCGTCTTCAAAATTCTGTAATAACCTATATAGGAAAAGAATCTGAAAAAGAATGAATATATGTATATGTATAGCTGAATTACTATGCTGTACACCTGAAACCAACACAACACTGTAAGTCAACTATACTCCAATAAAATTTTTCAAAAAAAGAATATCATCTTAAAGTTAGCCAGAAAATCAAAGATAACAGAAACAAGAGGTAACAATGATTGACTCAGATAAGTAATTATCATCCTACCACACATAGTTTTAATTATTTATCTGATTTGGTTTAAAGGCACCCTATGGCCTCTGAAAAGTAAATCAGTTATTAATATAAGAAATAGAGTCAGAATGTCTGGGTTCAAAGCCTTGTCTACAACTAACTACATAATCTTGAGCCATTCACATAGCTTTTTAACTGCTAATCTTAAACCATTCACATAGCTTTTAATCTTAAGCCATTCACACAGCTTTTTAATACCTTTTTAATTCACACAGCTTTTTAATACCTTAAGCATCTGTATGATGCTTAAGATGAGGCAATGTGAATAGAGCACTTGTCGTAGTCTCTAGCACATAGATACTACTCAATAAGTGTTAAGTATTATCATGAATATTATTTTGTAATATATTTTAAACAATATCATTTATTTTCATTTTACAGAGCATAGATTTTTATAGGTGATTCTTATTTTTTGGGTTTTATTGTTTTTGTTTTTTTTTGTTTTTTTTGCAGTACGCAGGCCTCTCACTGTTGTGGCCTCTCCTGTTGCGGAGCACAGGCTCTGGACGCGCAGGCTCAGCGGCCATGGCTCACGGGCCCAGCCGCTCCATGGCATGTGGGATCTTCCCGGACCGGGGCACGAACCCGAGTCTCCTGAATCGGCAGGCGGACTCTCAACCACTGCGCCACCAGGGAAGCCCTTATAGGTGATTCTTTAAAAAGGCTGAGACACCTATGGCTTATTTTAATGCATACATTAACACAGTATTTTATTTTTATTTGTGAGGGATATGAACATATTAAATACGTCCCTGGTGGACATGTGAAAAATTCTCTGAAAACTGCAAAACACCATGAAAATAGTTGTAATTTAATTTATGCCACATAAAAATTGCATGGGATAAGAAGTAATATAATCATTATACAGACAATGATAACAAATGCTTGTGATATGCTCATCATGTGCCAAGTCCTGTTCTAAGTGCTTTAAATGTGTTATCTAATTTCACACCAACTTTATGACACAGGTACAGTTATAATCTCCATTGTATAGAGCATGAACTTGAAGTATAGAAAGGAGTCAGTCCACGTAAGGGCTGTGAGTTAATCCTTGACCGCCTGACTTGAAAGTTTGCACTTTACCTTGGATGAATAAACCAAGCCCTAGAGAGCCTTCCAAGGAAGTACTGAATCGAGATTATATTTCAGTTCTGTTGGTATTCCAGAAGCACTCCAGTACACTGCTCATCTAGAGGTTTATAAATGTTCCCAACGGGCCTTTTTAGATTATGCAAAAAAAACTATAAAATAGTACTGAAGGGCTTCCCTGGTGGCGCAGTGGTTGACAGTCCGCCTGCCGATGCCGGGGACACGGGTTCGTGCCCCAGTCCGGGAAGATCCCACATGCCACGGAGCGGCTGGGCCCGTGAGCAATGGCCGCTGAGCCTGCGCATCCGGGAGCCTGTGCTCCGCAATGGGAGAGGCCACAACAGTGAGAGGCCCGCGTACCGGAAAAAAAAAAAAAAAAAAAAAGTACTGAAATTTAGCAATTCAAAACATTTAAGTTGTTACGTACCTACTTCTTTCTCTTTGTTTCCTTATATACCTACTTTTTCTTTTTCTTTTTTTTTTCTCCCTAGATTATGTTTTTGTTCAAAACTGAAGTGAGTAGGCCCTGGTAAAATGTGTCAGTGCTCTTTAAATGAAATCTGAGAATAGTTACGAATTAGATAGGGAATGGTAATATTTGAATATTGGAGCAATACCACTTTATTTAGTTTGATGGAATTTCTGTGTAGAACAATTTTAAAATACTATTTTCAAAGTATTTTTAAGGTCATTGGATAGAAAACTTAGGACATTAAAACTTAGGACATTAAAATATTCCTTAGTCCAATGCTTAGAACATTCTACTATGCATATATGTGTGTTATGATGGACTTTACAAGGATTGGGAAAGTTGAATTTAAAAGAACTTAAAATGAGGAAGAACATGATGGAAGTCATCAAAAGAAGAAACTTTTACTGAATTAGGCACCTGGAAAGAGCCCTAGAGAAATAGCGAGAATATAATAAAAGAACAAAAAGGAATCAAGTTGGATGTGTTTTAATGGTGTAAAATGCTACTAAGCACTTTTCTTGCTTATGATTTCTAGCTTTACTATTCATTAAGTAAGTTCTTATTTCTGACAGAGGATGATGGGTCATTATCTTCAAATGGCAGGAACAGCATCAAGCCTGACATGTCCTGGGCAGTGAGAACGCTGTGGATTCCAAAAAGCTCGTTAGTTCCTCTCTTAGGCAGTCATCAGGCCATTAGAGAAGGGGAAAAGCAATACTTTCCGCTCTACTTGGCATCTATTTTGCTTATTCTGAAAGGAACAAGTGTTAGATAAATTATAGTCTGACTTGGCCTTTATTTACTGTTTGCAGGGGGAAAGAGACAATTGCTTTAGTGGTAAGCACAACTGGTAGATCTGATAACTTTCTTTTTTCAGGTTTTTTTTTTTTTTTCCCCAAGTCATTAGTGAGTGAGAGCCCTCAGGACAAAATAGTGGGGTAGAAATTTAAAATGGCAATGATTCATAAAATTTCTTTCCTGTGGAGCTCTCATTTTTCTTTCATTTATGCCTAGTTAGCAATCTATTATTGAAACCTTTGTTTGAAGGCAAATACTCATAGTACTGAAACAGTTAAGTATGGCAAGAAGAGTGATATTTTGTCTCTAATCTATTCTCTACATGAGTCATGGAGTCTACATTTTTAAGGCAAGAAAGAAAGAGAAGAGTAACAGTCACCTCCAGAGTTCACTTAACTTGCCCAACTTTTTCACTTTCCAATATTTACATCAGTGAGCATCTATTTTATGCTACATACTTTGCTAGGTACTGAGGAGACAATGCCAAATGAGACATGGATCACACCTAACATAAGAGAATTCACAGGGAAGCTGCTGTATAAGCAAGTAATTGGGATGCAGCATAATCCAGTATGCAGTATGAGCACCAAAAGTGGTGACCAAAGGAAGAAGTCATCAATTTTCAAAAGGGGGTGGGGCAGGAAGGAAAAGACCTCATAGCAGAAGAGGTGTGCTCTGCTGGGCCCTTGAGGATCATTTGCAAGGTGTTTGCCAGACAAACGAGGTGAAGTAGGGAGACATTTGAAGCACAGAGCAAGAGCTAATGAATGCAAGAGAAAACATCTGGAGATCAAGGCAGAGTGAGCACTGTAGAATGGCAGGAGCAGAGGAAGTCAGGGGAATCGTGGGCAGGAGGCTACAGAAATTGCAGAGAGTGATGCCAAAGACCTGTCTGATTTTGAAAAATAGGTGGCAGACATATGTTTATTTTTAGAAGGGTGTTCAAGAGAAAACTTGAGTCAAGTTAGATATAGGATATCTAACAAGCTATTGCATTTTTCCTTTAGAAGAAGAACATATTATTTTCCTGTTTTCTCTTGAATGCTATTCTGTCCTGATTTTCTCCAATTTCCCTCTACCTGTTCTTATGGGCTCTACCCCTCAAGCTTTCTCTAACTGTCCCAGCCCACACTTTCCTTTCTTCTCTGATCCCCTAATTACCTGAGACACTCCTTTGATACTAGAATCCTAGGAGTTTTAAATAAGCCTCTAAGTTCACAGATCAAGAAAATAAAGCCCAGAGAGACGAAATCACTTGCTGAGGGTTTTTGACATTCTGCCTTAGATTTCTAGTTAACATTTTAGATGTGTAAATCTTGTCTCTCCAACCACATTATAAACAAGTAAAGGGCCAACTTTCACTTTATTAATTTCTCCTTTTTCTTCTACAGTCTTGACTAACTGCCTATATAATAGGTTCTCAATATGAGTTTGCAGATTGATTAGCAGGGACACTTGCTTTCTCAAATACATTTCACTTTAAAAAAAAAAAGAAAAGAAAAAGGGGTCTTTGGGCATCAGATAAAATAAACTAATATTCACTACTAAAAAAAAAAAACCCATCACACGTTAGTCTACCTCTCTGCCTTCAGAACCTCCTTGTCTCTGTTCCTACACTTCACAGAAACTACTGTCTTTGGGGGGAAAAGAAAGGGGACTTAGGGTACATCAGGCATCCATTATCTAGAAAATTATTGTCCCGCTCTCCAACCTATCTCTGCAATGAAACATCAAGATGACAAACACGACTTCAAGACCATTCATTATCCACCTGTAAATTACTGTCAGGTTTGCCATCTCTTGCTTTCACATATACTAAATTTCAGTTGATTATTTCCACATCTCACTGTTGCTGAACAGCCCAGTATCATTTTCTGAGTCTCCTGTGTCACTCTTCTTGATTGAACTCTCCTTTAAAAACCTTGACTTTACATCTGTGTTCTTCTCAAGAGATGTCTTTTACATGAAAGTAGCTCCCCCAGCCTATATTTCATCAGAGATTTGAACATATGTCTGCCCTAAGAGGTTTCTTGTGTGATTGTCTTGTTTCTCTAGATTTTAAACTCTTTAGAACAAGAGATTATCAAGTCCAATAAAACCACTACATACTGGTTTTCAGGGAATGATTCTCTTTGCATCTTAACTTCAGTCATTATGTTGTTTATTACTAAGTCTATTTTCCTAATTAAGCTTGCTCCTAAGATGTTAGTTAAGACTTTTTCCACCCCTGCAGGTATAGACTTGGAATCCACATTGTTTTTCTTGCTGAGCATTAATATTTCTTTTATTTCATTGAACATGAACATATGGTGCTTTCTTGATAAAGAGCTTTGATTTTAAAGAGTTAATCCTCAAAAATGGATGGATGTTTAAAAAATAAAAATTTAATTAAAAAGTTGTCTCCAGGAGGAACTCGATGACACTTTGCAAAAGGTTTCCTTTTGTTTGCATTTGGTTACATTGACCAGACTCTGGGTTTTAGATTGACAGAACTAGAGACCTGATATTGTCATTCACTGAGAGTACCTCATATCTCAGAGGCAGACTCAAATTGAACAAGCTCACAGACCAAGGCATAAAACCAGAATGCCTATTTACTGATTTACAATGAGAAAAATAGCTGTTACATGGACTGGAATGCTAATGTCAACCTTCTATTCCAGGAAACCATATAACAACTCCTACATGGGAAGCTAAATTATAACACCAAGGTTGCTTGGTGAGCATGGGATCAGAACAGGGCAAGATTAAGACCTTTTGAAGCCATAAGCATTTTAGTGTGCCTCCCCACTTCCCTTATGTTATTCAAAAAATAAACAATATAAGCTACAAAAATGTGAAAAGTCTAACAAAGTTTTGACTTTCCCCATAATGAATACTTCCATAGTTTCACTGAAATTTCAAATATTATATTCTTTGAAAACAAATTTTTTTTTTATGACTTTGCTTTGTTGGATTCCTGAACTCGTGATTTGTCTGCAGGGCTCAAAACAAGAGGTGCTAGTTCTAGTGCCTGGAGTTTTGATTATAAAGGCCTGGATGCAGCTGTTCTGAAGGAAACCAAAACCCTCCTCTGGACCCTACTTAGGTAGATGTTGCTAATGCTTGCAAAGTGACTCTTGTGTGCTTCCATAGACTGACTCATCCCTTTCTGATTGAAACATTCTTTCTTTAAGCTTGTTAATGCATTCAATCAATTTACAGTCAAGGAAGGCTGATCTGAGAATATTCTAAGAGAGTTTGCATGTCTCTGATCTGCTCCATTGTGCATAGATTTCATAATGTAGAGCTCATTCAGAGGGCAGCAACCCTACTCCATAACAGTCACTACTAAGAAGGGAGCAACTCAACTATATCCCCATATCATAGGCGAGGCCAAAAGACCTGTTTAGGATAATAATTCCTATCTACAGATATTATGCAGGGTGAAGTCAA
Organism: Delphinus delphis; assembly: GCF_949987515.2. Classification (NCBI taxonomy): domain Eukaryota; kingdom Metazoa; phylum Chordata; class Mammalia; order Artiodactyla; family Delphinidae; genus Delphinus; species Delphinus delphis. Next base: position 46,865,034 of record NC_082694.2, on the reverse strand, counting down.
ATTTATATTAGCCAGGGCAAGACCACAGTCAACAGCATAAATAACCACCAGCCTGAACATGGGACTTTATGGAGAGTACCCTAAATAATTAAAAAGATACTCAGTGAATGAAGAAATGAATCAATTTTAAGAAAAAAGTTTTAAAGCTTCAAATAATAACAGTTAAATAACTAGCATTTTGCATATATTGAACATTTAATAACTTAGATAAAATGTTAGATTAGAAAGGCTGAGGACCTTTCCCTATAAAGTATTAATTACACAAGGAAAATTCATAATTTTATTGTGGAAAAATCTGGTAGACACCATTCTAACCAAGTAAGGAAACACATGGCATAATATTCCTCCCAATATGGTAAAGTAACAAGGGCACCTTTGTAGTACTCTTGCCCAAAAGGCATAACCTTAATCTAGTTGTGAGAATACATCTGACAAAACCAATTTGAGGGGCATTCTGCAGAGTAGCTGGCTCTTCAGTAGCATTAGGATCATAAAATACAAAGGAAGATTGAGAAACTGCCAGAGAATAGCGAAGACCAAGGAGCTATGACAGCTAAACAGAATGTGGGAAATTGGGTGGATCCTGAAACAGAAAAAGAGGAAGAATTGGTGATATTCAAATAAGATTTGTAGATTAGATTTAGTGAATCAGTGTTAATATCCTTGTTTTGATGATTATACTATGGTTACATAATATGTTAACAATAAGAGAAGCTGAGTGGAGTGTGTTTTGGAACTCTGCACTATTTTTGTAACTTTTCTGTAAATCTAAAATTATTTCTAAATATTAAGTTAAAAGAGAAAGAGTAAGACAAATTTCATAGAGAAACAAACAAATTTATGTATCACATAACTGAAGTAAATATATCTAAATTTTTTTTTTTAGAAATAACATCTAAATGATGTTTAAAATCTATCATGTATTAATGCCAAAAAGCTATTCCTCTCTCCACTGCCTGCAGTCGCTTCTGGAAGGCTTTGTCACCTCCACTCTTTCAGAGTTGTCATACACACCTAATATTTTCAAAATGTACTTTTCAAACTGTGATAAAATGCCCATGGTTAAAATAAATCAAAGATTACTGAAGGTTTTTTAATGAAAAGTGAGTTTCCTTCTCTAAGCTTCTGTCATTTTCCAGACTTCCTCTCCAAATGTAATCATTTAAATTCCTGTAGCATTTACTATAGGTAGTCCCTTCTTACCTCTAATGTGTCTTTTACAGTATTTATTTTAATGTTTTTAGACAAGATCTCTTGGCTTCTTACCATGATAGATAGATTAGTTTTTGCTTTTTACACAAGCTCTTATATCCCCTCCTCTGTGTTCCAGTAAAATTATATCCCTGTTTAATTAAATCAATAGACAATGATTAGAATACTATTATTATGTAATTGTGGTTCACTTTAGCGATAAGTCATGTGCCATGACCTTTTTCTCTTTCTTTTTTTTTTTTGTATGACTTGTTTTTTCTCTGTATTTTCTATGTGCCTTTTATTTTTTCCTTTATCTTCAGTTGTTTCCCTCAAGCACTCTATTATATCTGTTATTTTGTATGTCTTCCCTCTCCCTTTATTCTGGGGCCTCTGCTTCCTCCTTCAGTCTGCTTCCTCCTTCTGGCCCCATCAAGCTTCCTCCTTCAGTCTGACTTTGTTTCTCTCTAGCCCTGCTGCACAACTTTCCTCCTGGGCCTTCCCTCCCTCATCTTTCGTATTGAATCCATTGACTCTTGAATTTCATAACGTTACAGCTGAGTCATGATTTGACTGGCTTAAAAGTTCTAGGTTGAGAAATTTTTTCCCTTGGTACTTTAAAAAAATAGTCCCATTGTTTCCTAGCATGCAGTATTACTGCCTCCATTTTAATTTTCTCTTTTTAAGAAATTACCTCCCAACCTTTAACCTTCTCTACCTCCAAGGGTAAGAGAGTCACCTCTTGGGTATCCTCAAATTTTACAATAATCATGCATGTAAGTATATTTATTAATTATTTGATACTTGGTATAACCTTCTAATCTGGAGAAGAATGCTCTCTTTCATTATTTCTGTGATATAATTCTCCTTTCCATTTCTCTGCACTCCTTATCTGGAATCCCAACTACAAGTTGTAACTCTTAGAATGCTTCTCTATGCCTTTATTTACATCTCCTCCCCCATACTTTTTAGCTAATTATCTTGACTTAATTTTCAGTTCTGATGCATTTGTTATTCTAGAAATTGTCTTTACTTTCTCAGAAACAGTTCTTGTTTTCTTGTTGTTTATTTATTAATGGCAGCATGACCTTAATATATAGATAAAATGTCTTCCTGGCTTACTCTGCTCTGCACTGAATAGTTTAATGCTTAAGTTCTCTATATTCCTTGACGTATCTCCATTTTATGGCGTCAGTTTTTTTATTTATTCATCTTAAATCTTTTTTAATGTGTTGGCTTTCATCACATATCATGGGATACTTACTTATCTGTTTGTATTTAGAAAGGAGACAAAAAAGAAGCTGACTGGAGGATCTGTATATATTTTTAGGGTTTGTACATTGGTGGGTTTGCCTCAGAGTGTATAGGCAAAAAGCTACTCATGATTGGGTGGAAGCCTACAATGCTAGATTATGGTCTGTCTTTCCTCTCTGGGAATGATTTACATTTCTTAGAGGGTTTTTTGTTTTTTTGCTTTTTGTTGCGGCGGCTGTTGTTTTTGCCTTGGGAGAAAACATCTGTGAGAAATTTTTCTGGAGGACTGAACAATTTAACTGTGTTTGAATCAATAACAGCCCTGTCTTCAGTATCAATTCTCACTCCAGCCTACCATAGTACCCTACACTTATGAGTGTCAGTGACCTCCATGGGCTTAGCAGTCTGGCCGTCTCTCTCACTGAGTGAATCTTCCTCTTGATGTTGTCTAGGCTTCATTTTCCTCTACCTCCTTTAGCAGTTATCTTCCTCCCTTTTGACCTTTATTATCCAAGAACATGTTGAAATCACTAATAGCTCTTTCCTCATTCTCTACACCGTTGTTATAACATGTTTTTTCCTTTGCTATCCTTTATTCTCATTTAATAGAGTTTAAAAAGGCAGAAGAAATGTGGCCTATCTCAACTCTGCAAAAACTTGCTCTTCTAACTAGTAAAGAGAAGCACTGAAGAGTTGGTTGTAAAGCATCTGAATCACAGGGAGAAGTAGACTTGGCTATAAAGTGAAACAAAACAAACACTGTCAAAAGCAGGGATTCTTAAACTTTTACGTTCATAGAGAGGACTTTTTAAAAAATAGCTCCCCAGACCTACCAAGGAAAAACGTTCAAGATCCTAGCCTTTACTATGCCCACCTTAAAATAGCAAATACTATATATTTCAAAACAACTTTTGGTGACTAATCTGCTGGCTCCCTAAGCACATGCTTAGTTTATTGGGCTCAGTACAAATAGAGTCACTTGAAGATGTTAGAGCAAGGTGACTTCTTCGGTGTTTTACTGCCACATAAAACATGAGCAGATAGAGAAGTCAATATTATTTTATAAGTTACCAAATTTAATTGTTCAACAAGGAGTGTAGAGGTCTTCACTTTTTAATTTCTCCTCTAAGCACTCTCAGAGGGTATGAACCCAATAGGAAACCCTCTCTCTAATTCACTTGGAGTTTTGCCCTTAAGGTGTCATAATGCATCTGACCTCCAAGTCCGGTCACACCATGCTAGGGTGCCAGTGTGAATAGAGATTGGTAAATGACATTGGTCAGGAAAGATGAAAAAGGAATACAAACACTGAGAATACAAAATATAAAACTAATGATTTTCAGATATACGAAGAGTTCTTTTCTAGGATCAGGTTACTTTTCTTTCTTCTTCTTTAAGGAAAGACACATTATATAGAAGTATATGATAACAAAGGCTTAAACTGAAAAATATCAATGGTATGTATTTGCATCGTACTTCGTAACAGAATTTTTTATGGAAGCATTGGATTTAAGCATTAAAAATCACTTTGCAATAATAAGGGCAAAAAATGTGAATCATTTTTTTATTTTACAGATCTGGAAACTGAGGCTCACATTTTTTTTCCCTCAAGATCACATACATTTTGAAGGTTGATATTATAACTCAAAGTCTATCTTTAAATTCTGTTTTTTTCTCATCATATAACATTGACTCAAATTTATCAATCAGAAACATTGACTCCTCCTATAAATTACCTGCCAGTTCTGTGGTCTTTCCATTACACTGCTGGCAATAATCCAGGGTATAATCTAACATAGAGGCACCACACTGTCAAGCAGGCATTTGATTCCAGAATTTCCAACTATGACAGAGCTTAGAGGATCAAGTTCATAATTAAGTATCGAACTTGTGAAGCATCAGCTCATCTGTTTAAAATGCCTGGTTAATACTCTGCAGATTCAATATCTATGAAGCTCTTAGTGCTAATTCTCAATTCCTATTCAAAATCCCAAGTTTGAAAACATCAAGTCAGGTAATTAGGGATAAGTTAAACCTCCATAGCACAGTTAGTCTCGAGACTCTATGACTACGTGAAGTTGTAGGATATCTTTGTCACTGATCAAAATTCTTTAAAATTAGGTGCAAGTCACTATGATAATTTTAGAATGATAGTATCAGCAGTCATGGGTTACAATAGTCAACATCCATTAAATATTACTTCTCATTCAGGAGAAAGGAGGAATAGTATTTTCATTATAAAAATAGAACTAAACTTCCTAGAACTGTAATTATAATTTGCAGCAGATGATTAAAATAGAAAAATGATTTTTTTCCTATGAAAAGGAGAGCTGTCAAATAAGAGAAGACTAATTGCATCTCTGACTATAGGGTAAAATAAGAACCAATAGGTAGAAAGAGAGGCAGATTTTAGCTCAGTATAAGAAGCAGCCACTCAGCAATGAAATGGGCTGTCTTAGTGAAATGGTGAAAATCGCTACAGATGTTCTCTGAAGGGGCTTTGGAAAGGTTAGATCCTAGTGTAGAAGGTTTGGTTAGACCCCTCCCATTCTGTGATATTGTGTTTCCAATATTGTTACCTTCATGCCAAGTAATCTTAATGACCCAGGAAACTGTTATGCCCTTTCTATCTTCCTCTCTTATAAAGAATTACTAATGCATAATTACTTATGATAATTACTTGTATATAAGAACAATTCTTCTTGATATTATTTTTAACATCAATGGGATATGATTAATTTTAAATATTTTCTTCAGTGAGGTTAACTATATTTGGAAAATAAATGGGACAGTTGCCTTTCTCATTTTTATTTTACTGCCTCCTAGTCTTTTTAATTTCAGCTCTGATTAGAATGTCCTATATAACTATAGCTTCCCTTGTAATTCATTACAACAACCCTCCTTCCAATATTTGTATACACTTATGAGAAGCAGCAATGTCAGATAAGTGCACTGCAGTCCCATGGAACCTGTTGCGTTCTCTTTTGGGGCCCATCAACCTAACAGGATGTTTAAAAATCTGCCTGGGATCTTTTCTCTTTACTAACTTCTATTTGGTGTAATGTCGATGGTATTGGTTGCTTACAGAACGTGACTTTTGAACTTAGTTTACAATTTCAGTCTACTCAAGGCTTATTTTGCATACTTTTGTCAGTGGAGTGCAACAATCTGGGGTCATTACTGGGCATGGAGGGTGGTTGTCTTACCTTGAGTTTTCCCAGTAGCAGACACTGTGACAAGGATTCTAATACAGTAGTTCACTTGGGAGGTGATCCCAGGATCCCAGCGGGGGCTAAGTGAAACAACATAAGATGACATCTTTCTTCACTCACAAAGTTACTACTGAGGACAACTCAAGTTTAATCCTACTGGGGAATTCTGGGAGTCAGTGCAGAGCACAGTTATATCACCTGAGGATAATGAAGCTGGAGCATTTATCCACTAAATCTCTTTCTGTAATTTGTCCTGAGCTGATTCCAGGGGCATTAACTCTGCCACTTCTGGCTTGCTCTGTGCATGTGGGTCTGCTCCTATCATTGAAAAAAGTCCTTCAACCAGAAAGACTGAACTGTTCCCAATAAACAGCTTTCAAGCAGGTAGAATGAATGCCAGAGCACCGACTGTGCCTGCCTCAGTGGCCTGTCCTTTTGCCTGGAGATTAGTTTAAATCAGAAATCTCATAAAGCAGAGACTGACTTGGAGTCATGATTGGATTGTACTCTAGAGATGACTGTGTCTATCACAGAATGGTCTATGGGTACCAGGTATGAAGAACCTTGACAACAGTACATAGGAGAAAAAAACAAAAGGAAGCAGTGGTCAAACAGGTTAGAAAAATGCTGGCTTAAACAAGCTTAAACAGCTTAAAAGACTGTGCCCTAATAAACACAGTAGATTTCCCAAACAGCTTTTTCCAAACTTACTTGATATGCAGCATTTCCCAAACTAACTTAATCACAGAACCTTCTTTTTATGGCCCATCTCTTTGGACTGATATTCCATGAAACACACTGTGAAAAATGCTGATCTAGTCCAGTCCTCTCATGTTACAGCTAAAGTGATTGGAAGGTCAGAGGCCTTGTGACTGGTCAAGGTCATGCAGGTGATTAGTGGTTAAGCTGGGCCATGGCCCAGAGCTTTTCATTCTATCCTGCTGTCTCTCATTTCAGTTCAAAAAGTCCCTGGTGACCTATAGCTCCTGTTTCTTGAGCTGTTTTCAGATGGGATCTCAGTGGGTAATGATTGCCTCTGGATGTCAAGGGAATCTATAGGCCTCCAGTGAAAATGAGTTCATGAAGCCCACCCAGCACACTTTACAAGATATAGAATCATATGTGTCTGGGCTTGGTCAAGAGGTTTGGCAAGCCTACTCCTAGTGTTGTTTAAAATGGTGCATTTTCCTGCTGTTCTGCTGGAAGAAAGGCAGTGATACCAAACTATCTGTTAGAATGATTTGATAAGATTAGAACCTACTGGGGAGGTTGTTCCTTTCCCTGATGAAACCTCGGAGTGGGTACCTACTGGCAGCTCCCAGGGATCAGCTCCTTGCTTCAAAATGCAAGCCTGCAGGGACACAGGCCTCGCTTTGCCTTTTCTTATAAGGGATACACAGGCCAGAACAGGCTGGGATGCTGTCAGTATTTCCTCAGAGGACATAATCTACCCCAGCTAGAGATTTTAAGGGAATATAAGATTTTTACTGGTCCTCTCTTTTTCCTTAGTAAGAGCTGTCATATATTTGGGGCACTTGCTTGTGGTAGGGATTGTACTAGGCACTTTAATTTAGTTCATTTAATCATCACAACAACAATGTGGAGAAAGTACTGTTATCCCCTTTTTTTGGTGAGCAAACTGAGGCTCAGAGAAGGTATTAAACTTGCCCATGGTCCCCAGCAGGGAGCAGGAGATTTCATTCCAGAAATGGAAGCCCAGGCAATTTTAGCTTATGTGCCCTTCTGCCTAGGAGACTGCATTGATCCACATTAGTGTCACAGTCTCAATGAGAAGATAATCAATCAAGAGAAAATGAAGCAAATCCAGTTGGTAAACTTGGTAAAATTTAAAGTAGCTAGTGATGTGAACAACTTATCCCTTGTAAGAGAGCCAAACATCTCCTACTCCCAAATTATACAATGCTGCCCCCCGAGAAAGACTTTGTAGTTTGATTTGCCAGATGAAAATGATAATTACTACATTATAGTCTCTTTTACAGTGGTAAATTGAACCATATAACATAAAGAGAGTTTATATCCTCTGCTTATGGTCCTAGGGAGTAGCAATGCTGGGATGCAGCTTTTTAAAAAATAGCTGTTCTTTAAAAATACAAAACAAAACTGCACCCACACAAGCTTTAACCTGAACAGGTACAGTCAATGTTATTACAATATGAAGCTACATGTTTGGAGACCAGAGAAATAAGAAGTCAATAAATTAGAATTTCAGGCTTGCATAGATAGCTGAAGGATAAAGCATTTGGTATCAACTGTGTACCTTCGATGCGCTGATTGTGCTGGGTATAGTTTCAATTAGTGAATAATAGATAGATAGTGGACACAGGGATGAAAAGAGGGGATAGAGAATAATTTTTAGAGTTTACCAGTTCCACAAAACTCAAGCAGAAGCAATGAGAGTTCTTAGAGAAAGGGTAAGATAAATGGCACCTTTGGGGTATTCTTGACCATAAATGATACTCTCCTGCAAACCAAGGACAGAATCGGGCTCAATAAATGCCGTGACAATATGTAGCTTTGTCCTGGTTCTTTGGCTGCCTGGGGAGCAAATGATTCAGTGTGAGGTGTTCTCTTAAGACTCCCACAGTGTCTTATACGTAACAGATTCAGTAGATGAAGCTGAGGTTTTTAATGACTGGGAACTGGGCCCCCAGAGGGCTAGCTAGAATGGAGAGGTTTTGCCCTCTCCCCAGGACATTCACAGTTTAGAGATAAGAAGAGGGTGCAGACGAGCAGGGAGTTGGTGATGCTGTGGTAGAGTGTAGGGGAAGGACAGTAATGGAAATGTATTTCAAACCCCGACTTTGTGGGCAACTGAAAGGCATCACTTGTGCTGAGTGGGTTGTTCCAGGGGACTGAGGTCAGCCAGTAATAGCTGAGGAAGGAAGTTTCGGACTAGAGAAGAGTTGGGTGAAATGGAACAGATGGAGGCTGTGTTAGGCACTGAGGTCACATTAGCCCTAAGGAGAGAATTTGGCATGAATTATGTTGCCACATTGTAGGTGCAAATATGTGATTGCTTAGCAAATTAAAGAGGTAATGAACGAAAGATGGATTGGAAGGTCGCAAGCTGAAGTTGCCAGAGTTATCATATGTCATTTAATCACACTGACATTTCACAGGCAAGATGAAAACATGATCAAGAGACAGCATGTATCAGTGAAAAGAGGAAATGAATTAAAGTGAGGCACAGCTGTTTACTCCATAACTGTGTGAAAATGGACAAATTATTTACCCTTCTGTGTCATTTTCCTCCTTGTTTATAAGTGATGATTTTTGTAACACCTAATATAACACAAAGGGTCAGAAATAGAGCATTACTCTAAACTCGGTGCAGTTGTTATTACCATTAAAGTTAATAATTATAAGCAGAAGTCACTATTATTAAAATGAAATTGTTTTTAATGCAACAGAAGTGAATCCTATTTGCTAGTATATAAGATGTAACAACAGCATAAGAAAATTATATGAAGGGTGAGATTTACTGGGAAGAAAGCAGAGGTTATGGGCCTGAGCTCTGCATTTCGACAGATCTGTGGCTGAATCCAAGTTTTTCACTCACTAGTTATATGATATTGATGTATACCTAACTTTTATGAGTCCCGGTTTTCTTATCTATAAAGTGAGAATGATCCCTACTCCATCAGTGGTTGTAGGTATTAAGTTGGATAATATCTCCTAAGCACATGGCATACAAAAAAACACTCAGTGAATGGTAGAGCATGTACTTTGTTGTGACTTGCTTTTGTAATTGTGGGACTATGGAAGATGAGAAGAAATGGCCTGAGGCAGCTAGAGAGTGGAGTACAAAATAAGTCCATCTACTGCCAATAACCATAAATCAGGAAGACATGTAGCAACCAGAACCCGAGTAAATATGAACAATAAGGTCGTATTGGTGTCATGTCATGAAGACAAAATAGGACCTGTGATGGGAAGCATCAGGTTTGTGATCACTTCTTAAATTTCCCCTTGAGAGGAAGAACGTGAGGCAGGACTGTGAAGATAGAAACCCACATCTGGAGTACTACTTCACAAGTCTCTTCAGGACCCAGTGGGTCCAAGTCTCTCCTACAATAGCTCCCAGTAACTACCACCTCTTGGTATTCACACTGTGTAATCTTCTCCTCTTGAGGCTGGGTCTCATGAGTTGCTTCTAATGTACTATAGAATATTGTAAAAGTGATAGAACATCCCTTACAAGATTAGGTTACAAAACTCTGAGACTTGTCTTGCTAGGATTCTCTCTCTCTCTCTGGCCTTTTTAGTTTGCTTTAGTTTGCTTGCCCAGATGAAGCCAGCTGCCATATTATGAACTGCCCTATGGACTTGCTTTATGATCACAAATCCAGCCTGTCTTATATGATAAAATTGCTTCAAATTTGGAGTAAATAAAATACCATATTGATATTATAATCGTATGTTGTAGAGCAATATGTTAAAAAGCAATGTAAAAGTAAAGGGTAGAGTACCATGTGTATCTCTAAAAGTTCAATTTATCATACCCATTCCAGTGGGCTGTTGTAAGAACTTAATAAGCTAATGCATATAAAAGTGCATGATATGGGACACTAGTTTTTTTTTTTTTAAGTTTATGGTGTTCAGATTTTTTAAAGTAACATTTTACCAGAAGTCAGAAGAATTCTGTGCTTAAAATCAGTTCTAGTTCTCTTGTCTCTGCCACAGTTTGCCTTGACAGGCTGCAAAATAAACCAAGCAATATTTATAGTACACCAAACTAGACAGAAAAAATAACTATACCAGGCAGAAAAAAAATCCCAATTTATACCTCCATTAAAAGGATAAAATATCCAAAAATTCTTATAGATTATGTATAGTTATTTCTTTTTTATTGTGTTTTTCCCATGTTAAATTGAATTCTAATTTTTTTGGAATACAAGAAAAAAAAAGAAAATAAATATTAAAAATGATGGTTCATATCAACTACCATTTTAACACTTTAGGAAGTCAAAGTTTATTTGGTAAGAAAAGGAGAAAACTCAGCATTGTCCATGGAATATATATGAAGGATCAGTGATGAATAAGACTTATCAAATGGAGTATTATGACCTGGAAGTAAGTCATGGAGAGAGTAGCTCTCCACTTATTTGGAGGCTAAAATTAGCCAAACTGTTTCATTGAATAAATATTAATTCAAAGCTGTACCAACACTGTTCTAGGGGCTTGGGTTATATCACTAAACAAAGTGAAGACTCTTGTCCTCATAGCACTTACATAGCAGACATTAAACATAATAAATAGCAAATCATAGTGTATTAGAAGAAGCAGTATAACAGTACAGTAGGTAATTTGGGCATGTCTTGTGTTTCCCCTGATATTTTTTTTACTTTTAAGCATTTAGGGCTCCTGAGAGGATTATCACTTGTGACACAATCTCCTTGGGTGGTAGTGTGGTGTTAGAAATTAAGTCCTCAGGAACTACTCATATAGACTCAGGATACAGGAATTTTAGAGGGATGGTAAAATCATTAGAGAAATGAAATAGTAATCTTTGAAAATCTTTGAACATAAAATAATAGTCAATTTACCTACAGGTAATACACCTCTGGGAAAACTGGGTTGACCTATGCAAAATCACATCATAATTTTTAAACATATTTATGTTAATATACTATTTTATGATGAGGAAATGCCTCCTCACAGTTGGGAAATCAAATGGACATCAAAATATGACTGACAACAGCAAAATTGCTTTTCAAACCCATAGGTTCTGAAATAATAAATGACCTCTGTAGGTAGAGCTACTTGCATTAACCACATACATCTAAAGTTTAGTCTCGGCTTTTCATCCAGGAAACCTAGATACACATTAACCTTTTCTAAACCAAACAATTTATCAGTCAGGGTTTTGTTTCAGACAATATAATTTATTCTAGATAAAGTATTAAGTGGATTTATTAGAAAAATTTTGACATTTTACAGAATGCCCATGAGAGCCAGGTACCAAGCTTAAAGGCTATACAGCTTAAAGCATGAGAAATGCCTTAAAGGCTATATAGCTTAAAGCAGAAGAAATGCCTATCCCACCACAAAACTCTTTCAGTAAATAGAAAATATAAACAGACCTCTCACAAGTAATGAAATTGAAACTGTAATTAAAAATCTTCCAACAAACAAAAGTCTAGGACCAGATGGGTTCACAGGCGAATTCTATCAAACATTTAGGGAAGAGCTAACACCTATCCTTCTCAAACTCTTCCAAAATATAGCGGAGGAGGAACACTCCCAAACTCATTCTACGAGGCCACCATCACCCTGATACCAAAACCAGACAAAGATATCACACACACAAAAAGAAAAGTACAGACCAATATCACTAATGAACATAGATGCAAAACTCCTGAACAAAATGTTAGCAAACAGGATGCAACAACGCATTAAAAGGATCATACACCATGATCAAGTGGAGTTTATCCCAGGAATGCAAGGATTCTTCAATATATGCAAATCAATCAATGTGATACACCATATTAACAATTTAAGGAATAAAAACCATATGATCATCTCAATAGATGCAGAAAAAGCTTTTGACAAAATTCAAAACCCATTTATGATAAAAATTTCTCCAGAAAATGGGCGTAGAGGGAACCTACCTCAATATAATAAAGGCCGTATATGACAAACCCACAGCAAACATCATACTCAATGGTGAAAAACTGAAAGCATTCCCACTAAGATCAGGAACAAGACAAGGATGTCCACTCTAGCCACACTTATTCGACATATTTTTGGAAGCCCTAGCCATGGCAATTAGAGAAGAAAAAGAAATAAAAGGAATACAAATCTCTGGCATTCCTATACACCACCAACAAAAAATCAGAAAGAGAAATTAAGGAAACAATCCTATTTACCATTGCAACAAAAAGAAAAATACCTAAGAATAAAGCTACCTAAAGAGGCAAAAGACTTGTGCTCAGAAAACTACAAAACACTGAGGAAAGAAATCAAAGATGACATAAACAGATGGAGAAATATACCATGTTCTTGGATTAGAAGAATCAATATTGTGAAAATGACTATACTACCAAAAGCCATCTACAGGTTCAGTGTAATCCTTATCAAACTACCAGTGGCATTCTTCACAGAATTAGAACAAAAAATTTTACAATTTGTATGGGAACACAAAAGACCCTGAATAGCCAAAGCAATCTTGAGAAAGAAGAATGGAACTGGAGGAATCAGGCTCCCTGACTTCAAACTATACTACAAAGCTACAGTAATCAAGACAGTATGGTACTGGCACAAATACAGAAATATAGATAGATGGTACAGTATAGAAAGCCCAGAGATAAACCCCCACACATATGGTCACCTAATTTATGACAGAGGAGGCAAGAACATACAATGGAGAAACGACAGCCTCTTCAATAAGTGGTGCTGGGAAAACTGGACAGCTACATGTAAAAGAATGAAATTAGAATACTCCCTAACACCATACACAAAAATAAACTCAAAATGGATTAAAGACCTTAATGTAAGACCGAACACTATAAAACTCTTAGAGGAAAACATAGGAAAACCGCTCTTTGACATAAACCACAGCAAGATCTTTTTTGACCCACCTCCTATAGTAATGGAAAAAAAACAAAAATAAACAAATGGGACCTAATGAAACTTAAAAGCTTTTTCACAGCAAAGGAAACCATAAACAAGACGAAAAGACAACCCTCAGAATGAGAGAAAATATTTGCAAATGAATCATCAGACAAAGGATTAATCTCCAAAATATAAAAACAGGTCATGGAGCTCAATATCAAAAAACAAACAACCCAATTAAAAAATGGGTGGAACACCTAAATAGACATTTCACCAAAGAACACATACAGATGGCCAAGAGGAACATGAAAAGATGCTCAACATCACTAATTATTAGAGAAATGCAAATGAAAACTACAATGAGGTATCATCTCACACAAGTCAGAATGGCCATCATCAAAAAATATACAAACAATAAATGCCAGAGAGGGTGTGGAGAAAAGGGAACCCTTTTGCACTGTTGGTGGGAATGTAAATTGTTACAGCCACTATGGAGAATAGTATGGAGGTTCCTTAAAAAACTAAAAATAGAACTACCATATGACCCAGCAATCCCACTACTAGGCATATACCCTGAGAAAACTATAATTCAAAAGGACACATGTACCCCAGTGTTCATTGCAGCACTATGTATAATAGCCAGGACATGGAAACAACCTAAATGTCCAATGACAGATGAATGGATAAAGAAGATGTGGTACATATATACAATGGAATATTACTCAGCCATAAAAAGGAATGAAATTGGGTCATTTGTAGAGATGTGGATGGACCTAGGGTCTGTTCCACAGAGTGAAGTAAGCCAGAAAGGGAAAAACAAATGTTGTATATTAATGCATATATGTGGAATCTAGAAAAATGGTACAGATAATCCTATTTGTAGGACAGGAATAGAGACATAGACATAGAGAACCGACATGTGGACACAGTGGGAAGGAGAGGGAGGGACGAATTGGGAGATTAGGTTTGACAAAAATACACTACCATGTGTAAAATAGATAGCTAGTGGGAACCTGCTGTATAGCACAGGGAGCTCACCTCAGTGCTCTGTGATGACCTAGATGGGTGGGATGGGGCAGAGGAGGTCCAAGAGGGAGGGGATATAGGTATACATATAGCTGATTCACTTCATTGTACAGTAGAGAAAGTAACACAACATTGTAAAGCAATTTTACTCCAATAAAGAAAAGAAAAAAAAAATTCCACTGTTTTTTCCACTAGTTAGTTGAGTCTATAAAGTCAGGAACTGGAAGCTAACCCTTTCCTATAGCTGGTGCAGCAAACCCAACAGTTTCACGAGGCTGTGCTTGCCAGAACTCCTCAGTCACAAATTGTTCACTTTTACATTTTACGTTTCCTGCAGATGAGTCTGCTTAATAAAACCTGGTCGAATGTCTATACCTCATGCCAAGGAAGCCTGGGAATGAGCATTTAGTGCTTCTACCAAGGGAAGGCTAGATACATGATATTGGAAAGCCACCAGAGTGAGGCAAGGATATTCAAAAGATTTAGGGCTGCCATAAATGACAGGTGTGTCCTGAGAACCATGTTCACACTTTTTTCTACAATTATTTTGATTCCGTTAGCACTTAGTTCTCATGAGATCCACCTTGTGCCTGTGAAAGAGCTTAATTGTGTTATTTAAAGAGGTAGCTACTTCTACTCTTCTCAAGGTAGCTACATGAAGAGAGACATGAAGAGAGAAGTATGTTGGCGTGCTCACTTATTTTCTATATATATATATCTAGGCCAATATTTGTTAGTTATATTTACAGTTAGAGAAGTTGCATGGAGGTCTCTATTAGAGGTGGTTCTTAAGTTCTATGTCTTTCAAGAAATCTTTTCAAGTAGAACACATTGCTGCTGCTGGATGTCCTAATTGGTTTTGAATAGTGCTGAGACAGATGCTACCGATGAGGTCTCCATGCTCATTTTGTCACACATATATGGGTTATGTTGAAAGTCTCAAACGTCTTAGGAAGATGCTTAATTTAGTTCTACTTAAGAAGATGGAGGTCCTTTTATTGTTAAATATAGAAAGACATAAGGTAAGTGAGTAGCATGGGATAGTTCAGTCCTGGAAGTGAAGGATATCTTTTCTGGAGGAGCAATGGGATCATATTTGGATTTTTGTTATAATGATTGTTCTCACTCCAGCAACAGAAGGCTGTTACTCTACAAGTTCTGATATAGCAAATGGCTAAGACGAAGCTGGGATCTTCTTCCTCAGTCTATTTAATAGATAACTGCAAGGTGGAAAAATGAAAGAAAATTTATCTCTTTTTTTCTATAAAGAAAGCTATTTTCAGCTAGCAATCCTGTAGCACACTGAAAGGAGAGCATTATGTGGGTAATGTAAAATACCATAACTCTCTAGTAAATGGACACATCGTATGCAGCTGTGAAGAGGTAATTGGAGTCCAAAGTGTAAAATACAATGGAAGGTTACTGAGGCATTTTGAAGAGGTTGGGCTGGATTTTGAACTACATGTGTGGTAACATTCTTTATAGCCTACAATCTTTTGTGTCGTTTGCTTTTAGAATTTAATAAGCCTAGAGTTAGAAAATTTGGAAGTTATTTATTCCCTCTGAGACATCCAAAGGTGGTATTTCTCTGACTCCTAGGGAAACTGATATCAATAAACAGGAACCGTGTTAGTGTTATTTTGATTATTTTTAGTTTCAGGGTAAAAAAAAAAAACCCAAAAACATAATCTCTGCCTTTGGTATTTTTTCTCAAATCTTAGGATCTGGGCTTTTAAACCTGGGGGCTGGACAGCTCTAATGAAAATGTCAGGGTTTCATCCATGAATCCAGGGCTTTTAACACCTCAGTTTGTGCACTGAGTTGTACTTTCACAAGGCCCGAATCATCATCATTCCTTTAATAGCTACTCTGCAGGTACAGAGGATTCCCTTCTTCAAGGAGATCAAAGAGTGTATTACTTTGTTATTTTTTAAGTCTAGCAGTATTCTAAGAGAGAGAAAGACTGTAGCTAGTGAATTCCTTTAAGTTTCCTTCTATTTCTAAATGTATCTGAATCAGTTTCCATCCCTATATTATTCCCTTTTATCTCAGTGAAAAGGGGGAAACGAACGACGTGAATGCACGCCAAGCAGTGCACTGGGCTCCGTACATGTGTCATCTCTACTTGATTCTAAGTTCGACGTGAGCTGAACACAATAATTATTTTCCTTCTGTCATATTTGTGATACATGATCATTGGAGAGAATTTAAGGAACACAGAAATTACAAAAAAGAAAAAAAAAAAAACAGTTTTCTCAGAAACCCAGAACCTACCTCTTCTCTCGACACAAATTCTCACCATTCTTCTGAGACATAAATTATTCTCTTTTCTATTGTCCGCTGTTTTCTTCACTCTCCTTTCCCCTCAATCTACAGTTGTTCTAGAAACTCCCCAATACTAGCAGGAGGGTCTTTTTGTGTTTTTTGTTTGTCTATTTTTACTAATTTTCATCTCTTTTATGTTAATTCTGAATTTCTCCTCCTTTCCCTTTATTACCAAACTTTTGGAGATTGTATGTGGATTTGGACACTTGTATTTATTTAACGCTCCTAATTCATGTTTCAGTACGTAGTATGCTAGTGACTGTTTTCAACCCTAATGAAAAAGCCTGCATTTCTGAAGATGTCCCTGAGTAGCAGGATAAACTCCAACACCTACTGATACCTGAACTTCATTTATGAAAGCAAAAAACCCTATTTACTTAAGTTACTATTAGTGGGACGTGTGCAATTTGCAGCAAAACGCATTCCCACGTGATTGATTTATCTTTCTTTGTCCATCATTTCCTTTCACCACTAAATATGCTCCTCATATTTACTCTATTTTTCTTATAATGATGATTTCATCATCCAAAGAGTAGCCTAAATGTTTTAACCACTAAGATTTTATTCTTCTCCTTCAACCTGAACAACAATTTGGTCCCCAGATATATTTAGTCTTTCTCTGCTTCTGCTCCTATTGTCACTTGTAAAATCACAGTTGGACAATTTCACTCATGTTCTAGCTGGTATTCTACCTTCAGTGTTCTCCCTACACCCAAACCATGTTCCTTTCCAGTGGTTCTCAAACTTTCTGTCAAGACACATGCTCAGTTGAGAAATGTGTCTCATATTTTTTGTTACAACTAACAAAGCTGAAATTTTTTGAATGATTTACATGCTTTATATAATAAAGAAGCTGCTAGAATAATTCTTTAATATTGTTGTGCTTAAGCAGTATTCATCCTAATTTTTTTGAGAGCTAGGGAAAGAGGTTACATTTAGCTAGCATGGTGGTAACTGTATTAGATATTTCCAGGTTTTTTTTTTTTTCTTTCAGGTAAATATCTCCCATGTGTATCAGAGCAGGGAGAGGAGATTGAGGATCATTATATAAAAGTCTATTTTCTTATCATGGAAAAAAAAAAGCTTTGAATGACCCCTTTACTCTGTATATGTTTACTGTCTCTTATTCCATAATCCTACCTGTACCCCTTCTCCAGTCTCTTAACATTTGGAACGAGTCATCTTTCCACCAACACAAGCATTCTTTCATATGTCCATGCTCTGAATACCATGTTATATTGAAGTACTTCTCATCATATGTTGTAACTACAATAATCCCTCTGCAGCGTCAAGTTCACTTAAGGCAAAGTCTTTATTTTTAGGTAAAATTTTTGTCAATTAAGAGATCCTTGGTTCCAGTAGAAGTTGTTCTGTTTCTTTTATGTGATGATCAGTCAGTTATGGCCACAAGAGAAGATAAAGGAGAAGCTCAGGAAGAAAACAAAGTTTATGATACTCACAGGTCCTAGAGACTGGAGTCATGGCCACATAAGAAAGCCAGCAGGGTGGTCAAGAGGCAGAAGGGGCAGGATTGAGGGGGAACTAAGGCCACAGTGTTTATTTGGGTTTCCACAGGAAAGATGAGACAGGCCAGAGTAAACAGTTTAGGGCTGGCTAGTATGAATAATTTCAGCAAGCTCTAAGCTCTAAAGGGTAGGTCTTAGTTGCCTGGAACCTGGCTCTGGGATGATTAAGGCAGAGAGAGGAATATTGCTTCCTGGGTGGACCAGCCAGTTAAAGGAGGCAGGGCTCTGTATTGGTTAGTTGGTTTATCAAAGGCATGTTCCAGACTGAGCCCTTTACTCTCTCTAAGAACTGGCTAGTCCCAGGAAGGGCAGTCTCTCCCCAACCAGAAAAGTCAAAACATCATAATATACAAAAGATTAAAAATATAAACAATACCTAAATGAATTATCCTATGCAACTAATTAGAAAAATGAAATTGAAAGTTGGGACTAGTCGTAAAGGAGGGTCAACAGAAAGTAGAAGTTTTACAATGAAGTTTAGAAGAGGAATGTAAAGACAGCTCAGGAAAAACAAATGCTAGCATGGAATGGTATTTCTGTTGACAAATTGAAAGCTAAGATACTGGTAAAAGATGCTGAGGCTTTGATGCTACATTTCTAGAATCATAGTGGTACTTTGTAGGGGGTGGCTTGGGTAAATAATTCTGCATATTACAACCACAATGAAATTGAACATTTAGATAACAAACAAGACCAAAAAAGTCTCTTGAAATTATTTTATGTTTTTAATTCCTTTCAAGTATAACAATGGATAGCAGTCTCTGGTTTCTTC
This sequence comes from Delphinus delphis, assembly GCF_949987515.2. Classification (NCBI taxonomy): domain Eukaryota; kingdom Metazoa; phylum Chordata; class Mammalia; order Artiodactyla; family Delphinidae; genus Delphinus; species Delphinus delphis. Next base: position 46,846,153 of record NC_082694.2, on the reverse strand, counting down.
CATGGAGAGAGTAATCATGGGGGTGGAAAATCAATCCTATCGTTGTTTGACTTAGTCTGTACTTTGGAGCTTACCCAAGGGCTGAAAAGTTTGACCTCAGTGAAAGGGGTAGATGAGACACACAGAGAAAGAAGACTTATGGAATAAAAGGATTAAAAGAAGCAACAAATCTGGGCTATTCAGGACCCACAGACTATTTTGTACTGTGAGTTTTAGGATCAATTTCAAGGAAAGAAGCAACTTTATTTTATAGACCCTGATGTGTTGTATATACTTACAGAGTATTCTCACTTAACCCCACACATCAAAGTGAGAGCTTTATTATTTGTGTCCAGGGAGTGTACAAGGAGCACAAAGTCTGGTACCAACAAATATAGCGCTCTCTGTAGCTGCTGAAACATTTTTATATCGGCCTATTGATTTATCGTTTAGGGTGAAGGTAGGAGCTAGGAAAGGGATAGAACTGATAGCCCAGGAGACTGACAGAACAAGTATAGTCCTCTGGCCACACTCAAAGTAGCACTTTAGAACTTAGATTTTGTTTCTGTCCTGGAGAACCTTGAATACAAGTGAGGATTCTCATTCCTCAAATCCTAGAATCTAGTAAAGGCTGGAATCAGGGAGAGATCTGCCATTAAACAGTAAAGATTCCTATGCTACTTTCCTAACATTGAGATATATGTTTTCTAATCAGCTGGGAGAAGCTAATTTCTATCATAATTCTAGTAAAATGAAATGGTGCTTTTTTATGGATAAGTTTCTAATGAAAAGTTCATATGATATGTATATGGTAATGGCTTCAAGAAAGGAGTGCAATTTGTATCTATTAAATATTTGAAAATTAAACTTCACAATTATGAATATATCTGTAATTATAAGGACTTTATCATAATGAGCATTACTTTTGAATCTTTGGTAATGAAAGCCACTCTCTAGGCAAATTAAAAGTAACCATTGTTAATATTCTCCATGGAACTTTCCTGTAACCATCTGTGTTCTTTCCAATGTTTATGCCCCAAAGGTGGGATAATATACAGGTACCAGGCTCTGGTGTTACACTGCCAGGGTTTTAATCTTGATTTGAATACTATACTTACTCAGCAAGTTATATGAGTTCTCTCTGCCTCAGTTTTCTTATTTGTAAAATGTGGCTAATAGTGTTACTTCTGTTAGGATTATTGAGGAACTTAAATGATTTAAAATCTACAAAATTCTTAGAACAGTACTTGGAACATAATAAAGTACTCAATAAATATCCATTACAATTATTATTTCTTTAGAATTATTCTAGAAAATCCTTAAGTAAAATCAGTTGGATTGGAGTTCCACAGCAAACCAATTCAATAGCAGCAGTAGAGATAAGGTGATAAGATGGAAACTTGAATTTGAACCACATCCTGGGGCCAAAAAGGGTTGGTGAAAAGGTCAATTTCCCCAACAACAGTGGGGATGAAATTTCCCAAAAAAATGTATGTTAGATAGCTAAAAGACTAATTCTCCTACATTTGTAATGTCAAAATTGCTGTCTAACTTCTTACTACTATTTTAAGCATCAGCTTCTGTTTTATAATATTTTAAAATTGTCTGGTCATCTAGTCCATTCTTATTACATGTTCTGTTTTTGAACTGAGTATTTTGTATGATATTGACTCAGACAATTGGCTCTTTGTTTTGACTCAAATAGTTTTTGTCTTATACATGTAAAATCAGTCTTCCACAGACCAATCCATTCATTCTAGCCTTCCAGGATAGCCCTGTGCTGCTAAAATTGGTATTTTGAAATAGCTCTGAGTAAGTGGACTTACAACATTGCAGTCTAGTATATTAACCAGGCATAAAAATGACTTTGTATTTCTATGGAAGAAAGAGGAAAAATATCCTGGCTAATCTTTAATGTACTGACTTTTCACTTTGTCATCTACATCTGGTATTCCTATTACTTGGAAAATGTTTCAGAAGGTGAAACTGGTGGGGGGCGGGGAGGAGGGAGGGAGGGGAGAGAGAGAGAGAGAGAGAGAGAAAGTTAAATTTCTCAGAACATAGTAAGAATTGTCTTCTGCAACAAAGTATATCAGTCTTTGAGGTAGAAAACAACCAGGTCCATTAAACCAATGGTGGATACCCATTCATAACTCTTGTATCCATTTGATGTTATGATATGGACACATGTTTGCTCCATTAGGTTCTACCTTGCACTGAAATTGAAACACTCTAGCATAACATCAATTTCCTTAGTACTGTGTTTTTGACTTGCACATAGAGGTAGATATTCCTTCATGAACTCATTTAAATTTCTTGAAAATTTCTGTAAACTTATGATTGCTTCAATAACAATTTCCTGGGCCTACAATATATCTTTATATTTGTATGCCAGAATTTTGAAAACAGTATGGCTGTTTTATGTTTTCCTGAATACTAGGAAATATTATTTAAGCCTTCTCTGTGACTATTGGAGTAGTAGATCTTAATGTTATGATGTATGCATTCCAAGAAAGACAGCAAAAGGGCTCTTGTTTCTCAGAAGCATGATCATTTTGACAGATTTTATTCTCTCAAGATGGTTATAATAATATCTCCCATGCTCATGCTCTTCTGCAATGTTACGTTGTCCCTCCCCCATCAAAAACTGGAGCTCATCTCTCTACCCCATTGAATCTGGTGGACCTTGTAATTGCTTTGATCAACAGACAAGGACAGAAGTCAGTGCTAACTTATCCATCAGATACAGCTAGCACAATGTCTAGGGCCATGACACTTTTAGGGGCCCATGAAAATGTTTTCGTTTCTCTTAAAATCAGAATTTAAAAAAATGAACATTTAGGTTTAAGAAAATATTTGAACATATATTTACCTTCCTATCAATGCTGTCATAAACTATAGTTATATATTTAAATTTCTATCTATCTATCTATCTGTCTATCTATCTATCTAATGGAGGAACGTGCCCATGAAAGCAAAAGTGCCTGGGGCTCATGAATGTCATAATCAGCCCTGGAGTAAGTGATACAATGCTAACTCTTAATGGGCAAGGCAGCTTCTGCTTCCTCCCTTTTGGGATATTTGCCCTGGGGACATTCCCTCTCCAAAGCCAGCCACCAGGCTCTGATAAATCCAGGCTAAATGGAAGGGTCATTTAAGAGCTGCAGCTGAGCTCTCAGACATCAGTCAGTATTAACTGTCAACCAGGTTGTCCAACCTAGTAGAGCCTTCAGATGACTTCAGCTTAGCTATTATCTGATTGCACCCGCATGAGGGACATCCAGAAAGGTCTGCCCAGCTTAGCCCAGTCAACCCAAAATACTGCGTAAGGCAATAATAAAGGGCTGTTTTAAACCAGTCAGTTTTAGAGTGGTTCATTAGTTTATAATAGATAACCGGAACCTTGATTGATTCATTCATTCACAATTTATTGAGCATTTTATACTGTATTATTTGGGATACCATGATATAATATTAATGTAATGAGGACTCTGTTGATGAGCCTGCCCAGGTCACCTGGTTCTTTAAAACCCTGGAGGGTGGGGAAAACATGAATCAAGGTGAAAGTTAAATAAACTCAAAAAGAAGTTCTAAGATTATTTTTAAGTATAAAAAGTTACCCTTGACAAGTGTTGAAATTCATTAAAAGAAAAATAGCATCATTATTGTCAAGCCACATTTGTAGGATAAAATTTTTTTTTAATTAAATTATTCAAACCTTGGTTCCACTGTCTTCTAGCTGTGTGATCATGATCACATATTTTAAAGGTTCTGTGCTTCATTCATAAGTAGTTTGTTTGGCTGTTGGCAGACTTAAATGAATCCATATGTGCAACTCTTAGAATAGTGTCTGGTGTGTGTGTGTGTGTGTGTATTAGCCATTTAAGAAATGTTAGCTATTTGTACATATATAGTCATAAGCATGTTATTTGTGTCTAGAACAAACTAGATTTGATGGAAGGCAAGCATGAACCTACCTTATTATCTTCCTACCATAGATTTCAACCATGACATATTAAAATCTCCTTTTAGAGGATTTTTTTCAGAGTCCTTTTTCAGAGACAAAGGACTTTGTTATTTACAGCAGGAAAATGAGCATGAGCTTCAAGTTGGTGCTGGTACGCCTCAAGCCTAATTTCCAAGGGCGTGAAGTAGACTGGTCCAGGTGGATGCTGCTCACAGAGTGAGCTTGTGTCAGGCTAAGGAATCCCAAGCTTACAGAACTTCAAACTTTTATCATGGGCAACAAACAAACCTGGCTGACCTTTGTTCTGCAGGAAAAGATTATCTAATATTTATTGAGTACCTCCTGTGTACTAGGCACTGCAAGACCCCATATAAGTCATTTTATACAGAGTAAATCATTTAATCCTCTACACAACAAAACTGTGAAATAGGTATTGGAGATACTCAGAAAAGATACATAACTTCCCCAAAGTCACATAGCTATGGAGGACAAATATGGAATTTGGTCCAATTTGGTCTGATGTTTTTCCCTACCTTGCTGTCTAGGGAAAATAAATAATAAAGAAATCTCCCCAAAACCCACCACTTAAAAATGATAAATCCAATTACTGTGGCCTCACATGTTTAGAGAAAGTTGATAAAATATTTTGGATTCCTGTAGCTCTGAGGTAGAGGAAGGTGGAGTGCTGGCTCATTGAAGGTAATTGCTATCCTTGGAGTAAGCGGCCTCAGTGCTGGGATTCAGCAAGTGGACTCAGCTCCACCTCTCCCTGGTCTTGTCCTCTTGTTTCATTCTTCCACCCCTCATGCATAGTTAGAAAGCCCTCAGGGAGCTGAAACTTCCAGGCCTATCCAGTATATATTGCATTTGCAAGACATTCAGTCATTCAATCTTTTACTCTTAGACCCCTTGAGCTGATAAAATAATAAGAGCAAACACTCACAGGACTTGTGCTGTGTGCCAGGCATGGTTCTATGCCCTTTACATATTTTACCTCGTTTAATACTCACAAGAACTTCCAAAATAGACACTATTATTATCCTCATCTTTAGATGAGTAAACTGAGCTATGAGAGGTTGAGTAACTTTCCTGAGGTCACACAATTAGTTAAGTGCTAAGGATGGGAATTAAAACTGGGCAGTCTGGTTCATAGGCTCTGCTCCTGAGCATTACATTACTGCTGTCAAGGAAGCACGTCCAGTGTTTCTTCCATGTTCTTTCTTATAAGGCTCTGGGCAGGACCTCAGAGCTTTGGCTGCCAGCTTACCTCCCCACCCCACGCCCAGAAACTATTTTTTCTTTATTTCAATCCAGAGAAAGATTAAATTCAGATCATTTTCAGAATTTTTACTCAGTTTTTTGGTTGCTTGACTTAGAGTTTACCAAGCACTTATTCCAGTATTCTATGTTTTTTTTTTTTTTTTTTTTTTTGCATTATGCGGGCCTCTCACTGTTGTGGCCTCTCCCATTGCGGAGCACAGGCTCCGGACGTGCAGGCTCAGCGGCCATAGCTCACGGGCCTAGCCGCTCCGCAGCATGTGGGATCTTCCCGGACCGGGGCACGAACCCGTGTCCCCTGCATCGGCAGGTGGACTCTCAACCACTGCGCCACCAGGGAAGCCCCTATTCCAGTATTCTTTTTAAATGAATCCATCATGGATTCTGGGCTTAACATTACAAACCTTGGAGAAGAAACAGACATGAATTGTACAAAATTAATCAAGCCAAATGCAGTGTCATTGGTTCTATTGGCAACTTTTGGGGCCCACAGAGTTTTAAGGTGATTGGCATCTCTATGGGGATGGGAAATAATAAAGATTTTCAAGGTTATGTGAAACAAAAATGGTAAAACAAGCTATCTTGCAAACTCTCCTGGATATATAAAGGAACCCTTGGAATCATATTTTCATTGATTTTGTGAAAAGTTTTAACTGAGCCTTATTGAAATATATAAAATATTTGAGGAAAATGTTCATGTTCACTTAAGCACCAAAAGGTCTTAAGAAATGCTATATTACATAAATTATAAAAGGTTCCAGGAAATTTATTTTGTTTCCAAAGAATTAGCTAAAATTTTGAATGGATTAAGTATTTAGGTATTTTTGAACTGAAACACAAATGCCCAGCAACCTGCTATCTTGTTTTCTGCTGGGTCTGGCAACTGTCTAGTTTAATTTGGAGAACATAATAGGCTTTGCCTAAGTATCCATTGTGTAACTTTAAATATCTCTTCTGTAGGGAGAAAATTGATTACCTCTTATATTCTAATTGGAAAAAGCACTCACAATATTAGTAGTGCATTCAGGAGGAAAAGATAAAGATTTAGACAAGTCAGTAGAAGGTAATTTCATGTTCATTTTTATAGTTATATTAGAAAATGGGCCCAAATGTGAATTACATAATTATAGAAGTATTTACCTTGAGATCTTGTCACAAAGTTGACCATACTAGTTTCAAAATTGCTAGTAGTATTGTGCAAATTGGTCAATATTAATAAGCCTGTATTTTGAAACCCAAGAGAAATAGGACAACATGGACAAAGCTATGAAATTTCCATACTTAGTTCCTGGTTCTTTTAGAATTCTGGAAGTAATACATCCCTCCTCCCAACACACACACACACACACACACACACACACACACACACACACACACACACACACACACACACACACACACACGTGATGAAGACCCACTACCCAAAGGTGATAATAGGAAAGACTTACAAGTCCTTAAGGATACAGGTGAAATAAGGGGAAGGTTGGTCAGGACAGAGCAGTGAAGAGACACGTAGAAATAAAACTCTCATATGATTTCACAGAAAAATCAAAACCTTTTCTTTTTCCACATTAAAACTGAAGGTAATATAGGACGTATGACTTCTCACTCTACTTTAAAATGATACCAACTCTGCTGAAGAAAAGAACTATGAATTTTTCATTATATTTGAAAGTAGTTGTACAATTTTATGGCAGATGAATTCTCTTACAGAATCTTTGGTCTCTGGTATAACAAATCCCTCACATAATAAATCTTTTATGACTCAAGGAGACTTTATGTTTTTGCCTAAATAAACTTTTTCTTATGAGGTGTTCTTCAAAAAGTATAACAACTTTAGTAACCTTCAGTTGTGGGATCTATTTTACGTTTTTGGCACAGTGAGACCAGTTCTTTAATTCACAGAGGTAACGTGGGTGTTCACATTCCCACAAAGAGCTAGCTTTCTTTGGGGGAAAACGTTGCTTCCTCCCACGTCTGTGAGCAGAAGTGTGACCAACTCCTCTGCCACACTTTCTGCCCAGTGTTGTCAAGGCTTGGGACAGATTATCTTGGGTTGTCCTTGTGAATCTTCATTGCTACTGTTGTAGCTGAACTTTAGTTATAGGAGAGCAGTCTTCTACTCCATTCTGACAAAAGCAGACAATGAAAAATAAACAGGAAAACTTTCCCCTCTTTGGGCCAAAATATCCCATTGAGAAAGTAGCAGGCTAATAGCAATGCAATGGAAGCTCCCTTTTTGATAAAATCAAAGAGAACCAAGGCACAAAAATCAGAGTAGCTAAATTAGCACTGGTATAAGAAACCAGGTCTTTATCATTTTAATCAGTTATTATTTTCACAAGACTTTATTTCAGAGTATCTCAACCTTGGTGCTATCAACATTTGGGGCTAGATAATTCTTTGTTGTGGGGGACTGTTCTGTGCATTGTATAATGTTTTGAAGCATTTCTAACTAAGCCCACTGGATGGTCACCCATAGCACCCCCTTCCACCCCCAGCAGTTGTGACAACCAAAATGTCTCCAGACATTGCCAAATGCCTCCTGAGGGTAACATCTCCCCTGGTTGAAAGTACTGCTTATTGGAATCTATGCATAAAAATCCATAAAACCTGGCATATAAATATTTATTAAAATGAATAAATTAGCAAGTGAAGGTGATTAAATTGCTTATCCCATTGCCTAGTGTATAGTTGAATACTTAGCAAATAATTCTCCCAAATCCCAGGTATGATATCTTGTAACTAAATTTGCCAAAATTAGTTCCAATTCCTGGCTTGGGAGGGTAGTTCATCTAAAATAAATGTTTGTGAATGAAAAATACATGACAAATACCCAGTTGACACAAACTCTTGAAAATAAAATTTGCCTCTGCTCTCTACTAATACCCCATTGAAACAATAAAGGGATTTTTTTAAAAGCATAAATTCCCCAAAATGGGAAAATAGATGATTACAATGACATTTCTGGGACTGAAAACCAAAAGAACACATGGTAAATATTTTAGCCCCTCTAAAAATAATTCTAAGTTGGCAGTCATGAAAGCTGTGAAGCACCATGATCTGCACACCCACTCACATACAAAAACACCTCAAATCTCATGAATCCATGGCACCGGCTTCCACTGGAAGTGATAATAATATATGAGTAATAAAAAAAGACTTGGCCAAAAGTCTGTTTAAAAAGCCTTTAAACCTCAGATTTTCCCTCCTTGCCAAAAAGTAGGACAGATTTCCTTCTGTGATACTGCAGAAGCCTAGAGATTTATTCTCTAAAAAGGTTAAAACATAAAGTCTCTGAACCAGGTGAGTACAAGGGGAGGCATCAGGTAGTGTTGAAGGCAGGGATACTTTATAGAAAACAGAGTTTAATTGAATATCTATCTACACACAGAATGTTGATATCCCAGCCCTTTTCACCCAAGTAACTCTAAGCTTATACCTTCCCAATGGGAACTTAGAGGTAATATGACATAGTGGACACCAGAGCCAGGCTGCCTGTTTGTGTACCACTAGTTAGCTGTGTGACCTTGGGCAAGTAACTTTACTTCTTTTTATCTCAGTGTCCTCATATTACAACACTGGAATAAAAATAGTACCATTCTTATAGAGCTGTAGGGATTAAATAAAATAGAATTTTATAAGTACTTAGAACTGTCTGGCATATAATAAGCACTAGTTAAGTGTTTATTATTATTATGCCTTGGGAAATCAGAAAATCTCAGGAGAAAAGACCTAAAGATATATACAGTGATGGTTTTCCACCATGGAATTTCAGTCACTTCTCAAAAGACCCATGGCTGACAAACTTCATGGGGTACTCCTGGTTTCCAGTCAACTTTTCAATTCCTATTGTTCAGTATTAGTAGTCAGCCAAGGACCAGCAACCATTGAGGAAAATCTCTAGTACTAAAGTCAAACACCAAAGTAAATAAGCCGAAATACACAATTTAAAGGAAAAGCAGATAATGAATTAATTTATAAGAAACTTAGAAAAAAATATTAATATCCTCAGAGAAATAAGAAAATGTATCCATGAATCAAGAACAGGTTGTCATGCTGCTATTAAGGAGCACTAATAAGAAGAAAAACAAGAGCTGTAGGGAATAAATATATGATAACAAATATGAAAAATTCAACAGAAAGTGTGAAAAATAAATTTGGGATGTCCCAGAAAGTATTGGTTAAAGACAAAGAGATAGAAGAAAGAAAATTAGAGAGTCAAGCCATAAAGACTCATGTCTAAAGGAGATTTTGATGTCATGTAGCACTTTAACATGCCAAGCCTATAGTAACTGATAGCAATAATTAGTATAAGAGAGAAAGAAGGTATTTTTTATATGAAAGGTCTAAAACGATTACCTTCCATGAATCCTTTCTGAGGGAGCTATTGGACTAAAGTAAGAGAGTAACCAGGAAAAAAAAAAAACACCTAGGATCCAATACCAGAGAGGCGAAGGCAATCTTCAAGTTCATGATAAAGGAAGGTCTAAGTTAACAGTTTTACAGCAGATCTAGAGAAAAAGTAACCCATGTTGGGCAGACTGCTTGATGCCTAGTATGGTTCAAGGAAGGTTCATCACACCACAGATTGATTTGGTGGAATATTTCAGAATGTCTGGTATCTTTAGAATTCAGATGTTCATAGAGCAATCTCACGTAACTTGATCATTCTCCCCAAACTAATTCGTGTATTTGAAAGACAGTGAAATTATCACAAAATAGTTCATCTGCCGAAAATCTATATTTCTGCTTTTGAAAGTGAAAAATTCATGTTTGGTGTCTACTTTTTAAAACTATGCTGTTATTTTTTTTTCTAGAATCATAGCTTATTAGCATTTTATTTTGATTCCTAAGTTTTCTCATCATCAGTTCACAGTAGTTATTTGTGATTCCTGGGCAGTGTTCTATATCTATACAGTCACATCTCTGTGATGAGAAAGCTTTATTCTCTTTTCAATAATAAATCCTCTTCTCTCCCTGCCTTTGGGAAGCAAACATTGGTTGAGAGTTGGGAAAATGTTCCCAGACCTGAAACTGACTGCCTTGGGCTTAAGGCCACCATCCATGAGACTTAGATGGTTAATCTGTTCAAGAAAGTACAGCCCACAGTGCAATGGGTATTATTTAGGGAGTAGAGTGATGGGAATTTATCAGAGCACATTTTATCTCCCTCCCCACACAGCCCTTTCTCTCCAACACCTCCCACCCATAGTACCTTTCTTCCAAAAGTCCAGGCATCTTCAAATATGCTATACTTCTACCAACAACCTTTGAAATCTTTCCTAAGCTCACACGTCTGTGACAGGTGTGACTGAGGAGTGTGGCACCACATAGAGGTGAATGGACAATGAGCCAGGACTCCTGATGTTTAGTTCCGCTTATGCTGAGTTGTTCTAGGACCGTGGACAAAGCATTTAAACACCCCACACTGCTTCATTTGACAAATGGATAATAAAGGCAATCCAATTTGCCTCCTTATATGGTTGTGAGCAGCAAATGAGGTAAAATTGTGTGTAGTGTGCATGTGTGTATGGGTGTTTACATAATACAATGGGCTATAAATATAAGACATTTGTTCACATTTTAACCCTCTGAAAAAACTACTTCTAAAAAGCTGTCAATTTGATGGTGCAGGGGTTTGGGTTTAAACCTTAGTTCTTCTGATATGTTTCCGCCAGTCACTAAAGTATAGTTATCTGACTTCAGATTAGAGAGAAATAAAGAAGGGCAAGGTTCATAACCTGAAGGATCAACTCATAATTTGTAGGTGAGATAATTTGAGGTTAGATATTATTAGATATTTTGAGGTTTTGATTATTTTGTTTTTAAATTTAACTGAAAACAAGGCATTAAGAGTCTTGGAAAAGCCACAAACTGGTATCTGGATCTCTTATGAATATATTGCCTAAGTTCAGGGGTAAAGAACATGGATCTCACTGCCAAGGTTCCATTGTGCCAAGCTAAACATTTTTCAGTTGGAAAGAATGGAGATTGCTTCAATTTATGGAGAGTGTTGGCTAATCCCCATAAAGGAAAAGCAGCAATGAAGAACAAGGAGTTGGCTCAAAAGCCATTTAGTCAGATTTAATTGGCCACTGTTTATAAAATACTGCAGTTCTTTGAATTTAGTTTTCTTGCTGTTCCTTCAGCACCAAGAATCTGTAACGCTACTCTGTTACACAGTAATAAGAACTTTCTATCTCTGCTTCCACTTCCTTTTTTTTTTTTTCTACTACCAATTACACCTACCTCATTGTTTACACTCTCTCTCTCAACTAATGAACTCTCCACTACTTTCTTAGTCTTTGGCCTTTGCTTACCAATGGCTTCAGTTTTCTTATGCCTGGTGCCTTCTACTGCCTATGATCTCTGTTTATGGACATCACTTACCAGGTAGCTCAGCTCCTATGTCATTACTCTGTGACCTGTTATTCATGACTAATTTCAAACTCTTTACAAGATTGGATTGATGGATCTGTTGGTATCTACCTAATATAGAGAAACCTCAATTGGGGATATTTCCAATGTCATCTCATGTGCCTTTGGCAACTTAATGATTACTTCCATTGCTAAGGTGTCCATCTTTTGTCTAATTAATTATGACTTGAATAGTAGGGTAAAGTTTATGTTCAGAATGTAGTTGAGGCATAAGTTATTCACAGAATCCTTTCTTGTATAACATATAAACACAGAGGCTGTACATTTTTCATTATTTTCTTTTTTATTCAAACAGAAAGTCACAAAAATTATAATCATCCTCATCAGTTCACTCAGTCCCATGTAATTAAATTTTTTTTTCTTGATCTTTTGTTAGCACTTTTATGAATTCATCAGTTTTCCATTAGAGTTCCGAAAATGCTTATTCATTCAGTTCAGCAGTAGAGTCCGTTACCAGAAACCTGTACTTGTCAGAGTCTTTTCCATGAATTCCTTGAAGATGAAACACTTTTATAGGAACATTTTTGCAAAAGCATCGGAGTACACACAGAACTGTCTGTAAATGACAAAAGACTTAAAAATGAGCACGGTTAAAGATCTGATGAAAGTTCATAATAATGCAGTTGACAAGGAAATTTAATTATTTCTGAGATATACATTTTAAAGTAATAACTAGAATTATGACTTATAACATTATACCAGAACATGTAAGATTTTTAGAAATTTCATGTAATGTCTGAAACATTTATATTAACAGATTTCCATACAAATAACCCAAAGAAAGGTTAGTATTAGTTATTTTTTGTTTGTTTGTTTGTTTTATACTGCAGGTTCTTAATAGTCATCAGTTTTATACACATCAGTGTATACATGTCAATCTCAATCGCCCAATTCAGCACACCACCATGCCCACCCCACCGCGGTTATCCCCCCTTGGTGTCCATACGTTTGTTCTCTACATCTGTGTCTCAACTTCTGCCCTGCAAACCGGTTCATCTGTACCATTTTTCTAGGTTTCACATACATGCGTTAATAATATACAATATTTGTTTTTCTCTTTCCGCCTTACTTCACTCTGTATGAGAGTCTCTGGATGCAACCACGTCTCAACAAATGACTCAATTTCGTTCCTTTTTATGGCTGAGTAATATTCCATTGTATATATGTACCATATCTTCTTTATCCATTTGTCTATTGATGGGCATTTAGGTTGCTTCCATGACCTGGCTATTGTAAATAGTGCTGCAATGAATATTGGGGTACATGTGTCTATTTGAATTATGGTTTTACCAGGGTATATGCCCAGTAGTGGGATTGCTGGTCATATGGTAATTCTATTTTTAGTTTTTTAAGGAACCTCCATACTGTTCTCCACAGTGGCTGTATCAATTTACATTCCCACCAACAGTGCAATAGGGTTCCCTTTTCTCCACACCCTCTCCAGCACTTGTTTGTAGATTTTCTGATGATGCACATTCTAACGGGTGTGAGGTAATACCTCATTGTAGTTTTGATTTGCATTTCTCTAATAATTAGTGACATTGAGAACCTTTTCATGTGCTTCTTGGCATCTGTATGTCTTTTTAGGAGAAATGTCTATTTAGGTCTTCTTCCCATTTTTGGATTGGGTTGTTTGTTTCTTTAACATTGAGCTGCACGAGCTGTTTATATATTTTGGAGATTAATCCTTTGTCCGTTGATTCATTTGCAAATATTTTCTCCCATTCTGAGGGTTGTCTTTTTCTCTTGTTTATGGTTTCCTTTGCTGTGCAAAAGCTTTGAACTTTCATTAGGTCCCATTTGTTTATTTTTGTTTTTATTTCCACTTCTCTAGGAGGTGGATCAAAAAAGATCTTGCTGTGATTTATGTCAAAAATTTATGTTCCTCCTATGTTTTCCTCTAAGAGTTTTACAGTGTCCTGTCTTACATTTAAGTCTCTAATCCATTTTGAGTTTATTTTTGTGTATGGTGTTAGGGAGTGTTCTAATTTCATTCTTTTACATGTAGCTGTCCAGTTTTCCCAGCACCACTTATTGAAGAGACTGTCTTTTCTCCATTGTATATCTGTTCCTCCTTTGTCATAGATTAGTTAACCATAGGTACGTGGGTTTATCTCTGGGCTTTCTATCTTGTTCCATTGATCTATGTTTCTGTTTTTATGCCAGTACCATATTGTCTTGATTACTGTAGCTTTGTAGTATAGTCTGAAGTCAGGGAGTCTGATTCCTCCAGCTCTGTTTTTCTCCCTCAAGACTGCTTTGGCTATTTGGGGTCTTTTGTGTCTCCATACAAATTTTAAGATGATTTGTTTTAGTTCCATAAAAAATGCCATTGGTAATTTGATAGGGATTGCATTGAATCTGTAGATTGCTTTGGGTAGTATACTTGTTTTCACAATATTGATTCTTCCAATCCAAGAACATGGTATATCTCTCCATCTGTTTGTATCATCTTTAATTTCTTTCATCAGTATAGTTTTCTTCATACAGGTCTTTTGTCTCCCTATGTAGGCTTATTCCTAGGTATTTTATTCTTTTTGTGGCAACAGTAAATGGGAGTGTTTCCATAATTTCTCTTTCAGATTTTTCATCATTAGTGTATAGGAATGCAAGAGATTTCTGTGCATTAATTTTGTATCCTGCAACTTTACCAAATTCATTGATTAGCTCCAGTAGTTTTCTGGTGGGATTTTTAGGATTCTCTATGTATAGTATCATGTCATCTGCAAACAGTGAACGTTTTACTTCTTCTTTTCCAATTTGTATTTCTTTTACTTCTTTTTCTCCTCTGATTGCCATGGCTAGGATTTCCAAAACTATGTTGAATAATAGTGGTGAGAGTGGACATCCTTGTCTCATTCCTGATCTTAGAGGAAATGCTTTCAGGTTTTCACCATTGAGAATGATGTTGGCTGTGGGTTTGTTGTATATTGCCTTTATTATGTTGAGGTAGGTTCCCTCTATGTCCACTTTCTGGAGACTTTTTATCATAAATGGGTGTTGAATTTTGTCAAAACCTTTTTCTGCATCTATTGAGATGATCATATGGTTTTTATTCTTCAGTTTGTTAATATGGTGTATAACATTGATTGATTTGCTTATATTGAAGAATCCTTGCATCCCTGGGATAAATCCCACTTGATCATGGTTTATGATCCTTTTAATGTGTCATTGGATTCTGTTAGCTAGTATTTTGTTGCGTATTTTTACATCTATAGTCATCAGTGATACTGCTCTGTAATTTTCTTTTTTTGTGATATGTTTGTCTGGTTTTGGTATCAGGGTGATGGTGGCCGCATAGAATGAGTTCCTCTCTCTGCAATTTTTTGGAAGAGTTTGAGAAGGATGGGTGTTAGCTCTCCTCTAAATGTTTGACAGTATTCACCTGTGAAGACAAGTGGTCCTGGACTTTTGTTTGTTGGAAGATTTTTAATCACAGTTTCCATTTCATTACATGCGATTGGCCTGTTCATATTTTCTGTTTCTTCCTGGTTTAGTCTTGGAAGGTTATACCTTTCTAAGAATTTGTCCATTTCTTCCAGGTTGTCCATTTTATTGGCACAGAGTTGCTTATAGTAGTCTCCTAGGATGCTTTGTATTTCTGTGGTGTCTGTTGTAACTTCTCCTTTTTCATTTCTAATTTTATTGATTTGAGTCCTCTCCCTCTTTTTCTTGATGAGTCTGGCTAATGGTTTATCAATTTTGTTTACCTCCTCAAAGAACCAGCTTTTAGTTCTATTGATCTTTGCTATTGTTTTCTTTGTTTCTATTTCATTTATTTCTGCTCTGATCTTTAAGGTTTCTCTCCTCTGCTAATTTTGGGTTTTGTTTGTTCCTCTTTCTCTAGTTCCTTTAGATGTAAGGTTAGATTGTTTATTTGAGATTTTTCTTGTTTCTTGAGGTAAGCTTGTATAGCTATAAACTTACCTCTTAGAACTGCTTTTGCTGCATCCCATGGGTTTTGGATCGTTGTGTTTTCATTGTCATTTGTCTCTAGGTATTTTTTGATATCCTCTTTGATTTCTTCAGTGATCTCTTGGTTATTTGGTAACGTATTATTTAGCCTCCATGTGTTTGTGTTTTTCCCTTTAATTCATTTCTAATCTCATAGCGTTGTTGTCAGAAAAGATGCTTGATATGACTTCAATTTTCTTAAAATTACTGAGGCTTGATTTGTGACCCAAGATGTGATCTATCCTGGAGAATGTTCCGTGTGCACTTGAGAAGAAAGTGTAATCTGATGTTTTTGGATGGAATGTCCTAAAAATATCAATTCAATCTATGTGGTCTATTGTGTCATTTAAAGCTTCTGTTTCCTTATTCATTTTCATTTTGGATGATCTGTCCATTGGTGTAAGTGAGGTGTTAAAGTCCCCCACTATTATTGTGTTACTGTTGATTTCCTCTTTTATAGCTGTTAGCAGTGGCCTTATGTATTGAGGTGCTCCTATGTTGGGTACATATATATTTATAATTGTTATATCTTCTTCTTGGATTGATCCCTTGATCATTATGTAGTGTCCTTCCTTGTCTCTTGTAATATTCTTTATTTTAAAGTCTATTTTGTCTGATATGAAGATAGCTACTCCACCTTTCTTTTGATTTCCATTTGCATGGAATATCTTTTTCCATCCCCTCACTTTCAGTCTGGATGTGTCCCTAGGTCTGAACTGGGTCTCTTGTAGACAGCATATATATGGGTTCTGTTTTTGTATCCATTCAGCAAGCCTGTGCCTTTTGGTTGGAGCATTTAATCCTTTCATGTTTAAGGTAATTATCAATATGTATGTTCCTATGACCATATTCTTAATTGTTTTGGGTTTGTTTTTGTAGGTCCTTTTCTTCTCTTGTGTTTCCCACTTAGAGAAGTCCCTTTAGCATTTGTTGTAAAGCTGGTTTGGTGGTGCTGAATTCTCTTAGCTTTTGCTTGTCTGTAAAGCTTTTGAATTCTCCATCGAATCTGAATAAGATCCTTGCCGGGTAGAGTAATCTTGGTTGTAGGTTCTTCCCTTTCATCACTTTAAGTATATCATGCATGCCACTCCCTTCTGGCTTGTAGCGTGTCTGCTGCAAAATCAGCTGTTAACCTTATGGGAGTTCCCTTGTATGTTATTTGTCATTTTTCCCTTGCTGCTTTCAATAATTTTTCTTTGTCTTTAATGTTTGGCAATTTGATTACTATGTGTATCAGCGTGTTTCTCCTTGGGTTCATCCTGTATGGGACTCTCTGCACTTCTTGGACTTGGGTGGCTATTTCCTTTCCCATGTTAGGGAAGTTTTCGACTGTAATCTCTTCAAATATTTTCTCTGGTCCTTTCACCCTCTTTTCTCCTTCTGGGACCCCTATAATGCTAATATTGTTGCATTTAATGTTGTCCCAAAGGTCTCTTAGGCTGTCTTCATTTCTTTTCATTCTTTTTTCTTTAGTCTTTTCCACAGCAGTGAATTCCACCAATCTGTCTTCCAGGTCACTTATGTGTTCTTCTGCCTCAGTTATTCTGCTGTTGATTCCTTCTAGTGTAGCTTTCATTTCAGTTATTGTATTGTTCATCTCTGTTTGTTTGTTCTTTAATTCTTCTAGGTCTTTATTAAACATTTCTTGCATCTTCTGGATCTTTGCCTCCATTCTGTTTCCGAGGTCCTGGATCATCTTCACTATCATTATTCTGAATTCTTTTTCTGGAAGGTTGTGTATCTCCAGTTCGTTTAGTTGTTTTCCTGGGTTTTTATCTTGTTCCTTCATCTGGTACATAGCCCTCTGCCTTTTCATCTTGTCTATCTTTCTGTGAATGTGGTTTTTGTTCCACGGGCTGCAGGATTGCAGTTCTTCTTGCTTCTGCTGTCTGCCCTCTGGTGGATGAGGCTATCTAAGAGGCTAGATGGGAAGGACTGGTGTTCGTTAGAGCTGACAGTTGCTCTGATGGGCAGAGCTCAGTAAAACTTCAATCCACTTGACTGTTGATAGGTATGGCTGTGTTCCCTCCCTGTTGGTGAGTGGGGCTCAGAACCTTCACTCCAGTGGGTGGACTTCTGTGGTATAAGTGTTCGCCAGTCTGTGAGTCACCCACCCACCATTTATGGGATTTGATTTTACTGTGATTGTGCCCCTCCTACCATCTCTTTGTGGCTTCTCCTTTGTCTTTGGATGTGGGGTATCTTTTTTGATGAGTTCCAGTGTCTTCCTGTCAATGATTGTCCAGCAGCTAGCTGTGATTCTGGTGTTCTCACAAGAGGGAGTGAGAGCATGTCCTTCTACTCTGCCATCTTGGTTCCTCCTCTTTTCATTATTGATTATAGTCATCCAGTGAACTCTAGCGTGAGGTATATTCCAGCTATAAAATGGGCAATAAGATTACTTGTTTGTCCCTTTTTTTCCATCAAAAGAATACTGTGTTTATTAAGTAATTACTACAGTACCATTTTAACCAACACTTATATTGCGTCTGTAATTTTATAATATGTTTTGAAATTTATACAATTTACTTCCCACAACAATTTTGATATATTTTTCTCATTATTCACATGATACATTTGAGGCCAAAGGACATTCTATGGTTTTGTTTAGATACGACCCAATTTGAGAATGTAGGTTTAACTTCTAACTTCATACCTTTTCAATCAGACCAAAGTATCTTTTAGATAACAAAGTTATCCATGTGTCAGATGGAACCATGTTTTAAGGGTAGTACATTTTTCTAGGTGAATTATAAGGAAGAACAGGTAATGGCACAAAAGTGACTGAAGATAAAGCAAATGCGTTTTCATCCCCAAAATATTTTTTAAAAATATGATTTAATAAGAAATATTTATTTTCTGTCAACTTTCTGATTGATATAGTTCAAAGTATGTCAGTATACACCAAAAACTGTGCATGAGATTTTATTATAGGTAGAGATAATTAATTCTTTGGGGCCTGTTTTAATCATTCCCTTTCTGAAGCACAGTGGCAGTCTATATATTACTCTAAAGCCTCTGTTTTACATAAAGTTGTAGGATGGAGTTGAATAACAAATTGGCAAAAATCACAAGATGTAAATGAAAAAGGCCTATTTCTTTCACAGGCAGAATTATAGTTTCAAATGGATATATTAATTTCATCAGAGAATACATGGTATTCACTTTCTGATGTCATATTGAGACCTTGCCACAAGCAAAATAATAAATTCTTGCTGAAAAAAGCCTGTTAGCTAAACTTTCACCATAGGGCTCATGTAATTACTCTGTAGATAACTGCTCAGATACAATAGGGAGGCTAGAGCTTTCTTCTAATTGGCAGCTATTAGAGCGGCCACAAGAAAGGATAGATGTGACCCAGTTATCAAAATTTTAACAAAGATGGGAGGTTTTTGTTTGGCTTTGATTTATTTCCAAGAGCCTCCACACTTTGAATTTGTAATCGTTCTTCAGTCATATGTAAGAAGAATATCTTATTCACCTGCTACCATAATCAGCACCCATTTCACATCTGGGGGTCTCTGCTGAAATGATTGAATCCTGCAGTAACTGCGACTGCTGATACTATCTGTTAGAAAAGAGCAAGGTGTAGAGAGTAATTGGTTATTGTGAGTAAGAGGATCTGTTCCAGGTCATCTCACACAAAATACCCTCAGAGGACCCTTCTCTTCCATTGCCTTTTAATCCTCTGCTGGTGATTTAACCTTTTAGACCAATATATTATTTGACTTTTCCCTAGCTCTGATTCCTTCATAAAATAAAGTGAAAGTACTTGATGTAACTGAAGGCAAACTTTTAATCCATTGGAACTGAAGGTTGAGAATTGGGTCTATGCCATGCAATGACCAGACTGCAAAGCAGGTACCAGAAGCTGCTAAGCGCTACATTGTGCTCTTAACCCAAATGGCTTAAATGATTCACCTTTATGAGCACACTCCCTTTGAGTTGTTGTTCCTATATTGGCAATTATTTTAATTTGATCCATTCACATTACCTCCTATGTAGGGTAATTAATTGCCCAGACTATGACATCTATTAAGGTCATCTTCAAAATCAAAACCAATGCCATTCTCTTACCGTCATTGTCCTTCTCTCAATTTTCCAATAGGGTAACCTCACAATTTCATGACTGCCTCCAGTCTATGATATGCTTCCTTCAGAGAGGATTTATTAGTGGTCACTTAACCAATGTTACAATGAATTGTTGTGAACTTTCTCAGGAACATTTTAACTTGGAGTGTTATTTTTAACTGTGCCCTGAAAAACTTGCCACTATTAAAGAAATTAAGGAATCTTTGCACTTAGTGAGTTGGGAGGGAGGGAGGAAGAGAGAGAGAGAAAGAGAAAAAGAGAGAATATGAGAATATAAGCCCCCGGACCCACAGGCTGTTAAGTTGTTTATATGATTGCTTGTTCCACTATAGTCCCATTGGGGCCTATAACACATACTCTTATCACAGCTCATTGGGGTTAGGGGCTCAGCTCAGTGTACAACCCTGCTATAGGGCAAAGAAAAGTGGTCCATGTGGACATAGAAACTAAAACACTAATTTTTTCAGCACTTCATTCTGAGGCAAATAGACTAAGGATTAAAAAACAAAACAAGTCATTATGAAATCCATAGTGTTAACAACAGGTTCTCCTAAAAAATTAAAAACCATGATTTACCAGGAGAAACGCATTTGTAAAGTTTACTGCTCCAGAACACTTGTCTCCCCTCCCCTACTCTTTGTCTGTCTCTCTATTTGTATCTCTCTCTCCCCCAGTCTCTTCCCTTTCATTTCCCTTGTTGTCCTTACTGAACACAATATTTTTATAAGCTTCCTTTGACTTTACATATTTGTGGGGGATTGATGACAAAATGAGAAATAGTGTAGTAAATATTCATATTAATCAGAAAATAGTCACCCAGGGCAACATTTTTCATTTTAAGCAACAACTAGAAGAGGACAGGTGGCCTTTTTCAATGCCCACAGTTGATTAATGAAATGTGAGATTGATTGTGAAATGCTTGGAGGGCCCACCAGACGGTCTCCCCTCAACTTCTCAGGGAGGGCAACACAATGTTTTCTTTATCTCACAAAATAAAGTGATTACTTTTTAACTAAGAACTGATTCTTTCTCCTTTCTCTCTCTGTTTATTCAACCCAGAAGAAAGGCTATTCCCCAATGTAATAGAGTCATATCACCTTACATTTACATAGCACTTTATGTTTTATGAAGTATTTTAAGGTGAACTGTCTCACCTTACCTAGCCACCCTCTAAGGCTAGGTGGGCAGAGGCCTTATTCTCTTTCATTTCATGGGTGGGACAACAGAGAGAAAATGAATTGACTAATATTTCACAGTTTGTTAGTACTAGGATTAAAACTTGCTATTTTATTCCAACATCTGTTCATTGATCTACTATTTGCTTAGGAAGAGTTATCTAAACTGAAGAAAGAACTTTTGTCATTTGCTATAAATAAAAATTGAATATCATTTAAATAAAAAATATTGGACCTGCATTTTTATACAATTTATAAGTATGTTCTTTATAGGTTACTAAAATAGGAGCAATGATTGTTATTGAGAGATGAAAACTTTTTTTTACTGGAAATTGTAGTATGCAAGTAAGAAATCAGAAAAATACAATTCAATGAATATAACTGTGAGGTTACTTACCAAGTTTGCTCTAGTTTTCTTGGTTTTAGTAAGATTTAATGGGTATTATTGTAATGTTGCTCTATTTTCTACTGATTTCATAGATTTGGAAGTTAAAGCTACTTTAAGAATTCTATTCTGTGGTTCATCTGTTCATTTCCAGTTAGCTATCACTGCGTAACAAACTATTCCAAAAATTGAGTGGCTTAAAACAACCATTTACATAATATATAATTTTGTAGGTTGGCAATTTGAGCTGGATTCAGCCGTGGATTTCTTTTTTCTCATCTGGGTTCACTGAATCAGCAGCTAATGTGGATGAGTAATGGCTGATCCATACTGGTCTTAGTTCCACCTGGTCTCTTATCCTCCAGCAGCCAGTCAGAGATTGTTCACATGTTTGTGGAGGCTGTGGAGGGTTGGGAGGAGGCATGCAAAGTCTGTAGAGTCCTAGACTCACAATTGGCACATCTCTATCTTACTGTATTCTTAGAGCCAAAGCAAGTCCCATCATCAAACCAGATTCAAGGGGTGGAAAATAGACTCCCCCTCTCATTGAGAAGAGCATCATAGGTATAGTACAAATAGAGGGAAGAAAGACTGTGCCCATTTTTTGTAATTTATCATATTACCTATTTGCTTATGTTTGGTTTTCAGCAGATTATTATTTGATATTGATGAGGTCATTGGTGCAGCTATTTCAAATCGCTTCAAGGAGTTCACTGGTATTCTATATAGGAAATAATTTTTAATTAAATAGAAGGCTGTTGAAACTTTGATAGCTAAAATAATTGCATTTTACATTAGAGCTATTTTAGAATTTTGGAACGTAATATAGAATGAAATTGTTAATTTCAAATAACAAAAGTTCAAGCAGCATACTGACGATTAATCTCTCTACGTAGAGTCATCATAGTTACTTATGGTTCTAATTCACCTGAATCGCAAAAATATTCCTCAGGAGATCACTTTTCATGTGTGTGTTGCAAACGGATGGATATTCCAGTAGATCCTGTCTACTCTTATCATCTCATTTATTTCCTTAAAATCTTCTTTCAACTGGAATTTTGGAGATTTTACATGTAGCTATAGAGGGAAAGTACAAGTCCATATTTATGCTTGTGTATGTTAGACTAAAGAACAGGGCACGTGGCACACATCTTTAATGTTTCATTTTTGTTCTTAATATTTCTCAAACACTTTCTCTCATGTGCAAGTTATGAAAACTTCGAAATATAAATATTTTAAAGGTTGGCAGTGTTGACTGAAAAAAAAATACACATGAGAGTTGTGAGTTAAGTTTTATTTGGGGCAATAGCCTGGAAGCCTCTCAGAAGGCCCTGGGGAACTGCTCTGAAGTGGTAGCGGGGAAGATCAGTGTTACATATGATTTTAGTGAAGGGGGTGGTACGTGCAGTCAAGCACACATATTGGCAGAGGCTTGCTGCGAGTCATGAGGAGCAGATGTCACCGTTAATGATTTCAGTGCTTTTCTAAATATGAGAAGATGCAGGAATTTGGGCTCATAAATCTTCTCCTGAAAATATCTACCTTGAAGGCCTGTTCTGCCAGTTTTTTCCAGAGCACAGAGTGTCTCATTCCTGATCTGTATACACCCTGAACTCCTTTCAGGGTGTGTTGAAGCTTGGCAACTGCAGCGGCCGTGACTTAATTCTCATAAAGGCAGATGGCAAATGCCAATTTTCATTTGACAGCCTCATTATATTCTATATTTTTTATTGATTTGAATCCAGTTTAAATGTAATTATCAGCATCTATATTTACATCTCTATATTCTTCCAGAGAGTAGCCATCTCCTATTCTCCTAAGTAGCCTCTGGATCTAGCATAACACTTGACACATAGTACTGGTTCAATAAATGTTGAAGAAAAAAAATGGATGACTCTGCCAGCCATCAAGGCTACAACCAATCCATCTTTGCATCCACACTTCTCAGGTCTCAGCAAAATTCTTATTCCTGTTCTTATTCCTGTATGTCTTCCAAGCCCATGTCTCCTATTTTTGCTCTGATCACCTCCCCAAACCTCTGTTCTGCACTTCATCAGTACTTGGCCTTCAACCCATCTCTCTATTTATAGCCACTTAGCTTTCCATCATGCCTTCCTGTATGCTATTATTTTATTATATTGAGCAGCAAAACTTCATTATCTTCAGCTTTATTAGAAAGAAAACAAGTTACATAGGCAGTTTGTAAGCAGAGCAGAGTAAACCTCCAAAGTTCATTTCTCTGAGCATGCACGAGATCCTCTTTTGGGTGGCTGGAAATCAAACATGCTCCCTTGCTCTCTTAGGGCACAGGGTTTCTCCCAATCTAAGTGTGTTACAGAGCCCCTGGTATCCACTCCTAAAAATAAAAGGCTCTGTTTGAGAGAACTCTTTAAGCTTTAGTCTCTCACCAAGCTTTTAATTGTACTGAGGGCTGCAGTGCAGCTTCACACACAGAGGGAGGCTTTCCAAACCAGGACAAGTGCAAACAAGGAGAGCATTAAAACAAAACAGCAATTTAACCTACTTACAATTTCCTGTATTTCTCCCAGTGATTGCTAATTATTAGAAGATTTGTGTGTGTGGAGAAGCTGACTCTTACCAGCCTAGCTTTCTCCTGGTCTTCCATCCAGAAGTCAAGGCATAGTGTGGCGTTTCCATTGGGGCACTCATTCAGGTCAGAGATAATCCAAGGGCCCACATTCCATGCCAGGGTTCTCTTGCCCACATAGGTAGGAAGCTGTGGCAGGGAAAACCCACATTCAAATCTAAATGCTTCAACTTGTGATAGTGGATAGGAAATGGGCAAAAGAATAGGAGAACACAGACTGAAAAATGTCCCACACTGGAAGGCTGTTTACTTACATTTCCCTCACTTGATTTTCTGCCTCTTTTCCTTCATGGTTTTTCATATTGTGGTTGGAGCTATATCGTCTTTTTACCAAGGAGAAGGGCCTGGAATGTATAGTTTTTCTCAGGAAAAGGTTTGTTTTAGAGAAGGTGGTATGGTAGGAGGAAACAGGTAAATTTTAGAGACACTAGAAAGGCCTTCCTGCTTCTAGAATTATTCTCTCCTCCTCATTAATGGCGGAAAATGTTTGATTCCACAGTGGAAAATTTCCTGAAGTGGAAATATCAGAAAGAAACACAGTGATATAATAAATTCCTACTCTCTAGTGTAAATAATTGCTGACAGAGCCTCCCTTCAGAATAGATTTTAAAGACATGGAAGTGATTAATGACAGGGATAAGGGGATCAAGAGAAAGGACACTTTTTCCAGAAAAAAAGGGCCTCCAAAAGTTAGCCAAATCACTGTGCTGAAAGTCAGTTGACCAGTGGCAATTTTCTTGGACCTGATTTAGGACATCATTTTCCTTACTCTACAAATTGGAGAATATTTTTTTTAATGTAATTTTTCATTTAGAAAAATGAAAATAAAAGGGAAGAGGTTTTTTTTCTCCTGAAACTATCACTAGTTTCCCATAATACTAATGGTTTGAATAAAAAGAAGTAAATTTCAAATGTAGTAAGAAATTCAGAATAATTTACAAAGAAGCATAGCCAAACATAATCACATACATTCTGATGAACAAATGAAAAGAATTCTGGAATTTTCTTCAGTAGAAAATGTTAGGAGGATAATACCTTCTCAGTTGATGAGGTCTTTTATGGGGAAAAAAAACACAAGGAGAAAAATCAAGTGATTTAAGATTTCTTTTCTATCTCAGTGCAATATAACTTGGAAACCTCTACCTCTCTGCTTTTATCATTATAAAGAAGGAATTAAAATTCTCCTTTCCATTGTTTCAAATTCTTTATCATGACTTTCGTCATATTTTACTTTTTTATTATGAAGCTTACTGTAATTACTTGCTATACGGCAGTTATACTTAGATTTTAGTGTGGAAAAGAAAACTCAGGAACTTATCTAAGAGATTCTGAGGCCCATGCCCAGATAGTTTAATTTTAAGACTTTCTGAAATAGTCCAGAAATCTGCATTTCGTTAATTATCCAAGTAATTCTCCTGTAAGTGGTCAATAGGATCCACTTTGAAAGACTGATGGCCTCACTGATTTTTCTCAACTGCTTAGAACATCTTTCTTGATGATTATAGTTCCAAGGGAAGACTCCTAGGTCCTTGAGAAAGACATTCCTGGGTTGTACATGACTTATATCTCAAAAGGAATGAAGAAGGAATTTACAGTTCCAGGTTTCTCTAAGAAAAGGGAAGTCAGGGGCCTATAGTCAGGAAGACACCTGTCAAAAGTTTAGTCAAGCTGGTGAGATTAGTAAGGCTGGCTCTCTAGGTCACTCCTGCTTCCCTTCTTGCCTCTGCTCTCTGCCTCTTTGCCTTGACAAGGAGCCAATCTGCTCACTTGGCCGGGACTCTTAGGTTCCTCTCCATTTTTAAGTCTCAACCTTCAGAGTTGTGACCTGGCATTTCCACTGTGATTCCACAGCTCCCATTAATTCTCCTTAGCAAGAAAATCTCCAAAAGTGGAATTTGCCTACTCAAATGTGACGATGAATAATCACTGTTAATGATGAGTCCTTTACCAGCAGATCTTTAACCTCCATACAGTTGAGTAAATTAAACTTGGAGAGTTTCTACTGAAGAAAATTTGAAAGCTAATGTATTATATGCTGCCTAAAACTGCTGATTCTGTGACAATAGCAGATAGTCATTCTCTGCTGGCACGATTCAGTGTCTTCAGGAAGATACAGACCATGCTCTTTATATAATCACCATAATGACTAGAATAAATGGAAGATATTTTAATGATGACAGATGTAATTTTCTTTCAGCTCCTTCAAAGATAAAAAATTTTGAGATTATTGCAAAATAAAATATAAATAGTTACGTAACAGTCTCGGTAGGGTGGCGGGTTGGAGGCAGCATGTTCAAATGCCAATTGGATGCTGAAAGAATAAAACAAAACAATAAAATTATTATAAACCATCTACGCAAACATGACCGTCAAGGAAACCTAAGCCAAGAACAGTCCAGTTTTTCAAAATATCTTAGTGCTTTTCTCCTTTCACTGGAGGTTTCTTTCTTGCAGAAAGGTAATAAAATGATTATAATTTGAGATTGAGATGAATTATCAATTCATCAGAGGGTATGTTTAATGTGATATACTTGCACTAATGGTATGTGCTTTCTAATTAGGGAGCTATTCTCAAGGCAGGAAAAAATTCATTTTCTCAATAAAAATATTTTACACCCAAGATATGGTTTCTTAAAAAACTTAATGAGCTTTGAGGCTGACATTACAGCAATTAAAATATGAGTGAAAGAATAAGCCTGTCTTGTTGAGCAATTTGGATGATTGGAGATATTTCCTTTATCATACAGAACATAGGTCACATTTTATACTATTTGCAAGAATCTGCAATTTACCTCAAGGGAAAAGAAAGCTAATTTTCATAAAGTGACAATGGGGCTCTCTAGCTTTGGCTCTTAAACAAATATTGTATTCACTCAGGAAGTGAATATTTCTTGCAGTGGGTTAATAGAGGTTTTGCAGAAGTCTGGTGAATTTCAAGGAGGCAAATTTTACAATTTACAGTGCAAATGATTATAACTATTTAGTGATTAATGGGGCAGAACTGACCTTTTTCAAAAATTGGGCAATAGCATTCTAGAATCAGTAAGCTTTTCTCGGTGGATGCTTTCACCTGAGTTTGAGAGAAACTAGGTAAGCTCACTGACTTTTCCATATGTTAATCCAATAAACACTTATGAAACACTACACTGTAAAGAGCATCTAATTAGACATAGGTACACATAGATGGATACCAGGCTAAAGAATTTGATTTTATCTTAAAATGAAGCTCTTGATTACCCCAACTCTATTACTTGCTTCCTACTCAGTTGTCTACACCTCAATAAATATCACATTTATCCACCTGGTTACTCAAGTCCAAAACTACAGAATTGTCCTTAATCCATAATTGTCCTTCATTCCTCTCTAGGCCTGACACTTCTATAGTCAATCTACTAGCAAGATCTATTGATAATGCCCTCAAAAGGTATCCTGATTCTGCCCAGTTCTCTCCAGTTCCACAGTCACCAGCCTAATCCAAACCACCCTCATTTCTAACCCAAATTATACTAATAATTTATTTACGAATCTCCCTGTTTATATTCTTGTCCTTTCTCTTATAATCCATTTTCCACCCAACAGTCACAGGAATAGTTTTAAAGACATAAAGCAAATCATATTACTACCCTGCTAAATGCTTTCTAAAATTTCTCCTTTGCATTTAGAATAAAAGAGAAAAACAAACACCATATGCTAACACATATATATGGAATCTAAAAAAAAAAAAATGTTCTGATGAACCTAGGGGCAGGACAGGAATAAAGACGCAGACATAGAGAATGGACTTTAGGACATGGGATGGGGAAGGGTAAGCTGGGACGAAGTGAGAGAGTGACATGGACATATATACACTACCAAATGTAAAATAGATAGCTAGTGGGAAGCAGCAGCATAGCACAGGGAGATCCGCTCAGTACTTTGTGACCACCTAGGGGGTGGGATAGGGAGGACAGGAGGGAGGCGCAAGAGGCAGGAGATATGGGAACATATGTATATGTATAACTGATTCACTTTGTTATAAAGCAGAAACTAACACACCATTGTAAAGCAATAATACTCCAATAAAGATATTAAAAAATCTAATCATTTTATCATAATACTCCAATAAAGATATTAAAAAAATCTAATCATTTTATCACGGTCTGCATTATCCCACATGATTTGATCCCTGTCCACTTTCCCAATCTTATATTTTACCATTCTTTTTTCATTTCTCACTTTCCCTGGTTCATAGTGACCTTCTTTGAATTTCTGAAACAGGCTAAGTATATTCCTCCTTCAGAACTTCTGCCTGGACAACCTTGTAGCCTAATCCATGACAGAATGTCCCTTTCCCATTATTCAAGTCTTTGAGCAAATGTTCCCTTTATAAATAGTTATTCCCTAATGATCTCATGTTCTTAAATTTCCTACCCCGTAGTTACATATATAAACTTCAAGACACATTCCATCACTGTTTCCCCCCTCTCAGAGCATGAGTCACTACCTCTAATAATCTTGTTTGCTTGTTTTCTTGTTTGACTTTTGTCCCCCATTAAATTGTAGGATCCAGAGGTCAGGGTGCTAATCTGTCTTGTTCACAAATATTCCAAGTGCTTAAAATACCACCTGGCACATATGTAAAAAATTAAAACAGAAACCTCAATTAAATAGAGTCAGGAGACCCAAGGGGGAGGTCTCACACCCTGCCATGATGGCAGAACTCTAAAGAGAAGACTCCTCTTCTTTCCTGTCAAGGATAGGGGCTTTTTGCAATCTTCCCTTTTAATCGACTTGGAGGAAACACTTCTCCAGTTTGGGGATGAATCTCTTCCAGTCCAAATTGACAGTGCAGCCACACTCTCTCTGCTCAACCTCACTGCTATTAAACAGCCACTGCCTTGGAATACTAAAACCGTTCAAATAGTGGGGATCTTTAATGAATCTCAAGAGGTTCCTGTCTCTGAACATATCCCCTTTTGCTTAGGCCCTTTGAGAGATACACATCATTTTCTCCTTAGTTCCTTCAATCTTATCCATTCATTAGGCCAAGACTTCTCAGAGAATTAGCATGCCAGAATTTCTTTCTCCCAAAGCGGGGAAATAATTTTAGAAATTGAAAATAGGTAGCAAAGTAACCTACCAGATGAATTAAATGACCCTTTGATATTTTTTGTTTGTTTTATCTCTGACAGTACTAGAGCTGTCTGGAAACACTGATCATTTGTCTCTAATGAATCAGCTACCACTTTCCTTATGGGCAAAATATGCACCTGATGTTGGCAAAATTCACAGTGCACCTCCCATCAAAATTCAAATAGGCCTTTTAAAACCTCTTCCCAGAATAAACCAATACCTTATAAATAAAGAAGCCCTTCCAGGCATAACGCTCATAATAGAAGATTACAAGTCTCAAGGCCTCATTATCCCTTGTACTAGTCTCTGTAAAACTTCCATTTTACCAGTGAGAAAACCTAAAAGTCGAGGGTGGAAATTTGTCCAGGAACTCTGAGCAATAAATAATGCTGTTAGCCGTGGACACCTTATTGTTCCTAATCATCATACCATAGTAACTTCCATTCCCACTGAAAGTAAATTCTTTAGTGTAACTGATTCATGCAAGGTATTCCCTAGTATGCCAGCTGATGAAGTTAGCCAATATCATTTTATCTTCACTTGGGGAAAAAAAAAATTCACCTGGACAGTAATGCCCCAGGGTTATACAGAGAGCCCTTTTTATTGCTCTCAAATCCTGAAGGCTATTCTAGATCACATAAAGCTCCCTAGAGATTACAGTTTGTTGCAATATGTGGATGATTTGCTTCTTTTCCCTCCTTCTCAAGCCTCCTCACAGGAAGACAGCATCCACTTGCTAAAGATTTAGCCTTAAAGGGACATAAGGTCACCAAAGAAAAACTGCAGTTTGCCCAAACCGTGGTTTGATATTTATGGCATCTGATATCAGAACCAGTGCTACACCTAGATCCAGAAATAATTCATTGTGTCCTGAGTTTCCCAAAACTAAGTGCCAACTGCAAGGTTTTCTCAGGCCAGTTGATAATTTTGAAGTCCATTTTCAGCAATAATCTCTTATTTCCACCCTCTATACGTTTTACTCAACAGTAACAAACTTGACCCAATTTTATGGGAAGAACAGGACAACATAGCCTTCAAGGCTTAAAGGAAAGTTTGATGATCCCCCTCCTCCTTTCCCCCTACCCCCCCACCACATCCTTGAGCATCCCAATTAGTAGATTCCCTTTTTCCTTTTTGTATTTGAAAAGGAAGGGAATGCCTTTGGGTCACTCACCCAAAACACAAGGCCTACCATCAATACATAGGGTACTGTAAGCCAGCAGCTAGACCCTGTGGCATGGGGATATCCCCCTTGCTTTAGAGTCATTATGGCCACTGCCTTTTCGGGTAAGGCCACCAAGAAAATTGTTGTGGTATACACTTTAACCACATTTGTACTTCATGCAGTAGAAGCTCTCCTGAGTTCTCATCACACTCAACATTTCTAGGTAGCCCCCTCACCTACTATAAAGTCTTTTTGTTAACTGCCCCTTACATAATTCTTTTACATTATATAATAACCTTAACCCTGCTACTCTTCTCCCCTATCGCCAACAAAGTATGTCAGGACTGCTTAATACTGACAGGTCACCTCCTGACTCCTCATAATGACCTACAGGAAATTCCATTGGGTAATGTTGACTTATTGTTCACTGGTGGTTCTTATTATAAAGTGACAGTAACAAATATTGTGCTGACTATGCTATTACAATTCCTTTTGATTATGTTGAGGCAGTATCTTTACCTATGGCTACTTCAGCTCAATAGGCTGAATGATATCCTCTTACATGGGCTTGTACTTTAGCCAAGGACAAAACTGTCAATATTTATATTAATAGTAGATATGCTATATGTGCATTAAACCATTGGTCTACTGACAGAATGATAGCATTCATGAATCAATATAGGTGGGAAAATATTAACAAGGCCACAAACAGTGCCTACATCACTTGATCCACTTATCCAAAGTACAACCCAGGGAAGCCTGTTCGTACTGCTCCCAGACATTATAAACTGCCTAATGGACTATTTGAGGTCTGGAAAATGGATTTCATGCAGATTCCTCTTTCTCATGGTGATGGGCTGCACCCCAGAAACCTGCAAGCCCTGTACTTGCCCAGCCTCAAACCCAAGAAAGAGCCCGGTGTCAGCAACAGAAACATCAACGATTGAACGGACAGGGGGATCTTACCTGTCTGAAGCAAGGTCCTGGAGCGACACCCCACACCATGTGTGGCAGACAGCAAGCAGGACATGGCAGCAGTCTTCGCTCTGGGGGGAGGGAAGCACAGGGGAGAGGGAGGTTACCAGTTATAGGGGGAATTAACATCAGGTTAGCTCATTGGTTGTCTGGGAAACCAGCAGAGAAGCATGCCC
The DNA here is from genome assembly GCF_949987515.2 of Delphinus delphis. Classification (NCBI taxonomy): domain Eukaryota; kingdom Metazoa; phylum Chordata; class Mammalia; order Artiodactyla; family Delphinidae; genus Delphinus; species Delphinus delphis. The sequence goes on along the minus strand of NC_082694.2, from coordinate 46,814,846 downwards.
CTCACTGCCCTTTTGATAAGCTATCATGGTAGAGATGTTCTGATCTAAAGATCCACTCACTCACTACCTGGGGTTAAGGGTAAGTATGTAGGCATTTACTGATGAGTTTCTCTGATTAAGAGGGAAGGTCAGTCATGTGAGTAGGGTGTAGGTGAAGAAGGGACTGGTCAAGCAGGGGATGTACAGAGAGCAAGAGAACAGCCGTCTTGGGTGGCCTGATCATACATATGGATATAAACGTTTTAGTCATGGTCTGTATGTTTTCACATTGGACTAAACCTTTCCTTGCAGGCAGACTACTGCCTCTTTTGTGGCTCAAGTCCTTTGGACAAAGATTATCTTTACCTGGGAAACTCCTCTTGAACTTCATAGTAATGGAGGAACACATTTTTACTGGCCAGGTGCTTCAACAAGTCTCCACTGTTTGGCTGGTTTTACAACACGTTCATTGTACTTACTACCCTTGATCCTCTGGGTTAGCTGAACACACTAATAGCATTACTAAGACTCAGATGGCAAAATTTGTGGAGGCCCTCTAAATACCTTGGCCAAAAGCATTGCCATTTGTCTTTCTAAATCTCAGATTCACCCCTTTTGGAACTCAAAACTCTTACACTTTGAGATAGTCACAGGATCCCCAATGCCTTGTATCCTGCTTCTTTTGACCCACAAGTGATAAAAGGAGATTGCAAAGGCCTAACTGCTTCTATTAAAAATAACCATGTTTTACGGTTTGAAAGGATACACGCACCCCAATGTTCACTGCAATGCTGTTTACAATAGCCAAGACCTGGAAGCAACCTAAATGTCCATCAACAGATGAATGGATAAAGAAGATGTGGCACATATATACAATGGAATATTACTCAGCTAGTAAAAAGAAGAAAATAATACCATTTACAGCAACATGGATGGACCCAGAGATTATCATACTAAGGGAAGTAAGACAGACAAAGACAAATATCACATGATATCGTTTATATGCAGAATCTTAAAAAAATGATACATATGAATTATTTACAAAACAAAAAACAGACTCACAGACTTAGACAACAAACTTATGGTTACTTAGGGGAAGGGTGGGAGGGAAGGATAGATTGGGAATTTGGGATTGACATGTACACACTGCTATATTTAAAACAGATAACCAACAAGGACCTACTGTATAGCACAGGGAACTCTGCTCAATACTATATAATAACCTAAATGGGAAAAGAATTTGAAAAAGAATAGATACATGTATATGTATAACTGGATCACTTTGCTGTACACCTGAAACTAACACAACATTGTTAATCAACTATATTCCAATATAAAATTAAAAAAAAACAAACATGTTTTGGTGGAGCAGTCTTTTCACAGTGTGCCCTCAGGAGACACATCTGTTATCATCTATTGGAAAAGACATCTCTAGAACTCTGTTCAACCTAACTGGAAAGGCCCCTATCAAGTACTGCTAAGCAACCCTTGTGCCATCAAACTCCAAGGAATAAACTCTGTATTCACGTGACAAACCTAAAGAAGCTGCCGAAACCTGACTAGAACTGCACATCATCTGGTGACCTGAAAGTAAAGTTTTTCAAGAATTAAAGCAGACAACATCTGATGAGACAGTTTTCCCAAGATATCCAGACTAAGCCTGTTGGAAGTTTGTTGCCAAATGTTTGATAATGATGTAATGCTTCAGATAAACTCCGATGTCTCTAATCTGATAACATTGGACTTTAGATTTTAAAAATGTATAATATCTGAGAGTTGTCCTTCCTACCTCTCCTTGTTACTCAAATGTGATCTTAATAGGTTTCCAATCTGTGCACTTTCCTTACTACATGAGACACTACATCCAAGAAAGGTCCTTCCTTACAATGAGTGACAAAAAGCCTCTGAAACTAGAAAACCTGACTCTTGATCAGTGATGCTTTCAGAGAAAGATCTGGCTCAAGACAGGGAAATGTTAAAAATTAATAAATAGAAACTTGACTTAAATAGAGCTGGGAGACAAGGAGGATCTCTTGCACTGTGATGATAGCAGAGCCTCACATAAAGAAGAAAGACTCCTCTGCTTTCCTGGGAAGGACTTGGTCAATTAAAAGCCATGGACTCTTTGTGTACTAGAGCCCTCCTGACTTCTCCCCTCTGTAAACACTTTCTCCTTCCCTTGCCATGTGGGGACTTGCACATTGTTTGACAGAGTTGCAGACCCTGGCTTGCAATTCTCTGCTGATCCTGAATAAATTCATCTTCGCTGAGAAATATCTAAAGTCTATTTCAGGTCAACACATAGTAGGCATTTGATATGAATTTGTCCTAATAAGAAATAGAAAGCCAAAAGTAATTATTCAGAAGAAAAGTATCATGTTAACATCAGTCTAACAGCTTAACTCCCTAAAGACCTGATGTTGGGAGGCAATAGAGTGGTTAAGAACCTCAGACTTCGGAGCCAGAAAAGTCTGTGTTTGGGTTCTAGTTCTGACACATTCTAGTCGTTGACCTTGTAACAAGTTGTTAAACCTTCCTGACTTAATTTCCTCATTTTTAAGGTGAAGATGAAAATACCATTTCATTGGATTACTGAGAATTAAAAGAACTAGTAGTATATAAAGTGTTTAGCACAAAGTCTCACATTAAGGACTTGGAAATTATTCTTATATTGTTATTCCACTTTTTAAATGTTTCCAACATTCTTTCCTATGTAACCTGTCACTAAGCAAGGTTAAAAGCAATCCACAAGAGTTCATTGCATACTTATTGTTGGAATAATGGTGAAAAATGGGGTAATAGTAGAGGAGAAGTAGGAGGAAGGATTTGGAAAAGCCTTAATGAGAATTCTGTTTCAGAAACCACTGCCATCTCCTTAAAAGAGCCTTTCAAGAGCAGTAGATCTAATCTTTACTTAAAGGTGCTTCTGGCAAACCTTCTGAAAGAGATTGTGGGTCCCCTCAATCTCCTCCCTGCATTGAGAAAATCATTGTGCCATCAATTCTCTCTTCACATGTTGACAGCTTACTCTATGGGGCTATTAATGGAGTAACAAAGGCAGGGACAGGGAGAGGTAAAGGACAGGCATTTTTTATGGTAAGACCAAAACTAATCGCTCCCCAGAGCAAACAGGGGCCCATGTGGAAATGCAATGAATTGAGAAAATCCTCAGCAAAATATTTTTTTTAAAGGCAGAAAAAGACCACCAAATATTTTGGTTTTTCTATTGGAAGCAGTTTCGATTTGCAACCTGATAAGAGGTAGGATAGAATCATAACTAGGAGTTAATGATACAAAAGACAGCTTTAATGGTGGTAAATGGTTCAGTTGGTGATTTCTTACCACCAAGTCACCAACACCATTCCTCCAGATAGGGAATCTCTAACCTGACAGTGATGGAGGACAAGAGCACTCAAAGCTTAGCTTCCTTAGTGCTGGTTGCCATGACGACAACCTCATAGAACCTTTCATTCCACAACTAGGCAAAGTCTGCCGCTTTTGAATCAAAATTAGCTTATTTCATTTTCATTTGAGTCAGATCTAACCAAATTCTTACATGCCTTGTCTGAAACAATTGTTTTGGTCTTCGTATAACATGATTTTTTTAATGAAATAAAAACAACTGCTCCCCCCACCCTGCTTCACCTCCCAGAGTTTGTTATAGTGCTAGATCCCAGAAACTGAGGAAATACGTCATAGAATGACCTGTAAAGTCTGAATTGTTCAAAAATCAGCAACAATTTTAGACCAACCTAGATATAGGTTACTGTATATGTACAAATTTTGTACAGATTAATGAAAAAATACAGGTTTCACTTTTATATTTAAATTGAAAAATGACAACTAAATATTTTTTTCCTAGAAGAAAAGAAAATGTGATCAAAGAAAGACTTCTTAATATCAATTACTTTTGCCTCTATGTGGGCATGCAAGACACTAACCAGAATAGAAAAATAATTTTTAATTATCCACGAAAGTACAAATAAGCATAATAAATCCAGCATTGTTAGCCCTCAGCCTTCACCCAGTACTACTGCTGCCCCACCAGGTTAAAGTGCCATAACTTTGTTAATCTCACGAGCAAATAAAATTAATAAGTGACAAAGGTATTCTTAAACTACTGTTCCCAGTACAGCAGGAAGAGGGAATATACTGAATTATTTTAAAGCTAAAAAAATATATATGCATTTATTTATTCACTGACATATTTAACACTTGTTATTTTTTAAAATTAATTAATTTATTTATTTGTCTGCGTTGGGTCCCCGTTGCTGCGTGCAGGCTTTCTCTAGTTGTGGCAAGCGGGGGCCACTCGTTGCAGCACACGGACCTCTCATTGCGGTGGCCTCTCCCATCGCAGAGCACCAGCTCTAGGTGAACGGGCTCAGTAGTTGTGGCTCGTGGGCTCTAGAGCGCAGGCTCAGTAGTTGTGGCGCACGGGCCTAGTTGCTCCGCGGCATGTGGGATCCTCCCAGACCAGGGCTCGAACCCATGTCCCCTGCACTGGCAGGCAGATTCCCAACCACTGTGCCACCAGGGAAGCCCAACACTTGTTATTGATACTAACCATGTGCTGGGCACTGAGCTGAGTCCTGAGTGTATGAAGATACAGTTCTTTTCCTAAAGGAGCATGCTGTCTAATATAAAGCTAGACCAGTAAACAAAGGACTACATATGATAATGCTAATATGAGGCTTTGAGAAGGAAGATACAGTGACGGCCTGACATACATGCACTTTCCACCCAGGGCTTTGCACAGGGAGTGTTTAGACTGATGCCTGAATGGAGAGTAGAAGTTTAACCAATGTTTGACCAGTAGACAATCAGTAGAGGGCTATTTCAGAGTGAGAAGCATGTGCACAGCCAAGAGGTGTGAAGGAACAAAATGAAGTCACTTCTAGGGGCACCAAGAGATATGAGAGGAAACACAGCTGGAGAAGTGGACAAGACGCCAGGTCACAAAGGGCCTTGTATGCACACAAATATGAATGCTATGGACTAGGCAATGGAGAAATATTGGAAAGTTTAAGAAGTGGAGTAATATGATCTAATTTGCGTTTCAGAATCATAATTCTTGGTGTCAATGGTAAGACATCATGGTGGATAAAGTGGAGAAGGAGAAGGCTAGAGCAAAGGAGACCCTCTGAAGTGTTATTACAATAGTCTATGTGACAGGTGACAAGAACCAATTCAGATGGAGATGGAGAGGAGGGAATAAATGCAAGAAATAGTCAAGAAAAGTGACTGATAGGATTTAGACTAAAACGTTTCAAGGAGCAAAAGAAAAGGAAATTATAGGCTACACCTAGGCTATTGAGTTTTGGTGTTTTGGTAAATGATGGTACCACTAGCTGTGCATTAGAGGTACAGTTAGGAACACATTCTGGACAACCTGAACTTGAGATGTCAGGGAAACAAAGATACACTGGAGATCTACTGGATCTCAGTAGAAAGTCTGATTCAGAGACACAGACGTAGGTAGTATCAAATGTACCTAATACTGAACTCCAGAAAGAACAACCAGAAAGATTATACAGGGAAGAAACAAGGGCTAAGACAGAAATGTGGGATCCATAGATATTAAAGAAATCAGAAGAGAAAGAGGATTCAGCAAAGGTTAGAAAAAGGATTTAAGAGAAAAAAGTAAGTTTAGATAGTGTGAAAGAAAGCCATGGAAGCAGTTGGAACTCACACTGAGGATATCTCAAAGCTGATATGCCACAATGGGTAATTGTGACCTGCACATGTCCTCACAGTGTTCCCATACTAAACACACTGCAAAGTAACATTTCATTTACCATCTGAAGAAGCAAACATAGTTTATGGCTCAGTCTCCCACCATGGGTCTGAAATCTTTGCACAAAAATAGTAACTCCAAGCTTTTCAACTGCTGAGCCAGTGTACTTTATTAGGTCTGGCAGTAGGCTAGAATTGTGGGCACCTGCATTCTAGTCTTACTTATGATATAAAAAGCTTTATACTAACACATAACTTCTCTGTTACCTGCATTCTCTGTGGATTTCTTTCCATTCTTTAGACACCCTAGAAAATGGACAGTTGATAAGTCAAGAAGGGTTATTAGGATTTTCCTGGTAATAACTCTAGTTTAAAGGTCTTAGAAATTTTATGATAATATAATTAAAACAGAGATAGTATGGGACATATTTATTCACTGATAATTTGGCACGCTGCTCCTCCATGCTAACTATTCCTTTTCCCATAGAAATAATTTAGACAAACTAATAAGTAATAAAAATAATGAGGAAGAAAAAAGTAGTTGTCTCAAAACTGAAGCACTGTCATTCAAGTCCTCAATTAAATATAATTAAATGCCTTTTGTTCAGGCATTTGACCATCTACCCTCTATTACCTTTTCCCTTTTCACTACATTTATTTCTCATCACTTTCTACCTAAATCTCTCCACTCATGAAAAGTTAACCTGTTAATATTCCTCTCCTACCAAACCTTATCTTCTTTGTATACATTCTTTGGGTAGATGATCTCTTTTGTGTGGAATCTCTACCCAGTGGGTCAGTCAACTTTCCAATAGGAAGTCAAAAACATAAAGTTGACCAGATGTAACAGACAGGATGCACCAGGTTATGCTGAAGTAACAAATAACCCCAACATTTCAGTGGCTTACAACAGCAAAGGTATATTTCTCACCCAGACTACATTTCCATTGTGGTTTGGCTGGGGGCCTGCTCCATGAACTTTTCACTCTGGATCCAGGTGAGCAGTGTCTATATGGTATTTTCTCAGTTATGGTAGCAAATAAAAAGAAAACCTTGCAAAGAACAAAGTGGTTCTTAAAATCCTTGCCTGAAAGATAAATTTTTTAGCCAAAGAAAATTACACAGTCCAAATTGACTTCATTGTGGCAGGAAAGTGTATTTCACCAAGGGAGTGAAGTGTTGATAATAAAAAGTAATTAAACTTAGCACACATCTTTTCTTGCTCTTCTTTTAGGGTTTTGTTTTCTTTTGTTTAACTTATCCTACTTGCTCTTTCAAGTACGCTATTCCTGATCTATTGTATTCTACCCTTACTATTGGATAAAAAAAATATCTTGTCATATGCCTCTTTGTGAATTCTATTTGCTATTTTACAAATTACCAGGTCATGTGTTTTGTGCAATATTTTAATAAGTGTATGGATATGCTTTCCATAAAGATTTATAAATGGAGCTTGTATGTTAATTATATTTAGCCTTTGTCCATCACAAGTTTTTATGAATTGTTGATTTCACTTAAAATTCATAAATAAAATTGTATTTAGTATTATTTTAGTCATGTATTTTTAAAATAATTTTTGTTTTATGTTGGAGTATAGTTGATTAATAATGTGTAAGTTTCAGGTGTACAGTAAAGTGATTCATTTACACATATACACGTATCTATTCTTTTTCAAATTTTTTCTCCATTTAGGTTATTACAGAGTATTGAACAGAGTCCCCTGTTCTATATATTAGGTCCTTGTTATTTATCTGTAAAATTTATATATAGCAATGTGTACATGTCAATCCTAAATTCCCAATCTATCCTTCCCCCAACTGACCCTTCCCCTCTGGTAACCAAAGTTTGTTCTCTAAGTCTGTGAATCTGCTTCTGTTTTGTAAATAAGTTCATTTCTTTCATATTTTTAAAATTCTGCATATAAGCAATATATGATATTTGTCTTTCTCCATATGACTTACTTCACTTAGTATGATAATCTCCAGGTCCATCCATGTTGCTGCAAGTGGCATTATTTCATTCTTTTAATGGCTGAGTAATATTTCATTGTATGTATGTACCCTACCTTCTTTATCAAACATTCCTCTGTCGATGGACATTTAGGTCACTTTCATGTCTTGGCTATTGTAAACAGGGCTGCAATGAGCATTGGGGTGCATGTATGTTTTGAATTGTGGTCCTCTCTGGATATATGCCCAGAGATGGGATTCCTGGATCATGTGGTAGTTGTATTTTCAGTTTCTTAAGGAGCCTCCATACTGTTCTCTATACTGGCTGTACCAATTTACATTCCCACCAAAAGTGTAGGAGGGTTCCCTTTTCTCCACACCCTCTCCAGCACTTGTAGACTTTTTGATGATGGCCATTCTGACTGGTGAGAGATGATAACTCATTGTACTTTTGATTTGCATTTCTCTAATAATTAGCGAGATTGAGCATCTTTTCATCTGCCTTTTGGCCAAATGTATGTCATCTTTAGAGAAATGTCTATTTAGTTCTTCTGTCCACTTTTTGATTGGGTTGATTGTTTTCATGTTTTTTTTCTTTTTCTTTTTGATATTCAGCTGCATGAGCTATTTGTAAATTCTGGAGATTAATCCCTTGTCAGTTACCTCATTTGCAAATATTTTCACCCATTCTGGGGTTATCTTTCCTTTTTTTTTAAAATCCAGCACTTTAAAAAAAATTTATTTATTTATTTATATTTGGCTGCATTGGGTCTTCGTTGCTGTGCATGGGCTTTCTCTAGTTGGCAGCGATCAGGGGCTACTCTTTGTTGCGGTGCACAGGTTTCTCATTGTGGTGGCTTCTCTTGTTGTGGAGCACGGGCTCTAGATATATGGGCTTCAGTAGTAGTGGCATACGGGCTCAGTAGTTGTGGCTCGCAGGCTCTAGAGCTCAGGCTCAGTAGTTGCAGCGCATGGGCTTAGTTGCTCCACGGCATGTGGGGTCTTCCTGGACTAGGGCTTGAGCCCATGTCCCCTGCATTGGCAGGCAGATTCTTAACCACTGTGCCACCAGGGAAGTCTGGGTTCTCTTTTTGATTTGTTGTGGTTTCCTTTGTTGTGCAAGAGCTTTAGAGTAAAATTAGGTCCAATTTGTATATTTTTATTTTTATTCCCACTAGTCTCAGAGATGGATCAAAAAAGATACTGCTGCTATTTATTGTAAAAGACTGTTCTGCCTATGTTTTCCTCTAAGAGTTTTATAGTATCCAGTCTTACATTTAGGTATTTAATCAATTTTTAATTTGTTTTTCTGTATGGTGTTAAAGAATGTTCTAACTTCATTCTTTTACACGTAGCTGTCCAGTTTTCCCAGCACCACTTATTGAAGAGACGTCTTTTCTCCATTGTACAGTCTTACCTCCTTTGTCGTAGATTAATTGACCATAAGGGTGTGGGTTTATTTCTGGGGTTTCTATCCTGTTCCATAGGTCTATATTTCCATTTTTGTGCCAGTACCATACTATTTTGATGACTGTAGCTTTGAAGTATAGTCAGAAGTCAGGGAGCCTGATTCCTCCAGTTCTGTTTTTCTTTCTCAAGATTGCTTTGGTTATTTGGGGTCTTTTGTGTCTCCATACAAATTTTAAGATTTTTTTGTTCTAGCTCTGGGAAAAATGCCATGGATAATTTGATAGGGATTGCAATGAATCTGTAGATTGCTTTGGGTACTATAGTCATTTTCACAATGTTGATTCTTCCAATCCAAGAACATGGTCTATCTTTCTATCTGTTTGTGTCATCTTCGGTTTCTTTCATCAGCATCTTATAGTTTTCAGAGTACAGAACTTTTGCCTCCTTAGCAATTTTATAAATAAAATACCCTAGGTATTTTATTCTTTTTGATGCAATTGTAAACGGGATTGTTTCTTTAATTTCTCTTTCTGATCTTTTGTTGTTAGTGTATAGGAATGCAAGAGATTTCTGCGTATTAATTTTGTAACCTGCAACTTTACCAAATTCGTTGATGAGCTCTATAGCTTTCTGGTAGCATCTTTGGGATTTTCTACATGTAGCAGCACGTGATCTGGAAAGAGTGACAGTTTTACTTCTTCTTTTCCAATTTGGATCCCCTTTATCTATATTCCCACTCTGATTGCTATGGCTAGGACTTCCAAATCTATGTTGAGTAAAAGTGGCGAGAGTGGACATTCTTCTCTTTTTCCTGATCTTAGAGGAAATGCTTTCAGATTTTCACCATTGATAATGATGTTAGCTCTACATTTGTCATATATCGCCTTTATTATGTGGGAATATGTCCCCTCTATGCCCACTTTCTGGAGAGTTTTTATCATAAATTGCTGTTGAATTTTGTCAAAAGCTTTTTCTGCATCTGTTGAGATGATCATATGGTTTTTATTCTTTAATTTGTTGATGTGGTGTATTACACTGATTAATTTGTGGATATTGAATAATCCTTGCATCCCTAGGATAAATCCCACTTGATCATGTTCTATGGTCCTTTTAATGTGTTGTTGGATTCTGTTTCCTAGTATTTTTTTGAGGATTTTTTCATCTATGTTCATCAGTGATATTGGTCTGTAATTTTCTTCTTTCGTGGTATCTTTGTCTGGTTTTGGCATTAGGGTGATGGTGGCCTCATAGAATGGGTTTGAGAGTGTTCCTTCCTTTGCAATTTTTTGGAATAGTTTCAAAAATGTAGGTGTTACCTCTTCTCTAAATGTTTGATAGAATTCGCCTGTGAAGCCATCTGGTCCTGGACTCTTGTTTGTTGGGAGTTTTTTAATCAGTTCCAAATTCAGTACTTGTGATTGGTCTGTTCATATTTTCTAGTTCTTCCTGGTTCTGTCTTGGAAAGTTGTACCTTTCTAAGAATTTGTCCATTTCTGTCAGGTTGGCATATAGTTGCTTATAGTAGTCTCTTATGATCCTTTGTATTTCTGTGATGTGTGTTGTAACTTCTTTTTCATTTCTAATTTCATTGATTTGAGTCCTCACCCTTTTTTTCTTGATGAGTCTGGCTAAAGAATTATAAATTTTGTTTATCTTGTCAAAGAACCAGCTTTTAGTTTCATTGATCTTTGCTATTGTGTTCTTCATCTCTATTTCATTTATTTCTGCTCTGATCATTATGATTTCTTTCCTTCTACTAACTTTGGATTTTGTTGGTTCTTCTTTCTCTAATTGCTTTAGGTGTAAGGTTAGGTTGTTTATTTGAGATTTTTCTTGTTTCCTGAGGTAAGATTGTATTACTATAAACTTCCCTCTTAGAACTGCTTTTGCTGCATCCCATAGGTTTTGGATTGTTGTCCTTTTGTTTTCATTTTCCTCTTGCTATTTTTTTATTTCCTCTATGATGTCTTCAGTGATCCATTGGTTGTTTAGTAACATATTGTTTATCATCCATGTCTTTGTGTTTTCTATGTTTTTTTCTTCCTTGTAGTCAATTTCTAATCTCATAGTGTTGTGGTAGGAAAGGATGTTTGATATGATTTCAATTTTCTTAAGTTTATCAAGGCTCACTTCATGGCCCAGCACATGATCAAACCTGGAGAATGTTCCATGTGCACTTGAGAACAGTGTGCATTCTGCTGCTATTGGATGCAATGCTCTATAAAGATCAATTAAGTCCTTCTGGTCTAATATGTCATTTAAGGCCTGTGTTTCCTTATTGATCATCTATCTGGATGATCTGTCCTTTGATGAAAGTGGGATGTTAAAATCCCCCACTATTATTGTGTTACTCTTGATTTCTCCTTTTATGGCTATTAATATTTGCCTTATATATTGAGGTGCTCATATGCTGGGTGCATATATATTTACAATTGTTATATCATTTGAATTGATCCCTTGATCATTATGTAGTGTCCTACTTTGTCTCTTGTAACAGTCTTCATTTTAAAGTCTATTTCATCTGATATGACTACTGATACTCCAGCTTTCTTTTGATATCCTTTTGCATGGAATACCTTTTTCCATCCCCTCACTTTCAGTCTGTATGTGTCCCTAGATCTGAAGTGGGTCTCTTGTAGACAGTATGTGTACAGGTCTTGTTTTTGTATCCATTCAACCAGTCTATGTCTTTTGGTTGAACTATTTAATTCACTTATGTTTAAGGTAGTTATTGATATGTATTTTCTTATTGCCATTTTGTTAATTGTTTTGGATTTGTTTTTGTAGGTATTTTTTCTTCCCTTCCTCTTTTGTTCTCTTGTGATTTGATGACTAACTTTAGTGTTGTGTTCGGATTTCTTTTTCTTTTTTTATGTATGTATCTATTGTAGATTTTTGGTTTCCTGTTACCATGAAGTTTTGCTGTAGCAGTCTATATATAAAGAAGATTGTTTTAAGTTGCTGGTCTTTTAATTTTGAATGCATTTCCAATATCCTGTGTTTGTGGTCTCCTTGTCTCACAGTTGTGGGTTTTGGTATCATATTTGTGTGTAGATGATTTCCTACCCTTACTGTATGTTTGATTTTACTGGTGAGCTTTTCCATTTGTAATTTGTTTCTAGTTGTGGCCTTATCTTTTCCACCAAGAGAAGTTCCTTTAGCATTTGTTGCAAAGCTGGTCTGGTGGTGCTGAATTTTCTTAGCTTATGCTTGTCAGTAAAGCTTTTGGTTTCTCTGTCATATCTGAATGGGAGCCTTGCTGCATAGAGTATTCTCGGTTGTAGGTTCTTCCCTTTCATCACTTTAAATCTATCGTGCCACTCCCTTCTGGTCTGGAGAATTACTGCTGAGAAATCAGCTGATTAACTTATGGGAATTCACTTGTATGTTACTTTTTTTTTCCCTTGTTGCTTTTAATATTTTTTGTCTTTAATTTTTGTCATTTTGATTACTATGTGTCTCAGCGTGTTGCTCCTTGGGATTATCCTGCCTGGGACTCCCTGCACTACCTGAACTTGGGTGATTGTTTCCTTTTCCGTGTCAGGGAAGTTTTCATCTATTATCTCTTCACTTATTTTCTCAGGTCCTTTCTCTCTTCTCCTTCTGTGACCCCTATAAAGTAAATGTTGGTGCATTTAATATTGTCTCAGAAGTCTCTTAGACTTTCCTCATTTCATTCTTTTTCCTTTATACTGTTCTGTGGCAGTGATTTCCACCATTCTGTCTTCACTCTCACTTATCCATTCTTCTGCCTCACTTATTCTATTGATTCCTTCTAGTGTATTTTTCATTTCAGTTATTTGATTGTTCATTTCTGTTTATTTTGGTCTTCTAGGTCTTTGTTAAACATTTCTTGTATCTTGTTGATCTGTGCATCCATTCTTTTTCTGAGATCTTGGATCATCTTTACTATCATTACTCTGAATTGTTTTTCAGGTAGTTTGCCTATCTCTACTTCACTTAGTTGTTCTTCTGGGGTTTTATCTTGTTTCTTTATCTGGAACATATTTTTCTGCTGTCTCATTTTGTCTAACTTTCTGTGATTGCAGTTTCCATTCCACAGGCTGCAGGGTTGTAGTTTTCCTTGTTTCTGCTGTCTGCCCCCTGGTGGATGAGGCTATCTAACAGGCTTGTGCAGGCTTCCTGGTGAGAGGGATTGGTTCCTGCCCACTGGTGGGTGGAGCTGAGTCTTGTCCCTCTGGTGGGCAGGGCTGCACCATGTGGCATGTCTAGAGGGATGTGGGCTCAGGAAGACTTTTTAAGCAGCCCGTCTGCTGATGGGTGTGGCTATGTTCCTGCCCTGTTGGTTGTTTGGCTTGAGACATCCCAGTACTGGGGCCTGCAGGCTGTTGGGCGGGGCCAGGTCTCGGTAAGAAAATGGCAGCCTCCAGAAGGGCTCACCCCAATGAGTATTCCCCAGAACTACAGCCGCCAGTGTCTTTGTCTCCACAATGAGCCATAGCCACCCCCCTACCTCTGCAGGAGACCCTCCAATACTAACAGGGTGGTCTGACCAGTCTCTTACGAGATTGCTGCTTTTTTCCTTGAGTCCTGGTGCTCGAGACTTTGTGTGTCCCCTCTAAGAGTGGCGTTTCTCTTACACCCAGTCCCATGGAATTCCTGTGATCAACCTTCATTGGCCTTCAAAGCCAGATTCTCTGGGGGCTCTTCCTCCTGATGCCAGACCCCCCCAGGCTGGGGAGACTTATGTGGGGTTCAGAACTTCCACTCCTCTGGGAGAACTTCTGTAATATAATTATTTTCCGGCTTGTGGGTCACGCAACTGGCAGGTGTGGGATTTGATTTTATTATGATTGCACTCTCCTTACATGTTGTTGTGGCCTCTTGTTTATCTTTGGATGCAAGGTATCTTTTTTTGGTAGGCTCTAGCATTTTTTTTTGATGGTTATTCAGCAGGTAGTTGTGATTTTGGTGTTTTCATAAGAAGTGGTAAGATCATATCCTGTACTCTGCCATTGTGTCTCCATCCACTAGTTATGTATTTTAAATGAGCCAAAGTAAGTCATTTTCTTAAGGTTTATATATTTGTTATTATGTTAGAAAGCCTTCTAACTCCAGACCACACAGTCTTCTACTTGTATTTTTCTTCTAGTAATTTTATGGCTTTACTTTTATATTCAGATCTTTAACCTATCATCTGAAATTTATGTTAACATATATTATGTAGTAGAGATCTAATTTTATTTTTTTTGCCAAATAGCAGCTCTTGTCTAATACTGTCAATCTCTATTTCCCCCACTAATTTGGCTCAAAGTCATTATACAGTAAATCTTGATATGTATACTTAAATGTGGCCGTGACCTTTATTCTATTTTACTAATTGTCTATTCATTCCTGTACTAGCATTACAATGACTTTATAATGTATATTAATATTTGATAGGACAAGATTCCTTACCATTTAAAAAATGTTTATACCATATTCTCATTCATTCAAAATAAACATTTAGAATCAAATTTATCTACTTGAATTTTTATTTTGAATTAATTATATCTACAGATTAGAGAGACTGGACATATTAAGCCTCATATTTCAAGATGCACCTTTCTAGTTATTAATTTTTTCATTCAAGTTCTTTATAGTTTTCTTTCTATCAGCTCTTTACATTTCTTATTAGTAGCTCCTTAGCCAGGTATTTCAAATGTTTGTTCTATTTTGATGAGATATTTTTATGGTTTTTGTTGCTGCTGTTGTTTACTATTATATTTTCTAATAGATAATAGCTTTCTTAAATACAAGAAATAAATTTTATATACACATTAATTTCTTTATTAAATGTAGTGATTTTAATGATTTTTCAGTGGATTCTGGGTTTTCCAGTTAGACAGTATTATTATCTGCAAATAATACTCTTGGATGAACCTTCCCCATATTTACTCTTTTATTCTTATTGCATTGACTATGATGTTTAAAAGGCATTTTAGCGTGTAACACTTCATCCCCAATCCATCCAATCAGTTGCTAAATCTTGCCAACTCTGGTTCTAAAATATCTCTCTCCTATATTTTATATCTGTCCTAATATCAGTCACTCATCAAAACTAACTGATCTTTATGACTCCTAAGCATCTCCCTGTCTGTGAAGAATTCATTGACAGCAGGCCACACTCCAGGAAATGTTAAAGGAAATTCTTCAGGTAGAAGGAAAAGGACACCTGAAAGAAAGCTGTATTTTTATAGAGAAATAAAGATTACTGGAAATGGTAATATGTAGGTAAAAGACGGTTTAAAGAGAGAACATTAACAATGCTTTGTGGAGTTTATAACAAATGTAGGAAAAAAATGTATAATAACAATGACACAAACAATAGAAGATGAAAAATGAAAGTATACTATTGCAAAGCTCTTATACTATGTGCAATGTGGTATATTATTATTTGCAGGTAGACTGTGATAAATTAGAGATACATATGATAAAACCCAGAGCACTAATTCTCCAACTTTTTGATCTTAGAAAAACTTAGAGTCTTAAAATTATTTGGGACTCTAAAGAGCTTATTTATATTAGTTCTATCCCTCAGTATTTATCATACTATAAATTAATTTTTAAATATTAAAAATAGTGATAAACTCATTATATGTTAACATACATAGTACAAATTTTAATGAAATACTGTGTCTAACAAAACAAAAGCGTGCTTAAAAGTATCATTACTTCACACTTTGCAAATTATTTTAATGTTGGCCTAATAATAGATGACTAGATTTTCATATCTGCTGCAATTTTAATCTGTTGTAACATGACATGATACATAGCTTCTGGAAAACCCCACCATACAAGAGAGAAAAAATGCAAATAACTCTTAGCATCACTGTGAAAACAGTTTGACCTCACAGATTCCTTAAGAAACTCAAGGACCTACAAAAGCCTCTGGCCGGGCTTCCCTGGTGGTGCAGTGGTTGAGGGTCCGCCTGCCTATGCAGGGGACACACGTTCGTGCCCTGGTCTGGGAGGGTCCCGCATGCCGTGGAGCGGCTGGGTTCGTGGGCCGTGGCCGCCGAGCCTGCGCGTCCGGAGCCTGTGCTCCACAACGGGAAGGGCCGCAGCAGTGGGAGGCCCGCCTACCGCAAAAAAAAAAAAAAAAAAAGCCTCTGCCCAAGAGAAAAAAACTAAAGAAACAACACAAAGAGGTATAGCAATAATAAACTAGTGAATCCACTGTAATCCTAAAAATCACTTAATGCAAAAAAAAAAGTGGGGAAAAAGAATACAGATAAGACAAATAAGAAACAAGTAGAAACATGGTAGATTCAAATCATAATGGTAATAACATCACATATAAATGGATAAAACATTAACAGGATAGAGTTGTCAGACTTTATAAAAATTCAAGACCCAACTATAGCTAAAAGCAACTCACTCTAAACATACAGATATAAAAATTACAGGTAAAAGGATGGAAAAAGAAAACCATGCAAACACACTAATCAAGAAAAGTACCTATTTTAATGTCAGATGAAATAGACTTCAGAATAAGGATATTACTTATTATTTATCAACTTCCTACTTATCAAATGAGGTACAGTTGATCCTCATTATTTGTGGATTCACTTCCTGGCTAAAATTTATTTTTCATCCCCAAATCAATTTTCCCCATACTTTCGTGGTCATTTGTGGACTTGTGAGGAATGGGGGCAAATTTTGGCCTTCCGACATACACATTCCCAGCTGAGGTTGAACAAAGCAATGCTCTGCCTACTTTTTCCAGTTCTCATATTGTGATGGCCAGAGTAAAGAGACAGCAGAAGGCAGTGAGATGTAGTGCAAGAAGATCCATCTCTGGGTCCAGACAGACAGGGTTTAAATCCCAGCTCTGGCATATGTCAGTGGGGCAGCCTCAGGCAAGTCACTTCACGTTTTTGAGCCTCATTTTTTCTTTTGTAAAATAAAGGAAGAAGAATCTACCATGCCATGTTGTTTTTTTAGCATTTAAGATTATAATCTATGTCCTACATGTACATATGTGTATATATTTTCTCTGGGAGTGATTTTTCAGTATTCACTAATTCAGTGTTCACAGTGACATTATAGAACATAACTACCATGAATAATAAGAATTGACTGTACATTTAAAAGCTTCACTTCTTTAAGAAGAAATACAAATCCTAAATGGCTATGCACCTAAAATTAGTGCTTCAAAATACAAGAAACAAAAACTGACATGTAAGGAGATACAAATAAATACATAATAAAGGCTAGAAATTTCAAAATCCTCCTTCAGTAATTTGTAAAGCAAGTAGGCACAAAGTAAGTATGAATCTAACTGACATTTTAATACACTGCACTCAACAACTAGAGAATACATATTCCTTCCAAACGCACATGAAACATTCTCCAAGATAGACATGTGCTGGTCCATAAAAAATTTTCAATAAATTTAAAAGGATTATAATCATGCAAAGTGTTTTCTTTGACAACAAATGAATTAGTAATCAGTAACAAAAATATCTGGAATATCCCTTAGTATATGGATATTAATCAACACACTTCTAAAAAAACAGGGGTAAATAAAGAAATCTCACACATAATTAGAAGTTATTTTGGACTGAATGAAAATAAAAATACACCAAATCAAAATTTGTAGGATGAATTTAAAATAGCACTCACAGGATGTTTATAGCTTTAGATTCTTATATTAGAAAAGAGGAAAGATCTAAACTCAGTTTTCTAAACTTCCACTTTATAAGCTAGAAAAGGAAGAGAAAATTAAACTCAAAGTGAGTAGAAGGAATAAAATAAGAGCAGAAATTAATGAAAAAGAAGAGAGACAAACAAACACTGGAGAAAAAAAAGATACCAAAAACTTGTTGATAGAAGAGTAACCTCAAGCTAGACTGATCAAGAAAAACAACAACAACAAAAAAAAAATAGGAGAGAACACAAAATCTACCAATACCAAGAAGAATGCAAGAGGGGAAACCACTAGCAATCCTACACACATTAAAATAAGACAATATTATGAAAAATTTATGTCAATAAATTAAAAAATGTAAATGAAGTGGACAACTTTGAAAGGCACAAATGACCAAAACAAACTTGAGACATAGTAGAACTATATAGCTAAAGAACCAAATTCATAAATAAAAATTCCCCCCAAAACACACACACACACACATAAAACCCTTCAGAGACAGAGCCTTCATTGATGAATTCTATTATACACTTAGAAATAAAAAATACTAATTCTATGCAAACTGTTTCAGAATATGGAGGAAAAACAAGCCCTTCCCAACTTATTCCATGAGGCCAGTGCTACTGATACCAAAATCAGAAAAGGATATTATTACAAGAAAAGAAATTTCAGACCAATATATTTCATGAACATAGATACAAAACTCTTTAACAATGTTAGCAAATTGAATCCAGCAATATATAAAAAGGCTAATACATCATCAACAAGTGGGATTTATTCAAGTAGTACAGGTTTGGTTTAATATATGAAAGTTGAACAATATAATCCTCCATATTAACACAATAAAGAGAAAAACTGCATGACTGCTCCAATACACAGTATACATAAGATTTTTTTTGAAAAATTCAACACCCATTTATAAAAACCCTCAGAAGACTAGGAATAGAAAATAATACCCTCAATCCCATAAAAGGCATCTGTAAAATACCTACAGCTAGTATCAGTTGTTAAAGGGAACAGACTCAATGCTTTCTCCCTAAGTCTGGGAACAAGACTATTCTGTCCACTCTCAGTACTTCTATTCAACATAGGTTTAGAGGTCCTAGCCAGTGCAACTGAGGAAGAAAAGTCATACAGGTTGGAAATTAAGAAGTTAAACTCCTTTTATTCATAGACAACATGATCATGTGTATTTAAAAAAATTAAGAAATTTTCAAAAAAGATACTAGAACTAATAGCAAAGTCAAAGAATAAAATGAAGAGTTATGTTTCTAGAAATTGACAAGATAACCTTAAATTTATGTAGAAATGCAAAAGATGTAGAAGAGCCAAAACAATTTTGAAGAAGAAAACAAATTTGGAGGACATAAACAATCTGATTTCAAGAGCCACTCTAAAGCTACAGTAATTAAGACAAAAGATATGCACTAAAGTAAATATTAAAGGTCTTTCAATATTTGAATAATGAACCTAGATAGAATCATGGCGGTTCAGGAAGGAATGAGAATTATGGAAAGGATAATATGTGGCTAAATTTAAATGGCTATTAACTGTGTAAAATAATAAAAATGTTGCCTTGTGATATATAGACATATGTATAATAAATTATATGACAAAAAACAGCAAAAGCCTAATTAGGAGTAGGAGGAGAAGTGGTAAAAACACTATTTTTTTAGAATAAGTCAGAATGCATGTTGTAAAATTTAGGGCAACCAATACAAATAGTAAACAAATGTAGAACTAAAAAGGCCATATGGGAAAATGTAAAACATTTACAATAACCTATAAAATAAGAAAATGACCATGGCAAAAGTAACACAGAACACATTGGAGAAATATAAATCAAACATAAGATAGTAGATTTAAGTCCAAACACATAAGTAACTATTTAATGTAACTGAACTAAATACTCCTATTAAATGACAAAGTTTGTCAGACTGGATAAAAATAACAGTAGATATAATAGACACACCTTAAAAATAAGGATGCAAATAGATTGAAAATAAAGAAAGGGGAAAGTTTACAATGTGAATACTAAATAAAAGGAAACTATTGTAAGCATACAAATATCATAAACGATAGACTCTGAGGGAAGAAGCATTGTTGAAGATGAAGGGAATATCAGTCCACCAGGAATACATTGTAATTCTGGATTTCTTTGCAATGAATAATAGATTCAAATTATATAAAGCAAAACGTGACAGAACTAAAAGAAATATAGAAAAATCCTCCATCATAGTGATAGATATTTTTCAGTAAATGAAAGGTAAAACAATAATGCTTTTAGAAAATAACACAGGAGAGTATCCTTAATGTTTTGGGGGAGGAAAAGATTTCATAAAACAGAGTGCAAAATGTGCTAGCTATTAAAATGATTAAATTTCTACAAAATCAAGAACTTAGCTTCATTGAAAGATAACTTTAAAAGAGTGAAACCCAAACTAGAAAATGAGAGAAAAGATTTGCATTGCATATACCCCTCAAAGAATTCATATCCATAATATAAAAATAACTGCTAGAAGACGTTAAAAATAGATAACCCAATTTTTAATGCACAAAACACTGCACAAAAGAAAATATCCAAAGGAGCAAAACTTGTTAGAAAAATATTCTAAAGCTAACTGGACATCAGGGCAATGCACAGAATGGCAATTTTAAGTCTCACGATACTCTGCTTTGGCAAAAAGGTAGAACTGGATCTCCCATACACTGCTGTTGGGACCATACACTTTTACCACCAGTTGGAAAAACTGTTTGGCACTATCTACTAAAGCTGAACACATGAACACCCTATTATGTCACAATGCCACTCATAGATATACGTCCAACACAATGAAACATGTGTGCACCAAAAGGCATGTACATGTGTTTGTAGCAGGAGTACTGGTAGGAGCCTCAAACTGGAAACAACCACAGTAGAACGGAGAAGTACATTGTGGTAAATTCAAACAATGAAATGTACAGACTGCCACATGCAACAGCATAGATGAATCTCTCAAACACAATAGTAAATGATAGAAGCAAGACCAAAAAAAAAAAAAAAAAGAATGAAAGAAAATATACACACCAGCAGAGTTAGATTTACCATGAAGATAATATGGAGGTCCTTTAACTTGCTCAGATTCCATCTAAGGCCCTGTACCTATTATTTTATTTATAATTATGTATTTGTTTATTTAAAGAGAGCCCCAAATCGTTTAAGCTTCACACCCTCATGAATCTCTTCTTTCCTCAAGCTAAACATTTGTAAAGTAGTAAGTTAACCTTATAGTGCTAGATATCAAGTTGGTGGTTACCCCTAAAATAGAACGGTTAATGATTGGAAGTAGACATAGGAGTGGCTTCAGGGATGCTGTTAATTCTGTATTTATTAATCAGCAGTGATTAATCAGTGATGTTAAATGTTTAGAACAAGTTTAGCAACTTGTTTTCTGGAACAAAGCTCCTAGTAGTTAAATACTCTCATGCTGCCCAATTTCAAGCTACCAACATTTGAAAAACCAGTGGCAAAATTCCTGAATATTTAACAGTTGGATCCCACAAGTTGGTACAAGCCATCTCCAGCACACCATCCTGGGGTGTGGTTTCATGGCCATGTTTACTTTAGATATTTCACTGAGATATAAACTTAGGATGTGGAGTACCTTCTGTATATTTTATACTTCAATGAAAATAGAATGTTAAGAATTCTAGAGGATGTGCTCTCCCAATGAGGAAGTATTCAAAAACAAAACCAAAAATGAAACAAAATTAATAAACACTGAATAACTTCCAAATAAATTCAAGTTATTACGGGAATGGACACAGGGAAAAATTTTTTACAAATTAGTTTGAAAAATAAGATATATTATCAATACATCTGAGCTTTCAAAACTCTATGCACAAACCTCTGTTAGCACTCTTTCACATTACATTGTAATTATATATTTATTTTTATGCAATTTCTTAGTAGGCTGTGAGTAGCTTAAGGGAAAGAACTGTATTTTATTCATAATCTTAGCCACATAAAAATGGCTGACATGTTAAATAAATATACTGAATAAATAAAATAATCATAAAACATGGCAGTATTTAAAAGAATTATGACAAGAGCAGATGCATGATATTGGAGGTTAAAACAGGGAGAAATCACTTCTAGCTGCTATGATCAGGGAATCATGGAAGCTATTACATATATTTCTATGTACTTGGCTACATAATTCTTATTGCAATAAAATGCTTCACCTAGCTTCCACAAGAGGTCATAGTCTTCTTCCTTGGTCTAATGAGACTAAGGGATTTTACTTAACAAACCAGGCATACAACAGCTGAAAGAAAAGAGCTCATTTTTTCTTTGATGATATTGCTGAGTGCAGAGATTATGCAAAACAAGCAGGAAAAAATCCTGTGTGTGTATTTCAAAGTATTACACAGATGCTTAAAATAAATTTTTATTCTACATTTAGCTGTTTTGAGTACAGTCTAAAGTATCAATAGCTTTCTATAGGTTATAGTCCCTGAAAATTTTCCTTAACTAAGAGTGAAATGAAAGCTTAGCAAAAAGAATCAGCTATTGCCTGGTACGGCTACTCCTCTTGAACCTTCAGATTTCACAGTTGCCAATGATACCTCAATCAGACTCTCAGGAAATCTGACCTCAAATAGCATTTTTTATGTCCGAAGGCAGAATTGACAAATGATTAAATAGGTATTCCTTGCCATCCTGTGTTGGTTCCCCCCACGCCACCCCACGATGGGCCAAATGCAAACACAAAGTCAGTGCTGGATGGAATACACATGTGTGTCTGTTTTCCTCTTCAGGCTGGGCAAAAAAAAGTGTTATCCTAGTGTTATCTAGAGGTGACAAATCACTTTCCCTTGCAGAGACTCTCTTCTGGACAAGTAGTGGGGGCAGAGTTGGATAAGACAGAAAGAATTCACAAATCTATGTTTGCTGGAATAACTTAATCTATATTAAGGTTGCCCAAAGTGTGTGTTTCCATACTGCTCAGAGTCTATTGATAGATGCATTTCAGGGTCAGGGACAACACTGGAGTCTAAATTCATGTTAGCAAGTACTGAAAGGAGTGTGGGGAAGAAGGGAGTTGATCACCAGCCTAAACACCAAGGACAAAGGCACCATCAACCTTTGAAGCCTAATGTCACATCGGATTCATAGCAACAGTGGTCATCATGCCTCAGAGAAAGCTGTAGAATTGCAGGGAGTTGCTGATTACTAACAAGAGGAGGAGGGCCAGGTCCGGAGACCTCCAAAAACAGAGTAGTAGAGAGAGAATGCTACTTCATTCTTCCTAAACTAGATAGACTAGAAATAACACACATACATTTTATATGATTTTGAATTATCCAAATTTGAAAGAATGTGATACAAAAATTGTAGCAAAGTCTCAATTTATGCAAATAATTGATATAGTGAAAACTCCTGACATTTTTAATGTGTAAAGAATCATATATTTTAAAGCTGTTGGGACCAAGTGAGTTGTACGGTGTAGTACCTCTTTGTTTGATAAACAGAAATACCTCCCATCCTTTGTCAGAATCAGCCTTTCTTGTGGGGGCTTCCTGCACCTGGGAGGATACATAGCAGCATCTAAAAACATCTCAGGATATTACCAAATGCCTTATGAGGGGGCAAAATTTCCCCCAGTTGAGAACCACTGCTCTAGGGACTGTGTGAAGAACAGTGTGTCTTGAGTGTAATGAGTTAGGGTAAAATGGTTTGACATAAGTTTAGAGTTAAACAGGGGATAGATCCAGAAAGGCCTTTAGGTCTTGTCAAGGAATTTGGATTTTATTCTCAATGTAAAGCCATGGAGTAGTTTAATCAGAAGTAATGGGATCACACCCTGACTTCTAGGTGGAGAATACATTATAGGAAGGCAAGAAAGACAACTGTAAAAATAGTTAGGATGCATCTGCAAGCAAGAGACGATGGCAATTTGGACTATGGTAGTGTCAGAAGAAATAGATTCAGGATAAGCTGTGGAGGTAAGAACAGCAAGACTTACTGGAGGTCACAGAAAGAAGGAATTAAGGATTAATCCTAAATTTCAGGCTTGAGAAATTGATGTGATGGTGTCTGCGGTAGGTTAAATTTGGCTACAAATTCTCTGCTAATCCCTTCATTGAAAAAGAGATTATAATCTCCACCACTACCACTAGCATACTACACACACCTTTTGACTCTGAGCTGAACTTGTCTGACCCAGAAATACGGCGGAAGTGACATTCTGGGACTTCTGAGTCTTGGTTAGAAGAAGCTTTGCCCATGTTTCTGGGGACAACTGCTTTTAGTGCCCTGAGCTTTCAAGTAGGAAGTTTGACTACTGTGAGTCAGTCATACTATGAGAAAGCCTCAGGCAGCCAAGTGGAGATACCAGCAGGGGCAGGAGTGCCAGAGAGGTAAGGGGAGGGAAAGCTGCCCATCCAGCCCCCAGCTCTTACAACTTCCAGCCAGTAGTGTTATCTCAGCTGAGGCCCCAGACATTATGGCATGTCTAGGGAGTGATGGGTGATCCCCACTGAGCCCTGCTCAAATTCCTGATGCACAGAATCTTGGGATATAATAATAATAATAAATTATTGCTTTAAGTCACTAAGTTCTGGGATCTTTGTTATGCAACAATAGGTAATAGGACCAGTGTCATTTATTAAGATTCAAAAGTTTTGAAGAACTAGTTTAGGAGAGAAATCAAGAGTTTCAGATGTATTAAGTTTGTGAAGCTTGTGAAATATATGTGGGAAGAGAACAGTAACCAATTCCTATAAAATCCTTGATTTTAGGGGAGACTTTGGGCTTAAGATGTAAATTTGGAAGTCACTAATATAGAGATAGTATTTAGACCCACAGCAATAATTAAGATCACTTAGGAGAAAATATAAGGAAAGGAGAGAAGGGAACTTCCATTAAGCCCTATGAAACCCCAATATTTACAGGTTAAGTGGACTAAATATTCCTTTTTGTGTTCGCTTATTTTATATCATGGATTTTCTTTTATCCGTCTTTTTATCAAACTATTACCCCTCCTCCTTCAACTACAAACTCACCTTGTATTATAGTTACAAAAGCAGAATTAATTGCCCTCATATCTGTTCTATTGGACTTTTCAAGGAATCTATCTTTTCTCTCACCATATCAGAAGTACTTAAGTGCCTATATTACTCCTAGACTCCTAGTGGTTTCCAAACTTGATTGGCAATTAGAATATGCAAAGCCTTACCATACAGCTTCTGACTCTGTGGGTCTAGGAAGAGCTCATGAATACCTATTTTTGTAAAAGTTCCTCAGCTAATTCTAATGCACCCAATCCATGGCCTAGAATTTTAGAATTCTTTCCAGAGATTCTGAACTTCACTGGCGTAGATACCACTGAGTAAGAGGAAAATAGAGTAATTGAAAGTATGAATTCTAGTGCCTAATTTAGAATTCTAGTTTTACCACCCATTAGCTCTATGTTTTTGGTAGAGTAATTAACCTCTCTGGGATCAGTTCCCTCATTTGTAAAATGGAGTTAATTGTGAGTTTTCTTGTGAAGCACACTACACCTGGAGTAAGGCAGCTTGATACCTACTCACTATTGTTATTATTATTAACTTTGTGTTCTAAACTCCCAGCACAGGGCACCATGGTCCATGCTGAAACAGTACTTTCTGAATCTCTTTGAAAGAAAGTCAAGTAAATTTAAATTTACAGAAGATTCCTAGTGCCAAATATAAAAATACTTTATAACTAACTAGGGTCTAATTTAACATGTATTCTTAGAAACAAGATGAATAGGCTGTGGAAACTGCCATTAGCCTGGTGGCAGTAGCAGTAGTCAGGATAGGCTAGGTTATGCGGACTTAACAAATTAACCCTGAAATCAGTGGCACAGCACAAGAAAAGTACATTTGTTTCATCGTGACATGTGACTAATGCTAGTCAGGAAGAGGCAGAAGGGGAAGCTCTACTCCCTCCAGGCTGACAGTGTCTCTACCATATGGAACATTTCCTTGCTGGGCAGAGGAGAAGACAATGGGAGAATCACTGACTGCTCACATGTTGACCCAGAAGGAATTTGCATCACTTCTGCTCATAGCCCATGACCAGAATGACCCCAGCTAACTGCAAGGGGTATGAGGAACATGAGGGAGTTGATGGAATTTTTGGTGAGTCTAGCCTATTAGCACTCAACATAACACTTATATCCACCAAAAATTCATTTCTTACTGTTTTCTAAGCAGTTATACGAGTTTCTAATGGTGTTCTCACAAAACCTTTTTATCATGCATATTATCTGTTGACAAAGGAGGAAACCTAGAACTTGTAGACTAATTTGTCTCAAAATGTCACCACATTTCACCATCCTTTAATCTCCATGGTTTACCAAGGAGGAGCTGTGGCTACTCTTTTGAAAGCTGACCCCTTCACCTGTGCTGTCTTTCTCAGAACTTTGCATTTGACCATTTCTTTCTCCTTCATCCCCAGGCTCTCCTTCACCTCTGGTATTTCTCCTATTGGGACAAGCACCTCAAGGCTTCTACATCAATTTAAAACCATAAAAAAAAATACCCAAACCCCTACATTTCCTTTCCCTTTACTTTTAAATTTCTCAAAACATAGGTCTATATGTCTTATTTCTACTCCCTTACTACGCACCTAAAATCGTGACATCTGCTCTTTGATCTCACGATAACTATAGTTATCCTACATAGCTGCAGATACACAGGTATTAGAAATCACAGTGAAGCTAAATGAGCACCAGAACTAGAGTTTTAGAAGCTGGATTTGAGTCCCTGCGCCTTAATACCTTGGAACCCCAGGCAAGCTTTTTAATTAAGTAATGTCCAATTCCTCATTCCTGAATAGTGGCTCAATAATATTTGGGCTGCCAACCTCACAGACTGGTTAGATAGATTTAATGCAATCAGGTAAATAAAAGTGATTGAGAAACCATGTAATTCAGAATATCCCTTTATAATTTTATTTTCAAATTTAATGACCTCAACTCAGTCCTTGACTCTTTCTGCATATTGTCATTCTCCAAAACACATTTCAACCACGTTCCACACTCTCACAAATCGTTCTGTGAATTTTTCCTCATTATTTTTTCTCCTCAGTTTATTGACTTGGTCAATGTGCTCCCCAGTTTCAAACCTTTCCCTAGTTCTTTGCCTCCCTCTTCCTTCCCCATTGCCTTCCCTCCACTCATCTCCTCCTCAAAGAGGATCTTCTTGATGGTGACCTCATGCCTCCATCATCTATACCCTCTCATTCACACATTGACCCATATATTTGTCTTCTCCACAGA
Source organism: Delphinus delphis (assembly GCF_949987515.2). Lineage (NCBI taxonomy): Eukaryota > Metazoa > Chordata > Mammalia > Artiodactyla > Delphinidae > Delphinus > Delphinus delphis. Next base: position 46,787,829 of record NC_082694.2, on the reverse strand, counting down.
CTTAACATCATTTATCCACCTGTTTTTCTTCCAATTGTCAAATCCAATGAACATTTTTCAGGCCTTATCTTATTTGAATTTCCTGCAACCGATCTGTTCACTACTTTCTAATTGAAATTCTCTTCTCCTTTGCCCTTTATGACAGCATTTCCTTCTATCTCTGTAGCCATTCCTTTCCAGACGTTTCCTCAGGATTTCCTTCTTTTCTCCATCCCTAAAGTGTTGATGTTTTTCAAGGTTCTAGCCTTAATCCTCTTCCCTATTCATTTTAAATATACATCCATGGATTATTTAATCTATTCTCATGAGTTTAGAAAAGTTAGCATTCAAATGCTGACAATCTCTAAAGCTACATTTATAACCTGAAAAGGAAACTAGAAACCCACCTCTAATGTATTTCCCACATAAATGATATTGAGTTGTTTTTCAAAACTGTACTACATGAATCCTTGACTCTAGGAAGACCCATCTTCCCATTGCTCCTCAAACATACCTGACTTATCTCAACTTTTATGCCATTTCAATTGCTCTACTGGAATTACTCCTTCCTCCATCCTCTTGCACTAATCCAAATATTACTGATTCTTTATGTTCTACCAGTTCCCAAGGCCTTCTAGCAATGCATCTCAGCCCATAATTTTTTTTCTGAATTAGTTTCTCTTATAAACACAGTTTAAGATATCCTGCTAGGATATGACACTTTTTTTCTTAGAACTTTCTTAGTCCCCCAGATGTTTGATCCAACATTTATTTTGTATATATGGCTCTCCAACCCAGCCACAGATGACTGAATCAGGAAGTAGTGACCAAGATGAACCAGTCAGAATCTCTGTCCTAATAACTAGAATTGGGACTCAGAGATAGCTAATGACTCTGGCTTGATTACTTAAACAACAACAACAAAAAAACCACATAAAGTTCAGAACAAGGAAGGCATTTTTAGCCATGTGCACAATAAAGCAGGAAAATCTTGATCTACAGAAAAACAAAGAAGGAAAATGGTAGGCAGAGGGGTGCAGAGATGAGGTTTGAAGTCAACTGCTGACAAGGTTTCTAACAGTTTTGCATTCTCTTGTGATATTTTACTGTATATCCTGCCTTGGGAAAAGATATTCAGGTATCCATCTAATTCCTTTTTTGCTTTGTGGTTTGAAATAATTTTATGATACTTTCAGAAAAAAAAAAAAAACATGGCCAGGAATCACCCGTTTTTACACTTAATCACATATTACCTCATGCTGTTACTTAGCTGTTTCAAGTACGTATATTTCTCTAATTAGGTTGCAAAGCTTCTCTAATGTGGGAATTTTGTCTGATTTTCTTTTCCTTAAATCCTCCCACTAGTGCCTTCTACAGTAAGCACTGTGGGAACTCAATGAAACCCACTGAGGCAAACTCTTTGTTAAGCTTAACTCTGTTTCTCCCCTTCATAGTCTACTACAATGCTTTGAATGTATTTGATACTCTCATATTTGAGTTAAACAAATGAGTTTTTGATATTCCCATATCCATTCCTTTCAATCTTCTACCATCACATCTTAAAATAAATAAATAAATAGGAATACAACAAGGAACTTATGTTTAGACAGAGAAAGAAAAAAACAAACAAAACCTTGTTCAAGATAGGAGGCTGATAAGAAATTTCCTCACAAAATCAAATTTTTTCTTATTATAATATTTTCTTAATCTTTGTAAATATTTGCTTCATTATCAAAAAGGTGGTGGGGTGGGGAGTGATATTCAAATAATCAAACCCCAAATTATAGACCAAGTAACTCTATTTTTAATTATTTGCAGAACTTAATGATTACATCCAAATCTGTTTTGATTACCACTGAATGGAAAGAGGCTAGAATTAGGAAGTTGAACTGGAGTCTTTTCCTTGCTCTGTTTTTAATTAATTATATGACATTGGATAAGTTAGTTAATATTTTTGTACTTCATTTTCTTCAGCTGTCAATTGACAATAATATACTATACATCTCATAAAAAATGCAAAGATGAAAAGAGGTAATAATTAGAAAAACATTTAGAAAACTATATTAAATGTGATCATAGGAAGACTAATAATCAAATGATACTACTTTGCAATTTTAGTAGAATTGGGCTGAATGTGAATAGAAACCTTCAGAGATTTAAAATATCCGTAAACTTATAATGAGATTCTCTCTTCTCCAGGTCCCTTTCTTAGCCTATGTTTAACCTACCTGCCATTTATCCTCCCCAATCTTGTTCTGGTTTCTCTTGAGGCCAGAGTGCCAGCTGTGTTCAATTGTGTGATAATTCTGTGCCATAACAATTCTCCTGAGGAAGCAACCACGGACTCCGTGACTAGTCTTGGAAAGAGAAAAGCTCCAACCTACAAACTCATAATATCAGTCCCTTGAAGTTGCTCTTATCACTATACTGTTCATAAAGACCTTGAAGCAGGAAATAATGGCCCTGTGATGGAAACCAGAGCATCTCACAATGCAAATACAGTGAATGATAACTATCAGTTGGGGGCCCCTAAGCTACACCTCAGAGCTTAGTGTCAGACAGGCTGAAATGTGTCTGGTCTTCATTAACCAAGGATGACCCTAAAATGGGAGATATTGGTCAAGCCATGGCAAATCACTATGACAAGCTTTTTATATGGATCCATTTTCATTTCAGATAAGACAATGAGGGAAGGACAATGTTGATTTCCCTTGATTTATATTTTTAGAACAAATCCAGATAGAATGATAATTGTTGTTTTAGTGACAGAAGGTGTGTGTGCCTAGAGATTGATGGGGAAAAAATTGTTATAAAAATAATTCTCAAAACTGAGAAGTAAACACCACTCTTGCATAAACATGGTTGCTCTTTCTCCCATTTTTATTTGTCTTCACTATGGTTTTTCTAAGTCACAAAACAAGAGCTTAAATCTCGCCTTTAAATTTTTTGAGTAAATGAAGAGAAGTCTTGTCTGTGAAAATGCTCCCTGACCAATTTTAATACCTTAATGAATAATAGATAAATTTCATTTCCTCCTGATCCTCTCTCTACGTGGCAGCCAAAGTGATCTTTTGAAACTCCAGATCTAATCATGTCACTGCTTGATTAAAATCCTTCAACAAGTCCCCATTGTCCTCAGGATAATGTCCAAATTATTATATTTTTAAAAAGAGCTTTATGATCAGCCCCTGATTGTCTCTCAAACTTTCTCTACCCTGTGCCTTGTAATACACTCCTCTGTTACACTACTTCCCCGACCACACAAAACCAAGTACTCTGGGTTCTAGTCACACTGACTTTCTTGACTCCCTTACAGACCCCTAAAACCATCATGTTCTCCCCCTCCATCTAAGAAGAGTTTAACTGATTCCTAATCCTGAGGTGTGCTCCTTTCTACATGCCCCTCAAGCAACCTGTACTTATTTTCTCATACTTTTATCATAGGTATCAATTAACTCCTCAAGGTCAGTGTCAACTTATTACCCCAGCACTTAGCCCAAAGTCTAGCAACAAGGAATTGCCCAATAAATACCAGAGGGAGGTTCTATGAAAGATGGCTGAAAGATACAGAGGAAGGAAAAGGGAGAAGAAGAAAGATACTAGGGAGATCAAGAGCGTTAGAGTAATCTGGTGTATTTCTGAGTCAGCTATCACCATTCCTCTCTGGTTTCTTTAGTTCCTCCTGATTCTCAGTTCTGGAGGGAGTAGTTGGCTACTGTCTTCTTCCCGTGCTCTAGGACATCCTCATCTCTGCTCCTTCCCTTTTCCTGAATTGTGTACTCTCCAAATCAGTATTTGCTTTTCACTGCCACATTCCTCCCAGGACTTCTTAGATATTATTCCCACTAAACCAAACTTCTTTTGTCTCAAGACCCCTAGACATTAAGTTATCCCTTTTTCATTAAAGACCAGTGCTATCTATTGTATCTCCATCACAAAATACATCACATAATGAAGGAGGAACATTCTAGTAAAATCCAGGAAAGGCTGCCAAAGATGAAACCAAAGAGCACACAGAGAGCATTGATTCAATCTGTCTCTTATCTCTTTATATCCATTTAATTAGACATCTCCAATGTGAAATAAATGGCAGTATTAAATGTAGCAGGGTGCCTTATAAAGATTAGACTTGTTTTCTTATTGCATTTTTCTTTGTTAATGATAGAAATTGCTACTCAAATCACAGTATAGGCAGTGGCAGGAATTCATCATGAGAGGTGGCCTTTCTTGCGAGAGTCAATGCTGAGAGAGGAGCCTCTAAAGAGGGAGAGAAATTATCCTCTAAGGAAAAGAAAGAAAAGAAGGACAGACTTTCCTGGAGTGTACATGCAGCAACAGACATCAGAATCAATACTGCCTTCAATACATCTATTTTGTGCCTATCTACAACTGCCAGGAAAATTGACTAAAACCTGCCCACCTAGATTTGTAGACTCTAACAATGTGACCTTGAGGAACTGCACTGGCAAATTTCTGATTATGCCACTGTCTTCTGAACTCAACACTTAGCATATAAACACATAAATGTAACAGCACTATTGCCTTAACTTTGCATGTCTTGAAATTAACTACATATACACTTATACAGAATGGCAAATCAGAGACCTCCCTAAATAGTTTGAGTCCATTTGTGATCATGTCCAAATTCACTATTAATACAAATGATGTATAATATTTTTAATGTATTTTCTTCATTATTTTACGGTTTTCAAGGGGAAATTCTAAAAACAAAAAATCGTTTCAAACATTCATTCATAATGAACTACGAGGGTGATTAAACATGAATACCATATACATGCAATTAGCTATATGTGCTTTAAGTTATGCCTATGGAGATAACAAATGAGAATATTTCAATAATAGCCTAGTAAGTTTTTTCATGCAGACATGTGATCTGAATCATTCTGGTCAAATTTTTCTACAAAAAGCATGAATGTTCCTACAGTTAGAATTATCAAGATAATCTTTCATTATACCACCTCCCCTCTTTTTCTTAAGTATATAACTCTTGTGACCATTTTCTAACAATCACTCTAGCATCTCCATAAGCATTTCACTAAAATTTTATTTTAAAATATTGTTATTCTTCCAAACAAAATAAAATGGAGCCAGATGCCAAATGCTATGGGAGTTTGGATGTTATAGTGGTTTTTTGAAAGAGGCATAAATTGCCTACAGATTATGGCTTTTTTTCTTTGAAAGGAGCAGATGCCAGATATAAAATGTTCAGAAGGTTTACTTCATATTTTGTCCTAAAAGAAACAAGTGCTTGTAGCTTAACAAGACTAAACCCTCACGCAGGTCATCAATATGTAACATTTCCTGTTCCTTTCACAGTACAACTAATCAATAAATACCACACAGCACATAGTACAATCACACTTAGGTGGAACAGAAGAGGCATAAAATAGTCCACCCACAAAATAACCTCAGTCACCAGAGGAATGATATAATTCTCTGGAAATGAGAAGTACCCTACCTTTCAAATAATTTTCATACCAAGAAATAGAAATTGTTAGAGAAAAAAGGAGACAGACTTTACAGAAAATTACTAAAAGAAGCAGTGTGTCTATGACATCTACCCAGAAATTTCTATTGTGTTCTGATTTCTATAGGCATTTTTAATATCATTGACATACTTCCTCCTTCTCTACAGATCATCAATATTTCTTAACTCCACAATCTAGCACAATCCAATAAATTGCCTCTTTGCAGTACTGTATAAAGGTCTCATTCTTACTAGAACATAAGCTCCAGTAATAAGGGATATGCTTCTATTCTGCTCACTGATGTATCATGGGCACCAAAAACAGTGCTTGATTTATAAATAGTGTTGCTTAATGAATGTTTGTTGAGGAATTCGCTCCTTCTACCTATTATCTGATTAGGCATAAATTCAGAGTCTGCATTATGTTGTCTGTGTCTGTGGTTCTAATTTTTTACTTCCAAGGATACCACTTACTATTTATTCACCTTGGATTTCATGTTTTGAACAATTTGATCTACCAATTGGTTTATATTAAGTAACAGTTTTCCATTTGTATAGGTGTGCACATGTGTGTTTTAAATTATTAATCAAAAAATGAGTATGAGAAAAAGAATGTTGCCATATTGAGTGAATACAAAATTCTACTCAAAACAAGAAACGTGGAGAAGGGTCCAGGGTGCTAGAAGACCCTGCAGGAAGACATCTTCTCCCATGGACACACAAAATCTATACCTACATATAGAACAACTCCTCCTGAAGAAGACCTGCAGGCTGATTGAACAGCTACTGTGTATACATGGACCACATAGAAATGGGTATAAAACACATAGATACAAGTCTCCATGGAAACCCTACCTCCAATGCAACAACCTGCAGTGGGGAGAGATATTGCTGAGGAGCCCAAGCACAGACTCACCCACCCTGGGACACAGCAAAAAAACAGTTTAAAGGGCACCTAGACTATATCGGAAAGAAATCCTTTTACTAACCCTAGAGTTTCTGCCAAATGGGCAGGGATCTGCTAGAGCCCTCTCCAGGGTCAGAGGCACCAGTGAGCAACATTGCTTGAGCCCTCCCAGGACTCCCCCGCAGCGTTACCTGCTCCAGCTCCAGCTACCCCACCAAGGCAGCCTCAGGCACAATGCTCCCCATGGACTACCCCCAGACCGCACCCACTCTAGACCCAGCTACCTTGCTAAAGTGGCCTTGGGCACACCACTCCCCAGGAACTGCCCCCAGCTCACACCAAATCCAGCTCCAGCTGACCAAGCCACCAGTCACAAGCAGTCTACACAGGGTATGCTCACACACCAGGCCACTCCTTTAAGACCAGGAGAGGTAGCTGTTTTGCCTAATTCATACAAACAGAAAATGAAAGTCAAACAAAATGAGAGAGGAATATGGTCCAAACAAACAAACAAAAAACCAAATCAAACCCCAGGGGAAAAAAAAACCTAATGAAATGGAGTTAAGTAATTTACCTGATAAAGAATTCAAAGACAAGGTCATAGGATGTTCACCAAACTAGAAGAATTAAAAAGCTCAGTGAAAACTTCAACAAAGACTTGGAATAAATAAGAAGGAACCAATCAGAACTGAACAATGCAATAACTAAAATTTTAAAATACACTCGAGCGAATCGAGAGCAGATTAGAGAATACAAAAGAATGAATAAGTAATCTGGAAGACAGAGAAAAGGAAATCACCCAATCACAATAGCAAAAATATATATATATATATTTTGAAAATGAAGACAGTTTAAGGGACCTCTGGGACAACATCAAGCATACTAACATTTGCAATATAGGGGTACAAAAAAGAGAGGAAAGAAAGGGACAGAAAACCTGTCTGAAGAAATGGCTAAAAATTTCCCTAACTTGGGGGAAGGAAACAGACATCCAGGTACAGAAAACACAGAAAAAATGCCAAACAAGATGCACCCAAAGAGATTCACACAAGATATTATCTTTAACTTTTGCCATTTTAATTATAATCTTAAAGGCAGGAACAGAAGGCAACTCATCACATACAAGGGAAACCCCATAAGACAATCAGCTGACTTTTTTTCAGCAGAAATTTTACAGGCAAGAAGGGAGTAGCAGGATATATTTAAAGTGTTGTAAGGAACAAAACCCCCCAAAAAACCAAATAGTGTACTGTATCCATCAAGGTTATCATTCAGAACTGAAGGAAAGATGAAGAGTTTCCCAGACAATCAAAACTTAAAGGAGGACTTTCCAAGATGGCGGAGAAGTAAGAGGACATGGAGTTCATCTCTCCCCACAAACACACCAAGAATACATCTACAAATGGAACAATTCTCATAGAGCACCTACTGAACACTAGCAGAGGACCTCAGACACCTAAAAGAACAAGAAAGATCCCCATGTAACCAGGTAGGATGAAAGAAAGACAAAGGGAAAAAGAAGAGGAGAGGAAGCAGGATGGGGCCTGCATCCCTGGTGGGGAGCTGAAGGTGAGGAAAGGTTCCCACATCTGGGAAATCCCCTTACCAGTGGGGAGATCAGCTGAGACAGAAGGGGAGTGTCGGGGGCTCAGAAGAGAGACAGCAGCCAGTCTGTGGCAGGCAGAACAGAATAATACCTACACAGACAGTCCGTGCCACATCTGTGCATGCCCCAGCCTGAGACGTGTGTACACTAGTGCGCATGGGGGCTGGGGGCTGGAACATGGGGTTGGAGAGCAGACTGGGAGAGGAGACTGCTATTGGCTGTGAGGAGAGGACCTGAGGGGTTGGGAGTGAGGGGCTCTGCAACCAGGAATGCTCATTGAGAAAGCCTGGAGCAAAGAACCATTGTCAACTGATGTGCAAAGGGCAGGGCCACCACTGAAGCCTCTCTCCTCATGAGCCAGTCCCTGCCTCCATGAGCACTAGGGAGGGCTCCCACCAGAGTGGGCTCACACACCCCAGCCATTGCCTCCTCTGTCCTCCCTCCCACCCCACCTGGGAAGAAGCATGCTTGCCCAAATTGCCACCTTACAGGCTCACATGTTCCAATTGCTAGCACCCTCCCACCTGGGCAGCCTGCTCACCCAGATCACTGCCTTGGCTCTTTCCTGCCTGACAAGCTCGTGTGCTCTGGCATCCTCTAGAGCAGACTGGTGAGAAGAACACATGCAGAGGTGGGGCTGAAACTACTGCTGAGCTCCAGGGGCTGTGTGACTAAGGAAGAAGAGCTGAAATCTCTCCTTGAAGCTGCATGAACTACAGAGTTTCACCTCCATTGATGACTTCCTAAATTAAGCACCTGTGAAACATCTAAAAGGACAAGTGCTCCTGCAGCTGGGACAGGTCTGGCTTTAGCAGCTGTGAGCTTTTGGGCAAGTACACGTGGGGGTTGGGCCAGGCCAGAGTCTGAGCTGCCTCCATAGCTCCCACAGCAGGTCCACGTGCACAACTACTTCAGTCCTGGGACCTGAGCTCAGTGGATCTGTGCTGATGGTCTGGTGAAAACAACACCTAAGGGTCACCAGGGCCAATTGCCAGCATAACCACAGTTAAGGTGGGATTGAGAGCAGTGCCAACAACAGTGTATTTTGTGAGCCCGCACAGTGGGCAAAAGGGGACACAACAGAGCACATTCACAGGTGAACAGCTCCAGAGGAGGAATACTCAGTGGCTTCTCTCCCAGTGGGAGTGCTCCAATGCCACCTACCTCACACCACAGATCAGAATCACAGGTAAGAAACAGATCTGGGGGCCTCTACTCCAACAACTAGGGAGCAGAGCCCACTGCTGACAGGGAAGTGACAACCACAGAACAAAGGGGAGGCCCCACTCAATATCCAGGGCAGGCTCAGGTCACCACAACACCAGTCAAACTGTCTATCTAGGGGATAAAGGCACAAGCCTCTGGACCAAACTCACCCACCAGGGGGCAGACACCAGAAGCAAGATGAACTACAATTCTGCAGTCTGTGGAAAGGAGACCACAGACCCAATAAGTTAGACAAAATGAGACGACAAAGAAATATGTTACAGATGAAGGAGCAAGATAAAAACCTACAAGAACAACTAAATGAGGAGGAGAAAGGCAATCTACCTGAAAAAGAATTCAGAGTAATGATAGTAAAGATGATCCAAGATCTTGGAAAAAGAATGGAGGTGCAGATCAAGAAGATATAAGAAACGTTTAACAAAGACCTAGAAGAATTACAGAACAAACAAACAGAGATGAACAATACAATAACTGAAGTGAAAAATACAGTAGAAGGAATTAATAGCAAAATAACTGAGGCAGAAGAACAGATAAGTAAGCTGGAAGACAGAATGGTGGAAATCACTGTGGTGGGACAGAATAAAGAAAAAAGATGAAAAGAACTGAGGACAGTCTCAGAGACCTCTGGGACAACATTTAGTGTACCAACATTCAAATTATAGGGGTCGCAGATGAAGAAGAAAAAGAGAAAGGACCTGAGAAATATACTTGAAGAAATTATAGTTGAAAACTTCCCTAACATGGAAAAGGAAATAGTCACCCAAGTCCAGGAAGTGCACAGAGTCCCATACGGATAAACCCAAGGAGGAACACATCGAAACACATATTAGTCAGACTAACAAATTTAAATACAAAGAAAAAATATTAAAAGAAGCAAGGGAAAAGAACAAATAACATACAAAGGAATTCCCATAAGGTTAACAGCTGATTTTTCAGCAGAAACTGCAAGCCAAAGGGGTCTGGCATGATATATTTAAAGTGATGAAAGGGAAAAACCTACAACCAAGAATACTCTACCAGGCAAGGCTCTCATTTAGATCTGACAGAGAAATCAAAAGCTTTACAGATAATCAAAAGCTAAAAGAATTCAGGATCACCAAACCAGCTTTACAACAAATGCTAAAGGAACCTCTCTAGGCAAAGGGAAAAAAAAACGGTCACAATTAGAAACAAGAAAATCACAAATGGGAAAGCTCACTGGTAAAGGCAAACATACAGTAAAAGCAGGAAATCATCCATACACAAACATGATATCAAAACCAGCAACAGTGAGAAGAGTACAAATGCAGGAAAAGGGAACTGCATTTGAAATTAAGAGACAAGCAACTTAAAACAACCTTGTATATACATATAGACTGCTTTATCAAAACCTCATGGGAAATGCAAACCAAAAAACTACAATAGATACACACACAAAAAAGAAAAAGCAACCCAAACACAACACTAAGGATGGTCATCAAACCACAAGAGAAAAGAACAAAAGAGGAAGGGAAGAAAAAAGACCTACAAAAACAAACCCAAAACAATTAAGAAAATGGCAATAGGAACATACATATCCATAATTACCTTAAATGTAAATGGACTAAATGCTCTAACCAAAAGACATACACTGGCTGAATGGATACAAAAACAAGACCTGTATGTATGCTGTCTACAAGAGACCCACTTCAAACCTAGGGACACATACAGACTGAAAGTGAGGGGATAGAAAAAATATTTCATGCAAATGAAAATCAAAAGAAAGCTGGAGTAGCAATACTCATATCAGACAAAATAGACTTTAAAATAAAGACTGTTACGAGAGACAAAGACGGATACCACATAATGATCAAGAGATCAATGCAAGAAGAAGATATAACAATTGTAAATATATATGCACCCAACATAGGAGCACCTCAAATTATAAGGCAAATGCTAAAAACCATAAAAGGGGGAATTGACAGTAACACAATAAGAGTGGGGGACTTTAACACCCCACTTAAATCAATGGACAGATCATCCAGACAGAAAATTAATAAGGAAAACCAAGCCTTAAATGACACATTAAACCAGATAGAGTTAATTGATATTTATAGGACATATCATCTGAAAGCAGAATACAGTTTCTTCTCAAGTGCTCATGGAACATTCTCCAGGATAGATCATATCTTGGGTCACAAATAAAGCCCTGATAAATTTAAGAAAACTGAAATCATATCAAGCATCTTTTCTGACCACAATGCTATGAGATTAGAAATCAGTTACAGGAAAAAACTGAAAAAAACTCAAACACATGGGGACTAAACAATATGCTACTAAATAACCATGAGACCACTGAAGACATCAAAGAGGAAATCAAAAAATACCTAGAGACTAAGGACAATAAAACACGACAATCCAAAACGTATGGGATGCAATGAAAGCTGTTCTAAGAGGGAAGTATATAGCAATACACTCTTACATCAAGCAACAGAAGAATCTCAAATAAGCAACTAACGTTACACCTAAAGCAACTAGAGAAAGAAGAACCAACAAAACCCAAAGTTAGTAGAAGGAAAGAAATCATAAGGATCAGAACAGAAATAAATGAAATAGATATGAAAGCAATAGCAAAGGTCAATGAAACTAAAAGCTGGTTCTTTGAGAAGATAAACAAAATCGATAAACCATTAGCCAGACCCATCAAGAACAAAAGGGAGAGGACTCAAATCAATAAAAGTAGAAATGAAAAATAAGAAGTTACACTGGACACCACTGAAATATTAGGTTGGCCAAAAAGTTCGTTCAGGTTTTTCCATACCATCTTATGGAAAAACCCAAACAAACTTTTGGCCAACCCAATACAAAGGATCATAAGGGACTACTACAAGCAACAATATACTAATAAAATAGACAATCTAGAAGAAATGGACAAATACTTAGAAAAGGTATAACTTCCAACCCTGAATGTGGAAGAAATAAAAAATATGAACAGATGAATCACAAGTAATGAAATTGAAACTGTAATTTTAAAACTCCCAAGGAACAAAAGTTGAGGACCAGATGGCTTCACAGGTGAATTCTATCAAACATTTAGAGAAGATTTAACACCTACTTTCTCAAAGTCTTCCAAAAAACTGCAAAGAAAGGAACACTTCCAAGCTCAATCTATGAGGCCACCTTCACCCTGATACCAAAACCAAACGAAGATATCACACACAAAAAAAGACAATACAGGCCAATATCACTGGTGAACATAGATGCAAAAATCAACAACAAAATACTAGCAAACTGAATCCAACAACACATTAAAAGAATCATATACCATGATCAAGTGGGATTTATCCCAGGGGTGCAAGGACTTTTCAGTATTTGCAAATCAATCAGTGTGATACACCACATCAACAAATTGATGAATAAAAACCATATGATCATCTCAATAGATGCAGAAAACACTTTTGAGAAAATTCAACACCGATTTATGAAAAAAACTCTCCAGAAAGTGGGCATAGAGGGAACCCACCTCAATATAATAAAGGCCATATATGACAAACACACAGCAAATATTATTCTCAATGCTGAAAAACTGAAAGCATTTCCTCAAAGACCAGGAACAAGACAAGGATGTCCACTCTTGCCACTCTTATTCAACATAGTTTTGGAAGTCCTAGCCATAACAATCAGAGAAGAAAAAGAAATAAAAGGAATGCAAATTGGAAAAGAAGTAAAACTGTCACTGTTTGCAGATGACATGATACTGTGCATAGAAAATCTTAAAGATGTTACCAGAAAACTACTAGAGCTCATCAATGAACTTAGTAAAATTGTAGAATACAAAATTAATACACAGAACTCTCTTGCATTCCTATACACTACCAATGAAAGATGAGAAAGAGAAATCAAGGAAACAATCCCATTTTCCATTGCATCAAAAAGAATAAAATACCTAGAAATAAACCTACCTAAAAAGACAAAACACCTGTACTCTGAAAACTATAAGATGCTGATGAAAGAAACCAAAGATGACACAAACAGATGGAAAGATATATCATGTTCTTGGATTGGAAGAATCAGTATTGTAAAAATGACTATACTACCCAAAAAAACTACAGATTCCGACTGGTATGAGAAAAAGAACAGAAAAAAATCTTAGAAAATTAAAAAATAAATTATACTGTATCACATCCATTTTAAAAGGGGGGTTCATTGGAACTTCCTGATCATAACATATAATTAAAAGTTTACTGTATTGGGCTTCCCTGGTGGTACAGTGGTTGAGAGTCCGCCTGCCGATGCAGGGGACATGGGTTCGTGTCCCAGTCTGGGAAGATCCCACATGCCATGCAGCAGCTGGACCCGTGAGCCATGGCGGCTGAGCCTGTGCGTCCGGAGCCTGTGCTCCACAACGGGAGAGGCCACGACAGCGAGAGGCCTGCATACCGCAAAAAAAAAAAAAAAAAAAAAAAAAGTTTACTGTATTTTTGGGTATGATGAGAATAATTTTTGTACATTTGTAGCCTTTAAATGGTTATTTAATGGAACTTCAAATGTATTTTCTAAAAAAACCTTGAAAGAAAGAAAAGAGAGAGAGAGAGAGAAAGAAAGAAAAGAAAAGAAAGAAAGAAAGAAAGGAGGGAGGGAGGGAAAGAAAAGAAAAGAGCCCACAACTGGAAATAAGAAAATATACGAATGGAAAAAAAAATCACTGGTAAAGGTAAATATATAGTAAAACCAGTGGATTAGCTACTTAAAAAGCTAGTATGCAGGTTAAAAGACAAAAGTTATACAATCAACTATAACTAAAGCATGTATTTAAGGAATACACAAAATAAAAAGATGTAAAATATGGCATCAAAACATAAAGCATGGGACAGAGTAAAAATGCATTGTTTTTACAATGCCTTCAAATTTCAGTGACTGTCAGCTTAAAATATTAGATGGCTATATATACAGGTCCATATATATGAACCTCATGGTAACCACAAACCAAAAAAACTATAATGGATACACAAAAAAGAAAAGAGAAAGAAATCCAAACACAAAACTAAAGGAATCCTTCAAACCACAAGTGAAGATACTAAAAGAAGAAGAAAAGAACAAAGAAGAATTATAAAAACAATCAGAAACAAGTGACAAAATGGTAATAAGTACATACCTATCACATCATTTTAAACATAAGTGGACTAAATGTTCCAATCAGAAACTTAAGGTAGCTAAATGGATAAAGGAAAACAAAACTAATGTATATGCTGCCTACAAGAGACTCACTTCAGATCTAAAGACACAAATAGGCTGAACGTAAAAGGATGGGAAAAAAGTTACTCCACTCAAATGGACTATAAAAGAAAGCTGAGGTAGCAACACTCATATCAGATGAAATAGCCTTTAAAACAAAGACTATAAAAAAGACAAGGAAGGACATTATATAATGATAAAGGGGTTAATCCAACAAGAAAATATGACATTTAAAAATTTTTATGCACCCAACATAGGGGCACATAAATATATAAAGCAAATATTAACAGAATCAAAAAGAGACATAGGGCTTCCCTGGTGGCACAGTGGTTGGGGGTCCGCCTGCCAATGCAGGGGACACGGGTTCATGCCCCAGTCTGGAAGGATCCCACATGCCGCGGAATGGCTGGGCCCGTGAGCCATGGCCACTGAGCCTGCGCATCTGGAGCCTGTGCTCTGCAACAGGAGAGGCTGCAACAGTGAGAGGCCCGCGTACCGCAAAAAAAAAAAAAAGAGACATAGACAGCAATATAATAATAGTAGGGGACTTTAATACCCCACTTACATCAGTGAATAGATCATCCAGACAGAAAATCAGTAAGACAACACTGGCATTAAACGACACATTAAACCAAATGGACTTAATAGATATTTTTAGAACATATCATCCCCAAACAGCTGAATACATGTACTTTTCAAGTGCATGTTGAACATTCTCCAAGATACATCACATATTAGGCCACAAGATAAATCTCAATAAATATAAGAAGATTAAAATAGTGTCAAACATTCTTTTGACCAGAACAGTATGAAACTAGAAATCAAACACAAGAAAAAAACTGAAAAAAACACAAACGTGTATATTAAACAACTTGCTCATTTATTATAACCAGTGAGTCAATGAGCAAATAAAAGGAAATCAAAAACTATCTTGAGACAAATGAAAATAGAAACACAACTGTCCAGAATCTATGGGACAAAGTAAAAGCAGTCCTAAGAGGAAAGTTCATAGAGAAACAGGCCTATACCTCAAGAAACAAGAAAAATCTCAAACTACCTAAATGTACATTTAAAGAACAAGCAAAGTCCAAAGTTATTAGAAGGAAGGAAATTAAAAAGAGCAGAGCAGAAAAACATAAAAGAGTCTAAAAAATTAAACAGTAGTAAAGATCAATGAAACTAAGAGTTGGTTTTTTGAAAAGATAAACAAAATCGACAAACGATTTAGCCAGAGTCATCAAGAAAAAAGAGAGCCCAAATAAATAAATCAGAAAAGAGAAATTACAACTGACACCACAGAAATACAGATGATCATAAGAGATTACTATGACCAATTATACACTAATAAAATGGACAACAGAAACAAAATGGATAAATTCTTAGAAATACATCCTCTAAGACTGAATCATGATGAAATAGAAATTCTGAATAGACTGATCACTAGTAACAAAATTGAATCTGTAAACAAACACCTGCCCCCCCCCCCACACACAAAGAAGTTCAGAACCAGACAGCTATACAGGTTAATTCTACCAAACATTTAAAGAAGAGTTAACACCTATTATTCTCAAATTATTCCAAAAAATTAAGAGGAAGGAACACTTCTAAATTCACTTTACAAGGCCAGCATAGCCCTGATACCAAAACCAGACAAAAATACTACAAAAAGAGAAAATTACAGGCCAATAAGCACTAATGAACATAGATGCAAAATCCTCAACAAAATTTTAGCAAAGTGAATTCAACAATACATTAAAAGTATCATATACCATGATCAAACAGGATTCATTCCAGGGATGCAAGGATGGTTTAACATCTGTAAATCAATCAATGTGATATACCATATTAACAAAACAAAGGCTAAAAATCATACGATCATGTCAATAGATGCAAAAAGAGCATCTGACAAAATTCAACATCCATTTATGATAAAAACTCTCAACAAAGTGGGTATAGAGGAAACATATCCCAAATTAATAAACGCCATATAAAACAAACCCACAGCTAACATGATACTCAATGGTGAAAAGTTGAAAGCTTTTCCCTAAGATTAGGAAAAAGACAAGCATGCCCGGTCTTGCCACTTTTATTCAACATAGTACTGGATGTCCTAAACATAGCAATCAAATAAGAAAAAGAAATTAAAAGCATCCAAATTGGAAAGGAAAATATAAAATTGTCACTATTTGAAGATGACATGATACTATATACAGAGAACCCCAAGACTTTACCAAGCAAACTAGCAGAACAATAAATGAATTCAGTAAAGTTGCAAGATTTAAAATTGATACATAGAAATGTCTAGCATTTCTGTACACTGATACAAACTATGTAAAACAGAAATGAAGGAAACAATCTCATTCACTATTGCATCAAAAAAAATACCTAGGAATGTAAAAAGGAGTACAGTTCTCAAACCTGTACTCTAAAGGCTATAAGACCTTGTGGAAAGAAACTGAAAATGACACAAATAAATGGAAAGATAGACCATGATCATGGATTGGAAGAATTAATATTAAGATGTCCATACTACCCAAAGCAATCTACAGATTTAATACAATCTCTATCAAGATACCAATGGCATTTTTCATAGAACTATAACAAATAATCCTAAAATTTTAATGGAACCAAAAAAGACCCCAAATAGCCAAAGAATTCTTTTTTTTTAATTGGACCATAGTTTCTTTACAATGTTTTGTTAGTTTCTGCTGTACAACTAAGTGAATCAGCTATATGTATAAATATATCTCCGCCCTCTTGGACCTCCCTCCCACTCCCCACCCATCCCACCCATCTAGGTCATCACACAGCACCAAGCTGATCTCCCTGTGCTATACAGCAAGTTCCCACTAGCTATTTATTTTACACATGGTAGTGTATTTATGTCAATCCTAATCTCCCAATTCATCCCACCCTCCCCTTCCCACCCTGTGTCCACATGTCCATTCTGTACGTCTGCATCTCTGTTCCTGCCCTGCAAATACGTTCATCTGTACCATTTTTCTAGATTCTACATATATACATTAATATACATTTGTTTTTCTCTTTCTGACTTACTTCACTCTGTATGACAGACTCTAGGTCCCTCTACATCTCTACAAATGACCCAATTTCATTTCTTTTTATGGGTGAGTAATATTCCACTGTATATATGTACCACATTTTCTTTATTCATCTGTCAATGGATATTTAGGTTGTTTCCATGTCCTGGCTCTTGTAAATAGTGCTGCAATGAATGTTGGAGTACATGTGTCTATTTGAATTATGGTTTTCTCTTGAAAACAAAGAACAAATGTGGAAGTTTTATTCTTCCAGGCTTGAAATTATACAATAAGATTACAGTAATCAAAACCATGTGTAACTGGCACAAAAACAGACAGATAAATGAACGGAAGAGTAGAGAGTGTCCAGAAATAAACCCATGCTCATATGATTAATTAATCTATGACAGACAGAGGAGGCAAGAATATACAATGCGGAAAAGGCTGTCTCTTCAATAACTGGTATTAGGAAAACTGGACAGCTACATGCAAAAGAATGAATTTGGACCACTTTCATACACCACTTTCATTTCATACACATTTCATAAACTGTATTTCACACAGTTTATGTACAAAAATAAACTCAAAATGAATTAAAGACTTAAATGTAAGTCCTAAAACCATAAAACTTCTAGAAGAAAACATAAGCAGTAACCTCTCTGACATCAATCTTAGCAATATTTTTTTTAGATATGTCCCCTCAGGCAAGGGCAACAAAAGCAAAAAGAAACAAATGAGACTATATCAAACTAAAAAGCTTTTGCACAGTAAAGAAAACCACTAATAAAATAAAAAGGCAATCTACTGAATGGGAAAAGATATTTACAAATGATATATCCAATAAGGGGTTGATATTCAAAACATATAAAGAACTCAGACAACTCAATATCAAAAAACACAAACAACCTAATTAAAAAAATGGGCAGAGGACCTGAATAAACATTTTCCCAAATAAGACAAATAGCCAACCTATACATGAAAAGGTATTCAACATCATTAATCATCAGAGAAATACAAATCAAAACCACAAAGAGATACCACCTCACACCTGTAAAAATGGCTATTATCAAAAAAGACAACAAAAAACAAGTGTTATCAAGGATGTAGAGAAAAGGGAATCCTTGTGTACTATTGGCAGCAATGTAAATTGGTACAGCCAACATAAAAAACAGTACAGACTTTCTTCAAAAGACAAACAATAGAACTAACATATGATCCAGGAATTCCACTTCTGGGTATTTATCCAAAAAAAACGAAAACACTAAGTCAAAAAGATATGTACCTCTATGTTCATTGCATCATTATTTACAATAGTTAAGATATGGAAGCAACTTGTGTCCATCAATAGACAAATGTATAAGGAAGATATGGAATATATACACAATAGAATATTATTCAGCCATAAGAAATAATGAAATCTTGCCATTTGCATCAGTTTGGATGGTCCTGGAGTATATCACAATATCCTAAGTCAGACAGAGAAAAACAAACACTGTATGATTTCATTTGTATGTAGAATCTAAAAAAGAAAACAAAACAAAGGAGAAACAGACTCACAGATACAGAGAACAAACTGGTGGTTGCCAAAGGGGAAGGAGGTGGAGGGATGAACAAAATAGGTGAAGGGGGATTAAGAGGTACAAACTTCCAGCTATAAAATAAGTAAGTTACAGGGACATAACGTACACACAGAGTATATAGTCAATAATATTGTAACAACTTTGTATGGTGACAGATGGTAACTGGTCATATTATAGTGATAATTTCATAATGTATAAAGCTATGGAGTCACTATGTTGTATAATACCTGAAACTAATATAATATTGTATGTTAATTATAATTTTAAAAAAACACAAGAAATATGGGTCAATAGCCCCTGTTGCCCTGTCGTGAGTAAATATATGATTCCTATTAATTAGACATTTTGAAGTAATGAGACTTATTTCATGGATTTTGCTACTTAGATGGCTCTATGAGCTTGGGAGCCACTGGTCTATGTCAGTGAATCAGAAACATTATACATATGAAAATACATATATTACATATATACACACAGGCATTTATGTATAGATACATTTATGTATATATGCATACATATATGTGCTTATGCATACTAGATTTAACTAATTTCTCTCATACTGAGAGAGAACAGGAAAGTTATGTGCATTGTTTTCCTTGCCTTCATGGAAAACATGAGTTCATAAAATAGCAATAATAAAAGAAGTCATAAATTGGGTCTAGTATTAATGTCAGTTAGCATCCCAATGACATAATGACTATGGCAAAACACTTAAATGTTATTGACATCAATAGCTATTATCAAGCCAGTTTTACTGATGTTGTAATCAAGAGGGCTGAATTTCACAAAGCTCTCAGTAATTGACAATACCATGTCAGAAAGTCTCTGGAATAGGTTGACTGCACACAAGTATGTAAAATACTATCAGTTCTAGTATAAAATACTATACTAGCTCACAGAGATCTTATTCTGGTATAATTGGTCAAAGCTAATAAAAAATGTTTACTGAGCAAAAACTATGAGTCAAATTTCCATTAGAAATTATGGGGAATAAACAAGGAGTAGATATCATGGTAGACATCATCTCAAGTTGGTATGATCTGGTTGAGGAAACAGGAAAGTCCTGCATGAAGAATGTAGTGCTTGTCTTCCCCCCCATAGTTTCCCCTGACACCCTCTTTGCCAGCTGTTCATATCTAGGTCTACTTGAGATCCCCTCTCCATCCATTGCCTCGTTAAAACCTATCTCTTCCCTTTTCCATTCCACTTAATGCCATTCTTAATGCCATCAGTGTAGGTGATCTGAAACTCAAATCTGACCATGTCACTCCCTTGCCTAAAGCATTTCGATGCCTATTTTATTACTAATTCCTTAGCACTGACATAAGACCCTAGAAAACTTAGTTCCTCTCTTATCTATAAAATAATTTCCTAAGGCTCCTCATTTTGCTTTTTGTGAATCTTATTTTACTTGTTACTGTTTATTTAGCTATGGGATATATATCCTACCTCCAAACGAGCGTTCCTAATTAAACCTTGCTACCATGTCTTATAGCACTGTTCTGATCTGCTGAGCAAGAGTAACTTTAATTCAATCTCTTTTTCTGGACCTACATGATACTATAGCTATTACGATGCTTTAGGGTATGATGACTGTAAGCTTTAGGGTATGATGACTGTAAGCTTGAATACAAGCTCTTTGAGGACAGCAACTGAAAAACCTCCTTGTAGTAATTGTCTATACTCAAGTATCAGCATGTCAATAGATAATAGTTTTTGATATCTGAGAATCGTAAATTCATAGAATTATATATTTCAGAGTAATTTTAAGAATTATTTGTTTCAAACTCGTTTTGCAGATAAAGAAACTGAGATCCAGAAATGTAAGTGATTTGACCAAAGTGACAATTACTTATAAGCAAGGTTTGGAGGAGCAGAGACTCACTCTTAAATATCAGTCTTAAGTAGAAGTCACAATTTTTATTACAGGGAAACAAAGAGATAATAGATTAGATAGATAGAGAGAGAGAGAGAGAGAGAGAGAGAGAGAGAGATAGATAGATAGGGATAACATAAGGATATAGTTTACTAGAAGGGACAGGAATGCAGTGCTGCTAATGACTAGTTATAACTATGGCTTTAAACAATTCATAAGCTGAAAATCAATTATTTATGTGTTAAGCTTCAGCTAAAAGATAATACTAGATTATACAGAAATTTTATAAAATTACAATACTACTGAATCAGGATAGGAAAACAGATTCATTTAGTACTTCAGGTGTCAAAAATTATCAACTCCTACTTAATCCACCAGCAGTTCCTGACAAATGCTACTGGCAGAGTGCAAAGAAATAAGACTAGTCATGTAACGTTAAAATCTTTGGATAAAAAACCTTGAGAGCCCTAATATAAGAAAACTCCTTATCAGTCAATTATGAGCTGTAATCTTACCCCCACCTCCAGCAGGGGGCCTTATACATCCTTCCTCACAGAATTTTCCACATATCAGCAACTTGCAAAGATCACTGAGCAAAGAACAACCAGACAGTACTTCAGAGATGTGAGCATGGACTAATGACATAAAAAATCAGATGAATGATCCCCACCATGCCCTGTTATTTAGAGAAAATCTCAGGAACAAAGGGATGTAGGGTTAGAAGTTCCAAACTGGCTGACAGGATTATTTTTTGCATCCTGACAAGACAGCAGGGCACTGCACAGCTCTGGGACACATGTTGTATGGCATGATCTATCTTCACGGCTTGCCTGGAGTTGTGCACTGCCCAGAAGCTGGCAAGGGACTCTGAGAAAGGCTCTCAAATGGAGAATCATTTCAATTCTAGAAAAGAGGCTTTCAGAAATCCCACTTCTCCCATTTACCTGAGAGAATTGAAATCAGGATCTCAAAAAGATACTAACACTCCTGTATTCATTACAGCACTAGGCACAACACAAGAAGCAGAAGATACAGAAACAACTTCACTGTCCTTCAATAGATAAATGGATAAAGAAAACGTGGTATACACGTACAATGGAATATTATTTAGCCTTTAAAAAGAAGGAAAATTCTGCAACATGTGACAGCATACATGAACATTGAGGACATTATGCTAATAAGCCAGTCACAGAAAGACAGATACTGCATGATTCCACTTACATAAGGTATCTAAAATAATCAAATGCATAGACTCAGAGAGCGGAATGGTGGTTGTCAGGGGCTGGGGGAAGGAGAAATGAGGCGTTACTGATCAACAGGCATAAAGTTTCAGTTAAGTAAGATGAATACATTCTAGAGCTCTGTTGTACAACATTTTACCTGTTGTCAACTATACTGTATTACACACTGAAAAAGTTGTTAAGAGGTATATCTCAAGTTGTGTTCTTACCACAATAAAAATTTAACTTCTATCCCTTGAGTCTGTAAATGTAAATCCTTACCTGCTACACTTTAGTACTAAATGATTTTTGAACTGTTCTGACTATGTCATCATAAAATCAGTATATACTGTGACCTACAAATGAGCCCAAGTCAGTCTCTAAGCCTCTGCCAGCCACAATGCTGCCTTCCAGACAGGTCATCCTATTTGGACTGAATGAGAGCTCAGTATCAGAAGTAGACATAGCTTAAGTGTGTTTCCAAACACAATATTGGACCCACCACAACTGAAAGGAAACAGTGGTACTAATTTTTTCCATCAGCTCCAAGAAACTGGTACTGTGTTGGCTTACTATGACCCAGAGGAGAGAGATTCAAATGCCCATGTTTACCTTGAATTGCTTCTAAAACTCCATTTCCAGTTACTTAACAAGTCTAGTTCATCAGTCTAGCATGGAACATCGATCCTGGATTGTCCATAAACCTGGGCATACCTCCCTTTGTGTTTGTCTTCTCTGTGCACTGTGCAGAGGCTGCTCTCTCCTCTGCTATTTTCTATTCCTGCACTGTTGGATCTGTTACTTTAAACGTACATGAAAAACAGTTTCCTATCTTTCTCTTCTTAAAGGCACTTCAAAGTCATTACTTTATGGAAGTTACCATATAAATCTACTCTCCTGTTACTCTTCTGATTACCTTCTTCTTTAACCGTGTGTCCTTTCCTAATCTTCCACGCCATGTTGAAAATTATCCTCTACTGATAATGTGCTATTGATTGATCTGCACTAGTCTATTCCAGGCCCCTTATAAATCTTACTTGGAATAATAAAAGTATAAGATTGTTTCATGAATATATTACATTTAATCTAAATTTTTTTTTTTTTTTTTTTTTTTTTTTTTTTTTTGTGGTACGCGGGCCTCTCACTGCTGTGGCCTCTCCCATTGCGGAGCACAGGCTCCGGACACGCAGGCCCAGCAGCCACGGCCCACAGACCCAGCCACTCCGCGGCACGCGGGATCCTCCTGGAACCGGGGCACGAACCCGCGTCCCCTGCATCGGCAGGCGGACTCCCAACCACTGCACCACCAGGGAAGCCCTCATTTAATCTAAAATTTAACTCATTTCTCCATTTTCATCAATCTATTTCTTCAAGTTTAAAAACATTTCAATTTAACTGCAGCAAAAAATGGCAACAAGAACTATTTCATTATCCCCAGATGTGATGTTTCAATTCAATATTTTTGCTTTTTACATTAATAAACACTTTCAAGTAATTATTTTAAGGCTAAATAAAATCTTTTCTAAATTTCTATTATTTTGGACCTCAAATTTTCTATTATATGTCCTTACTTTTATTGTGTTTCAATGCTGTGTTCATCATCCAGTTTTCTCACAGCAGTATGTTAATATACATTCTTAATTGCATTTTTCTCATTTAAAACACTGATAGCATTATTTTTGTGCAAGTGCAACAGTAAGGATGATACAGAGCTTTATATTATCCTTGTGCTTTTACAGTTAGCTTGGACTTAAAATTCTACATTTAATAAATTAACCAAAAATATTCAAATCTTAATGGCATAAGATAATCAGAAATATTCCTTTTAAGTGGATAATAACATTTATGTAATTTCTAGTTCTTTAAGAGGAGAAACAAAGGTAACCAACAAACTACATTATATGATATCCTATATTATTTCCTTCAACCCCTTAAGCAAATCCACGGATATTGATATAGCTTTCCTTTTTTTTTTTTTTGAAGTATAATTACTTTACAATGTTGTGCTAGTTTCTGCCACACAGAGAAGTGAGTCAGCCATACACATACACACATCCCCTCCCTCTCTGCCTCCGCCCCATCCCACCCAACTAGGCAATCACAGAGCACCGAGCTGAGCTCCCTGTGCTATACAGCAGGTTCCCACTCACTATCTATTTTACACATGGCAGTGTATTTATGTCAGACCTAATCTCCCAATTCATCCTACCCTCCCCTTCCCCCCCTGTATCCACTCATCCTTTCTCTACATCTGCCTTTCTATTCCTGCCCTGCAAATAGCTTCATCTGTACCATTTTTCTAGATTCCACATATATGCGTTAATATACGATATTTGTTCTATATCTTTTAAGGCTTATTGCTGAAACAGAAATTTTAGAGGAACAAAATTCCATAAGCACTACTATTTTTCATTCACTCTACATTAATTACTGACCAGAGTTGTATAGTGTTGAAGAACATGAGCTTGAAGCTAGATGTGCCTGAATCGAAGTGTTAGCTCTCTTACTAGCTATGCAACTATAAGTCAACCTAAAACTTTAGTTTTTCACCAATGAAATGGGGAAATGGTATTATCTACCTTATAAGATTACTGAAAGGATTAAATAAAATGATATATGCAAGGAAATATTATATATGCTAAGGAATAAGTACTAATTAAAATAGTTTATATTTCTAAATGAATTTCAAAACATGCCTTCCAAAATATTCTTAAGTCTATATTGAAAATTAGTAATGGAAGGTTAATTTTCAGGGTGATAATTTTCACAACATTAGGATTTCTCTCTTCAAAAACCCACCACATAAAGGACAGTGTGACTTTCATTTAAGTATTATGTTGCCTTTCATTACTTCTAATGTCAAATGTGCTATTCAGTTTTACGTCTTTCAGCAAATTTTATTGCAAGCCACCATAGCCACAAACATACAACAAAGCTTTCACACTTACCAACCACATACTTAGTGGTTCAGCATAAATTAGACACACCTCTAACAAAATAATTTTAGTTGAATTACTATGACATCCTTTTAAAATCTAAAGCTGGAACCCAGGGTGAATGCTTTATAGTTTCCAGGACATTTTATTCCATATTTTCAAACTTCAGCGCTATGTAATTGAAGTCATTTTAATGACAAATATTGCTAGATAGGTTCAACTAGTTTACTATCAATGTTTTACCTCAATGCTATCATTGAGAAATAATTGACGTTTTAGAGCCATCCATTATCTCAATTTCAGCTTTTGAAAAATGTTAAAACATAGCACGATACAAAGTGCTATATGAAGCCAATAATATTTCAATGACTATAATTTTGAAGCCTCTTCTTCATTAACAAGTATAATCTTAAAAGTATCCTTCTGTTCTACATATCACTAATTTGATCTGGCTCGTCTCATTACTCTGAATTGTTGCTACCTGATTATAATCAATTGTTGCTACATGTAATCAACTTGACATATCAGTGGTGCTCTGTTATTATAAAAGTTCAGAACAAAAGCTCCAGAAGTGCAAGATTTTTGTTCATTATAGTCCTAAGACTATGGGCTAAAACTATAAATTGTCTGGAAGAAAACAGAAAGAAAATCTTCGTGATGATGGGACAGGCTGGGATTTAATAAGTAGTCCTGGAAAAGGATAGATCATAAAAGAAAAATTTGATAAATTAGATCTCATACAAAAAAAATGAAAAGACACACATTAAAAGAATGAAAAGCTATAAAGTAGAAGAAAATAATCACATTACATATAAATGACAGATACTTATATCCAGACTACATAAAGAACTCTATTGAATAAGCATACAACTAACCCATTAAAAATTGGCAAAATTTGAATAGACACTTATCAAAGAAAATATACAAAAAGATGTTCAACATCATTAGTCATCAGGTAAGAGCAAATTAACACTACAGTGAGATACTACAAAAACACACATTAGAGTGACTAAAATTAACCTGTCTGACAACACTATGGATTGCTGTGGAGCAAGTGGAGCTCTCAGTCATTGCTGGTAGGAATGCAAAACGGCACCACCACTTTAGAAAACAGTTGGGCAGTTTCTTAACATAGCTAGATATATATTCACCCTATAAAACTCAGCAATCCTTTTCCTAAGCATTTACCAAATAAATGAAACCTATGCTCAAACGAGACTTGTACTTAAATTTTGATAGCAGCTCTATTTGTAATGGCCTTAAACTGGAAACATCCCAAATGTCCATCAACAGGAGAATGAACTTATTTTTTAAATATTCATACAATAGAATAGTACTTAGAAACTTGAAAGAAGCAACTGTTGAACCAAAACACAACACAAATAAACCTAAAATATTCTGCTAAGTGAAAGAAGCCAGATACAAAAGACTACATATTATACAATCCCTAGATGAACCTCTAAAGAAAACAAGTATGACTAAAAGAAATAAGGTGGGCATAGAGGGTTTGAATCAGAAGGCACACCGGGTAACTCTGAAGTGATGGATATGTTCCATATTTTTATTGTGCTGATGATTTCCCTGGTGTGTAAATTTTCCTAAAGCTTATCTAAACATATACTTTCAATGGGTACATTATATTTTATGTAAATATACCTCAATAAATTGATTTTTAAAAGGGGTTAGAGTGAGCATTATTGCTTATCAGTATACCATAGTCATTAAGAAAAAGGGCTTTAGAGTTAAATTGGATCATATTTCAGTTAGGATGCCATCCTTTAAAGTTTTTTGGCCTTGAACATGTTAGTTAATGTATTTAAATTTTGTTTAAATATAAGTAATAGTAGATATCACATATATCTGTGGTAAATATAGAAAGATATAATAATGAACTGACTTGGCACTGTCAGTTATAGTCAATAAATGGTTACTATATCAATAATAATACCACTATTATCCTCCTCATCATCATCTAAAGGCCTTCAGGAAATCTAAAATTAAACCGTATTTAAAAAATATAAAACCTTCATACCTTCAATATTATCACTCTTCTCACAACAGGAGTAATAGATGGTTAGTGTTTCTACTCAGAGTGAATATGTGAGTGGCAGACACTTTCTGGATTTAAAATATTGTCTTCTGGGAAGCTGGAGCTATTTCCTAAAGTTACAAAATCTGACTTCCACTCTGTGGAAATCATTCCTGAATTACATGACAATAGTTCCACTTTTTAACTTAAACTCCTCAGACTAGAATTTTGTAATTTCTTAAGAATAAATGCTTTACAATTATGATTAAGTACCACTCACTTTGAAAAGAGCCAAACTTGAATTTTTATTATCATGAATTGCCAAATTGGGAAACTCATATAAAAGATGGTAAATGCACAAATAATTTTCTCTTTCTGCCTCCATATTTTCTTTTGGTGAATATTAAGAGTGAATAAGTTTGCAGTTAGATCTCCATGTGGTTTAATGATTCTGTCTATTCTCCGTAATTATTCATAAGCAATGAAGAGCTGACTCCAGATTTACCTGATTGAAGAAGTCTCCCCTGATTCAATTCTCACAGTGTCCCAAATGACACAGGAGTTTATTTCTCCATTTGTTGCTGTAGTTTAAAATATTCAGTGTGATGCTTAGCCTCTCTACTGCAGGATGACTCTTGAGAAAGACCACAGGGATACCCATGTCTTAATGGAAATTATGCTTGCAGGCATCTGTTGCCAGCCAGAGGTAGGGTGGCAGAACTTATTTTGAAAGCCAGAAACAACAACTCCAATCAGTCGTCTCAGAAGAGCCAAGCCTCATTTCTTTAACTTTCTTAAAGTCTCGCCTCCTAAGATTGGTCAAGACAAACCATCATTTTATGGGCATATCTGTATTCTCAGTCTTATTGGAAAATCTAAAATACATTCACCATGACCAGTAGGGACCAGGTATATATTCTGTTATGATATTCTGTAGATACTATATTATCATGAACAGAAGGAAGCACTGAAATGGATAACTATGGCTAAACACATGTTATTTGAAGCCATAAAGACCTCATTTTGAACATAATTCTACTACTTTCTAATAATATGGACTTTGGAAACTTACATAATCCTACATAAACCTCAATTTCCTTCTGTAATTAATATTTATAATAATAATATGATAATAATAACTTTCCCTTGAATTGTTGGGGTAATTTATTGAACACAAATTAGCTTCCTCTGTGTCTGGCATATAAGTTCCCAATCATTGCTGGCTATTATGATTATGAAATTACCTAATTTTTTCAGTATTATTTAATATGTCTTATTTTACCACTTTAGAATTTACTATTATCTACTTCAAAGAGCTAATTTTCTTGAGCATTTTCTTCACTATCAACTGTTTCCTTGACACATCACACCCTTAAAATGAATAGTATTTAAAAAATGTAGAAAGTAAAAACATTTTAAAATCAAATTCTCTAATGTAAAATCAACATTTGAAGTTTTGAGGTTGAGTAATATTTTTGTTCTGGAAATAAGGGACAAAAACAGGCTTTAAATACATGATTTGTTAAATAAAAGTCCCAGGGGTGGGGTAGGATTGCTATCTTGAAGCAAGAAAATACCTATAAGAAAAACAAATAAGATCAAAAATAATGATGAAGATTCATAGCTTATTTTGTCATTTCTTTGCATCATTTCTAAAGGTATTTTCATGTAAATGGCTTTACACTTTGAAAAAATTGTACCAAAACAATGTTTGTTATCTTTAACAAAATCCATTGGAATGATCGGAGAAAAGCTAACATACAAGTAATTTTTTCAATTTAAACAGAATAATAGGCTTTTCAATTTAAACAGAACAATACACTCACTTCTTGATAGGAAGAGCAAGGAGGAAATAGAATTAATTAGTGGTTGAAGCATTTAAGCAAATTCAGACCAACTTTGAGTCAAATAATGTTTACAGTTAGATTAAATACTTGACTTCTTTAACCAAGATGTCCTTCAATAGGTGAAAGGATATACAAACTGTGGTACATGTGTACAATGGAATACTGTTCAGCAATAATCAGGAATGAGTAATCAAGCCATTCAAAAACATGGATGGATCTTAAATGCGTATTGTAAGTGAAAAAAAAGCCACTTTCTCCACTTTTTTGAAAAGGTTACATAGTGTGTGATTCCATTTATATGACATTCTGGAAAAGGAGAAACCATAGAGATGTGAACAGATCATGGTAACAAGGAATTTGGGAAGGAGAGATTTGAAAAAATGAAGCACAGTGTCTTCTTTTTAGGGCCATACAACTAATATATATGATACTGTAATGATGGACGTATGACAATGCATTTGTCAAACTCATAAAAATGTATAGTAAAAAGAATGAACCTTAATGTATGCAGATGTTTTAAAAAGTCAATTAGGAAGTCAGGAAATCCCAGGAAGGATTGCAGAGTATGACAAAAGACATAACCATATCACAAATATATAAAGTAACCTCACAGAAGTGGGTAAAGGAAAGAGGTGCTGATATAAGTAACTTTAGAAATGAAAGGAGCCTGGAAGAGTAAAGACAAAAGGAACTGTACATAGCATTATACTTCAGTTGATAAAATTGTTTCCCACAAGGGTATGGATTAACAACTTTGAAACTTCTATACATATATATCAGAATTAAACAATTAAGTAAATGGATGGCAGATGAGGGAAGTCAGGTTTTGCACTGATAGAGTGAGGGGTCACAGACAAGCAAGGGGAGAAGGTTAAAATGCTCCTTGTGGTAACGTATTACATGTGGAGACCTAAAATGAACACACGTTTAGCTAAATATAGATACAGATGGATACATATAGAAATATTTATATGTGTATATATATGATTAGGTGTGCACGCATATTATTTCCTTTTTGTGTCAGTTAAGAGGTCAATGAACACGTCTAGCACCATCTTGGTTTCTAATATCACTCTTCAACCTAGGGAACTGGAGCTCCTTTGGGGAAATGACTGACACTAGGACTGGGGGAGGGAATATGCAAGATGAACCTGGAGCATTTTGTAGTGCCCCAAAAGTAAGGAAGTATTTTAAAAATTTACAATAATGGAGTATGTCAAAGGGACACAGAAATCAACTGAAAGAACTCCCGATGGACAAAACTGGAACAATTTTAGCAACAACATAAATAATATAGTATTGAATTATAACCTAATATATAAAAAAAAGTCCATGAATCCATACTGATATAAATAAATGGGGGGGAAATAAACAAGTTTCCCATGCAGGAGAATTCCAAATAATTGATGTAGAAATTTCATTCATCCTCAAGGAGGTGAAATATAGCTCCTCATTCCTTAAGTGTGGACTGAAGTAGGACTTCCTTCCAAAGAGTATAGTATGGTAATGGAGGAGAAGAGCAACTATGGATGAACATAATAAACACTACCCAAGCAAGTTGTTCAGATGAACAACAACAGTGATAAGTCATGTTGATTGTATGCATTCTTGATATGATATGATGAGAATGACATTTTATTACTATGATCTTACTTCCAAAAACTCATTAGGCAGTTGCATTCATTTTTTTTTACTGTTTTTTTTTTTCCCACTAGAAGATCAAGGAAAGGAATGAATCAAATTCTGACA
The DNA here is from genome assembly GCF_949987515.2 of Delphinus delphis. Classification (NCBI taxonomy): domain Eukaryota; kingdom Metazoa; phylum Chordata; class Mammalia; order Artiodactyla; family Delphinidae; genus Delphinus; species Delphinus delphis. The sequence goes on along the minus strand of NC_082694.2, from coordinate 46,757,151 downwards.
TTAAAATAATGGTCTCCTATTACTATAACAATATTTTCTACTTGATAATGCCACTGATTTTAGATACTAAATAGTTATAGGTCTTTAGTCATAAAATAATTATGAGAAAAAATTTTCTGTAAACTTAAAAATAAAATACTCAATAAAGTTTTTAGGAATTTCTAGTTCTCTCTCCTCTCTCCTCTCTCCTTTACAGATCATCTCCACTATAACAGCATCCTTTTTTCTGAAGCAAATTTTTTATTTTTATTCTCTTGCTTAAAAGCTTTCATGCTTCTCCACTGCCTTTATTATACAAAACAGTATCTTGACCTGGGATTCGAAGTCCTCTATAATCTGGCTTGGTTGAGAGTTGAATTATATCCTCCAAGAAGATGTGTTCAAGTCCTAAACACAGATTCCTGTGAATGTGGCTCTATTTAGAAGTGGGACATTTGCAGATGTAATCAAGTTGAGATGAAGTCATACTGGATTAACAGGCCTTAATTCAATCAATGGTGTTTTTTAAGAAGAGGGAAATTTGGACACAGACACAGACACAGGGAGAACTCCATGTGACTATGGAGACAGATATTGTAATGACACAACTACAAGCCAAGGAACATTAACAATTGCAACCACCAGAAGCTAGGAAGAGGCAGGGAAGGATTCCTCCCTAGAGTTTTCAGAGAAATCAAGGCCCTTACTGACACCTTCATTTCAGTCTTCTAGCCTCCAGAACTGTGAAATGATAAATTTCTATTGTTCTAAGCTTTCCAAGTTTGTGGTTTCTTTATCTCTTAATATGTTGATGGACATTTAGCTTGTTTCCATATCTAGGCTATTGTAACTAGTGCTGCAATAAACATGAGAATGCAAACAACTCTTTGAGGTCTTGATTTCAGTTCTTTTGGGTGTGTAACCAGAAGTGTGAATGTTGGTAGTTTTATTTTTAATTTTTTGAGGAACCACCATTTTGTTTTTCATAACTGCTGCATCACTTTACATTCCCACCAACAATGTACAAGGGTTCCAATTTTTCCAGCTCCTTACTACAATTTTTATCTTTTTTGTGGTGAGGGGGTTATTATAAAATCTATCCTAAGTTGTGTAAAGTGATATCTCATTGTGATTTTGAATCATATTTCCATGATGGTCAGTGATGTTGAGCATCTTTTCATACTCCTGTTGGTCATTTATATGTCTTCTTTGGAAAAATGTTTATTCAAGTCCTTTGCCCATTTTTAAATCAAGCTATTTGGTTTTTTATTGTTGAGTTGTAAGGGTTTCTTTATACATTTTTAGATATTAACTGCTTATCAGATACATGATGTGCAAATACTTTCTCCAGTTCCCAAAGTTGTCCTTTCACTATGTTGACTGTTGCTTTTACTGTGCAAGAGTGTCTTAGATATACTCCCATTAGTCTATTTTTGCTTTCATTGCTTGTGGTTTTGGTCTCGTCTCCAAGAGGTCATTGTCAAAAACAATGTCATGAGATTTTCCCTTATGCTTTTCTTCTATGAGTTTCACAGTTTGGGGTCTTACATTTAGGTCTTAATCCATTTTGAATTATTTTTTGTCCGTGGAATAAGGGTCCAATTTTATTCTTTCTCATGTGGCTATCCAGTTTTTCCAACATCATTTGTTGAAGAGACTTTCTTTTCCCCATAATGTGTTCTTGGCACCTTTGTTAAAGATTAGTTGACCAAATTCATTTCTGGGCTCTCTATTTTATTGTTCTGTAGGTCTCCATGTCAGTACCAACTGTTTTAATCCTGTAGATCTGTGTGTATTTTGAAATCAGGAAGTGTGATGCCTCCAACTTCGTTGTTGTTTTAAATATTTATTTGGCTATTTGGAGTCTTTCATGGTTCATTACAAATTTAGAATGGATTTTCTTGAGTTTTTGCAAAAATTGCCTTTGGTATTTTGATAGGGAGTGAATTGAATCTGCAGATCGCTTTGAATAGTGTGTACATTTAAATTATATTAAGTCCTCTAATCCACAAACAAGGTCTGACTTTCCATTTATTGGTGTCTTTAAAAATTGTTTTTAATCAATGTTTTATAGTTTTTGGTGTATTTCCTTGATTGAACTTATTCCTAAGTATTTTATTCTTTTTAATGCTACTGTAAATAGGATTGTTTTCTAATTTCCTTTTCAGATAGTTTACTCTTAGTATATAGAAACACAACTGAGTTTTGTATATTGATTTTTTTTATTATGCACCTTTACTACATTCATTTATTAGTCTAAAAGTTTTTCAGTGGTGACTTTAGGGTTTTCTGCATATAAGATTATGTCATTTGAAAACTGAGACTATCTTACTTCTTCCTTTCTGATTTGGATGCCTTCTATTTTTTTTTTTCCTTGCCTGATTGTTCTGGCTAGGATTTCCAGTACTATACTGAATAAGAGTAGTGACAGTGGGCACCTTTGTCTTGTTCCTATCCTAGAGGAAAAGCTGTCAAACTTTTACAACTGAATATGATATTTGCTGAGAGTTTATCATATGTGGTCTTTATTATATTGAAAAACATTTTTACTAAATCCAATTTGTTGAGAGTTTTTATCATGAAAGGATATTGTATTTTGTCAATTTTTTTGCACCTATTGGGATGATTATATGACTTTTATCTTTCATTTCATTAATGTCATGTATCACATTTATTGATTTGAATATGTTGATCCAACCTTGCATCCCAGGGTTAAATCCCACTTGATCATGGTATATGATCCATTTAATGTACTGTTAAATTCTGTTTACTAGTAATTTGTTGAGAATTTTTGCACCTATGTTCATCAGAGATATTGAATTGTAATATTTTCCTTGTGTAGTTTCCTTGTATGATTTTGGTATCAGGGTAAGTCTGGCATTGTAAAATAAATTTGAAGTATTTCCTCATCTTCAAATTTTTGGAAGGGTTCAAGAAGAATTGCTGTTGAACTCTCTTTGTTTGTATTAACCATGAGTATATGAGTGGTCTGTACAAGCTACTTTGATAAGAGTGTTTTTTCAGGAATAGTTGTGATACCTCTTCTGTAATACATTTACATAAGTGGTTTAAAAACTGTGTAATAAAGATATTTGTATTTTTGTTGAAATATATTTGACATTTAACACTGTGTGATGTTAATTCTTGTTTACATGTTTGATAAAATTCACCAGTGAAGTCATCTGGTCCTGGGATTTTCTTTCTTGGGAGGTTTTTGGTTTCTGATTCAATTTCCTTATTGGTTTGTTCAGATTTTCTCTTTCTTCATGATTCAGTCTTGGTTGGTTGTGTTTCTAGCAATTTATCCATTTATTCTTGTTTATCCAATTTTTTGGCATATAATTGTTTACAGCAGTCTCCTAAGTGCCTCTGTATTTCTGTGGTATCACTTGTAATGTCTCATCTTTTGTTTATAATTTATTTGAGCCTTCACTCCTTTTTTTCTTAGACCTTTCTACCTAAAGATTTGTCAATTTTGTTTGCTTTTCAAAAACTAATTCTTAGCTTTGATTTAATTGTTTTTCTATTTCATTTATTTCTGCTCTAATCTCTATTATCCTTTCTTTTGCAAATTTGGGGCTAGTTTGTTCTTTTTTTTTCTAATTCCTTGGGGTATAAATTTAGGTTGTTTACTTGAAATTTTTCTTCTTTTTTAATGTAGGTGTTCATCACTATAAAAATTTTTTAGGGTGATTTTGCTGCATTTCGTAAGTTTTGGTATGTCATATTATCATTTTCATTTGTCTCAAACTATTTTTTTATTTTCTCTTTGATTTTGTCTTTGATCCATTGATTTTTCAAGAGTGTATTAGTGTCCACATATTTATGAATTTTCTAGTTTTCCTTCTATTAGGGATCTCTAGTTTCATTGCACTGTGGTTGGACCAGTTACTTGGTGTGATTTCAATTGTCTTAAGTTTGTTAACAGTTGCTTTGTGGCCTAACACGTGATCTGTCCTAGAGGATGTTTAATATGTACTTGAAAAGAATGTATACTCTGATGCTGTTGGGTAAAATGTTCTGTATATGTCTCAGGTCTATTTGATCCATGCTGTTTCTCAAGTCTGCTGTTTCCTTATTGATTTTCTCTCTGGATGTTTTATCCTTCGTTGAATGTGGGACTTGAAGGACTCCTTTTGCCATTTTTTAAGCAAGTCTAGCATTGATAAATTCCTTCAGCTTTCATTTGGGAAGTCTTTTTCTCTTTTTCATTTTTGAAGGACAGTTTTACCACATATATCACTCTTGGTTGGCAGTTTTTTCTTTTTTGCCTTTGGCCCTTTGAATATATTATTCTTGTGCCTTCTGAATTGCAAGGTTTCTACTGAGAAATCTGCTCATTGTCTTATGAGGAATCCCTTATGCATGATGAGTCACTTCTCTCTCACTGATTTCACAATTGTCTTTGTCTTTGAACAGTTTGATTATATTCTGTCTTGGGATGCAGTGATTTGGAATTATCATATTTGGGCTTCATGAATCTGGATTTCCATTTTTCTCCTTGGAATTAGAAATTTTTGTCCATAGTGTGTATGTTGGATTGTCTGCTGGTGACCATAGGCTCTTTTCTTTTTTTCTTCTTACTGGATAATTTTAAATTATCCATATTCAAGATCACTATTCTTTTTTCTGCTTGATAAAGTCAGCCGTTGAATAACTCTAGTGAGTTTCTCAGTTCAGTTACTGTATTCCTTCATCTCCAGAATTTCTCTTTGGTTATTTTTTAAGTTTCTCTTTGTTGATATTATTTTGTTCATGTATCATTTTCTTGATTTTGTTTAGTTGTCTATCTGTGTTCTCTTGTAATTCACTGAGACTTTTAAATTCAATTATTTTGAATTCTTTGTCAAATAATACATAGATCTCCATTTCTTTAGGGTTGGTTACTAGAAGTTGTTTTGTTCCTTTGATTGGGTTATGTTTCCCTGATTTTTGTTGTTGTTGCTGTTCCATGTAGCTTTGTGTTGGTATCTACAAATTTGAAGAAACAGCTGCTTTTCCCAGTCTTTACAGACTGGTTTCAATGGGGAGAGATATTCATCAATCATCCCAGCTAGACATTCTAGGAGCCTCTCAAATCTTTTCTATGAATGTATCTTCTCTAAACTTTTGTGTGTAGACTCCTAATTAGAGGGATTTACCAGTTTCACTATTTTTTTAGGAGCCCATAATCTCTGGCTCCCTCTGGTGTCTGGACTCCACTGTAGCCCAGAACATTGGAGTCATGCTCCACTACTCTCCCTACCTCTTTGGAAAGAAGCCTCAGGTTCTGCACCTTCTCCCAATCTTGCATGCTAGGCAAAAACCTCTTTCCCCTTTCCTTTGTTTTCAGCTATCCTAAGGCATCCAAACTATGCTGATTCCATCAGCCCGCTATGTGAGGCAAGATAGAAGTGAGTCTTTTGGAAGCACACTTAAGACCAGAATGTTGGAGGCATGGTCTACTCCTCTCTCTGAGATAATGTGCCTCAGATTCTGTGTGTTCACAAACTTGCAGAGTGTGCTGGCAGCAGCAAGCCATCACACCTTTCTTTTGTTCTTAGTTGCCAAAACTATGCCAGTTCTGTCAGTGTTCCAGGTGAGGTGAGGTAGAAACAAGTCTTTCAGGCAGTGCACTGAGAGTCCAGGGACTTTGGATAAACACTCCTCTTTCTCTTTCTCCTTGAGGGGAAAATCACAGGCCAAATCACTGAGCTGTGCTGGCTTGGAGGACAGGCTGATGGGGGTAAGGTAAAATTGCTCCTTTTACCCATTTCAATGTAAGATGTGTGTGTGTGTGTGTGTGTGTGTGTGTGTGTGTGTCTAAAGCACTGCAGCTTCTTACCTGGATACAGAACTTCTCATAAAATATTTTGCTTCATATATTGTTGTTAAATCAGTGTTTCTGTGGGGAACAAGGGCTGGAACTTCCTATTCTAATTTCTTACTGACATTACTCCCGAATGAGCATTCTAAATCCAGTAAATCACAAAGAAAAGTAAAAGTAAGATGTCTATCCTAAAAATACTTTGGAAAATCAATCAGAGTATTTTTCTCTAATTACTGTAACAAGTTACAACTCTGTTTATGCATTTTCAAGTGGTTTTTTCTCAGAGGATGTCTTCAGAGTGGCTTATTTATCATGTACTTATAACACTCTCTGTTGTTGCACATTTTTCAAAATTAGAAGTGTTGCCTGACTGCTATGTTGTCCAATTAATATTTATAACCCAAGATATCCATTTCTATCAGACCCAGAGCCCAGCGTCTGCTTAATGATCTGATTCAAGGCTTTGCTCATTTAGAGCTCATGTCTAGCTCTACAAGTTTCACTGGGCTATACATGGGAATGGAATAGTGTTATCAGATTCCTACAGTTTGAAGAAAAAGGGAATACATAGTGATGCAAATAGATACAGAACAAAGAGTGAGGCACCAGGCCATTCACCAGGATGCTATGAATAGCTCTTCATATATAAGACACTATAACTTTAATGCTTGAAGGTACTGCACATCAATTCACTGACAGACACTAGATAAAGCCATTAATCAGTGTCAATATATATTTATTGGACAGCAACTGTGTACAAAGTGCTATAGATCATTTGTTTTAAAATATTTTGTTCCTAAAAATTTTACAATTTGTATGGAAACACAAAAGATGCCAAATAGCCAAAACAATATTGAGAAAGAAAAACGGAGCTGAAGAATCAGGCTCCCTGACTCCAGAATACACTACAAAGCTACAGTAATCAAGACAGTATGTTACTGGCACAAAAACAGAAATATAGATCAATGGAACAGGATAGAAGGCCCAGAGATAAACCCACGCACATATGGTCACCTTATTTTTGATAAAGTAGGCAGGAATGTACAGTGGAGAAAGGACAGCCTCTTCAATAAGTGGTGCTGAGGAAACTGGACAGCTACATGTAAAACAATGAAATTAGAACACTCCCTAACACCATACCCCAAAATAAACTCAAAATGGGTGAAAGACCTAAATGTAAGGCCAGACACTATAAAACTCTTAGAACAATACATAGGCAGAACCCTCTATGACACAAATCACAGCAAGATCCTTTTTGACCCACCTCCTAGAGAAATGGAAATAAAAACAAAAATAAACAAATGGAACCTAATGAAATTTAAAAGCTTTTGCACAGCAAAGGAAACCATAAACAAGACAAAAAGACAACCCTCAGAACTGGAAGAAAATAGAACTGCCATACGACCCAGCAATCCCACTACTGGGCATATACCCTGAGAAAACCGTAATTCCAGCAGACTCATGTACCACAATGTTCATTGCAGCTCTATTTACAATAGCCAGGACATGGAAGCAACCTAAGTGTCCATCAACAGATGAATGGATAAAGAAGATGTGACACATATATACAATGGAATATTACTCAACCATAAAAAGAAATGAAATTGAATTATTTGTAGTGAAGTTGATGGACCTAGAGTCTGTCATACAGAGTTAAGTCAGTCAGAAGGAGAAAAACAAGTACCTTATGCTAACACAGATATATGGAATCTAAAAAAAGAAAAAAGAAAAAAAAAGGTTCTGAAGAATGTAGGGGCAGGACAGGAATAAAGACACAGATGTAGAGAATGGACTTGAGGACATGTGGAGGGAGAAGTTTAAGCTGGGATGAAGTGAGAGAGTGGCATTGACATATATACACTACCAAATGTAAAACAGATAGCTAGTGGAAAGCAGCCACATAGCACAGGGAAATCAGCTCAGTGCTTTGTGACCACCTACAGGGCTGGGTTAGGGAGGGTGAGATAGGGAGGTTGGGATGGAGACGCAAGAGGTAGGGGATATGGAGATATATGTATACGTATAACTGATCACTTTGTTATACAGCAGAAATTAATACAACATTTTAAAGCAATTATACTCCAATAAAGGTGTTAAAAAAAGAAAAGAAAAGAAAAAAGAAAAGAAAGAAGATAAAATCCAGATAAGAATTATTACTATCTCAATAAATATGGAATAATTTGGTTAAACATGGTTCTTTGTAGAAATATAGACACAATTACAATATAAAGGAAAAATCATGGGATTTATAATCAGAATCCTTATAGTTTTCACTAGGAGACATGGAAACGATAATTAGCTTCTCTGTTTCCATGTTCTCATCTATAATATAGAAATAATACTTGGACTTAACCTGGTGTTTTAGTGGCTAAGCCTCTGGGCTCCCAAAGCAGGGCCTGGGTTTGATCCCTGGTCAGGGAACTAGATCACACATACCACAACTAACCCTTCGTGTGCTGCAACTAAAGATCCCGCATGCCACAACAAAGATCCCACATGCAGCATCAAAAATCCCATGTGCTGCAACTAAGACCCAGTGCAGCCAAATAGATAAATATTCAAAAAAAGAGAGAGAGAGAGAAAGAGATTTAATGACAGAAGTAGGATCAGAGAGTCCAGAGGAAAAAAATGGAAATAATACCTATCACAAAAGTTGTTTTGAGAATCCATTAATCTAATATAGATGAAAATGCTATCAGTGTCAATAAATACTAATATATGTATAAAAATCTGTAGTAGATTCAGTTGAATGGTACAAGTTCAATTAAATTTAGTTTCCTTGACAGTATATGAATTTAAAATATGAGATTAAAGATTTTAATATATGAAAAAAATCTTTTATTTTTGCATTTCTCTATTCCTTGTGGTTATACTTACACTGGAAAAACTGGGATAAACTGAAAGACTCCTCAATATATGCTTCTTTAAAAATAAATTTGTTCATTATTTAGAATTTGGAGATGTACACATTGAAAGGAAGTTTACTACGATGAATTCCAATAATTGAAAGAGATGAGTACTATAATAGTATTTGTCTCAGATTTCTGTATATATTGATTATCCTCTAATACAGGGGTCTCCAACCCCCCAGGCCACATACTGGTACCAGTCCATGGCCTGTTTGGAACTGGGCCACAAAGCCGGAGGTTAGCAGAGGGCAAGCAAGCAAAGCTTCATCTATATTTACAGCTGCTCCCATCACTTGCATTACCACCTGAGCTCCGCCTCCTTTCAGATCAGCAGTGGCATTAGATTCTCATAGGAGCACGAGCCCTGCTGTGAACTGCACATGCGAGGGATCTAGGTTGCATGCTCCTTATGAGAATCTGATGCCTGATGATCTGAGGTGGAGCTGAGGTGGTGATGCTAGCGCTGGGGAGCGGCTGCAAAGACAGATTATCATTAGCAGAGAGGTTTGACTGCACAGAGACCATAATAAATCAATTGCTTGCAGACTCATATCAAAACCCTATCAGTGAGTGGCAAGTGACAATTAAACTACATCTGGTGGCAGGCTTTATAGTGGCAAGTGAGTTGATGTAATTCAATTGTCCAGCTGTATCTTGTGGTAGGCTTTAAGTCAGAATCTGACACTTATTTTAGTCTGTGCATGGCCCGCCCATTATTTTATTTACTACTTCTGTCCTCACCTCTTTCCTGCACTTTGCACTTGTCTCAGTTTTGGTAAGCCCACATGCTAACCCTAGCCAAAATGAGTAAAAAACAAATGTCACTGGAGAGCTTCTTTGAAAAGGGGGAAAGAACCAATGATGAGACAGCAGAAGAGTCTAAGACTGACAACAAAAAGGAAGCTGCATTTAAAAGAAAATACCAAGAGTCCTACTTAAATTACAGGTTAATTGCAACAGGTGATCCACATTCGCCAAGCCCACTTTGTATAATATGTGCTGACCAGCTATCCAACGAAACCATGAAACTTTCAAAACTGCTTCGCCACATGGAGACCAAGCACCGTGCATTCAAAGACAAGCCTTTGGAGTTTTTCAAAAGAAAAAAAAGGGAATACGAAGAACAGAAGCAATTATTGAAGGCCACCACTTCATCAAATTTGTTTGCACTGAGACCATCATTCTTAGTGGCTAACTGCATTGCTAAAGCTAAGAAGCTCTTTACTATTGGTGAAGAATTCTGCTGCTAAGAACATTTTTCATGTACTTTTAGGAGAGACTGCAGTTCAAAACATGGCACGTGTTCCTTTTTCAGCTAGCACCATAACTAGATGAATTGGCAAAAAAGCAGAGGATATTAATGCACAATTGTTAGAGAGGATTAATGAGTCACCATGATATGCAATCCAGGTTGACAAGTCTACCAATGTTGACAACAAGGCAACAATGCTTGTTTTGGTGTGATGTATTTTTCAGGAGGATGTGCATGAGGATATGTTCTGTGCACTTTTGTTGCCAACCAGCACCACAGCTACAGAACTGTTCAAGTCTTTGAATGATTATATAACAGGAAAACTGAATTGGTCATTTTGTGTTGGTATATGCATGGATGGAGCGGCTGCCATGAGTGGATGGCTTTCTGGTTTCACTACTTGGGTCAAAGAGGTCGTTTCTGAATGTGAGTCTACGCACTGTGTCATCCACAGAGCAATGCCGGCTAGCCAAAATATGTCACCTGAGCTTAACAACGTTTTGCAGGATGTGATTAAAATTATCAACCACTAAAGTACATGCCCTTAACTCACGTCTGTTCACACAGCTCTGTGAGGAGGTGGACGCAGAACACACGCGTCTTCTCTCAGACACAGAAGTGAGATGGCTTTCTAAAGGTAGATAACTGGCCAGAGTTTTTTTTTTTTTTTTTCCGGTACGCGGGCCTCTCACCGTTGTGGCCTCTCCCGTTGCGGAGCACAGGCTCCGGACGCGCAGGCTCAGCAGCCATGGCTCACGGGCCCAGCCACTCCACGGCATGTGGGATCCTCCCAGACTGGGGCACGAACCTGTGTCCCCTGCATCGGCAGGCGGACTCTCAACCACTGTGCCACCAGGGAAGCCCCTGGCCAGAGTTTTTGAGTTATGAGAGCTGCTCCAGAGATTTCTTTTAGAAAAACAGTCATCACTGGCAGCACATTTCAGTGACACAGAATGGGTTGAAAACTTGCTTACTTGTGTGACACATTCAACCTGCTCAACGTACACAATCTGTCACTTCAGGGAAGAACTACAACTGTGTTCAAGTCAGCAGATAAAGTGGCTGCACTCAAAGCCAAACTGGAATTATGGGGGTGATGGGTGAACATTGGGATTTTTGACATGTTTCAAACATTAGCAGAGATTTTGAAAGAGACTGAGCCAGGGCCTTCTTTCTCCCAGCTGGTGTATGATCACCTATCTCAGCTTTCAAACGAGTTTGAGCATTACTTCCCAACCACAAAAGACCCCCAAACCAGGAAGGAGTAGATTTGTGACCCATTTGTGAATAAGCCAGGCGAATCAACTTTGTCCGTGCTAGAAGAGGATCAACTGCTTGAGATTGCACGTGACGGTGCCCTTAAAAGTATGTTTGAGGCAACTTCAAATTTCCATACACTCTGGATTAAAGACAAGGTGGGATATCCTGAGATTGCCACAAAAGCAATGAAAAGCCTGCTTCCATTTCCAGCATCCTGTCTTTGTGAAGCAGGGTTTTCTGCAGTGACAGCAACCAAAACGAGATTATGGAGTAGACTGGACATAAGCAACACACTTCAGGTGTCACTGTCTCCTGTCACCCCTAGGTGGGACCGTCTAGATGCAGGAAGACAAGCTCAGGGCTCCCACTGATTCTGCATTATGGTGAGTTGTACAATTATTTCATTATATATTACAATGTAATAATAATAGAAATAAAGTGCACAATAAATGTAATGCGCTTGAATCATCCCAAAACCTCCACCCCCCAGGTCCATGGAAAAATTGCTTTCCACAAAACTGGTCCCTGCTGCCAAAAAGTTGGGGATCGCTGCTCTAATAGACATCATATTATAATTGGTGAAGTCAATGGTGATTTTGACAATTCTCTGTCAATGCCATTTTGGTGATGTACATATTATTTGGAAACATCTAAATTTACAAATAGCCCGACACTACATTAAAGTTACCAGACCCCTCTATGCCTTCCACAATTGAACGTTGAGATTTATAAGATATTTAAATTTTCTAACTTTTTATTTTGAAAGTTTTATATTTGCAAGAAAGTTACAAAAATAGTACCAAATAATTCTAAATAAATAATTGAATAAATAAGCTAAAGAGAGGAAGGGAATGCCCTTTCTTATAGCAGAATTCTAATTATTAAATGTAGAAACAGTGATAGAAATAGAAAATCAACATTTACCAAACAGCACGGTAATAATTATCCTAAGATAAAATTAATGAGCAAACATATGATCTGAAATAGGATATCTGCCTAGTCTCAAAATACTTATTAAATTACAAAGTGAAAAATAATAACTTTATATTAGCAAAACCTGGAACATACAACCTCAACTAAGTGATCAAAGTTAGCGTCACCAACAATGAGACATATGGATGTGATCCTTGATATGATACACTGAGAAGAACAAAGATCATTTTTGTGGAATTCTTTCCAAGAATATTATATTTAAGTAGAGCAAAAGGATTCTCCCAGCACTAAGGGAAGGAAGGTCATTTACACAAGAATCTCCCATGATCTCTTTCTAACAATCTCTAAAAAGATAATATGTAAGTATCTGAGATTATGTAAAGGTAAGATAAAGTGAGATCATTTAGAATGTATCAGTTAGGGTGCTTTCAGTTAAAGCACCTTAAAAAATAACCACCACAGTTCATCTTTATAACAGAGACAAGATTTAGCTAGAAGGGATACAAACTGGTCTCAAGGCTCTTCTAAGATATTTCTTGAACCATATGCAAAACCGAAACATTTATTTTTAAAAGATGCAGTAACTAAGTTGGCAGAAGAGTAGGGCCCAAAAGACTCCTAACTCAACTGTAGAAAAAACAAACGTGGAGGTCAATGACTGTATTAGTTACCTATTGCTGAGTAACAACTTTTACCTCAAAAGTCAGTATCTAAAACAACACACATTTATTATCCTGATGTTTCTCTAGGTCAGAAATCTTGAAAGCATTTAGCTGGTTGATTCTGGCTCAAGATCTTTCATGAGGTTGCGGTTAGATAATTGACTAGAGGAAGATTCACTTCCAAGTTCTTAGGAGGCCTCGGTTCCTCACTGGCCATCAGTGGGAGACTTCAGTTGTTTGACACATGGACCCCTGCATAGGCTACCTGAGTTTCCTCACAGCCTAAGAGATTCCAGAGAGAGCAAGTCAGAACAACCAAGACAGAATCTACAGAGGCTTTTGGTTACCTAGTCTCTGATGTTGCAAACTGTCACTTCCTCAAGGAGCTAAGGCAAGACCACACTCAGGGGGAAGTGAATAACGCTCTGCCTCCTGAATGAAGAGAATCAAAGAATTCGTGTACAAATTTTAAAACCACAGAAATAGCATTATGTGTTTGCCCAAAAGTCATGCTCTTCTTGGAAATCAAAAACCCTTTGGTCAGATTCTTTCTTTCACACTCCCATCTTTCCAAGCTGCTTGGAAGCCCTCTACATTACAAGCTTTATTGTTCTACGTAGTGGGCAGCATATAAACCCTCCTGATTCTTATACTTCCTCCACAATAAATGCTGGCAAGTTTTCCTGTGTCTAAATTTCCATTTTCTCCCCTCTAGAAGTAAAAGAAAATGACAGTGTATGCTGATAAATTGGTTTTGCTCCTGATAACTAGAAAGGATTTCTGAATGTTTCCTTAGTTTACTTTAGTTCAACATATTTTCCTTCATTTTGCAAAATCAAATTTCTGACACTACCCTAGATTTGACTCAGTTACCACAGAAATAAAATTGACAAAAAGTCAGAAGCACAAAGATCCCTAGATGGTTACTGTAACTTAGCTTGTAAAATAATAATTTAAAAGTGGATATTTCTGCTAACAGCCATCACTTCCACAGTCTGAAATGTCAGAGGTTAATTTTTTCTGAATCATACAAAAATATATATCCTGAATTGTGGATTCATAAATTGCTCAAAATTTAATAGTTTATACTTTGCAGACTAGTATTTTTTCAACCTTGGAATGGCATTTAAAAAGGTATCCATCATATTAACTAGCAAGATATACCTTTATTTTCATGGAATGACATACAGAAAAATCTCATCTTAGAGTATGAAAATATGTACATCTTTAAAAAGCCTGAATACTGATCATTAAATTATTCCTAAGCTTTCTAAAAATATTTTCACATCTTAAGATAAAATACCTTCTCCATGCTGGTGTGTATATTATGTATCAACTTAATAAGTATTTCATAAAATGTTACTACAACAATCACAATAACAGTCAATCACTAAGTCTTTTGAGATTCTACCAGAAATTTAATATGAATTTTCAGCATCATAGAAACAATTCTCCCATCAAAATCAAGAACCTTCCAACTACAGCCTTGGCAGATGAACAACGAAGGCTTTCCCAAACGTTCTTGCTCATAAAAATTTCATGATATGCTGGCTAAAAATTACATGCCTTTTCCCTGACCTCTTGAATCAGAACTCCAGGAGAGAGTCAAGACGTCTGTATTTTGCACCAAAGGTCAAACAGCAAAAGCAAGAAGAACTACAATCCTGCACCCTGTGGAACAAAAACCACATTCACAGAAAGATAGACAAGATGAAAAGGCAGAGGGCTATGTACCAGATGAAGGAACAAGATAAAAACCCAGAAAAACAACTAAATGAAGTGGAGATACGCAACAGTCCAGAAAAAGAATTCAGAATAATGATAGTGAAGATGATCCAGGACCTCGGAAAAAGAATGGAGGCAAAGATCGAGAAGATGCAAGAAATGTATAAGAAAGACCTAGAAGAATTAAAGAACAAACAAACAGAGATGAACAATACAATAACTGAAATGAAAACTAAACTAGAAGTAATCAATAGCAGAATAACTGAGGCAGAAGAACGGATAAGTGACCTGGAAGACAGAATGGTGAAATTCACAGCTGTGGAACAGAATAAAGAAAAAAGAGTGAAAGGAAATGAAGACAGCCTAAGAGACCTCTGGGACAACATTAAACGCAACAACATTCGCATTGTAGGGGTCCAAGAAGGAGAAGAAAGAGAGAAAAGACCTGAGGAAATATTTGAAGAGATAACAGTCGAAAACTTCCATAACATGGGACAGGAAATAGCCACCCAAGTCCAGGAAGCACAGCGTGTCCCATACAGGATAAACCCAAGAAGAAACACACTGAGATACATAGTAATCAAATTGGCAAAAATTAAAGACAAAGAAAAATTATTGAAAGCAGCAAGGGAAAAATGACAAATAACATACAAGAGAACTCCCATAAGGTTAACAGCTGATTTCTCAGTAGAAACTCTACAAGCCAGAAGGTAGTGGCATGATATACTTAAAGTGATGAAAGGGAAGAACCTACAACCAAGATTACTCTAGCCAGCAAGGATCTCATTCAGATTCGATGGAGAAATCAAAAGCTTTACAGACAAGCAAAAGCTAAGAGAATTCAGCACCACCAAACAAGCTCTACAACAAATGCTAAAGGGACTTCTCTAAGTGGGAAACACAAGAGAAGAAAAGAACCTACAAAAACAAACCCAAAACAATTAACAAAATGGTCATAAGGACATACATATTTATAATAATCTTAAACGTGAATGGATTAAATGCTCCAACCAAAAGACCCAGGCTTTCTGAATGGATACAAAAAAAAGACCCATATATATGCTGTCCACAAGAGACCCACTTCAACCTAGGGACACATGCAAACTGAAAGTGAGGGGATGGAAAAAGATACTCCATGCAAATGGAAATCAAAAGAAAGCTGGAGTAGCAATACTCATATCAGATAAAATAGACTTTAAAATAAAGAATATTACAAGACACAAGGAAGGACAGTACATAATGATCAAGGGATCAATCCAAGAAGAAGATATAACAATTATAAATATATATGCACCCACCATAGGAGCACCTCAATACATAAGGCAACTACTAACAGCTCTAAAAGAGGAAATTGACAGTAACACAATAATAGTGGGGGACTTTAACATCTCACTTACACCAATGGACAGATCATCCAAAATGAAAATAAATAAGAAAACAGAAGCTTTAAATGACACAACAGACCAGACAGATTAATTGATATTTTTAGGGCATTTCATCCCAAAACAGCAGATTACACTTTCGTCTCAAGTGCTCACAGAACATTCTCCAGGATAGATCACATCTTGGGTCACAAATCAAGCCTCAGTAAATTTGAGAAAACTGAAATCATATCAAGCCTGTTTTCTGACCACAATGCTATGAGATTAGATATCAGTTACAGGGAAAAAAACGTAAAAAACACAAACACGTGGAGGCTAAATAATACGTTACTAAATAACCAAGAGATCACTGAAGAAATCAAAGAGGAAATCAGAAAATATGTAGAGACAAATGACAATGAAAACATGATAATCCAAAACCTATGGGATGCAGCAAAAGCAGTTCTAAGAGGGAAGTTTATAGCTATACAAGCCTACCTCAAGAAACAAGAAAAATCTCAAGTAAACAATCTAATGTTACACCTAAAGGAACTAAAGAAAGAAGAACAAACAAAACCCAAAGTTAGCAGAAGGAAAGACATCATAAGGCTCAGAGCAGAAATAAATGAAATAGAAAGAAAGAAAATAGCAAAGATAACTAAAACTAAAAGCTGGTTCTTTGAGAAGATAAAAATAATTGAGAAACCTTTAGCCAGACTCATCAAGAAAATGAGGGAGAGGACTCAAATCAATAAAATTAGAAATGAAAAAGGAGAAGTTACAACAGACACTGCAGAAATACAAAGCATCCTAAGAGACTACTAAAAGCAACTGTATGTCAATAAAATGGACAACCTGGAAGATATGGACAAATTCTTACAAAGGTATAACCTTCGAAGACTGAACCAGGAAGAAATAGAGAACATGAACAGACCAATCACAAGTAATGAAATTGAAACTGTGATTTAAAATCTTCCAACAAACAAAAGTCCAGGACCAGATTGCTTCACAGGTGAATTCTATCAAACATTTAGACAAGAGCTAACACCCATCCTTCTCAAACTCTTCCCAATAACTGCAGAGGAAGGAACACTCGCAAACTCATTCTATGAGGCCACCATCACCCTGATATCAAAACCAGGCAGAGATACTACAAAAAAACAAAATTACAGAGCAATATCACTGATGACTATAGATGCAAAAATTCTCAACAAAATACTAGCAAACAGAATCCAACAGCACATTAAAAGGATCATACACCATGATCAAGTGGGATTTATCCCAGGGATGCAAGGATTATTCAATATATGCAAATTAATCAATATGCTACACCATATTAACAAATTGAAGAATAAAAACCATATGATCATCTCAATAGATGCAGAAAAAGATTTTGACAAAATTCAACACAATGATAAAAACTCTCCAGAAACTGGGCATAGAGGGAACTTACTTAAAGGCCATATACGAAAAACCCACAGCACACATCATTCTCAATGGTGAAAAACTGAAAGTATTTCCTCTAAGATCAGGAACAGGACAGGGTTGTCCACTCTCACCACTATTATTCAGCATAGTTTTGGAAGTCCTAGCCATGGAAATTAAAGAAGAAAAAGAAATAAAATGAATACAAATTGGAAAAGAAAAAGTAAAACTGTCACTGTTTGCAGATGACATGATACTATACATAGAGAATCCTAAAAATGCCACCAGAAAACTACTTGAGCTAATCAATGAACTTGGTAAAGTTGCAGGATACTAAATTAATGCACAGAAATGTCTTGTATTCCTATACACTAATGATGAAAAATCTGAAAGAGAAATTAAGGAAATACTCCCATTTACCATTGCAACAAAAAGATTAAAATACCTAGGAATAAACCTACCTAGGGAGACAAAGGCCCTGTATGCAGAAAACTATAAGACACTGATCAAAGAAATTAAAGATGATACCAACAGACGGAGAGAAATACCATGTTCTTGGATTGTAAGAATCAATATTGTGAAAATGACTTATAGTACGCAAAGCAATCTACAGATTCAATGCAATCCCTATCAAATTACCAATGGCATTTTTTATGGAACTAGAACAAATAATCTTAAAATTTGTATGGAGGCACAAAAGACCCTGAAGAGCCAAAGCAGTCTTGAGGGACAAAAACGGAGCTGGAAGATTCAGACTCCCTGGCTTCAGACTATACTACAAAGCTTCAGTAATCAAGACAATATGGTAGTGGCACAAAAACAGAAACATACATCAATGGAACAAGATAGAAAATCCAGAGATAAACCCACACACCTATTGTGAACTAGTCTATGATGAAGGAGGCAAGGAAATACAATGGAGAAAAGACAGTGTCTTCAATAAGTGGTGCTGGGAAAACTGGACTGTTATATGTAAAAGAATGAAATTAGAACACTCCCTAACCCATACACAAAAATAAACTCAAAATGGATTCGAGAGCTAAATGTAAGACTGGACACTATAAAACTATTAGAGGAAACATAGGAAGAACAATCTTTGACATAAATCACAGCAAGATCTTTTTTGATTCACCTCCTAGAGTAATGGAAATAAAAACAAAATAAACAAGTGGGACCTAATGAAACTTAAAAGCTTTTGCCCAGCAAAGGAAACCATAAGCAAAACGAAAAGACAACCCTCAGAATGGGCGAAAATATTTGCAAACAAATCAACGGACAAAGGATTAATCTCCAAAATATATAAACAGCTCATGCAGCTCAATATTAAAGAAACAAACAACCCAATCCAAAAATGGGCTGAAGCCCTAAATAGAAATTTCTCCAAAGAAGACATAAAGATGGCCAAGAAGCACATGAAGAGCTGCTCAACATCACTAATTATTAGAGAAATGCAAATCAAAACTACAATGAGGTATCAACTCACACCAGTTAGAATGGACATCATCAGAAAATCTAGAAACAACAAATGCTGGAGAGGGTGTGGAGTAAAGGGAACCCTCTTGCACCGTTGGTGGGAATGTAAATTGATACAGCCACTATGGAAAACAGTATGGACGTTCCTTAAAAATCTAAAACTACAATTACCATATGACCCAGCAATCCCACTACTGGGCATATACCCAAAGAAATCCATAATTCAAAAAGACACATGCACCCCAATGTTCACTGCAACACTATTTACAACAGCCAGGTCATGGAAGCAACCTAAATGCCCATTGACAGACGAATGGATAAAGAAGTTGTGGTACATATATACAATGGAATATTACTCAGCCACAAAAAGGAACAAAATTGAGTCATTTGTTGAGACGTGGATGGATTTAGAGACTGTCATACAGAGTAAAGTATGTCAGAAAGTGAAAAACAAATATCATATATTAACGCATGTAAGTGGCACCTAGAAAAATGGTACAGATGAACCGGTTTGCAGGGCTGAAGTTGAGACACAGATGTAGGGAACAAACATATGGACACCAAGAGGGGAAAGCCACAGGGGGTTGGGGATGGTTGTGTGCTTAATTGGGCCGTTGGGATTGACATGTATACACTGATGTGTATAAAATTGATGACTAATAAGAACCTGCTGTATAAAAAAATAAATAAAATAAAATTCAAAAATTAAGAAAAAAAGAAGTCTGTATTTTTGTTAGGAAGCCTCGGTTATTCTTTTCATGGAGTAAGTTTGAGAGATACTGATTTAATCGTAAATAAGCATTTCTGGTGAAAGCATATTACTCTACTCAAAAACCCTTTTAGAAGAGCTTTAATTGTTTATAATTACACTGCTGATTAAGTCAAATTTTTCTTCTTGAAATTTCCACCAGTGGCCCTAGTTCAGCCTCCTATGGCTGCTCTGAGGATATCTAAACACTTTGACATATAGACGTGTTTCAGATGTTTGAAGAGAACTCCCTGCTTTTGCCTCTTGCCATCTCTTGAATTTGTCCTTTTCCTCGATTGATAAGCTCCAGTTTCCTCAAACATTCTACACACAACATGATTCCCAGAACCTTCACCATTCCAACGTTCCTCTTCTCCCTGTCTAGCTGTCTCACACTTGGCAACATTGTTCTTGCATATGTCCTTACCCAGAACTGGATGCAGCCTCCACAAGGGCTCTTATCAGGAAGACAACATCATGGTCTATGTAAAGTTAAAGTCCCATTAACTCTTTAACAGACTCGCCACACTTTTTGGTTCACAATGAACTTAGTCAATTTAAAAACCTTTACCTTCTGGACTTGAAGTGCTCCTAACACCATCACCTCCTCTGTCCTGCCACACTCGCCTGATTAATTTCTTGGATTTAAAGACTTGTTATTGAATTCTATGAAATTTCAGCTTGTGAATATTCTTCAAATTTTCCAGTAGTACAGAATTCTAGAGCCTGTTGGAAAGGCAAATGAGGTAGATACCAAAGGGAAATTATTTTAAACCTTCTGACCTTGAGTTTTCTTATCTATAAAATCGGAATAACAGTATCTACTCATCACTACAAATGTAATGTCTGTAATATTTAAAGCAAAATATTCACACAGGAATGTTAGATGTGATGATGATACTGATGATGATCA
This sequence comes from Delphinus delphis, assembly GCF_949987515.2. NCBI lineage: Eukaryota > Metazoa > Chordata > Mammalia > Artiodactyla > Delphinidae > Delphinus > Delphinus delphis. The sequence goes on along the minus strand of NC_082694.2, from coordinate 46,736,702 downwards.
TGATGGCATCATGCCAAACCAGGGAGCATTACACAGTTATTCCCGAAGGATAACACATGAATACCAGTCACATTATGGTTTTTTTTTTAAAGGCATGAGTGGATTACTTTAATAAAAGGTAGTATGTTGAGATGTTTAAGAAAGATCTCTCATAAGACTTATCATAGAAGTGATGTTCTAACAATAATGTCTCAAAACTAGATTTTTTAAGTTTAACATGAATAGTTCCACAGTCAAATATTTTTCAAAACAGACTAAGCCAAATGACTGTTACTTACTTGAATTATTGTAATATCCTTCCTGTTCCTAATTTCACAATTACCCAAATACATAAAATAGATTGTATTATTCTGCACAGAATGTCATAACAAAATACCATATGCTGGCTGGTTTAGAGAATAGAAATTTACTTTCTCACAATTCTGGAGGCTGGGAAGTCCAAGATCAAGGTGCTGGCCAATTCAGTTCCTGAGGAGGACTCTCTTTCTGGCTTGCAGATGGTTGCCTTCTTGCTGTGTCCTCATGTGGCAAAGAGACAGTAAGCTCTCTGGTGTGGCTTCTTATAAGGGCACTAATCCCATCAAGAAGGCCCCACCCTCATAATCTTATCTAACCCTACTTATCTCCCAAAGACCCCATCTTCAAATACTATCACATTGGTAGTTAGAGCTTCAACATATAAATTTGGGGGAAACACACACAATTCAGTCCATAGCAGAGATAAATAACATTTTTAAAGATCATCCTCAAAAACTGCTACCAATGATTGCTCCAAAATCCAAATCTAATCAGATCCTTTCCTACCTAAAATTCCCTAATACTTAGCATAGTTTGGGAATAGGAATTGAATTGTTCAGCACAGAATAAGGAGTCCTCATGATGTAGCCTTCAACCACCTCTCCAGGTTTATGTCATATCAATTCCCACATTTACCCTAAGCTATGTTTAAAATAAACTACCTGTCACTCCCAGCATGTACCACCCTCTCCTTTTGACTTCTACCTTTAGACTGAATATTTCCTACACTAGAATATTGTGCCTCTAAATTGCCAGGCTTATTTCCACTTATTCTTTTCTTTTTTTTTTTTTTTAAAGATGGAGTAACTTTAATATATTCTAAATATTACATCTTAAGAAGCCTTCACAGTACCTTTTATGTTAAAGGTGCACAATATATGTTTCTTATATAAATTAATGAATGAAGTCAAGCAACATAACCAATCTCAGTGAACTATGTAACTCAACAGTTATGTAACTATTACAGTTATTACATTCTGGCCTTAAACTGCAACTTTTTTTTTAAACATCTTTATTGGAGTATAATTGCTTTACAATAATGTGTTAGTTTCTGCTTTATAACAAAGTGAATCAGCTTGACATATACATATATCCCATATCTCCTCCCTCTTGCATCTCACTCCCATCCTCCCTATCCCACCCGTGTAGGTGGTCACAAAGCACCAAGCTGCTCTCCCTGTGCTATGCAGTTGCTTCCCACTAGCTATTTTACATTTGGTAGTGTATATATGCTCATGCTACTCTCTCACTTCATCCAGCTTACCCTTCCCCGTCCCTGTGTCCTCAAGTCCATTCTCTATGTCTTTATTGCTATCCTACCTCTACGTTTCAGAACCATTTTCTTGTTTCTTTAGATTCCATATATATGTGTTAGCATATGGTATTTGTTTTCCTCTTTCTGACTTACTTCACTCTGTATGACAGATTCCAGATCCATCCACTCACTACAAATAAACAATTCTGTTTCTTTTTTATAGCTGTGTAATATTCCATTGTATATATATGTGCCACATCTTTATCCATTCATCTGACAATGGACGCTAAGGTTGATTCCATGTTCTGGCAATGGTAAATAAAGCTGCAATGAACATTGTGGTACATGACTCTTTGAATTATGGTTTTCTCAGGATATATGCCAGGTAGTGGAATTGCTGGCTCGTATGGTAGTTCTATTTTAGATTGTAAGAAAACTCCAAACTGTTCTCCATAGTGACCCTATCAATTTACATTCCCACCAACAGGGCAAGACGGTTCCCTTTTCTCCACACCCTCTCCAGCATCTATTGTTTGTACATTTTTTGATGATGGCCATTCTGACTGGTGTGAGGGGATACCTCATTTTAGTTTTGATTTGCATTTCTCTAGTGATTAGTGATATTCAGCATCCTTTCATGTGTTTGTTGGCAATCTTTATATCTTCTTTGGAGAAATGTCTATTTAGGTCTTCTGCCCACTTTGGATTGGGTACTCTGTTTTTTTTGATATTGAGCTGCATGAGCTGCTTGTAAATTTTGAAGATAAATCCTTTGTCAGTTGCTTCATTTGCAAATATTTTCTCCCATTCTGAGGGTTTCCTTTTTGTCTTGTTTATGGTTTCCTTTGCTGTGCAAAAGCTTTTAAGTTTCATTAGGTCCCATTTGTTTATTTTTGTTTTTATTTCCATTTCTCTAGGACGTGGGTCAAAAAGGATCTTGTTGTGATTTAGGTCATAGAGTGTTCTGTCTATGTTTTCCTCTAATAGTTTGATGGTGTCTGGCCTTACATTTAGGTCTTTAATCCATTTTGAGTTTATTTTTGTGTTTCTGTTAGGGAGTGTTCTAATTTCATTCTTTTACATGTAGCTGTCCAGTTTTCCCAGCACCACTTATTGAAGAGGCTGTCTTTTCTCCATTGTATATTCTTGCCTACTTTATCAAAAATAAGGTGACCATATGTGCGTGGGTTTATCTCTGGGCTTTCCATCCTGTTCCACTGATGTATATTTCTGTTTTTGTGCCAGTAACATACTGTCTTGATTACTGTATCTTTGTAGTATAGTCTGAAGTCAGGGAACCTGATTCCTCCAACTCTGTTTTTCTTTCTCAAGATTGCTTTGGCTATCAGGGTCTTTTGTGTTTCCATACAAATTGTGAAATTTTTTTTCTAGTTCTGTTAAAAATGCCATTGGTAATTTGATAGGGATTGCATTGAATCTGTAGATTGCTTTAGGTAGTATAGTCATTTTCACAATGTTGATTCTTCCAATCCAAGAACATGGTATTATCTCTCCGTCTGTTTGTAACATCTTTAATTTCCTTCATCAGTGTCTTATAGTTTTCTGCATACAGGTCTTTTGTCTCCTTAGGTTGGTTTATTCCTAGGTATTTTATTCTTTTTGTTGCAATGGTAAATAGGAGTGTTTCCTTAATTTCTCTTTCACATTTTTCATCATCAGTATATAGGAATGGAAGACATTTCTGTGCATTAATTTTGTATACTGCTACTTTACTAAATTCATTGATTAGCCCTAGTAGTTTTCTGGTAGCATCTTCAGGATTCTCTATGTATAGTATCATGTCATCTACAAACAGAGACAGCTTTACTTCTTTTTTTCCAATTTGGATTCCTTTTATTTCTTTTTCTTCCCTGATTGCTGTGGCTAAAACTTCCACAACTCTGTTGAATAACAGTGGTGAGAGTGGACAACCTTGTCTTGTTCCTGATCTTAGAGGAAATGGTTTCAGTTTTTCACCATTGAGAATGATGTTGCCTGTGGGTGTGTCATATATGGCCTTTATTATGTTGAGGAAAGTTCCCTCTGTGCCTACTTTCTGAAGGGTTTTTATCATAAATAGTGTTCAATTTTGTCAATAGCTTTTTCTGCATCTATTGAGATGATCATATGATTTTTCTCCTTCAATTTGTTAATATGGTGTATCATATTGATGGCTTTGCATATTTAGAAGAATCCTTGCATTCCTGGGATAAATCCCACTTGATCATGGTGTATGATCATTTTAATGTGCTGTTGGATTCTGTTTGGTAGTATTTTGTTGAGGATTTTTGCATCTATGTTCATCAGGGATATTGGCCTGCAGTTTTCTTTCTTTGTGAAATCTCTGTCTTGTTTTGGTATCAGGGTGATGGTGGCCTCACAGAATGAGTTTGGGAGTGTTCCTTCCTCTGCTATATTTTCAAAGAGTTTAAGAAGGATAGGTGTTAGCTCTTCTCTAAATGTTTGATATAATTTGTCTGTGAAGCCATCTGGTCCTGGGCTGTTGTTGTTGGAAGATTTTTAACTACAGTCTCAATTTCAGTTCTTGTGATTGGTCTGTTTATATTTCCTGTTTCTTCCTGGTTCAGTCTTGGGAGGTTGTGCTCTTCTAAGAATTTGTCTATTTCTTCCAAGGTGTCCATTTTATTGGCATAGAGTTGCTTGTAGTAATCTCTCATGATCTTTTGTATTTCTGCAGTGTCAGTTGTTACCTCTCCTTTTTTATTTCCAATTCTGTTGATTTAAGTCTTCTCCCTTTTTTCCTTGATGAGTCTGGCTAATGGTTTATCTATTTTGTTTATCTCCTCAAAGAACCAGCTTTTAGTTTTATTGATCTTTGCTCTTGTTTCCTCATTTCTTTTTCATTTATTCCTGATCTGATCTTTATGATTTCTTTCCTTCTGCTAACTTTGGGGTTTTTTGGTTCTTCTTTCTCTAATTGCTTTATGTGTGAGGTTAGGTTGTTTATTTCAGATGTTTCTTGTTTCTTGAGGCAGGAATTTATTGCTATAAACTTTCCTCTTAGGACTGCTTTTCCTGCATCTCATAGGTTTTGGGGCATCGTGTTTTCATTGTCATTTGTTTCTAGGTATTTTTTAATTTCCCCTTTGATTTCTTCTGTGATATTTTGGTTATTAAGTAGTGTATTGTTTAGCCTCCATGTGTTTGTATTTTTTACAGATTTTTTCCTGTAATTTATATCTAGTCTCATAGCATTGTGGGTGGGAAAGATACTTGATACAATTTCAATTTTCTTAAATTTACCAAGGCTTGATTTGTGACCCTAGATATGGTCTATCCTGGAGAATGTTCCATGAACACTTGAGAAGAAAGTGTATTCCGTTGTTTTTGGATGGAGTGTCCTATAAATATCAATTAAGTCCATCTTTTTAATGTATCAGTTAAAGCTTGTGTTTCCTTATTTATTTTCATTTTGGATGATCTGTCCATTGGTGAAAGTGAGGTGTTAAAGTCCCCTACTATTATTATGTTACTGTCAATTTCCACTTTTTATGGCTGTTAACATTTTCCCTATGTATTGAGGTGCTCCTATGTTGGGTGCATAAATATTTACAATTATTATATCTTCTTCTTGGATTGATCCCTTAATCATTATGTAGTGTCCTTATTTGTGTCTTATAATAGTCTCCATTTTAAAGTCTATTTTGTCTTTAGAGATATGAGAATTGCTACACCAGCTTTGTTTTGATTGCCATTTGCATGGAAAAAGATATTCATCGTTTCCATCCCCTCACTTTCAGTGTGTTGTGTCCCTATGTCTGAAGTGGGTCTCTTGTAGACAGCATATATACGGGTAACAAGCCATATTTTTAAATATATACACATACACTTACCTTTACATATATATTTATATAGGAAGTAGAAAGGCAATAAAATATGAGTAATTTTTTGTTTATTGGGTGATTTTTACTTTTTATGTGGTTTCTAAATATTCTCTGATAAAAGTTCTCTTTATTTTAAAGAACGGAGGAAGAAAAAAGAAAGAGAAGCCTAATTTAAGTATAGCCCATAGTCATTTATAGCTGCTTAATCAGAGTTCCCTAAAGGTGAGTGAGTGGAAGACAGAGGAGAAAACTGATAACACTGAGATCTGATTCTACCCTGACACAGAATTGTCAGGGTTGTGTTTCTCCTCTAATGAAAGGTAAACCATAAAAGACAAGAATATGCATAGCTCTTTTTCAAGCCAGATTAAGGGGAAGACAGCTGGGTAGGTGCCAACCAAGCCAACTTATAAAAAGGACTAAAATATCACTTCAGTAAATCTAAAATTTGTTGCCATTTAACACAGATCTCTCTACACATGATCAACTAGTGAAATATAAAATGACTGACTTCCTTCCCTAGAATAGAAAATAACAACAACAAAATATGCCGTAACCCAAGTTTCTTTTAACCCCTTTAAATAAATGTTGAAATTATTCACAAAGAAAACAATTAAATGTAAACTAAATAATTAGCCTGTCTAGGTCCCATGTAGTTTGGAAGGTTCTGTTTTAGTCTTATTTGAATAATCTTGTTTTGGATTCTGGTAACATGGCTAGACTTACTAGAAGATGCTTAAACACAATTGCTTCAGCTAGTATACAGGTACTGACTTTATAAGAAAAGTTTAAATAGATCTGGAAGTTTTAAAATAAGAATTACATACTAGCCATGTTGGAGTAAAATTAAATAGCCTGAAAATAGAAAGAAACAAGAGTAGTCAGGAGCCCCTCAAAATTATATAGAATTATATAGAACAAATTTGTACCTAAGAGTGGTTTTGTACACCACTTTTAATTTTATTTATCTGGCCTTCTTTTAAGATTTTATTTTAAAAAAGAATACCCACATCTGTACTTGCTATATGCATATCCTCTTTAAAACTTGGAGAACCTTCAAAGGCAGAAACCTTGTCTTTTTCATCTTTGCAATCACACAGTTTAACATAGTACATTACACAGAATCAGCACAGAATGCATATTAATCGTATGTATGAATAAGTGGATAGATAGATGGATGGGAAGATGGATAGATACGTGAACCTATTTTTAGAGACTTGGGTTTTAGGATTTACCTACTCAGTAAAAAAAAAATAACATCTTCTTATTTTGTCTATTTCAAGCAAAGTAAATAAAATGTAAATGTTCTGACCAGATTCTGAAGGATGTGCCTGGGGACTTATGCAACCTGTACGAGGACTGACCATCTGTAATTTTTTTTTTTCTGTCTTACACCTCATAGTCTTACTCTACAAGTCTTCCTAGAAAAGGTTTATAAGTACAATTCCCTCCTTCCCTCATTGTTTATATATTAGGAATAACAATAATAGCATTTTATTTTATTTTGTACAACACTTTGGGTTTATAAAACACATTCAAAATCATCGCTCAAGTAACTAGATGGAATAAAGATAAGGAAACAAGCTGAAGGATGAAGGGAGTGTCAACCTTCACAGTTACTGTTAGAGCCTGTTCTCAGACTGAAATCTTCTGAATGCAAGTCCAGTGTTCTCCCATTTGCCAGACACATCAGTTCATCACAGCTTCCTCCAGCATTGACAGAGTTAAAGGAATGAATTCTTACCACTAGTCCCACTGCTGTGTCTGCATTCCTTATTTTCTTTTAATTACCACACTTGCTGTCAACACTGTATATTGCAGGGAAATTGAAATTCAACTTCCTTCTCTCAGACATTTGAAAGTTTTCTCTCCAGGAAGACAGTAGATCTGGAGCAAACTATGGGAAGGACTCTGGCAAGGATTTCTCCCACAGCTGGCAGCTCTCCCCTAAATTTGAATGAATTCAAAGATGGAAGAGGTAAGATGGGCTGGAGAAATGTACTGAGTATAAGACTTAAATGTTGCTCCATGTGCCCAGTAAGACTGACATCTTTGGGATTTAGCTGGAGTATCGCCTTACCAATAAGGTATGGGAAGAATACCTTTAAATAAAGAAGATTCGGAAGGAAGTTAAAAATCTTATCAGAGAGAGTGAAATTGAACAGGAAACATGAAGGCTTCAAAACCCTTCTCACTGTTTAACTGGGGGAGCTGCTCCATTAGCTCAGCTAATTGAACCCTCTGTTATCTCACTTGGATTGTCACTGCAGAAGAAAAGGGGCTGTATTTTTGCTTCCTGAAACAAAATCTGAAACAGGTGAAGAAAGGCAGGGGACAGGATATATGCTGATTATTTGGACACTAGATCTGTGACTAGAATTAGCTGTGCTCAGATATAAATATCTTTTAGACACATCCATCCACAACCAATCTATATTATAATTGGCAAAACTGGCCACGAAGAAATAAAGTAGAGAAAAAAGAAACTTTGCCAATACTTAGGAAGAAATAAAATCTATGTAGGGTTTATTTAATGATGCAAGCATATAAAATAAGATGAGCAGCCATATTAGAATTAAACATGAATTAAAATAAGAATTACTTATGGAAAGGTAGAGGTAGAAGAAAATGATTTTATTTTTTATACATCTGTTTTTAGATTTTTGCTCTTAATTTTTTTTATGTACTAAAATAAAAGGCACACCCCATGAATACAACTGGGTTGGAAGATACAAATGTACTTGGTCTGGTTATGTGGCTATTGTGAAAAAAATATAAAGTTGGATCAACATTTAATATCAGGTATTAAAATATATTTTAACTAAAATATATTTTAATGGGAAATTCCAACAATATAATGTGAAAATGACTTTCTCAACCAAATGCAATACAACATGATTCTATACATAGAGAATTCTAAAGACGCTACCAGAAAACTACCAGAGCTAATCAATGAATTTGGCAAAGTAGCAGGAAACATTAATGCCAGAAATTCCTTGCATACTTATACACTAATGATGAAAAATCTGAAAGACAAATTAAGGAAACACCTTTACCATTGCAACAGAAAGAATAAAATACCTAGGAATAAACCTACCTAAGGAGACAAAAGACCTGTATGCAGAAAACTATAAGACACTGATGAAGGAAATTAAAGATGTTACAAACAGACGGAGAGATAATACCATGTTCTTGGATTGGAAGAATCAACATTGTGAAAATGACTATACTACCTAAAGCAATCTACAGATTCAATGCAATCCCTATCAAATTACCAATGGCATTTTTAACAGAACTAGAAAAAAAATTTCACAATTTGTATGGAAACACAAAAGACCCTGACAGCCAAAGCAATCTTGAGAAAGAAAAACAGAGCTGGAGGTATCAGGTTCCCTGACTTCAGACTATACTACAAAGATACAGTAATCAAGACAGTATGGTACTGGCACAAAAAGAGAAATATACATCAGTGGAACAGGATAGAAAGCTCAGAGATAAACCCACGCACATATGGTCACCTTATTTTTGATAAAGTAGGCAAGAATATACAATGGAGGTAAGACAGCCTATTCAATAAGTGGTGCTGGGAAAACTGGACAGCTACATGTAAAAGAATGAAATTAGAACACTCCCTAACAGAAACACAAAAATAAACTCAAAATGGATTAAAGACCTAAATGTAAGGCCAGACACCATCAAACTCTTAAAGGAAAACACAGACAGAACACTCTATGACCTAAATCACAGCAAGATCCTTTTTGACCCACGTCCTAGAGAAATGGAAATAAAAACAAAAATAAACAAATGGGACCTAATGAAACTTAAAAGCTTTTGCACAGCAAAGGAAACCATAAACAAGACAAAAAGGAAACCCTCAGAATGGGAGAAAATATTTGCAAATGAAGCAACTGACAAAGGATTAATCTCCAAAACATACAAGCAACTCATGCAGCTCAATATCAAAAGAACAAACAACCCAATCCAAAAATGGGCAGAAGACCTAAATAGACATTTCTCCAAAGAAGATATACAGATTGCCAACAAACACATGAAAGGATGCTCAATATCACTAATCATTAGAGAAATGTAAATCAAAACTGCAATGAGATATCATCTCACACCGGTCAGAATGGCTATCATCAAAAAATCTACAAACAATAAATGCTGGAGAGGGTGTGAAAAAAAGGGAAACCTCTTGTACTGTTGGTGGGAAAGTAAATTGATACAGCCACTATGGAGAACAGTATAGAGGTTCCATAAGAAACTAAAAATAGAACTATCATATGACCCAGCAATCCCACTACTGGGCATATACCCTGAGAAAACCATAGCTCAAAAAAAGTCATGGGGGGCTTCCCTGGTGGCGCAGTGGTTGAGAGTCTGCCTGCCGATGCAGGGGACGCGGGTTCGTGCCCCGGTCCAGGAAGATCCCACATGCCGCGGAGCAGCTGGGCCCGTGAGCCATGGCTGCTGAGCCTGCGTGCCCGGAGCCTGTGCTCCGCAACGGGAGAGGCCACAACAGTGAGAGGCCCACATACCGCAAAAAAAAAAAGAAAAAAAAAAAAAAAGTCACGGGGCTTCCCTGGTGGCGCAGTGGTTGACAGTCCGCCTGCTGATGCAGGGGACACGGGTTCGTGCCCCAGTCCGGGAGGATCCCACATGCTGTGGAGCGGCTGGGCCCGTGAGCCATGGCTGCTGGGCCTGCGTGTCCGGAACCTGTGCTCTGCAATGGGAGAGGCCACAACAGTGAGAGGCCCGTGAACCGGAAAAAAAAAAAAAGTCACGTACCACAATGTTCATTGCAGCTCTATTTACAATAGCCAGGACATGGAGGCAACCTAAGTGTCCATCAACAGATGAATGGATAAAAAAGATGTGGCACATATATACAATGGAATATTAATAATAAAAAGAAACGAAATTGAGTTATTTGTAGTGAGATGGATGGACCTAGAGACTGTCATACAGAGTGAAGTAAGTCAGAAAGAGAACAAATATTGAATGCTAACACATATATATGGAATCTAAAATTAAAAAAAAACCTTTCTGATGAACCTAGGGTCAGGACAGGAATAAAGATGCAGATGTAGAGAATGGACTTGAGAACACGGGGAGGGGAAGTGTAAGATGGGATGAAATGAGAGATTTACACTGACATATATACACTACCAAATGTAAAATAGATAGCTAGTGGGAAGCAGCCGCATAGCACAGGAGGATCAGCTTGGTGCTTTGTGACCTCCTAGAGGGGTGGGATAGGGAGAGTGGGAAGGAGATGTAGGAGAGAGGGGATATAGGAATATATGTATACATATAGCTGATTCACTTTGTTATACAACAGCAACTAACACAACATTGTAAAGCAATTGTACTCCAATAAAGATGGTTAAAAAAATGCAATACAAGCAATGATAACAAAATCATTAACTAATAAAGTGAAGATATAAAGATGGAAGTTTTTTGTATGCCAAGGCATCATTAAAAAATCAAGTAGGGGCCAGATCAAGATGGTAGAGTAGGAAGATCCTGAGTACACCTCCATCCCAAGACACACCAAAACTACAACTACATATAGAACAACTATTTCTGAAAATGACCTGAAGACTAGCAGAAAAGATTTTTCTACAACTAAGGATATAAAGAAAAGGCCACATTGAGACAGGTAGGAGGGGAAGAAATGTGGTCTAGTCAGAGCACACCTTCCTGGTACAGTGACCCACAAGTGGGAGGGATATAACAACTGTGGATGTCCCTCCTCAGGACTGAAGTATCCAATTCCAATCCCCACATAGAGCTCCCCAGCCCAGGGGATCTACACCAAGAAGGTTAGCTCCCATAATGTGTGACTTTGAAAACAAGTGGGGTTTATATCTGGGAGAGCCAGAGGACTATGGGAAACTGAGACTTCGCTCTTGAAGGGCTCATACACAAACACACTCACTCCAAGTCCTAGGGCAGAGGCAGTAGCTTGAAAAGTATCTGTGTCATATGAAAAGGAGATTCATTGACTAAGTTATGGCTTGTGCTAGAGGTGCAGGGATCTAGCAGAACTTTCTCCAGGGAGGGAAGCACTGGCAGGTGACATTTTTCTTACTATCCTTCCACTTAGCTGGCCCATTTCTAGTGGGCACCACTGATATCACTCTCCATCAACCTAGCAAACACAGTGAGTCCCACCCCAGTGTTCCCCTGAGGACCAGCCCTGCCCGTGCCCAACCTACGCACCATAGCTGGCCCCTTCAAAGCAGCTCCCACCCTACCCCAAGAGGTGGCCCAAGCCAGCACTGGTGTTCCTCTGAAGTGGCTCTTGATCTGGGGGACCAGCACAGCAACATACACACAATAATTGTGGCCATGCCTCAGAGCCAGTTGAGCTGGGGGCCACACTCACTCACCAGGGCATCTGCAGTAATCATGGCCCAACCACAACAGGAAGGTACACACAGCCCACACAGGGGATACCCTTGGAGTACCTGGCTCTAGTGATGAGGGGGAGTTTTTTCACTGGGCACCATTCGACGCTGTCTACATAACGCTACTCCTTCAGGAATGGGAGGTGTAGATGATACACCTAATACATATAAACAAAAACAGAAAATTAGGCAAAATGAGAATGCAAAGGAATACTTCCCAAATGAAATAAGAAAAATCCTCAGAAAAAGAAGTTAACAAAATGGAAATAAGATATTTACCAGACAAAGAATTCAAAGTAATAGTCATCAAGATACTCACTGAATTTAGGAGAAGAATGAACTCAGTGAGAACATCAACAAACAGAAAATATTTTAAAAAATAACCAATCAGAACTGAATAACTGAAATGAAAAGTCAGCTAGAGGGAATCAAGAGCAGATTAAAGGATGCAGAACAGATCAGTAATCTGGAAGACAGGGTGGTGGAAATCACATGATCAGAAGAGAAAAAAGGAAAAAAAAAACTTTAATGAGAATAGTTTAAGGGACCTCTGGGACATCCTCAAGAATTCTAACATATGCATCATATAGGTCCCAGGAGGAGAAGAGAGAGAGAGAAAGGGACCGAAAACTCTTTAAAGAAATAATGGCTGAAAACTTCCCTAACCTGGCAAAAGAAACAGACAGCTAAGTCCAACAAGCACAAAGTCCCAAACAAGATGAACTCAAAGAGATAGACACATTATAATTAAAATGTCAAAAGTTAAAGAGAGAATCTTAAAAGCAGCAAGAGAAAATCAAATAGTCATGTAAAGGGGAACCTCCCTAAGACTCTCAGCTGATTTTTCAGCAGAAACTTTACAGGCCAGAAGGGACTGGCACAATATATTCAAACTACTGAAAGGAAAAATTTACAACCAAGAATACTGTACCTGGCAAGATTACAATTCAGGATTGAAGGAGAGATAGAGTTTCCTAGAGAAGCAAAAGCTAAAGGAGTTCAGCACCACTAACCCAGCCTTATAAGAAATGTTAAAGGGACTTATTAAAAGGGAAAAAAAAGACCATATCTAGAAACAAGAAAATTATGAAAGAGAAAAATCTCACTGATAAAGGCAAACATATAGTAAAGGTAGTGTATCAACTACCTATAAATCAAGTATGCAGGTTGAAAGACTTTTATACATGTATTTGTATCTAAAATAGTTAAGCAATACACAAAATAATAAATATAAAATATGTCAAGGGAATATAGTCAGTATTTTATAATAACTATAAATGGAGTATAACCTTTAAAAATTGTCATTCACTGTTGTACACCTGTAACTTATATAATATTGTACATCAACTATACTTAAATTTGAATTAAAAATATAATGTCAAAAACATAAAAGGTAGTAAGGAGAGTAAAAATGTACTGCTTTTAGAATGCACTCCAACTTAAGGAACCATTAGCTTAAAATAGACTACTATATAAATATGTTGTTTTATATGAACCTCATGGTAACCACAAAACAAAAACCTATTAACAGATACACAAAAATAAAGAGAAAGGAATACAAACATACACTAAAGAAAATCATCAAATCACAGTGGAAGAGAACAAGTGAAGAAAGGAACAGAGAACTACAAAACCATCCAAAAAACAATTAACAAAACTGTGATAACTACCTACCTATCAATAATCACCTTAAGTATAAATGGACTAAATATTTCAATCAAAAGACATAGGGCAGCGAGTGCATTAAAAAAAAAAAAGACCCATATATATCCTGCATACATGAGACTCACCACAGATCTAAAGAAAAACACAGGGTAAAATGAAGTGATAGAAAAAGATATCCCATGAAAATGGAAATTTTTAAAAAGCTGGGGTAATAATAGACAAAATAAACTTTTAAAAAAGACTAACAAGAGACAAAGAAGAACATCACATAGAAATAAAGGGATCGATCCAGCAAGAGGATGTAACACTTGTAAATATCTACGCACCCAACATAGGAGCACGTACATACATAAAGCAAATATTAACAGACATAAAGGGAGATATGGACAGGATATAAAACTCGTAAGGGATTTTAACACCATGCTTAAATCAGTGGATAAATCATCCAAACAGAAAATCAGTTTAAAAAAATTGGCCTCATGGCACATTAGACATGATAGACTTAATAGATATATAGAGAACAATCCACCCCCAACGATCAGAATACTGTAAGTCCCCTACACACGAATGAGTTTCATTCCAAGAGTGTGGTTGTAAGACCAATGTGATCATAAGTGCAACAAAGTTAGCCTAGGTACCCAACTAACACAATCAGCTATATAGTACTGTACTGTACTGTAATAGGTTTATAATACTTTTTGCACAAATAATACATAAAAAACAAGTGAACACAAAAAATAAAGAGAACAATTTTAATCTTACAGTACAGTACCTTGAAATGTACAGTAGTACTGTACAACAACTGGCATACAGGCACTGGGATAAAGTGAACAGGCAAGACGTGTTACTGGAGGAGAGAGAGGAGGTGGGAGATAGTAGAGCTGAAGGATCCTCAGCAATAGGAGACAGGGCAAGCTGCAATTTCACTCATGCCTGACATTGATGGCGAAAGTTCTCATTCCTTGCTGGATTCAATTCTATCTACCCTCTTGAAAAAACGATCCAGTGATGTCTGGGTAGTAGCTCTTTTTTTCTCATCATAGATGACATGGTAGCACTGGATTGCATTCTGAATGGCTGCTGCAACCTTTGTGTCCCATTCTATGTTCATGTCCTGTGCCTCAAAAACTAACAGTGCCTCCTCAAATAAAGAAAATCCCCTTGCCATTTCCTGCATCATGAATCTCTTCAGTTACTTCTTCTTCCTCTTGTCTCTCTTTGTCCTTTCTCTGGGCCTCCAATTCCATCAGGTCTTCATTTGGAAGCTCCTTGTGTTGCATAGCAAGGAGTTCAATGAAGTCGTCCTCTTGCAGATCTAGCTCCAGCTTCTCACTGAGGGTGACTAAGTTGCTGAAGACCTCTTTAGGCTCCTCATCCACCTTCTCAAATCCACGAAAATCATGAACAAACTTCAGGCAAAGGTTCTTCCAAATTCCATTCATGGTGAAAGCTATAACCTCACACCAAGCAAAGTCATGGCCTTGTAGATGTTATAGTCCTTCCAAAATTGTTGCAAGGTTGTTCCTGATTCATCACTTGCCTTTATTTCCTGACAAAAAATATGAGATAAATAATATTTCTTGAAAGTCTCTATAACTCTCTGGTCCGTAGGTTGGATGAGTGACATAGTAATTGGTGGCAGATGCACTACTTTGACATTGGGATGAAAGTCGTCCATGAATGGGGGGTGGTCCGGAGCACTGTCAAGCAGTAAAAGAATGATGAATGGGACATCCTTCTCCAAGCAACATTTCTTTACCTCTGGGATAAAGTGGTGGAAAAACCAGTCCTGGAAAATGGCCTGTGTAACCCAGGCTTTGGGGTTACTCTTCCACACAACAGGAAGAGAGCCCTTGGCTGTGTTTTTAAGGGCTCTTGGGTTCTCTGAATGATAAACTAAGAGAGGCTTCAGCTTCATATCACCAGAAGCATTGCCACCAAACAACAGAGTTAGCCTATCCTTTACTGCTTTATAGTCTGGCATCAACTTTTCCTCCTTACTGATGTAACTTCAGTCTGGCATCCTCTGCCAGTACAGTCCTGTCTCATCCACATTAAAAACCTGCTCAGGTAAACAGGCACCTTCATCAATTTCTCAAAACGTTTCAGGAAATTCCCGGGCAGCACTCACTGCCTCGCCACTTACTTTTATGTTGTGAAGGTTGGCTCTAGCCTTGAACCAATGAAACGAGCCACAGCTGGCATTAAAAGTTGTGCCCTCTGATTCTTCACTGTGTTTCTTCTTCAAGTCTTCATAAAGGTTTTTAGCTTTCTCTTGAATCAGCATTAAGCTGAGTGGGACTCAATGCTGATGATGCTGATCCTGCATCCACACACTGAGAAGTTTCTCCATCTCCTCCATCACTTTTCCACTCTTCTTCAGTGTTATTGTCAGCATCATTGGCACAGCAGACTTCACGTCTTCCATGATCTTGTCCTTGTTCTTTAGAATCGTGCCTATAGTTGAATGATTCTTGTTATAAGAACGAGTGATGTCTACCATCTTTTTGCCTTACTCCTCTCTCTCAATTATTTTCACTTTTGTCTCCACTGTTATCACTTGGTGCTTCTTAGCAGTACCAGCTACATCACTGCTGCTTTTATGCTTGCTTCCAGACATCCTGGGCTTGAAATAAAGATACTGTACTACTGTACTCTATACAGTACTGTACAGTAAAATATACAAAAGCACAACCACTTGTAGAGGATGCACTCACGTGACAATGTATGCTAGACACGTGAACTAGTTTACATGACTGGACATGCAAACACACGTTTGCCTCTTTGAAAGTTCACAACTTGAAGATTCGTATGTAGGGGGCCTACTGTATACATTTTTTTCAAGAGCAGATGGAATATTTTCCATGATAGATCACATGTTAGGCCATAAAACAAGTACCAATACATTAAAGAAGAATGAAATCATATCAAGCATCTTTTCTGACCACAACAGTATAAAAGTAGAAATCAATTACAAGGATAAAACTGGAAAAAACACGAACACGTGGAAGCTAAACTACATGCTCCTGGACAACCAATAGGTGAATGAAGAGATTAAAAAGGAAATTAAAAAATACCTTGAAACAAATGAAAATGAAAACACAGCTCTCAAAAATCAGTGGTATACAGCAAAAGCAGTTCTAAGAGGGAAGTTCATACCTACCCTCAGGAAATAAGAAAAATATCAAATAAACAGTTTAACCTTAAACCTTAAGGAACTAGAAAAAGAAGAAACAAAGCCTAACATTAATAGAAGGAATAAAATAATAAAGATCAGAGCAAAAATAATGAAATAGATACTGGAAAAAAAAGAAAGGAGCAATGAAACTAAGAGCTGGTTCTTTGAAAATATTTTTTAAAAAACTGATAAACCTTTAGCCAGACTCATCAAGAAAGATGACTAGATAAGTAAAATTAGGTAAAAAAGAGGATAAGTTGAAACCAACATCATAGAAATACAAATGATCATAACAGAAAACTATGAACAGTTATGTGCCAACAAATTGGACAAGCTATAACTAAAAAATGGATAAATTCCTAGAAACATACAATCTTCCAAAACAGATTCAGGAAGAAATAGAAAATCTGAATAAACCAATCACTAGTAATGAAATGAATTCAGCAGTCAAAAAACTCCCAACAAATAAAAGTTCAGAACCAGAAGTCTTTACAGGTGAATTCTTCCAAACCTTTAGAGTTAATACCTATTCTTATCAAACTATTCCAAAAAGTTGAAGATAAAGGAATGCTTCCAAACACGTTCTACATGCCATCATTACCCTGATAAGACACTAGAACCAGAAAAGACACTAGGAAAAAAAAAAGAAAATTATAGGTCATTATACCTGATTAATATAGATGCAAAAATTCTTAGCAAAATTTTAGCAAACTGAATTCAATAATACATTAAAAGGATCATATACCATGATCAAGTGGAATAGATTCTAGGAATGTAAGGATGGCTCAGTATTCACAAATCAATCAACATGATACACCACATTAACAAAACAAAGAATAAAAATCATGATCATCTCAATAGATGCAGAAAGTTCGTTTGACCAAAATCAACATCCATTTATGTTAAAAAATCTCAATAAAGTGGGTATAGAGGAAATTTGCCTCAACATAATAAAGGCCATATATGACAAATCCACAGCTAACATCACATTCAGCTGAAAGCTTTTCCTCTAAGAAAAGTAATAATAAGACGAGGTAATAAGACGAGGTAATAATAAGACGAGGATGCCCACTATTGACATTTTTATTCAACCCAGTATTGGAAATCCTAGGCATAGCAATTAAGCAGGAAAAAGAGATAAAAGACATCCAAATTAAAAGGGAAGAAGTAAAACTGCCACTATTTGCAGATAATATAATTCTATGTATAGAGAACCCTGTAGGCTCCAACAAACTATTAGAACTGATAAATGTATTCAGTAAAATTTCAGGATATAAAATTAATATACAGAAATCTGTTGTGTTTCTGTATAATAATGACAAACTCTCAGAAAGAGAAATTAAGAAAACAATCCCCTGTACAAATGCATCAAAAAGATTATAATACCTAGGTGTAAAGAGGTAAAGACTTGTATTCTGAAAACTGTAAGACATTGATGAAATAGATTGAAAATGACACAAACAAATGGAAAGATATACTATGCTCATGGATTGGAAGAATTAATGTTGTTAAAGTGTTCATGCTACCCAATGCGATCTACAAATTCAATGCAATCTCTACCTACATACTTATGGCATTTTTCCTGAACTTAACAAATAATCCTAAAATTTGTGTAGAACACAAAAGACCCCAAATATCCAAAGCAATATTAAGAAAGAAGATTAAAACTGGAGGTATCACACGCCCTGATTTCAAACTATACTATAAAGCTATAGTAATCAAAACTGTATGGTACTGGCACAAAAATAGATACATAGACCAATGGAACAGAAATAAACCAATGCTTGTATGATCAATTAATTTATGATAAAGGAGGCAAGAATATACAGTGGGTAAAAGACAGTCTCTTCAATAAATAATGTTGGGAAAACTGAACAGCTACATGCAAAACAATGAAACTGGACCACTGTCTTATACCATACTGAGAAAAAAAAAAAGAAAAACCTCAAAACAGATTAAGATCTAAATGTAAGACCTGAAATTATAAAATTTCTAGGAAAAAACCTAGTCAGTACCCTCTTTGACATCAGTCTTAGCAATATTTTGGGGCAATCCATCTCCTCAGGCAAGGGCAACAAAAGCAAAAATAAACAAATGGGACTACATCAAACTAAAAAGCTTTTGTACAGTGAAGGAAACTGTCAGCAAAATGAAAAGGCAATCAACTGAGTTAGAGAAGATATTTGCAAATGATATATTAAATAAGGGGTTAATATCAAAAAATATAAAAAGAGGTCACATAACTCATTATCAAAAACTGCTATTAAAAAATGGGCAGAGGGGCTTCCCTGGTGGCGCAGTGGTTGAGAGTCCGCCTGCCGATGCAGGGGATGCGGGTTCGTGCCCTGGTCCGGAAAGATCCCACATGCCGCGGAGTGTCTGGGCCTGTGAGCCATGGCCGCTGAGCCTGTGCGTCCAGAGCCTGTGCTCCGCAACGGGAGAGGCCACAACAGTGAGAGGCCCGTGTACCGCAAAAAAAAAAAAAAAAAAAAAAAAAAAATTTAGCAGAGGACCCGAATAGACATTTTCCAAAGAAGACATACAGATGGACAACCAACACATGAGTAGATGCTCAGCATCGCTAATCATCAGGGAAATGCAAATAAAACCATAATGAAATATCACCTCACATCTGTTAGAATAATAATAAAAAACAAGTGTTGGTGAGAATGTGGAGAAAAAGAGAACACTTGTGCCTGTTGGTGGGAATGTGTAAATTGGTGCAGCCACTATGGAGAACAGTATATAGGTTCCTCAAAAAAGTAAAATGAGAACTAGCATATGATCCAGCAATTCTACTTCTGGGTATTTACCTGAAGAAAACAAAAGCACTAATTCAAAAGATATATACACTCCTATATTCACTGCAGCATTATTTACAATAGCTAGGATATGGAAACAACCTAAGTGTCCATTAATAGATGAATGGATACAGAAGATATTGCATACATATATATATGTGTGCGTATATATAATGGATTATTACTCAGCCATAAAAAAGAATGAAATCTTGCCATTTGCACAACATAGATGGACCCAGAGGGATTATGCTAGGTGAAATAAGTCAGACAGAGAAAGCCAAATAACATATGATTTCACTCATATGTATAATCTGAAAAATAAAGCAAACAAAACTAAACAGAAACAGACTCATAGATACAGAGAACAAACTGGTGGTGGTCAAAAAGGATGGTGGTGGGGGATTAGAGGAAATAGGTGAAGGGTATTAAGAGACACACACTTCCACTTATAAAAAATAAATCACCAGCACATAATGTACAACACAGGAAACACAGTCAATAAAATTGTGATAACTTTGTATGGTAACAGATGGTTACTACACTTATCAGGGTGATCGATTTGTAATAAAGATAAATGTCAAATCACTGTGTTGTACACCTGAAATTAATATTGTATGTGAACTATATACTTCAGTAAAAAAATAAAAATTTTAATAAATAAATAAAAATAGCCAATAAAGCACTAAAAAATAACTTTGTACAAATATTATGAAAGTTTGATTTAAAAAGATTGCCAAAATGAGGAGAAAAGCACTAAAACCAAGGAGAAAAGCACTAAATCCAAGTAGAAAACCAGGTAATTTCATTAAAAATTAGTAGCAGAAGAAATGTAAACACCCTATCAGTATATAAAAACATCTAGCTTAGTAATTTAAAATATTGAAATATAAACAATAAAATACTTCTTACAAATTTTTTAATATAAAGAATAAGCAAAGATTTTCTTTTTAGCTGATGATTAATGAGGGGAAAACCTAACTTGAAATGTAAATATTCAAAAAATGCTGGTAAAAATTGACACTAGTACAAGTTTTCTAAAAGCAATTTGGCAATAATCAACAAGGATCCTTAAGAACATTCCTACTTGGGGTCTCAATGACTCTAATTCTAGAAATCTATACAAAGGAAATAATCTGAAATGTGGATAAATGTATTTTATAACACATAAGCCCAGAGATATAGTATTGGTTTTAAAAGCATCTTGCTTATGTAAAATGCAATACTATAAATCATTTCAAATATTTTGGAAGTATATTCAATAACTGGGAAAACCATCTACAATATATATATATATATTTTTTTTGCGGTACGTGGGCCTCTCACCGTTGCGGCCTCCCCCGTTGCGGAGCACAGGCTCTGGACGCGCAGGCTCAGCGGCCATGGCTTACGGGCCCAGCCGCTCCGTGGAACGTGGGATCCTCCCGGACCGGGGCACAAACCCGTGTCCCCTGCATTGGCACGCAGACTCTCAACCATTGCGCCACCAGGGAAGCCCCCATCTAAAATATTTTTAGTAAAGAAAAGGAAGCTACAGGAGAGCATGTATGGTGTGAACTCATATTTGTCATAAAATCAAACTATAGCCACTCTAAACAGGTGGTAGTAATTCTTAATTCTCTTTCTCTCACTGTCTTTATTTTGTTTCCTAAATCACCACTTATTATCTTTGCAGTACAAAGTTAAGAAGGTATAAAGAATTAAGTTTCTAAAGAAAGTTTAACATGACAAAATGCTCTTCATAAAGTAACTAGTGTCACTCATGGAGTGTATAGGTTCATGTATGTATGAGTGTGTGTGATTGGAATAAGATATATTCAAAATGCTAATACATT
This sequence comes from Delphinus delphis, assembly GCF_949987515.2. Taxonomy (NCBI): domain Eukaryota; kingdom Metazoa; phylum Chordata; class Mammalia; order Artiodactyla; family Delphinidae; genus Delphinus; species Delphinus delphis. The sequence goes on along the minus strand of NC_082694.2, from coordinate 46,715,416 downwards.
TTCTATGTGATAATTTAATTTTTACTTTTCTAAACAATCAGAATTCCACTCCATGCTTTTGTAAATGAGAAAATAAGGTATTACGTGATTCTTTTTGAATAAATACATAGGAACTTTCATAAATACAAACAAATTCCAAAGTTAAAGAAAAACTAAATGAATAATTAATATAGTGAAAAAATAAGCTCACAGATCAGGAGCCAAAAATTGGTGACAGCTGAAATCTAACAGGTAAAGTCAGCTCTGAGGCTGGTTTTCACCATATGGCATTTGCTAAATCCTTGCTTTTGTTTTGATGTGTATTTTTGAAGGAGAATGAGGGATAAGAGAAAACCTAACACCTACCCAATGCTGACAACCTAATAAGATCCCCTGCAAAATCCTAGCTCCAGGGCTACATCCACAGGGTAAAGATAAACTAGAAATAAACCTGCTCCAGAACAAAAAAAACAAGAACATTTTCACCTTTCCACCCACATAAATAAGGGTAGTACGTATTTAAGCAGAGCATACATTGCCATGCTGATATGCAGCTACTATATTTTGTCCATTATGAACAGGTACCTTTCTAAAAAGTTGATCATCAAGATTTATAGTTACACAATAATCAATCTGCCAGGATTGTACAGTGCATGGTTTGATGGCCCAGAGGAAAGTAGTTCCTGGAAATTTCTTTCTAAATTACATCCTTTGAATAGATGCAACCTGAAAAATAGGAGTCAACTGATACTGGCAGATTACTAGAGCTCTACTCGGTCATCAAAAATTGGTCCAGTACGTGATCATAGTGTATGGCCAAAATGTCTCCCAGCGTGATACCCCTCAGGCTTTTCGGCTTCCATTTGACCTTGTCAGGTTCCAGAAAACTGGCAGTCTTGCACTTGTGGCTTCACCCTTTCAGGTGTCTGGTATAACTGTGCTAAGAGACAGTGTCATTCTCTTTCTCTGAGCCTGTTTCAAGGCACCAATGTCATGGATTTCCCTCTCTGCATAAGCTTTACTCTCAGCTACTGTATCTCCCTCTCTCTTTTGACTGATTTTAACCCAAACCTTCCCACTTTTGGAAGGAATGTTAGGTTCAGCCAGTGTGCTTGCCCAAATTGCTGACAGTAATAGCAGTCTAGCAACTACCTCCCTGTCAGTCCATTCTCATGCAGATAGTTCAGGGTTATATAGGTTCAGAATTAATGGGCTATCCCAACCACTAGACAACACAGCTACATTCACTGTTGATCTTAATTTTTCCAGATGGGGTGAAGGCCCTTAAAAATCCTGGTATAAAGGTTAAAAGGTATGGTTACATTTTCTTCTTAGGGGTCATTCCACTTCCCAGCACCCACAGTTGTAGCCCTGGTCCCAAGACCACTGCAGTAAGCAGGAGAAAAAGAAAGCTGAGGTGACATTGGGAAGGATTATATAGTCATACCAGCATCTTACTCCACACCCTCTTTTTCGGATCCCCTAGAAAAGCAGAGAAGCTCTCCCTTGGGGCCCCTTATGTTGTCTGTGATCACACACTTGTGAAGGCATGTAAACCAGTCTTTTATACCTTGATCTCTTCATAGTTTAGACAACTGTTTCCAGTGTCTGTTCCAATTCTCTATCAAGCCATTTATTTGGGGATGATATGCAATGTGATATGTCCATTTGATGTGATAACCCTTTGCCCATTGTTGGACACTCTGAACTGTAAATGTATTACTTCATCTGAAGAAATGTAACTTGGTAGTCCAAATTAGTACTGTATCTTCTGTTCCAGGTTTTTTACAGTGTTCTGAGCATTTGCATCAACCATTGGGGAGGCAAGACCTAGTCCAGAATAAGTGTCTATTTCTGTTAGAGTCCATTTATAGCCTCCTGGGGCTACTGGTAGTTGTCTGATATAATCTCCTTGCCAGCTTTGTGTGAGGGCCCTTCCCCTGGGGAGTCTTCCCCATAGCCATCTGCAGTTTATCTTTCTTGGTGGCAAACAGGACAGGTCTTGCTGACATTTCATGTCTCAGATGGTGCAACAGGAATATGTCAATGCCCAGCCCATCTCTGCATTGCTGCAGCTCCTCCATTTACTCTCGTTTTATGAACCCAGCTGACCACATCAAGCAAGTACACCAGGTTGTCCACATGCTAGTTCCAATCAACTATTTTTTAAAATAAATTTATTTATTTATTTTTGGCTGCGTTGGGTCTTCATTGCTGCTTGTGGACTTTCTCTAGTTGCAGTGAGCACGGGGCTACTCTTCATTGCAGTGTGCTGGCTTCTCATTGCAGTGGCTTCTCTTGTTGCAGAGCATGGGCTCTAGGCACACGGGCTTCAGAAGTTGTGGCACATGGGCTCAGTAGTTGTGGCTTACGGGCTCTAGAATGCAGGCTCAGTAGTTGTGGCACACAGCCTTAGTTTCTCCGTGGCATGTGAGATCTTCCCAGACCGGGGCTTGAACCCATGTCCCCTGCATTGGCAGGTGGATTCTTAACCATTGTGCCAGCAGGGAAGTCCCAATCAACTTCTGATCCTGGTTCTTTTGATGGGCATCAACATGCCCTATTGTTACCAGAAAGTAGGTTCTTGTCTCCTCAAGAGCAAGAATTCAGAGATGAGACAGGAAGGTCAAGAAAGCAAAGCGAGGATTTATTAAATGATAGTATTCTCTCAAGAGGAAAGTAGGCAGACTTAGGTGAGTAGATGCCCTGGGTTTCTTTGGCAAGCTGGTTATATGGGACTTGAAAATAAATGGGTGGAATATTCATTGAGGAGGGAGGGATTTGGGGTTATATTTCCTGATTTTCATCCCAGCTCCACCTTCCCGAGGGGAGGAGGGTGGTGTCCGCCTCTAGGACCCCTGTCACCTCAAGATATATGACTTCCTGTCAGTCCAGAGGTTCCTGCTTTTCTTTTTCTGCCCAAGAAACCCCATTGTTCACAAGATGTATGGCTTCCTGCCATTTGGCCTTTGTCCCCCTTTCTCTGCTCATATCTAGCTATCTGCCTGCTCTAATACTACATTAATGTGCCAAATAATTTCTTATAGTGATATCAATAGGTCCATGCCCCATACAAGTATTTCCTTTAACAGTACAGTCCTCTACTGCCCATCTGCCTGACTCAATGGCAGGGCCACTGCTCATGACACTATATATACCCAAACATTGGGGTTCTTCTGACCGTTTAACTATTCTATCACTACAAACAAATGGCATGCAGTTGAGTCAACTGAGCTGATTTTTTGCAACCTTTATCAATCAGGGTTTTCCAGGAGTTGCTCATGGAGCAGTGGACTTTCAAAGCGTGTAGTTGGAACTACTATCCATAAACCAAGCAGCTTCCTTTCGATCAGTTGAGATCTGTTCATAGGGCACCACTCATATGGCAATAGGATAAGGCAACAACTCAGATGTTCCAAGTCAGTCCTAGAAGAAAAGAAGCTATCTGCTCATGAATACGGTAAGTATCTCCTTACATTCCTCAGGTAGCATGTTCCTATATAAACCATTTCCATTACATTATAGAATTCTTCTGGACACTGACTTCCTCATTAGAGTGTTTCTCTGATATTACAACCAGGACATTATAGGTATTTTAGGTTTCAGGGTCTATTTTATGCTCTTCAGTAACAGGGTTAGTTTCTATTAATGTCCAATAACAAGTCAATAATTGTCTCTGAAATGGCTTGTACCATACCACCACATATGGAAATTTTCTGGTACAAACCCCAGCTGTTGCTGTGAAGTGGCACTCATGGGATTTTGCCATAACCTCCAATTTACGTAGGTTATAAATTCTTCCAAAACTGTACCTGAGTACTGATCATAAAAGTACAGAGGCATCGGCTGAGACACTGCTTTTTGAAATTCTGATAGACCCTGGTGTTATTTAGGTTCCCATTCAAATAACTGCCTCCTTTCAGGCAGTTTTATGGATAGGAGCTAACAATATTCCTAACTGTGGAATATACATCCTACAAAATCCAAACAACCTGACCATGTACTGTTTTTCTCACTTAGTTTTAGAGGTAGGAAATACAACGATTTACTTTTAGCTGCCTGTGGAACATCATGGATGTCTCCTCCCCAGGTTATTCCTAATAATTTCACCATCTGAGTGGGTCCTTAGATCTTTCCTGGATTTATCAAGCAGCCTCTGTTATTCATGTGTGTCACCATAAAATTTGTCTGTTCTAGCTTATTCTTTAGTTTATGATATTATCATATCATCGACATAGTATATTACCACACTTGGGACATGCCTCAAATGCAAATCCCTTCTAACAAAATTATGCCAGTAAATTGGTGACTCCAAATAACCCTATGGCAATATAATAAAGGTAAACTGGATTTCATCCCAGGTGAAGGCAAACTGGTTGGCTCTTCTGTAAGATCAGGTTGGAGCAAAAGCCTTTGTAAGATCAGTCATTAAGTACCAGTCTCCTTTACCTTGTATTTTTTTATACTTTTGAAACCATACCAGGGACTGCTGATGCTACAGTGAATACTCTTTCACTCAAGCCTTGATAATCTACTTCTTGTCTCCATGAGCCATCTGCATTTTGTATGGATCACATATGGCAAATGTACAGAAAAGTTAATGGTACCAGTACTCCCATTTCTAACATGTCACTAATTAAAGTGATAATCTCTTTTTATCCACCAGTTATTTAATATTGATTTAAATTAATAACCTGTATGGGATATACTATAAATTCTCATTTAGCATGTCCAATTAATACTACCCTGAAGGACAAACTTATATGCCTACTGTTTTATAATATTAAGTAGAAGTATTCTCCAGTCAGACATAATATCCATTCAAATAATACATTTAGGTAAAGGAGACATGACTATGTCACATAAAGTCTCTTCAAACGTTCTAATTTTCACCCAAGCTTTTACCTTAATCCCACTGACAACTGCATCTCTATATCATCTCATTATAATTGTAGTCCCTGTTGGGACTTTACCAATAGGTTTTGGAATCAAAGTGCATTGAACTTCCATGTCAAGGAGCTCCAGGTAGCATTCTCTCCAACTCCCTGTCCATTTTCCAGTTTGCCCACACATGTGCATATGGTGTTAGGCCCCCAGCCAAGGGTCAGGCCAAGAGACCCTGGTGCTTTCATCTATCCTCAACCTCATTAATTTTTAGATTATCACCCCCTGGTAATTTGAGGTCACATTTGTCATTGTGATCTTTGTCTTCTGGTTTTTTAAACATCTCCAAACTAGGGTAAATAGAAAAGATTTGTTTAGAGCTCTTCAATGTTGGGGGACCAGGAGTGGCTCCCATCTGTTTATCAAATCTCTGAAGACTTTTGTTTTGAACCTTTCAATGCCCTTTTATTCATCCAATTCCTTAGTAAGTATTTAAAAACCTTCAACTTGCTGTGATGGATCCCTTGACTATTATTTCCTTTGTCTTTCCTCATACACATCAAATCGTTCTAATTTTCTTAGAATCTTTGAGTCTCAGAAGGGGAAGCTGAGACAACAAATCTAATATGGCTTTTTTGATCTTTCCGTGACTTTACAGCAGGTGACATGGAGTGCCCATGCAGAAAGGATCCACTTAATCACAGTATTTACCATAATATGGTTAAAGAGAATATTAAATGGATGTACTTCCTAATAATTATAAGATTATTCCAGCACGCCTTTCATATGCAGCGTATCAGCCACTTTAGCTGGGGAGTTCCACTTGTCATGTGAAGGAGGGAAAGGACAATTCCCCTTCTCAGGATAAACGAACTTTATAGTGTCTTTTCTCCAGTCCACCAGGCCAGTTGTCCCTTCAGGAAGAAACCTGTTGTATGTTTGGATAATGTACAGTAGCCAGTTCTGATTGTTCAACAGCAAGCTACGGGTCCGGCATCAACCCAAACACATTCCTCCACTCCACTGCATTCAAAATAAGAAGATTGCTTCAAAGTTAGTCACCCTCATAATTTACTTTAGTAAAAGTTCTTCAGGAAGCTGATCATATTAATCCACAAAATCAGACAACCCTTTCACAATATCCCCCAGTTTCAGAAGTTTCTTGGTTTTGTAAAGACATACACAGCTACCCCTGCCACCTGAACTACCTTCTTAATGACCATAGATACTAGTTTTTTTTTCTATAATACATTTTCCTATTGGTAACAGACCTGAAATTAGTGGTCATAGCTCAGGAAAGCCAAAATCTAATGCCAGGACCCACGCCAACCCTGTCCTTTATTTTCATTTTATCTACTACAGAAAAAAATAACCAACAATTTCATATTTGGCTTGTTTCTCATTATTTTGTGTTTTTGTATGTATCCAGTGAGCCAACTCCTCAAGAAATAGATCTATCATTTCTAAATTCCATTGATAATTTTTACCTAGAGTAACTAATCACATCACACCTGCTGTCCTACACCATAGGAGATGTGGTAGCCACTTAGGTTTCAAAGGTTTGTCATCCTCCATTCCCATCATCCTTCCTTTTCCCAATGTTTTCACCATATTTCAGTGAGTCAGTGTCATTCTAGTAAACTCCACTTCAGAAGTCCACTGTGACCCCAAGACCATCCTCATGTTCAATGATTAGCTAGGACTCACAGGACTCAGAAAAATTGTTATACTCATAGTTATGGTTTATTACAGCAAAAGGATACAGACTAAAGTCAGGAAAAGAAAAAGGAACATGGGTGGATGCCAGGAGAATCCAGGTACAAGCTTCCAGATGTACACTCATGGTAGAGTCTCATGGACACAATTCTCCCAGCAAGAATATATAACACATTAAAAGTGTTACCAACCAGGGAAGTCCAAGTGAGGATTGGCATCAGGGTTTTTATTAGAGTCTGTCAGGTAGGCATGCAGTGCTCATATGACTGACCTTAGATACTCAGACTCCAGACCCCCAGATCAAAAATAGGCATTCACCGTAAATCATATTTTTAGCATTAATTCTCTGATTGAAATGGTACCAAATGACCCAAGGCCTCAAGCACACAAAATACTCTTATCAGGCAGAATATTCCAAGGGCTCATGACTCATTTCCCAGGTGCTGGCCAAGAGCTAGTCCTAAAGACATGTTTTTCTAGGGAATGCACATGGTTTCAGTAGCCTACGCCTACTTTCCTATACAATAACCTTGATATTAAAAATAGGATATAGCAATGCTTAGCACCAGCTAGAAAGAGTTCCTCTCACCAGGAAAGGAAGAACAGGGTGAGTGACCAAGTTTCCCAACCTTTCAGGGCACCACAAAAAGGTTCCTTTGGATTTCACCTCACCCAGACTGGCAAAGCTGAAATGTATAGAAATGTCTAGGAACAAGGAAAAAAAGCAGGGCTACCAATAGCAGCCACACAGTGGGAGTGATGGCAAATCACAATGACCTGCTCTGCAGATAAACCCAACAACTTTCGCCACTGAAGAAGGAAACAGTGGCCATTATAGCTGCCACAGACCCCTTGTAGATTTCACCAGCTTTTGCCTCACAGGTGTTTGCATTTCCTGATGCCAGTTACCTGAGTCCCTGTTCTTTCCCCACTTGCTCCCACCAGAGCCCAAAGACCACATGACAGCTAGTCCAGACCTCTTCAGCTGCTTGAGTGCAAGATACCAGGCTAGACACTCAGGACTGACCCCTACTACCATGCACACACTTAGGACTAGCCCCTTCAGCCATACATTTGCATACTACCAGCCTGATGCCTGCTACAAGCCTCCACTGCCATGCTCATGCCCAGGGTAAGACTGTGCAGCCACATGAGGGAACATCTGATAGCCAGGACCCCCATAGCTGTTTGTGAGCCTAGCCTGGATCAGGCAGTTTTCTATGACTGCATTCACCTGTAGCTAGCCCCCTCCAGCTGTGCACCTGCATGTCTCAGGTCTGACCCCATATCAATTGTCTCTACTTCCATTTGCCTGTGATGAGATCCAGCAGCCACAGTAGTACATCCTGACAACCAGAGCCCACACAGCTATCAGTGCCCGGGCAGTTGGCCTGGCCCTAGCTACCTTCCTTGGCTCCCACCATTAACTGTGTGTCTGCTATCATTCTGGCCATTTCACAGGCACCTATACATGGCCCCTGCAGACAAGCATGTGAACACCTCTCTTAGAGGTGCCACTGAGGACCTCAAAGCCTTGCAGTCATAGAAGATCCCCCACAGTGCTCACCAAGAACCATATGATTGTCAGTGCTTTATCCAGAAAGCCTAAACTACAGAGACATCACACACCCCTTGGGTCCAGTGCTGCCACATGCCTTCAGACTTGGCACCCTGCACCATTAGACCCAGGGTCACAGCATGCTCCAGTGTGCCTCAACCCACAGGTGAAAGTCTTCCCATACCAAAAGGGTCCATAAAGTCTAGAAGAGGTGACTGCTTCTTCAAATGTGCAGACACCTATGCATGGCTACAGGGATCATGAAGTTTCAGGAAAATATGAGTCTTCCAAATGATCACAATAAACTTACAGTAGCTGACCCCAAAGAACTGGAGATTCAGGAACAGTCCAACAAAGTATTCAAAATAATTGTTCTAAAGATGCTCAGAGAGCTGCAGGAGAACACAAAGAAACAAATTTACAATATCAGGAAAACAATAAAAAACAGAAATGAGAAGTTCAACAAAGAAATAGAAAACATAAAAAAGAACCAAACAGAAATTCTGAAGCTGAAGAATACAATGACTGAGCTAAAGAATTCAATAGAAAGCTTCAACAGCATATATAACCAGAAGAAAGAATAAGTGAGCTAGAAGACTGATCAATTGAAATTATCCAATCAGGGGAACAAAAGAGAAAAAAGATGATAAAGAGTGAAGAAAGCCTACATGATCTATGGAATAATATAAGAACCAAGTTATGAATTATTAGAGGTCCAGAAAGAGAAAAGAGGGAAAAGAGCAGAAAGCTTATTAAAGAAATAATGACTGAGAGTTTCCCCAAACTGGGGAGATATTTGGATATCCAAGTTCTTGAAGCTCATATATCACCAAACAATGTCAACTTAAAGATAACCTCTCCACAACACATTATAATAAAACTGTCAAAAAATAAAAGACAAAGAGAAAATCTTAAATGATGCAAGAAAAAAAGAGCTTATAACTTACAAGGTAAACCCCATATGGCTATCAGTGGATTTCTTATCAGAAACCACACAGGTCAAAAGAGAGTGACATGATACACTTGAAGTGTTTTTAAAAACCTGCCAACCAAGAATACTTCACCCAGCAAACTTGTCCTTCATAAATGAAGGAGATAAAGGAATACATCACTACTAGACCTGCCTTACAAGAAATGCTGAGAGGATTTCTTCAAACTGAAATAAAAAGATGCTAATTAATAACAGGAAAAGATGAAAATGTTAAACACATGGATAAAGGTAAATATACAGTAAGATTCAGAATACTCTAATACAGTAATGTGGTGTGGAGTATTAACCATCTACCTCAACCATAAAGATCAAAGAACAAGAATATTAAAAATAACTACAGCTACAGTAATATATTTATTAATGGATATACATATAAAAAGAGGGAAATTGTTAGCACTCTATACAAAAAAGGAATGAAGTAAAAGGGTACAGTTTTGTATGTGACAAAAGTTAAGTTGTTATCAGCATAAATGGACTGCTGTATCAATAAAATATTTTATGTAAGCTTCATAGTAACCACAAAGCAAAAATCTAAGCATATTCACAAAAGATAAAGAGAAGGTAATCATTCATACCACCAGAGAAAATCATCAGTTCACAAAGAAAGACAGCAAAGTTGAATAAAGGAACAATTGAACGAGAAAACAGGCAAAAAAACAAGAAATAAGATGGTCTTAGTAATTTATTACCTATCAACAATTACTCTAAATGTAAGCAGATTGAATTCTCCAATCAAAAGACATAGATTGGCTGCATGGATTAAAAAAAACAAAACCTCATTATATGCTGCTTACAAGAGACTCACTTCAGCTTTAAGGACACATGTAGGCTCAAAGTGAAGTGATTGAAAAAGATATTCCAGACAAATGGGAAACAAAAGAAAGCAGAGGTAGTTACACTTATATCAAAAAACAAAATAGACTTTAAGCCAAAAACATTATATAATGATAAGGGGGTCAATTCACCAAGAAGATATAATAATCATAAATATACATACACAATATATACAATAATGGTGGGGGGCTACAATACCCCACTTACAACAATGGATAGGTAATCCAGACAGAATATCAACAAAGAAACATTGGACTTGAACCATAATTTAGGCCAAATGGATCTAACATTCGTATACAGAACAACATGAGAATACACATTCTTTTCTAGGCACTGTCCAGGATAGATCACATGATAGGCCAAAAAATAAGTCTTAGCAAATGTAAGAAGAATGAAATCATACCAAGTATCTTTCTGACCACATTGGTATGAAACTAGAAATCAATAAGAGGATGAAACCTGGAAAATTCATAAATATGTAAAATTTGGACAACACACTCCTGAGCAATCAATGGGTCAAAAAAGAAATCAAAAGAACAATCAAAAAGTATCTTCAAATACACAAAAAGCTGAAACATAACTTACCAAAACTTATGGGAAGTGCAAAAGCAGTTCTAAGAAAGAAGCTTATAATGATATACACCTACTTTAAGAAAAAGAAATCTCACAGTGTAACTTTATACATCAAGGAACTAGAAAAAGAAGAACAAACTAAACCAAGTTTGAAGAAGGAAAGAAATAACAAAATTCAGAGTATAAATAAATGAAATAAACACCAGAAAAGAATAGGGAAAAAAAAATCAATGAAATTAAGAGCTCTTTATCTTTTTTAAAATAAACAAAATTTTAAAATTTTTAGCTAGACTAAGGAAAAGAGAAGATTCTAATAAAATCAGAAACAAAGGAGGAGACATTACAACTGATAGCACAGACATGCAAAGGATTATAAGAGACTATTATGAACTATTATATGCCCCAAATTTGGATAATCTAGATAAAATAGATTCATTTCTAAAACCACAACCTACAGTGACTGAATTGTGAAGAAAAAGAAAATCTGAACCGACCAATAATGAGTAAATAGATTGAATCAGTAATCAAAATTCTCCCAGCAATGAAAAGCCCAGGACCAGATTGTTTCACTGGTCAATGCTACCAAGTTTTAAAGTGGAATTGATGCTATCCTTCTCAAACTCTTCCAAAAAATTGAAGAAGAGAGAACACTGTCAAACTCATTTTATGCATTACCCAGATAGCAAAGTCAGATAAGCACACTATAAGAAAACTACAGACCAATAGCCCTGATGAATATAGAAGCAAAACTTTTCAAAAAAATATTAGAGATCAAAATTCAAAAGCACATTAAAAATAATTATACACCGTGATGAATATATCCCTGGGGTGCAAGGACAATTCAACATATGCAAATTAATAAATGTGGTACACCATAATAGAATGAACTATAAATATATGATCATCTCAATAGATGCAGAAAAAGCATTCAACAAAATACAACCTTCTTTCATAATAAAAATTATCAATAAATTGGATATAGAAGGAACATACCTCAACACAATAAAGGCCATATATGACAAGCCCACATCTAACATCATAATCAATGGTGAAAGGTTAAAAGTTTTACCTCTAAGGTCAGGAACAAGACAAGGGTGCCCACTCTTTTTTGTTTTTGTTTTTTTTGGCTGTGTTGGGTCTTCATTGCTGTGTGCATGCTTTCTCTAGTTGCGGCAAATGGGGCTACTCTTCGTTGCATAACTGGACTTCTCATTGTGGTGGCTTCTCTTTATTGCAGAGCATGGGCTCTAGGTGTGCAGGTTTTAGTAGTTGTGGCATGCGGGCTCAGTAGTTGTGGCTCACAGGCTTAGTTGCTCCATGGCATGTGGGATCTACCCGGACCAGGGCTCAAGCCCATGTCCCCTGCACTGGCAGGTGGACTCTTAACTGCTGCACCACCAGGGAAGTCCCAGGGTGCCCACTCTTACCACTCCTATTCAACAAAGTACTTGAAGACCTAACCAGAGAAATTAGGAAAGGAAAAAAAAAAATGAAAGAAATCCAAATCAAAAGGGAAGAAGTAAAATTATCTCTTTTTGCAGATGATATGGTCTTCTATAGAGTATATCCTAAAGGCACCACCAAAAACCTGTTAGAACAAATCAATGAATTCAAAAATTGCTGGACACAAAGTCAACATATAGAAATCAGTTGTGTTTCTATACACTAACAATGAAATATCAGATAAAGAACTAAAAAATACAATCCCATTCACAACAGCATTAAAATAATGAAATACCTGGGAATAAACATAACCAAAGAGGTAAAGATCTTTACTGCCAGACTTTGATGAAAGAAATTTAAAAGGCTAAACAAATGGGAAGATATACTATGTTCATGAATTGGAAGAATTAGTATTGTTAAAATGCTCATACTACCTGAAGCCATCTATGTATTCAATGCAATTTCTACCAAAGTCCAATAGCATTTTTCAAAGATACAGAAAAAGCAATCCTAAAATTTGTTGGAGTCATAAAAGACCTAAATATTCAAAGAGATCTTGAGAAAGGAGAACAAAACTGGAGGTGTCCCACTTCCTCATTTCAATCCATTCTACAATAGTAATCAAATCAGTATGGTACTGGCATAAAAAGAGACACATAGACGAATGGAACAGAATAAAGAGCCCAGAAATAAACCCGCACATATATGGTCAACTGATATTTGACAAGTGACCCAAGATACCTAATGGGGAAAGGATAGTCTCTTCAATAAATTGGTGTTGAATAGCCACATGAACTCACAAAAATGAACTCACAGAGAAATTCAAATCAAAACTACAATGAGATACCACCTCACACCTGTTAGAATGGCTATCATTAAAGAGACAAGAGATCAATATTGGGAAGGATGAGGAGAAAAGGGAACTTCTTTTAATTCTCTATTTTTTTTAATTGAAGTATAGTTGATTTATAATATTGTGCTAATTTCTGCTGTATAGCAATGTGACTCAGTTATATACATACATATATTCTTTTTTTATATTCTTTTTCATTATGGTTTATCCCAGGAGATTGAATATAGTTCCCTGTGCTATACAGTAGGACCTTGTTGTTTATTATCCATTCTAAATGTAATAGTTCACATTTGCTAACCCCAAACTCCCACTCCGTCCCTCTCCCTCCCACCACCCCATCAGCAACCACAAGTCTCTTCTATGTGTCTGTGAGTCTGTTTCTGTTTTGTAGATAGGCTCGTTTGTGCCGTATTTTAGGATCTACATATAAGTGATATCATACGGCATTTGTCTCTCTTTCTGACTTACTTCACTTAGTATGATAATCTCTAGTTGCATCCATGTTTCTGCAAATGGCATTATTTCATTCTTTTTATGGCTGAGTAGTATTCCATTGTATATATGTACCACATCTTCTTTATCCATTCATCTGTCAATGGACATTTACGTTGTTTCCATGTCTTGGCTATTGTGAATAGTGCTGCTATGAATATAGGGGTGCATGTATCTTTTGGCCACTATATGCAGATGACATGAAACTATATATAGAAAACCCTGGGAACTCCACACAAAAACTACTAGATGTGATAAATGAATTCAACAAAGTAGCAGGATACAAGAATCACATTCAGAAATTGGTTGCATCTCTTTACACTAACAATGAAATATCAGAAAAAGAATGTAAAATAATTCCTTTTAAAATAGCACCAGAAATAAAAATACATAGGAATAAACCTGATCAAGGAGATGAAAGACATATGCTGAGAAATATAAAACATTAATAAAGGAAATTAAAGAGGATTCAAAGAAATGGAAAGATATCCCATGCTCTTGAGTTGGAAGAATTAATATTTTTAAAATGGCAATACTACCCAAAACAATCTACAGCTTTGATGCGATTCCCATTAAAGTACCCATGACTTTTTTCACAGAACTAGAACAAATAATCCAAAAATGTGTATAGAACCATAAAAGACCCAGAATTGTCAAAGCAATCCTGAGGGGGGAAAAAAAAAAAGCAGGAGGCATAACTCTCCCAGACTTCAGACAGTACTACAAAGCTACAGTAATCAAAACAGTGTGGTACTGGTATGAAAACAGACATATGGATCAATGGAACAGAATAGAGAGCCCAGAAATAAACCCACACACTTACAGTCAATTAATCTTCAACAAAGGAGGCAAGAATATAAAATGGGAAAAAGTCTCTTGAGCAAGTGGTGCTGGGGAAGTTGGACAGCTGCATGTAAATCAATGAAGTTAGAACTCACCCTCATGCACAAAAATAAACTCAAAATGGCTTAAAGATATAAACATAAGACATAACACCATAAAATTCCTAGAAGAGAGCATAGGCAAAACATTCTCTGTCATAAATCGTACAAATGTTATCTTAGGTCAGTCTCCCAAGACAATAGAAATAAAAACAAAAATAAACAAATGGGACCTAATCAAACTTACATGATTTGCACAGCAAAGGAAACCATAATAAAATGAAAAGACAACCTATGGAATGGGAGAAAATGTTTGCAATGATGTGACCAACAAGGGCTTAATCTGTAAAATATACAAACAGCTCATACAACTCAACAACAAAAAAAAACCAACCCAATTGAAAAATGGGCAGAAGACCGTAATAGACATTTCTCCAAAGAAGACATACAGATGGCCAGTAGGCACATGAAAAGATGCTCAGCATCACTTATTAGAGAAATACAAATCAAAACAAAAATGATGTATTGCACCACCTCACACTGGTCAGAATGGCCATCATTAAAAAGTCTACAAATAACATATGCTGGAGAGGGTGTGGAGAAAAGGGAACCCTCCTGCACTGTTGGTGGGAATGTAAGTTGGCACAGCCACTATGGAAAACAGTATGGAGTTTCCTCAGAAAACTGAAAATAGAACTACCATATGATCCAGCAATCCCACTCCTGGGCATATACCCAGACAAAACTATAATTTGAAAAGGAAACTCTTGTGCACTGTTGGTGAGAATGTATATCAGAACCACCACTGTGGAAAACTGTGTGGAGATTCCTTTAAAAATTAGAAGTAGAACTACTTTAAGATTTAGCAATCCCACTTCTTGGTATTTATCCAAAGGAAATGAAAAAAGATATCAAAGAGATATTTACACTCAATGCTGCATGTTCACTGTAGCATTATTCACAATATCCAAGATATGGAATTATGTATATATAAGAAATAAACATAAAAAATGAAGACTGATTAGAGAATAAAGAATAATATTGTTTTAGTCACATATATGATTATCTATGCATAAAACCCCAAAGAATAATGATAGAATTTAGAAAGTTTACCAGATATAAAATATCTAAATAAAAAGTTAATCACATTTGTATTGACAGGATATTTGATTTAGAATATGATACTAGTTACAATAGCAAACAGATACAGAAGGATCACAAAAGACTTGTAAGAGTGTTAAGGAGGAAATGTTAAATACCATATATAAATACTTTTAAATTCCTAAATAAATGATGTAGTTAATGTTTATTGATAAAAATGTTCAGTATGTTTAATTTTCAGTTTTCTCTAAGTTGATCCTTATCATTTAATGTGATAAAAAACCTGAGCAGCATATTTGTATGGCACTTTACAATTTTTATGGTCTTAGTAGATACCAGGTTTTTTTTTCTAGTAATTAGAACAGCTTGCTCATACCTCAGTAAATGATGAATAGACTATGGCATAGAATGGAGAAACCAGTTATAAATCCACATGTACATGGAAACTTGGTCTAGGA
Source organism: Delphinus delphis (assembly GCF_949987515.2). Classification (NCBI taxonomy): domain Eukaryota; kingdom Metazoa; phylum Chordata; class Mammalia; order Artiodactyla; family Delphinidae; genus Delphinus; species Delphinus delphis. Next base: position 46,699,653 of record NC_082694.2, on the reverse strand, counting down.
CAGAACTGTTATTATATCTTAGTTGGTAAAGACGGGCTACGCAGTAAGTAGTATTGGGAATATTATCCCTACCTGACTATGCAACCAAATCAATTCCAAGTTGCTAAAAGATCTAAATATGAATCATGAAAAAATAAACTTTTCTGAAAATAACATAAGCACGTATATTCATCAGGTTTACCAAAAAAAAAAAAAAAAAAAAGCAATAGATGAGAAAGAGAGAGAGAAAGATTAATTTTAAATAACTGGCTCACATGATTGTGGGGACTGGCAAATTTGAAATCCATAAATTAGGTCAGCAGTCTAGAAACTCAGCAGAAGGTAAAGCTATGGTCTTAAGCCCAAAATCTTTAGGGCAGACTGGCTGCCTAGAAACTCAGGCAGGAGATAATGCTGCAGTCTTGAGTCAGAATTCTTTCATTTCCAGGAAACCCCAGTTTTCAATCTTCGATTGATTGGATGAAACCTACTCATATTTATCAAGGGTAACCTCTTTTACTTAAATTTAACTAATTATAGATGCTAACCATATCTACAAAATACCTTCATAGCAACACCTAGATTAGTGTTTGATTAAATAACTGGGTCCTGTAGCCTAGCCAAGGTGACACATGAAACTACCACAGCACATATTTGAGATACTTGAGAAGAAAGGAGGAATTCTAAAACAAGACACAAAATAAGATGCAAGAAATATAATAAAAGGTCAATAAACTTGACTACTCAAAATCAAGAATTTCAGTTCATCAATACACACCATAAAGTAAAAATATATTGCAACATATACAACTAATAAATGTTTAATATCAAAAGTATAAAAAGAACTGTAAATCAGTAAGAAAAAGACAAGCATCACAAGAGGACATGTACAGAAAATTATGAACAGATCCAACACATAAAAAGAAAACAAATGAGTAATAAACATACCGAAAGTTATTCAACCTCATTAGTAGTCAGGGAAATACACACTAAAGTCTTCACATACACAATATTTTACATCCATTGCTTGGAAAAAGACCAAATTGATAATACCAAGTTCACAAGGATATGGATCAAGAACCTCTATAGATTGCTGGTAGGAGTATAACCACTATGGAAAACAGTTTGGCATATTTAGTCAACTGAAAAATGTCAACTCAAATTTCACTCCTCATGACCCAGAAATTTTACTCCTGTTCATGTACACCAGAGAAAACTCTTACCTCTGCGCATCAGAGGGCACATCCAAGAATATTCATAGAAATGTTGTGCTGTGATAGGAAAAAAAAAAAGGAAACAATTCAAATATCCATGGAAGAAGCTTGGATTATAAATATTTGTATATTTATAGACTAGATTATTCTACCCTGACATTGGACAACCTATAGAAACACACATGGATAAAACTTAGAAACTTATTATCAATAATTTTGAAAAGCAATCTTTAGAAGGATATACAATTTTATGTGACATTCAAAAACATGCAAAGCTAAACATGTGGTAAAATTCTAAAGAAGAGCAAAGAAATTATATAAATACAATTGATAATATAGTCATTTATGGGTGGAGAAAGGAGGATCAGATTGGTGAGGGAGAAATCAAGGAGTTTTAAGATTCCGGATAATGTTTTATTCCTTTTTTAAAAATTTTTTTATTTTTATTTTTGGCTGCATTGGGCCTTCGTTTCTGCACATGGGCTTTCTCTAGTTGCAGCGAGTGGGGGCTACACTTCCTTGTGGTGGCTTCTCTTGTTGAAGAACATGGGTTCTAGGCGCGCAGGCTTCAGTAGTTGTGGCTTGTGGGCTCTAGAGTGCAGTAGTTGTGGCACATGGGCTTAGTTGCTCCGCGGCATGTGGAATCTTCCCAGATCAGGGCTTGAACCCGCATCCCCTGCATTGGCAGGCGGATTCTTAACCATTGCACCACCAGGGAAGCTCCCTGGTAATGCTTTATTTCTTAAACTGAGCATTCATATGCTCATATTGGTTATATTTTTATTTGTTTTAACCTACATTTGCTATAAATATTCTTCTGTATATACTTAATATTAAAACAAATTTTTACGCTTAGCATCCTTCAAATTTGTAATGTTCAAATAGCTTTAAGCCTTAAAAAAAAAAAAGCATGTTAATCCTCATCCACTAGTACCCTTTCCAAAAATCAGGATCAGTGACCAAATATAAACTTTTAAGAAAATATGTAAATTAAGGGGCTTCTAAATTGCTCAAGGTCATCTCCTCTTTTCTGAGTTCTCTTACTTCTCCCCTTCCCTCCTACATATTTTTCATTATTATTTTGATCAAGTGGAAATTATTCCAAGGTCCATATTTTACAAGTTCACAGCATGAAGTTTATTCACCACTTATATTCTGTAAGAGGCATCCTAATCCTATAGCCTCAGTAGCTCTTTATTTTCTGGTTTAGGATAGTGTTTAGTTTTCTGCTCAATATTTATCTATAAAATAAGTTGCAATTTGGTCATTTGAAGAAACCATGAAATATCATTACAATTAAGATCTATATTATTCAAGACACTCTATTGAAAATAAGTTAAGCTTAATTTTTAATCCCCCTCACCTTTTATGTCATATTTTGATGTTAATAATCACTGTGTAACTAAACGGGAAAGACATGAAGTTCAATATATGACTTAAGGTTTCTGCTTTGTTTTGTTTTTTTCCTTCCTATCTTCTTATTTCTTTGACCTTTAGAAGATTTGTAACAGTGAATCTAGTTTTTAGAAAATGACAGTTCTCAAAAGGTACTTGTGCTGCTGTTGTTCTTGGCCAGATCAATCTGAGATGTTTTATATTTTGGCTGATAAATACAAAGTCTTCAGAACCTTTTTTTCTTCCTTTTTTTTTAAAAAAAATAGTGCCAGGCTTTTAGCTAGTAAGGTGTTCAGGGTTAGGATAAATAAATATTTTATCTATCAATGAGCAAATACAAAAATGTTTTAAAAGAAATGACCAGAGATTTCTGGTTTGATGAGCTCTGTAGAAAATAAAGATCAATATTAAGTATTTTCAGTTTATGGCTTTTTGATGCTAGCATATATCCTTAAAAATAAATAAAAGATACCAGTTTTATACTTTATTCACACCTTAACTATATTTGGGGACAAAATTAGAGAAACAATGCATATAAAATATGGTTTATTGTATATTTGACAAATAATGTGTCATATCTTTTCCTTACCAGCTCCAAGAAGCTAAAAATCACATCCATTTAAATTACAGAAGAAAGGCAGTTATGTTATTCTTCCTTGGGGTATGGATGACAAAGTAAAGTAATTGATTAATCCTTCTATCTTTGCAAAAATGTACAATGAGTTTATATTTTTCATACTGCCCATTAAGAGGTTAGTAATCATTCTAATTAGAAACTTTTCGGCACATTTTCAAACATGATAAAAGTCATCATTGTGCTGATAAATGAATTGAAGTTTAACACACAAAAATCAAAATAGCCCATTACTGAAGCATAATTAAGCCAACAAAATGTGAAAGTCATCATACAGTGATTCTAAAATTCACTTTATTAAACATTTTCTTGAGATTTAAAAAACAGATGATAATGTAAGGTCAGCACATTTACATTCCACTTACGGTGAAAAGCAAATGACTAGCCATGTAGTTATATGATTTTCAACCATGAAAGGCTTGGGGAAAAACATTTTAGAAGTGTCTGGTATCATAGGCAGAATAATGGCCTCTTAAAGATGTCCATATCCTAATCCCTAGAACCTGTGAATATATTCTTTTACATGTCAAAAGTAATTTTTAGATGTGATTAAGAATTCAGAGATTGAATTCTGGAGTTCTGGAGGCTAGAAATCTGAGATCATGGTGCCAGCATATTTGAGTCCTGGTGAGAATTCTCTTCCTGGCTTACAGATGGCTGTTGTCTCACTGTGTGCTCACATGGCCTTTCCTCTGCATGTGCATGGAGAGAGAAAGAGATCTGTCTCTCTTGCTTTTTTAATAAAGTCATCAATCCTATCCAATTAGAGCCCCACCTTTATGACCTCACTTAACGTTAATTACCACCAAAAGCCCTCCAAACAGTCACATTAGGGCTTCAACATATGAATTGGTGGGTGGGGGGCACAATTCAGCTCATAGCATTCAACCCCTGACCCTACCAAAATTCATGTCCTTCTCTCATGCAAAATATATTTATTCCATCTCAACAGCCTCAAATTCTTAATTCATTCCAACATCAACGTTAAGTCTGAAGTCCAAAATCTCACCTAAATATCATCTAAATCATATATTGGTGAGACTCACGATATGAATCATCCTGAGACAAAACTTCTCTCTAGCTGTGAACCTGTGAAACCAGTCAAGTTATGTGCTTCCAAAATACAATGGTGGGACAGCCATAGAATAGGCATTCCCATTCCAAAAGGGAGAAGTCAGAAGGAAGTAGTGAAGGCCCTCAAGCAAGTCCAAAACCTAGCCAGGTAAATGTCATTGGATCTTAAGGCTCAAGAATACATATATATATACAAACACACATACATGCAGATCTATAGATAGATAGAAAGAATAGATCATAAGGAATCAGCTCACATGAGTATGGAAGCTGAGAAGTCCCAAGATCTGTAGTTGTCAAGCTGGATACCCAAGAGTCAATGGTGCAGTTCCAGTCCAAGTCCAAAGGCCTGAGAACCAGGAGAGTTAATGATATAAGTTCCAGCCTGGAGGCCAGCAGATTCAATACCCAAAAGGAGCTGATTTTTCAGTTCAAGTCTAAATGCAGGAAAAGATTGCTGCCCTAGCTCAAGTAGTAAGGCAGGCGGAGTTCCCTCTTACTAAGTATTTTTGTTCAATTCAGGTCTTCATTGATTGGATGAGGCCCATCCACATTAAGGAGAGCAATACGCTTTACTCAGTCTTCCAATTCAAATGTTAATTTCATCGCGAAACATCCTCACAGACACACCCAGAATAATGTTTGACCAAATGACTGGGCACCCCACGGCCCAGTCAAGTGGACACACACACAAACCACCACAAATAGCAAAGACAAAAATAGATATGAATATCAAGAAATTGTATCTTCAATTCTGTGTCAGGAGGAAACATGGCACAGATAATTCAAGGAGGTTTTAATAAAGGAATGTGCAGGTATAGGGAAACCACAAAGCCTGATGCAGTACATGGAAGAAGAATGCTGAATACAAGGCAACCATCAGTGACACTGACAGCCTGAACTGAACTGCAGTAAGAGAGCCAGGGTAGTGAGTACCTGGCCTCCCTTTCCTCCCATATCCTGATATGGCTTCCCACTAACTGAACCCAATGAGAAGCTAGAGAGTAAGGCATCTCACTCATATAGTCCATATAGGTCTATGGGGTGCAAAGATGGCTGAAAGGTTTATATAGAGAGGCAAGTGGAAAGAATAAAACACAAAATCTCTAATAGTAAAATTTATACCTCAATAAAATGAGTATAATTTTTCTGGAAAATATGATTTACAAAAACTGACTCTAGCACAGAAATACTAAAAATCCCATAAACATGGAAGAATTTAAAACGTTATTAGAATATTGCCTAAAACAATGGCTCCTGTTCTAGATGATTTTATGGTCATTTCTCCCAAGGTTTCCAAGGAAAATATTACATTTTACATAGGAAAAAAATGTTCAAAGGGTACTTAATTAATTTTATGAAGATACCATGACTTAACACCAATCTCAGACAAAAGAAAGAAAACGAAATTTTGGAAAGTCTAACTTACAACCACCTTCAATTACTAATGAATCAGAATTGACTTTTTATTAAAATGTAATCCATTAAGGCATAGTAGTGTTTTACCCTACTTACAAGAATTGCAAAAGTTATTTAATAATAAATGTCTATAATCATATCATACTGCCAAATTAAGAAAAGCCACATGATTATTTCTATACATGCAATCAAGTTTTTAAAATAAAATGAACAGTGCTTTCTCTAAAAGCACTTAGAGTAACTGAAAAGGATACATGTCTACAGGATGAATAAAATCTAACACTTAACATGCTACTATAAGATTCCTTCTTAAAAGGTGGAGGGAAACAGTGAAACCTACAACCTATCATTATTACTTTAGCATCATTATGGATGCTTTCTGTTATCTTAGCTGCAGTGCCAGATGTGTAGGTAAAGAAGGCATCCTGGATATTCAAGCTCCTGCCATCACCAAGTGAATAAGTGATGAGCCATCTCTCTGCGCCCTGTCTAAATTCCTGACCCACAGAATGATAAAAAATTATGAAATAGTTGTTTTCTTTCAGACTAATAGGTTGGCATAGTTTGTTATGCTGACAAGATATGAATCAAGGGCTACAAAACTGGCTTCATTAGAAGAGGATGAGACCAACAGAGCACAAAAGAGGGCTAAGGGAAGGGGATGAGGGGAGGGGAATGTATGGAATAGGAGAGGAGGGGAGAGAAGAGGAGGAGGGAAGAAAGGAGAGGAGTACAGGAGAAACATAAATGAACAACCCAGTGACCTCATTTGTATCCCTAGATTTGTTTGAGCCAGAGACGAATCCTTCTCTGCACTTCTGAGTTATTAGAGATAATAAATACCATTTTTTGCTTAAGTTGGGCCAAGTTGGATATCTGTCATAACAAAGAGTTCTGACTGAAAAATCTCCTCCAGGTAAAGGGCCCTGTCTGGCTATTTACAGAACTCTGCACAGCAGGATAAGGGCTTGGCCATTAACTCTCTTAAAATATTGATGTGGATTAAAGTGAATACTGGAAAGGTGAAGTTCACATCAGTTCGTATAGGTTCATTTTATTTTCCTGAGGGAATGAAACATATGACAAATCTAGGTCATCAAGGTTTATAACTGGTAAAGTATGGGCACAGAAGAAATTGAAAGGAAGTTTATTTCTCTTAAAATCAGATGTTACCAGCAATGGGCATAAGTCACATAATCAATTATTATTAATTGCATTTTAGTTTGTTTTCTAATCATGGTATCATTCCCAGAAATGAGATTTACAATTCAGAATACCTAAGAGATGTATTGGCTTTGATAGAGCTATAGAGGGAAAAAGGCTTTAATTATATTTTACCTAGAGACTACCAGTGTTTCTTGCATACATGGCTTTTCTACAGCCATTTTCAAGATTAAAAAAATAAAATAAAATTGTCTTTTACCCTTCCCCTTGTATTAATTACTTCAATTTTCCATATATTTGCACATTCTGTTGTGTTTACTTACAGGCATCTTTATCATTAGTCCTTCTACAAATCTAAGGAAATAATAACCCATTGGAACAGTACTATAAAAACAAACTCATATTGTATTACAATGAAAAAAATCAATAAACAAGCTCTAAACAAGGTTGAATATAAAGAAACAGAAGGAAGAGAGAAATCACCTTGTTGCTCAGTCATTTTGAAGTCAGCTGGATGTCAAAGCAATGGCCAGCAAAGAATGTGGCAAGTGCACAGAAAGCTTGATCATTAGATCTGTATGAAGATTTCCCCCTTTCATTCAACAACAAAGCCACCAAAATTTAAATGAGAATTTAATTGAATATATTTATTGCTAAAAATTTGTCTACTTGTAATTCATTTACAAAGACTGGGTAACAAGATAATAACTTCACATATTTGAGAAAGATTTCTCAAGCTTTCAAATGTGCATGGTCCATTCTGAAAATAATAGAAAGAGAATTTTAAACTGCTGAAGTATATTTGAATTTCCAAAATATTATAGACATTGTGCCTAATAATAAAATAACCATATCTAGGAAAAAGAAAAATTCTTTTAAAAATAGAAACTGATATAAACATATAAGATTATGTATATATGTAACCTGACAGTTATCAGGTAAAAACAGCGTAAAGGTATAAATAAGAAACGGCAGTCTGCCTGCCTTTAGGCTCATCTTTTTGCCTATAGATTATCAGTTAAACTTCACTGTAATAATAGAGAAATCATGCAGACACACACACACACCCCTAAATGTTCAAAAACTGCAGACGAGACTGTATATAAAGTGACGAAATACCCTGATTTGAACTATGAAAAGACTAAAGCTAATGTCTCCTTGAGGAATTAATGTCTATTTGACTAGAGTTGGTATGTAAATACCTTAGTTCTTTTGGCCCTTGGCCAGAATAACTCACAGTGGCCAAGTGTTTCATATCATACCCTATATTGACTTCCATCCCTTCTTGTGTTCTTTTATATAGTCAAGAATGTTTTAGTATTCTTCCCCAGTAAACTACTTGAGCATAAAGCCTTTTTTTCAGGGACTGATATTGGAGAATCCAAACTGAGACATGTAATGAGAACAGTTCTCATACTTCTGAAATTATGTTAACATCATTAATTCTCTAGGTGTTCACAAATTGCATTTTTTCTAATTTTCATTGTATGCAATTTTTTAACTGCAAAAATAATACATGTATATTTTAAGGTAAAAATATTAAAAAAGATAATGATCTAATTTCCATTCTTATTTCTACTTTACCGAGATAACCCATTTCTCCATGGTGTAGTGTATAACCTTCCACAACATATTCAACACTTATAAATATATGCATAATCTTTTTCCAGCTCAAGATGGCAGACTAGGAAGATGGCGGAAGAGTAAGACGCAGAGATCACCTTCCTCCCCACAGATACACCAGAAATACATCTACATGTGGAACAACTCCTACAGAACACCTACTGAACGCTGGCAGAAGACCTCAGACCTCCCAAAAGGCAAGAAACCCCTCACGTACCTGAGTAGGGCAAAAGAAAAAAGAATAAACAGAGACAAAAGGATAGGGACGGGACCTGCACCAGTGGGAGGGAGCTGTGAAGGAGGAAAGGTTTCCACACACTAGGAAGGCCCTTCGCAGGCGGAGACTGTGGGTGGCGGAGGGGGAAAGCTTCGGAGCCACGGAGGAGAGCACAGCAACAGGCGTGCGGGGGGCAAAGCGGAGAGATTCCCGCACAGAGGATCGGTGCCGACGAGCACTCACCAGCCCCGAGAGGCTTGTCTGCTCCCCCGCCGGGGCGGGCGGGGCTGGGAGCTGAGGCTCGGGCTTCGGTCCGAGTGCCGGGAGAGGACTGGGGTTGGCGGTGTGAACACAGCCTGCAGGGGGTTAGTGCGCCACGGCTGGCCGGGAGGGAGTCCGGGGAAAAGTCTGGACCTGCCGAAGACGCAAGAGACTTTTTCTTCCCTCTTTGTTTCCTGGTGCGCGAGGAGAGGGGATTAAGAACGCAGCTTGAAGGAGCTCCAGAGACGGGCGCGAGCTGCAGCTAAAAGCGCGGACCCCAGAGACGGGCATGAGACGCTAAGACTGCTGCTGCCGCCACCAAGAAGCCTGTGTGCGAGCACAGGTCACTATCCACACCCCCCTTCCGGGGAGCCTGTGCAGCCCGCCACTGCCAGGGTCCCAGGATCCAGGGACAACTCCCACGGGAGAACGCACGGCATGCCTCAGGCTGGTGCAACGTCACGCTGGCCTCTGCCGCCGTAGGCTCGCCCCGCACTCTGTGCCCCTCCCTCCCCCCGGCCTGAGAGGGCCAGAGCCCCCGAATCAGCTGCTCCTTTAACCAAGTCCTGTCTGAGCGAAGAACACACGCCCTCCAGCGACCTACATGCAGAGGCGGGGCCAAATCCAAAGCTGAGCCCCTGGGAGCTGTGAGAACAAAGAAGAGAAAGGGAAATCTCTCCCAGCAGCCTCAGAAGCAGCGGATTAAAGCTCCACAATCAATTTGATGTACCCTGCATCTGTGGAATACATGACTAGACAACGAATCATCCCAAATTGAGGAGGTGGACTTTGCGAGCAAGATTTATGATTTTTTCCCCTTTTCCTTTTTTGTGAGTGTGTATGTATATGCTTCTGTGTGAGATTTTGTCTGTATAGCTTTGCTTCCACCACTTGTCCTAGGGTTCTATCCATCCGATTTTTTTCTTTTTTGGTATTTTAAAAAATTTTTTCTTAAAAATTACTTTTTATTTTAATAACTTTATTTTATTTTACTTTATCTTCGTTCTTTCTTTCCTTCCTTCCCTCCTTTAGACAACGAATCATCACAAATTGAGGAGGTGGACTTTGAGAGCAAGATTTATTATTTTTTCCCCCTTTTCCTGTTTTTGTGAGTGTGTATGGGTATGCTTCTATGTGAGATTTTGTCTGTATAGCTTTGCTTCCACCATTTCTCCTAGGGCTCTATCCGTCCGTTTTTATTTTCTTTTTTCTCTTAAAAATTATTTTTTTATTTTAACAACTTTATTATATTTTATCTTACTTTATTTTATTTTACTTTATCTTCTTTCTTTCTTTTTATCCTTCCTGCCCTCCTTCCTTCCTTCCTTCCTCCCTCGCTCCTTTCTTTCTTTCTTTTCTTTCTTTCTTTCTTCTTCTACTAATTCTTTCTTTCTATTTTTTCTCCCTTTTATTCTGAGCTGTGTAGATGAAAGGCTCTTGGTGCTGCAGCCAGGAGTCAGTGCTGTACCTCTGAGATGGGAGAGCCAACTTCAGGACACTGGTCCACAAGAAATCTCCCAGCTCCACATAATATCAAATGGCGAAAATCTCCCACAGATCTCCATCTCAACACCAGCACCCAGCTTCACTCAACGACCAGCAAGCTATAGTGCTGGAAATCCTATGCCAAACAACTAGCAGGACAGAAACACAACACCACCCATTAGCAGAGAGGCTGCCTAAAATCATAATAAGTCCACAGACACCCCAAAACACACCACAAGACGTGGACCTGACCACCAGAAAGACAAGATCCAGCCTCATCCACCAGAACACAGGCACTAGTCCCCTCCACCAGGAAGCCTACACAACCCACTGAACCAACCTTAGCCACTGGGGACAGACACCAAAAACAACGGTAACTACAAACCTGCAGCCTGCAAAAAGGAGACCCCGAACACAGTAAGATAAGCAAAATGAGAAGACAGAAAAACACACAGTAGATGAAGGAGCAAGATAAAAACCCAGCAGACCTAACAAATGAAGAGGAAATAGGCAGGTTACCTGAAAAAGAACTCAGAATAATGATAGTAAAGATGATCCAAAATCTTGGAAATAGAAAGGACAAAATGCAAGAAACATTTAAAAGGACCTAGGAGAACTAAACATGAAATAAACAATGAAGAACAACACAATAAATGAAATGAACAATACTCTACATGGGATCAATAGCAGAATAACTGAGGCAGAAAAACGGATAAGTGACCTGGAAGATAAAATAGCGGAAATAACTACTGCAGAGCAGAATAAAGAAAAAAGAATGAATAGAACTGAAGGCAGTCTCAAAGACCTCTGGGACAACATCAAATGCACCAACATTCGAATCATAGGGGTTCCAAAAGAAGAAGAGAAAAAGAAAGGGACTGAGAAAATATTTGAAGAGATTGTAGTTGAAAACTTCCCTAATATGCGAAAGGAAATAGTTAATCAAGTCCAGGAAGCACAGACAGTCCAATACAGGATAAATCCAAGGAGAAATACGCCAAGACACATATTAATCAAACTGTCAAAAATTAAATACAAAGAAAACATATTAAAAGCAGCAAGGGAAAAACAACAAATAACACACAAGGGAATCCCCGTAAGGTTAAGAGCTGATGTTTCAGCAGAAACTCTGCAAGCCAGAAGGGAGTGGCAGGACATATTTAACGTGATGAAGGAGAAAAACCTACAACCAAGATTACCCAGCAAGGATCTCATTCAGATTTGATGGAGAAATTACAACCTTTACAGACAAGCAAAAGCTGAGAGAATTCAGCACCACCAAACCAGCTCTACAACAACTGCTAAAGGAACTTCTCTAGGCAAGAAACACAAGAGGAGAAAAAAACCTACAATAACGAACCCAAAACAATTAATAAAATGGGAATAGGAACATACATATCGATAATTACGTTAAATGTAAATGGACTAAATGCTCCCACCAAAAGACACAGATTGGCAGAACGGATACAAAAACAAGACCCATATATTTGCTATCTTCAAGAGACCCACTTCAGACCTGGAGACACATACAGACTGAAAGTAAGGGGATGGAAAAAGATATTTCATGCAAATGGAAACCAAAAGAAAGCTGGAGTAGCAATTCTCATATCAGACAAAATAGACTTTAAAATAAAGACTATAACAAGAGACAAAGAAGGACACTACATAATGATCCAGGGATCGATCCAAGAAGAAGATATAACAACTGTAAATATTTATGCACCCAACATAGGAGCACCTCGATATATAAGGCAAATGCTAACAGCCATAAAAGGGGAAATCGACAGTAACACATCCATAGTAGGGGACTTTAACACCCCACTTTCACCAATGGACAGATCATCCAAAATGAAAATAAATAAGGAAACACAAGCTTTAAATGATACATTAACAAGATGGACTTATTTGATATTTATAGGACATTCCATCCAAAAACAACAGAATACACATTTTACTCTAGTGCTCATGGAACATTCTCCAGGATAGATCATATCTTGGGTCACAAATCAAGCCTTGGTAAATATAAGAAAATTGAAATTGTATCAAGTATCTTTTCCACCCACAACGCTATGCGACTAGATATGAATTACAGGAAAAATTCTGTAAAAAATACAAACACATGGAGGCTAAACAATACACTACTTAATAACGAGTGATCACTGAAGAAATCAAAGAGGAAATCAAAAAAATACCTAGAAACAAATGACAATGGAGACACGACGACCCAAAATCTATGGGATGCAGCAAAAGCAGTTCTAAGAGGGAAGTTTATAGCAATACAATCCTACCTTAAGAAATAGGAAACATCTTGAATAAACAACCTAACCTTTCACCTAAAGCAATTAGAGAAAGAAGAACAAAAAAACCCCAAAGATAGCAGAGGGAAAGAAATCATAAAACTCAGATCAGAAATAAATGAAAAAGAAATGAAGGAAACGATAGCAAAGATCAATAAAACTAAAAGCTGGTTCTTTGAGAAGATAAACAAAATTGATAAACCATTAGACAGACTCTGCAAGAAAAAAAGGGAGAAGACTCAAATCAATAGAATTAGAAATTAAAAAGGAGAAGTAACAACTGACACTGCAGAAATACAAAAGATCATGAGAGATTACTACAAGCAACTCTATGCCAATAAAATGGACAACATGGAAGAAATGGACAAATTCTTAGAAATGCAGAACCTGCCAAGACTGAATCAGGAAGAAATAGAAAATATGAACAGACCAATCACAAGCACTGAAATTGAAACTGTGATTAAAAATCTTTCAACAAACAAAAGCCCAGGACCAGATGGCTTCACAGGCGAATTCTATGAAACATTTAGAGAAGAGCTAACACCTATCCTTCTCAAACTCTTCCAAAATATAGCAGAGGGAGAAACACTCCCAAACTCATTCTATAAGGCCACCATCACCCTGATACCAAAACCAGACAAGGATGTCAAAAAGAAAGAAAACTACAGGCCAATATCACTGATGAACATAGATGCAAAAATCCTCAACAAAATACTAGCAAACAGAATCTAGCAGCACATTAAACGGATCATACACCATGATCAAGTGGGGTTTATCCCAGGAATGCAAGGATTCTTCAATATACGCAAATCAATCAACCTGATACACCATATTAACAAATTGAAGGAGAAAAACCATATGATCATCTCAATAGATGCAGAGAAAGCTTTCGACAAAATTCAACACCCATTTATGATAAAAACCCTGCAGAAAGTAGGCATAGAGGGAACTTTCCTCAACATAATAAAGGCCATATATGACAAACCCACAGCCAACATTGTCCTCAATGGTGAAAACCTGAAAAAATTTCCACTAAGATCAGGAACAAGACAAGGTTGCCCACTCTCACCACTCTTATTCAACATAGTTGTGGAAGTTTTAGCCACAGCAATCAGACAAGAAAAGGAAATAAAAGGAATCCAAATCGGAAAAGAAGAAGTAAAGCTGTCAGTGTTTGCAGATGACATGATACTATACATAGAGAATCCTAAAGATGCTACCAGAAAACTACTAGAGCTAATCAATGAATTTGGTAAAGTAGCAGGATACAAAGTTAATGCACAGAAATCTCTGGCATTCCTCTACACTAAATATGAAAAATCTGAAAGTGAAATCAAGAGAACACTCCCATTTACCACTGCAACAAAAAGAATAAAATATCTAGGAATAAACCCACCTAAGGAGACAAAAGACCTGTATGCAGAAAATTATAAGACACTGATGAAATAAATTAAAGATGATAAAAATAGATGGAGAGATATACCATGTTCTTGGATTGGAAGAATCAACATTGTGAAAATGACTCTACTTCCCAAAGCCATCTACAGATTCAATGCAATCCCTATCAAACTACCACTGGCATTTTTCACAGAACTAGAACAAAAAATTTCACAATTTGTAGGAAAACACAAAAGATCCCGAATAGCCAAGGCAATCTTGAGAACGAAAAAAAGAGCTGGAGGAATCAGGCTCCCTGACTTCAGACTATACTACAAAGCTACAGTAATCAAGACAGTATGGTACTGGCACAAAAACAGAAAGATAGATCAATGGAACAGGACAGAAAGCCCAGAGATAAACCTATGCACATATGGCCACCTTATCTGTGATAAAGGAGGCAGGAATGTACAGTGGAGAAAGGACAGCCTCTTCAATAAGTGGTGCTGTGAAAACTGGACAGCTACATGTAAAAGTATGAGATTAGATCACTCCCTAACACCATACACAAAAATAAGCTCAAAATGGATTAAAGACCGAAATGTAAGGCCAGAAACTATCAAACTCTTAGAGGAAAACATAGGCAGGACACTCTATGACATAAATCACAGCAATATCCTTTTTGACCCACCTCCTAGAGAAATGGAAATAAAAACAAAAATAAACAAATGGGACCTAATGAAACTTAAAAGCTTTTGCACAGCAAAGGAAACCATAAACAAGACCAAAAGACAACCCTTAGAATGGTAGAAAATATTTGCAAATAAAGCAACTGACAAAGGATTAATCTCCAAAATTTATAAGCAGCTCATGCAGCTTAATAACAAAAAAACAAACAACCCTATCTGAAAATGGGCAGAAGATCTAAGTAGACATTTCTCCAAAGGAGATATAAAGACTGCCAACAAACACATGAAAGAATGCTCAACATCACTAATCATTAGAGAAATGCAAATAAAAACTACAATGAGATATCATCTCTCACCAGTCAGAATGGCCATCATCAAAAAATCTAGAAACAATAAATGCTGGAGAGGGTGTGGAGAAAAGGGAACCCTCTTGCACTGTTGGTGGGAATGTAAATTGATACAGCCACTGTGGAGAACAGTATGGAGTTTCCTTAAAAAACTACAAATAGAACTACCATATGACCCAGCAATCCCACTACTGGGCATAAACCCTGAGAAAACCATAATTCCAGCAGAGTCATGTACCAAAATGTTCATTGCAGCTCTATTTACAATAGCCAGGAGATGGAAGGAACCTAAGTGTCCATCATCGGATGAATGGATAAAGAAGATGTGGCACATATATACAATGGAATATTACTCAGCCATAAAAAGAAACGAAATTGAGCTATTTGTAATGAGATGGATAGACCCAGAGTCTGTCATACAGAGTGAAGTAAGTCAGAAAGAGAGAGACAAATACCGTATGCTGACACATATATATGGAATTTAAGAAAAGAAAATGTCATGAAGAATCTAGGGTTAAGACAGGAATAAAGACACAGACCTACTAGAGAATGGACTTGAGGTAATGGGGAGGGGGAAGGGTAAGTTGTGACAAAGCGAGAGAGAGGCATGGACATATATACACTACCAAACGTAAGGTAGATATCTAGTGGGAAGCAGCCGCATAGCACAGGGAGATCAGCTCGGTGCTTTGTGATCGCCTGGAGGGGTGGGATAGGGAGGGTGGGAGGGAGGGAGACGCAAGCGGGAAGAGATATGGGAACATATGTATATATATAACTGATTCATTTTGTTGTAAAGCGGAAACTAACACACCATTGTAAAGCAATTATAGTCTAATAAAGATGTTAAAAAAAAAAAAGAAAAGAAAAAAAAGATGGCAGACTAGGAAATATATTTACTTTCTGGTCCTCCTGAAACCATATTTAAATAAAACTGTAGAAATATCAAAATTAATTTTTAAAAATGCATAATCTAATGAAGAATTTATTTCTCTTTGTTTTCCAGATTCATTGAGATACTACTGACACACAACACATGCGTGTTTAAGGTATACAACGTGATGATTTGATACACGTATATATTGTAAACTCTTTACCGTAGTACAGTTGGTTAACACATTCATCACCTCACATAGTTACCATGTTTGTGTGTGTGGTAAGTAGTTTTAAGATTTACTCTCTTAATTTTCAAGTATGTAATACAGTACTGGTAACTATAGTCACCCTGCTGTACATTAAATCCCCAGAAATGTTTCATCTTATACCTGGAAGTTTATACTCTTTGGCCAACAACTCCACATTTCCCCCACCCAGAGGCCCTGGCAACCAGAATTCTAATCTCTATTTCTAGAGTTCATCTTTTTTAGATTCCACATTAAAGTAAAAACATACAGTATTTGTCTCCTCTGACATTTGCTTAGCATAATGCCCTCAAAGTCCATCCATGTTGTCACAAAAGGCAGCATTTCCTTCTTTTATATGGCTAAATATATTCCATTATATATATATATATAATTTTTTTATCCATTAATCCATCAAAATCACTGAGTTTATTTCAATATCTTGGCTATTGGGAATAATGTGCAGTAAACGTGTGGGTATAGATGTCTCT
This sequence comes from Delphinus delphis, assembly GCF_949987515.2. Classification (NCBI taxonomy): domain Eukaryota; kingdom Metazoa; phylum Chordata; class Mammalia; order Artiodactyla; family Delphinidae; genus Delphinus; species Delphinus delphis. The sequence continues at coordinate 46,682,866 of NC_082694.2, read as the reverse complement.
TCGAGATAGTGATTTCATTTCTTTCAGATATATACCCAGAAATGGGACTGTTGAATCATACAGTAGTTTCATTTTTTATTTTTTGAGGAACCTCTGTACTGTTTTCCATAGTGGCTGCACCAATTTACTTTCCCACCAACAGTGAGCAAGGCTTCCCTTTACTCCACCAGCACCTGTTATTTCTTGTCTTTTTGATAACAATCATTTTAACAGTTGTGAGGTGGTATCTCATTGTGATTTTGATTTGCATTTCCCTGATGATTAGTTATGCTGAGATCTTTTCATATATCAGTTGGCCATCTATATGCCTTTTTTGGAAAAATGTCTACTCAAGTCATTTTCTTACTTTTTAAATTGGATTGTTTATTATTTTGCTATTGAGTTGTATGACTTCCTTCTATATTTTGGATATTAACTGCTTATCAAAAGATGGTTTCAAAATATTTTATCCCATTCTATAGGTTACCTTTTCATTTGGTGACTGATTCTTTTGCTGTGCAGAAGCTTTTTGTTTGAAGTAGTCCCACTTGTTTATGTTTGCTTACTTACTAGTACTTCTGGTGTCATATAAAAAAAAATCGTTGCTAAGACCAATATCAAGGAGTTTTTAACCTGTTTTCTTCTATTAGTTATATATTTTGGGTTCTTATATTTATGCCTTTACTCCATTTTGATTTAATATTTATGAGTTGTGTAATATAGAGGTCCAATTTCACTCTTCTGCATGTAGCTGTCCAGTTTTCCCGACATCATTAATTGAAGAAACTATCATTTCCCCATTGAGTATCTTGATTCCCTTATCAAATACTAGTTGACCACATATATGTGGGTTTATTTTGGGGCTCTTGATTCTATTCCGTTGGTCTATGTGTTTGTTTTTATATCAGTGCCATACAGATTTGATTTTTCTAGCTATGCAGTATGGTTTGAAATCAGGAAGTGTGATGCCTCCAGCTTTGTTATTCTTTCTCAAGATTGCTTTGGCTATTCAGGATTTTTGGTTTGTTGGTTGGTTGGTTGTTTTTCTTTCCTTTGGTTCTGTACAAATTTTGGGTGTGTTTTCTATTTCTATAAAAAATGCCATTGGAATTTTCATAGGGATTGCATTGAATCTATAGATGGCTTTGGGTAGTTTGGACATTTTAACAATACTGTATTAATTCTTTCAGTCCATGAACATGGAATATCTTTCCATTTATTTGTATATTCCTCAATATCTTTCATGAAGTCTTAACAGTTTCCAGTGTACAAATCTTTTACCTCTTTGGTTAAGTTTATTCCTAAGTATTTTATTGTTTTTGATGATACTGTGAATGAAATTGTTTTCTTTATTTCTCTTTCAGATATTTCATTGTTAGTTTATAGAAACACAACTGATTTTGGTATATTGACTTTGCATCCTACAACTTTACTGAACTCTGATTAGATCTAACAGTTTTGGGGTGAAGTCTTTAGGATTTTCCATACATAAAATCATGTCGTCTGCAAAGAGAGAAGAATTTTAGTGTTTTTTTCCCAATGCAGATGCACTTTATTTATTTTTCTTGCTTGATTGCTCTGGCTAGGACTTCCAGTACTATGTTGATTAGGAGTGGTAAGTGTGGGCATCCTTGTCTTGTTTCCAACTTTAGCAGCAAAGTTTTTAAACTTTCACCCGTTGAGTATATGTTAGCTGTGGGTTTTTCACATATGACCTTTATTGGGTTGGGATATGTTCCTTCTATATCCAGTTTGTTGGGCTTTCATCATGAATGGATGCTGAATTTTGTCAAATGCTTTTCCTGCATCTATTGAAGTGATCATGATTTTTATCTTTCATTCTATATATTAATGTGGTGTATCACATTACTGAATTTTGTATGTTGAAGCAACCTTTCATCCTAAGGATAAATCCAACTTGGGTGTCTTATCCTTTTAAATGTGCTGTTGAATTTTTTTTGCTAATAATTTGTTGAGAATTTTTGCATCTGTATTCATCAAGAATATTGGACTATATGATTTTCTTTTCCTGTGCTATCCTTATCCAGCTTTGAAATCAGGGTAATGCTGGTCTCATAAAATGAGTTTGGAAATGTTATCTCCTCTTTAAATTTTTGGAAGACTTTGAGAAGGATTGCTGTTAATTCTTTTTATTTTTAAATGTTTGGTAGAATTCACTGTGAAACCATCTGGTCCTGGGCTTTTCTTTGTTGGGAGAATTTTGAACACTGAATCAGCATGTGCTGGAGGAAGCCAGGAATCTGGGTTTATGGGAGCCACCTAGGGCCACAGGAGCAGGCCTGGTGCTAGGGTGATCCAGCTCTGGGGTCTATGGTGAAGCTGGCTGCTGCTACAATCTTCTTCCATGGGGAGGGCATATCTTTCTGTGCTAGGCTGCCTGGGCTTGAGGAGGAGTGATGAGGATAATGTAACATGATTTTTCCTACCCTCCTCAATACATCTTTTCTTATTTCTATGTTTCACCCAGGTGCAATTCCCTCACCTGGAATTCCCTCACTTGGAATCCTTGGCTCTTGTGAAGGTATTTTCATACATGTAGCTGTTCAAATTGATGTTTCCAGGGAGGCAGTAATCACTAGAAATCCCTTTGCCACCATTCTGGTCTCTTTCTCTTTTTATGCTAGCTTTATTCTTTCCATTTCTTCATTAATACATAAAAATCACAGTCTCACATTGAATTTTAATTCACAGTTTATTTTTTCACTGTTACTGAGGTTATAGCAATTCTTCCTCTGTGAATTATCAGTTTATATACCAAATCTATCATCTATTGAGTTTTATAATTTTTATACTATTCTTTAGAGATTCTTCTGTATTATTCATATCAATGTGTTAGAAGAATATCTGTCTTATATAATATTGAAATTGACTATATATTTGTTGTGATCAATATAGTATGGTATTGACAAAGAGTACAAGTAGAGAGTCCATAAAGAATATATGCATATATATATGTGTACATAAATGTATAGATAGATATAAATGCATAGGAGAAGTTGATATATGATAAAAGTGATATTTCAACTCCAAGGGGAAAGATGGTTTATTTAACATGTCACTGGCATAATGAATAGTATCTGATAAAGTTAATATAAACCCTTGCCTCACATCACAGAAATGGATATCAGGTCAAGAAAAAAAAAAAAAAAAGGAGAAAAGAAATAGGAAAAGAAAAGTAAAAAATCAATTCTCTAGCTCAGATCTCTTATCTGAAAAATAAGGATATATAAACTCTCTCACAGTGAAGCTGTGACACAGAGGATATGAAAATTCTTATCAGAACAACAGTATAAAGTCACCTGTAAATGCAAAACAGAAATATTAGTATATTTTAACCAATGAGTTGCTGCACTTTAGGGAGTGCTTTGCGGCTAAAACATACTATTCAGGGGTGAGGTTTAGGGCACTAAGTGAGGACTGTAAACGCTTTTCTCAAAAGAGGAGAATTTACAACAAAGGAGAGAAAAAGTTGCTATACCTCTGTGATCATAATGCAGATCGTTTGCATAAAAGGAATCTGAATGAGAACTTTCTCCAGCAGATTGTAAGATATAAGTAAAGCAGAGGAAATTTGCTTTCTTCTCATTAAATCAAAAAGAAATGATTCATCTCCATGAATGCAAATGAAAGCTTTCCAAATGGTGTGGTCATAACATGGTAATTAAATGCCTGAGTGCCAGCCAGATTCCTTCATTCTTCTAAATTATAATAATTACAATTGACTGTTACTGATAATTACAGCGATCAGAGTGTCAAATTCCAATTTTTCATTCTCTTCTCTGTATTAAATGTGTAACTTCCTTCCAGTAAAATCTATCAAGTTTTCTTTTTCCTTACCCAAATCCTTTCTACCCTTTTACCACACACCCACAGAAAATAGTTCTCTCTTCACCCTCTCCTTTATGTTTACTCACCTCATAATAATGGTTTCTTTTTATTTCTTTTTTGAATTTCTCCCAGGGGTTAATCAGGAGGTGTCTAGCTATATAAGCATTATATCAAGGTAAAATTAAGAGATTAACTACGTAAATTATTATTTCAAAAAGGGTTCTATGTATTCTGAATGCCTAAATCACTTCATACCCACTTATTATCCCTGTAATTAAAATAGAAGCTAGTAATCAAAGGTCCTAACCAATTCCTTGAGGAAAGCATACAAGTTAAAAAGGGAATGATTACCTAATCCTTCCAACTTTACACTAATACCATGTTTCTCAGCCCTTATACATGTATGAATTTCCTACCTGGCATAAATTGTGATTTCTGTTGTGGGACTTTAGAGGGATTTCCTACAAATCATATTTTAAATATTTCTTTCCTTTTGAATTAACTCATTCCATTCTCCAGGTGTCTTCCTTGAAAACATAAATGCCCCTGAGTAAGTCAAACTGCCCTTAATCACTCATGGCCCAAGTGTATCAACTTGCAACTTTTTAGGACTACTAGCTCAGGACAAGTGTTAGGGAATTCTGAGGGCCATGTTGGCAATATGAATCAAAATTTCAATGCATAGAAATTTTGGCCCTGTAGTAATATCTATAAAAAGACATAAACAAACATATATTTATTGTACTATGATTTTAGTAAAAATATTATATAAAAAACTTGCATGCCCATCAATAGATAGCTAACCATTTAAATTATGGTACAAATATACAACAGAAAAATGTTTAGATACCTTGATTATACATACACACACGTACATAATACACTTTTGACATGACAAGTTGTCCAAGACATATGAGTCCATCTACATAAAATTTAATGCATGTATGTATGGGTGTGAACATAGAGCAAGGACAGAAAGAATCATAACCAATGTCAGCAGCTATTTTATCTGAGTGGCAGGACCTCACATAACTTTAATCTTTTATAAATTTTATAGAATGTTATATACTTTTATACCCTTATAAAGGTGAAGCATGGATTAGAATCATGCTATAAGGGATCCTCTGAGTATCTCCAAATGGATTTTATTAATTGCTTCTATCTATTGTTTATAGATATATATCTATTGTTGATTTTCTGTATTGATTGAATCATGTCCCGATAAAAATCCAAAACATTCACAGTGGCAAAAACAAAACAAAAGCCCATTATATTTGTGATCTCTACCGCAAACGTTCCAACATATGTATCCAGTGATGTAAGGACATATTTAACTGGAACACTTATTCACAGATTTGAATTATGCAGGCTTTGCCTCTTACTCAAATATTATTGTCCTTGTCAGACCCAATTCTCTGGGGAAAAAAATGGAAGGGACCTTGTATTAGAACTGGAAAGTTACTCCCTTTAGATAAGTAGAGGTTTCAGTGACCCTCCCCAAGCAGACAGTCTGTGGAAATTTACTGCTTATTCAAGATCATTGCAACAAGATGATGACACGAAGTAGACAGCTTCCTCACAAAATCACCGGAAAACACGAATTGTCCTGTATGTTACACAGTCCTTTGCATACTCTGGTTTATTATTCTTGTCTTCACACTTTTCCTCTTTAAGATCTGACCCTTCCAATTTAGCCTTTAGTGGTCCCTTTCTGAAGTCTAGGCTTTACTAGAGACACTCATCTCTAAACCCATGGTTTTTTATCTGGGTGATCTTGCCTTGAGTCCCCAACCCCACCAGGGACATTTGGCAAAGTCTAGAGCCCATTTTTAGTTGCCATGACTGGTGGGAAGGTGGTGCCACTGGCATCTATTAGGTAGAGGCCAGAAACACTGTTAAATATCCTACCATACACAGAACAGCCTCCCCACCACAAATACATGCAACAAAGAATTATCTGATACAAAATATCAGTAATGCTGAAGTTGAGAAACCCTTCTCTTGATAGAAGCAACTTTGGTTGAATGAGAAAGAGAACAGGGTCTGAAAACAAAGAGAGGTTCCCACACTCCTAGGAAATGACTGACTGTCCCACAGCTATGTCAACAAGTAGCCCCCAGAACTGGTTTTAAACCTATCCATCAGTTACTGAAAATCCGTCTTGTGTCTTGTGTCTTGTGAACACTTTTACAAGCCAGTCAGTGAGAGCTTTTTGGTTTTGGATGTCAGACAATCAGGAATGAACTCATTCCAATAAACACACTATTCAAGGCCAACCAATCAACAGTTACCACACATATATAGATGTGGTCAAACCATTTGAATCTCTGAAAATCTACGTATCCCCAAACTCCATGCTTCTCAAAACCCTGTATAAAAGTAACAGGGTTCTCTCATTGGGTAGACTGTATCTGACAAACACAATTCTGCCTTACTCTAATAAGCAGTAAATTTATCTTTGTCTTTATATTCCAGACAGTGACAAACCCAGAATTGTCAAAGGATTATGAGAACACCTCTCAATATCTAAAATAAAAAGGCAAATTAATGATCTTTATAATAAGGGAGAGCTATGCTGATCAGGAAAAACAGACTGCTTATTTTATATAGTGGTTTGGGGAAGCAAGATCTTCCAATAGGAGGTTGTTACTCTGACACAGAAAAACCAAAAACAGACAAGAAATAAAGGCCACTAAGACTGGTGAATAGTATGTGCTTACAAATAATGTCTTGTGTTCCCAAACCAAGCAGACGCTTGGAAGGGACCATATGATCAACAATCTTATGGTGTTTATGCTGGAATGCAGAGTAAACAAAGGAAACTTCTTTCACAAATTGACGAAAAAGGGAGGATTTTCATGAAAGACTTTTAGGTCACCCAGGGTAAAGTTTGACCAACTAACTTTTCATGAATTGGTCACCAGTCTAACAAACCATTAGTCCTCAGAGCTGGCTTGCTTAAGAATTGAGACTTACTTGGCTTATTCCTCCACTTATTCCCTATGAAAGATTCTCTTATACATTATAAAACCCAGGAAACAACAAAAATATATAAAAACAGATTGTACATATACACAGACAACAGCAAAAGCAAAATAAGCAGCAGGAGAATAAACAGGTTAATGGCAAAACAAACAAACAAACAAAAAAAAACGAAGGGCATACTTTCAAACCTAAAGTTCTAACGACCTTCTATAAAAAACTAAGTCTAAGTATTTACCATGTAAAGTAGTATATTTGTATAAATAAACTTAGACAAAGACTGCGCTTAATTATACAAAGACTATGGTCTAATGACTTTATGCAAAGCCTTATTTGGTTACAAATTCGAGGATAACAAAATAAATTCAGCAACAAGAGCTTAAAGAAACTAGTCAGAACTCAGACTGCCATTGAGACTGACTCAGCCCAAAATACATAGTTTGGGTCAGGGCCCCCCTGAGAACACCTGCTTCTCTGAGCATCCTCTGTAGTCCTGCTGAGCCTAAAGTCTTCAAAACAATCTCAGTAGAACCTTGTTGATCCTGGTACAGTTTTCACAAAACTGTGGCTGTCAATACTTAAGGAAGAGATGTTGCCTCTATCTGTTCCTGCACCAGGAGGATGAAATATTTCACTTTATTTTAAGAGCCTTGACACTCAACTTAGAGTTTCTAGGAAATGGATTTCCTCCTTTCTGGTCACTTGCTATAGTTATTCAAAGACGATATCATGGGGCTTCCCAGATTTCATAGCACATTTCTTGGGAAGCATTTGATCGCTTAATTCATACATTTCTTCAAAAACTTTTATTTTTTGACATAGTACCAGACATAGTTTTGGATGTTGGATAGTCATCAATGTTTGTTAATCTATGGGTCACCATTTGTCTGTGATTGAATACTATACTTAGAAAGTCCTAAAATTAATTTTTTTAAAAAAATTAATTCTTTTTTAAAAAATTAATTCTTAATATCAACATCATCTTTAATTTGGTATCAATTAAGCCTCCAAAATAACATATGCAAGCTTTTCTTATTTTATTTATATAATATTAGAAAAGACTGGTAGTATGATTTTTTGATGAAACATATATGCTAGGAAAAAAGTCATTTGATGCTTCTGGAAATTTTTGCCATTTAAATGACCCAATGGAGCAGAAGGGAAAAAACCTAACACCTTAGTAAGGTCATTTTCTTACATAATGGCACAAGCATCCACCCAGTTATTTAAGCCAAAAATTTAGATGGTCGTCCTTGATTTCCTCATTCTCTTCTAATCCATCAGTCAGTCCATCCTACCTGACTGCTCTACCCCCAAAATGTAAATCTGTCCCCTCGTTTCCACTGCTACAGCTAGATTATTGTCATAGCCTACCACATCCTCTCAGCTATTCTACTCTTGTCTTTCTATAATCCACTTCCCAAGAGAAGCCAAAAAGATCACTTTAAAATATATAATAGATCACATAATATCCCAGTTTAACACCCTCCAATGACTGCCCATCGTGTTTAGAACACAATCCACACTACCTACCAAAGCCTATCATAGCTGTTCCTAATTTGCTGACATTATTTTCTACCTTTTTTTATCCTCATTCAATATAACCCTGCTTGACTGGCTTTCTTTCTTTTCCTAGGAAACACCAAGAACTTGCTTGTCTCATGGTTTTTGCACCTATCATTCCACCTGCTGAACCTGGTTCCTCCTCGGCTTAGATGGAACCCACAGTGTGTCAGGTTGTACAATAACCATCAGCTAATTCAGAGAGGCCTTTCCTGGACACCCATAGTCCTTTCATGTTGTTCAGCTTCATATGCCACACATATATTCTTCATAGCACACTTGCCAAAATATGACACGACCTTCTCCAATGGTTTGTTTATTTTCCTCCTTTTTTAGAATATAAGCCCTAAAAATATTTGTCTGTCCTGTTCACTTACATAACCTCAGTACCTACAACAATGCCTGGAAGATAGTAAGTGAATACTGCATTGAGTAAATACACTTATGATTCATCGACTCATGAAATCATGCGTATGGATGGGGACAGGTTAACGGGAGTTGAGAAAACACCTTACAGATCTGAACTGAGGATTCCCAAATAAATAATGGCTGGATCCCCATTTCTGTCCTTTATTACAGTTCTCTTTTGGTCAGTTCTCTCAGAAATGATATTTAGGTTTGGCTCACCAGAGATTACTTAAAATTTTCTCCTTTAAGAGGCATACCAGTTTCTAGACCATTATTTTCCAGTGCTGAAAGAGCTTGGCACATGCCCCATACATGCATCTTTTTCAGGGTGTGTGGTAAAATTCTGAAATAAAAATAATTTTCAATTTCTATTAAAAGTAGTTTAAATCAGGAAGCATTTGAAAACCAGCATGTCCTCTAAGTCCTGGAATGCTAGAGGTAGAGAACACCAAAATCTTGAAAACTCTTAGGATTTGGTTCCAGTCGGTCATTTATCTCTCCGGATACGCTGTTATCCTTCCTTTTTTGCATGAAGGAAAAGATCTTTTTTTGCAATTATATCACTCACGTATCCAATGTTTATATAATATTTTCTACCCATTCTGTCTTCACTAAATGGACTTTCATCTTTAATTTATGTAGAGGTATGTGATATGTGGAGAGCAGCACAGCAGTAAAAAGAGATTGAACTTGAAACTAGACAATCATTGGTTCAAATTCTGACTCTACCATTCACTAGCTGTTAGAACTTGGAAAATGTTCATAACCTCTCTAAGCCTCTTTTCTCATCAGTAATACATATACTATATCACAGTATATTATGAGTAATAAATTTATAAACAATGTGATCAGCATAGTGCCTAACACACAGTGGAAACAACATAGGTGTAATTTGCCTCCTATAGCTTCTCTTGTCTACCCTTAATGGCAAGTCACCTTAAATGTTTTGGGAATATTGGAAGGGCATATAGATATAGATTTTAAAAATCAAAAGCATAACCTCCTAAATATAAAATATAAATGTAGAAAAATAATATACTAATCCTAGCACCTCTGAAATGCCAAGTGTTGTAAATAAACTGAGAGAGATCATTAACTTAAGAGATTGTAGATTGAAAGTATACTTTCTTCAATGTTTAAGAAGGGTTTAGAAAAACTGCCACAATTAGGAAGAGAAATCAGGTGGGTCAGGCGTAACACCCACCAGAGAAGCCAGCCCTCTCCTTTGTGGTTCAGCTCTAAGAGAAGGATTCAGAACAGAGAGCCAGGTCTTTAACTTCCTATTTTGGAAGAGTTTCAAACTCACAGAAAAGTTAATAAATAGCTCACAGAGCATCCCTGTACTGTACCCTTTACCATTACTTTTAACATTTTTTCCAAACTTATTTTCTTTCTCTCTACCTTTCTCCCATCCATTTTCCCTGTCTACATACATTTTTTTTTCTGAAACATTTGAGAGTAAGTTGCTGGCATCTTACCCATTTCCTTCTAAATACTTTAGTGTAAATTTCCTAACAACAGGACATCTCTGACACAATCATAATATAATTATCAAAGTCAGAAATTTCACATTGACACAATACAGCATCTAATCTGCAGGTATTATTCTAAATTCACCAGTTGTCCCAACTATACCCTTTATAAGCAAAAAATAATCCTGGACCACTCAGTTGTATCTGTTTAGTCTTCTTTAATCTACAAAAGTTCCTCACCCTTTCTTGATCTTTCATGCTATTGGTAGTCTCAAAGGGTGGAGGGCAGTTATTCTTTGAAGAATGTCCCTCAGTTTGGGCTTGTCTGATGGTTCCTTAAAATTGAAATGATGACCTGTGTATTCTGTGTATTCTACTCAAGGGCCTTTGTCTTCTCTGAGTCTCCTAGCTCTGTTTGAAACCACATTAGTCTCTTCCTCCTCTGTGCTCTTTTGCACTTAGGGTCAATACCATAATATTAGACCTAAATATTTTCTAATTAAAATAAATTTATCTGAGAAGAGGTGGTGTCTTCTGTACCTGTCATCACATAGCCCTCTATCTATATAGAAAGAAGACAGTCAATTAGACTTCATGTTAGAAAAAAAATATGAAATCTATGTTATTTCAGAAGCTTCTTTTACCAAGTGAAAACTGAGTGACAGTCTCCATTTTATCCCTCAAATGGATCCTCTGAAGGCTCTGTTAATTTCTAAGTTCATCAGTGGAGGAAGGCAAACAGACTCTTTAAATGCATCTTATGCTGGTCATGATTGACTTAAAAGATTTCAAGGAGAAAATGACCCTGGAGTTGGACCTGAATTTATGACAGAGATGAGGAGAAAATAAATTAAATTGGATATCCATAAAGGTAGGAGAAGAAATTAGTAACTTACTCATGTTTGCTTTCATAGAAATTAGTAATGTTTTCTTTCTTTTGCTTAAAGCAAAACATTTAGTGTTAAGTTCTAGTCTAGTGTGTGTGTGTGTGTGTGTGTGTGTGTGTGTGTGTCTTTTACCAAGCTAGAATACACAGCCTTGATCACAATTCAGCACCCAAAGTGGCCTGAGACCTGGAAACTGACTTGTGTTACTCTAGTGTTTGAGACTTCAGATGTGATGCTATTGTTTTCGCCTCCATTTGCTGAGCTCCCTATGGCTTCTGAAGTGTTCCCATGTAGAAACCTGCTTTCCAGGAAGCCCTTCCATTAGGGAGCAGTTAGGATCAGCTGTTCTCCATTCACAGCAGTTTGAGACTCACTAGAATCCATGTAGACTAAGAGTTTAGAGATTTGATAACTTTAATATGCCCAACATTTTGCAATGAGAGTTGAAAACAAGGCTATTATAAGGATCCCCTTGTGCACTAAAAGTTTAGAGAATAGAGAAAATACATAGAACCTACAACATCTCTACAAACAAAACAGCTGTATTTTTTTAAAATATGTGAAGAAACTGGAAAATAGCAGAATCCCAACTGAGGCAATCATTGCATTTTATGGATACTCAGTCTAAAGCATTTAAATTTAACAATTAAAAAGACACTGGGGAAGAAGGTAATGTTCCATTCTGGTACTTTAAACCTGTTGTTTATGTTTTACTGAGTGAGTTCTCAAAATTTTCAACTGTTCCTGCTTAAAACCAGAGGTGCAAATATTGGAGAGCTGGAACAAGATTATGAATCAAGACAAACACTCAAATTGCTTTAAAGAAACAGAATTCTCAAAAGTTCAGTGGACTGAGATGGGAAAATAATTATTTTAAGCAGTGAGTCTCATGAAACATATGACAATTTTTGAGAAAATACAGTCTCTCCAAAATGGAAACAGAGACACTATTCTGTAAAAGATTAATTCAAAATAAAAGCAGAATAATGCGTGCTTCTATTTCTCTGGATTACATTCTTTTCATTAGCCCCACCAATCCAGAAACATATTACATTAAAAATATTTTCTTATATATAGACTATTGAGCACAGGCAGAGAATATTTTTTAATCATAATAAATTTACAAAAGAAGCAAAATGGAAATGAAATCCAATCTCTTCATTACAACAACACTTTTCCTTTCCAATATATCCAGTATGTCATTAATACCACATTGTAACTGTTAGGCACATGGCCTCGAGGTAGACAATGTATAAATAAGTTAAACTGACATGATACCTATTTGCTGGAAAACTATAAAAGAAAATAAACAAGTATGTCAAGCTCTGTTTTCTATTTATATTCTGTCCTGGTCTGCACAATCTCTGCCTACCATATGTAGCTATCAAACTAAATGAAAGCAAATATTGAAAAAAAAGTAATAAAATGTTTATGGCAGAGATAATATTAGCTCAATGTGTTAACTTCAGCTGTGTATACTAATACTGGACAAATACAGAAAAAGGTATTGGCTTAAACCTTTTGATTACTTTGATGAGTGAGGAGTGAGTTACAAAAGTCATTTATGTAAATAATATTTAAGGACTCTCACATGCCATGTACTGCAATAGAGGCTGGGGATATGGCAGTGAACCAGATGGTCAAGGTTCTCCCTTATCACTTATCTCAAATATAGTAATAAAAACTAAAAGAAAAATAAACAATGATAATATGAGTGTAATGGGAAGGAATAGGAAGTTGTGGATCATCAGGGAAAGCATTTTTGAGGAGGTGACATTTAAGCTAAAACCTAATTGATAAGAGGCTCCGACCATGAAATGATCTGAGAGCAGAGCATTCTTGGTGAAGAGAACAGTAGGTTCAAAGGCTTGGCTGGATGGCGGAAAAGAAAGAAGAGTGCTATTACTTAAAGCAGTGAACACAGACCCCTAAACTCACCAGTACATGCCTCGGCCAAATCAGTCACAACAGTCCAGTTAGGTGTGTGTAGACACAACTCGCTGTGAAGTTTCCTCCCCATGGAGTACAAAATGGGTATAGGACAGGAAACTTGGACCAGAAAAGTCTTACTTGATAGCCATGATCCTTTTTGTAAAACCCTGCCTAGTTCCTCTTTAGAGGGTTCATGGGCTGTCTCTGAATCTTAACTCTTAAAATAGTGTCTTTGTAAAAAAGTCTGCAGAGATGAATATCAACACTTGGCGTGCCATCTGCATAGAGCTAATTATATACATTTTGTTATTTGTCACTATAAGATATTTCAGAATGAAATGTGTGAACCATCTGCCGAAGACGTTATTCACATTTCTTGGATCATCAACAAGAAACCTTATACTTCTTTTCCCCCCAGGGAATACAAATTGTAATGTGCACAAGGTGGGTAGATGGGGGAAAGATTCTAAAAATGGCTTTAGCATGTACCAGATAAATAGGAGGTATTTTCAGAATGTCCTAGAATCATGTGTATTCATTATTCTGCCATGTGTCCTTGATACAGCATTATACAAACTAAACCTAACCCCCCACCCCCAGTGTCAGACAGGCACCAGTGCTTTTGGCATTATTTACGTGATTGTTGGGTAAGGAAGAACAAAGAATCCATGTACGTAAAATAAATTGCAGTTTGCCATTTGATAATGTAAATATGTGGTTGCATGATCCCCAAATTCTCCAAATCACACTTTATGCACAAAGGCAAAACCAGCTTTTGTGTTTTGAAAAGCAGGTGCGCAATTACTCCTACAAAGAAGAGTCATTTGCAGTGATTTTGGAGGGGTGAGATGATTGAGCAATTATAGGCATACATGCTAATTTTGTTTTACCCTATGACCATCTTCTGTTTGTAAAATGGATGGGTCTCTCTCTCTCTTTGATAAGGGAAAGAAGCTGCAGAAACAAAGATAAGGAAGTTGGACAATTTATGCCATTGCCAGTGGACATCAACCTGGCACCATTTGTTCAAGCATTTCTCACTGAGTACTTGTCATGGCCCAGCATTTAATAAAACACCCAGGCAAAGTTTAGTACTTACTGACAATGAGTTTTCCAAATACCCCACAGAAAGCCAGGGATTCAGTATTACTGCAATACACATAATTTTCAATTCTACTTTCTAACAGTCCATTTGGAAAGAAACTGAGAGGTGAAGGTAGAAGATTAAAACAGCCTACACTTTGATTTGGAAATTCAACTCACTTCCTTGCTACCTGAGCTTCCCTCGAAGGCAAAAGGGCTGTGTATTCACTATGATATAAAATTAGAACATGGATGATACTAGAAGGCAGAAAAGTGACAGAAATACAGTTCTTCACTACTTAAGCTACTTTCACTACTTGAGCTATGAAAATTTTCCAGGATTAGAACTATAATACTATAAACAGTCAAATTTCTATTTTCAAAATTAAAATTTTATAAAGTTGGCTTAAGTGTATACATCTAAATTTTTTATACATAAACACATATACACGTGTACACATACACACACATTAACACTGATCTTTAACCGTATATTTATATCTATATTTTAAGGAACAGGTGAAGACTCTCTAATTGTAGAAAACTATTTTAAATAATTCAAAATCACTACATTGTCAATTACCTTGGAAAATTATCCCACTGAAACTACTTCGGAGATAATTGAGTGTACATAATTTTACTCAAATAATTTGATAGGGCTCCTGGTAAACCATTAGAATAGAAACAGCTGGTATAAATGAACACAGCCAAGTATTAGCAATAGACTATTATAATATCCTGGATAATAAGATGGAAAAAGATAATTGGATACTAATTAATTCTAGATTATATTAAAATTAGCAAATGTCTTAATCTAAAATGGTATAGACACATGGATCAATATCACTTGGAAAAAAAGGCTCACAGCATATACCATTATATTCCATCCTTGACTGTTCTGCTTATCAACTCCATAAACACTCTGGATGAGGAAAAAGTGATATGCTTGTTATTTGCTTATTAAGAGAAACTGAGAACCTCCATACTGTTCTCCATAGTGACTGTATCAGTTTACATTCCCACCAACAGTGCAAGAGGGTTCCCTTTTCTCCACATCCTCTCCAGCATTTATTGTTTGTAGATTTTTTGATGATGGACATTCTGTGAGGTAATACCTCATTGTAGTTTTGATTTGCATTTCTCTAATAATTAGTGATGTTGAGCATCTTTTCATGTGCTTCTTGGCCATCTGTATGTCTTCTTTGGAGAAATGTCCATTTAGGTCTTCCTTCCATTTTTGGATTGGGTTGTTTGTTTTTTCTGATATTGAGCTGCATGAACTGCTTGTATATTTTGAGAGTAATCCTTTGCCCATTGATTCATTTGCAAATATTTTCTCCCATTCTAAGGGTTATCTTTTCATCTTGTTTATGGTTTCCTTTGCTGTGCAAAAGCTTTTAAGTTTCATTAGGTCCCATTTGTTTATTTTTTGTTTTTATTTTCACTACTCTAGAAGGTGGGTTAAAAAAGATCTTGCTGTGACTTATGTCAAAGAGTGTTCTTCCTATGTTAATAGAATTATCATATGACCCAGCAATCCCACTACTGGGCATATACCCTGAGAAAACCATAATTCGAAAAGACACATGCACCCCAGTGTTCATTGCAGCACTATTTACAACAGCCAGGTCACGGAAGCAACCTAAATGCCCATCGACAGACGAATGGATAAAGAAGTGGCTCATATACAGTGGAATATTACTCAGCCATAAAAACGAGCAAAACGGAGTCATTCGTAGAGATGTGGTTGGACCTAGAGACTGTCATACAGAGTGAAGTAAGTCAGAAAGAGAAAAACAAATATCGTATATTAACACATATATGTGGCATCTAGAAAAATGGTACAGAGGAACCAGTTTGCAAGGCAGAAATAAAGACACAGATGTAGAGAACAAACATATGGACACCAAGGTGGGAAAGTGTGTGGGGAGGTGGGATGAGTTGGGAGATTGGGATTGACATATATACACTAATATGTATAAAATAGATAACCAATGAGAATCTGCTGTATAGCACAGGGAATTCCACTTCACTGTACGGTAGAAACTAACACAGCATTGTAAAACAACTATACCCCCAATAAAATAAAAAAAATTTTTTTAAAGAGAAACAGAGAAAAGGCCAACACAAAAACTTAGTTAAGGTTAAAAATGATAGAATGAAACAATGGGCCAAGTTTATCAAAAAAGAAAATGAATACAGTAAAATGTAGTCTGGATTTATTAAAAGTACATTTTATCAAAGCTGTGCAAGCACAAGCACAAGCACAATATAGTCTGAGTCTTTGCTGTGCCATTTACTCACTCTACACACAGGAGCAAGTTGTTTAACCTCTCTGTGTTTCAGTTTCTTCATTTGTAAAGTTGATTTAATAAAGAGAGTACGATCTTTTATGAATGTTGTAGGATAAAGTGAGGCTAAGGTTTGTTCAGGCACAGAGTCAAATCACAATGAATGTTAAGGGGGGGGTATTTTGTGAAAAAAGGGGGGGTATTTTTTTGCTAACATCTCAGTGTGAATTAACAGTGTTATGAGATTGCCAAAATACACTGACCTGGGGCTTTATTAAAAGAAGGAAAATATAGGGCTTCCGTGGTGGCACAGTGGTTGAGAGTCCACCTGCCGATGCAGGGGACACGGGTTCGTGCCCCGGTCCAGGAAGATCCCACATGCCGTGGAGCTGCTGGGCCCGTGAGCCATGGCCGCTGAGCCTGTGCGTCCGGAGCCTGTGCTCCGCAACAGGAGAGGCCACAACAGTGAGAGGCCCGCGTACCGCAAAAAAAAAAAAAAAAAAAGAAAGAAAGAAAATATCAAGACTCATAAGCCTATGGGAATGTACACATGTGCCAACCCAACCCCTCGCTACACACATCCCTTCTGGAACATCTACCTTCTGCTGTCTCTGTCTCTTTCTTTGTTTCTCTTCAAGCATCCTTCTTAGGTATCTTTCACTCCCTGTCTCCCTCTTTATTTATCTTTCTATGCCGCTTCCTTTCTGTCACTTTAAAGGAAAACTCAACAGTCTTGAGTGCATCTAGGGGAGAGCAAACACTAGTTGGTAAAGGCTAGAAGTGGGGTGCTAGAATGGCAGCTCTGTAAAAGGAGAATGCTGGGCTCGGGGAGGAGATGTGCTGAGGAACAAAGCGAGCTGTTTTCAAGCCCAAGGTCACACAGTTTAAGCCGGGGCTGTGCAGCTCAGCGGGGAACAAGAAGAATGAATGGAGACATTACAGAGAAGAAGCTATTTGGATTAAAACAGTAAGTAACTTTTAACCTAAAACTGTCTAGAATTAAGAACAGTCTCCTAAAAAAAGGAACCCTGTACAATGTTAGTGGGAAGGTAACTTGGTGCAGCCATTATGTAAAAGAGTATGGAGGTTTCCCCAAAATTAAAAACAGAGCTACCATATGATCCAGCAATCTCACGTCTGGGTATATATCTGAAGGAAATGAAATCACTATCTTGAAGAGATATCAGCACCCCATGATCACTGAAGCATTATTCACAATAGCTAAGCGATGAAAAAACCTAGGTGTCCATAGACAGATAAATGGATAAAGAAAGAAATTCTGCAATACGTGACAACATGGATGGACCTTGAAGGTATTATGCTAAGTGAAATAAGCCGAACAGAGAAAGACAAATACCATATGAGCTCACTTAAATGTGGAATCTAAAAAAAGTCAAATTCATAGAAACAAAGAGTAGATTAGTGGTTGCCAGAGGCTAGGGGGTGGGAGAAATGTGGAGATGTTGTTCGAAAAGTACAAACTTCCAGTTATAAGAGGGATTTATTTCTAGGGATCTAATGGGCAACATGGTGATTATCATTAATACTGTATTATATGTTTGAAAGCTGTTAAGAGAGTAAATCTTAAATGCTCTTACCAAAAAGAAAGGATAATTATGTGAGGTGATGGATGTGTTAATTAATCTTATTGTGGTAATCATTCTACAATATTTATGCATCAAATCATCCCATTGTACATCTTAAACTTACACAATGTTATATGTTAATTATATCTCAATAAGCTAAGAAAAAAAATAGTCTCCTCATGAAGTAGTGAATTTCATCTCCCCAAAAGTTCAGAAAGGGGCTGGAGAGCCTATGACTACATGACAGCTGGACTTGGATCATCTGGAAAGGGCCTGTCAGTTTAACCACTGTTACAGACAAAACAGATGACTTTGTATTTGCTGTACAGCAGAGGCCCTCCAGTAAAACAAACAAGTAACAAAAAAAAGCAGCATTTTGACCCCAAAATGGAACAAATTTGGACTGCGCTATTGGATCAAGATATTGAAAGCTCTTGTCAAAGCGGAAAATACTATCTGGGAGTGATTTTTTAATCATTATCATTTTACAGGGAATTTATTTCCCAGCTGGGCAAAGGAACGTGTACATAATCTAAAATGGAATTGATTTTTGTATATAAAAATAGGCAACTGTTGAGAAGATATGAACAATAAAATCTACTGGTTGTGTGCTCTCTTTTGCTTTTATCTCCTGCTTTTCAAGAAGGCTGTGGTTATGTACGTGATAAATGAAAGACATATTTCTGCAAAGTATGTAAGCCACAGAGGCATTAATAATTATGTGACCACACAGATATGAGAAAAACATGTATGATTAAACTGAAATACTGCCATTTTGAATATACCCAATGTTATTATTTTGGCTATGTCAAAAAGGCAAGAAAAAAAAACGCTTGGGCCTGTTGTCTGTAACCTCAGTGCCATTGCCAATGTTATATAAGATAACATATACATATAAAAAGAAAGGGGGCATATACACTCAGCATCCCAAATATGATTACTTCTGAAACAGATTTCAAAAGAAAGACTCCTGATATATTTGCATATAGATACAATTACCTTGAAATTTTACTACCTACTTGCTAATAAGATATAAAATTACTCATTTCATATGATGCTTTGGGAAACAGGATTTTTTTAAACAACATAACTTTCATCACAGAACCTTCCAGTTGACTTAAAACTGCATTTTTCTCACTTGCCATTTAGAAAATGGAGAGGGTCAACATTCCAGGAGAGAAAGGTGCTTGAGAGCAGTGACACAGCTCTTGGAGGCCCTAATATCCTCTCCCTGTTCCTCTAGAATACCAAGCTACTAGAGAAAGTTTTTCAGGAAGAATTGTGAGAAATGAACTTTGAGGCAATGTCTTTGGAGAAGGGAACAGACAAAGCATCAGCAAGGTGTTCACAGTAATGCAGATAAGAAGTCAGAGATGGATTTTGAAGAGGTATTGAACAGGTGAGAGAGACAGAGACACACACAGAAACAAAGGGACACAGAAAGAGACAAGAGACAGAGACTCCAAACGTGGTTTAAACAGAGAAGAAAAAGAAGTCAAACAGTCTACCCAGTAAAGCTGTTACATTTTACCGTGCCCTGTGTAAAAGTTAGGAGGAGTATCTTGAGTAGTACCCAGGAGTTAGATATTTTTATTCTGTTCCTTCAGCCCATGGTTTCATTCTGTTCAGAACAAACAACTGAACTTTTCAAAGATAATTAAAGAAGAAATCTTTAAGGCCTTAGAACTTCATATTATTGCTACAAGCCTAATCCTGCCTCCTCCACACATGATGATACTGAAATATATCTTTTATTTCTTTGATCCCAAAGGTCACTTCTTCAAATTCGAACATCAAAAGAGAGGAGAAACTGGTGGATTCTTTTTCTTATTGTAGCATTTATTTCAAACAAATTCCACTTTGCCTTTTTTCTTCCCATAATAAGACTGAACAGTACACACTAAATCTTCTCCTATGCCAGGAAATCCATTCCTACCATGTGGTAAATTTTTGGATTATAAGAGCAAGTGGGCAAAACATAGTGGAAGTCGAGACATGGATATAGTCCTTACCACCAGCAAAACCATGTGATTTGGGGCAAGTTATTTCCCCCCTCTGGGCTTCTGTTCTGTTCACTGAAAAATAATAATTCTTAATTCAATGCTTGCTAATGTCCTTTGTACTTATAAAATTATATTATTCTGTAGGTAACTATATAACATGATAATGAAATAATGATTTTTGAATAATAGTCATCTTATTCCATTGTTATTTGACTTAGCACTTTATATATATGTGCATATTTAATGGATTTAGTATATATTTAAACACAGCATATATTATAATCTTAACATTCTCCTAATGGTTCTTAATGCACTTAATTCTACTTTGCCTTCATAAGAACACTTACGGCTTAATTGCTTTACTAAAGAGGAGGGTATTACAATCTATTGAAAGAATCACACACCAACACACACACACAAACACACACACACATGCACACACACACCACAAACCTATTATTTCTCAGCATCAAAATAAGTTATTTGCCATACAAAGGTAGGGAGGGAGGTGATGTCAACTTAATCAGACAATAATGAAACACATTAATAGGTATACAATAGCATCAAGAAAAAAGAGACCTCCCCCAAATTATGAAAAGTTCTTAGCAATTAAATGATATAGTATAACTATTGGCTATTTTTAAGAAGGAAGACTAAGATTTGGGTTATTCATGAAAAGTGTAGGAAAAAGCAAATGATTCCTTAAAATAAGTGCAATTTCTCCCAACCATAAGTGATTATATTGTGGTAAGTATAAAAGTGATCTCATGACAATAATCTGTGGGAAAATCCTAGTAAAATTCTGGTATCAAATTTTAAAATCATGTCCCAGACTTTAAATTTTGAAAACTATAAGCTAACTTATTGATTTGATGTCCATGAAAAATCTGGAGATTTAAATAAACATGAAAGTCTATTCACTCTTAGAAAAGACTATAGCAATCTGTATGAGCCACCAGAGTGATGGCTCATGCTAAATTAAATTTGCTTCCTTTTGTGAAAGATGTATTAAGATTTTCAAGCCAGATTACATTACAAATATTTTACTCCAGTATCACCTTGGTTCTACTGAGTTTAACATTTTTATCAATGATCTGAATGAACACTGCTATTTGTGGACAAACATGATAAATATTATAACAGATAAAATAATAAAAGGCAGATATAGTATCAAAAGAATCCAAACACATAAAATTGAACATGTATAAATGTACGCTCTGTAGTGGGTTCCAAAACAATTTCACATATATGCAGTCAGACAAGCATCCTTGAAATTAATTTTTGTAAAAATTATAGTCAAGAGCAGCTTGAACTATAGGTTGTTATACATCTTCTTGTACAAATATGTTTTCAGATGAATACTACCTAAAGAATCAAAGCTGGAGAGAATGAGGTCTTCCTTAATCAAGCTTAAATGAAATACAATAGAGTCATCCCTCAGTATCTTTGGAAGATTGGTTCCAGGACCTCTGCAGATACAAATATCTATAGATGCTCAAGTCCCTGATATAAAGTGGCCTAGCGCAGCTGACCCTCTGTATCCATAGGCACTGATCCTCCACCTGACTTTGGTTAAATCCACAGATGTGGAAACCATGGATACAGAAGGCTGACTGTAATACCCGATCCTCAAAGTAAAATGAACAGTAAAGAGCTATCAAATATTCAGAGAGTTCCAGGCAATGTGTTAAGCAGTTTATATGCATAATCCCATTTAATTTTCATGTCAATTTCATTGAGATAGGGACTGTCCATCTCCATTTAACAACCTAGAAACAGGCTTAGAGAGGTTAAGTAATATGTCTGTGTCACATAGCTACTGGGTAAGTCATGACTTAAAGCCACTCCTGATACTCCAGTATCCACATTCTTATCACTACAATATATAAACTCCCTAGTGTGGAGGTTATAGAGTTAGAAACCCTGACCTAAGTTTTATATGACTTGTGTACAGCAGCTAATATATCAGAATATAATTTTATTGTTGATGATATGGCCTCAATATCATCACCTAGAAATGGCGTAAAGTAAAACTTCCCACTGCTATAATAAAGAATTCAATATCAATTAAATTCAAATGAAAATATTTCTTGGCTCTTACATTTAAAATTTAGTTGAAGAAAAAATGATACTACCTCTTGACCAATAAATTATATTCTAAAACAACTAAATATTGTACACAGGAAATCACCGAATAATTTCATTAGACCACTGTTGCAGTTTTTAAAAACTGCTAAGATTAGAGTAACTGTAGAAGGTGGACAAAGACAAATGCCATTCCAATATTCAAAAGATAAAATTGGGTCTATTTCCTGTAATTGTGGACTACGTAAAACAGACTAAAGCTTCTGTTGAGGAAAAATAGAAAAACTGGAAAAATATCATGGAAAAGACCCTAAAATCCTCTTTAGAAGAAGAAAACATCATTCCAGGCCTCAAATTATTTCCACAAACATTTTTCCACAAACATAATATTTAGAAAACACAAAAATAGAACAACATAAAGGAAACTGAGCAGAAATAAAAATTAATGATGTCAGATTTAAAGGGGCGTTTAAAGTGTTGTAATTATCAGACTTAAATTTTTAAGTAACCATTTATTCTATCCGAGAATCAAAAGAAAAATGAAAAATTTAGCAGAAAACTGGAAAAAAATAAAAATCACTTTGCATATTTGAAAAAGAATCCCAAAAAACTAGAATTTAAGAACACAAGAGCTAAAATTTTGAACTCAGATGTATTTAACAATACATTAGACAAAGCTGAAGAATTAAAGAACAAGAAGCTAAGTGATTAAAAAATACTGAAAATGAAATATAGTGGGAAGGCAAAATAAGAAGAGGTAAGAAACAAATTGAATACATTGACAAGTTTTAATATACATGTATTAAAAATAGACCAATGGAACAAAATTAAGATCCTAGAACAGACATATAGATATATGGAATCTCTATTGATAGGCAACAAAAGTGACACTATAAAGCCATGGGGAAAGGATGGTCTTTTCAATAAATGATGCTGGGATAATTAGATATCCATGTAAGAAGAAAACAAAACTTTACTCTTTTCTTCTACCATACAAAAAAAAAAAAATCAACTCCTGGTGGATTTTAAGCACAAACGATGAAACTTTTAGAGGAATAGAGAAGAATATCGTAAAATTCTCAGGGAAGGAAAATGTTTTGTTTTGTTTTTAACAGAAAAATCAAAAGCACAATCCATAAATGTGAAGGCTGATATTTATGACTGCATTAAAATTAAATTCTTTTTCTCTACAAGAATCAAGAATTGGGAGGCAAGTCATAGAATTGAGTTGGCGTTTGCCATTCATAGAACCAAAAGAGGAGGTGTAAATGCAGAATATAAACACCGCACAGTAGGATATGTTCAGATGGCCCACTGTCAAATGAAAAATTGGTCCTCTTCATTATTCATCAGAGAAATGCATATTTCCATTACTCTAGAAGGTAGGTCAAAAAAGATCTTGCTGTGACTTATGTCAAAGAGTGTTCTTCCTATGTTAATAGAATTACCATATGACACAGCAATCCCACTACTGGGCATATACCCTGAGAAAACCATAATTCAAAAAGACACATGCACCCCAGTGTTCATTGCAGCACTATTTACAACAGCCAGGTCATGGAAGCAACCTAAATACCCATCAACAGACAAATGGATAAAGAAGATGTGGTACATATGTACAATGGAATATTACTCAGCCATAAAAAGGAGCAAAACGGAGTCATTCGTAGAGATGTGGTTGGACCTAGAGACTGTCATACAGAGTGAAGTAAGTCAGAAAGGGAAAAACAAATATCGTATATTAACACATATATGTGGAATCTAGAAAAATGGTACAGATGAACTGGTTTGCAAGGCAGAAATAAAGACACAGATGTAGAGAACCAACATATGGACACCAAGGGGGGAAAGTGGGGGGGGGTGGGGGTGGTGGTGGGATGAATTGGGAGATTGGGATTGACATATATAAGCTAATCTGTATAAAATAGATAACTAATAAGAGCCTACTGTATAAAAAATAAATGAATTAAATTCAATTTTAAAATTCAAAAAAAAAAAGAATTTCTGTTCTTGATATCTTGAATAGGAAAAGGAAGGAGGGAAGAAAGGAAGAAAGTAAAGAGGAAGGGAGGGAGGAGAATGATCTTCCCACCCTAGGGGGCAAAAGAAAAGTAGTCAGAGAAAGAGTGATAATAGGAACTTCCGTTCTGAATTCTGCCAGTTTGTGGAATCAGATCACACTCTCAGTGACTCCTAGCATTTAATCACCATTCTTCTCTAACTTTCTCAGTCTGAATTGAAAAATACCATCCCACATTCAGCATGATGTTACAATAAAATGATTTCTTCCAGCAACTTGCCTTGTAATTTGTGTGAATGACAATTGGCTCACTCAGTAAAATAATGTAATGCTTTTTGGTGACCTAAAGTCTTCAAAACATCATTCATTTGTTTCTCTGTCCTGAAAATAAATGTTTTACCACCAAATTTATTATTTCAGAAGGGCCTAAGTATCACTATTTGAATCACCACTGTACAGAGTAGTTCTGGTAATACTGACATCAAAATACTTGGTGTCAATTCTAAAAACAAAATGAGTTTCATCCAAAGGATGAGTTGCATCCTTTAATTGCACTAACAGTCTCTTAATGTGGCATATCAGCCAAAAGGGGATGTTCAGTTTTAGCCAACAATTTCATGCAGACTCCTATTCCAAGAAATTTCCTACTGTCATTGGCATTTGTCTTGTTTTCAAACTGCATCCTGTGTCGCTTGTAAATCTGCATTCCCGAAGGAAAAAATGACATTCAAATCTTATATTTTTGTGAGGCAAGACAAGAAGCTCAGCTGTTTTCTGAAACCTGTAGAATGGTAGAAATATCATTTCTCTGTCATGTAACGAGAAGATATTCCCAATCTTCTCCAAGGGAACCCCAGCAATGGAGAAATGAAAATTCTTTAATATACCAAATTATGTTCTAAAACTTATAAATGGTCTGAAATAGGGAGTGGATATTTTTGAAAAAATTAAGCCCATGGGTATCACAAACTGAAAAGAATAACATTAAGTGATATATAAGATAGTGATTATTTTACAAGTATTTTCCTCCTTCTGCTTGCCCTCAAAATTTTCTCTATTATTTCTGTATAATTTAGAAAAACTTATTTATACATTGAGCTAAAACTGCACAAATGCTCTCAACTAGGAGTCAGTTTAACTTACAACTAATATATTCTCTATCTGAAGTAAACCATCAGAAAAATTCATGTCCAAGTTAGTATCAAATGTATGTGCTGATGGAAAACAAGAGAATTGGGTAACTCTTATAGAAGTAGAAAATCACCACCTCCAGAATTAGAAATAACAGGACTCCTGGAATTCTTTGTGTCTACCACAGGGAAAGGACTCAAATGGTTTTCCTGTGTCCACTCACATTAAAGTAGAAAATGGGAAAGGGATTCCATTGAAGAACAAATTAATGTATTGTTTGGGGCCTATTTACATGGGTATGGGCTCAGAGAGGGACATCTATCTTGATATAATTGGTGGCCAAATCAAGGGAGAAAGGAACAACATTATTTTCCTGGATTCATCACCTGGCTTAAACTATCAAATCAGGCGGCCTGGGAGAGGGAGAACCAGAATTAGGCCCATCAGTACAATAGACTAGAATAATTCTTAGCCAAGAGTGATTCTGCCCCCCCACACACACACCCAGGGGACAACTGGCAATATCTGGAAACATTTTTGATCATCATAACTTGAGGTTTCCACTGGAATCTAGTGGATAGAGGCCAAGGATACTGCTAACATCCTAAAATACACAGGACATCATCCCCCACCACGAAGAATTATCTGACCCAAATGTCAGTAGTACCAAGGTTAAGAAAACATGGCCTAGGGAAATACCCGTGTGAATAAATGATAGGCAGATAAAAAGTTAAAGTTAGAAACACAATACATTAAGTTCAATGAAATTTGTTTATAGGTCAAAGCACATAGAAACTAACTGGGCTATAGTTTAATTCTTGATTTGTATATTATTTCTATATTAAAGTATATCTTAAAGAAGTCAGTGCTTCTTAATTCATGTCATTTTAAAATTTTAAATATTGTTCTGATACAACACCAAAAGCTTGAACTATTAAAAAAAACACTGATATATTACACTTTATCAAAATTAAAACTTCTGCTGTTCAAAAGATACTGTTAAAAAGAAGACACTGTTAAGAAAATTAAAGTACCATTCATAAACTAGAAGAAAATATTAGCAAACCATACGTCTTATAAAGGACTTTATCCAGGATATATAAAGAACTCTCAAAATTCAATAATAAGGGAAAAAACTCAATGAAAAAGTGTGCAAAAGAAGTAAAAGGACAGTTCACCAAAGAAGATACACAGATATCAAATAAGTATGTGAAAAGGCATCAGCATTATTAGTAATCAGGGAAATGAAAATTAAGATCATAATGAGATACAGCTTGACACCTTTTAGAATGTCTAAAATCAAAAAGACTGACCATATCAAGTGTTGCTGGAGAGGATGTGGAACAACTGGAATTTTCACACATCATTGCTGGGAATTTCCAACCACTTTGGAAAACAGTTTGGTATATATCTACACAAATACTTGGACACAGATATACAGAGAAGATTTATTTGCAAAAATAAAAAACTGGAAACAACCCAAGTGTCCATCAAAAAGTGAATGGAAACAAATTATAGCATATTTATTCAATGGAATACTGCTCAGCAATAGAAGGGGTCTAAGAACACAGAAACATGGATAAATCTCAAAATTATTTTGCTGAGTAAAGGAAACCAGACATAAAAGCACATACTGTATGATTCCATTTATACAAAGTCCCAAATAATGCAAATGCATCTGTAGTAACAGAAAGAAGATCAGTGGCTTCTGGGGAACCAGTGAGCAGAGGGACATTTAAGAGAAGATGGAGGAATTACAAAGGGCCATAAGGAAACCTTTGGGGGTTATGGATATGTTTACGATCTTGACTGTGGTAAAAATTCATGGATGCATACAGAGGTCAAAAATGAAAAAAACTGTTTACTTTAAATATGTGAAGTTAATTGTATATCAATCATACATCAATAAAGCCATTCTAAAAATAAAAAAGAAAATTTTTCTGCAAAAGACACATCAAAGTCTTCATTGTTTATTATTCTGAGTTGTTTAAAATAAAACCTTATTTTTAACATAGAACCTTATTTGACCCCTCCTTAACTGTCATATACTAGCAAAAACTCTTGATCAGCTAACAAGGCCAATGAGAGTCCTATCTAAGTAAACCTCTGAAAGCCCAGATTGAAGTAGCTTAGTTTTTTCATGTGATAACCAAATAGGACTTCTACAAAAAAGTTCAAGTTACATATTAAAATATCACTCTACCAGTCCTTAATGTGTGAGTTTCAAAACCAACGAACAAGTAGTTACTGAAAACCAACACAACTCATTCTAAAGTTTGAGCCACTGTTCAGATCCTCAAGAATTCCCAAAATGATCTGAGAAATACTACTACATATTTATATTATATATGTACTATATAAAAACATATATAACTATATATATAATTTATATATACAGTAAAACTATATATATTATTTATATACATGAATAAACTTGTAAAGATGAAAGAAAAATTTGAACAGAAAATGGTTTTAATAGAATTTTTATAAGGTGAGTATTTCCATGGATTTGGATAATAAGAAGTCTATATTAAGGAACTGAGGCCTAACTGAGCTATATCATTAATTTATTCAACATATATTTGTTGTGTGTCCACTAGTTAGATGCTAGAAATACAGCAATAACTAGAACAGATCTCATGGAGCCATGCTTTATGAATTTTATATTCAAGTGGGAACAATGCATAGTATAAATTTAAAAAGTAAAGTTATACATGATATCAGTTGGTAAAAAGTACTAAGGAGAAAAACAGAGCAAAGAAGAGGAATAGTTGAATGTCACAATATTAAATAGGGGGTAGGGATCCTAGTAAGTCCTCACTTAAAGGGTAATGTTCAAGCAAAGACTTGAAAGAAGTAAGAGAATAATACATATGGATAACAAGGAAAAAGCACTTCAGGAAAAGAATAACCAGTTCCCTCTGAAGGTACGATCAGAGAGGTAAACGTTCAGATCTTTTATGGCCATATAAAGACTTGGGCTTTTATTATGAATAAAATGAAAACTGTTTAAGGTTTTTGAGCCTAGGAATGATGTGATACGGCTTAACTTTTTAAAAGATCATTCTAACTATCAAATGAGGGTGGGAGAGGGAAGAAGCAGGAAGGAGTTAGGAGGCTATTTCAAAAAATCTAACCAAGAGATGACAGTTATGGCAGACAATCCCTAAGGTGACTCTCAACGATCCTTGCCTCCTGGTGTCTACACCTTTGGACAATCTCCTCTTTGGGGTATACGACCTGTTTGCTGCCAACAGAATATGGCAAAGATGATGGGATGTCATTAGCCTGATTACCTTGTCATATATCTGAGTCTTCATCTTGCTAGCAGAGCCAGTGGAGAGATTCTCTCTTGCTAGCCTTTAAGAAGTAAGGTGCTATGAAGTAAGTGGCCATGTTGGAGAAGCCTTTGGGGCAAAAATCAGAAGAAGGCTTTGAATTGCTAATGGAAGCCTCCAGAAAGAAACTGAAGCTTCGGTTATGCAGCCACAAGGAAATTTTTTTAACAATAACCTGTTGGCACCTGGAAGCTTACGTTTCCCCAGTTCAGCCTCAGATGAGACTGTTGACTAGGCCATCATCTGGACTGGAGCCTGAGGAAGGAAAACTCTGAACCAGAGAACACAGTAAAACTACACCCAGACTTCCTACAAACTGTAAGATAATAAATGTATGTTGTCTTAAGCTGTGAATCTAAGGTAACTTGTTATGCAGCAATAGAAAACAAGTACAGGGACTTCCCTGGTGGTGCAGTGGTTAAGAATCCGTCTGCCAGTGCAGGGGACATGGGTTCGATTCCTGATCCAGGAAGATCTCACATGCCATGGAGCAACTAAGCCCACACTCTAAAGCCTGCGAGCCACAACTACTGAGCCCACGTGCCACAACTACTGAAGCCCGCGTGCCTAGAGCCCATGCTCCACAGCAAGAGAAGCCACTGCAATGAGAAGGCCGTGCACCGCAACGAAGAGTAGCCCCCACTCTCCACAACTAGAGAAAGCCTGTGCACAGCAAAGAAGACCCAACATAGCCAAAAATAAATAAAATAAAAAATAAATTTATAAAAAATAAAGAAAACAAGTACTACAGTGGTTCAGGTTAGGGTGGTAGTGATGGTTTGAAAGTAGAGGCAACAAGATTTAATAACAATTACAAAAACCAAAATTATAGACTCCAAGGCTTTTTGCTCAGACCACAGAAAAGAAAAGGTCATTTCCTGAGATGGAGAGAACTGTGGAAAGAGCAAGTTTGGAAGAGGTGGAATCAAGTGTATATTTTTGAATGATTTAATTTTGAGATGCATGGAGACAATGAGTAGGGAGTAGTATGTTGCATATAGGAACTGGAGCTCCGTGGAAATAAGAGGCCAGTGATATACATTTGGGAGTAGCCAGTGTACACATGGTATGTATGGCCATGAGACCAATGACATCTCAAAGGTGTGGAAGACAGAAATCTAATAGGAGAAAAAGATGTCACTCAAAAGAGGGTACAGAAACTTAGTGGAAGAAATGATTCAAAGAGATTGACTATTAGTGACTTAAAGGCAGTCAGCATATTTCATTCATCTGTTACATCTTCAAGAATCTAGCATAGTGCCTGGAAACCAGAAAACCCTAAAAAAACGACAGGTGGTAATGAGCAAGGCACATGAAGGCTGCAAAAGGAAATTGTCCTTAATGGGAGATGGGAGGTTAGAGGGACAGATTTACATTAATGATTTTCCCTCAGAGATATCTGACCCTAAAAATGGCATGCATATTCTCTTTCAGGGTGTGAGAGAATTCCTCTGAAACAGAAGCAGGAACCTTGTAGATACCCTGGCTAGTAATAAGTAGGTGCCTTAAGTTCAAAACACAGCTATAGGAGAAAGTGATAACGATTGAGCCACCTGAAATTCTTTTTGACAAAGAGAGAAGAGTTAGGAGTAGATTCATAGTTCAAAGATAGAAAATAGAGTGCTCAGGTCAACCAATAGGCCTTCAGACATTTAAAAATTCTATACTAGAGCCTTTTCTTATTTTAAAATGCTTTTCTTCAACAACTCTAAGTATTGTATGTTTTCAATACCATGACAGAAATAGTGTGTAAAAAAAAAAAAAAACTTTTAAGGTGTCTTTTCAATACTGCACCAGAGATATTGTAGAAGATAATAAAAAGTAAAAAACTACCTGCAAGAAACCACTAGAGAATCAGGAGTCAGCATATATTCACACTTTGGGGATGTTATTAATATCTTAATACTGCTATAAATTATTTAGAAGCACAACTTTTTAACACCTCTAAACGATTGTCCTGCCATTCTCTGGTATACCTTACCAAATGTGTATGTGTCTATATGTGTAAGGCATAAAGTGTAGATTATGATCAAAATCACTGAAATACCAGATAAGTAAATATCAGGAGTTACATCGATTGAGTGTCTGTTATGAGCTCAGTACTTTCATCTGTGTTAGCAGGACTATTAAGTGACAGGATATGGAACTGAACACAGGCTGTAGGATCTAAAAACCTCTCAGCCCTGTTGTCTCTGCCCCAGTGCTCTTTCTCTTTCACTCTGCATGTGTCAACTCAGATGGACTAATTTATACATTCACACTCTTCACTTTAGATAAATGCTAAAAAAAAAAAAAAAATTAAAAATAAGTCACCCTGACACATGGCAATTTTGCATAAGCTTTGGAAGTTCTTCCAAGTGTTGCTATGAGATAAATTATGTACCAAAATAATGTACTGTCAGGCACATTCCTTTCTTGCTACTTGGATGGTTGTAATAACGTAATAGGTTCTTTCCACCTCTAATTTATTGTTGGCATGAGATTTGACATTGTGTCTGGGTAAAATAATATTTCTAAAGGGAATTTTCAATAGATCAAGTTAATCTCAGTCATTTTGAACTTTCAGCAAGTCTGGGAGATTTTTATAAAAGGACTAACACTGTCAACCAATGAGGCAAGAAATTATATATTTTAGTTTGGATTTTTTGAAAGCACATGAAAAGGCAATTCACAAAGTTTTCACACAGTTTTTATATTAGAAAGAACACTCAGAGGTTAAATGTCTACCAAGAGTATCACCAAAAAAAAAAAAAAAAAGGCAAACATACAGATTTTTATTTCTTTCAATTAAACACAGATTAAAATATTCTCCCATTAGAAACTGGGTAAACCCAAAGATTTAGAAACACACTAATTCAAACAACTCACAAATATGTTGTCCCTCCTTTGTGTAGACAGGACCTCAGCTGTGGTCATCAACACCTCCGGAAGAAAGAAGTGTCAGCCAAAAAGTCTACTACTTTATCATCCCAATATCCAAGCTTTGTAAATACCCAGTTCTTTCACTGAATTGTTTCACCTTTTCAGCTAGACATTGGGCACTAAGCAGTCTAAGCAGACTAACACATGCATACTTCCATTTAATATCACTAATGTGATTAAGGTACATAACTACATTCTCATAGCTGAAACAAAATGTTCCCTCCCTAAAAGGAGGAACTTAAAAAAAAAAGGAATTACATTTTGTGACTTTGCTCATTCTACTTATGTGCTAGTATACCTCATCCTTTATCAGGCTCTTCTTAAGAATGGTAAAACTAAATTATTAAACTGTATTATGTGTGCTATAAATACTTATTTCCACTTAATATCCACAAAAATCTTACAAACTGGGGATTTACATCCTGATTTTAAAGATGACAAACTAAGGTATAAAGATGAAAACTATCTTGCCCATAAGTTCTTTCATAAGGATGAAAACAAAGTTTACCCAGTTCTGACTACAAAGACAATGACCTTTTAATTGCTAAGTACTTAAATAACTCTAATGCTTAAAATAATATATTAATACCACTTTCAAATGGGAGGATGCCCTGGAAGTTGAGACCCATAATTCGGGTTTCAACCAAAGTTTGAGTAGTCCTGTTCTCATGCAATGAGGGAGAAAAAATACATTTTGGAGATACACTGTATGAATATCAGGCAAATCTTCCAAGTTCTGGAGCTCCTACTTTCCCTCTTGTTCTCAGCTTCACTGTATCCTTGTACTGTTCTCTCATTTCAGAGAAGATACTAATAAATGGTCTTTGGGTCATAACTGATGCTGGTCTTAGCAGAGGACCCCACCAAATTTGAATTCAAATTCAAGCTTAAGATAAGAAGAAAAAAGAATCTAAGAGTTTTTTCATTTCATTCCTTGCTATTTTTCTGCCTTTGACCACAACCTCCAAGTCACTGGCAATATTAGAAAAAACCAGAAGTCCAGATGGAGGAAAAGGAAGTGGGAAGAAAAAAATGAAAAGAGGATAAGGTTTGGCAAAGTTTTCAAGAGTTTAGAAATGGGTCATAATTAGGGATTAGAAGCATAAATTGAGACTATTAATTACTTTTATGCAAACAATGGATTAAAAAATATGAATTGATATGCCCAGTTTTACCAGATAAAATTTGCCTTTGGAATTCCAAAGAGAACAGGCCTTTCTTGTAGTAGGCTACAGGTCCCGGCCCTCTCCCTTAATGATTTTTCTACAACCCCAAAGTGCTATCAACTTTTGAATTATAGAAAGAGAATAGATACTTTTTATCACTATTAAAAGGAGGATACTCATCTTATATTTCTTTTCCCATCCTCTTTATCAACTTCCTTGAGTTCCTTTCCACATGGAAAAAAAAAAGATTTAACAGTTCCTCCTTCTGAATAACAACAACAGAAGCCATACAGAAAGGCAAAACCTAGCATTTCAAGTTGTATTCTGTGTGTTGACATTAGGTATCACATTGGGATATGAAAGTCTTAAACAAGAAAGCAAAACGTCCATAATTTAAAAGTAAATATACACCTTTAAATGTGTTACTTGAAGGATTTTGATGACAGCACAGTTCAACAGTTTTAAATAAAAATTAAGAAATTCACTTAAACACAGAGTCCATCTGTCTAAAAAATGGAGAAATATTTTGTCATTCATTTCATCATTTTAACTGGATTTCTTTGGTATGTACAGGCTTGGGAACCCCAGATAGTTTTTGCATTTTTTAACCAGAACACAGACTCTCCTTTCCTCAGTATGATATTTTACAGTCCCTTCCTTCCTGCTCTTCTAGCCTCTCTGATCCCTAAACTCCACACTACTGATCGCCTTGGTCTGAAAGTGCAACATAGAGAAAAAGAAGGATTTGAAGTCTAGCAGTAAGAACTACTCAAAGGTTTTTATGGGTAAAGCTTTAAAGATACTAACATTAAATCCTAAATAATTGCTAACTCTTGTTTAATAAAAATAAATGTCAGTGAACTTCTTAGACGAAAGAATCATTTTTAGGTCAGGAAACCTAACAGCATGATTTTTTCCAAAACTCTACAGAACGTCTCATGTGAAATTGCTATAATACCCATGACTACTACACCAACAGCAACTACTAGTGCCTGTATTGTTAACAGGAGGCACTCTTCTCCATAAAAAACCACCGACTTCCTCTACAGGTCTTAAAACGTTTTACTTTTGCATAATAAGAATTTATCCCAAAGTTTTCCCCAAGTCTGAAATCTGCACCAGGTTGCTGAATACTACTAAATTAGGATGAATTTTCAGACAAAAGACAGAAAAACAGGAATATAGGGAGGAAGTACTTAGTCATAGCTAATATCACAAGTCTACAGGTTCATATTTTAACACCAAGAAGAAGAAACAACAGGTTTTAGTTCCAGAGTTTCAAGGGGACATAGTGGTAATTTATTTTTTCCTATCAAAGGAAAAATATTAAAAACATCTCACTGAAGGAGTTTAGCAGAAAAATCAGTTCTAATTTACCTGTCAAAAATATTCTGTACGTATACAAATGGAACTATGGTCTTATAGTGGTAGACCTGAAATTATGAGGACATGGTTATCTACCGTTAATGATGCAAATAACTGATAGACTTGCATAGTGATACTTCCATATTTATTAAGAATAGTTTATTATCCAAGTATTGATATCCTCTTAGTAAAATTCTTACCAATTCTGCAAGAAATCCAATGAAAAGTAGAGAAAGCACACTAAACTACTTTCCTAGATAAGTGAAAGCCCATGGAAGGAAAATATATATATATATACATATATAAATATAAATAGAGATAGAGATATAAACATATTTATTCATAATACTTGCTACATTGATGGGCTTGGAGGAGGTAAGGGATACATCAAGGAGATAGAAACAAAAAAGAGAATTAAAATCAGAAACTAAAAGCAAAAAGTAGTAAGAAAATATGAAAGTCGCATTGCTCTGAAGACAAATGCACTGCAGCATTGCAATGAAGAAGCTTAGTCTTGGTATAGAGCAAAAAGGAGAACTGAATGCAAGATTCTTGGATTAAGCCAAGACTCTGGGAGAGGGCTAAAGATTTGCTGCTGTCAGGTTAAACAAACGCAAATCATCTCTCAGAAAAGCTTCTGCATTGTAGGTTTACAGGTTTTATTTTATATAAGGTCCTTTATAAAACTCATAAAACTATGTGTGTATATATCCATTTATATATCATAAATCATTATATGTATGTTTACACATACACACATAATCAAAATCACCAAACATGTAAGTACACATGAATACAAATCAATAAAAGCATAGACAAGAGTTTTAGATATTCAAGAACTTGAAGTATTTTATAAGCTAGAGATCATGAAATAGCTATGGATGAGATATGTAAAGAAGTAATTAAATTTTCAGAATGAGCAAGCTATAAGATACTATCAAAAGTGATCAGGCAAACCTGAAAAAAATAACAAAATAGAAATTTTACAAATGAAAAAATATTATAGAAACAACCCAAATTTCTACCAACATATGAATGGAAAAAGAAAATACAATACATACATACCACAGAATACTATGCAGAATTTAAAAAGAAGGAAATCCTGCCATTTGCAACAACATGGGCAGACCTGGAGGATATTATGATAATTGAAATAAGTCATTCACGGAAGGACAAACACCACATGATTCCACTTATACAGGTACCTAGGACAGATAAACTCAGAGAAGCAAAAGACTATAACTGTGGCTACCAGGGACCAGGAGGAGGGAGAAATGAGGAGTTGTTCAATTGGTATAAATTTTCAGTTATGCCAGATGAATTAGTTCTAGAGATCTATTGTCCAGCATAATGCCAATAGTCAAAAATACCATATCACTCACCAGAAATCTTAAAAGGGTAGATCTCATGAGTGTTCTTACAAAAACAAAACAAAACACGAGGAAACTTTGGGAGGTGATGGATAGGCCTGTTACATTGATTACAGTGGTGTGCAAACTCATCAATTTTTATACATTAAATTTGTGCAGTTTATTGTACATCAATTAACTTTAATACATTGGTTTTTTAAAATAAATGAAAAAACATGGTTGAAATAAAAATATTAATAGATTAAATATCAGAATAGGCAAAACTGAAAAGATGAATTCAGAGACATCACTGAAGAAATTATTCCAAATGTAGCACAGAGAGAAAAACAGAAAATTTGAAAGAGAGGTTAAGACATACTGAGGATAGAAAGAAAATAGCTAATATTTATTTATTCACCCATTTTATAAACATTCAACAAGCTTTCCTTCTGCTAACTTTGCGTTTTGTTTGTTCTTTCTCCAGTTCCTTTAGGTGTAAGGTTAGATTGTTTATTTGAGATTTTTCATGTTTCTTGGGGTAGGCTTGTATAGCTATAAACTTCCCTCTTAGAACTGCTTTTGCTGCATCCCATAGGTTTTGGATTGTCATGTTTTCATTGTCATTTGTCTCTAGGTATTTTATTATTTCCCCATTGATTTCTTCAGTGATCTCTTGGTTACTTAGTAATGTATTGTTTAGCCTCCACGTGTTTGTGTTTTTTACTTTTTTTTCTCTGTAATTGATTTCTAATCTCATAGCGCTGTGGTCAGAAAAGATGCTTGATGTGATTTCAATTTTATTAAATTTACTGAGGCTTGATTTGTGACCCAAGATATGATCTATCCTGGAGAATGTTCTGTGCGCACTTGATGAGTATAATCTGCTGTTTTTGGATGGAATGTCCTATAAATATCAACTAAATCTATCTGGTCTATTGTGTCATTTAAAGCTTGTGTTTCCTTATTAATTTTCATTCTGGATGATCTGTCCATTGGCGTAAGTGAGGTGTTAAAGTCCCCCACTATTACTGTGTTACTGTCGATTTCCTCTTTTAGGGCTGTTAGCAGTTGCCTTATGTATTGAGGTGCTCCTATGTTGGGTGCATATATATTTATAATTGTTTTATGTTCTTCTTGGATTGATCCCTTGATCATTATGTACTGTCCTTCCTTGTCTCTTGTAACATTCTTTATTTTAAAGTCTATTTTATCTGATATGAGTATTGCTACTCCAGCTTTCTTTTGATTTCCATTTGCATGGAATATCTTTTTCCATCCCCTCACTTTCAGTCTGTATATGTCCCTAGGTCAGAAGTGGGTCTCTTGTAGACAGCATACAAGGAACAGGATAGAAAACCCAGAGATAAACCCACACACCTATGGTCAACTAATCTACGACAAAGGAGGCAAGGATATACAATGGAGAAAAGAGAGTCTCTTCAATAAGTGGTGCTGGGAAAACTGGACAGTTACATGTAAAAGAATGAAATTAGAACATTCCCTAACACTATACACAAAAATAAACTCAAAATGGATTAGAAACCTAAATGTAAGACCGGGCACTGTAAAACTCTTAGAGGAAAACACAGGAAGAACACTCTTTGACATAAATCACAGCAAGATATTTTTTGATCCATCTCCTAGAGTAATGGAAATAAAAACAAAATAAACAAATGGGACCTAATGAAACTTAAAAGCTTTTGCACAGCAAAGGAAACCATAAACAAGATGAAAAGACAACTCTCAGAATGGGAGAAAATATTTGCAAACGAATCAATGGACAAAGGATTAATCTCCAAAATATATAAACAGCTCATGCAGCTCAATATTAAAAAAACAAACAACCCAATACAAAAATGGAAGGAAGACCTAAATAGACATTTCTCCAAAGAAGACATACAGATGGCCAAGAAGCACATGAAAAGCTGCTCAACATCACTAATTGTTAGAGAAATGCAAATCAAAACTACAATGAGGTATCACCTCACACCGGTTAGAATGGGTATCATCAGAAAATCTACAAACAACAAATGCTGGAGATGGTGTGGAGAAAAGGGAACCCTCTTGCACTGTTGGTGGGAATGTAAATTGATACAGCCACTATGGAGAACAGTATGGAGGTTCCTTAAAAAACTAAAAATAGAATTACCATATGACCCAGCAATCCCACTACTGGGCATATACCCAGAGAATAATGTAATTCAAAAAGACACATGCACCCCAATTTTCATTGCAACCCTATTTACAATAGCCATGTCATGGAAGCAACCTAAGTGCCCATCTACAGACAAATGGATAAAGAAGTTGTGGTACATATATACAATGGAATATTAGCCATATAAAGGAACGAAATTGGGTCATTTGTAGAGATGTGGATGTATCTAGAGACTGTCATACAGAGTGAAGTAAGTCAGAAGGAGAAAAACAAATATCATATATTAACGCATATATGTGGAACCTAGAAAATGGTACAGATGAACTGGTTTGCAGGGCAGACATTGAGACACAGAAGTAGAGATCAAACATAAGGACAAAAGTGGGGAAAGCGGTGGTGGTGGTGGGTGGTGGTGTGATGAATTGGGCGATTGGGATTGACATGCATACACTGATGTGTATAAAATGGATCACTAATAAGAACCTGCTGTATAAAAAAAATAAATTAAATTAAATTTAAAAAAAGAGAAGCTTTCATTAAGCATCTGTTGTGTATTAGGCACTTTCTACTCTCGGAAGGGAAAAGGTAAGGAAAAAAAAAGATGCAAAGCAAGTCGGAGGTAGATAGTAGATCATAGCATTGTGGGTGTTTTGAAAAATAACGGAAAAAAGAGGATAGAGTCAGAGTTCCATAGGTGAGAAGAGATAGAATAGAAAAGAAGCTACATTTAAAGCATCATTGCTACAAATTTTATAAAGCTAAAGAAAGAAATTAATCCACAGGTAAGGAAACATAATCTACATTAAGCAGAATACATAAAAATAAATGTGTACATAGCTACTTGGCCATGAAACTAGAAACTCTGTAAGAATATCTTTAAAGTAGTCAGAGAGAAAGTACTTTTATCCACAAAATAAAATTAACCAAACTGACAGATTTCTCAACAGTAAAAATGGAAGTCTTAAGATATACATTCATTTATTCAAGAAATACTTGTTGAGTATTTACTATGTGTTTTTTAATGTTATTTTTTTTTTGGAGTATAGTTGAATTACAATGTTGTGTTAGTTTCTGCTTACAGCCAAGTGAATCAGTTACACATACACACATCTCCATTCTTTTTTAGATTCTTTTCCCATATAGGTCATTACAGAGTATTGAGTAGAGTTCTCTGTGCTATTGTGTTATGTTTAAAAGAGTAAAAAATAAGCAAAAATTTCTGCCCTGACAGAACTTTCATTTTAATGGTTGGAGGCTGACAATAAGCAAAATAATAAATAAAATATATATTGGAGATAAGTGATATGTTATGGAAAAAAAATTAAAAGACAATGACTTATTGTGGGAAATAGGAAAGGGTGTTTGAAAGAGTTGCGATTTTAAACAGAAAGTCAGGGAAAGCCTCAATAAGAAGGAAACCTTAGATCTAAGCCCTAAAATGAGGGAGTGAGAACTTGGAATTTGAAGCCAAAGTGTTCCATTAAGTTTATTGCTCTGAGGGGTGCATGACTGCTATGTTCCCAAATCAAAGGATTATAGTAGGCCTGGAGTAAAAAAAGAAAAAAGAAAAGTAGTTAGATATGAGGTCAAAGAAGAAAGACAGGGAGAGGGCATCTTGTGTAGGAACTTGCAGTCTGTTGTAAGGACTTTGCCTTTTACAGTGAGTGATTTACGAAGCAATTGGAGGGTTTTAAACAGAGAAGTGGTAGAGTGGAGCTGAATGGTGGCCCCCCAAGGATACATCTGAGCCCTAATTTCTATGACCTGTGACTATTACACTACATAGTAAACAAATCTAGAAGTGAAAAAATATAACAGCACAAAGGGTGGGAGGGGATGAACGTAATTATACCATTTAAGGTTGCTACATTATACATTAAGTAGTATAATATTAATTCAAAACATACTGTGAGAAGTTATATGTGGTACAGTTAGCCTTACCTTAGAGGGACTTCTATACAGAAAGGTATAGCTAAAAGGTCAAAAGATAAAACTAGATTCAATACTCAAGGTTATTTGGCTAACCCTAGGAAAAGGAACAAAGTAAAAAACAAGAACCATTAGGACAAACAGAAAATAAATAGGAAAACAGTAAACTTAAACATAACTACATTATATTAATAATTATATTAAATGATAATGGCCTAAATATCCCACTTAAAATTATCAGACTAAATAAAAAACAAGATTTTAAAAAATAAATACACAAGACATTGAAAATAAAACACTGGGAAAAGACACCCTGTGTATACCTGACCTCTCTTCACAGTGAGTATGCAGTTACAGCAAGAGATCCATGCCCCAACATTTATTAAATAGACAGCTGGTCTTATATTTTCAGGGTGTGTCCAAAAGATAACTAGCTCTATAATTCTGAGTAGAGGATATTAAAGTTTGCCTTTCTGCAGCTAGGACAGAGTAAAATCTGGGGCCATACTCTAGGTCTGGTGAGTTAAATTTGGTAAGTTAGCTTTTAATCACTTGCTTATATTTACTGTAAGAAATTGTGATTCATTGCCCCTCCCAGATGTTTGTTTCAAGACTTACTTTCATACTGGATAAACCTGGTCTGGGTTTTTAATTGTCCCTGGTTAATGTTTGTATTTTTTTTTTTTTTTTTACCACCCACCATTATATATAGGCTTTTGTGCTAATCCAGGAATGAAAATTTTTGATTAACAGTGAGCATCTGAATCATGGGGGAAACTTAGAGGCAGAAATATCTATTATATAAGTAAGACACAGTGAAAAGACCAGTGATTGTTCTCTGCATCATACTGTCTGTATCAACAAATTAAATAATAAATATTAAACAAAGGTGAACAAGTCCCTGCTTCTTGGTTAGCAGTATTCATTTAATTGTAGAGTCAAATAGAATTGAAGAGTGCCAATCTTGTTGTGGGCTAAATTGTGCCCCCTGCCACTAAATACATATGTTGAAAGCCTCAGAATGTGACCTGTATCTATTCAGATACAGGTATTTAAAGAAATAATGAAATTAAATTAGGTCATTAGGGTGAGACCTGATCCAACATGACTGGTGTCCTTATAAGATAAGATTAAGAAACAGACACAGACAGAGAGAAGACCATGTGAGGACACAATATAAAGGTGGCCATCTACAAGCTAAGGAGAGAGGCCTCAGAAAAAAAACCAACCCTGCTGAAAACTTGATTTTGGACTTCTAGCCTCCAGATCTATGATAAAGTAAATTTCTGTTGTTTAAGCCACCCAGTTTGTGATACTTTGTAATGGCAGCCTGAGCAGACTAATACAAATCCCATCTTCTTGTTGCTTGGTGATGCTGCTGTTGGTACTGTTGAAATTGTTGAAAAGAGAGCCCAGATGACCTAGTCAAAGTAACAAAGCAAGTTAGAAGAGCTGGGCTAGAACCCACATCTCCTAGAAACCAATCTCATTTTAAAATAAAAATCCAAAGGTAGGACATAGAAAAACAAAAAGACAGATGATCTGAGGAATGGCAGAAGAAAAAGCCCACTGTTTGTGAAACCCCTGAAGATACACCTACTGATCTACAGAGCACCATGTGAAAATCAGTGCATTGAGAAGGCTGACATTTTACACAGGCATTCCTAGGGAAGCTTGCCACATAAGTTGGTTTTGAACCTTCCCTTCTGACCTTAGATAATAAGTCAACTGTGACTATAAAAATAAATACACATAAAAAAGATAAATACTTTCTGTGGTTGGTGAAACAAGATATAGAGGTTTAATTACACTATTTGAAGATAAAAAAGTAACGAACAAAAACTGAAGTGTTCTAAGTACGCCATAAAGGGGATGAAAAAAGTGGCGATAGAGTGCACTTAAGCTAAATCTTTAGCATAGTAGGAAGTTTAGTGACCAAATCCAGAAATACATATATAAACATTTATTAACGAGGTGAAAATAACCACCAAAGGAAACTAGAAATAGCTATAAATCACTGGCTCTAAAGCTCTGGGATTAGAAGTGCGAACGCATGAGGCAGGAGATTATACATCCATTATAAGCACTCCTATAGCATTTAAAGTGTATGGAGATGTGTGCTGTGGTGGGGAGAGCGGGGGATGGTTTGTGAGTGTGTGTGTAACTCTCTCTTTAAAAGAAAAAGGAGAAGTTTGTGAAAGGGAAGCTTTCATGGAGTATATCTTTTTTCTGTAACTACCAAAGGGAATAGTGAAGTCCGTTAGTATACAATAAAAAATATAATTCAAAAAAGTGAATAAGACCAAATAGGACAAAAATCACTCATCTGTTCCATGCTTACTTCTATTCAGATACAGAGCCCATCAGGCCCTTCCCAGTCTTCCCTAAAGTTGAGTTTTCCTAAAGCAGAGAATCACTTTGGCCATCTGGGGACAAAGTCAAATCAAATCTATCCTCTGCTATCACCTTCACACTTCTTTCCTCCTCCTGCCAAAAAAATTGTTTTAAACACACAAATGAAGCACTTTATATACTAGAATGGAATTTGTCTAGCCCCTGAAGCAGAAGATGTTACATTTCTACAAGATTTCATTTTAGTGCTAGAAATTCAATTCCAGACCATGCTGTCATTTATTTTACTTCCCTGGGCTGTTGAAGAATTGAAACAAAGGAAGTATTTTTGTTTACCCCTTAAACATGAAGGTAAAAAAGAATTGGCAATTTTGCTATCCAAAAACAAGTCATGAAGGATATATATCATAACTGGATAATCTATCTCACCTTTAATGATATTAAGATCAACTGAAGACTACCAAATGTAAAATAGATAGCTAGTGGGAAGCAGATGCATAGCACAAGGAGATCAGCTCGGTGCTTTGCGATCACCTAGAGGGGTGGGATAGGGAGGGCGGGAGGGAGGCACAAGAGGGAGGGGATATGGGGATATATGTATACATATAGCTGATTCACTTTGTTATACAGCAGAAACTAACACAACATTGTAAAGCAATTATACTCCAATAAAGGTGTTTAAAATAAAAATAAATGGGAGGTGTTAGAGATAAATAGGGAATTTTTAAGGCAGTGAAACTATTCTTTATGATACTATAATGGTGGACATGATATTATACATTTTCCAAAACTCACAGAACTATATAACACACAAAAATACTTTTTACTTATTTAGTATCAATATGTTTCTTCAGTTGTAACAAATGTACGCACTAATGCAAAATGTTAAGAATAGGGTAAACTGTGTGTGGGGGGGGGAGAGGGAAGCATATGTAAATATACTTTCTGATCAAATTTTCCATAATTCTAAAACTGCTGTAAAAGCAAAGTCTATTAATTAAGAGAGAGAGAGAGAAAAAATCAACTAAAAAAGGTTTCTTAAAAATTACATGCCAAACACAATATACAATAGGAAAAATTTGATAACTTTTCTGTCATAAATTGATAGAATAGAGAGTACCTTTTTATTACATTTGCTTGTCTAGAGTAACTTCTGCACACAGTAGAAATATAGTTGTTACATTTCAGTGTCAAAATATCAGTTAAGGACCATATCTGTGTTTGCCTAAACAATGTATAACACGTAAAGCCAATACATCTTTTATTCACAAGCAACCTTATTCTAATAATATTAAAGGAAAAATGCCTAGGTTATTTTCAGACTAGAAAACTAAAAGGGTAATGAATCTATTATGTCCTTGTAACTAAATTAGAGCTGTCAATATGCTGTACAAGTTTGTTTCATAACAAAACACCACAGAACATGTGCTTTCTCTGGCCTTGATACACAAGGAAAACATGATATGTATTGTTCTGTCATAATCCATGCTATTACAACTGTCTGAGCAGTACATCTTCCACAGGGACATTTCCATTTGGCTCTCCTCTTTCTGAAGCATTGCCAGTTT
The DNA here is from genome assembly GCF_949987515.2 of Delphinus delphis. NCBI lineage: Eukaryota > Metazoa > Chordata > Mammalia > Artiodactyla > Delphinidae > Delphinus > Delphinus delphis. The sequence goes on along the minus strand of NC_082694.2, from coordinate 46,639,451 downwards.
TTTCAAACTATTTGGAAGGTTTCACTCCATTACTTTCAAAGCCACCAAGTTAATGTGATCCAAAGCAATCTAGAAACACTTCAGACCCACCTGGAAATTCTGGACACAAAGTATGTTTCTGCAGTGGTGAGTCCTCTTAAGAAATCACACTTTAAAAAATAAATTTTTAAATCACTCAGAAAAACTCTTCACTGTAGGAGCTCACTGAATAGTAAGTCATCATGGCAAAAGCAAGTAGCAAAAATTTACAGACACAGACACTACACAAACAGTCTAGGTAGCATGAGGGACCACCCATTCCTGAAGGCTCCAGATGCTCATTTAGACACAAATTCTAAAATTGTTTAGAGTAGAAACATTGTTCTGTTTCTGACTGGAATAAAAAACTCTCACCAATGCCTTCAAGCAACATGAACAGACCTTTTTTGGGTCCTTCTGAGTAAAAGGACAAAATTCTCAGACATTCCAAAAATTATTTCCCTTTTTTATTTAAAAAGCACGCTTTTGTACACATGACAACCTCCCCACATTCCCTAGCCATCATTTTTATATGTATTTTGATTCAAACAGGCAGCTATACCTAATTATGCACCTGTGATCTGGAGATATGGGCTGTGGAATAGACATTCCTTCTGAATCATGAAACTTAAAGGGGAAATGACCGATTGGGTCACACCACTATGTTCTTGCTCATAAAAGCTAGAAACCAATTATATAGTTCCTTGTTTTTGCGGCAGCAAAGATCGTATCGGAACAATTACACAGGGCTTCAATAGGTGATTTTTTTTTTTTAGAAAAAAATTTATCCTGCCATTCAATCACTAAAGAAAACACTCTTAATTTGTTACTAGATGAGAAAGTGCAAGGAACTTTTAACTCATCAGATAAAAAGTTTAACACAGGCTATAGTTGAAGGCTCAGAAAACATGACAATATTCCTTAAGAGAGATTTATTACCTTTTTGAGTTACTTCCATTGATTTTTCATGGCTATATACCTATGTTTCCTGTTGCACCACAATATCTATTTTCTGTTTGGCTACTTATATTTTCCAACTGCCTACTACTAACTCAAGTCTTTAATAAATTTTTAATGGGTTTTTAGGGTGACCTTGGCAGACCATGTCTTTGTTTCTCTCAAGTAATCTCTAGAGAGAGAGGCCAAGGTCAGCTTCTCTATTTCTAACACAAGTAGGAAAATAAACTTCAGGTTAAGCTATAAGCAATGTTAGCTGTTATACTTCTATCTCTAAAACAATGTAATAATATACAGACTACTGATTTTTAATACCATCAAATAACTTGATTTCAACAATTGGAGAATAGTATAAATGGATAAAAATTGAATATGTCTGACTTTTAAAAACTATTTCTAATCCAAGGAAATGACTTACACAAAGCTTAGAGAGTAGCAGAATAATAATACAGAGTATGGCACTCAGTAAATGATTCTTAAATGTTATTGAATAAATAGTAATGATTTTATCCGAAATGTTTTAAACAAAAGTTTGCTCATAAAGGAAAGAATAATTTTGGCTGCTACAAAGCCTCATCCAAATTTCAGACCACCTTAAAATAAGAATATAAAAATATTTGCATGGTCGTAGGATAATGACTTTGTGTAAAAAGAGATGACCTTAAAACCCTATAAGAAGGAGCTTCAAGATGGCAGAAGAGTAAGACGCAGAGATCACCTTCCTTTCCACAAATACATCAGAAATACATCTACATGTGGAACAACTCCTACAGAACACCTACTGAACGCTGCCAGAAGACCTCAAACCTCCCAAAAGGCAACAAACTCCCCACGTACTTGGGTAGGGCAAAAGAAAAAACAGGGACAAAAGAATAGGGACGGGACCTGCACCAGTGGGAGGGAGCTGTGAAGGAGGAAAGGTTTCCACACACTAGAAAGCCCCTTCGCGGCCGGAGACTGTGGCAGAGGCGGGAGCTTCGGAGCCACGGAGGAGAGCGCGGTAACGGGTGCGGAGGGCAAAGCAGAGAGATTCCCACACAGAGGATCGGTGCTGACCAGCACTCACCAGCCCGAGAGGCTCGTCTGCTCACTCGCCGGGGTGGGCGGGGCTGGGAGCTGAGGCTCAGACTTCGGAGGTCGGATCCCAGGGAGAGGACTGGGATTGGCTGTGTGAACACAGCCAGAAGGGGGCTAGTGTGCCACGGCTAGCTGGGAGGGAGTCTGGGAAAAAGTCTGGAGCTGCCCAAGAGGCAAGAGACTTTTTCTTGCTTCTTTGTTTCCTGGTGCGCGAGGAGAGGAGATTAAGAACGCAGCTTAAAGGAGCTCCAGAGATGGGAACGAGCTGCGGCTATCAGCACGGATCCCAGAGACGGGCATGGGACGCTAAGGCTGCTGCTGCCGCCACCAAGAAGCCTGTTTGCAAGCACAGGTCACTATCCACACCTCCCCTCCCGGGAGCCTGTGCAGCCCGCCACTTCCAGGGTCCCGGGATCCAGGGACAACTTCCCCGGGAGAACACACGGTGCGCCTCAGTCTGGTGCAATGTCACGCCGGCCTCTGCCGTGGCAGGCTTGCTCCACACTCCGTGCCCCTCCCTCCCCCAGGCCAGAGCCCCCGAATCAGCTGCTCCTTTAACCCCGTCCTGTCTGAGCGAAGAACACACGCCCTCCGGCAACCTACATGCAGGGCCAAATCCAAAGCTGAACCCCATGAGCTGTGCGAACAAAGAAGAGAAAGGGAAATTTCTCCCAGCAGCCTCAGAAGCAGCGGATTAAAGCTCCACAATCAACTTGATGTACCCTGCATCTGTGGAATACATGAATAGACAACGAATCATCCCAAATTGAGGAGGTGGACTTTGAGAGCAAGATTTATGATTTTTTCCCCTTTTCCTCTTTTTGTGAGTGTGTACGTGTATGCTTCTGTTTGTGATTTTGTCTGTATAACTTTGCTTTTACCATTTGTCCTAGTGTTCTGTCTGTCCATTTCTATTTTGTTTACTTTAAAATATTTTTCTTATTTTTTATTTTAATAACTTTATTTTATTATATTTTATCTTCTTCCTTCCTCCCTCCCTCCCTCCCTCCCTCCCTCTCTCTCTCTCTTTCTTTCTTTCTTTCTATTTTTTCTCCCTTTTCTTCTGAGCTGTGTGGATGAAAGGCTCTTGGTGCCCCAACCAGGCATCAGGGCTGTGCCTCTGAGGTGGGAGAGCCAAGTTCAGGACACTAGTCCACAAGAGACCTCCCAGCTCCATGTAATATCAAACGGTGAAAATCTCCCAGAGATCCCCATCTCAACGCCAAGACCCAGCTTCCCTCAACGACCAGCAAGCTACAGTGCTGGACAACCTAGGCCAAACAACTAGCAAGACAGGAACACAACCCCATCCATTAGCACAGAGGCTGCCTAAAATCATAATAAGGCCACAGACACCCCCAAAACACCACCAGATGTGGACGTGCCCACCAGAAAGACAAGATCCAGCCTCATCCACCAGAACACAGACACTAGTCCCCTCCATCAGGAAGCCTACACAACCCACTGAACCAACCTTAGCCACTGGGGAAAGACACTAGGAACAACGGGAACTATGAACCTGCAGCCTGTGAAAAGGAGACCCCAAACACAGTAAGTTAAACAAAATGAGAAGACAGAAAAACACACAACAGATGAAGGACCAAGGCAAAAACCGACCAACCTAACAAATGAAGAGGAAAGAGGCAGTCTACCTGAAAAAGATTTCAGAATAATGATAGTAAAGATGATGTAAAATCTTGGAAATAATATAGAGAAAATACAAGAAACATTTAACAAGGACCTAGAAGAACTAAAGAGCAAACAAACAGTGATGAACAACACAATAAATGAAATTAAAAATTCTCTAGAAGGGATCAATAGCAGAATAACTGAGGCAGAAGAATGGACAAGTTACCTGGAAGACAAAATAGTGGAAATAACTACTGCAGAGCAGAATAAAGAAAAGGTAATGAAAAGAACTGAGAACAGTCTCAAAGACCTCTGGGACAACATTAAATGCACCAACATTCGAATTATAGGGATCCCAGAGAAAGAAGAGAAAAAGAAAGGGACTGAGAAAATATTTGAAGAGATTATAGTTGAAAACTTCCCTAATATAGGAAAGGAAATAGTTAATCAAGTCCAGAAAGCACAGAGAGTCCCAAAGAGGATAAACCCAAGGAGAAACACACCAAGACACATATTAATCAAACTTTCAAAAATTAAATAGAAAAAATATTAAAAGCAGCAAGGGTAAAACAACAAATAACACACAAGGGAATCCCCATAAGGTTAACAGCTGATGTTTCAGCAGAAACTCTGCAAGCCAGAAGGGAGTGGCAGGACATATTTAAAGTGATGAAGGAAAAAAACCTACAACCAATATTACTCTACCCAGCAAGGATCTCATTCAGATTTGGTGGAGAAATTAAAAACTTTACAGACAAGCAAAAGATAGGAGAATTCAGCACCACCAAAACAGCTTTACAACAAATGCTAAAGGAACTTCTCTAGGCAGGAAACACAAAAAAAGGAAAATACCTACAATAACAAAGCCAAAACAATTAAGAAAATGATAGTTACCTTAAATGTAAATGGATTAAATGCTCCAACCAAAAGACATACACTGGCTGAATGGATACAAAAATAAGACCCATATATATGCTGTCCACAAGAGAACCACTTCAGACCTAGAGACACATACAGACTGAAAGTGAGAGGATGGAAAAAGATATTCCATGCAAATGGAAATAAAAAGAAAGCTGGAGTAGCAATTCTCATATCAGACAAAATAGACTTTAAAATAAAGACTATTAGAAGAGACAAAGAAGGACACTACATAATGATCAAGGGATTGATCCAAGAAGAAGATATAACAATTGTAAATATTCATGCACCCACCATAGGAGCACCTCAATACATAAGGCAAATACTAACAGCCATAAAAGGGGAAATCAACAGTAACACAATCATAGTAGGGGACTTTAACACCCCACTTTCACCAATGGACAGATCATCCAAAATGAAAATAAAAAAGGAAACACAAGCTTTAAATGACACATTAAACAAGATGGACTTAATTGATATTTATAGGATATTCCAACCAAAAACAAAAGAATACACATTCTTCTCAAGTGCTCATGGAACGTTCTCCAGGATAGATCGTATCTTGGGTCACAAAGCAAGCCTCAGTAAATTTAAGAAAATTGAAATTGTATCAAGTATCTTTTTCGACCACAATGCTATGAGACTAGATATCAATTACAGGAAAAAAATCTGTAAAAAATACAAACACATGGAGGCTAAACAATACACTATTTAATAATGAACAGATCACTGAAGAAATCAAAGAGGAAATCAAAAAATACCTAGAAAAAATTGACAATGAAAACATGATGACCCAAAACCTATGGGATGCAGCAAAAGCAGTTCTAAGAGGGAAGTTTATAGCAATACAATCCTACCTCAAGAAACATCTCAAATTAACAACCTAACCTTACACATAAAGCAATTAGAGAGAGAAGAACAGAAGAACCCGAAAGTTGGCAGAAGAAAAGAAATCATAAAGATCAGATCAGAAACAAATGAAAAAGAAATGAAGGAAATGATAGCAAAGATCAATAAAACTAAAAGCTGATTCTTTGGGAAGATAAACAAAATTCATAAACGATTAGCCAGACTCATCAAGAAAAAAAGGAAAAAGACTCAAGTCAATAGAATTAGAAATGAAAAAAGAGAAGTAACAACTGACACTGCAGATATACAAAGGATCATGAGAGATTACTACAAGCAACTCTATGCCAATAAAATGGACAACCTGGAAGAAATGGACAAATTCTTAGAAATGAACCACCTTCTGAGACTGAACCAGGAAGAAATAGAAAATATCAACAGACCAATCACAAGCACTGAAATTGAAACTGTGATTAAAAATCCTCCAACAAACAAAAGCCCAGGACCAGATGGTTTCACAGGCAAATTCTATCAAACATTTAGAGAAGAGATAACACCTATCCTTCTCAAACTCTTCCAAAATATAGCAAAGGGAGGAACACTCCCACACTCATTCTACAAGGCCACCATCACCCTGATACCAAAACCAGACAGAGATATCACAAAAAAATAAAACTACAGGCCAATATCACTGATGAACATAAGTGCAAAAATCCTCAACAAAATAATCGCTAACAGAATCTAACAGCACATTAAAAGGATCATACACCATGATCAAGTGGGGTTTATCACAGGAATGCAAGGATTCTTCAGTACATGCAAATCAATCAATGTGATACACCATATTAACAAATTGAAGGAGAAAAACCAAATGGTCATCTCAATAGATGCAGAGAAAGCTTTCGACAAAATTCAACACCCATTAATGATAAAAACCGTGCAGAAAGTAGGCATAGAGGGAACTTTCCTCAACATAATAAAGGCCATATATGACAAACCCATAGCCAACATCATCCTCAATGGTGAAAAACGGAAACTATTTCCACTAAGATCGGTAACAAGACAAGACTGTCCACTCTCACCACTATTATTCAACATAGTTGTGGAAGTTTTAGCCACAGCTATCAGAAAAGAAAAAGAAATAAAAGGAATCCAATTGGAAAAGAAGAAGTAAAACTGTCACTGTTTGCAGATGACATGATACTATACATAGGGAATCGTAAAGATGCTACCAGAAAATTACTAGAGCTAATCACTGAATTTGGTAAAGTAGCAGTATACAAAATTAATGCACAGAAATATCTGGCATTCCAATACACTAATGATGAAAAATCTGAAAGTGAAATTAAGAAAACACTCCTATTTACAATTGCAACAAAAAGAATAAAATATCTAGGAATAAACCTACGTAAGGAGACAAAAGACCTGTATGCAGAAAATTACAAGACACTGATGAAAGAAATTAAAGATGATACAAATAGATGGAGAGATATACCATGTTCTTGGATTGGAAGAATCAACAATGTGAAAATGACTCTACTACCCAAAGCAATCTACAGATTCAATGCAATCCCTATCTAATTACCACTGGCTTTTTTCACAGAACTAGAACAAAAAATTTCACAATTTGTATGGAAACACAAAAGACCCCGAATAGCCAAATCAATCTTGAGAAAGAAAAACGGAGCTGGAGGAATCAGGCTCCCTGACTTCAGACTATACTACAAAGCTACAGTAATCAAGGCAGTATGGTACTGGCACAAAAACAGAAAGATAGATCAATGGAACAGGACAGAAAACCCAGATATAAACCTTTGCACATATGGTCACCTTATCTTTGATAAAGGAGGCAAGTATATACGGTGGAGAAAAGACAGCCTCTTCCGTAAGTGGTGCTGGGCAAACTGGACAAGTACATGTAAACGTATGAAATTAGAACACTCCCTAACACCATACACAAAAATAAACTCAAAATGGATTAAAGATCTAAATGTAAGGCCAGAGACTATCCAACTCTTAAAGCAAAACATAGGCAGAACACTCAGTGACATAAATCACAGCAAGTTCCTTTTTGACCCACCTCATAAAGAAGTGGAAATAAAAACAAAAGTAAACAAAAGGGACCTAATGAAACTTAAAAACTTTTGCACAGCAAAGGAAACCATAAACAAGATGAAATGACAACACTCAGAATGGGAGAAAATATTTGCCAGTTAAACAACTGACAAAGGATTAATCTCCAAAATTTATAAGCAGCTCATGCAGCTCAATATCAAAAAAACAAACAACCCAATCCAAAAATGGGCAGAAGACCTAAATAGACATTTCTCCTAAGAAGATACACAGATTGCCAACCAACATATGAAAGAATGCTCAACATCATTAATCATTTGAGAAATGCAAATCAAAACTACAATGAGATATCATCTCACACTGGTCAGATTGGCCATCATGAAAAAATCTACAAACAGTAAATGCTGGAGAGGGTGTGGATAAAAGGGAACCCTCTTGCACTGTTGGTGGAAATGTAAGTTGATACAGCCACTATGGAGAACAGTGTGGAGGTTCCTTAACAAATTAAAAATAGAACTACCATACGGCCCATCAATCCTGCTACTGAGCATATACCCTGAGAAAACCATAATTCAAAGTCATGTACCAAAATGTTCAGTGCAGCTCTATTTACAATAGCCAGGACATGGAATCAACCTAAGTGTACATCATCGGATGAATGGATAAAGAAGATGTGGCAAATATATGGCACAACGGAATATTACTCAGCCATAAAAAGAAACGAAATTGAGTTATTTGTAGTGAGGTGGATGGACGTAGCGTGTGTCATAGAGAGTGAAGTAAGTCAGAAAGAGAAAAACAAATATCGTATGCTAACACATATATATGGAGTCTAAGAAAAAAAATTATGAAGAATCTAGGGGCAAGACGGGAATAAAGACACAGACATACTAGAGAATGGACTAGAGGATATGGGGAGGGCGGAAGGGTAAGCTGTGAGAAAGTGAGAGAGTGACATGGATATATATACACTACCAAATGTAAAATAGATTGCTAGTGGGAAGCAGTCACATAGCACAGGGAGATCAACTCAGTGCTTTGTGACCACCTAGAGGGGTGGGATGGGAGGGTGGGAGGGAGGGAAATGCAAGAGGGAAGAGATATGGGAACATACGTATATGTATAAGTGATTCACTTTGTTATAAAGCAGAATCTAACACACCATTGTACAGCAATTATACTCCAATAAAGATGTTTACAAAAAAAGAAAAACCCTATAAGAAGTGCCTGTCTAATCAACAAAGTAAAAGAATAAATGATCATATTTAGCAGTAGTCATTGAAAGAGACCTTAGTACTTATCTTACTGACTCTTACACCCAAAATACCACGCCCTTCCCTACAAAACTGACTGTAGTCACTAGTTCTGTTTGAACACTTTCCATGAACAAGGAACACTGCTACCATTAGTCCATCCAATTTAGAAAACCAAATTCTTTCTTTTTCACCCAAAATCTATCTTTGAGTCGACTGCATTTATTTTAGTTTTGATCTCTAGAGATTTGCAGTTAACTAAATGCCATGAGAAATTTTCACTTGAACTCTTAAGTCAGTCAGTCTCTTGGATCTACTTTTAGAACCTAGCTTGAAAGTTTGCCTTGCTCCCCATTTTATTTTAGGTCAGTATTAAAATAAATTTACACTATACCTTTATTGTGAAATATTTTAAACATACAGAAAACGCTAAAATAATAAAAATAAATGCTCATATACCAACTAACGTTTTGCCATGTTTGTTTTAAATATTAAAACAAAGCAAATCAGAGCAAAGTAAATCAAACAACAAGCAAAAACTTCACAAATACAGCTGAATCATCTTGTGTGATCCTCCCAAATCCTATCTCCTTTCCTTTCTCCCCAGAACTAACCACCATATTGAATTTACCTTGAATCACTTCTCTGCATTTTATAGTCTTCCTCATATGTATGTATCTATAAATAATACAGAAATATTTAATAAATTTAAAATTCTCCATAAATGTTATCACCCTCTCAATAGATAGATAGACAGACAGACAGACACATACACATACAATTGACTTTGAAACAACTCAGGTTTGAACTGCACAGGTCCAGTTTTATGTGGATTTTTTCAATAGTAAACACTGTGGTACTACACAATCCTCAGTTTGTTAAACCAGGGGATGTGGAACCATAGATATGGAGGAACCTTGGATACCAGGGTCCTACTCTAAGTTATATACAGATTTTCCACTGCTCAGAGGGTCAGCTCTCCTAAGCCTATGTTGTTCAAGTGTCAACTAAACACATGTCATATTCTAAAACTTGCTTTATTCTATTTAACTTCTGAGATTTGTCTGGGTTGATACATACAGCTCCAGTCAATTCATTTTAACTTCTGAATAACCAAAATAAAAAACTAAATGCTGCAAAAATCTGTGTACTCAAGTACACTTGGAAGAGTTTCTCTAGGGTATAAACCTAGACATAAAGTCACTTGGCTGTAGTAAAGAGGAGCAAGGATTGAACCGACTTATACACATACCAGGAGCCCTGTTGCTCCACTGTCTTGACAATAGTTGGTATTATAAGACTTGGTACTTTATGCTAATCTGATGGGAATTATATTTCATTGTGGTTTTGCTTGCATTTCCCTAATTACCAACAAGGCTAAGAGTCTTTGCTTATAGTGCTTGACCACCTAGCTTTCTTTGTCCATGAATTGCCTAAGTACTTTGTCTTTTTTTCCTCTTGAGTTTCTGGTCTTTTTTTTTTTTTTTTTACTTTATATATTCTGATAAAAATCATTCAATCTCTCCAATGTGTGGCTTATAATTTACCGTCGTACAGATATTTTTAGTGCTAATGTAGTCAAATTTGTGAATATTATTCTTTACGGTTTGTGATTACTGTGTCTAGTCTAAGAATTGTTTTCCTGCCATGGGGTCATAAAAATAACCTATATTTTCTTTTAAAAGTTTTAAAATTCTGGTTTTCACATGTATGTTTTTCATCTTCTTGGGATGTATATATACTTGTGTCTATGGGATAGAATTTGATGTTATTTTTTATCCACAGAGATAAGCTTTGTCCCAGTACCATTTATTAAGTGCTCCAGTCTTTCCCCATTGATTTATAATGTCACTCTGTCATTTGTCATATTTCATATTTTAATGGTTAATTTCAGGATTCTCTATTCTTTTCCATTATTTTATTTAATCTCTGAAATAATGCCACATTTTTCCCACACTGTTTTAATAACTATAATTTATAATTAGCCTTGGTGTCTGGTAGGGAAGAACCTTTACCATGTTCCTCTCTGCAATGGTTAATTTTATGTGTCAACTTGACTGGGCTAAGGGGTGCCCAGATTAAACATTATTTCTGGCTGTGTCTGGGAGAGTGTTTCCTGATGAGATAAGCATTTGAATAGCTGGATTTAGTAAAGTAGATCATCTCCCCAGTGTGAGTAGGTATCATCCAATTTGCTGAGGGCTTGAATAGAACAAAAAGAGGAAGAAGAAATTTGCCCCTTTTGCTTCCTGTCTGCCTGTTTGAACTGAAATATGAGTCTCATCATGCCCCTGGACTGGGATTTGTACTATCAACTCCCCTGATTCTCAGGCCTTTGAATTTATGCTGAAATTAAACCACCAGATTTCCTGAGTCTCCAGCTTGCACATGGCAGATCATGGGATTTCTCAGCCGCCATAATTGCATAAGCCAATTCCTTATAATAAATCTCTTCCTATGACTATATATTATTGGTTCTGTTTCTCTGGAGAACTCTGACTAGTACATTCCCCTTCAAAACTGCCTTAATTGTACTTGGCTTTATGCTCTTCAATGTACATTTTAGTATCAGTTTGTCCAGGAAAGTTCCTGTGAGGATATAAATAGAAGCTAAATTAAATGTATAGGTTAATTAAGTGATACTTTTCACATTAAGTGACCACATACATGACTATATATTTCCATTTAATCAGATTTTTTAAATCTCCTTCAATAATATCTTATATTTTTCTCAGAACCCTAAGTACTTTTGTTCAATTTATTCCAAGTTATTTAGATTTTTGCTCTATGGGCACTTGAAAAGAATATATATCTTTACAAATGGGATATAGAATTTTAAATATATTTTAGATCAGGCTCACTAGTTTTCTTGTTTAAACATTCTAAATCCTTCTAATTTTTTCCTCTCAATTTCATAGAGGTGTGATAAAATCTCCCACTATGATTGTGTATTTTTCAAATTTGCCTGTGTTCTGTCCACAAGGGCAGGAATTTTTGGCTCTTTGTTCACTTTTACTCCTCAATAATCAGAATGATGCCAAGTATATAACTGTTTTATATTCTTGGTAGATTAATTTTTATTAGTATATAGTAACTATTTATTCTTATACATGATTTTTGCCTTAAATTTTATTTTGCCTAATATTAATTTTGACACAGTAGCTTTCTTTTAATTCAGACTTCCCTGATATATTCTTTTTTATCCCTTTATGTTCAAATTTTCTGCATGGTTTTTCTCTAGGTCTTTCTCTTGTTAGTATCATCATAAGGCAGGATATTTGAATATATCTGATAATGTGTTGAGATTTATCTTACTGACTTCTATCATCCTAATTTTCATCTATGTATTGATATTAACCTGTCCCTTTGTTTTTATTTTCCCTTTTTATTTCTTCTATTGGAATTCATAAAGCATTATATTTTCCCTTTGTTGGTATGTGTCATACATTATATATCTACTCTTTCAGTAATTAACATTATTTCCAATTTTTTATTGTGGTAAAATACACATAATGAAGTTGACCATCTTAACTATTTTTAGATATACAGTTCAGTGGTATAAAATACATTCACATTGTTATACAACAATTACCACCATTCATCCCCATAATTGTTTTTGTCTTGCAAAACTGAAACCCTGTACCTACTAAACAATAACCCTCCACTCTCCCTCCCCACAGCCCCTGGCAACCACCATTGTATTTTCTGTCTCTGCGAATCTAACTGCTCTAGGTAACTGTTGTAAATAGAATCACATAGTATTTGTCATTTTGTGACTGGTTTATTTCATTTAGTATAATATCTTCAAGGTTCATCCATGTTGTAGCATGTGTCAGAATTTCTTTCCTTTTTAAAGCTGAATAATATTTCACTGTATGTATACCTCACATTTTGCTTATACATTCATCTGTCCATGAACATTTGGATTGTGTCCACGTTTTAGCTATTGTGCATAATGCTGCTATGAATTTGAGAGTACAAATAGATCTTCGAGACCCTCTTTTAATTCTTTTAGATATACACCCAGAAGTGGAATCATTGAATCATAGAGTGAGTCTATTTTTAACTTTTGAAAGAGCCCCCATACTGCTTTCCACAGCAGCGGCACCATCTGATATTCCCACCAACAGGGCACAAGTGTCCCAGTTTCTCCATGTCCTTTCCAACACTTGATATTTTTTTATAGTAGCCATCCTCCTGGGTATAAGGTGGTAACTGTCCTTAAATTTCTAACAAATTTAACTATAAATTACTATAACAGAGCAAAAGTTATTCTAAGTTTCCATCTCATCCCAAATATGTTTCAGAGCCACAGTTCTATTACCCTCGAAAATTATTCTCTTGCCTCCTTTAATTCTTGTTCAATGGTTTACAATTGTCTTTTTAAAATGTTATTTTATAATCAGTACTCATTTTACATGGTTTTGACTTCTGTGCTAAAAAACATCTTTTCTCCTGAAGTAGTTTTAATAAAAATTTAAAATCTCACTTGGTATAGGTCTGGAAAAGAAACTCCTGATTGATAATACAGCGGGGAGTAAAATTCTAGGCTGAATACCATCTGAATACTTTGAAGCCACTGTTCCACTATTTTCTAGTCTCTACTCATATCTAGAAGTCAACTGTCAATCAAAGTGCTATTCCTCTGAAGGAAATCTATCTTGTCTTACTGGTTTAAGAGCTTCTCCTTATTATTTATGTCCTATAGTTCCACAATAATCTTCCAGGTTGTAGATTTATTTTTTCAGTCTCAGGATTCAGGGATTTAATTCTGGAAATTTGTAGATTTTATCTCTTCAAATATTGATGTTCCACAGTTCTTGCCATTCTCCCCTAAAGCTCCTTTAGATGTTTGTTGGAACTTTTCAGTCTCCCTTCTATATCTACTAACTCTACATTTGTATTCTTTGTCTTCGTGTGCTGGTTTGAGTGAATTTCTCAGCATCATGTTCTGGTTCACAAACTCGTTCACCATGTACAGTCTAGAGTTCATCTAATTTGTTCCATTTTAAAATATTTTAATGGCTATATTTTTCATTATTACTCCTTCTTTTTACATTAAGAACCTGTCCTTGTTTTATTTATGCTAATATATTTTATAGCGCCATGCTCTTTCATAAAAATTGTCTTAAGTATTCTAGGCAAACTTATTTTAAATACTTTGCACTACTATTCTTATGATTAGTTTCTTTGGGAATAAATCCACATTCTAAGTGTTGATGGGCTGTCTTTTGGGATTACATTTACTCATGTGTTTTGTAATTTTGGTTTGCAAGTTCATTTTGAATATTTAGTTTTTGTTTTCTGATATTATTTCTCTTTCCATCTTTCTCTGTGTTCTTCCTTCCACATTGCAAGGTTTTGCAGTTGTCACTTTCCAAACCCTCAGGACCCTTGTGTCCTCTAATGGGCTCATGCCCATTGTGATGTTGATAAAATTGCAAATCCAGTTAATGATCCAGGGCACAGCTTTGTTCAGTCTTGGTTGGGAGGTTATGTAGGACTGTCCATTTCTCTAGTTCAGATGCTTGCTTACATCCAATACCACATATAATGGCAAGGTTTTATTTTTCTCTCAGTTTACTTTCATAAGCCTCCTGTGCAGTCCCTGGATACAATCAAGGAGTCTTCTTCAGGGTCCCGTCCCCCATGGAGTACTTAAGTCCCCTTTCTCCCTCAAGGGTCAAATGAAACCACAACTTCCTGCTGAGGTCAAGGGCCAGCAGGTGTGTAGTCCATCTACATTCATCATTTTTTGTTCATCATCTGATTCAGATCCATGAGATTCTTTTTCTTTATGTTTTTGTTTTCTTAGCATAGTAACGTGTTTTCTTATTTTGTCTTGTCATGGTTTATCTATGTGTTTGAAATAAAGAAGATGCATTACAGTGTTAACTCATGGTGAGATGTTGACCAGAAATCCATATTATGATAATTTTGAAAGGTGAGTCCACTTTCCCACCTATTATATTTTTTCTAAGTTTTATATACATTTAAAATTCCTTGGATAGAGTTGTGTTGCCAGTTACAAATTTCCCGAACTATGATATTGTCATTCCCATATTTATTATACTTGTTACTGAGAACATCATAAAAACCTTTGTCAAATGTTCTGCTAATATCCAAATACCTAGATTATTTCATTCCTATATCATTTACTATAAAAGGAAAAGTGTGACCTAGTTACTGTTAGTGAATTCCATGGTCAGTCTTCTAAAATTTGCCTGGGGGAGATATTAACTTTATTAGCCCACTTAAAAACAGTATGGTAAATATTGGGTTGGCCAAAAAGTCCATTCAGTTTTTTCATAAGATGTTATAGAAAAAACTCAAGCGAACTTTTTGGCCAACTCAATACTATACACTAAGCCAGGGATTCTGCAAGGCCTTTTTTTCTAGCACCTCCCCCATTTTCTGCAATTCTTGAAAATTAGCAACAGTGGCTGTTTTCCCACCTCTACATCTTTGTTCAACCTCCCTCCCAGAAGTATTCACTTAGTTCTGAAGAAGTGACTTGATTTGAAAGAGCAAATTACCCACAGTATCTGTCTGGTACTTCTATTTTCTCTTAATTATGTTTATTTATCCTATACTTGTAAGTTTTTAAGTTACTTTCCTTGATAAAGAAGAACAAAGCATAACAGAAACTAAATAGTTAAGCTTTCTAACATCTCTACACAGTACAGCATCTTCCTCCAGTGGTATCCTTATTCTTTCCTTAATTTCTTTTCTTGTTTCCACCAGACTAAAAGCACCCTAATCATCCCTCTGAAATTTTATCCCCTTTATATCTTTTATGCCTATATTTCTATAAATGTGTACTCCATCAAGAAATTCTAATAGTGTTAAAGTGATTCATTTTTGTTTTATCAAAAACAGGGATGAGAATTCTGAAAGACTGCAAGTAATCATTGACATATGTAAATATATTATGGTAGAAAAAAAAGGAAGTCACGAAAATCTTGATAATTATTGCTTTTTATAGACGATGACTTTCCCTTTATTAAATATTTGAGCTTCAGATTTTAAAAACATCTTGAACAAGCATGATCAAATGGCTAAAGTCTCTGATATCATATACATGGTCCCTTGATGATAAAGAAATCTGTCCAACAGCACTAGTAGTAGTAATAATATCTAACTTTGTGAGCACTTACCATGTACCAATGCATTTCATCAAACACTTTATATGGATTATCTCATTAAATCCTTAAAACAATTCTGAGGTAGTACATTGGATTAAATAGTGTCCCCCCAAAATTCATGTCCACCTTGAATCTCAGAATGTGACTTTATTTGGAAATAGACTTTGCAGGTGTAATTAGTGAAGATATCATGTTGGATTCAGATGGGCCCTAATCCTATGACTGGTGCCCTAATAAGAAGATAGAACAGAAACACACAGACACCCAGAGAGGATGCCATGTGAAGACAGAGGCAGAGACTAGAGTGATGCGTTTGAAAGCCAAGGAAGGCCAAGGATTTCCATCAACCACCAGAAGCTAGGAAGCTTCCAGAGGTGAGAAGAGATCCTCCCCTGGAGCCTTCAGAGAGAGCATGACCCTGCCAACACCTTGAATTTAGACTTCTAGCATCCAGAACTGGGAGAGAATAAATTTCTGCTGTTTAAAGCCACCAAGTTTGTGATACCTTGTTATGGCAGCCCTAGGAAACTAATAAAGGTAAGTACTCTTTGTTATTCCACTTTATATATGAAAATACCTAATTTAAGAAAATTTTGGTAATTTATCTAAGATCATATGACTTGTAAACAGCAAAATTAGAATGAAAACTCAGTAAGCCTGACTCCAAACTCAGATATCTATATATATGTGTGTGAGAAAAAGAAATGTACATGTATAAATGCATATGTACGTACATATGTAAATACACAGACACACATATACACAAACACATGCATTCTCCAAATTACCATAAAGGTGTATAGATATGAGTGCTATGAAAATTCCTAGGTAGACAAAAGCACTGCAGGATAGTTTCATCACATTCTTTATCAAGGAGGTAAAACTTGTATTGGACCTTAGATTTTGATGGAATTAAATGACGCCACTACAAATTGGAGTGGTGGGGATAGAGAGTGGATGAACACATTAGAAGATGGAATGTTATAGCTGTTAAACCATTCTGGCTGTAGCATAGAATCCAGAAGAGGATTAAAGTGAGGATAGCGTTGGGAATGCAGAATGGAGGGAAATGATGGAACGTCGTGTACACTAGGAAAAGGAAATGGGTCTTTATCATAAAGGTGCAAATTGCTATTATAATTGAGTGTAAAAGAGTATTTGCTTTTTCAAAGCTGAACTTAATGAAAATTATACATTTGGAAGATTAATCCAGCAACTATATAAAAATTTGACCTTTATGGAAACAATATTAGTGGGAGAGAAACTATTTTAGAGAACAAAGCAATAATCTACGTATGAGGAAGTAAAGGCCTAGATATTATTGGTGGCAAAGGAAAGAAAAAGGTAAGATAAGATTCAAGAAATGTTGCAAACGAGATAAGAGGAATTAATTTCTGACTGACCTGGATAGTGGGGATATAAAGAAAAAGGAAAGAAAGAGGCAGAAAGAATTAAAGTGCTGTTCAGGATTTTTAAAAAAAAAAAAAAAGGTAAGGAAATGAGATTAGAACAGATTGTTATTTTAACAAACCCAATTTACTCATATCCATGATCATAATAATTATTATCCTTTTCTATCTTGAAAATGGATTGGCTCAAAGATTTTTACTACAACTGTTTTGATTATACACAGTTCTTTTTCCTCTTTAACATAAAATCCTAAAAGCTATAGACATTTGAAATTATAGATAGATATAATAATTTTGGAATTACAGTCCAAAATCATTACATTTGGACTTGGAAATCACCACATAACACATTTTCCTAGGAAAAAGTAACAATTAGGTTAGCTTAAAAAAAAACCAAAACAAAACTGGTTTTTGTTTTAGATTACTTAGTCCACCCATAAACTTACCTAATTATTTGTAATAAAAAATGAGACTGGTATTCACAATTTGCCTAGTAAACCAATCTTTAATGTGTATAACATGGAAAATCAGGAAAGTATTAACCAGATTTCAGAGGGAAAGTTTTACATAGTCAGCAAAAAACAAGATGTCATATATCATATAATGTTGCCTCTTTTCCAAAGGCATGAAAAAAAATCTGGTTCATTCAACTTCCTAGCACAGAGTTAACACATATAAAGTAAAATACAGTTTCACTGAGAATCTACTCCAAGAATTTTAATTTTTTACAAAATTATCCCAAAGCTGCATCCAAATGCTAAACTGAACTTGACTGAGTGGAAAACTACAATTACCAATACATTTCATCTACATAAGAAAAAAACTGTCCCTTAGGAGGCTTTCACTAGATGGCTTTGTGATCCAAATACCCTCCATATTACAAAAGAATGTATAATTCCCTCCCCCTTCTCATCACCATAACGACCGTATCTTAACGCTTAGTCTAATATCTAACATCAACAGGTAAGATAACCACCAAGCTGCTGTGGTTTTACCTAGTAATTAGAGGAAAGGTGAAAAATCCAAGCTAATTCTAATTATGAATCTATGCAGTTTTAAGATGAAAGATTAGAAGGTGACATTGTTTACCATCTTTAATGACATAGTGTTGAGATACTTCTTGCATATATTTCTCCATAAGCTAATCTCCATCTCATTTGTGTTTTCCTGCTCCACATATACTGCCCCTCCAACATACCTATATATTCTGCCATAATACTAAGAATGTTAACATGATATTTGATGTATCTCCCTACTTAGAAGCATGTTTACTATACCAAGAACCTTTTAGTTTTCTCCTAGATTCAAATGTCTCTGTATTACTGCAACCTAGACTATTTGATAAGTTGATGTCACACACTGGAAGTGGAAACTATTATCATTATGTCAGTTTTTTAATTTCTATTTGAGGATGTGAGTGTGTTGCTCTAATCAAACAAAAGTATCCTAACAAAAATTTTCCAAGGAATAAAGAAGAACTTCACTTGTGGAGTTTATTCCTCTTCTTGATCTTCAAAATCTATTGAAATGATAAATATTTATTTCAACAAATATATTGCAAGCCCAAGTAGACTGTAGATTTCTTAGGGTCAAGTACCATATCTCAAAGTATTTTTATATTACCCATAATATCAAGCACAGTGTTAAATGCACACTGGAATCTGAGGAAATATTCACTGATTTAAAAAAGGAAATTATTTTTTGGTCTGATTAAGAGGTGGTCTGTTATTGCCCAAAACCAGGGAAAATACTTTATGACTTCTAAACTGGGATATTAGGGGGAAGAATTTGAAGCTAGTTTCCATATACTGCTGATAAACCAACCATCCTCTCTTCACTTTGTAATTTAGAAATTCACAGCAATAGGTTGATTTCAAATACCAACCTAAATGACAGCCCCATCATTCAAACTCTAAGGGCAGATAGCTGACCTCACAGTCAGGCTGGGAGAGAGAGCTCTGCATTTGTTCAATTTTTAAAGGTCTCTATTAAACAGATCTGTTATTAAAGGATCTATTGCTCTAAAAATAAAAAACTAAGTGCCATCAAAATATTTTATGTTCCAATTATTGTTTTAATTATAAAAGTTTCAGCATTCAATTGAATTTTGAAAATAATCACTCTTCCATGTACACTCCCCACTTTTCTACAAATTCATTTTGAAAAGTAATCTCTCTGAAAGCCAAACCAATATTAGAGATGTCAGAGCCATAAAAAAAAACCCATCATAACAAGTTCAGTGTCTTGATTTCTAAAACTTTTTGGAACCTGTAAATTAAGTTAAAAATCTATTAAAGAAGTAAAGATGAAGCAATAGAAGAGAAAGGACTTTGAGTCAGATACAACTGGATTCTGTTCATGCCGAATCTACTTACTAACTCTAAACTTTTAGACAAGTTACACTGGGCTCTGTTTTTCTCATGGATGAAATATAAGGTAACTGGTTCTCCTTCATAGGGTGGTTGTGTGAATTGATGTAATAATATATATGCAGTGACAGTACAGGGCCTGGCACATAATATCTACTCAATAAATGATAACATGCACAACTTCAGAGAGGAGAAGATGGAGTGGTAGCATGAAGGAGAGAGGAGGAAGTATGAGGAGAAAGGATTTTCAACAAGGGCATAGCTGCCTTCCTTGAAGAAAAGGCATAGGTCACAAGCCCAGAATTGAGCAGCTCAATACCTGGTTAGTATTCAGATGGGACTTGATTGAGTGAGTGAATGAAAGAAGAGGGGGAAAATAGCTAAAAGATAGAGAAAACAAAGAGACAGGGAAAAAAAGAAAACAGTTACTCAATAATACTGAGTATACTCATACACATATGGAACAATTAAAGTACAAACTACAAACCACTGGGATAGTGTCACCACCATCAGTAAATGTTAGCAAATGTAGACTGGGCCAACTACAATTTGAAAGACTGAACTGGATAAATGTGCTTCTAATAATGCCTAAGAACCATTTACCAAATTAAAGCAACTTGTCCACATTCATATGGATGTGAGGTGAGGCAGCTACACAGCTGAGCCAGAACTCATCATCCCTCACCATGTGCTTCAACTATTGGTACCCTATTCCAAAATCCCAGATATGAAAACCACACGGAAAATTGTGCCTATGTCCTGGTTTTGTTTAATCTATTTTCTCCCAGTTAAAAATTGTCATTTGTGAGCCTATATGCTTTTTATTCCAACCAAATAGCATGATTAAAGAAAAAAAAATAGATCATCCAATAGTGGACTGTAAAAGGTGCACTCAGAACAGAGTGGTTTAAGAAGAAACAAAGGAAAAAAGAATAACATTTATAATTTCTCAGAAACCCAAGTTATTATACCCATACATTCTCAATTACTATACTGCCCTTAAGCAATGAAGTTTATATGCAAGTTGATTATGTTTTGGGGCAATGGAATCTAAATTGATTCTTATTATCTCAGAATATAGAAGCACTTATGATTTAGGCAACAGCTGCAACTCATAGATGATTTCCAAATGAGCTAAATACAGAGAGTTGGGGAAAATAAATTATGAACATATGTAAACACAGACAATTCAGCTTATCAGGTTTTCAATATTTGATTTTTCTAAAATTTTTTCTTCAATTATATCTCATTTATTTAATGAATTATTTCTAATTTTCTGAGGTGCTTGCCATTATACTGGCCCACATTATACATTCATAATGAGCATGAGAAAATATTGTTTTATCAACATAAATTAGAGCCAACCTCTTGTTACGATAACTCATTCACTTTATTAGGGATGAACCTGTTATTTTTGCCACTGTTTTAGGCTAAACAATTTTGTTCTAGACCCATAATGAAGTACATTTATAGAAAAATGACAATTCATGTATATATACTCAGAAAGGGAACTTCATAGTATTTTTTGTAGACTAACTTACAAATTCTCTTACAAGCTTCTTGACTGTAACAAATGTAAAATATGTAAGATCCGCACTATTCAGTTCATTATTGATCTATTCTTTTAGACCATTGCTCGTCTGATGTCCTTTAGAGTCTTTGCATGCAAGATTTTGCTTTCATTCTCAATTTATTGGTTTCAACAAAGTGTCTGAGAACTGATTATGAGCCATGCACTGTGCTAGATCCTGTTGCCGCCAAGAGGAATAAGACAAAGCTTGCCGTCAGGAACTTACAGTCTAGTCAAGGAAACTAGAAAAGTAAAGAAGGAAATAAGTTATGCTTGCAACATTGGACATCTGAATACAGGGAGGAAAAGAAAAGAGAATGCTTGGAGATATATATCTATCTATAGGGACATGTCGGAATGGCTTTGGAAAGGAGTTTATTTTTGAGCTGAATCTTGAAAGACGGGTTACCTCCTACTATGTAAATATATGGGGAGAATGGGGAGCGTATACCAGAATGGGCTGTATGACAAAAAACAAATTTGGAGAATTTCAAGTAGATGTGTTTGCCTTTGGGATGTGATGACAGAAGGACATGACACAATGGAAAGCTGGAAATAGTAAGCAAGATAAATCTGAGGAAACAGATAAGAGAAGGCTAAAGAATGGACACCTAGGGTAAAACCTGGGTTTAGAGATTACAAGATTGGATAGAGGCTTATGACATTCACAGAAATTGAGAAAAATAAAACAGAAACATCAGTGTGAGGAAAATTTCTTTAGTTTTTGACTTCTTGAAGTTGAGGTTCCTGTAGAATAGCCAGACCTAGATGCCCATAGGCAATTAGATATATGGAAGTAACACCTACTTTTCCTGCATTTGAACCTTTTAAATTATTTCTGTGATGTTATATCTCTGGGAAGTAGAAGATAGGTAACTGTTAGGAAACTCTCTCAAGCTCACACTTAAACAATAGGAAGTCAAATATAAAAGGAACCTTCTGAGAGAGAGAAGAATTATGATGTCTATAAAGCAATTTATCTTGTCCACCAGAAAAAAATCAAAACAAAACAGAGACCCTGGAATGAGTGAGATTTTAGAGTGAGCTTGGGGTCAAATTGAGTCAAATCCCACCTCTGCTTGTACCAACTATATAAGCTTAGGCAATTTATCCAGCCTCAATTTGTCTATAAAATAAGGGTGTTAATATCAAACTTAGGTTTGTTGAAATAAATATTTTAGATCATTTGCATAAACTACCAGCATAGAGCCTTCCCCTTTCTAAAAATACTAAATTTAATCATTGTGACGAGTTCACTATTTCAGTTCAGTAATTTGCTTCCTGATGATGGCTGCTTACAGGACACACACATCTTTCAAACAATCTCTGGAATGCTCACAACCCTGGAAGGCAAGGTTAAACTATGACTAGCTGAGTGATAAAACAGGTAGCTGACAGATGGCTTTGTTCTCAATCTTTCTATTTCCAAGCTGTTCATAAAACTCCAATTGCTTTGTTTAAAGAAGAAAAAGATGATAGAATGATTTGCTCCTTGACACCATCCAAAAACATTATGAATTTGCACTGTCATCTTCATCTTTCTCCCTTATGCAAATGAAAGCATTATTGCAGATGTTTATGTAACTTTCTTAAATACTTTTCTAATTAAGGATTTTGTCATTCCTCCTCCCTCACATACAAGGTGGGAACCATTTCAATCAGGACTGTACACAGAGCTAGTCCTAACATCTCTTCCCAAAAATAAATTTAAAAAGGGGATTTGTTGGGGAAGGAAAAATGAGATTCAGAAACTCAACTTGAATAAGTCCATTATTTAAGTGCCACACTGTCCCTTTGTCCCTCTCAAAAAGCATAGACTCTGGCTCTCAGAGCAGTCCTACCGCTCAGCCCTGTTATTCTCTCCTCTAGTTGGATATGCGCTTCTTGGAAAACAAACATAGAAAACAGAAGGATCTTTATCTGCCTTTCATGCTTGCCCCTACAGAGAAGCATGTAACATATAGAGTGTCAGATGGAGTTCAAAGATGTCACTTGGATAATTTTTTGTCAATTTTTAAAGCCTTAGTTCCAGCAAAACTATGTTGTATACAATCATATCACTAGTTTACCTAGCTCCTTGAATTTCTTTGTAACAAAACGATTGTAAGTTTGTCTAGGAGGAAATATGTGAATCAGACATGACATTTAAGACTAAAAACTGAAAAAAGAGGGTAATTTCTATTTTACAAATCCCCACTTACTATAATCATGATGCAAGAGTAAACAATAAATCCAGTTTTTTATCTTTGTAGGGGGTGATTTTATGGCTCTGGGTTCTAGAACCCACTCCCTGGAGTTCTGAGAAACCAGTTCAGCCCTCTTTCCTCTCACTTGTAGGAACACTTGAGGAAACAGTTATGAAGTCTAGACCTTTTCTAAATGATGATCTGTCATCCACTTATAAGAAACATCAATTGTGAGGGCACCAAAAGAAGTTCCAGAGAAAGCATATGGATATCAGGAAATTATGCTGCCTTTTGATCATGAACAAGTCATCTGCAAGCGTCTCTTGAGAGATGGGACTGGCCCAGGACTTCATTTTCAAAGAGAATTGATGGAGCATTAAAGCCAAAAGCATCTGCGACCAACCAGACAACCCAATCAGCTTATCTTTGCATGAACTATGACAGACACCGAATGTAACTCCAAAAAAGCATCAAAGCAATTGCCTGTGGATTCTGCCAACAGAGGAAAATGCTGCCAGTGAAAAAGAGCATTCCTGGCTTAGCAGCTGGAGCCTCAAACTGCTTTTTTTAAATGAGCAAAAATAGAAGTACAAAGAATTGGTGGTCAGCAATAGTTTGAAAATATTCAATAAAATGTGTTTGTGAGTCGTACCATAAATCTTCTATTGCCTGGCTGGATATTTCTCATCCAACAGAAATGCTTCTGTATTAGACAGCATGTTCTATTCAATTACTCAATTTTCTTCCAATATGTTTTCTTTAAGAGTCAAAGGAAGACAGTGATTAAGGAAAAGGGGTATCTGCTAGATGCTTTAGAGACATTAACATCTTTCCTTTCTGTTTTTACCTCAAGAAGAAAACTCAGTGATCTCTTCAAAAGGAAAAATCTTGAAACTGAAATGGTTGAAAATTCAAAGCTGCTCAGGGCCACAGTCTCAGAAAAGACCTTTGAGATCCTTCGATGGCATTTCCAATTGAAGGCAAAATGCACCAGCCTCTTCTTGCACACTTGTAGAAACGGGAACTCCCCTGGTTATAAGGGTGCTTATACCATCACTGCATAGCTCTTATTATTAGAAAGCTTTCCACAAACATCTCCCACTAACCTCCAGGTACCCATTCAAACTCTGCTATCTGATAAGCTAAAGACCAAGACTGCTGTTTCTTTCATGTTACGCCCCTCATTTCAATTATTAGGTGACAAGAACTATGGCTTCCCAAATTTTTTTCTAGACAAACCTCCAACTTAAGCCTTGGGTAACTCTTGACTCTTTAACATCCTGTTAAATTCCCTTTCCATATTTGAGGATTTAGTGAGGGTTCAGGCATAGGAGATGCTCAGATGACTGAATATAATAAATATGGTGAAAAAGTTCAGCAGCAGTCTGCTAAAGCTGATTTTATCCATTGTTAGGTTGACTCTGTCTGGAGGTGTTACGTTGACCAGCATAACATGTGCCCTGAATCCACTAGGATATATCAACGGGCTGTGCAAGCTTGACAGTGTTTCTTGTGCCTCTCTAGACTCACTGATGGCTTCTTCCTATCCCCGTAACACCCTAAACTTGCCCAAAGCTCAACCTGTGCTCATCTCAGTATCACCCTAGGCACATGCCAGCCTCACTCCAAGCTCATTTTAACCTCATTCTAATCCTAATCCAACCTTGTTCCAACTTCACCCTTACCTCGCATCAGAAAGGCTTTTCCAGGAATCATTTGATCCCTTTTAGTAAACTGGAGGTTTCCTACCACATCCTTAAAGTTAAGCAAACAATATGTCTTTTTATCTCAATACATGTATTCATTTGACCTTTTATTTGTAATCCAACTGAAATGATCCAATGCACAATCATAAGACATCTAGAAGTGAACTCAGTATTCCAGATGCAATAGGATCAGCAGAGAGCAGAGGGAATATTACTGCCCTTGATCAAGACACAATATGTTATGAATGTAGCCAAAATTTGCATTAGCTTTATGAGCAGTGGTGACATACCCATGCTGAATCTACAAGCAACTTAAATGAGGAAGTCTTTTTCACAAGAGCATGTTAAAACACATCCTGCCAGTCAGTCTGTGATAAATAATATTAACTGATGGAAATGTAAACCCTTTAGAGTAATGTGATAGACCAGAGATAAATTTACATAAAAATAGACCATATTTTTGACCATATTTATAATTTAAGGGTTAATCAATTCAGTCTACTGTTTCCTAAACACCCCTCACTTATCCAATGACCATTACTTCATTTCTGTGCTTAAGGTTTTGATTCCTATTAAACTGCTTGAGAAGAATAGCATATTACGCTGTCAGGCATAGGCAGGAGAGGAAGATTTGATAGAGAATGAAAGAGAAGCATAAAGGAGAAAATATCTTGAGTAAAATGAGCAGAAAAGCTACTGAACATGAGGCTGAGGGTGCTAAGGAAAGCTTCACTGGATCCACAGTGCTCATTAAAGTTAATTCTGCTGATGACTGTGGTAAAACCTCAATCCAGTACTCCTCGAGTTCCCGGGGAGGCTGAAGACAACTTCCATATTCTTGAAAGAACAACTTACTTCTCCACTGGTGAAAGCTTCAGAAACAGGCCCAGCTCTCACTATTGTAGATTCCTGGGTATTCCTGGGGCACAACAAATATGAACAATATAGTTCATATGATCCAAATTTTGTTCATCAGCTAATTATTCATTAATTAGTTCATTCATTAATTTTCAAGAATCTTGTTTTATTCAGATTAGTTTTTCCTTTTTATTAGCTTCTGATGTGGAAAAGACTTAAAGATGGAGGAGTAAAGGCAGAGGAGGTTCGGGGACTAATATCCAGTGTCTTAGAGTTCCATAAGCAAGGCAAAATTTAAAATTGGAAGCATTCAGTGCTAATGGTTAATAGAGTTATACACTAGATTTATCAGGCAACAGAAGCCTAATGTATCAGGTTGGATTGGTTCAACAGTGGAGACACTTTGCAGAAATAATCTCTCAATGGCATAGTCCAGCTCTTTTTGAATACTTTTAGTTTGATTTGTCACATTGCAAATCCCTAATAACTATCATGTAGCTCACTCTATGAATAGAATCCTTTATATTAATACCTGGTTCCAGAAATTAGATCGTATCAACAACAATAATAAACACAGGAAGAGCACTGCCTTACCACTGTGAGAAAAATTCAGAAAGAAAATTCCTGTCTTGTACAGATGCTTTGTTTTTTTCATTGAGATATGAATACATTTATATGCACAACTTCTAACAGGGTTCACTGTATCTGCAGTGGTAAAAAATAGAAAATGGAGAGGTCAATCTTCTCTATTTCCTGTATCTGAAAGCACTGCTTATACTGCTGTGAAGTCTTACTTCCCGATTACTTCTGGATACTCAGAATTGAGCTATGTGTCTATGTCAAGCATGATGTGATGTGACATGATGAGAGAGGATGACCCCGTGATTTGACATGATGCCGAGGCCATCACTCAGAGATTCACTCAATGATACATACATGCTCTCTGCATCCCATAATCCAGTCAGCAACAGAGTCAAATGTCACTGAGCTTTACAAGCTCTGTGCTAAATAAACAAGGAAGGGGAGGAGAGTGGTGTAAGAATGAATTACTCAAAGCTTAACACATAGAAAATCACCACCATCAAGAAGCAACCATGCAAATTAGCAGGAAAGGAAAACGGCTGTACGTAAACTCTGCAGAGTGGTTAGGGAGAATGACAATAGCATACGACACTGCAACTCTGTGCCTTCCTGCTATTCCTTAATGGCACAGTACTTGTAAAAAGCATGCTTATGTATAGAGAGAATTTCTAGAATCTTTGAGTGCTATACCTGGGGCTTTCCTAGCCCACAGATTCCTAGGAAATTTAAGGTGACTTAAATAATAGATTTCAAGAGTTTTCATTTCAGATCTGCTTGCAGATTGGCTTCCGTTAAGGGCCAAATCTTAATTATTATAATTTACCCTCAGTGCTACACACTGATGAAAGAGAGCCCTGAATTCATTGGCTGGTACACCTTGCTACCTTAGTGACACAGACGTCTTCTCCCAAGCCAAGGTATTTTCATGGGAATAAGAATTAGAGCCCAGCTCAGCAAAGTTGAGTAATGAAGAATTCTATGTTTTGAGAGCTAGTGAATTGATTCAATTTCCCAGTGTGATCTACCTCCCAAGAACTTTAGAAAGCACCAGTCAAAAGAATCACATAAGTGATGATTTTTTTCTTTTCTCTTCTAAGTCTGCTTGGAAGTGTTGGCAAGACCAATCCACAAATGCCAGTTTAAAAAACAGTCCTTTGCTTCCCCCACTGAAATTTATTATTTGTATCACATCACTATACCTCTTTATTCTTCTTGTCCTTTACGGTTTCTAGAATGTCCAATTTGTACTTGATTTTTTTTAAATTGGAGAATAATTGCACTACAATGTTGTGTTAGTCTCTGCTGAACAGCGAAGTGAATCAGCCATACGCCTACACACATCCCCTCCCTCTGGGACTTCCCTCCCCCACCCATCCCACCCAACAAGGCCATGATGTTTCTTACTGTCCAGGAGTTTGAAAGTGCATTTCCCTCCTTTGGTCCATGTTTTCACCGGACTCTGGCAAATGGACAGGTGTATTGGTCCCTTTCCAAGTGGAATTTTTTACCTTGAGGATTTCAGATATAATCAATTGACCTATTGATGGTAGTTTCCAATCATTTCAAGCAAGCTGATAAAAAATTTCATCTGCATTTTTATTGTGCATAAATACTTTCAATAGTCTATTTAGGGTGTCTTCAACTTTATAAAGTTCAGAAATCAGCCAAAGGATAATATTCTAGGACTATGCATCTAAGGATCATACCACTGTTCTCTGGTTGAAAAGTCCAACTCCAACATGCTTGTGGGGTACCCAAAGGGCGTGATAGTTACAGTAGCTACCAAAGACACATCTACTCATACCCCAAATATAGTTGAGAGATTCTGCCATGTGAAGTAACATCACTGAAACTTCTTGTTTTTACTTCCAAGGTCAAATATATTCTTGTAAAAAGGAGAGAAAAATAAATAGACCCAACTGATTCTTTATATTAATTACATGTGATTATTTCTTGTGGAAAAGTACTTTAAGCTTGCTTCATTGATCAAGACTCTCAGAAAAAAATGCACAAAGTAGTCTTCTCTGTGTGCTGCCTACGATAATGAAATACAAAAGGCCATAGTATATAAACAATCAAATCTTTTAAATACTTTGAAATCAAAATACAAATGCTTTCTATCTTCCTTTTGGATCACAAATTTTAAGAGAGACCATTCCTCCATAGGAATCAAAAGCAGTCTGATAAGCACAGTTCGTAAATGGTTCCAAAACAGGAAAACAAATGAAAGATGACAACAGATGTAAAATTAGAGGCATCCTCTTGAATCATGAATCCTTTTAGCTTAAGAATTACTGACATCCCAAACTACTGCAGTGACAATCTGCTGCAGTCTACCTTGATCATCCTTTTCACATGAATAGTATTTTCATTTTAAAAGTTATGTATACACAGCAAGCCAATGGAAAACTCAGCAATGTGCATGGCTTTAAAAGGAAAATGACAAGCTTCCATTTCTCTTCAGTGGTTATATTGAAAATATAGTGTGCTGAATGATTCACTGGACTTTTTACTCCAGTTGGAGAGCTGGCTTGTGCCAAAACTGGTGAAATGTATCTTCCATTCACTACCATAGCACTTTTTAAGAAACAAACTTGAAATTTAGTTTTAAAAAATCATGCTTATATTCCACCGAGTAATAAGGGTAAGATGACTCTACAGTCCCTTGATTTCCAGATGTCTGTAAAATGTTTTTTCTAGGAAAAAGGTAACTGTGATAATGTAATATCCATAAATGGGACCAAAGGGTTAGGTGAAAATAGTTAATATTTTATTTAGTGTTTAATTAAGTGCCCAGCACACAGCCAGGCAGTGTGCTGAGCACTTAATACATGATTCCTCACTTCTCTCAATGATATGAAATGGACAGTATAATTCCTACTGTACAGACATAAAAACTAAGGTTAAAACTAAAAGTTCTTAGAATATAAGTGATATAATCAGATAGTAATTAGTGGAGCTGATTGGGATTTGTCTACAAAACCATTTCTTTAGACTAAAATATTTTGTCCCCAGGGAACAAAAACATTAAACATTACTTAAGTGGTCATTACGAAACCTGGATTTGAATCTACCTTTACTGATAGCTGGGGGACATTGGACATCTGCGCCTGAACCTTTGTTCCTCACCCATAAAGTGGAAAACCTAATAATACCTACATCATAGAAGTAAAGATCAAATTATTTAATATACATATAAATCCTGGACAAACCCCCAAGAACATGCAAGCACTTTCAGCTATTATTCTTTGTGGACCCTAATTTTGTCACTTACAAACTGCGACAATTAAGACTGTTTTGGCTATACTTCTATGACATTCTACCTTGTGATTTAGCATTTTCTTTATTTTTGTCCTGCTCTGCATAGTTTGTGGCCCCCATGCCTAATCCAGGGATGACCCAAAGAAGAGACTGACTCTTTAACAAATCATTAACACCAGGTCAAGTTCAACAAACAGAAATGGCATGGAGAAAATCAAGGCCATTGTACCAGCACTGAACACCTACCCCCAGAAATAGCTGTAGCATTCATTACTTCTCTTATTAATTCATTCAGTAAATCTTATTTTGTACCTACTATGTGCCAGCATTATTCACAGGGTGGAAAAATACCCTCCACCTTCATTTAGTTTACATTCTGATAGAAAAAAAAACCTAAGTAAACAAATAAAGAATATAATCTCAGGTAATGATAAGTGTTGCAAATAAAATTTAAAAGCAGCAGGGTAAAGAGAATGATTAGGACTGTAATCAAATATGTGAATAAGCAAGGCCTATGAGAGGAGGTAAAATTCCAGCAGAGAACTAAATGAAGTGAGAGATAGAGTCATTTAAAAACCTTGGGGTAAACATTTGGAGCAGAGGAAATAGCAAGCACAAAAGCCCGGGTGTGTGAATAAGATCAGTGTGCTCAAGAAACTGCAGGAAAACAATGTGTCTGGAGCAGAAGAAATGGAAAAATGGTCAAAACGCAGACCTACTAGAGAATGGACTTGAGGACACGGGGAGGGGGAAGAGTAAGCTGGGACAAAGTGAGAAAGTGGCATGGACATACATACACTACCAAATGTAAAACAGATAGCTATTGGGAAGCAGCCGCATAGCACAGGGAGATCAGCTCGGTGCTTTGTGACCAGCTAGAGGGGTGGGATAGGGAGGGATATGCAAGAGAGAAGAGATATGGGGATATACGTATATATATATATATATAGCTGATTCACTTTGTTATAAAGCAGAAACTTACAGACCATTATAAAGCAATTATAGTCTAATAAAGATGTTTAAGGAAAAAAAAGGTCCGAAGACAATTATTTGGTAAAGGTCAGTTCATGTAGGACTTTGTAGAACAAGCTTCGTGCTTAGACTGAGAGTCTTATTTTTACTGTGATCTTCTCTCAAAAGACAGGTTTGAACACAGAAGTGACATAAAAGGTTTATATTTTTAAAAGTCAACTGGCTGTCGTGTGGGGAAGGAAGCAAGTATGGAAACATGAAGAGCAGTGAGGAGACTATTGTGAAAATCCAGTTGAGAAATGGTGGTTTGAACCAGTGTGGTTGTATTCAGTGGTTCGGTTGGGGATATATGATGCAGGAAGTAGTATTAACAGGATTTGATAAATTGTTGACCATTGAGTGAGAGTGAATGAGAAGAATCAAAGAATGATTCCAGGATTGCCACTTATTAAGATGGGGTACAGAAGGAGGACATGGAGCTGAAGATGATACTGTCCATGTGCCTGTACTACCTCTTTTGTGCTCCATCTCTCCTGATGTTGCTCAGATCTGCCTCAGGTATTTTTCTCTGACATATTTATCTCCTGGGCTTTCTCAAAATTTCCAGTTCTCCAGGTAGGTCTGATTTGATATCTTTCCCATATAAAGTTATGATCAAAGCTCAGGTTGAAAGGGAAGAGACAGCAATGAAAAAACGTAGTCTGGAGATGCAGAAACAGTCATTGTAACTCAATATATAAAGAACACTCAAAACTTGACCAAAGGGGGAGAGTCGAAAGAAATTAACTGAGTATCTACTTTATGCTTTACCATGTTTTAGGTACTATAGGAAATTTAACAGAAGTATTAAACATTAACTGCTTCTCAGAAATTAAAATTTAGTTCAAAAACCATACAGTATATACAGTACAACTGAAAACAAAATAAAAACTTACAATCACATGTTTATGGCTGAATCTTAAAAAGTACAAGAATTTAGTGTAGAAAAGTCACCTGGGTTCTTATCTGACAGTACCTAGCACAATGGCTGGCATATAGCATTCTCAATAATTTTTTTAAATATCAATATATTAATCAGTTGACTCACTAATAGAACCAAACTAGTTGGGATTGACATTATGTAAGAGGAGGACTTTAAAAAATTAAACAGTAAGTTATTCTGTGCAAAAAAATGTAAAAATAAAAAGTAAAATAAGGCAACTACTGGAATAATAATGAGGTCCAGCAAAGAGCATCATGCAATTTAATTAAAAAAAAATACACAAGAACCAGTCTTTTGCCCTTTCTATCCATATACCACCTCATCAACAGGTAAAGTTTTATGTTTTCTACTCTGTTCATCTCCCCTCATAAGACAGATTTTCCATGAAAGGAGACAAGATCCCCCTGGGATTTCTACAAACAGAAACACAAAGAGCAGTGCACACTGGCCTCCCTCCACCCACCAAGTCTTGCTGCCACCCATCCTGGAGAAATTTGTGTTCTGCTGCCAAGAATCTCAGGCAGGTAGAGAGGTCAATCCTGTGAGAGGGAGGTCAGCCTATTTGGTTGGCAATTTTGAATATTCAAGGCCATCTGACATAACAGCAGAAAACTTATTTCCTAAAGAAACATTATTCACTGCTTTGATCCTCGGTATCTCTTCTATTTCCTAAAAGAGAAAAGCCACAGCTATTTACCAGACTGTCAACTTCCTCTCTAAGCTGATTTTATCTTTGCCCTCAACTTTAAACCAAATTACAGAGGAAACGGACCACAAGTGAACTGACTTAACAATGAACCCAAGATATAAAATGGTCCAGCTGACAGGAAGAATTCACTCACATAATCTATGCTGCACTGCACATTACAATTCTGAAGTATATCCCTTGTCACTTATGCAAACAGCACTTTGGACACTATGCACAAAAAGGCAGGGTATACTCCACGTTTTTTCTTCCTCCCTTTGTACCCATCACACCATAGGCAGGCTGTTAATATTAATTTGTTTAAGAAAAAGACTGTCTTCCTTGTCTGTCTACTTTCATTCTTTCAAATGGAGCAACGTTTCTCTAAGTTTTCTGTAGAAGGAAAGACCTAAAACACAGTGTCTTCCCCTAGGGGATCCATCAGCCAGCTTCACATTCTACCTCACTTACAAGGTTAAAATCAATATTTAATCCCCGTAGTACAAGTGAGCAGTTTGGGGACATTCGCTGGTTTATCACAGGGAAAGCAAAAGCTAAAGAAAATACGTTTCACACGTCAGATGGAAAATTTTTACTTTCTTTGGATGACCACCAACAAAAAAACTTATCTTCCAGCTGGTCAAGTAAGAACTTGCTCTCTCTCCCTTCTTTATTTGCTAGGGCAGCAACTTTATTCAGACATTTCTATCCTTCTCTCTATGCCCCCACAAACTATTGTTAGTAAATACACCAGGAAAGTACTTCATTTATAGGAAGACTTGGCTGTGATCTCCAAAGCCATTTCAAGGCATGAGTCTTCAGTGGCATATTTTTTTCCTCCTCCTTTACGGTTGAAAGTTAGGAAAGCTGTTGCCTGCTTGCACAGAAGCCTCTCCAAGCAGTCAGATCATATTCCAGTTTGGTGAGAAAGCCTTTGATTAAGCCAGCTTTCTCTTTACCTACTATGACAGATAGGCCCAGGAGAAAGATATCTGTCTCCTTGGGAAGGTCAAGTGGCTGTTACTAGGTGCTCTCATGTTAGAACAGAACTGACTTCTCTGGAATACGTTCTCAGAACAGAGAGAGAAAGAATGAATGTGGCAAACTGACTCCAAAGGGGAAAAAAGTCCACAATTTAATAATTTTCCACAAAGATTTTTCTAGCACTCAGGTCCTACTTAGAAATGCATACACATTCACACACACAAACACCTATACCTCCCACCCGCATGCAAGTTTAATTTAAATACAATATAAAGGTTGTAATTTCTCCAAAATGAGATTTGTTTCTAAAAACTTGTTGCAATAAAGCAGCATCCTACTTTTTCCATGATGTGAAATCACTCTTAACACATATATATTGACAGGTGATACGGTGACTGTTAAAGAAAAATCAAACAGGACCAGATGAGCAGACAAAAGTAGATTTTTATTCCAATACTGTCACCAACAATAGAGGACAGAACATACATCAGATGTGGATACTCAGCTCTGCCGATACAAAAGGCGGGAGATTTTCTTTTTTAACATCTTTATTAGAGTATAATTGCTTTACAATGGTGTGTTATTTCTGCTGTATCACAAAGTAAATCAGCTATACATATACATATGTCCCCATATCTCTTCCCCCTTGCATCTCCCTCCCTCCCACCCTCCCTATCCCACCCCTCTAGGTGGTCACAAAGCACTGAGCTGATCTCCTTGTGCTATGCGGCTGCTTCCCACTAGCTATCTATTTTACATTTGGTAGTGTATATATGTCCATGCCACTCTCTCACTTTGTCCCGGCTTACCCTTCCCCCTCCCCGTGTCCTCAAGCCAACTGTCTACGACTGCGTCTTTATTCCTGTCATGCTCCTAGATTCTTCAGAACCCTTTTTTTTTTTCTTTAGATTCCATATATATGTGTTAGCACATGGTATTCTTCTCTTCCTATGCCGAGTAGTGGGATTGCTGGGTCGTATGGTAGTTCTATTTGTAGTTTTTTAAGGAACCTCCATACTGTTCTCCCTAGTGGCTGTATCAATTTACATTCCCACCAACAGTGCAAGAGGGTTCCCTTTTCTCCACACCCTCTCCAGTATTTATTGTTTGTAGACTTTTTGATAATGGCCACTCTGACTGGTGTGAGGTGATACCTCATTGTACTTTTGATTTGCATTTCTCTAATGATTAGTGATGTTGAGCATCCTTTCATGTGCTTGTTGGCAATCTGTATATCTTCTTAGGAGAAATGTCTATTTAGGTCTTCTGCCCATTTTTGAATAGGTTTGCTTGTTTTTTGGATATTGAGCTGCATGTGCTGCTTGGATATTTGGAGACTGATCCTTTGTCAGTTGCTTCGTTTGCAAATATTTCCTCCCATTCTGGGGGTTGTCTTTTCGTCTTGTTTATGGTTTCCTTTGCTGTGAAAAAGCTTTTAAGTTTCATTTGGTCCCATTTGTTTATTTTTGTCTTTATTTCCCTTTTTCTACAAGGTGGGTCAAAAAGGATCTTGCTGTGATTTATGTCATAGAGTGTTCTGCCTATGTTTTCCTCTAAGAGTTTTCTAGTGTCTGACCTTAAATTTAGGTCTTCAATCCATTTTGAGTTTATTTTTGTGTATGGTGTTAGGGAGGGTTCTAATTTCATTTTTTTAAGTGTAGCTGTCCAGTTTTCCCAGCACCACTTAAGGAAGAGGCTGTCTTTTCTCCACTGTATATTCTTGCCTCCTTTATCAAAGATTAGGTGACCATATGTGCGTGGTTTTATCTCTGGGCTTTCTGTCCTGTTCCATTGATCTATATTTCTGTTTTTGTGCCAGTACCATATTATCTTGATTACTATAGCTTTGTAGTATAGTCTGAAGACAGGGAGCCTGATTCTTCCAGCTCCATTTTCTTTCTGAAGATTGCTTTGGCTATTCGGGGTCTTTGTGTTTCCATACACATTGTGAAATTTTTTGTTCGAGTTCTATGAAAAACACCATTGGTAATTTGAAAGGGATTGCATTGAATCTTTAGATTGCTTTGGGTAGTATAGTCATTTTCACAGTTGATTATTCCAATCCAAGAACATGGTATATCTCTCCATCTGTTTGTTTCATCTTTAATTTCTTTTATCAGAGTCTTATAGTTTTCTGCATACAGGTATTTTGTTTCCTTAGGTAGGTTTATTCCTAGGTATTTTATTCTTTTTGTTGCAAGAGTAAATGGGAGTGTTTCCTTAATTTCTCTTTCAGATTTTTCATCATTAGTGTATAGGAATGCAAGCGATTTCTGTGCATTAATTTTGTATCCTGCTACTTTTACCTAATTCATTGATTAGCTCTAGTAGTTTTCTGGTGGCAACTTTAGGATTCTCTATGCATCGTATCATGTCATCTGCAAAGAGTGACAGCTTTACTTCTTCTTTTCCGATTTGGATTCCTTTTATTTCTTTTTCTTCTCTGATTGCTGTGCCTAAAACTTTCAAAACTATGTTGAATAATAGTGGTGAGAGTGGACAACCTTGTCTTGTTCCTAATCTTAGTGGAAATGGTTTCGGTTTTTCAACACTGAGAACGATGTTGGCTGTGGGTTTGTCATATATGGCCTTTATTATGTTGAGATAAGTTCCCTCTATGCCTACTTTCTGGAGGGTTTTTATCCTAAATTGGTGTTGAGTTCTGTCGAAAGCTTTTTCTGCATCTATTGAGATAATCATATGGTTTTTCTCCTTCAATTTGTTAATATGGTGTATCACATTGATTGATTTGCGTATATTGAAGAATCCTTGTATTCCTGGGATAAACCCCACTTGATCATGGTGTATGATCCTTTTAATGTGCTGCTGGATTCTGTTTGCTAGTATTTTGTTGAGGATTTTTGCATCTATGTTCATCAGTGATATTGGCCTACAGTTTTCTTCTTTCGTAACATCTTTGTCTGGTTTTGGTATCAGCGTGATGGTAGCCTTATAGAATGAGTTTCGGAGTGTTTCTCCCTCTGCTATATTTTGGAAGATTTTGAGAAGTATAGGTGTTAGCTCTTCTCTAAATGTTTCATAGAATGCACCTGTGAAGCCATCTGGTCCTGGGCTTTTGTTTGTTGGAAGATTTTTAATCAAAGTTTCAATTTCAGTGCTTGTGATTTGTCTGTTTATATCTTCTATTTCCTCCTGGTTTAGTCTTGGAAGGCTGTGCTTTTCTAAGGATTTGTCCATTTTATTGGTTTATAGTTGCTTGTAGCATTCTCTCATGATCCTTTGTATTTCTGCAGTGTCAGTTGTTACTTCTCCTTTTTCATTTCTAATTCTATTGACTTGAGTCTTTTTCCTTTTTTTCTTGATGAGGCTGGCTAATGGTTCATCAATTTTGTTTATCTTCTCAAAGGACCAGCTTTTAGTTTTATTGATCTTTGCTATCATTTCCTTAATTTTTTTTCATTTATTTCTAATCTGATTTTTATGATTTCTTTCCTTCCGATAAGTTAGGTGTCTTTTTGTTCTTCTTTTCTAATTGCTTTAGGTGTAAGTTTAGGTTGTTATTTGAGATTTTTCTTGTTTCTTGAAGTAGGATTGTATTGCTATAAACTTCCCTCTTAGAACTGCTTTTGCTGCATCCCATAGGTTTTGGGTCATCATGTTTTCATTGTCATTTGTTTCTAGGTATTTTTTGATTTCCTCTTTGATTTCTTCAATGATCTCTTGGTTATTTAGTAGTGTATTGTTTAGCCTCCATGTGTTTGTATTTTTTAGTTTTTTTTCCCGTAATTGATATCTAGTCTCATAGGGTTGTGGTCAGAAAAGATACTTGATTCGATTTCAGTTTTCTTAAATTTACCAAAGTTTGATTTGTGACCCACGATATGGTCTATCCTGGAGAATGTTCCATGAGCACTTGAGGAGAATGTGTATTTTGTTGTTTTTGGATGGAAAGTACTATAAAAATCAATCAAGTCCATCTTGTTTACTGTGTCATTTAAAGCTTGCATTTCCTTATTTATTTTCATTTTGGATGATCTGTCCATTGGTGAAAGCGGGATGTTAAAGTCCCTAATATTATTGTGTTACTGTCAATTTCCCCTTTTATGGCTGTTAGTATTTGCCTATGTACTGAGGTGCTGCTATGTTGGATGCATAAATATTTGCAATTTTGTATCTTCTTCTTGGATCAATCCCTTGATCATTATGTAGTGTCCTTCTTTGTCTCTTGTAATAGTCTTTATTTTAAAGTCTATTTTGTCTGATATGAGATTGCTAGTCCAGCTTTGTTTTGATTTCCATTTACATGGAATATCTTTTTCCATCCCCTCAGTTTCAGTCTGTATGTGTCCCTAGGTCTGAAGTGGGTCTCTTGTGAATAGCATATATACGGGTCCTGTTTTTGTATCCTTTCAGCCAGTCTGTTTTTTTTGGTTGGAGCATTTAATCCATTTACATTTAAGGTAATTATCGGTATGTATGTTCCTATTACCATTTCTTAATTGTTTTGGGTTTGTTTTTGTAGGTCTTTTCCTTCTCTTGTGTTTCCTGCCTAGAGAAGTTCCTTTAGCATTTGTTGTAAAGCTGGTTTGGTGGTGCTGAATTCTCTTAGCTTTTGCTTGTCTGTAAAGGTTTTAATTTCTCTGTCTAATCTGAATGAGATCCTTGCTGGGTAGAGTAATCTTGGTTGTAGATTTTATGTTATCATCACTTTAAAGATGTCCTGCCATTCCCTTCTGGCTTGCAGAGTTTCTGCTGAAAGATATGCTGAAACTTATGGGGTTTCCCTTGTATGTTATTTGTTGCTTTTCCCTTGCTGCTTTTAACACTTTTCTTTGTATTTAATTTTTGATAGTTTGATTAATATGTTTCTTGGTGTGTTTCTCCTTGGATTTATCCTGTACGGGACTCTGCACTTCCGAGACTTGATTGACTATTTCCTTTCCCACGTTAAGGAAGGTTTCAACTATAATCCCTTCAAATATTTTCTCAGTCCCTTTTTTTCTCTTCTTTTGCAACCCCTGGAATTTGAATGTTGGTGTGTTTAATGTTGTCCCAGAGGCCTCTGTGACTGTCCTCAATTCTTTTCATTCGTTTTTCTTTATTCTGCTCTGAGGTAGTTACTTCCAGTATTTTATCTTCGAGGTAACTTATCTGTTCTTCTGCTTCAGTTATTCTGCTATTGATTCCTTCTAGAGAATTTTTAATTTCATTTATTTTGTTTTTCATCATTGTTTGTTTGCCCTTTAGTTCTTTTACGTCCTTGTTAAACATTTATTGTATTTTCTCCATTCTGTTTCCAAGATTTTGGATCATCTTCACTATCATTACTCTGAATTCTTTTCAGGTAGACTGCCTATTTCCTCTTCATTTGTTAGGTTGGTGGGTTTTTGCCTTGGTCCTTCATCTGTTGTGTGTTTTTCTGTCTTCTCATTTTGCTTAACTTACTCTGTTTGGTGTCTCCTTTTCACAGGCAGCAGGTTTGTAGTTCCTGTTGTTTTTTGTGTCTCCCCCTTGTGGCTAAGTTTGGTTCAGCAGTTTGTGTAGGCTTCCTAGTGGAGAGGACTGGTGCCTGTGTTCTGATGTATGAGGCTGGATCTTGTCTTTCTGGTGGGCAGGACCGTGTCTGGTGGTGTGTTTTGGGGTTTATGTGAACTCATTATGATTTTAGGTAGCCTCTCTGCTAATGGGTGGGGTTGTGTTCCTGTCTTGCTAGTTGTTTGGCATGGGGTGTGCAGCACTGGAGCTTGCTGGTCATTGAGTGCAGCTGGTTCTTAGTGTCAAAATGGAGATCTCTGGGAGAGTTCTCACTGAATGATATTACACGGGGCTGGGAGTTCTCTGGTGGACCAATGTCCTGAACTCAGCTCTCTCCTCAGAGGCTCAGGCCTGACACCCGGCCAGAGCATCAAGACCCTGTCAGCCACACAGCTCAGAAGAAAAGGGAGAAAAGATTAAAAAAAGATAGAAAGAAAAAAAATAATTACCAAAAAAATGTGTTTAATTATTAACATAAAAAAATTAAAAAGTAATTAAAAAAAAGAGAACAACCAAACCAATAAACAAATCCACCAATGATAACAAGCGCTAAAAACTATACTAAAGAAAACCAGACACACAGAACCCTAGGACAAATTGTAAAAGCAAACCTATAGAGACAAAATCACACAAGGAAGCATACACATACACACTCACAAAAAGAGAAAAATGAAAAAAAAATATATATATATAAAAAGAAGAGAGCAACCAAATCAATAAACAAATCCACCAGTGATAATAAGCTCTAAATACTAAACTAAGATAAACATAAAATTAGAAACAAATTAGACAAATAAAGCAAACCCCAATTCTACTGTTGCTCCCAAAGTCCACTGCCTCAGATTTGCGATGATTCATTGTCTGTTCAGGTATTCCACAGATGCAGGGTACATCAAGTTGATTGTGCAGATTTAATCCTCTGCTCCTGAGGCTGCTGGGAGATATTTCCCTTTCTCTTCTTTGTTCACACAGCTCCTGGCGTTCAGCTTTAGATTTGGCCCCACCTCTGTGTGGAGGTTGCCTGAGGGCGACTGTTCTTCACCCAGACAGGACAGGGTTAAAGCAGCAGCTGATTAGGGGGCTCTGGCTCACTCAGGCCAGGGGGAGGGAGGGGTATGGAATGTGGGGTGAGCCTGCAGCAGCAGAGGCCAAGTGATGTTCCAACCGCCTTAGGCACTGTGTTCCCAGTGTGTTCTCCCAGGGAAGTTGTCCCTGGATCACGGGACCCTGGCAGTGGTGGGCTGCCTAGGCTCCCAGGAGGGTAGGTGTGGATAGTAACCTGTGCTTGCACACAGGCTTCTTGGTGGCTGCAGCAGCATCCTTAGAGTTCCACGCCCGTCTCTGGTGTCCACGCTGATAGCCGCTGCTCACATCTGTCTCTGGTGCTCTTCTAGGCAGTGCTCTGAATCCCCTCTCCTCGCGCACCCTGAAACAATGGTCTCTTGCCTCTTAGGCAGTTCCAGACTTTTCCCCAGACTCCCTACCGTCTAGCTGTGTTCCACTAGCCCCCTTCAGGATGTGTTCACGCAGCCAACCCCAGTCCTCTCCCTGGGATCTGACTTCCGAAGCCCGAGCCTCAGCTCTCAGCCCCTGCCTGTCCTGGCGGGTGAGCAGACAAGCCTCTCAGGCTGGTGAGTGCTGGTTGGCACCAGTCCTCTGTGTGGGAATCTCTCCACTTTGCCCTCTGCACCCCTGTTGCTGTGCTCTCCTCCATGGCTCTGAAGCTTCCCCCAGGCGGGAGAGTTTTAAGTGCTGGGTGAGCTAGTGGAAAAGTATTGGAGGATGCTGGGCAGGAGGTTAATCAATGGGATGTATCCTGAGTTTGCAAATGATTTTTCTTTGTGATTAGTTCATCTTCATTTGCTAGTTGGTGGCCAAAGTTAGTATACTACCCTCCACAGAGACTGGGAGATGGCGCGCTCTCTCCTTCTATGTTTACATTTCAGAGAGAGAGTTCCCACATCCTTGAGAAAGACTTTTCCTGGGTTGTAAACTTACAAGAGGCTGGGAAAAGATATACATCTCAAAGGGGCAAAGAAAGAACATACAATGGCAAGTTTTCTAAAGTAAATGCTCTATCTAGGAAAA
The DNA here is from genome assembly GCF_949987515.2 of Delphinus delphis. NCBI lineage: Eukaryota > Metazoa > Chordata > Mammalia > Artiodactyla > Delphinidae > Delphinus > Delphinus delphis. Next base: position 46,598,387 of record NC_082694.2, on the reverse strand, counting down.
GGGAGGGCAGGGAGGGATCTATAGTCAGGAGAAAACATGTCTACACATATATATATAAATTCCTACATGTGTCAGACACAATGACAGGTACTTTCACACTTCAATATTTTTCATGGTTGTTTTTCCCCTTCTCCCGCCTTCTTAGCATCTTCTTCTCTGGTTCCTTTCTGAGTTTTCAAGTTCTTCCCCCATTCAAATTTTGATGATTTGGATCTACTTAGGTATAAATTTAATAGTTAATAGTTAATACATGCTGTCATCGGAGGCACTTCCATTAAATCCTTTTGTCTAAGAACTGGTATGAACCTGTCTGAAAGAAATGCTCATTATTCAACCAAAAATAGTTAAAAATAAACAAATAATTCGTTGTACAGGCAACCTCCAGACCACACCATGTGAGTATCTCCCCCCACCCAATTCTCCCGCACTCCCATTCTACTCTTAGCTTAACTAACAGGGCCATTTCTAGATATTAGGGTTTTTTTTAATTCCCTAAGCTTACACTGACACTCTTCCACACCCCCAGGCTGATGACTGCCTGAGATGAGAGCTTGACGTTACATCTCAGGGAGAGCAAGGAAAAAGACTGACCATGGGGGTCACTGATATCAAACCATAGGCCTGCAGCTCTTTCTGCCTCAAGCTGTTTTGTTCATCTGAGTTCTAACCTTCATTGAATCCCACCTTTGTGTGTTGCTGAGGGCAGCCTATTGAAGGCGTGGTTGTCTGGGAGAAAACTGAAGCAAACCTCTGGGGGGTCAGGGGGAGACAGGAGGATTATTATGGCCTTTCAAGTTCTAACAGATTTCAGAAGAGTTTCAGTGGGTTACAAATCAGAATGAGACATTTTAAGAAAATTTTAAAACTCTGTTAAGCCGCTTTTTTGGACACAGTTTGACTAAAAATAACTACTAAAACTTAAGTGCTAGACTTTGGGAATTCATCATTGACTCAGAAATGGTTAAATGTATCAAAATTGACCAGACTGCCAAGGGAATAGACTCCTAGAAAATATACTGTGGGGAAGCCATTTCTCCTTAGGCTCTGTTTGATGGAAAAAGTCTCTCACTAAATCATTTAGTAAGATTGTTCTTTGTCTCTTTAAAAGGCAACAGAAGGCTCAGGAAAAAAAAAATCTCTTAACTGGGTATCAGTAGGTTTTGAATTCAGTTCAATGTTTTTGAACACCTACCATGCAAGAGGCATTGTGCTAAGAAACACATGAGGGAAAAAAACACAATCCCTCTTGCATGAGCTGTAACACAAAGGATATAAACAGGATTTGAATAGCTACAATTAAAGTCAGAAAGGTATTAAAAGGCATGAAAGTGACAATCCGGTGTCACGGGGCTCAGAAAATTAACAGATCTTGGGAGTAAGAAAAGCTTTATGAAAAACATGGCATTTGAGTTGTCCTCCAAGGAAAATTCTGTGGTCTAGCCCACAGGTGGCTTGCCTAGAATCTCCCCCAGGGAGTTAAAATTGTCCGTAAAGGCATGTCAAGACTCCACCTGGAATATTTAGTCCAAACACAATTATCCTGGGCCTGTGGAGACATCGCACAGGTTAATTGGTGGGGCTTCCATGAATTAGCCAGCTGTCACAAACTGTTAGGGTTAACAGGATTGCTGTTAAACCAGCAATGACAGTGACAGAACTTGGTACCAGAGGAACACTCCTCAAGTTCCTTATTGATCATACTTCATTTTTGCAGCTATTCTTAAATAATTTCCACAAGGAAAATTCACTCTTTAAAAACTGCGTAGAGTACAGTAGGTGGAATGCACTGGAAGTCCTATGCAATGGAGCCATTAACAGCTGAAGTACACTGATCTAGATCAGTGGTCACATACCATGGTCTGCAGACCTTTTTTTTGTACAGTAAGCTAAAATTGGTTTGAATGTCATTAGGGTTGTTAAAACTAAAATTTTTAAAAAAAAGAGTATGTGACAATGAAGACTGTGTGTGGTCATCAAGGTCTAAAATATTTACTACCTGACCCTGGTTTTTAACAGAAAATATTTGCCGACCCCAGTCTAGATGGTAATATCTGAGGTTTGATAGCAGAGAAATCACCAACAATTTAGTGTTTACACATTAGTATTAAAATATTTAAAAACAAGTAATGTGAAATGCCCTCAGAAGCATTTTTACATGGTCATAATTGAAAACACTCTAAATGGCATATATGGAAACACTGAGGCAGAGAGATAGTAGGATAACAATGCACAGTAAAAACCATATTTCCAAATTGAAATTCTTTCATTCTAACTCCTAGATGAGGCATGCTGATGACGGTTTATATGTTTAACAAGCATTTATTTAGCACCCTATATGTATGTGTATATATGCATGGATGGATGGATGATAGATAGGTAGATAGATAGACAGATAGATAGTATTTGCCACTGCTTTAACAGGTATGATGTAGAAAACAGTACCCCTTTGAAACTTATAATCTATATAAGCACATCAGAGAAAGCTACAACACACATAAGCACATAAGAAACAACAAGTCACATAAGAAAGGGCTATGGGCACAAGAGTCAGGAGGAGTCACTGTCAAATGGGCCAACCAGTGCAAACTCATTGAAGGTCACCAATCTTGAACTGCCTTAACAAAATTGTGTAATGTATTAGGAGAAGGAAAGAAGATTTCCATATGGAGGAAACAAGAACAAGAGGCAGGAAGATACTAAGGGGGAAAAGAAGCCATGGGCTAATTTCAGAAACAGCAAGAGAGAGATTGAGATTATAAAGTCAGGCGATGGCATATAGAATAGGACAAAGTGAAAGCTTTGGGAAACTTTTTAAACAGTTTATAAATTTTTTTAAAATTAAAATTTGCTTTCTCTTTGTAATACTACAATAGAAATGTCGACAATGTGAAGCAAGCATGGTGCTGAGGATGTATATTAACTCACGTCATGGTCATAGAAATCTTTTGAGGTATGAAATATGAAATATTAACACCCTTTTACTGCTGAGACCCTGATGCTTGGGGAGGGGTAAAGAGGGCAGGAGTCAGTGCAGATCTCCTAGCCTCTAATGTGAATGCTTTTAGTCACTCTGCTAGAATAAACATCTTCTTGTTCAAAGGGAACTTGGCAGTTTATGACAAAAACAGAGCAGAAGTGGCAAGCCCTATAAGGAAAAAAATTATGCCCAACAGTAGTACCTAGGCCTTTAATTCAAACTCTTAGTGCATGTCTGGAAAGGGGGTTCATGACAGGCATGCATTTTGAGGGTTCAGGCTAGATGCAAATGAGGACATGAGACTGAAATTGTAACCAAGTAATAAAAGAAAAAATTAATAAAACCCTTATCAGAAAATGAGACACTTGTAAGGACCTCAGAGTTTTCCTTCACCCAAATTTTATAGAAGGCAAGAAGCAAAGCATGTGTGGAAATCAAATATTTCAATGTGTCAGTCACCTTTCTTTTCCCCTGCCACTGATGGCATGCACTCCTTTGTCTTTATTTTCTGACATTGCAGGAAAAGGCATGTTTGATAAAACATATAAAATGCAACTGGTCACCCAAACCTTTAGACAAATATTTCAGTTCCAGAAGGCTTATAGCATGTGTTTTGATGCTTCTAAATTACCATATGTTTTTATTGTAAACAGGGACTGTTTTGTTTGTTGAATAGCAATGATACATTATGTTGACTGTTTCTGACATCATATTGAGTTTGAAGCTTGCGAGGGAAAAAGTAACCTCTGAATACTCCCAACCTTGCCTTCTCTGTTTTAGAGACAGAAGTCATTTGCATTTTACCAGCTACTGTTACTGCACTGTCTTTTTCAAATTCACTTCAATTTCCATTGGGCAAAATCAAAGAGGTAAATAATTTGTTTCAACCTATAAATATTGATTAATAAACTTTTAAAAAATTCTCCACTCCACGTTGTTAAATGGCTAAGAAAAGTATTGCCAGAACCATGAATTCATAACACTCTTAGTTTTTATCTCAGAGTGCAACCCATCTTACTTTAAAAGCTTGAAAACAATCCTTCATGCCACTGAATCCTGGCTGGAGTTGTGTGGGATGATGCAGCAAAGGCTGTAATGAATGACTCCAACATCCCAGAACGTTGTCTGCCTGACAGAGCAATGTATACACACCCGTGTCTGCCTTTTATTGGGCAGCACCAAGCGTACAATTCTCCAGTGAGTCCAGGAGTCAGAAACTGTCAATTACAAAGAAATGGTTGGCACACTGAATGAATATTTTTGTGTAATTATCACAGCATCCACCAGCAGCAAAGACTCCAGAATGGTGTACACAAATGTTAGTGTCCTTTCTCTGCATAAAGCACCCATTTTTACACTGCATGATATCAATGCCTAACAGAGGTGATGAGGCAGGATGCAGGCAATTTATTTTGCCAGGCGCATGTGACACAAGATGTTACTCATCACTGAACGGCAACTGCTTTTGCCAAAAGCGTTGTTTTCAAATATTTGAGTCTCAGGTTTTCTTTGGCCATCCGAGAGCCCCTTTCTCCCCTAGCTTTATATATAGCCCTAAAGGACAATGCTCAGGGCATTAAGCAGTTACAAGCTCCCCAGAAAAGCTCCTTTCTAGAGTCCCTCTTCCTTATATATAAAAATGAAGTTGATAGATATTCTAGCTCGGATATTTTATGATCTTGGAACACCCATATTCCCAATCAGTAAAACCTTCAGAGGGGTAGTGTCAAACTTGATGGCTTGGTGAATGCATTGTGAGTGGCACCAGCAAATCCACTTGTACCAGTTCCTTAGGCTGTTGAAAGAGGACAGAAATAAGAATGACCACCTCCCTTGCAGAGTGATGAAGTTCTTTTCTGAACCACAATCCTTCTAGAACAGTATCATCTCATCTTTTTTGTGAGGTCAGACACTCATTCGAAAATCTGAAGAAGGGTTTGCACCTTCTTGGCAGAAAAGTACTACAGGCAAGAAGTGCACACAAACCCCTACACATGCTGACTTCATGGGCATGTGACCTGAGCAGTCACACAGAGTCCCTTGCTTAGAAGGTTCTCATGCTTGCCTTAATACTCTGATGTTGCCATCTTGAATTCTTAATAATTTCACCTTTGAATTTGTGTTTTGTAAGAGAAGTCCAGTGGGATAATGGAATATGAGCAGAGGAAAATGGGAAATATGCATGTCCCCTGTCCTTGCCACTCCATCTGCATATAGAATTCACAATACCCATGAGCACAGAATTCCAATGGGCCCCTGATGTGTGGGCATTCACCAAGACTCAAAGCAAGGACAAGGTAAACATGGACATCTACTACTGAGTAGGCAGGGTGCCAACAGCCCCAAGAGGCCACGCTTTCAAATCAAATCAGAACATTCTTCAAATGCAGAAAGAAGACAAATGACCAAGGAGCCCTACTGTATCCTTTCCTGTTTCTGTTGCTTCCCTGAATTAGCCAATCACCTACACTGAAAATGATGACATAGAAGGAAAAGACAGGGCAACCCATAGTTCCTTTAAGTCCTCTTTACTCATCAGAAAGCCATAGGTAGTGAGTGTTGATAGGCTGTATGTGTATCAAGAAATGAAGTAAAATCAGTTGAGTTAGTTTTGTGCAGTGTTTCTACTGTTCTGATAAGAACAAAATATATATGCACAAATTACAAAATAAGAACTGTGCAAAAGTGGTAATTCTGCATATAAGTTAAGTGCTTTATAATAAAAAATATTTGCCTTTAAAACTTGCAATGCACAATACAAATATGAATGGTAAAACGCAGGCTAATAATTTTAAATATTTTCATTTTTCTTTATTGAGGAATTAAAAATGGCAAGTTGAAAGACAAGCCATGGAAAACAGGAAAACTTTCGTATTTTAGTACCTTAAAGGTACTATATAGCTTCTAAAAAAAAAGCACTTTCTTGATGTTTTTTGAACAAAGGGCCCCATATTTTCATTTTGCACTGAAACGCAGAAATTATGTAGCCAGCCCTGCTTCTACAAATATTTTACATACAACTTCAAGAGATTCCCATATCCTTACAGGTGGGAAAAAGTTAAGAGGTTATATATCCATATATATGTAATTGTATTAGTTTGCTTGGGCTGCTGTAACAAATACTACAGACTGAGGATTACTTAGAGAGTGATTACTGGTACTGTCAAAATGCAAAGATTTTGTTAGAGTTAACTCCTTTCTCTAATTCTCTTACTGCCTCTCACCTGAGGGGTCTCTTGAAGTATCTTGTGACTTAAGATAGCCCTTACTCTTTTTTAAAAGAAGAATTTTATAATACAGCATAAACAGTAACAAAGATAAAATGAATTTAAAGACTTCTATGCTAATAAACTGAGACTGCTCTTTAATTATCCAGAGCTCTCAAAACAATAATTGTCTATGCTTCAGTGTTCTACATTGTTTTTTAATGAATACACGTCAAGAAAGCATTATATGTACCTACTTGATTCCATGAAGTTAATTCCATTAATGTGCCTAAATACTTTCTGGCCCTTATCTAAAATTAATCTCTAATAGAATTTAGAGCCTTTAAATTATTTCTGTTCTCAGAAACCTTTAAACCTTGTTCCCAGAAATTAACCAAAGAGGAGGAAATATGGGCTGCAATTTTGAGAAGCACAGACACCAGGCAGGGTAGCACAATCTTTTCTCGCCCTCAATAATTTCTGAATACTAGAAGTACAATGAGGGAAGGTGGAAAAATTATTTGGCTCCTGATGTCCACAAGATCCAACACATTTAAACTCATTTTTATGCCATGTAAAAACAGCATTCTTTTCATATGTGGATGGTATGTATTTTGCCCACCAGATTCAGTAAGAAGTGAAGTATGACCAGAAGATATGGGTTTTGGCACAATTTCTGACACTAATTAAGTCCATGTCCCATGATAGTTTAGCCATTCCATTTCTCTTTCTTCTTCTGTCAAGGGAGGGAGGTGACACAGACCCTGTCCAGCCTTTAGGCTGCTTTTAAGAATCAAGAGAATGTATGAAAGCCTCTGAAGATGCAATCATAAATCATACAACAATTTGCAACAGCGTTTTAAAAGACTATTTCACCAGACTAATTTGTCAACTAATATTTGAGTTGCTCCAATCAACTTCAAAATGTTTCTCCATGCACGTGTACCAGTGTTGAAGTAAGCGAGTAGTATCCCTAATCCATAAAGTTAATTGTTGCATTCCCTGGGTACACTGTGGACAAATAATTTAATATCTTTAATATTATTTACTGAGCATAAACATGATATTATGTATTTGGGTAGGTGAAGTTTAAAGAAGTGCTTAAGACTCACTTCTCTCAAATTGAATAAATACTATTAAGAATCTATTTCACGAAGTAGGTTTTGTGTTCAGATTCCATCTCAAGCCTAAAGAAGATGCTAAAGAAGACAGTAAATAAAAACCATAAGACTTTGAAAGCTAAAACTCATTCAGTCAGAACAGCTAGGCTCTGTCAGTTTCCAGCTTTCAATTGCACTTCTTAAATCAAAACAAAAAGTGGCTTTATTCCAAGTAGATACACAATCCAATGCTGAACAAAAGATACAAGGCCTACAGTAAGTTTTGTCAGCTTTTTTAAACTGTATTTTGTGTATCAAGACTAATGAATGTCATGTTACATAAGTCAACACTGATATTGGTACATGCGAAGTTTGTTAAGTGAAGAAATTGTGAATTTTGTTGACTTTACAATCAGTTTTACAATAATTCAATGTCCTGCCCCCAATCTCTATAACCATCATATGAGCATTTGAGAAACAGATTTCCTGATCCTGCCATAGATTTACTAAATGAAATTCTCTAAAAGTGGGGCCCAGGAATCTATATATTTAAAGTTCCCATGTGTTTCTGAAATCATTCAGGTTTGGGAACCACTAAATTCATAGTTCTCAATCTGGAGCACATACACAATAGAAACCAAGTATACCCAAAGCCTTCCTGCGGTTTGTGGGAAGTTGCTCAATTTCACTGTTTGCTCGTTTTCAACTAAAAACTAATATCTCCTTGTGAACTTGAGGGTTATATGTCATTGGCAGATGTTTTTATTTGATTCATTTCAACTAACTGTAACGGAGTACACTGTCTCTCAGATTTTTTTTTTTTTTTTTTGCGGTACGTGGGCCTCTCTCTGTTGTGGCCTCTCCCGTTGCGGAGCACAGGCTCCGGACGCGCAGGCTCAGCGGCCATGGCTCACGGCGCCAGCTGCTCCGCGGCATGTGGGATCCTCCCGGACCGGGGCACAAACCCGTGTCCCCTGCATCGGCAGGCGGACTCTCAACCACTGCGCCACCAGGGAAGCCCTGGCTCTCAGATTTTAATGTGTATTAGAATCACCTGGGGTTTTGCTAAAATTCAAATTTCTGAGACCCATCAGATACAATAACTCAGTAAATTCAATGTAGGAGAGTGGAACTGACATTTTTAACAGCACCCCAGACTCTTTAAAAATCCAACTGAAGTAATGCTGCTGTAGTATGTGCAATGTGTTCTTAGATCCTACCCTGCTTTTGTGTAGTGATTTGTAATTTATGCAGAACATTCATATTCATGCTCTCATTTTATCTTCACAGGCAGAAAGATGGGATAGGTATCATTGATTCCAAATTACAGATAAAGTTAAAAATGTAACAAATATTAGGTACCAACAGCTCCAGGAATCAAAACTAACACCATGTTCAGTGGTCCTTCCAAGAGTAAAGACCAAAAAAAAAAAAGGAAAATTATAATGTGCTGACCAAATCTGATATTTGCTTAACTAATGATATTCAGAAATTAATTTCAAAGAAAATTTTGAAGAAAGTTGGATACATTGAGTATCTTAAACAAAATCTAAATCCAAACTCCTCTCTCAATTCAACAAATTTTAGAGAATCTACTTTGTGCTAGATACCATGGTAGGAACTAGTAATATTCCAAGAGTCAATCTGTCAGAAATGAAACAGATATTAATTGATTATGAAAAGTGTGAGGAGTGTTGAAAAATATGGGGGAGGTGTTATGGACTGAATGTTTGTGTTCCCCCCAAATTCATATGTTGAAGCTGTAAACCCCAGTGTGGCTGTATTTTGAGATGGGACCTCTAAGAAAGTAATTAAGGTTAAATGAAGTCATAAAGGTGAGGCACTGATCTGATAGGACCAGCATTCTTAAAAGAAGAAACACCACAGAAACACACTTTTTCTCCCTCTCTCTCTTCCTTTTTCCCTCTCTCCCTCTTCCTCTCTCTCTCTCTGCTCCCATGTGCACACACCAAGAAAAGGCCACTGAAGAAATAGTAAGAACAGCAGTCATCTACAAGATAGGAAGAGTGGCTCACCAGAAATTGAATTCGTTGCCACTTTGATCATGGACATCTAGCCTTCAGAACTGTGAGAAAATAAATTTCTGTTTTTTTAAGTCACCCAGTAGGTGGTTTTATTTTGTTTTCTAATAGTAGCCCAAGCAGACTAACACAAGAGGGGAGACCTAGACACTAAGTGCAATGGTTGAATTTAGCAGTGTCTGGTATAAGGCCTGAAGTTAAGACCCAAGATTACGGGCCTTGACATCTGGTCAAACCAGAAAGACCTTGAATGACCTAACTGCAAGTTCCTATCCCTACTCCACTCCCACAGATCCAGTCCATAGCCAAACAACCTTCCTTAACAAAGCAACCGGGCACAGTTCCTGCCTATCCCTGTAGTGAGTTTCAATTCCCTTCCAGCTCATGGAATTATTCAACACAGAAATCACATCCTCCCATGGGAACCAGGGGCCATTCCATCCTCTTGATATTAAAAAACCTGGGCAATGAGTAATGGGATTAATAAACTTTTGTTGATCTCATCTGTCCAGTGTCAGGTATTATGTGTTCAGTCATCCCCATAACCGCAGGGTGGGAATCCCTCTTTCACTAATGGGGTGAAGAAGAGGAGATTAAAACACAGTGAATGTGCTGGATCTGCCCACCACAGACACTTGAAAGGTCTAATTTAACAGAACAAACTTTTACCACTGGGTTAACTAGAATATTTTTTGAAAATGTCTCCTGAAGTCAGATTCTCTGGCCTGACTGTTAGAGCAGTGGAGATAGACCTTTCTTCACACATTAAAGGAGGTCTTCTAAATGAAGTGATAAATTACATTAAAATTGGGTGGGGCCATGCTTCCCTCTCACTTCTGAGTGGTTTTGACTAACACGTTGGCTTTATATTTCTCTTTCAATTTTTAATCCATGTGACTCCAGAAACAGTTCATAATTTCTAAACAAGGATGGACAAATACCAGGAAATCTCTATATTAAAGAAAACTATGTATCAAATAGCTTAAACCTAAGACATCACTTACAATGCATAGACACGCCTCCAAAGAAATGTTTTGAAGAACTGTGTTTTTGTACTTTCAGTTCCCTCAAAGAGGAGCACATCTGTGCAGGGTTTCTTCTGTTTCCCCATCTATTCACCATGGCCCGTGGCTGCTTGAAATTGACACACTCAAGTGCCACCAGCAAGGCCTGAATGAGAAAGGCCTTGAAATTCAGCCTCTGTGATCTCTCATATAAATATTGCTTGGAGTTGGACAGTGAAAAAGCCCAAGGTAGCACTATAATGCCAACATGACAGACATTTTATAACATCTGCCAACATAATAACACTATATCAGCATCTTGCTTAAGCATGAAAGAAGAATGTTCCTGAAATCATTCAAAGTGATAAAGCAGTCCTCAAAGAGATTTAGAGTTGATTTTCCAGCTATTAAGTATTTCTCCATCTTTTCCATTATCCCTACTGGGGATGAGAACCCAGGGAAGAAACCATTCTACACAGAAGTATTCTAATCCCTCTAGGATGGCAGACTGTTATCTCAGGCTCTGGACCCTTAAGTCCTGCTCACTGGATTAGGATCTCTGCTCCACATCTTACTAGCTGCAAGACCTTCTGTAAGTTTGCCTGTGTCTCTGTGCCTCCACTTCCTCCCTTTTAAGTGGGGGGTTTTGAGACTGGCCTGGGACTGGGACCCTTTGCTGCAAGGCTTGCACCTGGACAAATATCTCCTTGAGCAACAAAATACAAAGAAACTATAAGGGACTAAAAATAACTGCATTTGTATGCACATTTGGGGCAAATTATGGACAACAATATACAAAGAGACCAACTATTTCCTATTTCCTTTTATTTGGATGGATTCTAATATTTTAATGAGAAACATCTGAGTTGTACATGCCACAAACAGCTTCAACTTTCTACACTGACTCTAGTGGCAAACAGATAAACAAAACTGAAGCATCATTTTAAATGTGAAACGTCTTATAAAAATTAACTTACAAAAATGTAGGCTGGCTTATAGGCTGGCATTTACTGTACATTTTTCAAAAGCTCAAACTAAAGCTAATTTTCCCCACAAAATCAAAGTTTACATTATTCGGGCAGATTCAGCATTGTTAAAAATAATATGCAAAATAACCGCATTCATGCAACACAATTTCTTTAAAAAGTAAAGTATAGTAATATAAAAGAGCAGACCTAAGTACTGAACAGAACATTTGTGTTTATAAGCTACAGTTAAAGATTGCTAGCTGACTGGAGTACTTAACAATGCTAAACTTATTTTACAGTTTGGATCAAAGAGCAAAATTAATTTGAGATTATTAAGAACTCATACCATTAGATAGCATCCTTAGGAAATACGCTAAAATTTCCCCATTTTTCTCAAGCTCAAATGTGTCTATCCTATTGAGATATGAGTCTAGGCCCTGACTTATGAGCCCTGGGTTAGTCTTAGCCAGGATAATTAGTTGCTACACATGCTTTTCAAAAAGGGCATAAAGCAATAACCTGGATGACATATGCCTTAGTTTTCTCATCAAGAGAATGAGATAATACAATTACTTAGCTCATTGGTTTGCTATAATGATGTAATATCTGTTAAGAGGCTAGAACAGTGCCTTGTACATAGGTAGCATGCAAATATCAGTGAATATTAGTATTATTATTGTCCTAATATTATTAATATTGGTATTATTATTGACCTCAGAAATAACATCTAAAATAGTAGACCAAACATTAATATTCTTGGATGTGTCTCCCATTAAAGAGAATTATCAGGGTTCAAGTTGGTACTGCCAAGGCCTCCCTAACTTGTATTGTTGAGCCCTATAGAGAAAGTTACCTAAGAAATTAATCTTTGTCTGGAAAGTCTGAATTTTTGCTCTTGGGTAGTCATGACAAGAAGTTCCCAATCTAAAGCCTTGAATGAAGAAAATCACTGACAGTACTGAATATAATTTAGATCTAGTGGAAATCATTTATAGGCGATTTTTCCCTTCCTACATCTATAGTATAAAACTGGAATTCTCTTACACATTTACACTTACAACTTAGAAAACTATTTCAGATTTGAATCAAAAGCATAGTAGTAGGTTTGTATTCATGTGCTACTTTTGCATGAGGGGTACAGAAGAGGAAGAAAGGGATTTACTGACATGTAAAGGAATGGAAAAGAAAATTGTCTACATTCTTGCATGTTCTTTTTTCAACTTTTAATGATAAAAGTTGGAGCCAAAAGGATTCAGCTACAATACAAAGGATGCCACAGCAACATGATTCTGGTTTCTTTTAACCAAAATGTAACTTTATGTTTAGCCTTTTGGTTCTTGACAGCACAGTGGACTGTGACATTTACTCATAAATATTTATTTACCAATTCACTTTAATTCTGTCAGTGATAGAAAGCTGGGAAAAACATGGTCTTTGTTCTCACGTATTAGGTGGCAGATGTCACTTACTGTAAGAAGTCCAAAGTGCTATGAGTCTAAGAGAAGAAAGCTCTTCTCTAAAATGAAGAGCTCTGTAAAAAGGATGACCATATCTTCCCTAATATTGGAAGTTAACTTATTTTGCAACTTGGTATCACAACCAAGTAAATACTGTACAAGTCAATACTAAAAGATACTGCCCGTGTGCCCTAATTTAAATGACATCATAGAATCCTTATTACAAAGTTTCTAAAGGTTCACAATAATTTTCTCAAGTCATCTAGGTCCACAACAAATACATCTGAAATCTCCACAGATTTTGTGCATATAATAAATTTTGATAATATGGTAAAGTTCAGGAATTCAAATAAGGTGATCAGGGCTTCCCTGGTGGCACAGTGGTTGAGAGTCCGCCTGCCGATGTAGGGGACGTGGGTTCATGCCCTGGTCCTGGAAGATCCCACATGCCGCGTAGCGGCTGGGCCCGTGAGCCATGGCCACTGAGCCTGCGCGTCCGGAGCCTGTGCTCCGCAAAGGGAGACGCCACAGCAGTGAGAGGCCCGCATAGCGCAAAAAACCAAAATAAAAAAATTAAAAAAAAATAAGGTGATCATTATGCTTATTAATTCCAAGCAGAATGAAACATCACGCTATTTAATATCTTTTTTCTCTTCTATATGCCCTTTCCTTAATTTTCAGAGCAAACAATTAATCCTCTGCTTTGCACCAACATGTTTTGATTAATAAGGATTTTATAAAGAGGAAAATCCAATAGCTTACAGCATTATATAGCTGGATGGTCGACATAAAGGATTGTAGAAGATTTAGCTTGAAACTTTTCACATAATGAGAAGTCATCCTTTTCTTTCCCTGAAGATCTAAATTGTAGGTTATTCTGTAGGTTATTTCCCAAGTAAGTAAATATAAATTTCTGAGAATAAAATACTATGAATTTTTAAAGAAAGTCCCTGGAAGCACATCTATTCTCATTTTGTAAAATGCTGGGGTCATCTTAACATAGGAAAACAGAAATGTGTCCTTAATCTTTGAAAAGAAGCAACAGTATTAAAATAGCATTTTGAAAATACTGTTATTAGGGAGAAAATTGTTTTTAGTACTGAAACGTATTCACTTATTCAATGCAATGTCATAGATTTAACAGCTATGTAACCCTTCAAGTAGGAAATTATAATGGAGATATCAAGAAGACCTTAATTAAAGCAGCATTATCTGTCTCTTTCTCCTCCTGCTCTATAAGAGGATTGCATCTTTATCTAGGAGCCTTTGCCTTTGAGTTGTACACATCTGTTTTTCATGACACATTTTGAGCTAACACCACACTAGTAAGATCAGTAGCAGTTCTAGTCTCTTAAACCTTGCAAGATATAGAGAGAAGCCAAGTATTATCTTTTGTTGTTATTATTATTAAACATGCATCTTCATGTTGATTCACATTCAAGATGATTTTATAAAGAGAATATGGAAGATGGGATTGATGGGGGAATCACAGCTGACATAGAGAAGCAAGAGAGCCACATGTGCTCTGGAAAATATTATGACTCCCTTCGTCTTCAGTCTCAGCAGAGAGGAGGAATGAGGGTAGGAAGTCTTACCAGCCTTATCCCTAATAACTCTCAGTCGTAAGTCCTGAGTTCTAGACACTTTGACCTCACTGCCACTTGTCCCTGCTTGAGCCTTGTCCATCTCTGTGTTTTTCTTTATGTCTTCTCTTCCTAGAGGACCTTCTTCCTCACTCTTTGCCAGCCAGCCACATACCTCTCAGCCTTCAAGGAGGTGAATATCAATTCTACCTTCTCAACAAATGCACCCCTGGGAGTGATCTTCCCTTGCATGAGCTTCTAGAGCCCTTAAATCTGCACCCCTGGGAGTGATCTTTCCTTGCATGAGCTTCCAGAGCCCTTAAATCTAGCCCCCAAAGCTGTCACATATTTATCTCCCAAGGAAAAGTCTTTTTTCCCTGCATGTACTGTCTTGTTCCTCCCTTTCTTAATAATCCTATTGCCTGACCAATACTTCCTTATGGTAGGGGCAAAGGTGATATTTGAGATAGGTCCTGAGTGTTGGTTGGATTGTATAAATTTGGTAGGGGAGATGGAAGGGAATTCCAACTCAGGCATTAAAGCTCAACCAAGAACTTTGACTTAGAACTGAGCAGAGTTTGCCCAGGGTAAAATAACTATCCAAGACTAATTGTGGAGGGTGGTTCATGCGGAGCACAGTCCTTACTCTTGTTCAGGTGACAGAATATCATAAATTGATACATACCATCTCACACACATTATTTACTATGTCCATAATGGAACCAACTTTAAAACTGTATACAGCATGACAACCACAAACATATGTCTGCAAAATATAAATCTGTCCAACTAGTCTAGTTTTCCCCAACATTTCCTATTTGCTGTTTGCTCATTGATCTTGTCATGTACTAAAGCAGATTTCAAAGGTTTGTGGAGAGGGGATGGAGTATGGAAGGAAAAAATAAATTTAAGGAAAATTTATCTATTAACTTTATTGTTTTCTGAGAATTTTAGGAAGATTCCTCTTTTTCCCTATTTCAGGAGTTTTATTAAGAATCACTGATTTAGGGCAAGAGTGGAAAGTGATACTGTATAGGTGGGGAGAGGTCAGCTTAGTCTGGGTCCAGCCACATACACTCAGGAAAGTATTTACTGCTTCCCCGCTGCCTTAAGTCTCACCAGAATTTAATGTGCCTGACACTGAATTCAGATATGCTGCTTTAAAATATGTATTTCCTCCATTTTTTTCCCTGAAACATTTTCTTCTTGTCTAGTTGATTGGTGTAACTATGTAAGCATTTGGCATTCTAGCTGAATGAGAACGAGATGAAATGGCAGCTCTCCCAGCCCTCTTATTTCACAACATAGAAGTAAAACTGGCAATGCAGAGAATGTTATAATTCAGATGTGTCAGTCCTGAGATGTTCAAAAGTGGTTAGCAGCAGGAATACCACAGCCCATTTTGAACCACAGCTAAGAACAGGGATACCCCATCCTGCTGTTCAGAGTGACATCTACTGGTATCATCAAGTTCAAGGCATAACTGTGAAACACGTCTCCTCTTTTCCTTAAATATAGGCAGAGAAGTGGTTGTGCAAAGATATGTAGGAGATTGAAAAGCCGGTCATTCACAGAAGTCTTGTGGGCCCAGAGCTTTGGGAAAGTCCTTGTCCCCAAAAGAGAAAAAGTTTCAGAACAGGTGAAATGGAAAGAGAGGGGAATAATATCACACTTGGTTCTCTTTTGGTTTTGATTTTGAAGAGAGAACATGCTTTCCTGATCCAAAGCGTAGAGTTAGCAGCTCTGTAATCTTACCAAAAGTGAGCCAATTTTACTACTTAGAGAGAGGTGACAATGTTCAAATCTGCCAAAATTATATGGGCCAATTCAAGTGTACAACTACATACCAACCCACACAGCAAGAGGCCTACAGCTGACTGCTGAGAGACCTGTGGCACTGTTTCAACACTGTCTACTTTTAAAAACAAAGTAGTAAGAAATTATCCAGAGAATTGCCTTCAATATTTCCTCATACAGTGATATGGAATATCTATAACTCAAGCAGTAATAACCAGATACCATGCATTAATAAGCTGAGGAAGAATAGAAGTATAGGGTGAGACTCCTGTCTCAGTTAGTAATGGTCTTCTTGGAGGTAAATGAAACACACAGACAGACACACACACACACACACACACACACACACACACACACAGACACACACACACACACGTAACCAACACTATGGAATTAATATTCAGTATCAAGTGAGAGGTCATTTCTCTGCTCTTCCTTCCTCAGGTCCCTCCATCCTCCACAAAATTATCAAATATGAACGCTTACTTGTCAGTAAGATTTTTACCCTTTGTCTTATAAATACCACCTTTCTTTTCCTCTCACAGTCCAACTTCTTCAAAGACTAATATAGCTTCTGTCTCCCCTTGTCTAGCACAAACCCCTCAACTCATTGCAATATGGCTCTGGCCCCACCAGCCCATTAAAGCAGCTGCCTAAGGCAGAATATGACCTCCTAATTGTCAAATCCAAAGGATACTTCTCACCTTATTTAATGTCTCCTTCTTGCTTACATTTCTCTCTGCCTTTGCTTTCCAGGTCGCTAGTACTCCTGATTTCACATCTTCATTCCTAAATTCTCCTTTTAGTCCCATAGAGTCTACCAATAAGTATTTATGTGAAAGACTGTGCTGGATACTGGGTACACAGAGATGAACAAGATGCATTCCCTACCACTGACTCCTCTTCTTCCAATCATCTCTTAAACACTTGTGGTCCATGGGATTTTCCTGTCCTCAGCCCTCTTCTCAGGCAATAGAATCTCTAAAAAGGAGCATATCCAATTCACTGGTTACAGCCTCAACATGGATAATTCTTAGATCTGTGTATCCAGATGTCCTCTCTGTTGATTTCCAACTACCAACTAAACATCTCTATCTGCATATCCCACAGGCATACAAACACCTAAAACTGGATTCTTTACCTTCTTCTTTAAAACCTGCTCTTATGTTCACATTATAATGTGGGCTTCTTTTTATCTGTCACATCTAACTGAATAGTACATATAATTAATTCTATCAGAAATTGTTTTGATGTTAAATTTCCACTGCCAAAAATGTGAATGTAACAGCCTCCAATCAGTCTTCTGTCTCTCCAGGCCCTCTTTGTAACCGTCTTTAAAACTTCCATCAAAGATCTGTTTTAGGAAGGATGAATCTGATCACTGAACTCCTCTACTAAAATTTTTCCATCATTCCCTCCCTTCAGCACAGAGTAAATTTAAAATTCTTTGGCAAATTGTTCTACATCCTTCATAATCTTCCCCCCACACTGTCCACCCATCCAGCCTCACACTTCATTACTCCCTCAGATACTCCCTTAACTGCAGACATGCTGAACTGTTTACTGTTCTCCAAAAAGAGGCAATTATCCAAACATGGATGGCTCTGAACAGGGCTTTCCTGCGCAGTTCTTTTCAGGGAAGCAGGTCACTAAGGCTATTTGGACAATTCCAAAATTCAGTCTAGGAGACCTGGCCTTGAATAAAGTACTAGAGAGGTAGTGCATAGAGAAAATAAGCTGAAGCACCGACCTGAAGGTACAAAAAGCCACCCAGTTTATTTCTCCAAGCAATTTTTCCAGATGAAGAAAACTCTTGAGAAGTCAGGGTCACAGCTATCCAATCTGATACATTAAATCAGAATAATGAGAATTGAAGAAAGAAAAGTCAAACAATTCTACTTGCAATTGCTGTGTTCAGCTGGTCTTTGAGGCCAGACAGAGAATTCAATCTGGTCCTTATAAGGCCTCACAATAGACATCAAATGAAATTCAATAATCTACGAAAAGGAAGCCTCCCTAAGTGGCTGTTATATTTTCAATCTCTACTTAAATGAATGTAATAAATAGGTTCCTGGAAGAGGTTAACAATACAATAATGTGATAAGGGCATTCCTCTCTTTCATTAGCAGACAAAATGCAAAATAATTAGAAATTCCAGGCAAAGCAAAAAGTTGCACAAGAAAGTTATAGTCCAAATGTGAAGTAAACTAATACATCACATGCTTTTGAATAATTGATGAGATGCACAGAAGAAAAGAAAACCATTTCACTTTGATTCCTAGAACATTCTCCCTTAAGCAGCATAGATTTAGTGATACAGGGTCATTCATAGCATGGGGCTCTCCAAGAAATACTATTACCAAGTACTTACTATATGCCGGGCATTATTCTAGGAACTTAGTAAGTACTTTCTTATTTAATGCTCACAACACCACCAGCAGGTAGATACTATTTTATGACCATTTTACATAAGAGGAAGTGAAGGCACAGAGAAGTTAAGTAATGTATCCAAATTTGCAAAAGCCCAGACAGAAAGTGGCAGAACTAGATTTGAAGCCAGGTGGTACAGTTCCAGGGCCTGTGCTTTTACCAACTACATTATTTCATTGGTTTTCAATTTTTATAATTAACTTCAAAATGAAGCAGAGAATACACAATTATAATTACAGGTCAAAGGATCAGTGTTATACACCTTGATGATGCAAAACTAATGGAATGAGGGAAAAGACTGAAGGAAAATGAGATGTATTCTTTCTTCATCTTACATAGAAAAGAGCTATGGTACATTTTCCAAAGTTGATTCATTATAAAACGTACTTTTCAGAATATGAGTTGTAGTCATAAGTGAACCCACCAAAAGACAAAAGATAGTAATAATCCAAATGAACATTTTGGCTAACCCAGTATATGTGTATGTATATGTGTGTGGTTCTATACACACACACACACACATACACACACACGACAGAGAGAAGATAGATATATAAAGATACATTGAAAGAGAGATGTCAGTGTTCACTACAGTTATTTCTAAGGATGATTTTAATTTTCTTCTTAAAGCTTTTTTTTCATTTTCATCTTTTCTACAATAATATGTATATTCTCTTGTCATTAAAAATATCTTTTTTTATAATGTGGTTGTGTTTATACAGTATTTGAAAGCTGGGTGGAAATGAAAAGAGATTATTTACCTGATTAAATGTTATTTCTTCTGTTAAGAAATAAAAAATGATTTTAAGAAATAGTCTTAACCTTCTGGAACCTCTAATTTTTCAGAAAGCTAGACATATCTTTCATGAGTTCAAAGTGCTGAGATCTCTTCAAGTTAAAAGAATTATATTTTTCTGAGAGTTCTACCACTATGTAATATTCAAATATCACTCCAACCCTACACATTTCAGATGTTAAGGAAAAACCAACTTTTAACATTCATTCCTCTTATTAAAATATAAAATTCACCTGTCTTAAATGTAGATTTTCAACACTACAAACACGTCCTTTCCAAGGCAGTCATGCTTAGGGTCACATGACCTAAGTATGCTATATGACAACCACATATTGTGAACATAATTAAATAATTTAAACAACAAACTCTTAAGAATAGCCACGTTAACTGACACAGTGGAGAATTTCCAGGGAGATACAATGGATTTTACAGTAGCTGAAGAGCTCAATTAATCATTCAGCGCAATACTTTCCCTTTACACAGATAAAATGCAGTTATTACCATATTACAAATAAATCAGCTGAGACCCAGTTTAGTGACTTCCCCCAGGTCATGCAGCTAATTGTGAGAAGAAAGGGATTACAACTCACGCCACCTGCCTGCCTTCCCATGAAAGAGCTTCTCCTGCCATAGCACACTGTCTCGTTGAGTAATGGTGAAAGATACATGCCCGTGTCATGAATTTGGAGGTGCTCTTCTTATTGACTTGTCTCAGAGGTTACTAACAACATGATCCATGCATAGTTCATCCCTCACCTGGATTTCCAACAGAGTTTATCCCTGAAACTCCAGAGTCCCCAGTTCTGGTTGCAACCTCTCCAGATGTTTTGTCCCCCAAGTGGAATTCACACTCAGGGTCACTCCTCCTTTCTGTTCAAGAGTAGTGGGAGTGTCCTCATCTCTGCTTCACCAGAAAAGCCTGAACTCTCCATACCCTCTCAGAATATCTTCTTGTTCACACTGGTGTATCATATTACCTTGTGAGTATATTCTCTCGTTTCCTCAGTTGTAAAGCCTTGTCATTCCCTTTATTTACCAATCTCAAGAGAATCTGACTTCTTTCACAAAAATCCAAAGCAGACACCTAGTCACCTTCCTTTACTTATTCTCAACACTCCTCTTTTTCCTTAACCTTGGATCTCACTTAAATACCTACAAATTCAGTGCTTTAAATCCATGCTCCTGTCGGGCACATCAGCTTGCATCCAACAGGACAATACTGTGAGATCTATGTGCAAAAGTACCATTTGTGGGGTTTCCCTGGTGGTGCAGTGGTTTGGAGTCCACCTGCTGATGCAGGGGACACGGGTTCGTGCCCCGGTCCGGGAGGATCCCGCATGCCGCGGAGCAGCTGGGCCCGTGGGCCATGGCCGCTAAGCCTGCGTGTCCAGAGCCTGTGCTCCGCAACGGGAGAGGCCACAACTGTGAGAGGCCCGCGTACCGAAAAAAAAAAAAGTACCATTTGCATTTATTCTCTCATTTAATAAATACCTTTTAACTGACCACTATGTATCATACCCTAGGCTAAACGTTGGAGATTTGAGAAAGAATAAGGTAGGAGATACATTCCTTAACCTTAAACTTCTCACAGTTTTGGGGGGGGGGAATGGGAGTGCTAAGCTGTTAGGTTCATGTACAATGAGTCATTCGACCATGCAGTGAGTGCAGTAGCACGGTAATCAACATATGTGAAAAGTGATATGGCAACAGAGAAGACAGCAGTGTTAATTCCACATGACATGTGAGCCAGGTTTTGAAAGATTGGTATAAAATCAGCAGGATAGAGAGCAAGGACCCTCTAAGGAACCTAAGTTTGGGGTAAGAGAAGCTGACTGAGAGGGAGTATTATTATTATTATTACCTAATTCAATTTTGCAAAGGCAGGATGTGAAGGGTACTAGAAGGCAGGAAAGAAATGCCGCTGCCTGCCCTGAGCCCCAGCCTGGAGTTAAACCTGAGTAAACTTGGCTCCCTATGTGACCTGTCACCCTGGATAAACCAGCACTGCCTGGCTCCCGTGGCATCTTTTCTGGGCACAAAATTTCATTGTAAAAAACACTGGGAAGCCAATCATGAAGCAGCAAAAACAAAAGCTGTCTACATTCCCCTGCTGCAAAACCTCTTGTTTAGAGGAAATGTTGAAGTGAAGAAAATAAATAAAAGTTGTTCTGAAAGGAGAGCCAATTACATTTTTGCCAAACATAACGGGAAGCGGAGAACTAAAGCAGACAGAGTAATGTCTATCTTTGGCACACCAGACAGGGAGGAGAAGAGCATGTCTTTGATGGCAGACTTTATTTTAAAGGTGCCAACTGACATTTTGAAAGGACATAAAAACACAGAGAGGAGAGAGCTCTTCAGCCTCTGCTGTCTGGGTTGCAGAAGCTCCCAAGTGCCCCCAGGGTTTTCATTTTTCTAGTCTAAGGCTAACACAAGATAAAGTGCAGGAAAGAAAAGGAAGAAAATAAAACAAGTCCCTGTCTTAAAGCAGCCACACGAATCCACATGATGCATTTGAGTTGAAAGTATAAAGAGAAAGACATTTCCTGACTCTGGAAGGAGGCTGGCAGAAGGGGTCCTCCGTGGTAACCAAAGGTAGAGTCCTGTCCATCAGCTGAGCAGTCAGTGAAGCACATGCTTGTTTTTCCAGGGAACCCCGTTCCAATAGCAGGACAGGCGCAATAGCTCATGTCTAAGGCCACCAGTTACTCAAGACTTGAAGAAAGCCCCCCCCATGGCTTTCCCATAGGCACACTTACAGCTGATCAGCTGCCTGAGGTCAGGAGCCCAGTGTCCTGAGCCCTCCGAATCTTCAGAGCACATCTCTTGCCTCTTTCCTTCCCTGACCCTATGGTCTTGCTGTTCACTGAAGGCACAACTTATATGTTTCTTGTCTCCTGATCCTCCTAAAACATTTTGCCCCATTGAAGAAGTTTAGATTTAAATGTTTGACACACCTTCATTGAGCTTTGGACGTCTCGCAATCCAAACTTCTCCCTCTCTCCCAAGGTCATGTAGACATTTCACTATATCTTAAAAAATATTTTTTTTAATTTATTTAATTAATTAATTTATTTTTGGCTGCATTAGTTTTTTTTGCTGTGCGCGGGCTTTCTCTAGTTGCAGCGAGCGGAGGCTACTCTTCGTTGTGGTGTACGGGCTTCTCATTGCGGTGGCTTCTCTTGTTGCGGAGCAAGAGCTCTAGGCGTGCGGGCTTCAGTAGTTGTGGCTTGCGGCCTCTAGAGCGCAGGCTCAGTAGTTGTGGCGCACGGGCTTAGTTGCTCCGCGGCATGTGGGATCTTCCCACGCCAGGGCTCGAACCCGTGTCCCCTGCATTGGCAGGAGGATTCTTAGCCACTGCGCCACCAGGGAAGCCCATCACTATACCTTTTAAATGAGGAAGGTGATAATCCCCTGCACTATTACTCAGGTAAAGGGGATTCATATCATTCTGGAAAGGGCAATGAAGGATAGAAAATGGAAAAATCAAGGAGCCAATGAGAATATAATTCAGAGGAATGGTCTATTTCCAGTCAAGCACTGACCAACACTTACTTCAGCTCAGTGCGAATAAATACAGAAAAGGGAAAAGAGAAGTATACAAGAAAATAATTCAGTACCCACTCCATCCTCCTCGGCTTTCTCACACTAAGACTCCACACAAATTCTCAGCAACACAGCATCTCCAACTCACCTCTGACCAACTCACTGTGTGCTACAGTCAATACTATCATGCAGCCACTGTTTATCAAGTTCCCACTCTGGGCAAGATACTACGTTAGAAGATCCAGGAATGAAGAAGACAGAGCACCAGCCGGCAATAACGTCACAGTCTTAGCAAAAATCTTACCGGAAGAATGTGATCAGGGTGAGCAGGAGTCTGCAGGGGCAGTTCCGTTAGAGAAGGTATCTGACAGAGTAAGTCAATCCAGGGAGGTAAGACCCAAGTCCTCAGAGTTCGGTCAGGGAATCAGAAACAACAGTCCTAGCAAAGAGAAGACAATGACATGAGTGCAAATCCTAGGACAAAGGTTATTTCCTTCCTAAGCTGTTTTAGACTTCTTGCTGTCTGTAAAGACCCAGGACCTGGGGAAATAAATTATGTCCAGGAAGTGGTTCAAGGCCTCCAGGGAAAGCCTCCTGCTGTGTGAGTACAGAAACAAACTATTAGATTGCTTCATAACCTCCATAAAATAACATGCTTTGCTATTTTAATGGCTAAAACAAAAGCATAGTTACTTGGACACTGAAATAACTCATTTTGGCCCTGGCAAGGTTTCAAAAGGACAATAACAAAGGTAAGAAAAAGAAAGGAAAAAGAGAAAATTAAGTTCCTTATTTCTTAAATGACCAATATATGCACAAAAGTTCAAAGAAAACAAAATTTCTGTATAAATTACAAAAGCCCTCTCAATTTTTTTCAGAAACGCAGTTCAGCCATGAAGAAAATCTCTCTAATTTCCTGAGATGATGAAAGAGAAGGCCAGTTTCTTAATTGCCTGATTGCTAAACACATTAGAAAATGGATGGCATTTCAAGATTGAGATTCTGGCCAAATATTATCTTTTGTATTAGAAACAGAAAATGACTCAGGAAAATATGGAGCTGCTTTTTATGAAGAAGAGTTGAAAAGAAATTACAGCTGAGAGAAACAATGAATCATAAAAGATGACAGATAAGGAGTCAGAGTTAGGAACCAAAATACCTCAAGATGGTTCTCAAAACTAAATGGAAATAAAATTAAAACATACATCTTCAATTTTATTACTAGGAAATCAGTGCAGTAGTCAGATAGGAAATACTCTCTTTCCATTATTTTGCAAAGCACAAAGAGCAGTTTTCCAGACAATTTCAGCACTTTACAAAATGCCCGGAAGCAGCAGATCTCTGCAGAAGAGGTCACACACTCGTAAGCTCAAGATATAAAGCAGACAGATTCAAGTCAATAGGAACATCAAATTAGTTTGCTGGTTATTGAGTGGAGAGGGCACTTGTATGCCCTGGTCCCTGAACTTCTGCCTCAGCCATGCAGCTCAAGTCTGATATTAATCTAGAGGAAATAGCAATTCGGTCAAAGAAAGAAAAAAAATTCATAATGACCTAGATTGGCCATCTGCGTGTTTTAATTTTCTGAAGATTAAAAACAAATAAATGAAAGAAGTGCTTAGCATTTTAAAATTACAAGCCAAACCTTCATATGGTGCAATGATTTTTTAGCTTCTTAGAAGTTTGTCAATTTCTTTCTCTCCTCAGTTACTGATAGTGTTCATAAAGTATTCATGTTATGAGAGTGGATAATGTGATTCCTGTTTATGAAATGAGAAGGGGCATGGAGCAGGGAGTGACCAAATGACCTTCTTGGGTCCTTCCAGTTCTGAAATTATATAGTTTAATGGCATTCATAACTCTTAAGTGACCTGGCTTGGGAAAATAATGCAAAAACATTAGACAGTCAGCATTTTTTTCCCCAAAGCACATACTAGGTCCTCAAATGATTGCTGAATAAATGAATGTTTTTTGGCAAAAAAAAAAAAAAAAAATTAACAACAGGAAACTTTTATATAAAATTATAGGCTTCCCTGGAAATATATATGTATATATATGAAACATACATAGAAACATAAAATATATCATAATATTATTTTGTGTATTTTCAAAATTCTTTCATTTGTTCTGTATTTATTAACTAACATTCTTCTGTAGAGAAAACTTTTGCTCATGAATTAGAGTATTCGGTTTACCAGAACTATACTTCCCACTGAAGAACGAGGATAAATGTATAATAATGTGTCTTTAATTACCAGTTTTCAGAAGGATTTGACTTAATAGTTACCTCCAATAGTGGCAAATAACTCATTGTTTTAAATCTTTCTCTTCTTTTATATCTTGAAAGACTCGGGACTCTGGATGCTTAGGTACGCCATGTGTTTCAATCAACTATAGTCATGTTCTTTTGCATGTACAAAATGTGCCAAATTTGGCCAATGAGAACTTCCTAGTGCTTGTCCCCATGACCCAACCCATGAGTCTTCCCTTGCTTTCTAGCACAACAAGGTGTCCTAAATTCACCTTGTATTTTCCTTCCTCCGAGCCTACAATCAGCCATTTCTCCAAGGAACCCTGATTCCTTTCTGTGAAGAATAGAATTTAGAAAACAAAATTTGGGCAGTAAAATGGTGATTCCAGATGGAATGCCATAGCTCCTGTGCCTTTCCACTGTACAGATACAGGAAATATATTATCATGAATCAAACTGATATTCCCAAAGCAAATTTAACATTACGGGATTTTCATTTAATTTCTTCGATTTAATACTTGTACCTGTTTTTCATACACTGAAAATCTCAGTTTAATTATTGGTTTATTCCATAACATACAAGAAACCACAAAATAGCAATCTCAATATCACTATTTACAATAACGTTACTGAATGATATTTAAGATTTCCTTGCAGTTCTTTTCATTCTTAGGCTGTAAGCCACTAAGTTTTGTTTTGTTTCTGTGTTCTTTTGGCATCAAAGAATTTGAAATTTTATTCTGTTGCTTGTCTTTTTATTAATATTTTGGGTAACGTTCATAGCCCCCCTTTTCCACCAGACAATACATATTGTTCCACGATTGTGAGTCACAATAAAATTCATTTACAATAGCTTTTCCACCCGCTTCTCTTCTCCATCATGTACTTTTAGTCAATATTAATATCTTTCTTGTGCCTAATCTTTCTACTCTTAAATATACTAAAGTTTCTATTATTCGTCAGCTTTAAACAATATCCAAAGAAATCATTTAATTCCCTCCTTCCCACCTTTCTCTGTGTTTTAGTTCTGTCATTTTTACTTTGGCACTGCATTTAACACTGACAAACTCTTCTTTAGTCCTTGTCCACAACTTTAAGATCTTTGATCTACAGTTAGATATATAAAACACTCACCACTGATGTCTCGGTCAAAGTCCCCCATGGCACTTTTTTATAAAGCTCATCTTGTAGTAATTTTGCTAGGAAAAGCTTCTAGGGACAATAACCCCTGAGTTCTTGCATGTTCCATATTTTTCCTAGAGCCTTCACATTTAAAGGACAACTTGAATGGAGTAACATCCTTCACCTTCTTTCTTGAGTATCTTGAAGATGTTATTCCTTCACTTATTGTTTTGAACATTTATTGAGAAATTCGATGTCAACCTACTTCCTTTCCTTTATGAATGACTTTGTCTTCTTTGCTGTTTCAGAGATAATCATCATGGGTCCATTTTTACAGATACAAATGGCCCTTGTAATATGTAGATTCAGATCTTCATTTATATCAGTACATTTTCTTGAATGTGATTTTAAACATTCATTCTTTCCCACTTTTGTTTTTCTCCTCCAGGGGCACCAAGTGTGTGTACTGTGTATCTTGAACATTGATCCCACCCCACTCAACTCTTTAGTTAAATGCCATGAAAAATGAGAGCCACCTCTCTGAATCAAGCATTTATAGCTGCCTAAACTGTATGTAGCCTTTGATTCCTGACCTTACTGTCCCTCCTGATTGGTACCAGGACCACATATTGTAGTCTGTCACATGCTGTTACTCTTCCTCTTTTGAATCTAAATACTACTGAAATAGTATTTCAATTATATCACTTTTTAATACGTTTTGCAGTACTGTCAATTAACTACACAAGCGATTTTCATCATCCTTCTATTCCCTTGCCAGAAATTCCAGCTGATATGGATGGGCTACCACATACCCTCTGATGTAGTTTCATCATGGAATAGAATCACTTTCACTGTTCTCAACAGTAAAATTATTTATGTTGAGGGTCCTTTTACTTCTGCATTTCCGTAATTCTACACCTTTGGCTATAGATTAACACAGACAAGCCTGATATCAAATTCTAAATTAGGAATAATTATTAGATGCCTATTGTATGAAAGATAGTACACAAAGAACTGGTACAATGAAGGTTATACTATTGTTTCCTTTAGTAGGTTTAGTCTAGCAAAGTTAATAAGATATAGATATCAACTGTGTGTATACATACATATACATTACATACATTAGGATAAGAAGTGTTAGAACAACAAAATACATAAATAAAACGTATTGGGAGTTTAAGCTAAAGAAAGAGGACTTATGGTAATGGAGATCATGGGAAAACTTTGTAAAAGTAGTGGCCTTTCAGTCTTGAAATACAGAAAAGCTTTAGGTGTAAGGAGATCAGAGAAATGTACTTTAAGAAAATGGAGAGTGTGTTTAAGGAAAAGGCTTAGAAATTGAAAAGTTTGTATTGGATATGACAATTAGCAGTAGTTTCATTTGATTGAAACAGAACTAATAAAAGAAAATACTCATAAATAACATTTTAAAAAATGAACGGAGTATTTACAATATTAGGATAAAATGCTTGACCTTTGTTAGAGAAACAACATGAGGCCAAAGTTTGGAGTAGAAGAGTGATATAAGAGTTTCCCAAAGATTAATTCAATAGCAGAATACAAAGCTGATTGGAATAGGGAGAAATTGGAGACAGTGAAATCAGTGAAAAGACAACTTCAATGGTCACAACAAGAAAGAACAAAATATATCTCTGTATATAAACACAGACCAAAGCAACCAATCTTTTTATAAGATTATACACCTCTTCCGTAGAAGAAATATTCAGTCAGAGGCTTTATGGTGTATGTGTTATTTAGGCATCTACAAGAAAGGAAATGTATTTTTGATTTAGTCATAAAACCTGAGAGCATTCCCCTGCTCAGTCATCTACAGAATAAATGATGCAGTCTGCACCATCACAAAGCTGTCTGACACGCTGTATTCATATTTAGAAATCTGAATTTAGCATCTGCAATAAAGAAACTAAAAATAAAGTCTACTCTAAAGCCCTCCCTCCTTTCCTCTCTCACTTATTCTACCTAATTGTGTCTCTTTCCCCTTTAAAACCAATTTCAAGAGGTTAACATTGTCATGTGATTATATTTTATCTTACATGAAGATGGTCACTGACAATCTAAGCTAATCCAGGATTTTGTTAAATAAAAAGTCCAAATAGGGTCACTTAGGTTGAATAGAGCGATTTTATCCTTTCATCAAATCAAGTATGAGGGATTCACTTCTGCTAAAATTACTTCTATGGGTCTTTGCCTACAGTGTGATGAAGGTCACTAAGTTGATTAAAGAGTGGCAATAATGGGCCTTCGGCAGATGCAATCTGAAATGATCAAAACTGAGAGCAAAAAGGGATTTAAATGGTTCAGTGGAGATAATATACCTGAAAAAACCCAGCCCCTGTGCTGAATGATTATTCTTCCAAGCAGAAAGGATTCTGTGAGAATAGAGTGACTAGATATTTTCCCTTTGAAGCTATGAGAGAATATAAGAAAGAAGTTTAAAAATGATAGATGAAAGTAAAGCAGGGAAGAATTCTAAGTGTAGAAATCTGAGTCACTGGAGGAGTCAGGAAACTCCATCCATGGAGTATATGAGGGAGACAGCCATGTGTCTGGAACAGAGAGGAAAGGACCAGATGAGCATCCCTCTTCTGTCACCCTACAAGGCCTTACACAGCTAGCTATTTAGTCATGTGCATGGGTCTTGAGATAAAGACTAATTAGAGATAATTAGTCTTTAAGCTTCCTGAGGGCAAGAGTACTTCGTTAATTTTTTTTGTATCACTAGCGCCATGCATAGGGCAATGCACTCAGTATGCTTAATATAACATATATAATTCAACAAAATGGCCTTAGAAGTTTCATTATCATCCACTATAAGTAAATTCCTTGAAGGCAAAAACTCTCTCTTGTTCACCATTGTATACCCAGAATCTAAAGCAAAATGGACTCATAATAAGGATTTGTTACACTCTGCAGGCATGCATACTTGGACAATTGAAATTTTTAAATGAATGAAAAGAAATTGACAATATCCATGGTCAGCTAATCTACAGCTATTTATATAGCATATGCTAGGTATGCAGAACTATGCTAGTTGAATCTTTTTCTTTTTTTTTTTTTTGCTGTACGCGGGCCCCTCACTGTTGTGGCCTCTCCCATTGTGGAGCACAGGCTCCGGACGTGCAGGCTCAGCGTCCATAGCTCACGGGCCCAGATGCTCCGTGGCATGTGGGATCCTCCCGGACCGCAGCACAAACCCGCGTCCCCTGCATTGGCAGGCAGACTCCCAACCACTGCGCCACCAGGGAAGCCCTAGTTGAATGTTTTGAAGAACACTGCTGCCAGAAATATCTGCTACTTGATTTCATCCCAGGTAACTAGAAAAGTCACAATTTGCATATCTGAAATGATTAAATATCAAAAACATTCTTTCTCTTGGGTTGGTCATGTAAAAATATCTTAAGTAGCTAAAATAAATCAATATGCCAGTCTCTAAAAATCATGATTCCTTTAAGGGTATTTATATTTCAAGTATTCTTTTTTATCTCTACGTAAAGTCCTAGAAGAGTAATGGAAAATTAAACAGTTCTAGAAACAATGAGAGGCAGGGAGGAAAAACCAAGTAATTAGGTACTGTTCAGACACATACATGTACTTGTACACATGTGTACACACACAGAGACACACACAAAACACAACTCTTCACTCACACGAGGTAAACAGCCTTCCATGAATCACAGCAAGTATTCCCTTGTAATCACCATGGTTGTGATTCCTGATAATTCTGATAACATCCTGATAATTTTTGTAGGCCTGGCAGAAAACAGTCTCTGAAGATGTCCTCTACGATTATACATTGTAGAAGCCATTTCTATAATGCAATGTGGATATAAGAGAGAGGAAGCAGCTTGTTGCATTAATGAAGGCTTACTTCATACACAATTAACCTGCTCACCAACGCAGAATGTTACAAATCTCAACCCCACTATCTAGGAAACGGTGAAATTAGGTGTCCAAAAGACAAAATTCAAATTCATAATTACAAAGTTTAAGGGGTATTTTGCATTAAATAGAAGAGCTTCCAGGATGCATTGGGCTTTACCAGTCCCTGTTGAAGTGCATGTACACACCTCCATTCAACCATAAATGTCTATTGTGCAGCAGGGCAGACTAGAGCTGAATGATGCACACAGAATTAAACAATCATTGCAGCCAATTCCAAATCAATAGTTCAGAGAGAACCACCTGCTCTGCCCAGCCCAACAGAGAAAAAGAAAACAAAAACTTTAAGGAAGCTCTTGTGAAAAGAAATGGGAGACTGAGTTCTGCCCACCAGAGCAACAGCCAGCTCTACCAACCACCAGTCCCTCCCATCAGGAAAACTGCACAAGCCTCTTAGATAGCCTCATCAACCAGAAGACAGACAGCAGAAGCAAGAAGAACTACAATCCTGCAACCTGTGGAACAAAAACCACATTCACAGAAAGATAGACAAGATGAAAAGGCAGAGGGCTATGTACCAGATGAAGGAACAAGATAAAACCCCAGAAAAACAAGTAAATGAAGTGGAGATAGGCAACCCTCCAGAAAAAGAATTCAGAATAATGATAATGAAGATGATCCAGGACCTAAGAAAAAGAATGGAGGCAAAGATCGAGAAGATGCAAGAAATGTTTAACAAAGACCTAGAAGAATTAAAGAACAAACAAAGAGAGATGAACAATAAAATAACTGAAATGAAAAATACACTAGAAGGAATCAATAGCAGAATAACTGAGGCAGAAAAACGGATAACTGACCTGGAAGACAGAATTGCGGAATTCACTGCTATGGAAAAGAAAAAAGAATGAAAAGAAATGAAAACAGCCTAAGAAACCTCTGGGACAACATTAAATGCAACAACATTCTCATTATAGGGATCCCAGAAGGAGAAGGGAGAGAGAAAGAACCAGAGAAAATATTTGAAGAGATTATAGTTGAAAAATTCTAACGTGGGAAAGGAAATAGCCACCCAAGTCCAAGAAATGCAGAGAGTCCCATACAGGATAAACCCAAGGAGAAACATGCCAATACACATAATAATCAAATTGGCAAAAATTAAAGACAAAGAAACATTATTGAAAGCAGCAAGGGAAAAACTACAAATAACATACAAGGGAACTCCCATAAGATTAAGAGCTGATTTCTCAGCAGAAACTCTACAAGCCAGAAGGGAGCGGCATGATATACTTAAAGTGATGAAAGGGAAGAACCTACAACAAAGATTGCTCTACCCAGTAAGGATCTCATTCAGATTCGATGGAGAAATCAAAAGCTTTACAAACAAGCAAGAGCTAAGAGAATTCAGCACCACCAAACCAGCTCCACAACAAATGTTAAAGAAACTTCTCTAAGTAGGAAACACAAGAGAAGAAAAGGACCTACAAAAACAAACCCAAAACAATTAGAAAATGGTCATAGGAACATACATATTGATAATTACCTTAAACGTGAATGGATTAAATGCTCCAAACAAAAGACACAGGCTTGCTGAATGGATACAAAAACAAGACCCATATATATGCTGTCTAAAAGACACCCACTTCAGACCTAGGGAAACATACAGACTGAAAGTAAGGGGATGGAAAAAGATACTCCATGCAAATGGAAATCAAAAGAAAGCTGGAAATCAAAAGAAAGCTTCCCTGGTGGTGCAGAGGTTGAGAGGCTGCCTGCTGATGCAGGGGACATGGGTTCATGCCCTGGTCCAGGATGATCCCATGTGCCACGGAGCAGCTGGGCCCATGAGCCATGGCCGCTGAGCCTGCCAGTCCGGAGCCTGTGCTCCACAACAGGAGAGGCCACAACAGTGAGAGGCCTCCGTACCGCAAAAAAAAGAAAGAAAGCTGGAGTAGCAATACTCATATCAGATAAAATAGACTTTAAAATAAAGACTGTTACAAGAGACAAGGAAGGACACTACATAATGATCAAGGGATCAATCCAAGAAGAACATATAACAATTATAAATATATATGCACCCAACATAGGAGCACCTCAATACATATGGCAGCTGCTAACAGCTGTAAAAGAAGAAATCGACAGTAACACAATAATAGTGGGGAACTTTAACACCTCACTTACACCAATGGACAGATCATCCAAAATGAAAGTTAATAAGGAAACACAAACTTTAAATGACACAATAGAGCAGATAGATTTAATTGACATTTATAGGACATTCCATCCAAAAACAGCAGATAACATTTTCTTCTCAAGTGCACACGGAACATTCTCCAGGATAGATCACATCTTGGGTCACAAATCAAGCCTCAGTAAATTTAAGAAAATTGAAATCATATCAAGCATCTTTTCTGACCACAACAGTATGAGATTATAAATGAATCACAGGGAAAAAACGTAAAAAAACAAACACATGGAGGCTAAACAATACATTACTAAATAACCAAGAGAGCATTGAAGAAATCAAAGAGGAAATCAAAAAATACCTAGAGACAAATGACAATGAAAACATGATGATCCAAAATGTATGGGATGCAGCAAAAGCAGTTCAAAGAGGTAAGTTACAAGCCTACCTCAAGACACAAGAAAAATCTCAAATAAACAATCTAACATTACACATAAAGGAACTAGAGAAAGAAGAACAAACAAAACCCAAAGGTAGCAGAAGGAAAGAAATCATAAAGATCAGAGCAGAAATAAATGAAATAGAAACAAAGAAAACAATAGCAAAGATCAATAAAACTAAAAGCTGGTTCTTTGAGAAGATAAACAAAATTGATAAACCATTAGCCAGACTCATCAAGAAAAAGAGGGAAAGGACTCAAATCAATAAAATTGAAAATGAGGGCTTCCCTGGTGGCGCAGTGGTTGAGAGTCCACCTGCTGATGCAGGGGACACGGGTATGTGACCCGGTCCAGGAAGATCCCACATGCCGCAGAGCGGCTAGGCCCGTGAGCCATGGCCACTGAGCCTGCGCATCTGGAGCCTGTGCTCCACAACGGGAGAGGCCACAACAGTGAGAGGCCCGTGTACCGCAAAAAAAAAAAAAAAAAAGAAAAGAAAAAGAAGTTACAACAGACACCACAGAAATACAAAGCATCCTAAGAGACTACTACAAGCAACTCTATGCCAATAAAATGGACAACCTGGAAGAAATGGACAAATTCTTAGAAAGGTATAACTTTCCAAGATGGAACGAGGAAGAAATAGAAAATATGAACAGACCAATCACAAATAATGAAATTAAAACTGTGATTAAAAATCTTCCAAAAGGGTTTCCCTGGTGGCACAATGGTTGAGAGTCCGCCTGCTGATGCGGGGTACACAGGTTCATGCACCAGTCCAGGAAGATCCCATGTGCCACGGAGCGGCTGCGCCTGTGAGCCATGGCCGCTGAGCCTGCGCGTCCAGAGCCTGTTGCTCCACAACGGGAGAGGCCACAACAGTGAGAGGCCCGTGTACCGCAAAAAAAAAAAAAAAAAAAATCTTTCAACAAACAAAAGTCCAGGACTAGATGGCTTCACAGGTAAATTCTATCAAACATTTAGAGAAGAGTTAGCACCTATCCTTCTCAAATCTTCCCAAAAACTGCAGAGGAAGGAACACTCCCAAACTCACTCTATTAGGCCACCATCACCCTGATACCAAAACCAGAAAAAGATACTACAAAAAATTACAGACCAATATCACTGATGAATACAGATGCAAAAATCCTCAACAAAATACTAGCAAACAGAATCCAACAACATATTAAAAGGATCATACACCATGATCAAGTGGGAGTTATCCCAGGGATGCAAGGATTCTTCAATATACGCAAATCAATCAATGTGATACACCATGTTAACAAACTAACAAACTGAAGACGAAAAACCATACTGTCATCTCAATAGATGCAGAAAAAGCTTTTGGCAAAATTCAACACCGATTTATGATAAAAACTCTTCAGAAAGTGGGCATAGAGGGAATCTACCACAACAGAATAAAGGCCATATACGACAAACCCACAGCAAATATCATTCTCAATGGTGAAAAACTGAAAACATTTCCTCTAAGATCAGGAACAAGACAAGGATGTCCATTCTCACCACTATTATTCAACATAGTTTTGGATGTCCTAGCCACAGCAATCAGAGAAGAAAAAGAAATAAAAGAAATACAAATTGGAAAAGAAGTAAAACAGTCACTATTTGCAGATGAGATGATATTATACATAGAGAATCCTAAAGATGCCACCAGAAAACTACTAGAGCTAATCAATGAATTTGGTAAAGTTCCAGGATACAAAATTAATGTGCAGAAATCTCTTGCATTCCTATATACTAATGATGAAAAATCTGAAAGAGAAATTAACACAACACTCCCATTTACCATTGCAACAAAAAGAATAAAATACCTAGGAATAAACCTACCTAGGGAGACAAAAGACCTGTATGCAGAAAACTATAAGACACTGATGAAATAAATTAAAGATGATACCAACAGATGGAGAGATATACCATGCTGTAGGATTGGCAGAATCAATATTGTGAAAATGACTATACTACCCAAAGCAATCTAGAGATTCAATGCTATCCCTTTCAAATTACCAATGGCATTTTTTACAGAACTAGAACAAAAAAATCTTAATATTTGTATGGAGACACAAAAGACCCTGAATAGCCAAAGCAGTCTTGAGGGAAAAAAACAGAGCTGGAGGAATCAGACTCCCTGACTTCAGACTATACCACAAAGCTACAGTAATCAAGACAATATGGTACTGGCACAGAAACAGATATATAGATCAATGGAACAAGATAGAAAGCCCAGAGGTTAACCCATGCACTATGGTCAGCTAATCTATGAGAAAGGAGGCAAGGATATACAATGGAGAAAAGACAGTCTCTTCAATAAGTGGTGCTGGGAAAACTGGACAGCTACATGTAAAAGAATGAAATTAGAACACTCCCTAACACCATACACAAAAAAAATCTCAAAATGGATTCGAGACCTAAATGTGAGACCAGACACTATAAAACTGTTCGAGGAAAACACAGGAAGAACACTCTTTGACATAAATCACAGCAAGGTATTTTTTTGATCCACTTCCTAGAGTAATGGAAATAAAAACAAAAATAAACAAATGGGACCTAATGAAACTTTAAAGCTTTTGCACAGCAAAGGAAACCATAAAGAAAGAAAAGACAATGCTCAGAATGGGAGAAAATATTTGCAAACGAATCAACGGACAAAGGATTAATCTCCAAAATATATAAACAGCTCATGCAGCTCAATATTAAAAAAACAAACAACCCAATCCAAAAATGGGCAGAAGACCTAAATAGACATTTCTCCAAAGAAGACATACAGGTAGCCAAGAAGCACAGGAAAAGCTGCTCCAATCACCAATTATTAGAGAATAATAATCAATAATCACCAATTATTAGAGGATTGCAAATCAAAACTACAATGAGGTATCACCTCAAACCAGTTACAATGGCCATCATCAAAAAATATACAGGGCTTCCCTGGTGGCGCAGTGGTTGAGAGTCTGCTTGCCGATGCAGGGGACGCAGGTTCATGCCCCGGTCCGGGAAGATCCCACATGCCGTGGAGCGGCTGGGCCCATGAGCCATGGCCACTGAGCCTGCGCGTCCAGAGCCTGTGCTCCGCAACGGGAGAGGCCACAACAGTGAGAGGCCTGCGTGCTGGGAAAAAAAAAAAATACAAACAATAAATGCCGGAGAGGGTGTGGAGAAAAGGGAACCCTCTTGCACTGTTGGTGGCAATGTAAATTGATACAGCCACTGTGGAGAACAGTATGGAGGCTCCTTAAAAAACTAAAGATAGAATTAACATATGATCCAGCAATCACACTACTGGGCTTATACCCAGAGAAAACCATAATTCAAAAAGACACATGCACCCAATATTCATTGCAGCACTATTTATAATAGCCAAGTCATGTAAGCAACATAAATGCCCATCAACAGACGCATGGATAAAGAAGATGTGGTACATATATTCAATGGAATGTTACTCAGCCATAAAAAGGAACGAAATTGGGTCATTTGTAGAGACGTGGATGGATCTAGAGACTGTCATACAGAGTGAAGTAAGTCAGAAAGAAAAACAAATATCGTATATTAACACATATATTTGGAACCTAGAAAAATGGTACAATTGAACCGGTTTGCAGGGCAGAAATTGAGACACAGATGTAGAGAACAAACGTAAGGACACCAAGGGGGGAAAGCAGCAAGGGGTGGGGGTGGGGGTGTGATGAACTGGGCAATTGGGATTGACATGTATACACTGATGTGTATAAAATTGATG
This sequence comes from Delphinus delphis, assembly GCF_949987515.2. Taxonomy (NCBI): domain Eukaryota; kingdom Metazoa; phylum Chordata; class Mammalia; order Artiodactyla; family Delphinidae; genus Delphinus; species Delphinus delphis. The sequence continues at coordinate 46,561,832 of NC_082694.2, read as the reverse complement.
ACTAATAAGAACCTGCTGTATTAAAAAATTAATAAAATTCAAAAAAAAAAAAAGAAATTGGTGGCCCACAGCTTCCATTATAGAGATTTTTGTGATGTTGTCAATGTCTTCAGAAGTCAATGTCATGACAACGTTCATCACTTTTAAAGAAGAGAATTGACAGAGAAGGGAAATGGTTATTATGGGATTATTTTCCAAGTTTCCCAGCCACATCTTATGAGCTGAGTTTAAAATAGTTCATAGTGACCCCCATGGCAGTGGTGGTACTGGAAGGAAGTGAAGTATTGTTAATGAACAGTCAATCACGAAAGAGATATGTAGGTTTAGTGCTGGATCTTCACGGATATTATTTTGGTCAATTCAGCCTAACAAGCATTTTGGGGCCCATTCTATTTCCTCCATTATACAGTGAGAGGGTTGAACCAGATTGTTTCTCGGGGTAATTTCCAACTTCAACATTATTTCCTAGGTCACCAGTTACCTAAGCCAAACACATACAACACCCAAACCTGGAGCACCCAGCTTGCTCCACTGGCTCAAGACCTCCTAGGAAGGTCTCACTCCATTGCTTTAGTTTCCACCTCTGACTCAGCAGCAAACAGAGTAAAGAAAGCACCAGTCTCTGTTTATGTGTTCATAGGGAGTGTTGCTCCTCCATTTGCCTTCACTGGGAGTTTGGAGGAGAATGGATAGATGTATATGTATGGCTGAGTCGCTTTGCTGTTCACCTGAAACTATCATGACACTGTTAATCGCCTATACTCCAGTATAAAATAAAAAGTTTCAAAAAAAAAAAAAGCAAGTTATTTACCTTCTTCGTACACCAGGTCTTTACATAAGAATCACCTCTTCAGTGAGTCCTTCCCTTGCCAACCTAACTTCAGTCTCCAAGCCAACAGCTCTATTTCCTTTCCTCCTTTACTTCTTTCTCTTTGCACTTATCACCCTGTATTTTATTTATTAATGTGGTTTATTTTTGAGGAGAATTAGTTCATTGAGGGCAAGGATTTTTGTCCCTTTCTTCACTGCTGTATCCCCAGTGCCTAAAATCATGCTTGGCGCACAGCAGGTGGTCAATAAATATTGGTGGAATTAATAAACGAATGAATCAGTAGCTTGCTCCCAGAACAATTATGAACTAAATTTCCAGTTAATACCATTAAGATTTCACCCCATCCCCTTCCTAATCATATATCTTCAATGTTCTATCTGCTATACAGATTATGAAAGAACTTTTAAAACTCTGATTTTAAATCTTGGCGTTAAGATACTTCTAATCTGCAACATAATCCACATTCTCAAGCATACTAGAAATCAGCAAATACAACACCCATGTGTCCCTTACAGGCTCCCTGAAAAGGTGAATCAAAGTTACAACTCAGAAATGTGAAAAGTATGTTAAAATGCTTCATGGTAAGCATTGGCTGAATATAAACAGAACCTAGATAAAACAAGTGTATTATAAAGATTCTTCTTACATTGGTCCCTCAAAAGCACCAACTGCAGCTGAAGGGCCCTAAAAACAGCTTGGACAACAGTCAATTAGCAATGTCTCAAAACCATGGCCATGTTATAACACTATGGTTTACCTTCAAAGATAAAGTGAGTTTACTATAGGAGGAGGCTGAGGCAGCCACATGGTTTCAAAGATGGTTTCAAAATCTCCCAAGTAAAGAGGAGGCAAGGTTACCTAAGGGATGATGGGAGGCTGAAAGCTGGATATGTATGAGAACAGTTTGGAACAGTAACTGGAAAATTTACTAAGGAGTTAAGGAGAGGAATGACAATAAATTTATGGCCATGCCAAGAGTTGTGTAATGCACCAACTCAAAAGTGATTTTACTACCTCAACACATACAACCTTCGGGGTTCTTTATTTCTAATCAACTCATTTCTCTCACAAACAAGCAGCATAAATTAAGGAAAACAAATAAATAATATGTTTATATCAATACTGAAAGTCAAAATTCTAAGGGTTCATTTATAATCTGCACAGCATGGTATAACATTGAAGATATACCCCTGTTTTACCTTAACAGAAAATACAGATGAATGCATACTCTCACACCTTATTTCTGCATTTAGAGAGGAAATCTACTAAATGGTAAATGGGAATGTGAAAAAAAAAACCTCACTACCAGAAAAAGTCCTTAATGTATTACTTCTGATTTGGTGCTTTAGGGATCAGATATATCATCTTTTTAAAGTTCATCTGGAAAAACTTATTTGCCTTTCAGAATTAATGTTTGGATGATAAAAAAGTAAATCAACCAGCTAAATTTAGTCCTTTTGACAGGAAAGAAATGAAAGCAGAGACCCCCATCTTTGGCATTTGTGAAAATGAAGAGATTGCAATCTTAAATTTATAATGTAGAATCTGTAAAGGTTCTACCTAGTCTCATGTTTTGTGGATTGACTATATACAGCAATTATTTTCAAGAACAGCAGCAGGAAGTAAAAAGAGGAGATGGGAAGCAAGGTTCTGCATTTTGAGCAGCTTTTTCTAGACAGGAGAAAATCTTACACAGGCTGTGAACATAAAGAGACTCAGTGAGGGAAGCAGGTCACGTGATGGAAAAAGGAGAGAGAATTTTAAATTTCAGTGCAAATGACAGCAGTCACTAGAGTCCCAAGAGCATCAGGGGTAAACAGGACCTCTCTACACCCCACCCTTCCCTATTTACATTAATAAATGTTGATCCACCCTGAAGTAGTAGGCAGATGCTGCCTTGCTGTTCCCAATGCCCTCCAGTGGGGCAATCTCACATGAAAATCCTCAGTCCTTCCAGTAAAACTGATTTAACATTCTTAATCCAAGAAAAATGCTTTTCAACTTCCATGTACCAATATGACCAAATAAAAGAGGCTGATGAAATGATAAAAACACAAGCTTTTATAAGCAATGGTCAGAATGGAGAGATGGGGTTCTGGACTGGTTAGAGTGGTCACAATTATAAAAATGTCTTTATACAAGAGAGACAATATTCTTTGGTACTTGAGTGTTGCCTATTTTGATCTTGGCCCTTTAAGTAAGTAAAGCTGGACAACCTCTGTCACACTCATTTTAGGGACCTCTAAAAATCTCAAATGTAACAATCACCTTCTGCACCCCTGCTCTGCCTTTCCCATCTCCAAGTAGCCATCCAATTACCTGACCCTCACACTCTCCTATGCTCTCCTCTTCCTGGTCCTCAGATCTCCTACCTTGCCCAAGCACTGCCTCATTTTGATGACCCAAATGTACCCCTTTCTCCAGTTGATTGATTCAGCTGATCCCATTCAACTATCAATTTTGTATACCCTTTGGCTTTCAATGTCTCTGAAGTTCCAGATAAAGGATAGTCCCACTGGACTAATGCAAACCAGAACTGCTCCCCAGTCTACTAGTCAGGGAAGAGGGATCAGACAGGAGCAAGTATCTCCAAGTGGTAAAAGGTTTATATTTATTTATTTAAATATTGTTGAAGTTATCTACAAACCCCTGGATCATGTCGCTTATTCCTTGAAGAATTTAGCCCTTGGTTCATTGTAACTCTCTCCAACACCCCTCCTGTCATAATTTTTGGTGATTTCAATATCCACCAGATAGCTATCCAATAATACCCTTGTTACTCATTCCTTGAGCTTCTCCTCCCCAGTGACCTTGTCCTTGAGCTAAACCTTAGCACCTATTCCCACGGCTGAATCATGGCACTACTAATAACTGTACCTCTCCACTAATCTCAATTTTAATCATCACACTTATCCAGCTTCAATCTAAATCCAAGGCTCCACTCTTCTACTAGACCCCATACTCCATGCTTAGTCAGTAACTCTTCTCATGATATTTCCCTCTATTCCCTCTCTTTTAGATCATTCCTATCAAAATTCACATGCCGCAGTATCTCCTATTCAAAAAGGAAGGTGATGTCCTAACGCCCACCAGCTTTACAAAATAGCAGTAAAACCTCTCTCTCCCTGTCACTCCCTATTGCATCTATCCTACTTCATTTTCCTTCATAGTGCTTATTATACTATGGAGGAAAAAACTATATAGTTATTTGTTTGTTTGTCATCTGTGTATCCTCACTAGAATGTAAATTTCAGTGAGAAACTGTTTTGTTCTATTAAATGTTTCTAGTGCCTAAACCGTGGCCTAAAACATGAAAGGCACTCAATTAAAAACTGATTGACTGATTAAGTAAGTACGTAATCTGTCCAGGCATCTTCATGCATCTCTCCCCATTAACAACCACTAGAGAGCAAGTCTGTTCCCTTCTATGTCTGTACTTCTGCAGTATCTTTAGATGTCTTGACCAAGGTTATTTATTATCTTTCTTTTAGCTGCCTCTGTAGCATGTTAGACTCAGCAAACAAACAAACAAACTTGTTTCCTGGACCACTAATAATTCTAAGCATCGTCCATAATATATTTCCCACTTTTTCTCCATAATTCATATTGTCATTATTTCCCTGTTTGGTTGCACATCCGAAATCTAACTGATTATGACTGTTTGTGCTTCAATTATTTCACCAGATCACATATCCATAGACAATATCAGAAATCATCCCCAACCATACTACTCAACAGTAGAAAACTAACATCTCCCAGTATAAGAGGCAGTGAAGGTGGTGCTGTGATACAGAAGCTACTTGAGTATTATAGTATTTCCATATACGTCTGCAAGGATAGTGGTTTCAAGATGGTGTGGATACCCATTAACGGCAACATCTAGGTGCATCTTCTGATTACCATGTCTTATATGACAAACCAAGTGTATTCCAGATTGCCAGGCTGCTAGGTGGGCGGATGACTGGAATAGGGAGCATTGATAATGTTAATGAGGACTTTCAAGGCATCTAACTAACTAGGTTAGTTAACTTTCAAGGTTTCTCCAAAACCTCCTGAAACTAGTCTATTATTCAATTACAAATAATAGTGGTTAATGAGTTAATATGAAACCTTGGGCATTGTTCTGTGATAACTCGTCTCCATTGTCAAGCAAGCACAGGAAGCTAGTTTGTTACTCCATGATGATGCAACAAATTACTCATGATAACTCATACCTCTCCTTATTTATCTTCTCCTGAGAAGTTCAACAGAAATAATATTCTCTTTACTAGAAATGTTTTTCCAAGCACTGCTGCTACGGATCTAATCACATCTTCATTGATAAGATCCTTTCTATGTAAGGGGAAGGTGACTCTTAAATATTTACAGTGTGATTATTTATACACAATTCCAATCATCCTTAGAAATATTTCTGTGAGAACAAACAGCAAGAAAATCCATGCTCGTAGTTTCAAGATGGAAATATTCAATACTCATTGTCCTACTGAATTTAATACCAAACATGAATCATTTGGAAACTGGATTAAAACTATAAATAGAAAGCAACTATCTAGTATTTTAATCAAAATAATCCCTTTAATACTATCTTACAGCCTTAGAAATAAAAAGACAGCTAATAAGAAAACTACAATCTTGTGAGGATGACATATCAAAGCCAAAACAAACTCGGCATAATTTCTGCAAAAAAGCTGTTAACCCCCTAAAACAGTGCTGCAGCTAATTTGCTTAAAGTAGAACTGTGTAAATTTGAGAATACTGGAGTGTCACTCTCCATTTCCCTCAGACTCTGAGAAAATTTACAAGTTTCTGTTTACTTGTCACGTTGGTGTTACACTGAATATTGTATAATCAATACATTTTTCCTAAATGTATGTGCTCAAAAAATCATGATAGGGGCCCATGCCCTCCACTATCACAGGTTCTCATGGAGCTGGTTAATGGGGATGGCAATGCCTTATTTACAGACTGTAGGTCTCTAGGATAGGAAATCAAAGATGCAGCCCCATTCCCTTTAGTGTTAAAAATACAGGATCACAGACTAATTCTTTACTGTGCCTTTTTTCGCTAAAGTCTGAAGCAAGACATTGACCAAAGGCCACAATGAGAAACTTTAAAGATTCAAGTGAACCACAGCTAAGAAAGGATAAATAAAAATCAACACTTTTCACCGTAAGCCCAAATCCAATTATATTGTCCCCTTCCTTCACCATGTAGTACTGAGTACTTACAAATCCTAATATCTGTCTTCTGATATTTTATTTATAAAATTTAGGACAAACCACTCTGTATCCCCAAACCAGAACCTTACACTCTCCTTTTCCACACTTTGGCTCATGTGATTTCCAGCTCCTGAAATGAGCTGTGCCTTCATCCTCATAATGAAATCCTAAAATCCTTAGGTTTGATTTAATTCTTACTTTTAGGGGGACTATGAAACTATAAAGGGTAGAACAATAAAGCAGTTCTGAAGATCATTAGTGACCAAACTCCTTTTTTTACTAAAAAGGACTCAGGAGTTCTGTGAAGCCTGTGTGACTTGTTCCCGTATAAGAGGCAGGTATGGACTGGCTTCCAGGCCCACATCCCCCTAACTCCTAATCCAAAGCACTCTATGACTTCTCCAGCTCAGCTGTGACCTCCTCTTTCCCTGGTCTCCCTTGGTCTTGAATGTCCATTGCATTTATTTGGCAATCACTATGCACCAAAAATGGCCTCTCTCACTGTGGCCTAATACCTGCACCTGGATCTTAAGTTTCTCCTCACATTATCTGGCACAAAGTAGCCCTCAAGAGCATTTGTTCCACCTCACTACAATATCTGCAACAACCAATGTTCTCACTATCTTATACATCTGTTGAAACCTTGAACTCAAGTGGAACTTTATGTCAGCAACCTGCAAGGTCAAACTTACTTAGTTTTCTCTTAGTCCAAAAGCTAAAATCTTCACACCATTTATACACTTCAAGGGCAGCAGCCACTAAACACTTCCAGGACTTCCAAGATCCTTATTACACTGTTCTGTGCATGGAACCAAGATCCTGTGGAAGTTCAGAAATAGGGGACCAAATTTTTCATTTTTTTAACATTTTTATTGGAGTATAATTGCTTTACAATGGTGGTGTGTTAGTTTCTGCTTTATAACAAAGTGAATTAGTTATTTAGTTATACATACATACATATATATATATATATATATATATATATATATATATCCCCACATCTCTTCCCTCTTGAATCTCCCTCCCTCCCACCCTCCCTATCCCACCCTTCTAGCTGATCACAAAGCACTGAGCTGATCTCCCTGTGCTATGTGACTGCTTCCCACTAGCTATCGATTTTACATTTGGCAGTGTATATATGCCCATATATACACTACCACTCTGACTTTGTCCCAGCCTACCCTTCCTCCTCCCCGTATCCTCAAGTCCATTCTCTAGTAGGTCCGTGTCTTTATTCCCATCTCACCCCTAGGTTCTTCATGACCATTTTTTTTTTTTTTAGATTCCACATATATGTGTTAGTGTACAGTATTTGTTTTTCTCTTTCTGACTTACTTCACTCTGTATGACAGACTATAGGTCTATCCACCTCACCACAAATAACTCAATTCGGTTTCTTTTTATGGCTGAGTAATATTCCATTGTATATATATCGGCCACATCTTCTTTATCCATTCATCTGATGATAGACACTTAGGTTGCTTCCATGTCCTGGCTATTGTAAATAGAGCTGCAATGAACATTTTGGTACATGACTCTTTTTGAATTATGGTTTTCTCAGGGCATATGCCCAGTAGCGGGATTGTTGGGTCATATGGTAGTTCTATTTATAGTTCTTTAAGGAACCTCCATACTCTTCTCCATAGTGGCTGCATCAATTTACATTCCCACCCACAATGCAAGAGGGTTCCCTTTTATAGCCACACCCTCTCCAGCATTTACTGTTTGTAGATTTTTTGATGATGACCATTCTGACCGGTATGTGATGATACCTCATTGTAGTTTTGAGGTGCATTTCTCTAATGATTAATGATGTTGAGCATCCTTTCATGTGTTTGTTGACAATCTGTATATCTTCTTTGGAGAAATGTCTATTTAGGTCTTCTGCCCATTTTTGCATTGAGCTGTTTGTTATTTTGATATTGAGCTGCATGAGCTGCTTGTAAATTTTGGAGATTAATCCTTTGTCAGTTGCTTCATTTGCAAATATTTTCTCCCATTCTGAGAGTTGTCTTTTCGTCTTGTTTATGGTTTCCTTTGCTGTGCAAAAGCTTTTAACTTTCATTTCATCCCATTTGTTTATTTTTGTTTTTATTTCCATTTCTCTAGGACGTGGGTCAAAAAGGATCTTGCTGTGATTTATGTCATAGAGTGTTCTGCCTAAGTTTCCCTCTAAGAGTTTGATAGTGTCTGGCCTTACATTTAGGTCTTTAACCCATTTTGAGTTTATTTTTGTGTATGGTGTTGGGGAGTGTTCTAATTTCATTCTTTTACATGTAGCTGTCCAGTTTTCCCAGCACAACCTATTGAAGAGGCTGTCTATTCTCCATTGTATATTATTGCCTCCTTTATCAAGGATAAGGTGACCATATGTGCGTGGGTTTATCTCTGGCCTTTCTATCCTGTTCCATTGATCTATATTTCTATTTTTGTGCCAGTACCATACTGTCTTGATTACTGTAACTTTGTACAGTAATTACCTCCCAGTCTGAAGTCTGCGAGCCTGATTCCTCCAGCTCTGTTTTTCTTTCTCAAGATTGCTTTGGCTATTCAGGGTCTTTTGTGTTTCCATACAAATTGTGAAATTTTTTGTTCTTGTTCTGTGAAAAATGCCAGTAGTAGTTTGATAGGGATTGCATTGAATCTGTAGATTGCTTTGGGTAGTATAGTCATTTTCACAATGTTGATTCTTCCAATCCAAGAACATGGTATATCTCTCCATTTGTTTGTAACATCTTTAATTTTTTTCATCAGTGTCTTATAATTTTCTGCATACAGGTCTTTTGTCTCCTTAGGTAGGTTTATTCCTAGATCTTTTATTCTTTTTGTTGCAATTGTAAATGGGAGTGTTTTCTTAATTTCACTTTCAGATTTTTCATCATAAGTGTATAGGAATGCCAGAGATTTCTGTGCATTAATTTTGTACCCTGCTACTTCACCAAATTCATTGATTAGCTCTGGTAGTTTTCTGGTGGCATCTTTAGGATTCTCTATGTATAGTATCATGTCATCTGCAAACAGTGACAGCTTTACTTCTTCTTTTCTGATTTGGATTCGGGGACCAAACTTAAAGGGACAAAAAAAATGTGGAGTCAAATTGTTAAGCTGAGTGAGGAAGCAAGTGATGCTATGACGTGGGGCAGAGAGAATATGGGCTATAGATCAGGCATTCACCTCAATTTCTTGGGAAGCTCCCTGACTTCCAGCATGCTGATATTCAGGAAGCTGCTAGGCCTGACCCTTCAGTTTCCTCCTTCTCTGATTCAGGTGGTGGGATAAAGATTTCTGAGGTATCTCATATCTGCTCTTCTAATTCTTACATGGCTGTCACTGTCATCACCAACTGGCCATATCTGCAGGCCCAGAGGATCTTGTCACCACTCAGTGTAACAGATGCCACTCTTGCCCATAGCAACCACATTTGCCTAGGATAATTTCACACATACAAGGGCCCTGAGCAAGGAGGAGAACAATTAAGACCCTGTGTGCAGGTGGATAGACACACCTGCTCCTGCCTCTGCTGCTCTCTCCCAGTGAAAGCCACCTCAGGGAGGTTTTAACCAGAGCACTTTCTCACTCCTGTACCAGACGCTTGAAACTCTCACAGATAATATTCCTTTCCATTCTGTCCTCCCAGCCTGCCACACACCCAAAGTGTCAGGAATCCCTCTGTCCCAGGTATCAAGTAGACCCATCCCATCCTCCCTGTGCACTAAGCTATTTGCTCGTGAATTAACTTTCCCCATCTTCCAAACACATATGATGTCTCTTTTTCTGATACCTTAGTTTTCCATCTTTTATTTTGGTGTGCTAGGACAAAGTTTTCACTGTAATACTGTTCTCACAAAGGTTCTTGGTCTTAAGCTCTTGCTTAAAATTCCTTTTAAAGTAAGAGTCTTCATGAAAGTCCTGGCTAAGGAGCTTTGGCTTTTCTTCAGGAAGTTCCGCAAGGTGCATGTTGTTGGCTTTGCTTCTTCCTCTAGTGATGAACAACTGGTGTGGCAGCCATGCCTCTTATCCTGCATCTTAAGACTGTGGTTCTTTCTGTGCATCCTCTCACACTCTAAAACTCTGCCAGAGGTTTATCCTTCACCTCTTTGGTAAGAATGATTTCCTGTTTGGCAGTCAAGCTGGAAACCAACACTTTGATTTTATGGAAAGCTGCTAAGACTCTTCCAGGTTTATATTCAAACCAATCATATCCAGCTCCAAATCAGGTCCATTATGCTAATGCTGAAGACAGATGTATATAGAGTCACCACCACCACTACAATCTTTAAACAGCACCTGTTATGCAACTACTTGCTTCAAATATGGTACAAAACAATTAACCACCATGGATGCTGTCCTCTTGAAAATTACAACCCAAGACGCATGAAACATATAATGTATTCAGGGAACATAAAAGAATGTATAAACCAATATATAAACATGCAGTTGAATAAATTTATACTAGGTAGGTGAATAGTTTACTCTTAAGATTTGTTTGCTCTTGGTTACTACAATTCTCCTAGGAGAAAGCCAAGCAGCAATGTATTTTTAAATAGATAAGCACTAAGCTTTGCTTCAGAACTTATAACCAGAAGCCAAAATGTCTCCAACTCATTACTATCTGATATGAAATATAGAGATGAGCTAGGATCAATAAACATTTCTACATAGAGTGTTATTTCATCAGTGCTGAAACCACCCAAAGGTCCTAGTGGTACAAGTGGGCAGAAGTAAACACTCTTGGAAATGTCCCACAGGGTACCAGATGGTCTTCCCCACACTGATAAATAGGCAATGGATCCAGATTCAAACTTTGCTAAAACTACTTATTAATTACTATTTGCTTATTGTTCCTCAATAACAACAGTGTCTGGACTACGCTACTTCCTAAAGACAGCTGTCTTTAATCTCCATTTGAGACAAAACAGTAATTGTTATTTTTAGCTGCTCGATTTTGAGCCAACAGACAGACTCAAAGATGATGGCAAAGGCCACATAGGTAACTGTAATAAATAAGTACTCTCTGGGATGTGTTTAATGAATAGAAGTTTTTACCACTGTTTAAGATAAGTTTAAGTCAGTAATGCAAAAATACTCCTAGAACTTGGCTGATTCTGAACCATAACATTAGAATGGCTTATATGTAAACAGATTTGGGAAGAAGAACAAAATCAGTGCAATATCTTCAACTCCCCTACTTGTAAAAGCAACCTTCCACTTTATGTTTACATTCTCTGAAAGTACATTATTAATGCTGCCCTTAAATGATGATCAGTCAGCCACATCTGCCATAACTCAGGCTGCCCTGCTAACCATTACCTGGATCAGGCAGTCTAGATACAGCTAATAAATCATAGCTTCTGACACACTTGCCATAGTAGTGTATTCTTTGCAATTAATTTTCTTATAATTTCTGACCAGAATTCATGGTAGAATCTGGCATATATTAATGGCCCTCTACTCACCCACAACTTCATTAATAATAAGGAGAAATTAGGAGATAGAATTCTTTCATCTCTAAAAACAAGGGCTGTTTCAATTTTAAAAAGAAAAGCACACTATTTAGCTTGGTAGGTGGTGAATGTGGGGAAAATAGAGGTAACAGGCAGCCAACAAAAGATACACAATATATTTTTGGAGACAGTCAGACATTGAAACACTTGGTGACAACAATTTAAAAATAGAAGTATCATTTTTATGAGTAGGAAGACTCAATGTCACAAAGGCAATTTTCCCTAAATTACCAGAGTAATAGAATCAATGTAATTTAAAAAAACAACATTTTAATTAAATTGTCAAGCTAATTTGAAATTTATTTGAAAGAATAAAAGACCAGGAATAGACAAAGTATTACTGAAAATGATCAAGGTAGAGAGACGTGCCCACACATATCAATATCTATTATAAAACAATAGTAATTAGGATAGTGTGCTCTTGATGTGGTGATACATAGATCAAAAAGCAGAATAAACAGTCCTTATGTTTTTAAATCTACATAATTAGTACAATGGTCAATGTAACATTTGACAATTTTTATTTTTATTAAACATTTTTTTTATATTTATCAATGTTGATACATTCAGACCTAGTTATTTCATTTTATCTATGTAGTATTCCATCATGTGAATAGACCTTAATTCTTCTGGTCCTCTATTTGTGTTTATTTAGGTTAGTTCTCACTTATCCACTTATACATGGTCTGATGAACACTTTTGTCTTTGTGCACCTGCACGAAGGCATATTTAGGATAATATCGTTGTTTGTACATAAGATATGCTTATCTTCAAAGTTATAAGTTGTTTTACAAAGGAATTACAGTATTTTACACTCCCATCAAAGGTCATCTTAACATATACCTTCACCAATTTGGTATTTTCAAAATTTTTTATTTTTGCCTATTTGGGTAGAGTGAGCTTTTTTTTTTTTTTTTTTTTTTTTTTTTGCGGTATGCAGGCCTCTCACTGTTGTGGCCTCTCCCGTTGTGGAGCACAGGCTCTGGACGCGCAGGCTCAGCGGCCATGGCTCACGGGCCCAGCCCCTCCGCGGCATGTGGGATCTTCCCAGACCGGGGCACAAACCCGTGTCCCCTGCATCGGCAGGCGGACCCTCAACCACTGCGCCACCAGGGAAGCCCAGAGTGAGCTTTTATTTTTGCTTTAGTTTCATTTACCTTGTTATATTTGTGATTAAGTATATTTATTGGTCACTTAGGTTTCCTCTTTAGTTAATTATTTATTGATATCTTTTGCCCTTTTTCTATTTTATTCTATCATCTTTATCTTCCTATTTAACAAAAAACTTTATTATAAAATATTCATACATGCAAATTTTTTTAAATAATAAAATCAAAATATGCATCGTGTATCTACTACCCAACTTTAATACATTCTCTGTTTACCAAATTTGTTTCACGGTTTTTAAAACAAAATCATTCCAAATAAGCTTAATATCCATGCACGCCATCTTCATTCCAGTATACTATTTGATAGCATATTTAAATTGTACAAAAATGTTATCATTCTATGGGTATCACGTCACAAATTTCTTTTTCCATTTTTTTACTCAACATTTTACCTCATACTAATACTTGGAGCACATGATCATTTTGATTTTTTTATAGTACTGTATTATATGAATATGCTATAATTTGTTTATTAATTTTCCTCTAATGGATATTTATACTGTTTTCAGTTTTTCACCACTGTAAGCAATTTAGCATTGAACATTCTTATTTATATTTCCTCCTATAGTTATACACCTAGCATAAGCAATCTTCAGGTTCACTACACATTGCCAAATTGCTCTCCAAAGTTGGTTTAATTTCCATCCCCTTCAGCAGTGGATGTTATACATCAGTTTTTCATATAAATATGTATATATCAATTTAGCACGGTCATAACTTTTTATTTCTGCAGTTATATTAGTGTAAAACTGTATTTTGTTTGATCATATGGTAGCTCTATTTTTAGATTTTTAAGGAAACCCCATACCTATTCTCCATAATGGTTGTACCAATTTACATTCCCATTAACAGTGTAGGAGGGTTCCCTTTTCTCCACACCCTCTCCAGCATTTATTGTTTGTAGATTTTTTGATGAAGATCATTCTGACTGGTGTGAGGTGAGCAATCCCATTCCAGGACATATATCCAGAGAAAAACCATAATTCAAAAATATACACGCACCCCAATGTTCATTGCAGCACTATTAACAATAGCCAGAACATGGAAGCAACCTAAATGTCCACTGACAGATGAATGGATAATGATGTGGTACATATATACAAAGGAATATTACTCAGTCATAAAAAAGAACAAAATAATGCCATTTGCAGCAACATCAATGGACCTAGAGTTGTCACACTGAGTAAAATAAGTCAGACAGAAAAAGATAAATATCAAATGATATTACTTATATGTGGAATCTTAAAAAAAATGGTACAAATGAACTTAGTTACAAAGCAGAAATAGAGTCACAGATGTAAAAAACAAACTTATGGTTACCGGGGGGAAGGAGAGGGAGGGATAAATTGGGAGATTGGGATTGACATGTACACACTGCTATGTATAAAACAGATAACTAATAAGAACCTACTGTATAGCACAGGGAACTCTACTCAATACTCTATAATGACCTATATGGGAAAAGAATCTAAAATAGAGTAGACATATGTATATGTATAATTGATTCACTTTGCTGTACAGCAGAAACCAACAACACTGTAAGTCAACTATACTCCAATAAAAATTTTTTTTTATTTTAAAAAAGATGTTATATATGGGGGAAAAAACCCTGTATTTTGTTGTTTTGATTTGTATTTACTGATTACTAGTTAATTTGAACATCATTGCTAACCTACAAAGCTAATTTAGGTTTCCTCTTCTGTGAATTGTCTGTTCATGTCTTTTCCACATTTGTCCATTGGGTTATTGGACTTTTTATGTTCTCAAGCTACTATTTCTTTGACACTTATGTGTACACCAAATATCTTCTTCCAGATTGACTTTTAATGTTATCTGTTTATTGCTCTAAAGAAATTTAACATTTTAATTTTGTGAAATTTAGCTTTTTATGGCTTGTGCTTTTTGTGAATAGTTTTAAATGTTTTTCTCTACTCTGAAATTAAACGGTATTCTCCTATTTGTGCAGTTTTTATTTTAATATGTTGCTGTATGATATTTTGTAATTCTACCTACAATAGATTTTTATGTATGATGTGAGATAGGGATCTAATTTTATCTTTATTTTCCTATTTAGGTAGCCAACTGTGACTACTCTATTCAGTAAATCGATTATCTCCACTGATTTCTAATATCCTTGTCATATACCAAGTTTTCATTTATGTAGGTGTGTTTCTCTGAACTTCCTATTTTGTTCTGTTAGGGACAGCAGGATTCCCATATAATATAACCCGTTATTCTCTACTAGAGTTCAAAACCATTTAAGACATATCAAGATGTAAGGCAAGTGGAGATAAAAATATCTGCTACTTGAAAAAGTATGCTTAGTGCTTTAGGGTCCCTCTTTATGTTATTACTTGTTTGGATTATACATTTAACTGTTTGTTATATTTTTCCAGCATTTGTTAGTGTTTTTGATAAGATCAAGGTTTCTATTAGCTCATTCTACTATGTTGCTGTAACCTGAAGTCAACGTGATGTAGTAACTTGGCAAGATTTACTTGTTACCTGCAATAATTATGTTACTTGACAACAGTTATGCTGAATACTTACACATTTACAGTTATTTCTACCACCTCATTTTGTAGTGTCTACTTACCATTCATTTCTTTGCTTCTTTTGTTCTTTTTCCTATCTTTGATTAGACTGATAAAAATTTTTGTTATATCTTTGTTTGAAAGCTAAAGATCAAAAAGTTGCTTTTAAACACTTAAAGTGTTAAGATATCTCTTATCCGTGAATTTTTCTAAAAGTCAAAGTTCAACTTTATATTCTCCTCTTGATAATATGATTTAATCACCCTTGAACTTTCCAACATATTTTATTATTGTGTTGAAATTTAGTTTTATCTTACTTGTGTTGGGAAAAAGCACCATCAATGGTTAAATTTCATTATCTTTTCTTTTAGTTTCTTTTGTATTTTTTTTATAAACTTCCTCCTCGGTTCAGTTTTCTTCTTGCTGAACTATACCTATTTCCTTCAAAAGCGCCATGGATTAGTAAGCTCTCCAAGTCTTTGTCTGATTTTTTTTTTTTTTTCATTTTGCCCTCACTCTTGAAAGAGTGTTTGGCTAGGTATGAAACTCAGTTGACTGGTATTTTCACTCAGCTCTTTGAAGTTTTCTGAGAGTGTTTCCCAGTGATGAGGACCTGATGGGACCAAGGGACAGAGGCTACCAGAGCTGCCTCCAAATAAGAAGTAGAGAAGATTTTTGAGGTTCTCAGCCCTTTTCTTTCCAGAACACTTTCTTACTTTTGGCCAGCTGACACATGCTAGGCTGCACACACAACCATCTCCTCTAGTCCCCTAACCAACATGCACATAGCCCTTTCTCTGGGCCAGGCTCTGAGCTAATCATTTCACACACAGTCTGACAATCATCTGACAATCCTATAATGACCCCAGTACAATGACAACCAGTAGGGGAATTTAGTTCTTAAAACCGTATTGCAGACTTCAGGTTGCATCAACATGGGAGACTGAGCTAATAGACACCTTGATCTTACCAAAACAACAAACAAATGATAGGAAAAATATAGCAAACATTTAAAAGCACAAATCAAACAAGACATAGCCTATAGAGGGACTAAGCAGGCTAAGCAGGCTAAGTAAGGTGGTCAATGGGTATTCCTGCAAAAATCTCCAGAAAGCTGATTCTATGAGGCCAGGTCAGCCAGCTGCCTCCTTACCTGAGGTTATCCAGGCCAAGGTTTGCATGCAGACCTCCATGTCACCACAAATTTGAGCATCTTCTCTAGCCAGGCTGGCCCAATGCTGAGTTCAAGGCAGGCACATGGCTACAGCTTGCCCAGCTCTGTGCCCCTCCCCTGCATGAAGAATAGATGAAGATTACCCATAAGAAAAATGGGGTGATTTATCCAGAAAACAGTGAGTAGGTGCTACACGACCCAAGCAATAGATGCCTACTGCAAACTTTAATTAAATTAAATAATAATGGCAATTAACGTACTTGGGTTTCATATACAAATTTAGGAGTACCTGAAATCATTTTTTAGTCTAAGGGTTTATTTAACCTATATTAAAGATAAAAGAAAAACATATACTGACAGTAAGCTTTCTAAGCATTCTCCACTCATGTTAGTCAAACAATAGGACAAATAAATGAAATCTCACAGGCCTTATAAACAATTTGTTGCTGATGTTGTTTTAGAGAAGATGAAGAGAGAAGGCATTAAAAATCAAATATACAGATTCAGCTTGATCTCAGAATTCTGGTCTTGAAAAACAAAAAGTGAGTGAGCCAGCATTAAGTACAACATTCCCTCTCTGGTGTTTGTTGTCTTTATTTTTTCCATTAAAAATTTATGTGTTGTTCCTAAGAGAGCTAAAGTAATTAGAGATGAAAAATCCTCAGTGATTCATACTCCCTCCCATCTCTGTAGGGTTTCATAGGAAACCGCTTTGACATATCATCTGCTGTAAATTACTTTAATGGCTTCTCTACCACATTTAACTCCTACCGATAAAAGTGATTTAGTTCCTTAATTTGTGCAACACCTGAACACACAAACATCAATACCATTCAGAGATCTAGAAGAATGTCATTTGCTATAGTACTTAAAAGCAAATTAAATTTGTCTCCAAAAAATATTAGTCATTTTAACGTTCATCTCCGTGTAATCAAATAGTTTCAATTAGATTAATAGCATTGAATTCTTTGCAGACATTTTCATAGATAAGAATTTTATTAAAAATGAGAATAGGTATTGCTAAAATAATAGTATTTCAAGTACACTCACTTCTAATATGTCTGAAAATTAAGGCTAGCACTTACTGAGTACCCTTGTGTGCAGAGAAGGTACTATATTCTCTTAAAGCATTTGCGTGCACTGACAAGATGAATTGATTTTGAAAACATTAACTGATAAGGATTTTATTTTAAATTCTATGTCTATTCAAAATGTATGTGCCCCTCAAAGTAACAAGGAAACTGTTATTTTCCACATTGGATACATGACCTGTATCGATTCAAACTTCAAGTATCATAGGTTCAAGACCTTGAGGAGTTTAGACTAAATTTAAAAGAAAGATGATCACAGGCAAATATACTTAAATAAAAATGAGTGCATTTTTGTGAACTGGAGAAATAGAGCATTTTTTTCTTATGAATCATCTTGCCAGTCAGTCTCTGCCATATTGCTATTTATGTACTCTGCTTTTCTCAATATCTCACAAAATATTCAGGGAGTTAGGAAAATGTTTTTTACTTCAAACTGTCTCACATTTGCAAATTGGTTAAGATACATATACGTACACATGTGCACACACACTCATATATAAATTCCACAAGCTCGTTGCTTTAGGGTGGCGTGACAGACTGAGATATGCACTATTCAATCAAAACAGCAAATAAAAACTCGAATTTAGTACCAAATTATGAATGAAACAACACAGTGTATAAAACAAAGAATTCTCAATAAAAGGTGGTTAACAGAAAATAGGAATATTTTAGAAATGCTTACTATGAAATAAAGCAAGATGAAAAACTTAAAGCCTTAGCCTTAAACATAAGAGTAAATTAGGATATATTTCTATTTGAAAATCTATATTTATTAGTTAAATTATGGAGTTACTAAATCTACATTGGGAGCCTAGCTACCTGGGAAGGAAAAGGCCCAAAAGTGACAATTTCTCATTAGACCTAAATTACTTTTTGATATCAAGAAGAGAAAGTCTTTAAAAGGCAAGTTATAGTTTTATAAGAGAGGTAAAAAACTAAGCTGAAATATTACTCAGCCATAAAAAAGAATGAAATATTGTCATTTGCAGCAACATGGATGGACCTAGAGAATATTATACTTAGTGAGGTAAGTCAGACAGAGAAAGACTAATACAACATGATATCCTTTGTATGTGGAATCTAAAAAACAATACAAATGAATCTACATATAAAACAGAAACAGACTCACAGACATAGAAAACAAACTTATGGTTACCAAAGGGGAGAGTGAGGTGGGGAGGGACAAGTTAGGAGTGTGGGATTAACAGATACAAACTACTATATATAAAATAGATAAGCAATAAGAATTTACTATATAGAACCAGAAATTATGTTCAACATGTTGTAATAATCTATAATGGAATATAATCAGAAAAAAAATAATAAATCACTAAGCAGTACATCTGAAACTAACACTATATTGTAAATCAACTATACTTCAATTAAAAAAAAGTTGAACACATGAAGGAAAACAATATAAGCATTCTAGAAAGCCCCTTCCTCCATAGCTTTAACCATCCTCCCCTAAGCACCTATGTATTTACATGCCATCTATGTTCCTTTGAAGATTCTTCTCACCCCAAACCCACTCAGCACAGAGAGTACATTTTCTGTATTATCTTTCCAGAACCTTTCTAGTCGTTTTCCATAGTTCCCACCTCTGTGTTCCCAAGTGCTTGGTTCACACTGTGTTTTTAAAAGTTAATCATAACAATTAATATTTATGTAGGATTTATTGTCATTCTACGTAGGCCTTTATATACTCATGGCAACCCAGTGAGGTGGTGCTACTTAATTTAAAAATAAAGAGTCTGAGGCCTTCTGTGGTGCACTGACTGACCATGGTCACAAGGATAACATGCAATAGTACCAAGTTTACACCCAGGAGATCTCATATTAGATACCTCCCTATGATGTAGCTTCCACTAACAATACTGACCCTGAGCATAATGGGTTTTGTTTAGTCTGTCTGGGCTGAAAGGCAGGCTTTTGAGGAGAGAGCACTTCTTGTTCATATTTTCACATCAGAATATAACAAAGGCCCTAGGACCTTGTGGACCTCAAATGTCTGCTGAATAAATGAATGAATAAACAAATGACTGAAAGTTTGCTACTTACTGATTAAAATTTTCTTGGGTAAAACAAGACAATGCTTGTTAAGTTCTATGCAAACACTAGGTTGCCTGGCATTCTGTTCTTTTCACGGTATTGTGTGTGTGTACATACATATATATACATATATGTGTATGTATCAGAACTAATTAAAAATAAATGGAAATGTACCCAAGATCAAATAAATTTTATCAGTTTTTCTTAGTCCTCCAAATTTCATCTATAAGTCTCTTTTTTAAGCACCTTTCTATTCAACTTTTTCAAAAGAAGTATTTGCCTTTTAATGGGAAGTCGGCATTTCATCATAAAGATAAAACACAATGTGCTCAACTTATTCTGCCTTCTAGAAGTACTTTTTTATCAAGAGTACTTAGCCAGTAGAAACGATAGATTCCAAAAGAAAATATATGTCAGGCATGAGAGATCAGAGCTCTACTAGACTGAAAAGAATGAAAAATGAAGCTTCCATTTCCGTTGTACTGAAAGACATAATTTGCAAATGCTCCATTGTCACTGAACTTTTCTGTTCCAGAGTCCAAGAGAGCAGAACAAGGAAAGAACTTGCATATCGCAAAAAATCAGTCAGCTCTGAGTTTAAGTAAAAGTTTGAACCATGAAGCATTCCACAGAGTCTTGATTATTTGGACAACACGACTTTTTACTCAAATAGCATTTTGTGTGTCTCGCAGCAAACTATTTCTAATGAATCACTTTCAGAACTGGTAGCATTAGTAGTTAAGTTACAAAGTCTGTCTGTAATTACTGCTGATAACCTCAATGGCAGTGATTCTTGGTGGTTGAGCCCAAACCCTATTGAGCATCTGATAAAAGCTATGGATTCTCTTCCTAAAACAAACAAACAAACAAACAAAGAAACACCACATATACAAATAAGGATAAATACTTAAAATTTGCTTGGCATCTCAGGGGAGTCACAAATGCCCCAAAGTCTACTCACAGGCTCCACCTGTTTCATAGTTCCCCCCAGTCCCTTTAAATACCCAGGCTCTGAGAAGAACTCAAGACTTTGTCTCTCCCCAGGTCTTTTCTATGGAGGAACCACTCTGGAAGACAAGGACACAATGGAGGGCTCAGGAAGACACAAAAGAAGCCATGTCACTAAGTGGTAGAACTTTCACGAGAAAGCAGAAAGCACTTATTCAAATTAGATTTGGGAAAATGTTCACTTCCCTCAAATTTTTCTGCAAAATTCAGTCCTTCATTTAACAAACATTGACTGAGTTCCCACTCTGGGCCCCTACCTCCTGATGCCCTTCAAGAGTCCAGGGAGAACCTACGCATAAGGAGTGGAGTAGACTGCTAGGGCCTGACTGCATCTGGAGGAAAGGGTTCTCGGGACTATCACAATCCTGGGCATCTCGCCAGGATGAGCAACCAGAAAGCCCACATCCTTACCAGCAGTAGAGGGTTCATGTACCTAAGTAGTCACAGTGAATAAATTCCAATGAATTTAGAACAGCAGACATCAAAGTCCCTCTGCCAGAACATACACTGACCAAATCGATGACAGTAATGACCTTGGCAAATTTTCAATTCAAACATTACACACAGTTCCAAATTGTGTTTATTCATAAATGATGGAATCCCTAAGTTATTTAATACCTATCTGGTCAGCATTCATGAAGAAATCTATTCTATACTTTTGTGGGTATTTTAGAACAATGATATGTCTTTAAATATTTTTGAAAGATATCTAACTTAGGGAGAAAGAAAAATCAAAGGTGGCTCATTAGATTTGCATAATGATTAAAATTGAAATTATCTAATTGGGAATTATGTGTATATTATTTATGAGTACTTCCTTCTTTAAGATAATAAATGAATGTTTAGTATGCACACAGCAGAACTGTAAAACACTCCTCTCATTGGGGAGAAATGAGATAGTCCCCAGAGGAAGCCTTGGGAAGACTAATCAGGTTTCCCAGTTGCTCATTTGCCTTGGCTCCTGTAGAAATTAATGTTAGGAAAACCCATAAGGTGCTGCACAGCTGGAATCCAGCAGTTTAATTGCTTTGCACAAGAGACTAATGGTCCTGGGTCTTGGGTGTGTCCACATGTGCACGAAGGCAAGGGACAAAGCCCTTGCAAAGCTCCGTACCCTTAACTGCTATAGATAGTCAACCAGGAGAACTGTGTCTAAGGGGGAGGGGTATGAATTGTGCTGAATAGGAATCTATTTTTAGATCTATTAATTTGCCTCTCTTTGGATTCATTACAATTTTAACTCATATGCCAGAACACTGTTTCCAAGGAAGCACTGATTAATGTCCTCCAAGGACAAATAGAACAAAAATAAGGCACAATCCAGATGAAGATTAAGTCCACATTTTTTTTTTTTTTTTTTTTTTTTTTTCTGTACGCAGGCCTCTCACTGTTGTGGCCTCTCCCATTGCGGAGCACAGGCTCTGGACGCACAGGCTCAGTGGTCATGGCTCACGGGCCTAGCCGCTCCTCGGCATGTGGGATCCTCCCGGACTGGGGCACGAACCCGTGTCCCCTGCATCAGCAGGCGGACTCTCAACCGCTGCCCCATCAGGGAAGCCCTAACTCTACTTTTAACTATGCTTTGGATGGGAGGTAGCCCCTGCTTATACACTGCAACCCTATGAATAAGTGCGTTCCCTTTAAGAAACACTTCAGCCAAGGTACAGCAAAGATAAATGAGCAAATTCAGGCAGATTCAAATAAAAGTGATTCTTCTAGGTATGTTTTGTTTATACAGCATGGCTGAATCTCAAACATATTCTGAATATTTTTGCCATATTATATGATAATACTGTGTTATCCAAGAAAAAGAGGTACCATTCAATTTTAGCAGAAGTATTATTTTAATCAAAATGAATTTTATTAATTTGTAATAAAATTGTATGCACTTGTCCAAACTGTTTCATGCTGTTTAAAACCTATACCCACTATTTCAGAGGATTAATGAGTCCCATTTAAGAAATTTCACAGGACCTCTCTATCTTGGGCTATCCTTACTGTACGAAAGCCATTCTTTGAATACATAAGAAATTAATTTGAATTCAACTAACTGCTTATTTTTGTGTTAAAAAAAAAAAAGGCCTGGAATGAAGGTAGGAAATGGACATTATAGTCATGAATGCTTCTAAATATCTGGTGGGCTTCAGACAAATCACAGAACCTTTTATAGTACTTTTTCACTTTATTAAATTATAGTAAATATCATCTGAATCTCTGATAATGGTAGAAAAACTATGGTCACCATGCTGTACAAAGGCAGTTGTATTACATATTACAACATTTAGTGAAGTTTTCCAAATATTAAGACCTTTTATTTAAATAAAGCATTAAAATAGACACTAGGCTCCAGTTGTCTCAAGAGAGTTTGCCCACTCAGTTCTTGTATGTCAAAGAAGGATCTGTTCCATGATCTTTTGAAGCACCTCATGGAAAAATTTAAGGCATAATATCTGGCTCCTGAAATGTGTTCTCTGTCCGTTATTCTAAAAACTAAAGGAGAAAAATAGAACATGTAGAGAGAAAAAGCTAACCTCTGGCCAGAAGCTGATTCTGTCTTAATCTATACTTTACTTCCCAACAGAAGAGCTGCTTCTCTGAACCTCCAAAAGAAGGGGGAAAAGAGAGGAGGCTGCCTAGATGATAATTAATAATGACCATTACTACAAGATTTGTTGGAGGGAATTCTCTTCACACTAAGCATTGAGAACAGTCTCATCTCTTCAATCACTGCTCCAAGATACTGTCAAATGGGTTTCAACATTAGGAGAGAATCTAATTTCCTTTGCAGTGCCAAGTGATAAGTATATTTATTAAGGTGGAAAAGAGAAAAGAACTTCAAGTAGAAATAAAAGTCAGGTATCTTTCAATGTTCAAGAAAACCCAATGATTTATTTTCTGGTATTTGGGAGAAAAGATTTATGTTCATTCTATCTTATCTGTATTAGTTATCTATTGCCTTGTAACAAATTACCCCAAATTCAGCAGATTAAAACAACAAGCATTTTTTATATCCAATAGTTTCTTATCATCAAGAATCTGGGAGGCGCTTAGCTGGGTGGTTTGGTTCTGGTTTTCTCAGTAAGTTGCAGTGAAGCTGTCAGCTAGAATTATAGTCATCTCAAGACTTGACTGAGTCAAGAGAATCTGCTCCCAACCTCATCCATGTGGTGTTAGCAGGCCTTTCTTTTTCACTGATTGTTGGTCAGAGACTTCAGTTCCTTACTCTATGGGCCTCTGGATAGGGCTTCTCACAACATGGCAGCCTACCTCATTCAGAGCAAGATATCCAAAAGAGAGAGTCAGCACCCAAATTGCAATCTTGTATACGTTCATCTCAGAAGTGAATTACCATCATTTCTGCTTTATGCTACTGTTCATATAGGCCAATCCTGGTATAATGTGGGAGGGGACTACACAAGAGTATGGCTACCAGGAGGTAGGCAACATCAGGGGTCATCTAGGAGGTATACCACCACATCACCTAACTTACAAGAGGCCTAGAAGAAAGCAGTACTGGCCAACCACAAAAATGGCTAGAGGCTCAGCTGGTGGGATCCAGGCACAAAGTAAACTAATCATAAATATACCATCTTTCACCCAGGTTTGTCTGTTTTACCTTTAAGGTAAATCCGTGCCCTTTCTCTACTTGTGAAGTCTGCATAACTGCATTAGCTAAGCCAGTTAGTCTTCTCCAATTTCTAATTCAAATTCACCAAACATAGTGTGGTAGGAAAGACAAGACACAGTTTCTTTCAAAGTGCTTGTCTTTCAGTGTAAATTCCTTCTCTGGCACTCTGTCCTTCCTTGGACAGTATGAAGCTATTTTCCTGGGGGGAGAAACGGGCACAGAGAAGGAAATAAAACCTCCTTAGGATAATTAGAAGTGATGTTAAGGAAAGGATAATTCAAACAAACCATGTTGTTCTCAGCAAAAAAGAGATACTTCCATAGCAGCTTTGCACCTGGCTTCCCTCTGGCCAGGAAGGTACCTACTTTAGCCGAAGAGCAACTCCTGAGTTGAACATTTGGAACTTGAACTGCAGTAAGGTCACCCGATACTCTGAGAAGGGACTTCTCCTTTTCTTAGATAAAGATTTACATACAACATAAACATAAAACATTTTATAAGACTACAAAGGAAGGATAGAGCTATATTATTGCAGTGAAGGAGAGCATTACCATTTAAATGTCTGTCTGTACCAGTGGTACTGAGGTGTGTGTATAGGGGAATAAATCCCACCTTCCTCCCTCCCCCCTGCCAAACATTCTGGTAAACCTTCCTACAGGGTCTATCCCTAGCTCCTGAGTTGAGAATCACTACCAAATTGACCCACGGTTACTGATGGGAGTGTCTTATTTCTCAAGGAGTTTAAGAAAGAGAATCTTTGTCAACTAACTGACTCAGTGATAACTATTCCCATGATATATACCTCTACATAAAGGAGTTTATTTACCTATTTACTTATGTACCACCTTGTTCCCTCTAAAAAAATATTTATTGTGATTTATAACGATTTATAAAATACAACAAAAAAATAACATGAACTATTTATGAAAGAATCAATATAAAAAAACCAAGTCTATGGGGCATAAAACTGAGCAAGGAATGTATTTGCTCCAGATGGGCAACAAATTTGGCTGTAAAGTTGTGAGCAGTCTGCCAACTAGAAAAGAGAAATCTGGTCTCAGTTCAGTTTACATAAGAAAAATATTAACAATTTTCCTAAAAGGGGTATAATTATTCTTAAACTAAGATCAGGCCCAGTACTCCACTGGGGACACTACTCAACAGCATTTATACAATAAAAATAAGATAATGTGGCCTTGAACCATTTTTTATACTGACTTGATCAGAGCCTTATAAAAAGTGAGTCTGCACCAGTCAGAATGGCCATCATCAAAAAATCTAGAAACAATAAATGTTGGAGAGGGTGTGGAGAAAAGGGAACACTCTTGCACTTTACATGGGAATGTAAATTGATACAGCCACTATGGATAACAGTATGGAGGTTCCTTAAAAAACTAAAAATAGAACTACCATACGACCCAGCAATCCCACTACTCGGCATATACCCTGAGAAAACCATAATTCAAAAAGAGTCATGTACCAAAATGTTCATTGCAGCTCTATTTACAATAGCCAGGACATGGAAGCAAACTAAGTGTCCATCATTGGATGAATGGATAAAGAAGATGTGGCACATACATACAATGGAATATTACTCAGCCACAAAAAGAAACGAAATTGAGATATTTGTAGTGAGGTGCATGGACTTATAGTCTGTCATACAGAGTGAAGTAAGTCAGAAAGAGAAAAACAAATACCGTATGCTAACACATATATATGGAATCTAAGGGGAAAAAAAAGGTAATGAAGAACCTAGGGGTAAGACGGGAATAAAGACACAGACCTACTAGAGAATGGACTTGAGGATATGGGGAGAGGGGAAGGGTAAGCTATGACAAAGTGAGAGAGTGGCATGGACATATGTACACTACCAAATGTAAAATAGATAGCTAGTGGGAAGAAGCTACATAGCACAGGGAGATCACCTCGGTGGTTTGTGACCACCTAGAGGGGTGGGATAGGGAGGGTGGGAGGGAGGGAGATGCAAGAAGGAAGAGATATGGGAACATATGTATACGTATAACTGATTCACTTTGTTATAAAGCAGAAACTAACACACCATTGTAAAGCAATTATACTCTAATAAAGATGTTTAAAAAAAAAAAATGAGTCTGCAGGACCGTATGTAACAGAGGCCACCTGAACGTCTTTTGTTTCTTCCTGCACATGCAGAAACTCTACATTTCCCAGCTATTGAGATCAGACTGGGGCCATATGACTGGATTCTGGCCAGTGAACAGTGATGTGTCCTCTATGGAGGCCTGGGCATGACAGCTCTTTGCTTTCTTCTTCCACCATGACCTTGAAGGACCATATTTAAGACAGCAGTGCCACACAATGGAAGGAGCTTATATCCTTAGCTCAGAGGAGTGTCTACAAGGAGAGCCATTCAACCTGAATTAGACCATGACATAAGCAAGGAACAAAACTTCAGTGTGTTCATTTCCCTGACTAAAACAACAAGCATTAACAATACAGGATTCAAAATTCCAGCTCTCTGTAGACCTTATTTGATTAACTGGGCAGAGTTTAGAATATCTAGAAGAATAGATTCTAAATCTTTCACAGTCCTCCCTCAATATTGTTTTATTCAACTGGGTGTTAAAAAATCCTGGAGATGATGATGATGAAATTATAATAATAGTAGCAAACACTTAGATATCACATGCTATGTACCAGGAATGATTTATTCTAAACCCTTTCTATATATTAACACATTTATTGCTTACAATATATTCATTCATTTAATCCTTACCATTAACTGTAATTTTCAGACGAGGAAACTGTGGAAAAAAAGTGACTTGTCCAAGGTCCCTCAGTAAGGGGTGGCACCAGAATTAGATTCAGGGAATCTAACTCCAGGGTTGGTGCTACAAACTTCTATACTATAATTTATTTCGTACAATGATGATAAGATTCGTATCGTGCTTCCTTGAAAAATTATTAAAAACCTCCAATTGTCTGTAAGTCCAAAGTCTTCAAAATGTATACCAGCTGAAGTATGGCTGGCATCCTCCTGGAATAGCTAAGGAGCCTAATGAATCATTAATCTTAATAGATGCCCACCCCATTTCAAAAGACTAAACCTGTATGGAGCCAAGATTAGCTTTTGAAAGGATTTTCTAATATAATCCAACTGTACGATACCTTACTAAGTTGGTTTAACAATTTCTACAATTTACTTTAAAATAACAGCATAGACAACATAATACTGTATATGTACTAATTACCTGAAGTTTTAACTTTAGAGGTATTTAGGTGTCCTAATTTAACTTTACAAGAGAACACAACAAAAAAACTGTTTTCTGAATGCAGATAAAAATATTGGTACTTCCTGGTCACCTAATTCCACTATATACATTCCTATGTGATCCACTGGCCATATATGACATACCAGAAGAAAATCAATATAATACACTAATTCCCCTCAGTTAGTTCTCCTTGCCATAATTAATCTTTTGGAAAACAAATGTAAGCTTCCTGTTAACTCAAATATCACTCTGTTTACTTCATGCTGTGTTTTTCTAAAATACATAATAATGAGTTTTCTAGTTTCATGTAAAATTCCCTTCACTTACCTCAAGTATATATAAATCACAAAACTGTACGTCAAGAAGGCAACTCTTAATATTACCTAATCCAATTCCTCTTTCCATAGAGGAAAAGACTGAGATCCAGACAGACTAAATGACTTGTGCCAGGTCTCAAGCTAGTTAGTGGCAAAGTTGGACACAAAAGCCAGTGTCCTGGCTTTCACCTCCAAGTCTTTTCATACCAACACACTGAGCCACAAGTGGATCCCAAGCACACATTTAAATACCGAGACTGCAAACTGTGCTTGGCCAAGAGGCAGGGATAAAGCATGGCCATAACTTTTCAAGTATTTATCACAGTGAAATAAGCTAAAGCAGTTTCAACTGAGGTGGCAAATGTTTGCTGCTGAAATAAATACAACAATTTAATTTTGAAGGTGAAAAGGCAGCTCAGAGGCAGGATAAAGATGGTGCAGTAGGAAGATCCTGACCTCATCTCCTCCAAAAAAAATACACCAATACAACAACTACATGTAAACAACTTTCTCTGAGAACAACCTGATGACTAGCAGAACAGTTCTTCTATAACCAAGGATATAAAAACAAAACAAACAAACAAAAACACTGATATGGACAGGAAAGGAAGAGAAGCAATCCAGTTAGGACCCACATTGCCAGTGGATGACCCAGAAGAGGAGGGCAATATCACAAGCTCAGGGATTGTCTCTAAGGAGCAAGGAGTTCAAGCCCCACATTGGGCACCCCAGTCCTAAGGTCTGGCACTGGGAAGATGAGCTCCCCTTGCTGTTTCTGAAAAACAGTGAGGCTTATGACCAGGAGAGCCAGAGAGCTGTGGGAATTAGAGACTCTGCTCTTAAAGGGAATGCACAGACTTGCTTGTTCCCAGCCCCAGCATACAGGCAGCAGGTTTAAAAGTGCCTGGTGCTGCAGCCAGCCTGCCAAGACTTCTCCAGTGTGCCCCCAAGCCTGCACCAACTCCAGCTCCAGCCCTGCACCTCCCCCCACCAAGATGGCAGTCACCAGCACACCCCAGGAGAAGCCACAGCTCACACCAGGGTCTGGCTCCAGCCCCTCCAGCCCTAGCCCCTGTCAAGGCTCTGGATGCCAGTGTCACTAGGAGAAGCTGTGGCTCACACTGAGCTCCAGGTCTAGCCACCCCTGACTCCAGCCTGCCCCCGTCAAGGCAGTTGGCCACTAGTGCACCCCAGAAGTAGCCCCAGCCTGTGCTGCTGTGCTGGGCTCTGGCTATAGTGCCCACACAGCTTAAACCCACCTCTGCCAAGGCAATGGCCTCAACACAACCCAGAAAAAGTCCCGGCCTGCACTCACTTCAGGTACAGCTCTCCCACCAATGCCAGCTGACACCACAAACTGCATAGGAACAATCACACACAAGGACATGCCTTCAAGGCTGGAATACATAATGGTTTCTCCTAATTTCACAGAGGTAAACAGAGAAAGTCAAACAAAATGAAAAGACAGATGAATATGTTTCAAATGAAAGAACAAGATAAAACCCAGGAAGAAAGAAAAACTAATAAAACACAGATAAGCAATCTACCTGATAAAGAACTTGAAACAATGGTCATAAAAATACTCACTGAACTTGGGAAAAGAAGAACACAGTGAGAAATTCAAAAAAGAATTAGAAAATAAAAGATATATGAAAACAATCAGAGCTGAAGAATACAATAACTGAAATAGAAAATACACTAAAAGGAATCAACAGCAGATTAGGTGATAGAGAAGAACATTTAAGCAACCTAGAAGACAGAATAGCAAAAATCATCCTATCAAAACAGCAAAAAGAAAAAAAAAAATATTGAGGATAGCTTAAGGGACCTGTGTGACAACATCAAATGTACTAACATTCATACTCTAAGGATCTCAAAACGAGGAGAGAGAGAAAGGGACAGAAAACATATTTGATGAAATAATGGCTGAAAACTTTCCTAACATCAAAAAGGAAACAGATATCCAGGTCCAGGAAGCACACAGAGTCCCAAACAATATGAACTCAAAGAGATCCACACTGAGACATATCCATTAAACCAGCAGAACTGAAAGAGTCAAACACAGGGAACCCCAAAAACATTTCAGCTAATTTTTCACAGAAACTTTGCAGGCCGGGAAGAAGTGGCATGATATATTTAAGCGTTGAAAGGAACAATCTTACTACCAAGGATATGCTACCCAACAAGGTTTTAATTCAGAATTGAAGGAGAGATAATTTTCCATACAAGCAGAAACTAAAAGAGTTCATCACCACTAAATTAGCCTAACAAGAAATGCTAAACTGTTTTACAAGAAATGTTTTTTAAAAGGCCATAATAATAAACAAAATATATGAAGGAAAAAAAATCTGACTGGTAACAGCAAATATAGAGTAAAAGCAGTGAATCAATTATTTTAAAAAGCTAGTATGAAGGTTAAAAGACAAAAGTTGTAAAACCAACTATTCAGTTTAAAACAAGTACATATGTGTATGTGTATGTATATGTACATATGTATAGTGAAACCTCATGGTAACCAAAAACCAGCAACACATTCACACACACAAAAAGAAACAAAGAGAAAGGAATCTAAACATAATGCTAAAGAAAATCATCAAACCACATGGGAATAGACTAACAGAGAAAATCTACATGAACAACCAGAAAACAGGAAACAAAATGGCAGCAAGTACATACATATCAAATGTAAATGAACTAAATGCTTTAATCAAAAGACAAAGGGTGGCTGAATGGATAAGAAAACAAGACCAGGGCTTCCCTGGTGGCGCAGTGGTTGAGAATCTGCCTGCCAATGCAGGCGACACAGGTTCGAGCCCTGGTCTGGGAAGATCCCACATGCCACAGAGCAACTGGGACCATGAGCCACAATTACTAAGCCTGCAGATCTGGAGCCTGTGCTCCACAAGAGAGGCCACGATAGTGAGAGGCCTGTGCACCATGATGAAGAGTGGCCCCTGCTTGCCACAACTAGAGAAAGCCCTCACACAGAAACGAAGACCCGACACAGCCATAAATAAATAAATAAATAATTTTTTTTAAAAAAAAAAAAAAAGAAAACAAGACCCATCTATATGCTGCCTACAAGAGACTACTTCAGAGCTAAAGACACACACAGACTAAAAGATGAGGGATGAAAAAAGATATTCCATGCAAAAGGAAACAAAAAGAAAGCTGAAATAGCAATACTCACATTAGACAAAATAGACTTAAAGTATTTAATAAAAGACAAAGAAGGGCATTATATCACAATAAATAGGAAGAGTATATAACATTTATAGACATATATACACCTAACATAGGAGCACCTAAATCTATAAAGTATTAACAGACATAAAGGGAGAAATTGATAGTAATATAATAATAGTAGGAAACTTTACAACACTGGATAGATCATTTACGTCAATGGATAGATTATCGAGAAAGAAAATCAATGAGGAAATACTGGCCTTAAATGACACATTAGACCAGATGAACTAAATACAATCTATAGAACATTCCATTCAAAAAGAGCAGAATAAGTATTCTTTTCAAGTGCACATGAAACATTCTCCAGCGTAGATCACATGCTAGGCCATAAAACAAGTATCAATAAATTTAAGAAGATTCAAATCATATTAATTATATTTTCCTATCACATCATTATGAAATTAAAAATCAATTACAGGAAGAAACTGGAAAAAACCCACAAACAGGGAAACTAAACAACATGCTATTAAAAAACCAATAGGCCAATGAGGAAATAAAAAAAACACCTTGAAATGAATGAATAGAAATACAACTTTCCAAAACCTACAGGACACAGCAAAAGCAGTTCTAAGTGGGAAGTTTATAATATTACAGGCCTATCTCCAGAAGCAAGAAAAAACTAAAATAAACAATCTAAATTTCCACCCAAAGTAATTAGAAAAAGAAGAACTAACAAAGCCCAAAGTTAGCAGAAGGAAGAAAAAATAAGGGTCAGAGCAGAAATAAATGAAATAGAGATTAAAAAATAATAGAAAAAAAATCAATGAAACTAAAAGCTGGGATTTTTCTGAAATGTTAAAGAAAACTGATAAATCTTTAGCTAGCCTCATGAAAAATATACTAGAGGGCCCAAATAAATAGAATTAGAAATAGAAGTTACAGCTGATATCAGAGAAATACAAACAATCATAAGAGAGTATTTTTTTGAATCTGTCTCCTCAGGAAAGGGAAACAAAAGCAAAAAAGAATAACAAATGGGGCTACATCAAACTAGAAAGCTTTTGTACATCAAAGGAAATGATGAACAACACAAAAGCCAACCTATTCAATGGGAGAAGATATTTGCAAACAATATGCGGACATAAGAGGTTAATATACAAAACATATAAAGAATTCAAACAATTCAATATCAAAAACACCAAAACAATCCAATTTAAAAATGGGCAAAGGACCTGAATAGGTATTTTTCCAAAGAAGACATACAGATGGCTAATAAGCACGTGAAAATATGCTCAACATGACTAATCATCAGAAAAATGCAAATCAAAACCACAATGAGATATTACCTCACACCTGTCATAATGGTTGTTACCAAAAACACAAGAAATAACAAGTGCTGAGAAGAATTTGGAGAAAAGGAAACCTTAGTACATGGTTGGTGGGTATGTATATTGGTGCAGTCATTATGGAAAACAGAGAACAAACTTGGGGAGAAGTGGAGAGGCAAAATAGGTGATAGCAATTAACAGGTACAAACTACCAGTTATAAAATAAATAATTCATAAGGATGTAATGTACAGTACAGGGACTACAAGCCAATATTTTAAAGTAACTTTGTATGGTGTGTAATCTATAAAACTCACTATGTTGTACACCTGAAAGTAATGTAATATTTTAAGTCCACTATACTTCAATAATTTTTTTTTAAAAATATGAGAAAAAAACCCTCTTGACAATAACTAATAGGGCAATTTTATTTTAAAGGAGGCAAGAATATACAATGGAGAAAAGACAGTCTCTTTGATAAGTGGTGCTGGGAAAACTGGACAGCTACATGTAAAAGAATGAAATTACACTCCCTAACACCATACACAAAAGTAAACTCAAGATGGATTAAAGACCTAAATGTAAGGCCTGATACTATAAAACTCTTAGAGGAAAACACAGCCAGAACACTCTGACATAAATCGCAGCAAGATCTTTTTTGACCCACCTCCTAGGGTAATGAAAATAAAAACAACAAAAGGGAACTAATTAAACTTAAAAGCTTTTGCACAGCAAAGGAAACCATAAACAAAACAAAAAGACTACCTTCAGGATGGGAGAAAATATTTGCAAACGAAGTGACTGACAACAGAGCTCCAAAATATGCAAACAGTTCATGCAGCTTAATACTAAAACAACAAACAAACCAATCAAAAAATGGGCAGAAGGGCTTCCCTGGTGGCGCAGTGGTTGAGAGTCCACCTGCCGATGCAGGGGACATGGGTTCGTGCCCCGGTCCGGGAAGATCCCACATGCCACAGAGCGGCTAGGCCCGTGAGCCATGGCCGCTGAGCCTGCGCTCCGCAACGGGAGAGGCCGCAGCAGTGAGAGGCCCGCGTACCACAAAAAAAATGGGCAGAAGATCTAAATAGACATGTCTCCAAAGAAAACATACAGGTGACCAACAGGCACATGAAAAGATGCTCAACTTCACTAATTATTAGAGAAATGCAAATCAAAACTACAATGAGGTATCATTTCACAAGTCAGAATGGCTATAATCAAAAAATCTACAAACAATAAGTGCTGGAGAGGTTGTGGAGAAAAGAGAACCCTCCAACACTATTGGTGGGAATGTAAATTGGTACAGCCACTATGGAGAACAGTACGAAGGTTCCTTTAAAAACTAAAAATAGAGCTACCATATGATCCAGCAATCCCAATCCTGGGCATATATACAGAGAAAACCATAATTTGGAAGGATACATGCACCCCAATGTTCATTGCAGCACTATTTACAATAGCCAGGTCATGGAAGCAACCTAAATGTCCAATGACAGATGAATGGATAAAGAAGATACGGGACATATATACAATGGAATATTACTCAGCCATAAAAAAAGAATGAAATAATGTTATTTGCAGCAACAGAGATGGACCTAGAGATTGTCATACTGAGTGAAGTAAGTCAGATACAGAAAGACAAATACCATATGATATTGCTTATACATGGAATCTTAAAAAAAAACATTACAAATGAACTTATTTACAAAACAGAAATAGAGTCGCAGATGTAGAAAACAAACTTATGGCTACCAGGGTGGAAAAGGGAGCATAAATTGGGAGATTGGGATTGACATATACACACTACTATATATAAAATAGATAACTAATACTGACCTACTGTATAACACAGGGAACTCTACTCAATACTCTGTAATGACCGATATGGGAAAAGAATCTAAAAAAGAGTGGATACATGTATATGTATAACCGAATCACTTTGCTATACACCTGAACCTAAGACAACATTGTAAATCCACTATATTCTAATAAAATATTTTTAAAAGGAAAATATATTTTTTAAAAAGGAGTAAATGAATATAGAGAAGGGAGAATAAAATAAAAATGTGCACTTAATGAAATCTTGAAATATGCATACAAAAAAATAAAAAAAGAGATCTGTGATAGATATGGCACAATAATAGAAAAAACACATTTAATAAAATAGTTGGATCTCCTTGGCTAACGATTTAAAATAGGCAATGATACTTTAATCTCTCCCTTCACAATCACTTCTTTTTTTTTTTTTTAACAGAAGTGGCTGCTTTGCAATATTCTACATCTTCTATGCATATTCAGAATGTTGATTGGCAGTATAACCCTAATGGGACCCATGATTAAGTAAAGAAGAGGAAGCAAGAAACTGAAACATAGTCTATGTGATATTCTTTATTATGTATGACCCTCATGTAGCAAAAGCTAACATTTAACAGTTCTTCAAATATGCCGTAGGTGCTCTTGACTCTCAGCCTTGCTATATGCTCCTCTCTCTCCCTGATATAACTTGTGTCCTACCCACACACTTTTGGCTGAATCCTATCCTTAAAATTCTGTTCAAATTATACCTCTTCCAAGAAGCAGTATTTGATCCCATCACTTTGAGTTAGATGTCCATTAAATGTATAACAAATTTCAGTAGGATTCTCAAACTCCTTTTTAAGCCACCTCCCAAAAACCCACTTCTATAAAATACTTGTGATTAATACTAGATTAACTGGGATTTCATAGAGGAGACAGAGAGATGGTATTTGCTTCATAAACCATTCCAAAATAACTTGCATCCACTAACTGTTCGATCTTGTCAGTTCTAAAATGGACATGGTATACATATAGCCAATTCACTTCATTGTAGAGCAGAAGCTAACAAAATAGTGTAAAGCAATTTTACTCCAATAAATAAATAAAATAAAATGGATATAGTATGACCTACCTTCTAGCATTGTGGGGGATTTAAATGAGATATATTTGTCAAGTACTCATCATTATATTGGCACAGGAAAGAGCTCAATTAAAGAAATCCCAAGAAAGAAAGAGAGAAAGAAGGAGGAAGAAACAGGGAGGGAGGGAGGGAGGGAGGGAAGGAGGGAGGGAGGGAGGGAGGAAGGAAGGAAGGGCGGGAGGGAGGGAGGGAGGGGAAAAATGCAGCTCAAAATCCTCTTTCAACATGGCCTTTTCTATCAAACAGCACGATTAGATTTTCTGGTGTCATCATCTCGATGCCTTGTCATCTCAAGGCATGAGCACACTCATCACTGATCACTCAGATGTTATGGATTTGCCAGCAATAAGCTTGGAAAACATCCCTCATTTGGAGCTACCTTGTTTGTTACTAGGTAGCCCAAGGCACTTCTCTCCCAAATGCCATCCCAACCTCTGTAGGGGACCTTTCTCAGCTCCCTTGTCACCCTCAAACACTTCAATAATTCATCTGTTTAGAATGCTGTTTTGATAGCCGACAGCAGATTGGAAAACAGCTTTCTAAAGAAATAACAGGCAGGCAGTACCCACTAAAGCCCCTGCTTCTGATTTCAGGAAACACTGCTTGAATAAAATAAAAATCCCTGTGAGGGCACAGTAAAAATTTCAACAACAACAACAACAAAAATCCTGCCTAAAAAGTAAGAGGTAGACTCAGAAGTGTTAGGAGTTAAAAAGGCATATGTTTATTATGTCAGGTGTCGTGTTCTGCTAAGCACGAGTATGTATTTTATGATGCCTTTTTTAGGTCAGAGAAAAGAGACTTGGTGATTTTACAAGACAAAAGAGTTTTCACATCGATTTAGCAAATAAAGTACAGTAATTTTTTTAAACTATAAAACCACCTGAACGCTTTTGAGTAAATAATGATCAGCAAGGTTTTGATTTAACCGGATAAAATAAAAGCAAAAGGAACAGGGGTTATTCTAAGGGAAACAAGTCTTCCAGGGTCACAGGGTATTATGGAGTGGACGTTTGTGTCTCCTCCAAACTTATATGTTGAAACCCTAACCCCCAATGCAATGGTAAGTTGTAGATGGGGCCTTTGGGAGGTAATTAGGTTTATATGAGATCATAAGGGCAGCATCCTCATGATGAGATTACACGAAGAGATCAACCAGAGAGCTCACTTGATTTCTTTCTCTCTCTCCCTCCCTCTCTCTCTCTCTCTCTCTCTCTCTCTCTCTCTCTCTCTCTGCCATGAGAGGACACAGAAAGAAGGCAGCCATGTGCAAGCCAGGTAGACGCCTCTCCCAGAACCAAACCATATAAGCATCCTGATCTTGGATTTCCCAGCCTCTAGAAGTAAGATATAAATGTCTGCTGTTTAAGCCATCCATCCTGTGATATTTTGTTGTGGCAGCCCGGGCCAACTAAGACACTGAGTTTCCTGTGTCAGACATCAAGTCAACATGAAAGGGTCCAGGGCAGACAGAGTGAGGGACATGGGGGTCACTTACTCTTCCAGAGGGGATTTACAGGATCTACTCTTTGAAAACTTCTGTTGATTTAATTTAATCCTGTAGCGTGAACAGCCAATGCAATTTCTCTTGAATATAATCAAGTTCATATTAAAGTAACTGTCTAGCCACCAAACAAAAAATAAAAAGACAAATCTGGACATCCTTTCTAGATTTAGAGACATATTTTTAAACCTTGCTTGCTATAACTCTATTAAGCAACTTGAGAAAAATGTTCATATTATCAATCCTTAAAAAGTTTAATTTGTATATGCACCGTACTTGCCTCTCTCAAAGTGTTTTTATGTCTATAGGAGAAATACCTTACAGACATACACTTTCTTTCCTTTGCCTACAAACTTGCTGACAATGAACCTTCCTTAATTCCTTCTCTCTTTCCTCAATAGAAGTGCCCTTTCTCCTATCCAAGCTAAACTTCTACCTGCTTCCTAGACCTATTCTCCCAATTTCAATCATCTTTCTCTCTTTCCTCTTTACCCTACTGATTCTGTTTAGTTAGCCTCTAAACACGATCAGATCTTTCCCATTACAAATCAAAACAAAATAAAATAAAACATCCCTCACATGCACCCTGAAATCACAGGTCATCCCTGGCCACGAGTCTTCTACAAAGCAGCTTACACCCAACATCTCTGCTTCTCTCTAGTTTCTACTCAAGGCACTACCTCTTGTCTTCCACTCTTTCCATGGTCACTAATATTGCCTCAACCATCAAAAACAGTTAGGCATGTTACCTTCCTTGATGTCCTCACAACATTCAGAACATTTTACCACATAATCTTTCACTCACTGAGTTTTCTTTGAAAATCTTTTCTCCCTTGGCTTCTGGTATACCCCTCTCATCCAAATTTCTTCCCAAGTCTGGGTCACAGCCTCCTGGTGGTTTTCATGGCTCTCTCCCTAAAAGCAGTGATTAAGACTGCTAATTCTCACATCAGATCACTTGATTTTGAGTCTCAACTCTACCACTCACCAGCTCCATGACCTTGAGCAAGCTACCTCTCTGAGATTCTGTTTTCTCCTCTGTAAAACGAGTTTAAAAGCATCAGCTGTCTTATAGGATGTGACTGAAGTTAAACAATAATCCATGTAAATCTCTTTATACTGTGCCTGGTTCATGGTAAGTACTCAATAAAAGGGAGCTGTCATACATGATTATATATTTACATTCCCCATAGCTTTACCCCTGGCCCTATGCCCTTTATCCCTCTCTCTAGATAATCTCAATGAAACCCAGACTTCATCTATTTCTTGGATGATATTGACTCTGATATCCATGTCTTTTGCTCAGACCTTGGGTCTAGGAGCAAGTCCTATAAAACCAATTGTTTATTGAACTTTTCTTCCCATACAACACCCAGGCAAATAGCAAACTCTACAAGGACAACATTGAACACACTGTCTTGCCCTAAAAATCTTTCCTTTCTTATATTCTATCCTTATCCACAGCCACTTACACCAGAGATCTCAGAGTCAATCAGAACCCAAATCATAATATTTCCAAAATATTTTCTAAATATCTCTCAAATGTTTTCCCTTCTCCCAACTCCCATTGCCATTGCATTATTTTCCCTGCATTACCTCAGGAAACTTCTACCCAGTACTTTCTGCCCCTCCAAGCTACCATATATTGTTGCCTTAGTGGTATTTCTAAAAAGGCAATTTTTATTGTTTCTCTCCATAATTAAAATCCTTTTTTGATTCATGATTTGATTTAGAAACAGTCTAATTTCTTGACTTAGCACACAAGAGACTAATGATCTGTCTTCTCCCTACCCTCCAACCACACCCAGCACCACTACCCCACAAGCACTTACTGATTCTTGATTTTGAACTTTCTTCCATCATTCTCACTATAGTTTCTGCTTAGACATAACTCAAATATTCTTCAAGATTTAGTGCACTTATCTGCTCTAGGAATTCTTTGACAGCTTTTTTTCTAATACTGGGAGAGCTGAGCTTCCTTTGTGAACCAAAGCCCACTGTGCTTAATGATCATATAGTATTTAAAATTTTCTGACTCTATAAGAAAAGAACAGGTTTGGTTTTTCTAAGCTTAGCACAAGCTTAGCATGTGAAAGATATTCAGTAAACGTATGCTAATGAACAAATCCAAGCCTCTCACAATTGTCTTGTGGAGTACACAAGGCAAGTATAATTAATCCCATTTTACAGAAGAAGAAAAAGATAAGAAGTTAAAGTCAACATCTTAATCTTGGAAGCCCAAGAACTCTGAGACTTAGAAAAAAATAATGTTTATTTCTCGCTTCTTTATATAAGTGCAACAAAGGTTAGCAGAGGGCTCTGATCATATTAGTCTTTTATTCCTGAGCGACTTTGTCTAATAGCAAGATTTACTTGGTTCCATACCTTTAGTTGGACATTGAAGGAGATACTTTATCCATCCAGAGGATTTAACAATACATGTAATGACCATACATTTGAGTTCAATCAGCCTTTTTTAACCAAAATCTTTCTCAATTTTATTTCTTCCTCTTTGATATTGGATGTGGCCTCTTCCAACTTTACAATTATTTGAATTTGTGGACTCTAGTACTTTCATTCCTGCTTGTAAATTGGCCAATCCTTATCCAGATTCACCTTTCTTGAATTTTCTTGTCACAGTGAACAGCAACACACACACTACTAACATTCTATTTTCTACCTCTTCTTCTAGAGATACAAATTA
This sequence comes from Delphinus delphis, assembly GCF_949987515.2. NCBI lineage: Eukaryota > Metazoa > Chordata > Mammalia > Artiodactyla > Delphinidae > Delphinus > Delphinus delphis. The sequence goes on along the minus strand of NC_082694.2, from coordinate 46,522,395 downwards.
AGTAAGTACATTAACTCCTTTCCAAATTATCACAGGAGACAGTTCACCATTTGTCTCATCTCTAATAATAGTTTTCTACTAGCCAGCACCCAACCAATAAGCTAATACCACACATATCTGTCAATGTGAGTTATATTATGCTGCAGTAACAAAGCAGCCTTAAAACTGCTGGTTTAAACTATTTCTCATTCATACTACATATTCAGCATGTGACTGAAGGGTCACCTTTGTTCATCGTGGTCACTCAGGGACTCAAGCAATCCGAGGTTCCATCTTACCATGTTTCCAAGATCACTATGGCTGGGGTAGGGACGTAGCAAATAAAACTTTGGCTTTTAAAGTTTCCAATCATAGTTTATTAACCAAAGCAAGTCATGAGTATTTGGGGTTAGGAGGTGCGATCCCACCATATCCCTGGAACAAAGAGAACCAGTGTATATATGAACAGTGCTAATTTAATGCCTGCTACAGTCACATAGTTACAGAGGCACTGAGATACTATTCAAATTCAGGGCCCTGACTCCTAGTTTATCATTACTTCAATTATCTTTTTAAAACTGTAATGAAACAAATCCAAACATGTAACTCAAAAAGTGGCAGAAATATTAAAATAAATTCTATGTAACATTACATGACTGTTTTGCTACTTTCCTAAGAGGGGCTTAAGCTGAAGAGAGAAGCTGAAAAATTCATCATTCCCAGCCCTGAACAGACCAAGGTGAGTGAATAAGACTTCTAAGTCTTTTTGTCCGAAAGTGACTTTCTTCTGTTTTCCACTACTTCCTTTATCAGAAGAGATGGTCACATTGTTACTATTGGTGTCTACATACCGCAATATCTATGTCTGCTCACAATGCCTCCCCAGACAGGGTCACCAGATGTAGCAAAGAAAAATACAAGACACCCAGTTAAATTTAAATTGAGATAAACAACAAATAATTTTTTATTATAAATATGTCCCAAATATTGCATGGAATGAATATGTCTCAAATATTATATAGGACAGACACTAAAAAATTATTTGTTGTTTATCTGATATTCAACTTTAACTGGGCATCCTTGGTCTTCCCTGGTGGCTCAGTGGTTGGGAGTCTGCCTGCCGATGCAGGGGACACGGGTTCGTGCCCCGGCCGGGAAGATCCCACATGCCGCGGAGCGGCTGGGCCCGTGAGCCATGGCCGCTGAGCCTGTGCGTCCGGAGTCCGTACTCCGCAACGGGAGAGGCCACAACAGTGATAGGCCCGCGTACCGCAAAAAAAAAAAAAAAAATTTAACTGGTCATCTTGTATTTTATTAGGCAACTCTATTCCCAGAGACAAGTCATCAAAGGAACTAACCTAAATTAACTTCATATAAATACTTTTGAAGCTATTTTAAAGGTATTTTCCCTGTTGTCCAAAACTAGGCCCCTATTTTTGAGCCCAAGTAGACCAAAATTAAACAGAAATATTTGACCAATATAAATTGTCAAGAGCCATGGAAAACACATGCTCTTTCAAGTATCTTTTGGCAAAATGCACCCAGTATTCCAAAACGTAATTTAGGAACTGAATTATTTTCATCATATTAGTATACTGACAAACCTAGCTTCTGGGTAAAGTACATTTGCAATGAGTTTGGGGTTAACAGCAGGCACGTTGACGATGAAGTACTCGAGAAGCAATTCTAGTGACAGTAAAGTTCAGAAGCATTTGCTGCCTTTCAATGGCAATCACGGCAAACCATTGAAAAGGAAGACCTAGGCAGCAACACTAGTTGAAGAGCTAGCAACAAGAGAACCAGCTTAAAAATTAATTGATATAAAACAAGAAACATGGTCAGATACAAGAGCAGCATATAAAAATCCATAGTTGACATCTACACGTGGAACAACTCCTATAGAACACCTACGGAACGCTGGCAGAAGACCTCAGACCTCCCAAAAGGCAAGAACCGCCCCCCCCCCCCCCCCCCCCCCCCGCGTACCTGGGTAGGGCAAAAGAAAAAAGAATAAACAGAGACAAAAGGATAGGGACGGGATCTGCACCAGTGGGAGGGAGCTGTGAAGGAGGAAAAGTTTCCACACACTAGGTAGGAAGCCCCTTCGCGGGCGGAGACTGTGGGTAGTGGAGGGGGAAAGCTTTGGAGCCGCGGAGGAGAGCACAGCAACAGGGGTGCAGAGGGCAAAGCGGGGAGAGATTCCCGCACAGAGGATCGGTGCTGACCAGCACTCACCAGCCCGAGAGGCTTGTCTGCTCCCCGACCGGGGCGGGCGGGGCTGGGAGTTGAGGCTCAGGCTTCGGTCGGAGTGCGGAGTGCCGGGAGAGGACTGGGGTTGGTGGCGTGAACACAGCCTGCAGGGGGTTAGTGCGCCACAGCTAGCCGGGAGGGAGTCCAGGGAAAAGTCTGGACCTGCCGAAGAGGCAAGAGACTTTTTCTTCCCTCCTTGTTTCCTGGTGCGCGAGGAGAGGGGATTAAGAGCGCTGCTTAAAGGAGCTCCAGAGACAGGTGCAAGCCGCGGCTAAAAGCGCGGACCCCAACACAGGCATGAGATGCTAAGGTTGCTGCTGCCGCCACCAAGAAGCCTGTGTGCGAGCACAGGTCACTATCCACACCCCCCTTCCGGGGAGCCTGTGCGGCCTGCCACTGCCAGGGTCCCGGGATCCAGGGACAACTCCCACGGGAGAACGCACTGCGCGCCACAGGCTGGTGCAACGTCACGCTGGCCTCTGCTGCAGCAGGCTCACCCCGCACTCCGTGCCCCTCCCTCCCCCCAGCCTGAGTGAGCCAGAGCCCCCGAGTCAGCTGCTCCTTTAACCCCGTCCTGTCTGAGCGAAGAACAGACGCCCTCCGGTGACCTACACGCAGAGGCGGGGCCAAATCCAAAGCTGAGCCCCTGGGAGCTGTGAGAACAAAGAAGAGAAGGGGAAATCTCTCCCAGCATCCTCAGAAGAAGCAGATTAAAGCTCCACAATCAACTTGATGTACTCTGCATCTGTGGAATACATGAACAGACAACGAATCATCCCAAATTGAGGAGGTGGACTTTGAGAGCAAGATTTATTATTTTTTCCCCTTTTCCTCTTTTTGTGAGTGTGTATGTGTATGCTTCTGTGTGTGATTTTGTCTGTAGAGCTTTGCTTCCACCATTTGTCCTAGGGGTCTATCCGTCCGCTTTTTAATTTCTTAATAATTATTTTTTATTTTAATAACTTTATTTTACTTTACCTTCTTGATTTCTTTCTTTCTTTCCTTCCTTCCCTCCTTTAGACAACGAATCATAACAAATTGAGGAGGTGGACTTTGACAGCAAAATTTATGATTTTTTCCCCTTTTCCTCTTTTTGTGAGTGTGTATGTGTATGCTTCTGTGTGAGATTTTGTCTGTATAGCTTTGCTTCCATCATTTGTCCTAGGGTTGTATCCGTCCGTTTTTGTTTTTTTAATAATTATTTTATTTTAATAACTTTATTAGATTTTATCGTACTTTATCTTCTTTCTTTTTTTCCTTCCTTCCCTTCCCTCCTTCCTCCCTCCCTCCCTCCTTTCTCTCTCTCTTTCTTTCTTTCTTTCTTTCTACTAATTCTTTCTTTCTACTTTTACTCCCTTTTATTCTGAGCCACGTGGATGAAAGGCTCTTGGCGCTGCAGCCAGGAGTCAGTGCTGTACCTCTGAGGTGGGAGACAGGTCAGGACACTGGTCCACAAGAGACCTCACAGCTCCACATAATATCAAATGGCGAAAATCTCCCAGAGATCTCCATCTCAACACCAGCACCCAGCTTCACTCAATGAACAGCAAGCTACAGTGCTGGACACCCTACGCCAAACAACTAGCAAGACAGAAACACAACCCCATCCATTAGCAGAGAGGCTGCCTAAAATCATAATAAGTCCACAGACACCCCAAAACACACCACCAGACGTGGACCTGCCCACCAGAAAGACAAGATCCAGCCTCATCCACCAGAACACAGGCACTAGTCCCCTCCACCAGGAAACCTACACAACCCACTGAACCAACGTTAGCCACTGCGAACAGACACCAAAAACAACGGGAACTACGAACCTGCACCCTGCAAAAAGGAGACCCCAAACACAGTAAGATAAGCAAAATGAGAAGACAGAAAAACACACAGCAGATGAAGGAGCAAGATAAAAACCCACCAGACCTAACAAATGAAGAGGAAATAGGCAGTCTACCTGAAAAAGAATTCAGAATAATGATGGTAAAGATGATCCAAAATCTTGGAAATAGAAAGGACAAAATGCAAGAAACATTTAACAAGGACCTAGAAGAACTAAAGATGAAACAAACAACGATGAACAACACAATAAATGAAATTAAAAATACTCTAGATGGGATCAATAGCAGAATAACTGAGGCAGAAGAACGGATAAGTGGCCTGGAAGATAAAATAGTGGAAATAACTACTGCAGAGCAGAATAAAGAAAAAAGAATGAAAAGAACTAAGGACAGTCTCAGAGACCTCGGAAACAATATTAAATGCACCAACATTCAAATTATAGGGGTTCCAGAAGAAGAAGAGAAAAAGAAAGGGACTGAGAAAATATTTGAAGAGATTATAGTTGAAAACTTCCCTAATATATAGGAAAGGAAAGAATTAATCAAGTCCACGAAGCACAGAGAGTCCCATACAGGATAAATCCAAGGAGGAATAGGCCAAGACACATATTAATCAAACTGTCAAAAATTAAATACAAAGAAAATATATTAAAAGCAGCAAGGGAAAAACAACAAATAACACACAAGGGAATCCCCATAAGGTTAACAGCTGATCTTTCAGCAGAAACTCTGCAAGCCAGAAGGGAGTGGCAGACATATTTAAAGTGATGAAGGAGAAACATATGCAACCAAGATTACTCTACCCAGCAAGGATCTCATTCAGATTTGATGGAGAAATTACAACCTTTACAGACATACAAAAGCTGAGAGAATTCAGCACCACCAAACCAGCTTTACAATAACTGCTAAAGGACCTTCTCTAGGCAAGAAACACAAAAGAAGGAAAAGACCGACAATAACGAACCCAAAACAATTAATAAAATGGGAATAGGAACATATATATCGATAATTACCTTAAATGTAAATGGACTAAATGTTCCCACCAAAAGACACAGATTAGCTGAATGGATATAAAAACAAGACCCATATATTTGCTGTCTACAAGAGACCCACATAAGACCTAGAGATACATACAGACTGAAAGTAAGGGGATGGAAAAAGATATTTCATGCAAATGGAAATCAAAAGAAAACTAGAGTAGCATTTCTCATATCAGACAAAATAGACTTTAAAATAAAGACTATAACAAGAGACAAAGAAGGACAATACATAATGAGCAAGGGATCAATCCAAGAAGAGGATATAACAATTGTAAATATTTATGCACCCAACATAGGAGCACCTCAAGACATAAGGCAAATACTAACAGCCATAAAAGGGGAAATCGACAGTAACACATCCATAGTAGGGGACTTTAACACCCCACTTTCACCCATGGACAGATCATCCAAACAGAAAATTAATAAGGAAACACAAGCTTTAAATGATACATTAACAAGATGCACTTAATTGATATTTATAGGACATTCCATCCAAAAACAACAGAATACACTTTTTCCTCAAGTGCTCATGGAATATTCTGCAGGATAGATCATATCTTGGGTCACAAATCAAGCCTTGGTAAATTTAAGAAAATTGAAATTGTATCAAGTATCTTTTCTGACCACAACGCCATGAGACTAGATATCAATTACAGGAAAAGATCTGTAAAAAAACACAAACACATGGAGGCTAAACAATACACTACTTAATAATGAAGTGATCACTGAAGAAATCAAAGAGGAAATCAAAAAATACCTAGAAACAAATGACAATGGAGACACAACGACCCAAAACCTCTGGGATGCAGCAAAAGCAGTTCTATGGGGGAAGTTTATAGCAATACAAGCCCACCTTAAGAAGCAGGAAACATCTCGAATAAACAACCTAACCTTGCACCTCAAGCAATTAGAGAAAGAAGAACAAAAAAACCCCAAAGCTAGCAGAAGGAAAGAAATCATAAAAATCAGATCAGAAATAAATGAAAAAGAAATGAAGGAAACAATAGCAAAGATCAATAAAACTAAAAGCTGGTTCTTTGAGAAGATAAACAAAATAGATAAACCACTAGCCAGACTCATCAAGAAAAAAAGGGAGAAGACTCAAATCAATAGAATTAGAAATGAAAAAGGAGAGGTAACAACTGACACTGCAGAGATAAAAGAGATCATGAGAGATTACTACAAGCAACTCTATGCCAATAAAATGGACAATCTGGAAGAAATGGACAAATTCTTAGAAACGCACAACCTGCCAAGACTGAATCAAGAAGAAATAGAAAATATGAACAGACCAATCACAAGCACTGAAATTGAAACTGTGATTAAAAATCTTCCAACAAAGAAAAGCCCAGGACCAGATGGCTTCACAGGAGAATTCTATCAAACATTTAGAGAAGAGCTAACACCTATCCTTCTCAAACTCTTCCAAAATATAGCAGAGGCAGGAACACTCCCAAACTCCTTCTACGAGGCCACCATCACCTTGATACCAAAACCAGACAAGGATGTCACAAAGAAAGAAAACTACAGGCCAATATCACTGATGAACATAGATGCAAAAATCATCAACAAAATACTAGCAAACAGAATCCAACAGCACATTAAAAGGATCATACACCATGATCAAGTGGGGTTTATTCCAGGAATGCAAGGATTCTTCAATATACGCAAATCTATCAATGTGATAAACCATATTAACAAATTGAAGGAGAAAAACCATATGATCATCTCAATAGATGCAGAGAAAGCTTTTGACAAAATTCAACACCCATTCATGATAAAAACCCTGCAGAAAGTAGGCATAGAGAGAACTTTCCTCAACATAATAAAGGCCATATATGACAAGCCCACAGCAAACATCATCCTCAATGGTGAAAAACTGAAAGCATTTCCACTAAGATCAGGAACAAGACAAGGTTGCCGACTCTCACCACTCTTATTCAACATAGTTTTGGAAGTTTTAGCCACAGCAATCAGAGAAGAAAAGGAAATAAAAGGAATCCAAATCGGAAAAGAAGAAGTAAAGCTGTCACTGTTTGCAGATGACATGATGCTATACATAGAGAACCCTAAAGATGCTACCAGAAAACTACTAGAGCTAATCAATGAATTTGGTAAAGTGGCAGGATACAAAATTAATGCACAGAAATCTCTGGCATTCCTATATACTAATGATGAAAAATCTGAAAGTGAAATCAAGAAAACACTCCCATTTACCACTGCAACAAAAAGAATAAAATATCTAGGAATAAACCTACCTAAGGAGACAAAAGATCTGTATGCAGAAAATTATAAGACACTGATGAAAGAAATTAAAGATGATACAAATAGATGGAGAGATATACCATGTTCTTGGATTGGAAGAATCAACATTGTGAAAATGACTCTACTACCCAAAGCAATCTATAGATTCAATGCAATCCCTATCAAACTACCACTGGCATTTTTCACAGAACTAGAACAAAAAATTTTGCAATTTGTATGGAAACACAAAAGACCCCGAATAGCCAAAGCAATCTTGAGAACGAAAGAAGGAACTGGAGGAATCAGGCTCCCTGACTTCAGACTATACTACAAAGCTACAGTTATCAAGACGGTATGGTACTGGCACAAAAACAGAAAGATAGATCAATGGAATAGGATAGAAAGCCCAGAGATAAACCCATGCACATATGGACACCTTATCTTTGATAAAGGAGGCAGGAATGTACAGTGCAGAAAGGACAGCCTCTTCAATAAGTGGTGCTGGGAAAACTGGACAGGTACATATAAAAGTATGAGATTAGATCACTCCCTAACACCATACACAAAAATAAGCTCAAAATGGATTAAAGACCTACATGTAAGGCCAGAAACTATCAAACTCTTAGAGGAAAACATAGGCAGAACACTCTATGACATAAATCACAGCAAGATCCTTTCTGACCCACCTCCTAGAGTAATAGAAATAAAAGCAAAAATAAACACATGGGACCTAATGAAACTTCAAAGCTTTTGCACAGCAAAGGAAACCATAAATAAGACCAAAAGACAACCCTCAGAATGGGAGAAAATATTTGCAAATGAAGCAACTGACAAAGGATTAATCTCCAGAATATATAAGCAGATCATGCAGCTCAATAACAAAAAAAAAAAAACCAATCCAAAAATGGGCAGAAGACATAAATAGACATTTCTCCAAAGAAGATATACAGACTGCCAGCAAACACATGAAAGAATGCTCACATCATTAGTCATAAGAGAAATATAAATCAAAACTCCAATGAGATATCATCTCACACCAGTCAGAATGGCCATCAACAAAAAATCTAGAAACAATAAATGCTGGAGAGGGTGCGGAGAAAAGGGAACCCTCTTGCACTGTTGGTGAGAATGTAAATTGATACAGCCACTGTGGAGAACAGTATGGAGGTTCCTTAAAAACTACAAACAGAACTACCATATGAACCAGCAATTCCACTACTCGTCATATACCCTGAGAAAACCATAATTCAAAAAGAGTCATGGGGGTTCCCTGGTGGCGCAGTGGTTGAGAGTTCGCCTGCCGATGCAGGGGACACGGGTTCATGCCCCGGTCCAGGAAGATCCCACATGCCACGGAGCGGCTGGATCCGTGAGCCGTGGCCACTGAGCCTGCGCGTCCGGAGCCTGTGCTCCGCAACAGGAGAGGCCACAGCAGTGAGAGGCCTGTGTACCACATAAAAAAAAAAAAAAAAAAAAGAGTCATGTACCAAAATGTTCATTGCAACTCTGTTTACAATAGCCCGGAGATAGAAACAACCTAAGTGTCCATCATTGGATGAATGGATAAAGAAGATGTGGCACATATATACAATGGAATATTACTCAGCCATAAAAAGAAATGAATTTGAGCTATTTGTAATGAGGTGGATAGACCTAGAGTCTGTCATACAGAGTGAAGTAAGTCAGAAAGAGAAAGACAAATACCGTATGCTAACACATATATATGGAATTTAAGAAAAAAAAATGTCATGAAGAACCTAGGGTCAAGACAGGAATAAAGACACCAACCTACTAGAGAATGGACTTGAGAATTTGGGGAGGGGGAAGGGTAAGCTTTGACAAAGTTAGAGAGAGGCATGGACATATATACACTACCAAACTTGAGGATTTGGGGTGGGGGAAGGGTAAGCTGTGACAAAGTTAGAGAGAGGCATGGACATACATACACTACCAAACGTAAGATAGATAGCTAGTGGGAAGCAGCCGCACAGCACAGGGAGATCAGCTCTGTGCTTTGTGACCTCCTGGTGGGGTGGGATAGGGAGGGGGAGAGGGAGGGAGACGCAAGAGGGAAGAGATATGGGAACATATATATATGTATAACTGATTCACTTTGTTATAAAGCAGAAACTAACACACCACTGTAAAGCAATTATACTCCAATAAAGAGATTAAAAAAAAATCCATAGTTTTTCTCTATTTTACCTATAACCAATTAGAAAATGTAACAGAAAAAAATGCCGTTTACCACAGTAACTACTAGGAAATACTTAGATAGGAATAAGACTATACAAATACATGCAGGATCTTCATTTAAAAAACAAACTAGGGGCTTCCCTGGTGGCACAGTGGTTGAGTCTGCCTGCCGATGCAGTGGACACGGGTTCGTGCCCCGGTCCGGGAAGATCCCACATGCCGCGGAGCGGCCAGGCCTGTGAGCGATGGCTGCTGAGCCTGCGCGTCCGGAGCCTGTGCTCCGCAATGGGAGAGGCCACAACAGGGAGAGGCCCACGTACCACAAAAAAAAAACAAAAAAACAAACAAACAAAAAAAACCTCTAAAATATATTTTCTAGATGTTAAAAAACACTTGAATAAATAGAGTGATATAACATGCTCATTAAAATAAATATGTCAACAGTCCCCAAACAATATGTTGACTTCAAAGCAGTCCACATAGAGTCTGCAACTGGACTTTTCACCAAACCTGATCAACTGATTCTCAACTTCATAGAGAAAACTAAATGCACAATAATTTGCAAGACAATATTGGATAAGAAAAATAAAGGGCAAATAGCTACCCAATATTCAAACATATCATAAGCTACAATAACTGAGAATGTAAAACTAAAAAGGAAAAAAAAGAACCCCAAATACAACAAGGAATATATGTGAATCTAGAGTATGACATGGGTGTTACTTAAATTAATGGCTAAAACATAAACTATTCAAAAAAGATGAATTATTGGAATAGACAATTCATTATATAGGTAAAAGTTTTCACACACACAAAAATCAAGATGAATGAAAAATCTCAATAAGAACAGCAGAAATGTATAGTTATATTTAAAAATCTAAGAGTCAATGGATATGAAGTTAAGATAGGGAAGATCTTTTTAAACAAGACATCAAATGACAAAAGACATTCTGATGAATTTTAGTGAAAGTTTGAAGAATTTTGTAAGATGAAATTTTAAATTTTCCATGAGACAGAAGACACTATAAATAAAGGGAGATGGGGGACCTTCATGATGGTGTAAGACGTGGAGATCACCTTCCTCCCCACAAATACATCAAAAATACATCTACATGTGGAACAACTCCTACAGAACACCTACTGAACGCTGGCAGAAGACCTCAGACTCCCCAAAAGGCAAGGAACTCCCCACATACATGGGTAGGGCTAAAGAAAAAAGAAAAAACAGACACAAAAGAAAAGGAATGGGACCTGCACCTCTGGGAGGGAGCTGTGAAGGAGGAAAAGTTTTCACACACTAGGAAGCCCATTCACTAGCAGAGATGGGGCATGGGCAGGGGGGAAGCTTTGGAGCCCCAGAGGAGAGTGCAGCAACAGGGGTGTACAGGGGAAAGCAGAGAGATTCCCACACAGAGGATCAGGACAGGTACATGTAAAAGCATGTACTCACCGGCCTGAGAGGTTTGTCTGCTCACCATCCGGGGAGGGTGGGGGCTGTGAGCTGAAACCTGGGCTTTGGAGGTCAGATCCCAGGGATAGGACTGGGGTTGGCTGCGTGACCACAGCCTGAAGGGAACTAGTGCACCACAGCTAGCTGGGAGAGAGTCCGGGAAAGAGTCTGGACGTGCCTAAGAGGCAAGAGACCATTGTTTCGGGGTGTATGAGAAGAGGAGATTCCTTCCCCTGAGGGTGACCTACACATAGAGGTGGGTCCCAAACCAAAGCTGAGCCCCAGGAGCTGTGCAAACAAGGAGGACAAAGGGAAATTTCTCCATGCAGCCTCAGAAGCAGCAGATAAAATCTCCAAAATGATGTACCCTGCATCTGTGGAATACCTGAATAGAAAACAAACTGTCCCAAAATTGAGGTGCTGGACTTTGGGAGCAACTGTAGATTTGGGATTTGCTGTGTGTGACTGATTTGTCTCTGATTTTTATGTTTATCTTAGTTTGGTTTTTAGCACTTGTTTTCATTGGTGTATTTGTTTATTGGTTTGTTTGCTCACTTTGTTTTCTTAAAATAATTTGTTAAAAAATGTTATTTATTATTTTTTAATTTACATTTATTTATTTTTTCTTTCTTTCTTTCTTCCCTTTTCTTCTGAGCCATGTTCCTGACAGGGTCTTGGTGCTCTGGCCTGCCATCAGGCCTGAGCCTCTGAGGTGGGAGAACCAAGTTCAGGACACTGGACCACCAGAGACCTCCCAGCCCTACATAATATCAACTGGCAGGAGCTCTCCCAAAGATCTCTGTCTCAACTCTAAGACCCAGCTCCACCTAACAACCAGCAGGCTCCAGTGCTGGATGCCCCATGCCAGACAACTAGCAGACAGGAACACAACCCCACCCATTAGCAGAGAGGATGCCTAAAACCATATTAAGTTCCCAGACACTCCAAAACACACGACCAGATACAGCCCTGCCCACCAAAAAGACAAGATCCAGCCCCACCCACCAGAACACAGGGACCAGTCCCCTCAGCACGAAGCCTGAAGAAGCAAATGAACTAACCTCAGCCACTAGGTGCAGAAACCAAAAACAACAGGAACTACAAACATGCAACCTGCAAGAAGGAGACCCAAAACACACTAAGTTAAAAAAAATGAGAAGACAGAGAAATATGCAGCAGATGATGGAGCAAGGTAAAAACCCACCAGATGAAACAAATGAAGAGGCAATAGGCACTCTACCTGAAAAGGAATTCAGAGTAATGATAGTAAAGACGATCCAAAATCTTGGAAATAGAAGAGAGATAATACAAGAAACGTTTAACAAAGACAGAGAAGAACTAAAGAGAAAACACACAATGATGAACAACACAAAAAATGAAATTAAAAATTCTCTAGAAGGAATCAAAAGCAGAATAACTGAGGCAGAAGAATGGATAAGTGACCTAGAAGATAAAATAGTGGAAATAATTACCACAGAGGAGAATAAAGAAAAAAGAAATAAAAGAATTGAGGACAGTCTCAGAGACTTCTGGGACAACATTAAACACACCAACATTCAAATTACAGGGGTCCCAAAAGAAGAAGAGAAAGAGAAAGGGGTCTGAGAAAATATTTGTAGAGATTACAGTTGAAAACTTCCATAACATGGGAAAGGAAATAGTCAATCAAGTCAAGGAAGTGCAGAGAGGCCCATGCAGGGTAACTCCAAGGACACACCAAGAGAAATATTAATCAAATTATCAAAAATTAAATACAAGGAAAAAATATTAAAAGCAGTGAGGGAAAAGCAACAAATAACATACCAGGGAATCCCCATAAGGTTAAGAGCTGATCTTTCAGTACAAACTCTGCAAGCCAGAAGGGAGTCACAGGACATATTTAAACAGATGAAAGGGAAAAACCTACAACCAAGATTACTCTACCCAGCAAGGATCTCATTCAGATTCGAAGAAAAAAACAAAACCTTTACAGACAAGCAAAAGCTAAGAGAATTCAGCACCACCAAACCAGCTTTACAACAAATGCTAAAGGATCTTCTCTAGGCAGGAAACACAAGAGAAGGAAAAGACCTACAAAAACAAACCTAAACCAATTAAGAAAATGGTAATAGGAACATACATATCGATAATTACCTGAAATATAAATGGATTAAATGTTCCAACCAAAGGACATAGATTGGTTGAATGGATACAAAAACAAGACCTGTGTATACACTGTCTAAAAGAAACCCACTTCAGACATAGGGACACATACAGACTGAAAGTGAGGGGATGGAAAAATATATTCCATGCAAATGGAAATCAAAAGAAAGCTAGAGTAGCAATTCTCATATCAGACAAAATGGACTTTAAAATAGAGACTATTACAAGAGACAAAGAAGGACACTACATAGTGATCAAGGGATCAATCCAAGAGGAAGATATAACAATTGCAAATATTTATGTACCCAACATAGGAGCGCCTAAATACATAAGGCAACTGCTAACAGCCATAAAAGGGGAAATCGACAGTAACATGAAAATAAGTAGGGGACTTTAACACCCCACTTTCACCAATGAACAGATCATCCAAAATAAAAATAAATAAGGAAACAGAAGCTTTAAATGGTACATTACAAGAAGAAAGTAATTGATATTTATAGGACATTCCGTCCCAAAACAACAGACTACACTTTCTTCTTAAGAGCTCATGGAACATTCTCCAGGATGGATCATATCTTGGATCATAAATCAAACCTCTGTAAATTTAAGAAAATTGAAATTGTATGAAGTATCTTTTCAGACCACAACACTATGAGACTAGATATCAATTACAGGAAAAAAATATAAAAAACTACAAACACATGGAGGGTAAACAATATGCTACTAAATAACGAAGAGATTACTGAAAAAATCAAAGAGGAAATCAAAAAAATACCTAGAAACAAATGACAACGAAAACACGATGAACCAAAAGCAAAAGCAGTTCTAAGAGGGAATTTTACAGCAATACAATCCTACCTCAAGAAACAACAAAAATCTCAAATAAGCAACCTAAGCTTACACCTAAAGCCATTAGAGAAAGAACAAAGAAACTAAAATTAGAAGAAGGAAAGAAATCATAAAGATCAGATCAGAAATAAATGAAATATAGCTGAGTCACTTTGTTATAAGAAGTAACTAACACACCACTGTAAAGCAATTATACTCCAATAAAGATGTTTAGAAAACACAAACAATAAAAGAAAGACATGAAAAAGAAATGAAGGAAACAAAAGAAAAAATCAATAAAACTAAAAGCTGGTTCTTTGAGAAGATACACAAAACTGATAAATGATTATTCAGACTCATCAAGAAAAAAAAGGGAGAAGACTGAAATCAATAGAATTAGAAATGAAAAAGGACAAGTAACAAATGACAGTGTAGATATAGAAAGCACCATGGGAGATTACTACAAGCAACTCTATGCCAATAAAATGGAAAACTTGGAAAAAATGGACAAATTCTTAGAAAAGGACAACCTGCCGAGACTGAACCAGGAAGAAACAGAAAATATAAACAGACCAATCACAAGCACTGAAATTGAAACTGTGATTTAAAATCTTCCAACAAACAAAAGCCCAGGACCAGATGGTTTCACAGGCAAATTCTATCATACATTTAGAGAAGAGCTAACACCTATCCTTCTCAAAATCTTCCAAAATATAGCAGAGGGAGTAACATTCCCAAATTCATTCTATGAGGCCACCCTCACCCTGATAGCAAAACCAGACAAAGATGCCACAAAAAAAGAAAACTATAGACCAATATCACTGATGAACATAGATGCAAAAATCCTCAACAAAATACTAGCAAACAGAATCCAAAAGCACATTAAAAGGATCATACACCATGACCAAGTGGGGTTTATTCCAGGAATGCAAGGATTCTTCAATATATGCAAATCAATCAATGTGATACACCATATTAACAAATTGAAGGACAGAAACCATATGACCATCTCAATAGACACAGAAAAAGCTTTTGACAAAATTCAACACTCATTTATGACGAAAACCCTCCAGAAACTACGCATAGAAGGAACTTTCCTCAACATAATAAAGGCCATATATGACAAACCCATAGCCAACATCATTCTCAATGGCGAAAAACTGAAAACATTTCCACTAAGATCAGGAACAAAATAAGGTTGCCCACTGTCACCAGTATTTTTCAACATAGTTTTGGAAGTTTTAGCCACAGCAATCAGAGAAGAAAAAGAAATAAAAGGAATCAAAATCAGAAAAGAAGAAGTAAGACGGTCACTGTTTGCAGATGACATGATATTACAAATAGAGAATCCTAAAGTTGCCACCAAAAAACTACTAGAGCTAATCAATGAATTTGGTAAAGGAGCAGGATACAAAATTAATGCACAGAAATCGCTTGCATTGCTATACATTAATGATGAAAACTCTGAAAGAGAAATTTAGGAAACACTCCCATTTACCATTGCAACAAAAATAATAAAACACCTAGGAATAAACCTACCTAAGCCTTAGACAAAAGACCTGTATGCAGAAGACTATCAGACCCTGATGAAAGAAATTAAAGACGATACAAACAGATGGAGAGATATACCATGTTCTTGCATTGGAAGAATCAACATTGTGAAAATGACTATACTACCCAATGCATTCTACAGATTCAATGCAATCCCTATCAAACTACCAATGGCATTTTTCACAGAACTTGGACAAAAAATTTCACAATTTGTATAGAAACACAAAAGACCCTGAATAGCCAAAGCAATCTTGAGAAAGAAAAACAGAGCTGGAGGAATCACACTCCCTGACTTCAGACTATACTACAAAGCTACAGTAATCAAGACAGTATGGTACTGCCAGAAAAACAAAAATACAGGTCAATGGAACAGGTTAGAAAGCCCAGAGATAAACGCATGCACCTATGGTCACCTTATCTTTGATAAAGGAGGCAAGAATATACAGTGGAGAAAAGATAGCCTGTTCAATAAGTGGTGCTGGGAAAACTGAACAGCTACATGTAAAAGAATGAAATTAGAACACTCCCTAACACCACATGCAAAAATAAACTGAAAATGGATTAAACACGTAAATGTAAGGCCAGACACAATCAAACTCTTAGAGGAAAACATAGGCAGAACACTCTATGACATAAATCACAGCAAGATCCTTTTTGACCCACTTCCTAGAGAAATGGAAATAAAAATAAACACATGAGACCTAATGAAACTTAAAAGCTTTTGCACGGCAAAGGAAACCATAAACAAGACAAAAAGACAACCCTCAGAATGGGAGAAAATATTTGCAAATGAAGCAACTGACAAAGGATTAATCTCCAAAATATACAAGCAGCTCATGCAGCTCAATATAAAAAAAGCAAATAACCCAATCCAAAAGTGGGCAGAAGACCTAAATCAACATTTCTCCAAAGAAGATACACATGTTGCCAACAAACACATTAAAGGATGCTCAACATCACTAATCATTAGAGAAATGCAAATCAAAACTACAGTGAGGTATCACCTCACACCAGTCAGAATGGCCATCATCAAAGAGTCTACAAACAATAAATGCTGGAGAGGGTGTGTAGAAAAGGTAACCCTCTTGCACTGTTTGGTGGGAATGTAAACTGATACAGCCACTATGGAGAACAGTATGGAGGTTCCTTAAGAGACCAGAAATAGAACTACCATATGACCCAGAAATCCCACTACTGGGCATATACCCTGAGAAAACCATAATTCAAAAGGAGGCATATACCACAATGTTCATTGCAGCACTATTTTCAACAGCTAGGACATGGAAGCAACCTAAGTGTCCAGCGACAGATGAATGGATAAAGAAGATGTGGCACATATATACAATGGAATATTACTCAGCCATAAAAAGAAACGAAATTGAGCTATTTGTAGTGAGGTGGATGGACCTAGAGTCTGTCATACAGAGTGAAGTAAGTCAGAAAAATAAAAACAAATACCGAATGCTAACATATATATATGGACTCTAAAAAAAATAGTTCTGATGAACCTAGGGATAGGACAGGAATAAAGATGCAGACATAGAGAGTGGACTTCAGGACACCAGAAGTCGGAAGGGTAAGCTGGGTCAAAGTGAGAGAGTAGCATTGACATATACCCACTACCAAATGTTAAATAGATAGCTAGTGGGAAGCAGCTGCATAGCACAGGGAGATCAACTCAGTGCTTTGTGACCACCTAGAGGGGTGGGATAGGGAGGGTGGGAGGGAGACACAAGAGGGAGGGGATATGGGTATATATGTATACATATAGTTGATTCAGTTTGTTATACAGCAGAAACTAACACAACGTTGTAAAGCAACTATACTCCAATAAAGATGTGAAAAAAATAATAAAAATAAATTCTAAAAATTTGCCAGACGCTACAGTAGTTACTGAAAATAGAGAAAAAAATGACATGTTCCCAGCACTTGAGAGTTTTGTAATAAACTAACCAGACATATCAGTATATCATTATAACACAGTGTGGTACCTCACAGCCTGGGAGGTCTTGCTGTATGAGGGGGTGGGATATGGGGACGGGACTGTGGGAGCTTCAAAGACTCCTATTCTGTGATTCATAGTTAGAAATAATGAGTTGGAAATAGGGAAGGGTGGAAAGAGTGTTTCAGGAAAAGAAGATAACGTCAGCAGAACTGGAATAAAGAAAACCCTCAGTATTATATATATTGCAGAATCATGATGTGTGAGGCAGAAAATAGTGAAGATGAAGCTGGAGATAAGAGGAGGCCACATCAGGTAGGGCCTCATGGGACAAGCTAAGGTTCTTTGGACATTTGAGAAGATCTGCTTCTCCCTGCCACATAACAGGTTACCAGCTAATAGGGAACAGATAGCATTGTGCTTACGCCTAGCTCTGAGGCCTTGGGTATGTCATTTCCTCTGTCAGGGCCTCAGATTCCTTAATTATTAAAGGTGGAGCTTGAACTAGACGGCCTCCAAGATCAATCACTCCTAGATCTGATTCTAAAGTTTTATGAATCTGTGTCAAAGCTGGCAATCAGTGTCATTAAACACTTCCATTAAAGATAAAAACTAATAAAGAGATCTATCCTACATAACTCAGAGGAAAACTGAAAATTCAAACATGGATTCAAAAATGAAGAGGTATATAAACTGTCTTATCAATTACAAAGATTACTAAATGCAAATCAAAACTACCTAATGTATAAAATGCCTCAGAAATAATGACAATATTTCTTGAGATTTTACCCTATGCCAGACCTTTACCTGTATTATTTTATTTAATCCTTAATACCCTCTGAAATTGGCCTTCTTGTCTTCATTTTAAATAAGAGGAATCACGAGTTTTGAGATATTAAAAAGGTTACCCAAACTCCTCGTCAAGGAGGTGGCAGACCTGGTGTTGTGCAGGCCTATCTGCTCTAAGGCTAGTTCTCTCCTCGGGTTTTCCAATATATTAGGATTCCCATAAAAGTAAATGGAAAGAACATGCTATTGAGAATTCATATACTCAATTTACATAAGATCCAATATCACCATCCTCAATTCTATGTAATATTTATGCTTCACTTTGCATGCTTAGAGAATGTGAAAACACGACAATGATAGCCTTTAGCAACTGAATTACTGTTTATCCAGAAATTATCTGTTCATAATAAATGACATTATATTTACAACTGCCCAGGCTCTACCGAAAATGCTTTTAAGCAGTCACTCTAAGCTTATTCATGTGTTGATATAAGCACTGAAACACTAACCAAAAAAAAAGATTATACTAAGATTAAATTAAGAGGCCCCTTAAAATAACAATGCACAAGGCAGTCATTGACACTAACAAATCCCAGTTTCTCAGGGATTATCTCCCTGGAAGGAAAATAAAGATTCTCAGGCCTTGGTTGTTGCTATTGAACAGAAAAGTAGATAATCAAATGAAATAGGCATTTCCAGTGATTATTCACAGGAGATGTGACTGCTTGGTTCAGGCATTAGCTATCCCCTGCCTTTAGATAAAAAATGGTTTTCCCCCTAAATCTAACGTAAGCATTTAATTCTATGCTGAGCCTTTTAGTTTCCTAATCAGCTAATGTTATATGATGAGCATGTCAGCAGGAAGAACACTGAACACCACAGCAAGAGCAGTGAGACAGGAACTGCATGAAGCAGTTCAAATCCACATCTAACAGTGGTTCTCAAACTTGACTGTATATCAGAATTCCCTGCAGGGCTTGTGAAAGCACAGCTTACTGAACCTCACTCCCCAAGCTTCTGATTCAGTAGTCAGGAGGGGGGCCCAAGAACTTGCATTTCTATTACCTTCTCTGGCGATGCACTCTGAGAACCACATCTATGCCTGGTTTTGGAAGTGAAGGTTCATGTGCAATTTGTAACCAAAAAGTAGATTCATTGTTGATGGAGGACTATCCTTCAGGTGTGTGGTGGACAGTTAATAAATAGACCTCTTTGGTTATTTGCGAAACGTAAAACTAATCAAACCTTAATCATTGGTAAAATTATCTGATATGTTAAGCTTAGCTAAAATTCTGAGTTTGCAGTTTTGCCACAAATAAGTAATAAAAAAACATAGCATCTATTGAGAAGTTATTACATGAAGTAACTGTGGTACTTACCTTTATATACAGTATTTGATTTAATCTTCATTAAAAATCTAATATACAAATGCCATTATTATTGTTATTCTCAGTTTATAATAATAAATGTGCTTAGAGAGATGAAATCACTGCCCAAGTTCACACTGTTAGTAACTGATGGAAGAAAGCTTCATCCCAGGAAGTCTGACTCCGGAGTTGGAGCTTTATTTTGCCTCGTATTCTATGGTCTCCTGAGTAAATGGCACAATGACTATCAGCAGTAAAAATTATAATCTGAAACCCTAAACTCAAATGTGAAACTCTAAACGCTAAAACCAAAGCATGAAATAATTTACGAGCTGAACGCAGGCACAGAATTGCACAGGATACCAGAGCCACTATACCACAAGAATGTGTCATAGTTAGGTCACTATAAATTTAAAAAGGGAGAACTTGGTGTATAAAAAATTGATGGAGCTGAATTAGCTATCCTTAGGTTAGTTTTCTTTGCAAGATTATCTTCCATTTTCATTGAAATTTAAAATTCTATGTTAAATGAAATTCAACTATGAGAGCAAAATGGTACCTGGGCAGTGACAGTAAGGATATGTTTAAAGGGCATAGGAAGCTGAGTCATGTTCAAGATACATTAAAGGCTACAGTATTTCAAGGGAAAAGCAAGGGTCCCAGAAGGTCGATATAGTGCACAGATATGACATCAGGGCTAGACATAACCAGGAGTCCAGGCAACAGATAGGTATCGTCAGGGAGACGCATCCACATATATTAGCCTAGAAAAACAAGGAAGCAGGACTAAAAACCAAAAACCAAAACCCAGAAATCTTGTCTTAGGAACTAGAACACATAGAGATAAACTATGTCTCAGGAGAAAGTGATGGCAGTGTCACTGATCATAACTGGAGGGACTGAGTTCCAGGGAAAGTGAAAATAGAGCAAGATTCATGGATATCTACCTGGGAATTTATTAGCCAGCAGCACAGATCCTAACTTGGGTTGGGGAAAAGAACAAAATTTTAGAGTTGCACCTTGCCAGAGTAGAAAGACAAAACAAGCCAAGAAATGCAGGTGGCCACCAAAAGCGGGAAAAGTGAAGGAAACAGATTCTCCTCAAGAACCTTCAGGGAAAAAATGCAGCCTTACTGATGCCTCAGCTTTTAACCGAGTGAAATTTATTTCAAACTTCAGACCTCTAGAACTAAAAGAAAATAAATTTGTGTTGTTTATTCCAAAATATTTGTGGTGATTTATTACAACAGCAGGTGGGAACTAAAACAATCAGGAATAAATAAAGAACTTGGTAAGCAGAAATATGGGTAAATACAATAGACTTTCCCTCTCTTCTAAAGTTCTAAATTATGTTGATGGTTGAAACAAAAATTGTAACTGTCTAATGTGGTTCTAAATGTATATAAAAGAATAATCTAAGGTAATTTTATTATAAAGTGTTATATGATAATAAGTTCATCTATACTATAATTATTTTTACGTGTTATAAACAAGGGAGGATAAAAATGTAAAGGGAAGTGAGGTTTCTATACTGCACATAAACTGGCAAGATGATGACACCAGTAGATTCTGATAAGTTTTGTGTGTATAATGTTATATCTAGAGCAACCACTAAAAGAGCTATATAAAGAGATACACTCAAAAACACTATAAATGTTTATATATTTTGGTTATTAACCCCTTATTGGTCATATCATTTACAAATATTGTCTCCCATTCTGTAGGTTGCCTTTTGTTTTGTCAATGGTTTCCTTTGCTGTGCAAAAGCTTTTCAGTTTAATTAGGTCCTATTTGTTTATTTTTGCTTTTATTTCCTTTGCTTTAGGAGACAGACCTGAAAAAGATATTGCTATGATTTATGTCAAAGAGTGTTCTGCCTATGTTTTCTTCTAGGAGTTTTATGGTTTCTGGTCTTACATTTATGTCTTTAATCCATTCTGAATTTATTTTTGTATATCATGTTAGAGAATGTTCTAATATCATTATTATGATGACACATATACAATGGAAAACTACTCAGCCAAAAACAGAATGAAATTTTGCCATTTGCAACAACATGGATGGATTTGGAGGGTATTATGCTAAGTGAAATAAGTCAGATAGAGAAAGACAATATTGTATGATATCCCTTATATGTGTAATCTAAAGAATACAACAAACTAGTAAATATAACAACAAAAAAAGAAACAGACTCAGATATAGAGAAAAAATTACTGGTTACCAGTGGAGAGAGGGAAAGGAGGAGGGGCAATAAAGGGGTAGGAGATTAAGAGGTACAAACTATTATGTATAAAATAAGCTACAAGGATATATTGTACAACACATGGAATATAGCCAATATCTATGATAAGTATAAATGGAGTATAACCTTTCACTATAATACTATAGTGAATGCTTATACTTATTGTACACCTGTAACTTACATAGTGTATCAGCTATACTTCAATTCAAAAAAAGCACTATAGGGACTTCCCTGATGGTCCAGTGGGTAACACTCTGTGCTCCCAATGCAGGGGGCATGGGTCCGATCCCTGGTCAGGGAACTAGATCCCGCCTGCCTCAACTAAAAGATCCCATGTGCCACAACAAAGAGATCCTGCATGCCACAACTAAGACCCAGCACAGCCAAATAAATAAGTATTTAATATACCAAGGACATCTTTAAAAACAAAAACACTATACATGAATCAAAATGGAATTCTAAAAAATCTTCAAGTGACCACATAAAGGCATGAAAAATAAAAGAGAAAACCAAAAAAAAGAGCAAATATAAAACAAAAATTAAAATAGCAGATTTGAACCCTAACACCAATAATTATATTAAATGTAAATAGCCTAAATATACCAATTAAAAGACATAAATTGACAGAGTGGATTTAAAAATATGACCCAACTATATGCTGTGAATGTCTGTAAATTGCTGGGAATTTCTCCAGAAATTCACTTTAAATATAATTATATAGGCAGTTTGAAAGTAAAAGAATGGAAAAAGCCATGAAAACACTAATCAAAAGAAAGCACAAGTGGCTATATAAATATCAAATAAAGTAGACTTCAAAGCAAAGAAAATTACCAAGGTAGAGAGAAAGATTTAATGATAAAGGTGTCAACACTCCAAAAAAACATAGCAACCCTAAATGTATATGCATCAAACAAGAGAACTACAAAATATGTGAAGTGAAACTAGTAAAACTAAAAGAAGAAATAGACAGATACACAATAATAGTTAGATAGCTCAACAATCCTCTCTGAACAATTAAAAGAACAACTAGAAATAAAATTAGCAAGGATATAGAAGACCTCAATAACACCATCGACCAACAGTATCTAATCAGTATTTACAGAACACTCCACCCAATAAAAGGAGAATACACATTATTTTCCAGTAACTGTGGCCCGAGATAGACCATATACCCAGCCATAAAACAACATTTAACAAATTTAAAATAATTAATATCATACAAAGTGTGCTCCCTGACTACAAAGAAATCAAATTAGAAATCAATAACAGGAAGATGACTGGAAACTAATGAACACATTTATAAATAATCCAGAAGTAAAAAGGAAGTTTTAAGAGAACTGAAAAAATACATTGAAATGAATGAAAATGAAAATTTAGCATATTACAGTTTGTGGGGCATCATTAAAGCAGTACTAAAGCTAAATTTATATACTAAATACATAGACTAGAAAATAATCTAAACTTCCACCTCAAGAACCTAGAAAAAGAGGAGCAAAATAAGCTGAATACAAGCAGAAGAAGGAAATGATAAACAGCAGAAATCAATGAAATTGAAAATAGGAAAACAGTAGAGAAAATTAATGAAACAAAAAGTTGGTTCTGTGAAAAGATTAATAAAATTAATAAACCTCTAACAAGACTGACAAATTTTAAAAAGTGAAGATACAAATTACCAATATGAGGAATGGAACAGGGGATATCACTACAGACCCTGCAGACTTCAAAAAGTATGTCTAAGGAAATACTACAAACAATTCTATGCACATATATTGGCAGCCTAGATGAAATAGACCAATTTCTTTAAAAGCACAAATTATCACAACATACCCAATATAAAAGAGATCATTTGACTAGCCCTATGAACTGTTAAGGAATTGAATTCCTAATTCAGATACTCACAAAAAAGAGATCTCCAGGCCTAGATGGTTTCACTGGAGAATCCTACCAAATGTTAAAAGAAGAATTAATACCAATTCTTCATGATCGCTTCCAGAAAGCAGAAGAGAAAATGATACTTCCCAATTCATTTTAGGAAGTTAGTATTACCTTTATACCAATACAAAAAAAAAAAAAGGAAACTGCAGACCAACATCCTTCATGGATATAGATGGAAAACCCCTTAACATAATATTAGCAAATAGAATGTAATAAAATATAAAAAGAATTTAACACCAAGACCAAGTAGGGGTTGTAGGGGAACGCAAAGCCGATTCAGTATTTGAAAACTAATCAGTGTAATCTACCATATAAACAGGCTAAAGAAGAAAAAACACAATATCATATAATTCAGCGAAGAAAAAGTATTTGAGATATAATTCAATTATATCTAAACTGAAAAAAAGAAGAGTACAAGCATGTGATGAAATTTAATACCCATTAATAGTCAAATCTCTCAGAAAAATAGGAATAGACAGTAACATCCTCAACTTGATAAACAGCATCTACAAAGAGCATTATACTTAATGCTGCAAGACTAAAATGCTTTTCTCCTAAATTTGGGCAAAATGTAAGGATGCCCACTCTCACTGCTCCTCTTCACAATAGTGAAGTTCTAGTCATTACATTAGGGAAATAAAAGACATACAGATTGGAAACGAAGAAGTAAAACTGTCCCTATTTGCAGATGACATGTTTGTCTATATAGAAAATTCCAAGGGACCTACAAAAAAGACAAAACAAAACAAAAACAAAAACACCTCCTAGAACAAATAAGTCGGTTTGGTAAGATCACAGGATACAAGACAAATATACAAAAATCAATAAGACGTCTATATAATACTAGCAATAGACATGTAGACAACAAAATTAGAAATACCACTAACAATTACCAAAAAATAATAACAATAAGCTAGGTGTAAGTCTAACTAAACATGAACAGACTTATGTGCTAAAAACTAGTAAATGCTGATGAAAGAACTCAAAAAATATCTAAACAAACAGTCATGGACTGGAAAACTCAAAATAGTAAAAATGTCTATTTTCCCCAAATTAATATACAGGTTTAAGGCAATTCCTATCAAAATCTCAGCAAGATTTTTGTAAATGTAGATGAGGTTATTATAAAACGTATATGTAAAGGTAAAGGGACTAGAATTACTAAAACAATTTTGAGAAGAGAGAATAATATGGAAGAAATCTGTCCAACAGAGTTTAAGACTTATCATATAGCTACCTAAATCCAGACTGTCTGGTGCTGTCAGAGAGACATAGATCAATGGAACAAAACAGAAAACCCAGAAATAGACCCACACAAATATATCCAACTGATTGTTGACAAAGGTTCAAAGGTAGCCTTTTCAACAAAAGGTGCATCCAAAGGAAAAAAAAAATCTTGACCAAAGTCTCATTCCTTATACAAACATTAAGTCAAAATGGATCACAGAGTTAAAGATAACTATACAACCTCACTAGAGATAGGCAGATTTCTCCAACATAACACCAAAGCACAATCCATAAAAGAAAAAGCTGACAAGTTCAACTTCATCAAAATTAAAAATATTTACTCTGTAAAAGACCTTGGGAAAAAAATGAAAAGACAATGTACAGACTGGGAGAAAATATGTTCAAACCACATATGCAACAAAAAAACTGCTGTATAAAATATATAAAGAACTTTCAAATCTCAACAGGAAAAAAATATCCAAAGATATCTCATTAAAGAAGATATACAGATGGCAAATAAGCATATGAAACATGCTCTACATCATATTTCATCAAGGAAATGCAAATTAAAACAATATAACTCTACTCACTTATTAGAAGGGCCAAAATCCAGAACACTGGCAACACCAAATGCTGGTGAGGACGTGGAGCAACAGGAACTCTCATATATTGCTGGTGGGACTGCAAAATGGTACAGCCACTTTGGAAGGCAGTTTGGTGGTTTCTACAAAACTAAACACACTCTTACCATATGTTGAGGCCGTTGTGCTCCTTGGTATTTACCCAGACGAACTAAAGACTTACGTCCACACAAAAACCTGAACACAGATATTTATAGCAGCTTTATGCATAATTGCCAAAACTTGGAAGCAAACAAGATGAATAAACTGAGGTACATCCAGACAATGGAATGCTATTCAGTGCTAAAAATAAATGAGCTATCAAGCCATGAAAAGACACCAAGGGAACTTAATGTGTATTACGGAACGAAAGAAACCAATCTGAAAAGGTTACATGCTGCATCATTCCAAATATGTAACATTCTGGAAAAGGCAAAACTATAGACAGTGAAAAATCAATGGTTGCTAGAGGTTGGGGGTTGAGAGGAGCGATAAATAGGTGAAGTACAGAAGTTGTTAGGCTGGTAAAAATACTCTGTGTGATATTATAATGATGGATTCATGTCACTGTACATTTGTCCAAACCCATAGAAAATACCATACCAAGAATGAACCATAATGCAAACTATGGACTGTGGATGATCATGATGTATCAGTGGAGGTTCATCAATTATAACAAATGTACCACTCTGATGGGGGATGTCAATAATGGGGGAGGCTCTGCTTGCATGGGAGGTACATGGGAAATCTCTGTGCCTTCCCTTCAATTTTGCTGTTAACAGTAAACTTCCTTTTTTAAAAAAAAGTCTTTAAAAATCCAATTAGAAAATAGGCAAAAGACATGAATAGATATTTGACCAAAGAGAATATACAGATGACAAATAACTAATGAAACGAGGTTCAACATCTAGCTATTAAGGAATAAAAGTTAAACCACGGTGAAATGTCATCATGCACGTATCAGAATTTCTAAAATAAAATACAGTGACAATACCTTATGCTGGCAAGGATGCAAAGAAACTGAATCACTCATACATTGCTGGTGGGAAGGTAAAACTGGTACAACCACTCTGGAAAAGTTTGGCAACTTTCTTTTTTAAAAAACTAAACTTGCTGGGCTTCCCTGGTGGCGCAGTGGTTGAGAGTCCGCCTGTCGATGCAGCGGACACGGGTTCGTGCCCTGGTCCGGGGAAGATCCCACATGCCGCGAAGCTGCTGGGCCCGTGAGCCATGGCCACTGAGCCTGCGTGTCCGGAGCCTATGCTCCGCAATGGGAGGGGCCACAACAGTGAGAGGCCGGCGTGCCGCAAAAAAAAAAAAAAAACACTAAACTTGCAACCACCATACTACCCAGCAGTTCCACGCCTGGACATTCATTCCAGAGGAATAAAGACTTATGTTCCACAAAAACCTTACACAAATGTTTACTCATAATAGCTAGAAACTGGAAATGCCCTTCAATGGGTCAAAAATTAAGCAGACGAGTAACTCCATACCATGGAAAACTTTTCAGTAACAAAAAAGAACAAACCATTGTTACCTGCAACAAGCTGGATGAATCTACAAAGAATTACCCCGAGTTAAATAGCCAATCCCAAAAGGATACATAAGATGCCTTTTATATAACATTCTGGAAATGATTAAATTACAGGAAGGGAAAACAGAATAGTGGATCCCAAAGGTTAAGGAGGGTGTGGCGATGGAAGGGAAGTAGGGGTGGTGTAAAAGGGGCAATTTGAGGGATCCTCAACTTTCCTGTGTCTTGACTGTATCAGTATCAATATCCCGGTTATCATAATATACTAAAGTTTTGCAAGATGGTACCACTGGGGAAACTGGGAAAGGATACAAAGGGTCTCTGTGTATTATTTCTTACAACTGCTTGTCGATCTAAAATTATTTAAAATTTTTAAAAATTAGTTAAAAAAGAAAGAATCCCCTGAAGTGCTTTTAAAAGTTCAGATTTCCCAATCCCACCTCCAAACAGTCTCATTTACACAGTTTGGAATAGATTCAGAAATCTGCATGTTTAACACATGCCTGGTGATTCTGATAGCATGGTCCATAGACTGCAGTGAGAGGAACACTCAGATCTGATGGAATATGCCTCCAATCAAATTGCTTCCTATAAATCAGCTCTGCTCCTAATAGTACTTGGAAGAAAGCCAAACCTCTAGGAATCAGAATTGCTGTGTCCAACTCTGTCACCAGTCAGCTGTTTTCCAACATCCGCACAACATGACAAAGGGCCTCCTCCACAGAGAACTGTTCTTAGTGTGAGACTCTGACTAAAGGAATTGGACCTTGCAGGCATTCCTTTAGCAATGCATTGGGGAACACTCATGGCATGTTAGGTCATAAAAATGTGAAAAGCAAGCTATGGTCTCCTTTGTGAATAAAATTTATCCAGAAAATAATTTAGCTGCAAATGCTGTATAGATAACATAAGAGAAAATTATGCTGCCACTCCTCACATTCCAATGAACCTTCACTTGTTACTCAAAAGGAAAAGTAAAATTACATCTTCACAAAGTGAATTTCCCTTTTAGATGGGTAATGAGAAGAGAGAATGTATTCTAATTTTGTCAACCTTTTAGGTGTAATTAGAGGAAGGCTGTTTTATGAAACTGAATGTCAGTCTGATCAAGAAGAATGAGGTCTTATATAGAGAGCAATACAGTAGTTAGAAAAAAATAAGACTCAAAGGAGAATAATTGAGATTATCTTTGGATTTGAAAACACATTTAGTAGCTACACATTGCCTTAACTCTTCACCTATCTTCTGCCTTGGTTTCTCTTTTGATTGGGATTAGCAAGTTCAGAACAAAATTTTAGATCAGAAATGATGGGTAATATACTAGACTTCTGAATATTACCAGGAACCAGATTTCTCCCTCCCCAGGCCTAAAGTCTGATTTTAGGCAGCACTAACCAAAGGGAAATGTACTGATCAAGGGAAGGGAAATATATTGGGTTAAATAATGAATGTATAAAATGTAACTGATTAGAGATTTTTTAAAAGAATAGGCATAGTTATAAGAAAATGCACATTTGGGAATAGTTTGCCTGTTTCTTTTTATAAAATTATGATGTGTTATATCAGGAGAATTAGATAAGCATGATTCAACCCTCGAGAAGAACAAGTGTCTTGGTCAGTAAGGAGAATTAGACATGATAAAAAAGAAGTGAGTGTTCAGTTCTAACATCCTGTAATCACAAGTAAAAAAGAAGAATGGAGAATAAGTTAATATAGAGGACAATTAGCAAGATGATAAAAGGAAAGATTTGTATTAGAAATTAGAATTTTTAAAAGGATGGATTGTATCAGTGAATCTTGAGAATTTGGGGCATGGTATCTGCCTCCCATTAGCCAGCCTGTTAATAGTATGAATAATCCAAAAGTTCTTAAGTCAGAATGGCTTTGTCTGTCCTGCCTGACAGCATCTCTGACCCGAAAATGGCAGAGCCAACTCTCCTGGCCGTTTTCATAGGCTGAGTTGAGTTCCTCCTTGTTAAGATCAGAGAGGTCTACCTGATCGAGAAAAGAAGGAACAGACAGCATAGGGTAGAACTCTCCAACTTTTTTCAAGCCAAAGAACACCAAGAAAACGATAATATTTGTGCAGCAAACTGAGGTAAATTGAAGGAGACTGAGAGACCTCTATATGAGTCCTGATTAAAGAGTCATTACCTTTTCCTCATATTATTAAGGTAAGAAAAATAAAAGGCAAAAACTTAGGGAAGGTATTAAACGTAGAATTCTGATAAAACTTCCACTTAAAATCTTTAAACATTTTTAATGAAGCCATTTTAACCATTAAAAAACAAAAACAAAACTTGAATTAACAAGTTATGTGCATTTCTATAGTTTGAATGGTTTTATTCAATTCCTGTTCAAGACATTTTAATGATGATCTCTGTACAATTTTGATGGGCACCACAGAGAGAAATTTTATTTTTACCAGATGATTTTTTTAAATGTGAATCTTTTTATGCAAACATTCGAAATTTTACAACAGCTGAAATTATATTTAAAGAATTTAAGAGCTCTTTCATTGACAAATGTAACTGTACAATTTCTTATAACATGAAGATATTTTTAAATCCGATTGAACTTTTCATATCAAGTATTTCAAAATAATGATGAAGCCCTGATTTGCAGAACACATATATTAGTAAAACAGATCCCTACAGCTAGTTTGGACACACGAATAGGACCCATCTATGGAGAATGGACAGAAGTAGCTAGTATTTGACAAGAAGGAGTTTCTGGATTCCTGTCTGGAAGTGCAGTCACAAGGAGCCCCCACTGAGTCTCCTTAACCCCAAATGGCATCACCTTAAACTGTGCCCTTGGCCAGTACACCTAGAGCACAAGACCACCCAGTAGTACATGGACTTCTTATGCATGATAGGCAGCAGAATGCTCTGCAGCAGGTTGACGGAAAAGATGTTGAAGCACCAGACATGCCCTAGTACAGCAGCCACGCAAGATGAGTACCTGAGGTCCTTCATCGTCCCCAGTACACACAGGGAATGTGCTGCCAAACCCTCTGCTTTAGGCTCCCGCTCTGAGATGCCCCAGACAAGACTGCTCCCTTTAGAGAGAGCTGCCTGGGAGTTCCAGTCACCCAGCCTTCCTAAGGGATGAGGGGATCAGTATCTTAGTATGCATGGCAAACCCAGTAGGAAGCTCCAGGTTAGACAGTAAACACAATCATCTTAAATAGGTATGTCATGTAAGTTTATTTTTTCAGTATATATTTAGATGTACTGATGCTCATTGCTTACACACTAGCCTTTCAGTGTCACATATTTCTTTTGTCTAAAATGGAACATGGCAGCAGACTTAATTGGTTCTTAGTTGCAAGTTGTGAATGTCAATGAGCTTCCAAACCTGAATGAGAAACACAGAAATGTCTCCAAATAAAACTGTCGTCAACACAGCATTCACTTACTCATCCACACAAGTACCAGTTATTAAACACCTACTATGTGCCAGAAAATGTTTTAGGCACTAGGAATAATGAACAATACAGACAAAATTTCTTCCCTCATAAAACTTACTTTCCAAGGTGGGGTGGGGAGAACAATATCTTTAAAATAATAATAAAGAAAATAAATAAATAATAAAGAAATTATATAGTATTAAAGTATAATGTGTGCTATGGACCTCAAAGGTCCAAGAATGGGTCCCAAAAAGAGTGACATGGAATTAGGAACTTTCCAATAACCCACCCTATAGCCTGAGAAGTTTTTTGTTTTGTTTTGTTTTGTTTTAATGCAGACCTGATAATACTACAGCTCTGCTCAGAACTCTTGAATGGCTCCCCAAGCCAAAGAACAAAGCCCAAACTCCTCAGCATGACTTGTGCCTTCATCATGTAGCACCTGCTTAATGGTTCATTCAGCCTCATTTCTTACCGCAATCCCTCACCTCCATAAAAGCATTCTCCACTTCAGAGACTGAATGACTTTTAGAAACTCAGGGTTTCCATCTATTTCTCATTTTGCCCTCCCTCACTGTCTTACCAACACTAACCCATATTGCTTTTATAAGGTTATGATTAGGTATCATTTCATCCTCCATTTTAATTGCCTTTTAACCCACTAGATTGTCAACTCTCTGAAAGGCAGTGTATTTGTTTCCTGTAGCTGTAACAAATGACCACAAACTTGGTGGTTTACAACAACAGAAACATAGTCTCTCACAGTCCTAGAGACAAGAAGTCAGCGGTTGGTTTCATTAGGCTGCAACCAAGGTGTGGGTAAGGACATGCTCCCACCGGAGGCTCTAGGGGAGAACACTTTTCATTGCTTTTCCCCGCCTCTGGAGGCTGTTCCCTCCTAGGCTCATGGCTCTGCATCACGTTGTCTTTTCTATCCCTGCTTCCATCATCACATTACTTTCCTCCTCTTCTCTCAAATCTCCCTCTCCCTTCCTCTTATAAAGGACACTCGTAATTGCATTTAGAGCCCACCCAGACGATCCAGGATAATCTTCCATCTCAAGATCCTTAACTTCATCACATTTGCAAAATCTCTTTTGCCATGTAAGGTAACATATTTACAGGCTCCCTGGATTAGGACTTGGACTCATCTCTGTGGGCCATTATTCAGCCTATCACAGTCAAGACAGGGACTGCTTTGCTTATCACTCTAAGGGATGAGGGGATCAGTATATTAGCATGCATGGCAAACCCAGTAGGAAGCTCCAGGTTAGAGAGTAAACACAATCATTTTAAATAGGCATGTCAACAGCTAGCACTATTACATAATAAGTCCTCCGTTTACATTTTTGAAAATGAATGAATTTGGTGAGTTTTGATCACCTGAATAACTCATTAGTCTTTCTCTTAGATATAATGAGAAAAAGTCATTATCTCATATCAACTTATTGTTGGTAAGCAAAAAGGAGCTTTCGTTGGAGCAAACAGAACTTGTTTTTCTAGTGTCAGATTTGACGAAGTTTGTTGAACTGTGAGGGGTAAACAACCTTGGTCAGGTTATTTAGCTGAAATATAGAAAAGGCCACTGGGGTTCTTATCAAATTTAAATCTTACTATAAACTTCTAATTGCCTCTACAAAACTTAAATAATAAATCCTTCTGGGAGGACCAATGCTTTCTATGAGAATGGTTAATGAGGGTCGGTATGGGGGATTTAGTTACCAGGGGTGAGTAAGGTCCTGGGAGTCCAGATCCCAAGGACACAGGAAAGGCTTGATTTTCTTAGCTTTATGATCTCAAAATGCTTCCTTTCTGATTAAGTCCCAGTAATGTTTTCCTCGCATAGCACAGTTCATTTAAAAGTTTAAATGCATGAGAAAACTAGATAAAGGAAATATAAAACAGAGCTAAGTGATTTAAAAGAGGATGTAAGTAAAAGCTACTCTGGGTACATAACCACCCACAATAAATACATTTCCCATCTTCCCTCCCAGTTAAGTATAGCCAGGTGGCTAACTGCTGGCAAATGGGATATAAGTGGAAGCTGTGTGTGCAAATTCTGTCAATAATAATAACCATTAAAGAAAAAGGGCATACTCTTCTTTGCTCCCTTTTCCCTTACTACTGGTGAGAAAGTGGGCATGATGACTAGAGCACAAGCAGCTCTTCTGGATCATGAGGCAGCAGAGTAAGAATGTCAGAGCATCAAGATAGATGAAGCTGAATCTTGATAGTCATGGAACTACCATACAAATCCTGAATTTCCTACCTCTGGTCCTCTATGTTACACAGAGAAATAATTCTATTTTGTGTAAGGCACTGTTATATTTATGCCACATACAGGGGCATAGCAGTTTACTCACATTTTAGTGCTCTCTTAATCCATCAGTTTTTGGATATTGGCTACTTTTTCATTGCCCACTATCTATTTCATATTCTTGATTTCTTTGGGGAGAATTACCTCCCCCCCACTGGATCAGAGGCCTTATATTCCCTTAACCAAGCTAGACAAATCAGATATTTCTTTTTTAGAAAATAGGGAGGGGAGAAGAGTGGAAGATCATCTCCAGGGAAGAAAGGAGCAGCCCTGTGTCAGCTTCACTGACCAAATTGTGTTACTGACAAGACCCAGAAATGAAAGCAACATGGAAAATGATCAGCCCATGGAAAGATAAGACAGGTACTACTCCTGTTGAGAAGGTACAATTATACAAACTCTCCTTCCAGAAAAAGAAGTAAATGAATGTATGCAAACAGTATGCAGTCATTGGTGCTTTAGAAAATAAGCTTTTAAATACAGATTATGTTGGTCAGCTCATCATTTGAACAGAATTAAATCAAGCGTTGCCTCCTGGACTTCACACCACATACAAGTCTTTTCCTAGCACCATGCAATGGCCACCTCAGATGGGGTCCTGGACATCCACCTGACTTCCCAGTGTGCAAAGTTACACTTCCAGGAAGTCCATGAGCCAACCAGATCTTCTGAGAATCCAAGAGGGAAACTTGTAAGGTCTGACCCACAACTGGGTTGCATCCTTTTACAACTCTTCAATAAAAAATTTCACATTAAACTGAGTTTTCCATATATTTCAATGTATCCTTAAATCATTTTTTAAAAATTATGTCATTCTGAAAATTGCATTTTCTCTACAACAACTTAATTTCAAGTTCTAGTGAATCCAGCATATTCGTTCTCTTCATTTCATCAACTCAGGTAATTTCTCTGTTCTAATCCTAATTTCTCTGAATTATAGAGATCATTTTAAAAAAGCACTTTAAGAAACCAAGACTGACCTACCACTTATAACCACCTTGAGTATACAGGAGAGATCATTATGCCCACCTAAACCAAATCACAGCCTGCCTGATTTTTCAGACACACTGACGTCCCTCCAAACCAGCTCTCTTGTCATCAATCTCCAGCTGCACAAACACTGCGAGTGCATCCTTCATTTTCTCAACGAATTTATCAGCAGCCCCATTAATATTCTGAATTATCCTCTCTGGAAGACAAATTGCTTTGCTATTTGTCTTCTTTAAACATTTTCTAGTCACAAAATGTGGCCTCAAGTTTCCCGCTATCAAGTTAGTATATAATCTTTTTTTCACTCTCCCACCAGAAATGGGTCCTCCTGCATTTCCAAGGCTAATGATCACATGAGAGCTGGGCCTTTAGGTCCCTGTGAGCCTACTTGTTCTTTCAACAAGTATTTTTGGAGCTCCTACTATGTGCCAGGCAATCTCAGTGATTCCAGAGATGCAAAGTAAACAAGAGTCCCTGACCTCCTGAAGCTGGTCATATTAGTGGATGGAGACCAACATTAAACAAACCATTCAGTTAAACTTAGAGTATGGCATACGGGGATATGTGCTTTAGGGAAAAAAATGATGTAAGGCAGGGGGATGGAGAATGCTGAGCATGGGAGAGATTGCAGTTTTAGATGGAGCAGTCATTGAAGGCTTCACTGAGAAGGTGACATTTCAGCCAAGTTCTGAAAAGGATGAGGCAACGACCCACAGAGTTAGATGGGGAAAGAATTTTTTAGACAATGAGTGCAAAATGTACTAAGGCCCTGGAGTACAAGTAGGTTATGTTGCCCCCCAGTGGATTTGCTAGTACCATTTTGTCCTTTTCGTTCTGTACCTGCCTCTGTTTAAAACCAGCTCAGAGAAGGGAATCTCATGGCACACCCTTTCCCCGGGTCCATCTCTTCCCACAGGTGATCCCATCCTCTCAAAGCTGCTTAATCCCAATTCTGCATATCGAGTACAGATCCCTCTTTTGAGGTACACATCTGTACTGTTGAGAGCCTACCTGCTTCTCTTCCTGTCCCCACCATCCCAGTCACCCAATCTGGAAAACTTTGCTACATCTCGGGCTCCCTCCACTTCCTTCCATTCCACACCCAGTCTGTTGCACAGCAAGACATTCCCCCTGTTATATACATGGTGCTTCTTGATCCTGAGCACAGACATGA
Source organism: Delphinus delphis (assembly GCF_949987515.2). Taxonomy (NCBI): domain Eukaryota; kingdom Metazoa; phylum Chordata; class Mammalia; order Artiodactyla; family Delphinidae; genus Delphinus; species Delphinus delphis. Next base: position 46,487,328 of record NC_082694.2, on the reverse strand, counting down.
GTCTCACTCTCAGGATCTTAGCACATGCTGATGACCTCACTGTGTTTGTCGGCTGCCAGGGAACAGCACACACACACACACACATACCACCACAATTCACAGCTCAGTAAAAACACTTCAAGTCTTTAATAATAAAGTTTATATTTTCATAGAGTCTTATCTTCCTGAGATTTTATGAGCTACATTACCAATAATTTATGCTATAAAATTTAAGAAAACCTCAGCCATTCACAGACTTTTAACAATACATTTAGACTCCCAGCCCTGTTAAATAAAAAAACTCAAGTTACATAAATCTTACATAACCAGTAAGGGAAGATGCATATTTCCAATATCAATAACCTAATCGTAAGAGCTGTAACTCATCAGACCCCTCAGTGAAAGCAAAACATTTCAGAGCACCTCTCTCTTGATGTTAACAGAGGCCTATTGAGAGAAGCAAGGAAGTGGTTTTTTGGACTTTTTACCCTTGATGGAAAGAACCGAAAGAAAATGGGTGAAGAAGTTTCAAACCCCTTTATCAGCATTCCCTCTAAGCCAGTTTGAGTAGTGGGCATTCTCACCATTACAGATAATGTTTTTAAAAAAAAAAGACAACAGGCCCAAAATAGAGTTCTTTATGCCAAGACCCACATCACCAAACCAAGACTAAATTACATTTACAGCTCTCATAAATAGAATCTTAAGCCAGTCAACCAGGAATCACCTGATCAACAGTTAGGTAGTCTGCCTGATAGACTCCTGTCATCCCCTAAAGGAAAGTAACCTTGCAATAACCAACCCTTTTTTTTTTTTTTTTTTTTTGCCTAGTGTAACTTCCTTATTCCCATTCCTTTCTGGCTATAAAAGTCATTCATTTTGTAAAGCTATTCAGAGCTCCTTTGTATCTGCCTGATTCAAATCCACTCTTGTTCAAATAGACTCTTAAAATTTTTAATATGCCTCAGTTTATCTTTTAACAACAGTCGTCTACCTACCAATACAGGTAATCAGCAGACACATAGACCTTGATCAGACTGACCTGGGTCCAAATTCTATCTGATATGTTTACTAATTTTAGGGTAAGAAATTTCCCCCAATGATCCTACCCCAGATTGGATATATGATTTATAAACATTTTGACAAAAAACTGGAACTTGTTTCAAAATCCGATGCTGTATTAACAATAAGAGTTCCACTTTGATTTTTAGGTAGCCCTTTATATCCTTTAAAGCACTGACCTGTACATGGTCTTATTTCATCTTCATAAACACTCCATGAAACATAAAAGGCAAATAGCAGGGCCATAGAATATGAGAAATATGGAGTTAATTGAGAATTAGCTTACAATAAATATGAAGGCCCCTTACCTAGACATTCTCAAAAGTCATAAATGATCTCACTTTACAGATAAAACTACCAAGATTCAGGAAAGTTAAGAGGTGTACCAACCCATTTCACACAGTCACAGTGTGTTATTATAATCTGCTCAGCCAATGAAGAAACTGGAGCATGAAAAGGTAGATAGCCTGACTTAATGGCCAAGGCAGGCATAAGGTCCTTAACTCTAAGGCTTGAACTTTTTCCACTCCTACATGTTCCTTTTAAGTCAAAGTTTGAACTGCACATCTGAGAGCTGCAAGAGTGGCCCAAAACTCCTCTTGGCTGTCATGAAATTCAACTTCCTTCTACAAAGCAGTACTTATGAAAGTCTTATTTTAAAACATCACCCAGCTGCAAATGAAAATCTTCCCAACAGGGACGAGATGGCACATCTGCCTTCCCTTTGCTTAACAGAAAACTGCAGAGCTGCTCTCTGCTTGGATAAATGCTATTTGGGTTTTCTTGATTTCTGAATGGTAATTAGTATCGCTCTCTTGAGCGCTCTCTCTCTTGGTATTGTCATTGTCTTCTTGCCCAGAATTTTATGTGTAATAGTCTGTTCCACTACTGGCTTTTCTGAAACCAATCTTCCTCGTCTTTTATAATTATGTAAAGCTGTTCTCTTTGCAGGCCACACACTGTAGATATCTAAAACCTGGAGAGAAAACACCCTAATTGTAATTATAATGGATTTCAAATTCCTATTATTCATGTTGGAGAGAAAACATGCAGTGAGGTTTCATTACCCATTTCTTTTAAAACTTGGAAAAAAATAGTACTTGAACTTATTTTTGTTAAAGCAGGAAGACTTTAATTAAAAAAAAAAATCCTTAATCACTTCTTCAGAATTTTAAAAATGCATTCTATTTTTATGTCTACCTACTCTAGTTTAAGAAAATTGAGGTCTTTTAGTTGGACCACACAAATACAAGTAAAACCAACCTTAGCAATACCAAAACTCAACCAATTGACCTCATTCCCAGAGGACAGACCAAACTTCAAAAGCAGCAATTATTTTGAGATTCTGAACCCCAGTAGTAGTGAAGCTACTAACTGTTGATTATTATGCAGGTCTTGCACTAATCTAATTAAGTAAAATGGAAATACAATTTCAAGCTTTGTTGTACACATTTGTATATGACACAAGTAGTCAAAAGTCTGTCTGAAGTTAAATGAAGCACATGTACAGGCCCTTTATCAATCAGAATTTGGCTTTTCCACTCAGTTCCATTTTGAAATATTTCACTCTCAACATCTACAAACCACTCACAGCCCAAATGCCATTGCTAATAGCTGCTTGTTTTAGTGTTGCCATCTCTCTTAGTGAGCACTAGAGTAGCAAGGACTGGGCACAATTCAAGCTTGTATTTCTGAGGAAAGGATCCTCTGGGAATTTCTTAGTAAAGGAAGAAGCAAACAAATGCTACACTTACTGCCAAGTCAGTTCCTCTTAGACTTTGGGAGGATGTGGCAGTAGGAGATTCTTTAAAAAATACTCAAAACTTAGGTACCAAAAAGGAATTCTATTCTGGGTGAAACTCTTGAAAAAAGTTTTTTTTTTTCTTTGAAAAGAAGAGGGCGCATGAAAATGGAACACCAACAGGAAGATGATAGAGCCAGCCTCAGATACCCTTGTCCCTTGGAAATTCTCACAGAAGAATTGTCAAACAGTTGTCAACTATTCTAGGTCACTGGAAGAGCCATTGTAGTCAGCACCCTGTTATACCCCAATGTGAGCACAAGTGTAACAGGTGTGGAGGGCAAAGCTGAGCCCTTGCCACAGCACCAGGTTTTCTCAAAGCCCTGGGGAATGACTCAGTGTTCCATCTATTCAGCTCAATTCAATGTTTACAATGCTCTGGTTAAAGAGCATTTGTCTAGAACAGAGAGACAAAAGGTTCCACTCATATTCTATCTGTACTTTCTGATTTACCCATGGCATCTAACAAAAGGAAAATAAAGTATAAGAGTGAATTAAATCTGTAAGGAGAGAGAATAATGGAAGCAGATGCAATAAACAGCAAGCATTTATAAAGAGCCATCGTGACAAGAAAAATTGCTTTATACTAGGAAAGACTATCAAATGAAGGACTGGAGATTCACAATAGCATTTGAGGTTATGCATTCAACACAGTACTTCAAAAGAAAATGTTATTAATTCAGAGGAACTTTGGAATAAAAGCCACTAGAATAGCTTAGTGGACATTTGACTATGTTCTCTGCACTGTTCAAGGAATTTGGTTTACAATTGAATAAGGCATGATCTTTTTGCCCTTGAGTCATTCATAGCTAGTGGACCAGAATAGTCCAGGAAACTAGAGACTGGAAGAGCCCCTTTGCCTTGGCATCAAAATCTACATTGCTAACATTGCCAAAAGCTCACAAGTTCTCCTGCAAAGTATCTTTCTTACCTTCTCTCTGGCTTACAAACTAGGCTAACTTGCAAAAGTCAGTTGGTGAAATACCACATCGCTCGTTACCACAGATAAGCTTGAGGCTTAGGCATTTTAATACTATTGACTTTAAATTTCTGGACACAATGGTTCAAGTTTCTAGCAAATATTTTTAAACTACAGAAGTAGTTTTTGTTTTAATCCAAACTGATTCCATCCTTCATTTAGAAATATTTGTATCTTTCTCAGATATTTCTCTCCCTGTCTATAAACTAAGAATAATATAATAATACCTGCCTTACTTACTCATAAGGTTTTGAGAGGCTCAAATAACTAAAATTTGTGAAAGATATTTATAAAGTGCCATGTTAATATTAGCAGCCGTCATTATACTCACAAGAGCTGAGGTTGCCAAGCCAGTGGATGTAGTTCTCATTTACAGACCCAAAGGGAAAACATGCGTGAGAAAGAATGTCAGAAAGCTCAAATTAAAGGGTTCAGTTAATCACAGACCTAAAAGACCACAGACAAAAAGAAGGCCAGTGGAGAGCACAGTGTACTAGAATCAAGACAGTTAGGATGTGGTCCTAACTCCACAACCAGAAGTGCAGTCTGGGGAGAGCCAAATGATTTATGATTCATGCCTCATTAATCCTCATATTTCAATGTGTTTTGAGCTCATCCTAAGATAAACCTATTATATGCAAAATTACATTCAGAAAATTAAATAGTCCACAATATTCAACCTCAGAATGTGGATTTGTACCACAGAAGAACTCATGTGAGATTTAGTTAAGACTTAAATAAAACTAGTGACCAGTGAAATAAATTGTTCACTGTTAAACTGGGGTGTTGGGTAAATAATTGCAGAGTCTGAAAAGGTTCACCTACCAATAAATAATAGAGTATTTTTTAACTCAAAACTTCTACTATCTTTAATATCCTATTTGCTATAATTCTTTGTTACTGGCCAACTGAACATGCTTGCACTTGTTTTGAAGAATGCAGGAGCTCATTCTCCCACCTTTAAAATGACTAAAGGAATATAGGTGAATCCTTAGCATTTTTAAAGCCCTCATAGTTCATCAGAAATCAGAAACATAAAAGCAAAGAGAATTATAATATAAAACCATTTTGTGTATAATCTGGATGGGCATGAATTGGCTGGAGGGATAAAAAGGAAGTGAAAGTGAACGCTAAGTATAATAAAGCATATTTAGCCCAGCAGTTTCTGTGCAAAGCTTCTGTTCCTAAACAGTTTCTGTTCCTAAGCTTCTTGAAAGATTAAGAATGATTCAAGGCAAGAATCTTTCCCTCAGTGAGCATTTATTCTAAGAAGACAAGAGACATATGTGAGGAGTTAAACCTCAATAAAAGAGGGTCATTGGTATTCAATACAACAGACCACTGGTTATGGGACTGGATATAAAGTTCCATGAGAATGATTAGCAGTGAGGAAATTGGCTTTCTGTTAGGTAAGACACAAACTACTTGCTTCTCTTTATTAGTTCAAACTATTCCAGTAATGAAGAGAGCACTGCTAGTATAAAGGATTGAGTGGGGATTTAAGAATCTCCAGGATTAAAGCAGACCCACAACTTCAACAAGATCTACCTAGCTCTCAAACCAGGTGAAATCTTCAAGCGCAACTGACTGTGCAGCTGCAGTCCATCATTCCAGAGTAAGTTCTCCCCTTCCACTTGGGTTGTAGGGTCATTATAGTGAGAAAAACCACAACGAAATCTAGATTAGTAAGTAAAGCAGTAAGCAAAATTGGGACATTAAATAAATGAGAAATAAGAGTGTTCTCACAGGGAGGAGGCAAGATAAAACACCTATCATGAGAGAAAAACAATACAGATATAAGGGATTCACTCCAAGCCCACTGATCATGGTAGGAAGCAGCTGGAAAGCTTATAAAGTAAGGCCTTACGGGCCTATGAAGTCTGCATCTTTACTTAGGCTTTGCTTCTATGTGGGAAACCATAGAGATGTTTTCTGGTTGGGGAGTCTCTTGGATCTACCTTGAGTTGGTCCTTTGTTCAAGGTGCCTATGGCCAGAGACTCCCCAAGAGCCTGTCTGCAAATGTACTCAATGGCCATCCATGGTTAACTCTTAATAGGTGGCACAAAGAGACAATGGAGAGTCAGAAAAAGGAATGGTACCATAAGCTGGAGGAATCTGAGAAGATGCCATTATGAACATTTACTCACATGTGACAATTCCATCATCTGTAAAAATAATTTGGAGCACAGTAAGATTTTCTCCAGCTTTAAGTAGACATTTCTTGGTTGGAAGGAAACGTGAATTCTGAATCAATATTCTGTAGTATGTACGTCTCTGTTTCAGAATCACATACAATATAGGAAAAACAATTATCTATAGGCAAATCTGTTTTCAGGATTTCTTTCTTCAGGATGTCAATCCTTTCAGTTCTTTGCCCATTTGTTTTAAATCAACTGGCATTGAAAAACAAGAACTAAAGTTTCCAGGATAACCCCATCAATGCTTATGTTTATATGACAAAATATCTTTGGAGCAAAGCCAATATAAATAAAAATCCTTTAAAGGGGCTTGACTAATTTGGCATATTTATGTACAATTCAATTACAGTTTGGTGACATAAATGTCCTACTGGGGAAGGTACTTAACTAAGCTTGAGGGACTTCCTAAGAGGGCACTAACCTAGTCAGAGGAGGCCTCCTGGAAAGAGTGATGTCTACACTTTTAAGAGAGCATTTTAAAGTACTAGATTCTTCCCATAAGGGGAGAGGGCAGTAGCACATTGAGATAGTGGCATAGATTGTTCTCCCCAGGAAAGTGTCTCCGAGATTTGCATATGGATGTTTCTCTGAGGATCCCTCTTGGGTCAATACTTGTAAGCGAGTAAGGGAAGCAGAAATGAGCAAAGGGTGAGGTTGGAAGTGTGAGGCAGCTGCAAGAGAGACCTCAGCTGAACCCAAAGGGAGCTCTGAAGCTAGGGAGGTCCTTGAAAGATGCCCCGTATTGAGGCAAGGGGAGCAGGCCTTTGTAACCCCAACATCTATGCATCGTTAGATGCCTGCAGTCCAAAGGGAGGTGCAAAACTTGGGTGAGGCAGCTCCCTCCATCAGAGGGCAGTTCCTGGGGAGGCACCCACCTGTGAGCTGCCAGCAGTCAACACTCCCAGCAGCTGGAAGAGTGGAGGATCTGGGCAGTGCCCCACAGGTGTGAAAACCCACTGCCAGCAGGTCATTCTTTGGCCTCATCAGCAGGTCCCTCTATTTCTCCATGGTAACCTGAATAACCATAATATTGGCAAAAGCCCTGGGTCTTCCATCAACACAGAAGCATTTATTTGGGCCTACATTTCCTAGAGCCAACCTCATTTTCACACTTTAGGCCTTTCTACCAAACGTATGTTTTGGCATGATGACAAGTTCAGAATGGGGCTTGGTCCAAGAGATCCACTGTCCCTGAAGTGAAAACTTTCCCCAAAGGGGAAAGATCTGTCACCCTTGTGGACTCTATCAGAAAATTAATAACTTGAATTATAAAATAACTAATTTTGAAGAGTACATATACCAGAAATTTTGTATCTAGTGTTTCCCTGTTCATGGTGGTTAGTATTGGGAAATTTGTACTTGACATTGTTTTAGAAACTGCTCTTTGGAAATTAGTTTCAAAGCCTATGATAAATTTTTAGGGCAGAAATATGATTATGTGGTGGAGAGAATTAAGACCTACATAAAAATGGGCTTGAATTCTCATGTTTAACACATATTAGCTATTTGTCCTCAGCCAAATCATTTACCTTACTGAGGATTCTTTTTCTTTTTTTATAAAATTGAAATAATAGCTACTGTCATTGGATTATTATGAGAAGTAAATGAGAACATATACATAAGATTCTGGAACATAATAGATACTCAGAAAAGGTTAGTTTCTTTATTCTTTTATTCCTCATTTCCTTTTCTTTTCTCAGTCAATGAGAGGTACCAGAAAAAGGCAACATATCTCAGGTATAAGATTTGTCCTTTTTTGAAAATCTTTTTATTTTGGAATAGCTTTACATTTACAGAATTATGACAAAGTTACTACAGAGAATTTCCATATGCCCTACACCCAGTTTCCCCTGTTATCAATATCCTCCACTAGTATAATACATTTGTCACAATTAATGAACCAACACATTATTATGGAACAAAATCCATAGTTTATTTAGATTTCTTCAGTTTTTCCTAATATCTTTTTTCTCTTCCAAGTTTGTCTTTTTTAAATAGCCAAACATTATTTGAAATAAAATTTGGTAAATAATAGAATTTTTCAAAAAGGAGTTAATATAAATAAATAGATGAGGAAGTTTTGTGGGGCTTATAAACTGACATTTACAGACATTTCCAAAGGAGACTTCCAGAAATATGTTAGCTCCGGCAGCATCACTGGACTTGAAACATGGATTCCCAAACTAACTCTGCTAGAAGACAGTGTGAACTGTGTATATACAATCGTTTTCCCAAATAGCTTAATGTTAATTTCCAAACTCCCTTTCTAATCATTCTCACGTTCATCCCCTACTAATATGAATAGCCTTTAAAATCCAAGCAAAAATAATGATGGGGACAGATAAAGGGTCACCAAAACATATTTCAGGACATTTGAACCCCAAGATAAAGGTTTTAATTGGATTCATGATGTAAACTTTGATCTTTCACAGATAAAAGACCCCAGTGAATGACACCTCTACAGTAAATTTACGTCAGTCTCTTTCTTAAATTTTTAACAAAATAAACTTAATAACAAATATGCCTCAAAACTTGTTAGTAACGATGCTTACATCCTGAGAGACTTAGCCATAAATATTTGGTTTGAGGTTATAGGAGGCTGTGTGTTTCGTTGAGAGTTTGTGAAGGTGTTTTGTCTTAACAATAATACATCCCTTCTGCTGAGACCATGTTTTGAACACCATTCTCACCGGTCCTCATGTGGCCCTTTGCATAGTTAATGTGGCCTCCGTATAGAATACGCATGCTATTGACCGAGGGGCTGAAGTATTCAAATCATTCAAGCGTCTTATAGCTACGGATTAACAAAATCTCCCTCTACGCTCCAGAGTAATTAAAACATGCAGTTGTGGGCAAATCTGAGAATTGGGAATACACCTGAAATTTCATGAAGACTCATTAAACCATCAAAGATAATCCTAAGCGAAACATACTTCTATGTTTACTCCCTTGGTTTTTTCCTGAAAACAGGACCGTTTGCTGGCCTTCTGCAAGAGAATGCTCCTGACTTTGCCTTTTACTTGTACAGTAAAGAATGCATAACTTCTTTTGGACAGACAACACCTACAAATGACAAGTTCTGTGCTCCTGTGTCCCAGAAAGACAACTCTCAGTGTACAGAGCTGTTAAACTCTGGGAGCAGACCTCAGAGAAGTGGAAAACAGGCAGCCCCTCCTATTTTATTTTGTACAGAGTTCAGATTATAACTCTGAATGCTTTGTGGAAAGAGAAATCCCACAACCTCTATGCTCAGGCCTCTTGCATTGCCTTCTATGGCTTGCTGTTAATGAGGTTAATGCCACCTCTACAATACTCATGTCACATTGTTTTCTGACCACAACTCTATGCTTAACCCCAGTCATATAGCAGATGTGTTGATACAGCAGACATGCTTATTTGGAGGACGGACAGGACTGCCACTGTTCTGTTATTCCTCTTAACCTTGAAACTCTGATAACTTTTTTCCAACTCTTCTCAATATTTCTATTATCTAACAAAGGAAGCGACAGTAGTTAAAGAAAATTCACAGAGAACAGAAAAGGAGATGCAAATGGACAGATGCTATTAGTATGGAAAACCACTGAGAGAATACTCAGTAGAAGTATTATCACTTCCTGAATTTCAAGTGTTTTTAGTAACAAAGAGGCATGTCCCTTTGACCAGCTAGAATAGGGAAAGGTGCCCCACTTCACCTGTTCTTTGTGGCCACGTGCAGGCTTGGATGTATCTCCATGGCTACATGCAAGAGGATACAGTAGGCTCATGGACCCTCGTCATCATGGGTCTATAATTCTTTTAAAAGAGAGACAGTGTGAATTTCCTGTTTCTCTAGCCAATGAGAGCTATGACTCCATGAAAGCTGAGAAAGTAGAAGTGTGGGCAAGGCCCATGTAAATTCTGCAGGCTCCATCACATGTTCCAATCTTTTTAAAATAATTTTCAAGACTCACCTGTTTGTTTCTAATGCCTGCAACTCAACACTAAGCCACTAGAATAAAAGCAGTATTTAGCGGAGGTATCACCTTGGGGGTAAAGGTCATCAGCAGTACAGAAAAAAAAAAAAAAAAGAAGCTTCACCCCACAAGGATAGTAGAGTTCTTTCAAAGGTCAGCAACAGTGGTGCATACAGAACATGTTTGCCGTATCCATTATGTGTATCAGGGGAGTGTGGCTTTGGCCTTATTTGTATGATTAAAGAGCTAATGAATCACCTTGCAGGGACAACCTCTGAATTAGAACTGCTTGAAAGTTCCTGTCAGAGTCAGTGGTTTACAAAAATCAGCTGCTTATGTGCAGTCAAAGCAATAAGCTATGTTTACTAGGAACTTGGACTAGAATCAGTTGAAAAAAATTACTTTTCTAACTATTAAACTTATACATTTGTAATTTATTTATAAATGAAAATTTTAATTTGTAGAGTATTTTTTCTTAGCATATTATCTCACATAGGGCTCTATGCTTAATAACTGCTTCAATTATTTTTCAATTGCTTTATCTTAACAAACTTCTCTCCAGCATCAGAAATGTTGACAATGTATTCATATTGTAAGACACTTCTAAAATATGATACGATAAACACCTTGGCACCATAGTTGCTTACTGCCTTCAATGAAATGAACTATTAATATTTAGAAATCCAATATTCGCCTCTCAGTACTAAACTAAACTTAATTGGAAACTAAAAAGGAGAACAGGTTTCCAGTCAAAACTGGCCCCTTAGTTTTTAATATCTGTAAAAGTGAAACATTCCATAGAAATGCTGTCATAGACTGCAGTTTTGAAACTGGGCCCCTATCTCTTCCAATTCTATCCATGTAATTTACACAACATCACACAGCTTCAGGCACCTCAAGCTTAACATCTTTCTCATAGAGTTCTTTTGAGGTTTGGATAGGAAATTGCATGTGAAGGAACCTAACAATAATGAGCATTCATTCAATAAAGATTTTTAGATCTAAATCTTTCTGCTCTAAACTTTCAACCCGTAAGAAGCCAAGGGATTTCTTGTGACCTAGAGAGGGGCAGCCTCCTGACTTCATTATCCTTCACATCTTGAATCTACTCCTCATCTCCTCCTAATCCCATTCAATATACATCGCTGCAGATCACTTTAGCAAACATTTCTGCTTTTCATAGAGCTGAGACATCCATTTAATATCAAAGAAAGACCAAAGGTGTAATAGGAGTTAAGACAGACGTTTCCTAAGAGCAGAGGATGTGACTTACTCATCTTTACAACATGGATGCACAGACACACACACAGAAGATGCTTCGAGACATCTGCTGTGTAAAGGCCTTTGAATGCCTAATCACATAACTTCTCTGAGCTTCATCTCTAAAATTAAATTAACAATACCAGCTACACAATGCTATTGGAAATATCAATGAGAGAATACGAAAATGTCCGCAACAGTAGCTGGGCTGTATGTGATACGTAATTTAAATCGCTGACTTGAACCTCAAGTTTCCCCATATAACTAGCAAGCTAATAAAAACATCTTTCCTCAAATTTGTGTCTACATCAAAATTTGTCTGTTGGACTTCCCTGGTGGTGCAGTGGTTAAGAATCCACCTGCCAATGCAGAGGTGGATTTGCAAGACTCAAGACCCAAGACTCAGGCTCAACATGGGTTTGAGCCCTGGTCCGGGAAGATCCCACAGGCTGCGGAGCAACTAAGCCCGCGCTCTAAAGCCTGCAAGCCACAACTACTGCGCCTGCATGCCACAACTACTGCAGCCAGCGCGCCTAGAGCCTGTGCTCCTCGACAAGAGAAGCCACCACAATGAGAAGCCCGCGCACCGCAACGAAGAGTAGCCCCCGCTCACCGCAACTAAAGAAAGCCTGCACACAACAATGAAGACCCAATGCAGCCATAAATTAATTTATGAAAAAAATTTGTCTGTCATATATTAAAGGTATAAATATGAGTGTTATACACTATATTCAGGGTCTCATAGTTGGATATATAACATCATCTTAGGTAATCTTTCTATCTGAAGTATAGCAACTCTCTTTGAAAACTTCCAAGCTGCCGTGAATTTGACGTACTATTTTGTGACTAAGACAAAGCCTCATTCTGAATCACCAGCCACCTACTCATCAGTAAGAATCTCTTTAAGACATAAACTGCTAATGCTTCTTTATAATCTATATTCAGGACAGAACTTTCCCCACTTTCATACAGTATGAGAGAATAAAGACAGACTTGACAATTGAGAAGAGTCTGTTTTGGGCAGCCTAGTCTCTTTCAAATAAATGTCTCATGATTAATTCCTCTCTCCAGAAAACTGCTATGAAGTTTGTTGTTACTCTCACACTGCTTCTTAGAATATGTGTAAGTCATATAACTTTCACTATAGTTTGGTCTTCAAAATATTTGTGTCTATCTGCACTGATCACTGACTAGTTCAGCCCAAAGCCAATTCCACCTGAAGTTAGCTTCCTATCTGCTTCCTATCTGCAGGGTTAAGATTCAAAATTGTTAACACCCAGTATAGTACGAGGCAGTAATTAGTCAGAGGGGACGTTGACTGAAGCACCCAAGCTGGGTTCTGGGGACCACCCTTCTCTGCCTCCAGCTGTTTAGCTCTGGGGAGGTGAGCACAGGAAAGGTCAGGATGACCACAGATGATGGGCATCATTTAGGAAGCTCAAGACAATGGCTATTTACCACCAAATAAGGACTGATTTCCATATCTTAACAACCAGTATGACCGTACTAATGTTTCCTTGCAAATATGTACCCTAAAGGATGAAAAATCAGAGAAATGAAGACCCCAACATGTAAGAAGCTACTTAAAATTCCCAACATTAAAAGACAGTTGTAAGACATGCAGATGGCTAACAAGCACATGAAAAGAGGCTCAACATATCTAATTATTAGAGAAATGCAAATCAAAATGGGTTTTTCCCCCATTATTCTAAGATAAGTGAGAAAATTAATTCAGTGCTGTCAAACCTTCTCTAACGTCTTTTTTAAAGACATGTTGATCAATAGTTACTTAAAGGTAGGGCTTTTAATGCCAAAACCTCTTCCAGAAATTTAGATTCTTTGTAAGCACCTCATCATACCTTTTCTTTTAAAGATATCTAAGGAAGTGGCTCAACTGAACACTTGTGAAATAACCACAGATGGTTAAGGAAAAAGAAGATGAATGGCCTAGACTTGCAGAGCCATATAAATGAATCGTTCCTAACAAAAGGTGTTTTCAGAAAAATCCAGCAAACTATCTTAAAAAGTGGATTCTATGGTTTCATGACCCTCACTCTGATTTGAACTAACTTCACATCCACTAGGAATAGATGGGAACAGAAGAGTAGAGGGACCTCTGTAAATCAATAAAGCTGTGAGGAATCTGATCTTTATCAATGTATATCTGACACCTAAAATAGTTTTATTTTAGCATCGCTCTGTGAACAAGCTTTCGTGTGCCAGCAGGACAGTTTATAAGCTAATTAAATTCAGTTATATTGAAAAACTTTTTCTCCCTGGATTTTCACTGCATTTGATTTTAATATATTACAAATTCTTTAATATTGATTATATTTCTAATGGAAGTATCGATCCCACCACATAGATGTCATTATTTTTCTCCAATTGAAAAATGTAAAATCTCAGTGCTACATGTCGCCTAACACCCAATGTATATGTGGATGAGAATACAGTATCTCTTGCTAGAAAGCCATTTATGTGTATGGGAGGGGGCAGGGTGGGGATTAAAAACAAAATAATCCTTTAATACAGTATTAGTATGCTTTTTTTTTTTTCTATTTCACTTCTACCTGTATTCTCCTACCTGAATGACTTGTGAAAGGGCCCAGTTATATCATTCCAGAAGAACTGACTGCTGAAGAGTGGGGAAGAAAAGGGCAGAGAAGCCCAAGAGTTAAGAAGCAGGAAAAAAAAAAATTTTTTTTCAACGTCAGGAAAGTTAGACAATTCTGGATGAAATACACTGAAAAGCTGAATGTTGCACACAATCTGGAGATGAGCACATGGGCAGCCAGTGGGATGAGTTGGAACAATCGCACTGGAGAGATTTTATTTGAAGGCAGGATGCTGGGGTAATATGCAAAAACATGAAGAAGAATCTGGTTCCTTCCAAATAGGCACTCCTAAACCTTGATGAAAGAAACAGTATTGACCAACCCAGATTCTGGAGGCTGGCTTTTTGGGTTCAAACCCATGTGCAATTATCTCGAGAAAGTTACTTAAGTCTCCACATGTAAAATGTGAATAATGAGAGGATCTAACCCATAGGATTGTTATAAGGAGTAAAGGAGTAACTTTTATAAGTGTTTAAAGCAGTCCCTTGCAAATATATGATGCCATAAATTTTTATTAAACAATAAAATGAAATCAAAGAAAAAAGATTTATGGAATGTGTATGTAAATAGGGATCATCAATTAATTTCATGTGACTCAGTCACATGAATACCTCTTAGAACATTCCATCAGCCATATGCCTTCCTCTGGCCCTGATTTTAATTTAGTGTAGGAGTCCACAAGATCGAAGGTCACAATCTTCTGAATCCTGCAGACTTTGGCTGTCCATGCCAACAGCGGGGTCACAGCTGAGCCTAACCTCCAACCTTTCAAAGAAGCAACAGGAACAGTTGAGCAGGAAATGTGATTAAATTAAGGTCCTGCCAGTACTTCCACATGCTTATTTTCAGAATGGTTTAATTAAAGTTTCTGACATGAAGAGAGCTATTTCTGTTCATCTATTCAGAGCTGGTTATGGAGGGGAAAAAACTGAAATAGTCTGTTTCAGTCAATTTGTAACAATATAGTTGTACAATTAAGCTGGAAGCATACAAAGAAAGTTAGTCTATATAATTTCTCCTCTTATAGAGGTATTCATTAGAGAACAAATTGAGGTCTCAGATAGGATGATGTTCAGGCAAACCAGTCAGAGGAGAACATAGTAGTTTCTAAATGTTCAGCGTGGACTCAATGCCCAAAATTCTAATTGTGTCCCAATTTTATTAGTAATTCATTCTAAAAAGCTACAGAATGGTCAAAATGAATTAATTAATGTACTATTATTAGCTACTTATTGCTGATATTATGCTTAATATTCCTATAGGTTATAAATATATATGCATTATTTTTTAGTAACTAAAATGACAGAAACTAAATAATTATCAGCAAAGGATTTGGATGCTCTAGTCATTGTTATATCCATATTGGGAAATGAGTATCGTATATCAAGAAAATGTCTAGGAGCCATTCAAGCTTTCTGAAAGGAACTGAAAAGAGCATGGATGTAAGTTCTAAATAGTTTTTCTCTCCAGCCTGAAAGAATCCCATCAGGTCACAGAGCTCATTCATCTCTTCCCTTAGCCTGAAGCCAGAGATGGTTACAGAACTATTTATTCAGTCTGCAATGCACCAGCTCCATTTGTTAGCTGGCCTGGCCAGGTGAATGATGGCAGCCCTTCTTGGTCACCTAGAGGGTAGCAGCTGCTCTGAGTTCTGAAGAGGCCCAAGGAGGGGAGCAGCAGCCCCACATCGTGTGCCAGAAAGCTGCATCCTCCCGCCCACATGGATGTGTGTGCAGCCTCTGCACACCTGGGCCAGGGCTTTGGGTACCATCCATTATGCCAGTGATCACACAAGTCTCCAGCTTTCTGGGGAGATAAGGTGAGGAATGCTTAATTGCACTGCAAAATAACTTTTGCAGGAACAGATGTAGCCTTTCACATTCTGGTGACTTTGGGGAGGGGCGGGAAGAAAAAAGTAGCGGGAGGAGAAAGGATTGAAAAGGAGAAGGAAGAAACGGATGCGGGAGTGAAGATACCAAACCTACTAGACTTCTGTCTCACTTTTCATCTGTCTCTATCACACAAGTGGTGCCTGGAGAATAAAGGAATGGCCTGGGGTAGGGATGTGGCTGTCATTTGAACAAATGTGCTTTACTACGTTTAGTCACAGAATGAAAACAGCATATACTTTTATTCAGAGCTTTATTAAAATGTAACTAACATTCCATAAAATGCACAACTTGATGAGTTTTGATATATGTACACACCATGAAACCATCACCACAATCAAGATAATGAACATATCCACCACTGCCAAAAGTGTCCTCAGGCCTTCTTGTGCACCCCTCCCTTCCTCCCTCTCTGCCGCCTTTCAGGCAAACATGATCTGCTTTCAGTCACTAGAGACTAATTTGCATTTTCTAGGATTTTTATATAAGTAGAACTGTATGGACTCTTTGTCTGACTTTGAGGGTGGCATGTACTTTTTGTATTTTCAATTTACTTAATTTATAAAACTTCTACTGTGTTACCACAAACACTTAAAAATTCATTAAGTGTGATCCTTATCAAATTACCCATGACATTTTTCACAGAACTAGAGCAAATAATCTTAAAATTTATATGGAACCATAAAAGACCCAGAATTGCCAAAGCAATCCTAAGGAAAAAGAACAAAGCAGGAGGCATAACCCTCCCAGACTTCAGACAGCACTACAAAGCTACAGTATTCAAAACAGCATGGAATTGGCACAAAAACAGGCATACAAATCAATGGAACAGAACAGAGAGCCCAGAAATAAACCCACACACCTATGGACAACTAATCTTCAATAAAGGAAGCAAGAATATACAATGGGAAAAAGACAGTCTCTTCAGCAAGTGGTATTGGGAAAGTTGGACAGCTGCATGTAAATCAATGAAGTTAGAACACACCCTCTCACCATACACAAATATAAACTCAAAATGGTTTAAAGACCTAAATATAAGGCAAGACACCATAAAACTCCCAGAAGAGAGCATAGGCAAAACATTCTCTGACATAAGTCATACCAATGTTTTCTTAGGTCAGTCCCCCAAGGCAACAGAAATAAAAGCAAAAATAAACAAATGGGACCTAATCAAACTTATAAGATTTTGCATAGCAAAGGAAACTATAAACAAAATGAAAAGACAACCTATGGACTGGGAGAAAATATTCACAAATGATGCAACACACAAGAGCTTAACTTCCAAAATAGACAAACAGCTCATACAATTCAATAAAAAAAAAAACAGCCCAATCGAAAAATGGGCAAAAGACCTAAATTGACATTTCTCAAAAAAAGACATACAGATGGCCAATGGGCACATGAAAAGATGCTCATCATTGCTAATTATCAGAGAAATACAAATCAAAACTACAATGAGGTACCACCTCACACTGGTAAGAATGGCTGTCATTAAAAAGTATACAAGGGACTTCCCTGGTGGTGCAGTGGTTAAGAATCTGCCTGCCAATGCAGGGGACATGGGTTCAAGCCCTGGTCCAGGAAGATCCCACATGCCTCAGAGCAGCTAAGCCTGTGTGCCACAACTACTGAGCCCGTGTGCCACAACTACTGAAGCTCGCATGCCTAGAGCCCATGCTCTGCAACAAGAGAAGCCACTGCAATGAAAAGCCCACGCACCACAATGAAGAGTAGCCCCCGCTAGCCACAACTAGAGAAAGCCCACGCCCAGCAGTGAAAACCCAACACAGCCAATAAATTAATTAGTTAAAAGAAAATAACAAATGCTAGAGAGGGTGTGGAGAAAAGGGAACCCTCCTACACTGTTGGTAGAAATGTAAATTGGTGCAGCCACTATGGAAAACAGTATGGAGGTTCCTCAAAAAACTAAAAATAGAGTTGCCATATGATCTAGTAATCCCACTCCTGGGCATATATCCAAACAAAACTATAATTCAAAAAGATACATGCACCTCTGTTTTCATAGCAGCACTATTTACAATAGCCAAGATGTGGAAACCACCTAAATGTCCACGGACAGATGAATGGATAAGGAAGATTTGGTGTATATATATACACACACACACATATATACACATACATACAATGGACTATTACTCAGCCATTAAAAAAGAATGAAATAATGCCATTTTCAGCAACATGGATAGATCTAGAGATTATCATACTAAGCAAAGGAAGTCAGAAGGAAAAAGACAAATACCATATGATATCACTTCTATGTGGAATCTAAAATACAAAACAAATACACTCACAGACAGAGAACAGACTTGTGGTTGCCAAGGAAGGGGGAAGGATTGGGGGTTTAGGATTGACAGATGCTAACTATTATAACATAGGATGGATAAACAACAAGGTCCTACTGTATAGCGCATGGAACTATATTCAATATCCTGTGATAAACCATAATGGAAAAGAATATGAAAAAAAATATGATATGTATAACTGAGTCACTTTGCCATACAGCAGAAATTAACACAACATTGTAAATCAACTATACTTCAATAAAATTTTTTTAAATTCATTAAGAGGGTAGATCTCATGATAAATGCATAATAAAATATTGACTATAGGTACAATGTTGTACAGCAGATTTCTAGAACATAGTCAACTTGCTTAACTGAAACTTCATGCTCATTGATTAGTAACTGCCCATTTCCTCCTCCCCAGGCCCTTGGCAATCAACATTCCACTATTTGATTCTATGAATTTGACTATTTTAGATACCTCACATAAGTGGAATTATATAATATTTGTCTTTCTGTGACTGGCTTATTTCACTTAGCATACATCCTCAGATTCATCCATGCTGTCACATATTGCAAAATCTTCTTTTTTAAGGCCAAATATTTTTCTATTATTTTCTTTATCCATTCACCTGTCAATGGACATTTAGGGTTTTTTTTCACATCTTGGCCCTTGTGAATAGTGCTGCAATGAATGTGGGAGGGCTAATATCTCTCTGAGATCCTGATTTCAGTCTTTTTGGATAAACACCCAGAAGTGAGATTGCTGGATCATATGTTAGTTCTATTTTTAATTTTTTGATGTGCCTCCATACTGTTTTCCATAGCAGCTGCACCATTTTGCATTCCCATCAAAGTGCCCAAGGGTTCTAATTTCTCCACATCCTCACCAACACTTGTATTTTATTTCTTTGATAACAGCTGACAGGTATGAGATGGTATCTCACTGTTGTTTTGATTTGTAAGTTCCTGAGGATTAGTGACCTTGAGCATTGTTTCATATACATGTTGACTATTCGTATGTCTTCTTTGGAGAAATGTCTATCCAAGTTCTCAGACCATTTTTTAATCTGGTTAGCAGGGGGTTTTTTGCCATTGAGTTGTAGGACTTTCTCACACATACTCTTTTGCCTCATCTCACTCCGTCTTTCTCTTCATTTTTCTTTAACTTTAGATAGTTTTTAATTCTAACACTTAGCAGCCAATGTAAAAGTATTTTTAACCCATTCACACAAACCAGAACTTTACACAGACTGTATTATAATTGGTCTGATGTCCTGCCATGACAAATATAATGTATTACCCCTCCCAGACTATTTGAAACTCCCTTCCTCACACAGGCATCATAGTGGTCCCTGGTCACAACAGCAGAGTATGTTATCACAGGAGATAAATAACAGGGGATGTACTTTCGATGCTGGAGATCACATATTTAGCACACCTACCTGAGTTCATCTTGGAAAAATTTTAAACATCGTGCCTGTCATTTTACCACTACAACTTCATTCCTTTGAACTTTAAAGAGCCCATTTACTAAAAATGCACATAGATTTTTGAGATCACTCTGCCTTAGTCTATTTGGGCTGTTTTAACAGAATACCAGACTAGGTGGCTTTTAAACAATAGAAATCTATTTCTCACAGTTTTGGAAGCTGGGAAGTCTGAAGATCATGGTGCTGGCAGATTTGCCATCTGGTGAGAGCCCACTTCCTGGTTTATAGATGGCTGTCTTCTCACTGTGTCCTCAGACAGCTAGATCTCTCTCATGTCTCTTTTATAAGGGCACTAAGCTCATTCATGAGTGTTATACCCTTATGACCTCATCACCTCCCTAATACCCCACCTCCTAATACCATCACATTAGGGATTAGATTTCAACATACGAAGTTTAGGGGGACACAAACAGTCTGTGTAACAACTCTGTCTTGAACTTTGCAGTCAATCAGTTAAACTGGGATGAGACAATCATGAAAATACCTGGGAAGGGAGCACAAGTGAAAGATAAGGAGATTCTGTTAGAGGAAGTTAGAGATCTATTGCCTACCCTGGTTCCAGAGCTGCTCTAGCAGCCATCTTTGAAACTCTAATGCTAGTGTTCAGACCTGCTCATTGGGAATGCCACCCAGCTGGACAGCCTGGGAGACCAGGCCTGCACCCTGATGGCCACACCAAAAGTCTCTGAATGTCAGAAAATCCACTGGAGCAACCAGCTCTTCCCCAGCAATGAGGTTGCTTCTCTGGAAGCAACTATAACTTCAGAGAAGGAAAGTAATCCAACTCTAAAGAAAAAATTTATCATGAAACCTAAACATATGAGTCACAACAAGTATCTGACACAGTTCTGCAGACACAGATTCTTGCCACCACCAAAACCAGTAAACTGACAACGGTCATTTGACACTTAGAAGAAAAATCATTACGCAGCAAAATGCTCCCATTCCCAAAGAGGAATATCCATGCCAAAATAAAGTGCATGAAGAAAAAGTCAACTTACAAAGGACAGAGAGAGGAGATATGAGAGACAGGCTTACAACCCTGAAAATGAGAGCAACAGTGTGGCCTTGGGGGGAGTTATGTCACATTTCAGGACGTGCTTCCCCTCTGTGGAGCAAGAAAGTCAGACTAGAAGGCCCCTCCTCCCTTCCCAGCTCCAGTACTCAGCAAGACACAAGGAGAGGAAAGAAATAGGACATAGGACCAATAAGATTCAGACTGACCAGATATATATTTGTGGCTTAAAAACAAAACAAAATACACACACACACACACACACACACCAAAAAAAAAAAAAAACAACACACCTCAAGACCTACTCTAGCTCAAAGGCATAGGACAGCCAGATTGAAAGCACAAATGGGACATTGATCCAAAAAAGTCACAGACAAGCCATTCTGGATCTGGGCCCCAGATTCTGAGCCATGCACCAAGAAATTTAAGAAGATGGCTCCAAGAGCCAAATAGCTTTTAAACTAGCACCTCCACTTCAAATGGCAAAATAACTCCACCTGACCATTCCCTTTGTAGTGAGGGGTTATAGCTATAAACCCGCTAACAACCTGGCCTTGCTGGCATTTACACTGCAAGGTCACTGGCCTGTGAAATACATCCTGTAGTATAGGTGAAAACAAGGCAAACTAAAGGGGTCGTTGTGTGGGTCCAAGACACAAGGTCAGATCCCAGGGTCACACTCTCTCCCCGACACTCTGCCACTTCCTGCTCGCAGTTGAAGACAGTAATGTTTCATGGTTTGGAGTATTTTTTCTGCTCTTATTCTGAATGTTTTAAAGAATTAAATGGATTCTCCTTAGAAGGTTCTCCAATGAAAAAATAAGCATTGCTAAAACCTGTAAAGAAATGGTTCTCAAACTCCAGCATGTATCAAAACCACCTAGAGGGCTTTTTGAAGCACAGATTACTGGGCCCCACTTCCAGAGTTTCTAATTCAGTAGGACTGGGGTATAGCCCAAGAATTTTAGTATTGATGCTGCTGGTCTGGGGAACACACTTTGCGAATAACTGCTCTAAATAATTTTCTTTTCTTGGCTTGGATCAATTAAAATTCTTGAACAACCAATCATAATAATAGTTGACATTTAATGAAGGCTTACTCTGTGCTGGACACAAAGTGCTAAGTGATCTACTCACAGGAATCATATTATTTACTCCTCATACCAACCCTTTGAGGTATTGTTTATTATTCCTATCTCACAAGTAAGGAAACTGAAGTTTAAGGCAATTATGAAGAAAATAGCAGAGGAGTATGCCAAGTGCCATGGTGATCTCTGGGGAAACTGAGGTAGCGAGTAGGATACCAAACGTGTTTGTATTTGCGATCTGAAAACTGCAACCGAGCAAGTGGAAATGAAAGAGACAAGGGAAAAATAGCAGTCCCTGTGAAAAATGCCTGGGTTTTAACAGGAAATGAGACAACAGACTCAACACCAAAAGCCATCACAATCTCTAGCTGCATTCCCAGTACCTAGGACAGAGGTCCCAAAGGCTCAGATAGGTGGTGGTGGGATTGTCATTGCTGCTGTTATTGCTAGAGTCAATAATATTATCATAATTAGACATCTGGTCGTCTCCAGATGATACTACTTCCCTTGAAGATCTCTTAAGTTTGTGTTTTTTTTTTTATTTCTTTTTTTCTCACACTCCATGTACTTTGGAACCTAGAGTACGTGTATTAGATTAAGTAATGCTAGGGACTTAACACAATAGAAGTTTCTTTCTTGCTCAGGTAAAGTCCAGCCTAGTGACTAAAAGCAGCAAATACTCAGGACCCCAGGATCCTTCCATTTAGTTTCTCATCATCCCCCAGGGTCTGAGAGGCCTCCAGGATCCTCTGCATCCATCAAGCAGACAAGGGAGAGAATGGAGCACTGCACATAGAAGGTTCCTATGGGACAGGCTTGGAAGCGCTGAGCATACTTCCATCCTCATTCTATGGACCAGAACTGTATCACTTGACCACACTTAATTACAGGGAAGGCTAAAAAAAATATAGTTTGTATGCTCAGGAATAAGCACTAATGGGATTGGTGCGTATCTAGGCAGTGTTTGCCACAGTATTTGCTGCCAGACCATTTGTCATCTTTCTTCCCTTACTCCAAAATACTTCAAGTCCTTAGCTTCAGACTTTCTCACAACCCTACAGACCTCTCAGGAACTCCCCTTCATTTACCAATGGATTTAAGACCTAGTTTACTGTCTTTCTCTCTACTTCTGTATCATTCTCGATGCTTTCAATAACTCCATGGATGAGCCATTCAACATCCTGGCCTCTCTGTTTCTTGACCTCCTCACCTCTAGTAAGTTATTTTTTCCTATTTCACCTCTACCTGCCTCCCCCGCCAATTCCATAATATATAATAGTGGGAATTCGCTTCCAAGAATTTCCAGTTCACGCCCGCTTACCACCATCTCCTATCCTTCCAGTGCACTATTATTATTCCCATTTCAAGACTGCTTGACTTCATCAAAAACACCAAGCTACTAACCCCAACAATGTTCATCACTCTCACCCCCTTACCTCCTCACTCTTTGGGTTACCCAGCTTAGCATCTAAATAATCACTCCTTTAAAAACACCATTAATTCCCTTACCCTCATCCATTATACCCCATTAATGCTCATCACCTTCCAAACTGGCTAACCTGTACCAGCTGCTTCTCCCATGCTTGCTCCCAATCAGCTAAACATGTTCTTCACAAATATCCCAGTTCTTCGCCCAGGAAGATGGTTTAATTACATTTCCCCAACCCCTTAAAGTTAGGCTAGGCCAGGGGGTAGCAAACTACAGCCCATATAAGCCAAATTCAGCTCAATGCCTGTTTATGGAAATAAAGTTTTTTTGAAGCACAGCTGCACTCACTGGTCAACAAAGTTTCTGTGGCTACTTTAGTGTTACAACAGCAGAGTTGAGTAGTTGTGATAGAGACCGTATGTCCCACAAAACATAAAATATTTACTGTCTGGCCCTTTACAGAAAAGCACTTACCAACTCCTTGTTTAGACTCTCATGTTCAGTGTCACCTGAGTTTTAATGGCCATAAAAAGTGCCATGCATTTTGAAAGATCTTTTTTTATTAAAGGGTGATAATTTTTTTATATTCTTTTTTGTTTTTTATTTAATTTATATTGGAATATAGTTGATTTACAATGCTGTGTTAATTTCTGCTGTACAACAAAGTGAATCAGTTATACATATACATATAGCCACTCTTTTTTTAGATTCTATTCCCATACAGGTCATTACAGAGTACTGAGTAGTGTTCCCTGTGCTATACAGTAGGTTAAAGGGTGGTGATTTTTAAATGCTTGAATTCAAGCTATAATATTCAATTGTCTATAAAAATAATTGATAAGAGCCCTGATGCCACAATATAATATGACTGTACATGTTTACTTATGCAAATTTAACTAACATTTTTTTGAGTACTTGAAATCATCATCCCATTGGAACTTAGAATAGTCCTATAACGAGGGTGGAGCAGGTATTACTGGCTCAATTTTAATGATAAGAGGAGAAGCAAACTGAGGCATGGAGATTAAATGACAACCCACCAGATAACTGCACCGGGGCTGAGATGCCAACTCCAGAGTCTGGCTCCTTGCCAACAAGTGCTATCTCATTCAGTGCTGCTGCCTCTTGCAGAGAGAAGGCGCCTGCCCTTGTGGAAACACTGGGTCTTCTGTCCCCATTGTCATTCCTATTACAGGGCTCTATATCCAGAAAACGCTGGCCTCCCCCAGCCAGAGGTCAGCATGCTAACTCCTGGCACACTGCTCAGGGCCTGGGGTAAATGCCTACTCAAAACATCAGAGTGCAGACAGCACCACACCCAGGCTCAGCATCATTTTCTTCATGGGAAGGTAAAATGTAATTGTCAAGGAATAAAAAGCACCACCTTCTCTGAATAAAAACCCTGCCAACTACAAAAGTGAAGGGTAAACTGTTCTGTCACTTCCCCTAGATTTCTGAGTCCTCATCACACTTTCACATATACATCTTCCTCCAAAGTGGAATAAAAGCTGAACTTCTGGTGTATATATGGCTCACCTAGAACAACATCAACTTAAGACTTCTAGTTGCTTTGAAAGTGAGCAATGGAACTAGGATTATGTGATTATGTTTAACACATAAATCTTAAATTGAGAGACAAAACAAAAAAAATGACCCTGCATGACTTCCATGGAAGGTCATTTAGCCACAGCTAAATCTGGCTGCAGAGCCAGCCAGCCAGCCTCACCAAACACCCACTATGGCTCCTACCTTCTAAAACGAACAGTGCTCATGGTTCTTCCCATCCACAATCCACAGGGATTCATCCAGCCATGTGTGCTGCTCTGCATCTTTCAGCTCACTGATCCCAATCCAGTGTTCATGCACACTGCATGCATTTGAGACACTACAGGGAGAGTCTCTGCCTGTGTAAATCAATGAACAGATGATTCTTAACCCCATGTCACTTTCCCATTATGACAAATGCACAATCTGAGCACAGCTCCCCACAAAACAGATCTCCCAGCCTGCCTCCCAGCCTTTGTCCCTGTACCTCTTCTTCCTCAAACCCCAATCCCTTCATCACTAACACCAACCTGCCCCTCAGGATGTCACAGAGGAAAGTGCTGGGCTAGATCAACCCTCCAACGTGTTCCTAAAACAACAGGGAGAGGAAATAAATACTCATTTCCTAGGACAACTTCCTATTGCAAATTGGAATAGATGTGCAGTAAACCCTGACTCCAAACCAAAGTCAAATAAGCTAACTATATGAACATTTACCTCAATTACTTCTCTTATCTGCATCCTTCCATCCATCTTATCTAGGAGTCTAAGCTCTTGAAAGCAGGAACTATGTCTTACGTTTTGTAGTATCTCCAGCCCTAGCACAAGCCCCAACATTTAAGAAACTATACTAGTTTAATTAATATTGTTAAATTGCAGAGGGTTTGGAGTCTGTACTGTCTTTGGAGTCGCAGCTGAAGGTCACGTGCTGTATGACCTAAATGCAGCACTAGACAACGTCGATTCAACCTTGATGGATCATCCTGGCCAAAAGTCCAACTTGAAATAATACTTTTATCCTATCTTAAAGGCTACTAGCAGCAGCAAACATACTTAAAATGTTCCATGAAAAAATGTGTTGACAGCTTTTTAGTACTTTTTTCAGTGTGTGATTTTTTTTTTTTTTTTTGAATACAGGACATAGCTGAAAATAGAGCACTTTTTATACTACAGAGCTGGATTCTCAGTCACCTAGACTGGCTGTCCTGTCATCCTATCAGGCAATTCTAATTGTTGTTCTCATGTCAAATCTAAGAGGACACAGTCATCACAAGCTTGACAGTGGCCAACTCAGGTCACAAGGCAGCTCACAGGCCAGTCTGCACATGGAAATGAGAATTCCAGTAGGTTTCCATACTGAAAGGCAGTCTATTTCTATGATGTTCTTTATAGACTGCATTGCTGGGACACTACCTTTGTCCTTAAAGAAGTGGCTTTTCCCAAAAGCACCACTAGCAGTGCTGAGCTACATGAAAAACCCAAGGTGTCAGCTTCAGTAATACAGATCTTATAAGTGTGCACATCTTATAAATGAACATTATGATTCAAGCCACAGATTAAGCATTAATAACAATGCATAAATAAGTCCCAGAGGAGGACACACTAGCTAGACTGCCTCTTATAAAAGACAGACACACATTTATATTTTCCATGTATTCATTTTTCTTTTTTAATAAGATTCCAAATCCCCCTAAGCACAAACACTTTATAGTAAATCAAAAAAAGAAAAAGAAAAGAAAAAAGAATTACTGCAATTTCACATCCTTCATAAGATACAGGAGAGTGTTTCTGTCTGATTTGTCTTTATTATGTTATTCCTGGTCTACTTTAATAATAAAGTTTCAGTCTGATCTAATTCAAAAGCTACTTTGCACCCTCTCTCTCCCTACCTTCACTCATCCCTTTAATGACTAGGAGCTAGAAAACATGATGGAAAAGGGCTCTTTGAATAATCAGGGTTACCTGTTACTTCAAGTAATTAATGGCTTCTTTAAATGAACCTGGGCGTATTTAATTCTCTCGACACTCCCAGAAAACTATTGTCTACGGCAAAAAGTCACCTGTTTTATCATTAACACTAAACATTTCTGTGATGCTGTAGGAAAGAAAAAGCTAGAACTGAAAATGTTTCTGGAAATATCTTGAATCCTTGCAAGCATATGTTACATCCATTATAGATAAAACTCCTCCTGGGTCATGTCTCTGTCGATAAATGAGTGGCTTCTTGTGCATAAGCACATGGAAGGCCAGCTGGTACAATGTCCTCCGTGGAACTTTTTAATCAAATCTTGCACAGAACCAGGGCTCCAGAGGTGATCTTATTTCTTCTCAAAGAAGAGAGGCAGCTCTATTTCAATTAGTACCTCAAGCTCAGAAAACACTGGCAGAAAAATCACATAATCAAAAGGAAAAAAAAATTTAAGGTCTTTACCAATTCAATAAAAAAAATGGAAGTAGGTAATTAAAAATTAAAAATACTCTGAAATCTTAATGTGGCAGTATAAACATGCCTCATGATACCATAGCAACATGCTCTCTTTCTTAATGAAATTGATTAATTAGCCTGTGAGCTTGCAAAATGTCAGAGCGAAAGGATTGAGAATGCCTCTCTCTACAGCTAACAGCTTACCTCACCTCTTCCTTCCTGAGCTTGTCAATTAGAAACACTAGAGGTCGATCTGTGGAAGAAATTTCCAACTACAGCTCTGTTTTAAATGCATGAAGAATGTGAAGGCTTCGATAGCATGCATTCCAAATCAACTTTGAAGACCCAGAGATGAGAGTGTCTCAGATACATAAAGCTCAAACGAAGTACCGCACCAATGGACTGGGCACTGGTGCACAGAGAGAATTAGGAAAGTAGTTTTGCAAATTGAACCAGCTAGAAACAAATTTATGTGCGTGTCTGCATGTATGATATAGCTATGAAGTAAAGAGATCATTTCCACAATTCATAGTCAAAATTTCATGTTATAGTCATATTTCATATGTATATATAAATAGATGTAAATATATTAACATATTTTTACATACACTATAAATTTCTGGGAGTTACTAAGCAGAGAAACAAAATGAAATGCTAGACTTTCCTGCTCCTTCAGGGTAAGGGAGGTCACACTCTTTTTTGGAAGCAGAAATAAGGACTTTCTTTGCTACCAGACCAAGCCTAGTTGGAATAAATATACAGATTGCTGGCCACCTCTTATTTTAGTATTACTGTCCCACTCAGATTAAAAAAAAAAAGAAACAGCTCCACACAACACCTCTCTACTGCACGGGGGCTAGAAATTTCTGCCATTAGATCAGCACTATTTGCATTTTGGTCCAGATTATTCTTTGTTGCTGGAGATATTCCTGTGCATTGTAGACGTTTAGCCCATTCCTACAATGGCTTCTACCCACTCGATGCCAGTAGTATTCCCCAGTTGTGAAAACCCAAACTGTGTGCAGAGAATGCCAGATGCCCCTTGTTCAGGGAGGTGGGTGAGGGGCAAAATCCCCCTCCACTGGAAACTGCTGCATTAGGAATAATCAGTGAGTAAAACAAAAAAGAATAGAGTACCATCTCTTGTGGAAATCAATGCAGATCACCCAAATGAGAAAAAAACAGAGGTTATTTATTCAGAGCTTGCTATAGCAAGGGAGTCGGGCACCATCCCTTGTGATTGGCAGAGACGCAAAGGCAGGCAGGCAGGGCAGTGGAAAGCTTTATAGAGAAAAAAGGGGGAAGGCTTCAGGAGTGCTCTGGCAGGCAGCTATTGGCTTGGGGAAGATGGAGGCAGGGCACCTTATGTGATCGTTTTGGAAGCGCATTTGGCTTTCTCTGTTGGTCCTGAGTTGGACGTGAGGGAAAAAACTAGGGAAGCTGGCAGTCATTGACCAGGTCGGTTTTTACCATAGGGCTCCCAGTACCCATCACTTCCCTGGAGACATTTGTATTAGTTTCCTTTTGCTGCTGTAACAAATTACCACAAATTTAATGGCTTAAAACAATGCATCTGTATTATCTAACAGTCCTGTAAATTAGAAATCTGACTCAGATTTTAGTAGGCTGCAATCAAGGTGTTAGCAGGCCGTGTTCCTTCTGGAGACTCTAGGTGAGAATCTATCTTCTTACCTTTTCCAGCTTCTAGAAGCTGCTCACATTTCTTGACTCACAGCCCCCTTCCTCCATCTTCAAAGCCAGCAACATTGCATCTCTTTGCCCGTTCTACAACAGTCACAACTCCCTCTGATTCTCCTCTTCTGTGTCTCTTACCATTTTAAGCACGCTTGTGATTATATTGGGCCCACCTGGATAATCCAGGCTACTCTCCCTATGTTCAGGTCAGCTCTTTAGCAATCTCACTCTACTGATCTATTAATAAGTTAATTATAAATTAATTCTATTCAAAACCCTAATTCCCATTTTCTATCCAGCATAATATATTCATGGTTCCAAGGATTAGGACATGGACATCTCCGGGGGCCACTCTTCTTCCTACCGCGTCATTCAGTGAGCAAAGTGCGGTCCCTGCCAGCAGCATTACCATCACCTGGGAACTTATTAGAAATGCAAATTATGAGGACCTGCCCCTGTTCTACTGATGCAAAAGCTCCGTGGGTGGGTCTCAGCAACCTGTTTTTTTACAGAATACTTTATTTATTTTTAATAAATTTATTTATTTTTGGCTGCTTTGGGTCTTCGTTGCTGCGCTTGGGCTTTCTCTAGTTGCAGCGACCGGGGGCTACTCTTTGGTGCGGTGCTCAGGCTTCTCAATGCAGTGGCTTCTCTTCTTGCGGAGCACGGGCTCTAGGCACGTGGGCTTCAGTAGTTGTGGCTCACCGGCTCTAGAGCGCAGGCTCAGTAGTTGTGGCACACAGTCTTAGTTGCTCCACGGCATGTGGGATCTTCCCAGACCAGGACTCAAAGCTGTGTCCTCTGCATTGGCAGGAGGATTCTTAACCACTATGCCACCAGGGAAGCCCTCAGCAACCTGTTTTAACAAGCCCTCCAGGTGATGCACATTCAAGTTTGAGAAACACCGATCTATACTCCACATCCTCTTCCCCACTCTAAAATTCTGTGGTCATTATGTGAGACCTTTGGGAACAATTAAATTCCCTAGAAATATGCTATTTACCAGAGTAGTCTTTACAAAATGTAAATTCTACTTACATCACTCCTCTACTAATAATCCTTAAATGCATCTCTCCCCAGTTCTCAATGGCTAAAATCCACACTCCTCAGCATGGCATGAGAGCTCCTTCTTCATCTCACCTCTGCACATTTCTCCACCTCCTCTCTCTCCTCTGCACTCCACCACCCTCACTAAGCTTCTTGCAGGTCTGGGATCTTTCCTATCTTTGATGCCTCACACATCCTGTTCCCTTCCCCTGGAAAGTTCAACCTCTTCCCTAGCAAACTCCACTTCCCCCTACATAATGTCACCTCCTCCAAAAAACTTCCCTGATCTTCACAGGAAGTTAGGGGTTGCATCTTCTGTGGCCCGTGGTCTCTTGCATAAACCTCTACATAGCACTTTCATGGGAATGATTTTACATGTTTGTCTCTCACCCCAGACTCTGAAGCTTTCATGTGTCAGGACATGATAACCCAGAAAAAACAGAGGGCTGGGAATATAAAAGACGCTTTGTGGATGTTTAGGTGTATAAACAAACCATGACATTTAATGAAACATTCTTCCAGCCGAATACCTGGTGCTATGCTAAAAACAACTATCATTATATAAATTTGTCCAGAAAAGGGTTTCCTGAAGATAGATTAATATTCAAGTGACTCTAGAAATAATCACCTTAATCTTCAATGAGAACAAATCCCTCAAGGGCAAGAAAATATTATTAAAACCCTCCTCCCACATCCCAAACTTATTTCTTCACACCTCCTACTACCTCCCTCTGAATAATCATCTGAAACCTGATCAAAAAGGCATGAAACAAATAACTGGAGCTGGAATAGCTTGGCAAAGGGGTTCCACGGTTTCCCTTCCTTGTATACTCCATGCAAGCGGCCCCAACCTGGCCTGGTGGGGTGGGGAAGGAAGGGGGAGAAGTTAAGTCCTCAAATTGTTATAGAAGGAACACCTATCCTATGCAGACACCAAGAATTACCCCTAACTAGTCCACTGCCGAGACACTGATGATTTCATAAGTTTTGTATTATAGGATAGTATAGAGAGGACAGAAAGGCAGATTACATAATGGGAAGCAGTTGGGCTGCACCCCACAGACCTACAAGGCCTGCACTTACCCAGCTTTAAGACCAAGGAAACAGGCCAGAGTCAGCAACAGAGACATCAATGGCTTAATGGATGGGGGAGCTTACACGTCTGAAGCAAGGTCCCGGAGCAACACCCCACGGTGTGTGCAGACGGCAGGCACGACATGGCAGCACTCTTTACTTCCGGGGGCAGGAGGAGGATGGAAGTTATAAGGGCATTGATATCAGGTGGGCTCATTAGTTACCAGGGAAACCAGCAGAGGGGCACGCCCCTCACCACACCTTTGATAAGAACAATCACCAGCTGGGGCCTGGGGCAACTTCCCAGGAAGGTCAGTCATGTGACTAGGCTTTAGGTGAAGCAGGCACTTGTCAGGCAGGGGATGTACAGAGAACAAGAGAGCAGCCATCTTGAGTGGCCTGACCACAGAGAGGCAGCAGGATTTTCAGTTGGGCCTCTAAAGCAATGTTTTTCAGGTTGTGGTTGGTAACTAATTAGTGGGGCATTTAACAATTTACTGAGATGGCAACCTGCAATGTTTTTCATAAAGTAGAATATTTTTATAGAATAGAGTATTAAAAAATAGAATTGAAAGGCCAAAGTGCACAACACATAGAAAGGGGTAAGTATTATTTAGTGAACCTTCAGTTTCAGTGATTCACACCCATAAATGTGTATGGTTGTGATATCAAGTACTTTACTTACTGTGACTCAATGTCAATACAGTTTGAAAAACACTGCTCAAAGGGATGTCAGAGTGATACTGGACATTTCTCATGGACAACACTTATCTCCTCAGCTGGAAGGGATTCCATCCTAAAATGATTGCCTACTTTTCACAGTATAATTGGCACTCAGCACACATGGCTTGTGAGTCAATGCAAGTTTGCATATGTGTCCTAACTTCTCAGTGGCACTCTCGACTCTCTGTGGATTGGGACAGCCTTCATTCCACTTCACAGTTTCCACCCAGCCTGGCCCAGGGTCTCGCACACAAAGTAGATTTTTTAATGAATATTGCTGGGTTGGCTGAATCTTACAAACCATCAACTTTATTAAGAGACTCAGGTGAAATGTTTAGAGGGGGAAAAAAAAAGAATTTCAAAGAAAGAGAAAAAAATCAAAATATGAACCTATTAAATATTCAGCATCCATCCTAATTGTCCAATTATGCTGCTATTTTGGGGTATACCTGACATGAAGCATTACAATAAAACCAGAAACAGGGCATGTGGCCAGGAAGACAGAGTAGGAAGACCCTTATCTCACCTCCCCCCACTGGCACACCCAAATTAAAACTATTTAGAGAGCAACTTTCTGTGAGAACAACCTGAGGACCAGCAGAAAGGATTTTCCACAGCTAAAGATATAAAGAAGGAACCACAACAAGATGGGTAGGAAGGGCAGAGATGTGGTATAGTCAAGACTCACATCCCTGGGTAGATGACCCACAGATGGGAGAAAAATCACAGTTGCAGAGGTTTTCCCAAGGAGCTAGGGGTCAAAGCTCCAATCAGGCTCCCAGCCCAGGGATCCTGCTCTGAGAAAACAAGCCACTAGAAGGGCTTGTATGGGAGAGCCGGAGGGCTGTAGAAAACAGGGAGTCGTATCTTAAAGAGCACTTGCAAAATCTCACAGGCTCCAAGTCCCAGCACAGAAGTCGTAATTTGAAAAAAGCATGGGTCAGGACCACTTGCTCAACTGGGATCCCCCTAGGGATCTGGCAGCAGCCATTTTTTGGAGCTCATTCTACCACAAGGACACCGGTGCTGGCAGCTGCCATGTTGGAGTGCTCTCTCTAGCCTACTAGCCCTGAGGGCTTACCCACCCACCAGCAGGCTAGCGCCAGACCTGAACACCCCTGAGCCCGGCAGCCAGTCACCCCAGAACCTGGACTTGCCTGCCATTGGACCAGCAACCACCGCATCAGGCAGGGCCTGGCAGTCAGCTGCGGCCAACTCCACCTACCAGCACACCCACAGTAGGTGGTTCTGCCACAACAAAAGAGCTCACGCAGCTCACAAAGGGAGCACCCCTAGAGCATATAAGCTGCTGGGCCCCTTAGGACTTCTCCTACATAAGGCCACTTCTCCGTAACCAATCTACCTAATACACAGAAATAAACACAAAGAATTAGGCAAAGTGAGGAATACGCTCCAAATGAAGGAACAAGGCAGTCTCAGAAAAAAAAACTAAATGAAGTGGAGATAAGCAATCTGTCTAATAAAGAGTTCAAGGTAATGATCATAAAGATACTCAATGAACTCAGGAGAAGAATGGATGAACAGAGTGAGAATTTTAACAAAAAGTTAGAAAATACAAAGAAGAAGAACCAGACAGAGCTAAATATGATAACTGAAATAAAAATACACTAGAAGTTATCAATAGTAGATTAAATGATACAGAGGAATGGATCCATGAACTAGAAGATAGAGTAGTGAAAAACACCCAAGCTGAACAAAAAAAAAGAAAAGATGAGAGGCAGGATGAAGATGGCAGAGTAGGAAGACCCTGAGCTCACCTCATTCAGAGAACACACAAACACTACAACTATATATAGAGCAACTCTCTCTGAGAATGAGCTGAAGACTAGCAGAACAGTTCTACAGCCAAGGATATAAAGAAAACACCACACTGAGTCTGCTCACATTGGGCTGTGGCTTCAGCCCCTGATCCAGCTCCTGCCCCATCCTCCACCAAAGCAGCAACCATCATCACACCTCAGAAGCAGGCATGGCTTGCACCAGGCTGTGGGTCCAGCTCGTGTGGCTCCACCCCACCCTCTGGCCAAGGCAGCAACTGCCAGTATGCCCTGGGAAAAGCGGTGGCTCACACTGAGCTCTGGTTCTAGCCTTCCTGGCTCCATTCTACCCCTGCCAGGGTGGCTGCCACCTGTGCATCCCAGGAGAAGCCCAGCCAATGCCAAACTCCAGCTCTAGCCCCTTCCCTCTGTCTCAAGGCCACCCCTATAAGGCAATGCCCCAGCGCATCATGGAAAAAGCCAGCCCACATTCGCTTTGGAGCCAACTCTCCCATCAAAGCCACTGGGCACACACAGACTACACAGGGACGTGCCCATACAAGGACACACCTGCAAGACCAGGATAGGTAACTGTTTCACCTAATTTCATAGAGATAAACAGAGAAAGTCAAAAAAAAATGAGAAGACAGAGGAATATGTTCCAAATGAAAGAACAAGATGAAACCCCACGGAAAAACTCCTAATGAAATGGAAATAAGTAATTTACCTGATAAAGAGTTCAAAGCAGTGGTCATAAAAATGCTCACTGAACTCAGCAAAAGAATGAAGGAATGCAATGAGAACCGCAACAAAGAACTGGAAAATATAGAAAAGAACTACTCAGAACTGAAGAATATAAAAACTGCAATGAAAAATACACGAAAAGGAATTAACAGCAGTTTAGAAACATACAACCTCCCAAGTCTGAATCAGGAAGAAATGGAAAATATCACCAGACCAGTTACCAGTAATAAAATTGAATCAGTAATTTTAAAACGCCTACCCAAAGCAATCTACAGATTCAGTGCAATCCCTATCAAATTACCAATGGCATTTTTTACAGAACTAGAACAAAAAATCTTAAAATTTGTATGGAGACACAAAAGACCCTGAATAGCCAAGGCAGTCTTGAGGGAAAAAAACAGAGCTGGAGGAATAGACGCCCTGACTTCAGACTATACTACAAAGCTACAGTAATCAAGACAATATGGTACTGGCACAAAAACAGAAACATAGATCAATGGAACAAGATAGAAAACCCAGAGGTAAATCCATGCACCTATGGTCAACTAATCTATGACAAATGAGGCAAGGATATACAATAGGGAAAAGACAGTTTCTTCAATAAGTGGTGCTGGGAAAACTGGACAGCTACATGTAAAAGAATGAAATTAGATCACTCCCTAACACCGTACACAAAAATAAACTCAAAATGGATTAGAAACCTAAATGTAAGACTGGACACTATAAAACCCTTAGAGAAAAACATAGGAAGAACACTTTTTGACATAAATCACAGCAAGATCTTTTTTGATCCACCTCCTAGAGTAATGGAAATAAAAAAAAAAATGGGACCTAATGAAACTTCAAAGCTTTTGCACAGCAAAGGAAACCATAAAGAAGATGAAAAGACAACCCTCAGAATGGAAGAAAATATTTGCAAATGAATCAACGGACAAAGGATTAATCTCCAAAATATATAAACAGCTCATGCAGCTCAATACTAAAAAAACAAACAACCTAATCCAAAAATGGGCAGAAGACCTAAAGAGACATTTCTCCAAAGAAAACATACAGATGGCCAAGAAGCACATGAAAAGCTGCTCAACATCACTAATTATTAGAGAAATGCAAATCAAAACTACAATGAGGTATCACCTCACACCAGTTAGAATGGGCTTCATCAGAAAATCTACAAACAACAAATACTGGAGACGGTGTGGAGAAAAGGGAACCCTCTTGCACTCTCGGTGGGAATGTAAACTGATACAGCCACTATGGAGAACAGTATGGAAGTTCTTTAAAAAACTAAAAATAGAATTATCATATGATCCAGCAATCCCACTACTGGGCATATACCCAGAGAAAACCACAATTCAAAAAGACACATGCACCCCAATGTTCACTGCAGCACTATTTACAATAGCCAGGTCATGGAAGCAACCTAAATGCCCATTGACAGACAAATGGATAAAGAAGACATGGTACATATATACAATGGAACATTACTCACTCATAAAAAGGAACGAAATTGGGTCATTTGTTGAGATGTGGATGGATCTAGAGACTGTCATACAGAGCGAAGTAAGTCAGAAAGAGAAAAACAAGTATCGTATATTAACGCATATATGTGGAACCTAGAAAAATGGTACAGATGAACCGGTTTGCAGGGCAGAAATTGAGACACAGATGTAGAGAACGTGTGGACACCAAGGGGGGAAAGCCGCGGGGGGGTTGGGGAAGGTGGTGTCATGAATTGGGCGATTGGGATTGACATGTATACACTGATGTGTATAAAACTGTTGACTAATAAGAACTTGCTGTATAAAAAAAAAGGAGAAAACCTTTTTAGTAGGTTTATAGACATGTGTGCAATTTAAAAAAAACACTACTGTTACCTTGAAAAGAAAAAAAAGACTACACATTTTCCTATAAGCACAGCTTTAGACACATCCAAGTTTTGGTATGTAATATTTTTATTATCATTCAGTTCAAATTATTTTCTAACTCCAATTGTGATTTGTTTTTTGGGGGGTTACTTAGAAGTAGTGTTTTCCATAACTTCTAGTTACTTTTTTGTTACTGATTTGTAGTTTAACTACAAGTCAAGAAACACACTTTGTATAATTTTAATACTTTGAAATTTGTTAAAATTTGCCTTATAGCACAATATGGTCAGTTTTAAAAATGTTCCAAGTGTGCTTGAAAATAATTTGTAATTTAAAGTTTTGGAGTATAGTGACTATATATCTGCTTGTTGAATCAAATTTGCTGCTCACGTTATTTAAGTTTTTTATATCCTTACTAATTTTTTTTGTGGTGGGGGTCTACTGGTTCTGAAAGAGGTTTCCTCTATCAGTGAATGACAGCAGTATGTTAAATCTCCTATTTTGATAGTGAATTTGTCTATTTTTTCCTTGTAGCTCTGTTGCTCTATAGAATTTGAAGTTAAGTGCATACAAATTTAAAACTTCCTGGTAAATTGGACTTGTTGATATGAAGTGCCCATGTTTATTTCTAGTAACACTTTTGCTTTCAAGTCTACTGTATGTGTTATTATATAATTTCCTTTTGGTTTATATTTGCACAGTATATCTTTTCCAATTCTTTTACTTTCAACCTTTTTGTACAATTATGTTTTATTTATTTTTTTTAAAATAATAAATAATAAAAAAATTAAATTAAAATTAAAAACTCCTAACAAACAAAAGTCTAGGACCAGATGGCTTAACAGGGGAATCCTACCAAACATTTAAATGAGTTAATACTTATCCTTCTCAAACTATTCCAAAAAGTTGAAGAGGAAAGAACATTTCCAAATTCATACTATAAGGTCACCATTACCCTGATACCAAAACCAGACAAAGACACTACAAAAAAAAAAAGAAAAATACAGGCCAGTATCTCTGATGAACATAGATACAAAAATCCTCAAAATATTAGGAAACTGAATTCAACAATACATTAAAAGGATAATATACTATGATCAAATGGGATTTATTCCAGGGATGCAAAGATGGTTCAATATCTGCAAGTCAATCAACATGATATACCACATTAACAAAAAGAAAGATAATAATCACATGATCATCTCAATAGATGCAGAAAAAAACTTTTGACAAAATTCAAAATCTATTATGATCAAAACTTTCAACTAAGTGGGTATAGAGAGAATATAACTCAACATAAAAGGACTAATGCCAACATCATAATAGTGCAAAGGTAAAAGCATTTTCTCTAAGATAGGGAACAAGACAAGGATGCCCACTCTCACCATTTTTATTCAACACAGCATTGCAAGTCCTAGCCACTGCAATCAGACAAGAAAAAGAAATAAAAGAAATCTAAATTGGAAAGGAAGTAAAACTGTCACTGTGTAGATGAATGATACTACATATAGAAAATCCTAAAAGCAACACCAAAAATACTATTAGAACTAATAAATGAACTCAGTAAAGTCAAAAGATACAAAATTAATATACAGGAATCTGTTGCATTTCTGTACTTTAACAACAAACTATCAGAAAGAGAAATTAAGAAAAAAAACCCATTTACAATTGCATCAAAAAAAAATACCTAGGAATAAATCTAACCAAGGAGGTAAAAGACCTATACTCAGAAAACTATAAGACATCGATGAAAGAAACTGAAGATGGCACAAATAAATGCAAAGATATATCGTGCTCATGGATTGGAAGAATTGATATTGTTAAAATGACCATGCTACTCAAGACAATCTACAGATTCAATGTAATCCCCATCAAAATACCAATGGCATTTTCCACAAAACTAGAATAAATAATTCTAAAATTTGTATGGCAACACAAAAGACCCCAAATAGCCAAAACCATCTTAAGAAAGAAGAATAGAGCTGTAGGTATCATGCTCCCTGATTTCAAATTATACTACAAAGCTACAGTCATCAAAACAGTATGGTAGGGCCACAAAAAAAGACACATGTATCAATGGAACAGAATAAAAAGCCCAAAAATAAAGTCACTCTTATATGGTCAATCTGCAACAACAGAGGCAAGAATATACAATGGTGAAAAGATAGTCTATTTAATAAATGGTGTTAGGAAAACAGGACAGCTACATGCAAAAGAATCAAACTGGACTACTTTCTCACACTATATACAAAAATAAACTCAAAATTGATTAAAGACTTGAAATAAGACCAGAAATCATAAAACTTCTAGGAGAAAACATTGCTCTCAGCAATACTTTTTTGGATCTGTCTGTTCAGGCAAGGGAAACAAAAGCAAAAATAGTCAGGTGGAACTACATCAAACTAATAAGTTTTGCACAGTGAAGGAAACTATCAACAAAATGAAAAGGCCACCTACTGAATGGAAGAAGATATTTGCAGACAATAATCCAATATGGGGTTAATATCCAACTAATAATAGCAGAGGACCTGAATAGACGTTTTTCCAAAGCAGACATACAGTTGCCCAACAGACACATGAAAAAATGCTTAACATCACTAATCATCACAGAAATGCAAATCAAAACCACAATGAGATATTACCTCGTACCTGTCAGAACGGCTACTATCAAATAGACAAGAAATAACAAGTGTTGCCAAACATGTGGAGAAAAGGGAACTCTTGTGCACTGTTAGTGGGATTGTAAATTGGTGCAGCCACTATGGAAAACAGTACGGAGGTTCACAAAAAGTTAAAAATATAACTGTCATATGATCCAGCAATTTCACTTCTGAGTATTTACCCAAAGAAAGAATAACACTCATTCAAAAGGATATATGCATCCCAATGTCCACTGCATCATTCTTTATAACAGCCAAGATATGAAAGAAAGTGTCCATCTATACTTGAATGGATAAAGAAGATGTGATACAAACACACACACACACACACACACACACACACACACACACACACAGTGGGATATTACTCAGCCATAAACAATGAAATCTTACCAGTTGCAACAGCATGGATGGATCTAGGGATCCAGAGTGTATTTTGCTAAGTGAAGTAAGTCAGGCAGAGAAATACCAGTACCACATGATCTTGCTTATATGTGGAATCTAAAAAACATAACAAGCAAGACAAAACAAAAACAGACTCATAGGTACAGAGAACAAATGGTGGTTGCCAGAAGGGAGGGGGGAGAGGGAGGTAGTTGAAACAGGTGAAGGAGATTAAGAGATACAAACCGCCAGTTATATAATAAACAAGCCACAATGATGCAATATACCACATAAAGAATATTGTCAATAATATCATAATAACTTTGTATAGGGACAGATGGTTATTAGACTTATCATGATGATCATTTCATAACGTATTCAAATTTCAAATCATGTAGTACACCTGAAACTAACACAATATTTTACATCAACTATATTTTAATTAAAAAAAAACCAAACCGATGCCACACAGAAAACCACAGAACAAAAAGAACCACCAAAATAAGGCCCTGGTATGGACAGAGCTTCTTGCCTCAATGCATAATTTATATAGTCTGTAAAGCCAACACCTGGGAACTGCTAATTTAACTAGTTTGTATTGAACACTTAACTGTAGTAAGCCAAGACTTTAGACTAGTTTGATAGCTGTTTTCATTACTTCTAATTAATCTATGGCATTTGGTTCTCTTTGCCACCTTGCTTGGACTTCAGAGCCCGCTTAGCTTTATTTGGTCTGGTGAATCTGTTCCATCAGATGATATCAAGTCGATGTTATACCCCCTTTATTTTCCCTAATTCTAACAATTTATATGATAATAGCAGAGAGTGTTGCCTGCTTGAGGACACTGCATCTTCCTGCAATGGTCTCACTGGTCCTGCTCAAAGGACAAACCCCATGTGGGGCCAGTACCTCTCCAACAAGGTTTCCCTGACAGCAGCGATTTTCACAAAGGCATTCATTTATTTATTCATTTACTTATTATTTGGCACACATTTGCTAAGTCAGTTATGCCAGGCACTGCAGGAGGCAAAGGAGTTAGGGGCGAATAAAACCCAGTCCTTACTCCCAAAGAGTTCCAGCCTAGTGGAAAACACAGAAGGGAAACTAATAGTAAAACTTCACAGCAGGCTCCACCTTAATATTTGCAGGCCTGCGCAGAGGTCACAAACAGAGACCCTCATATCATGTATCTGAATGCTGAAATGGTATATATCAAGCTAGCAAACAGTTAAATAAAATATGTTCTCTACTGCTATCTTAATAAATTCAGCTTCAAAATGACCCAGAAGGTAAGTTCAAATTTAGAACTAGAAGAACGGAAAATCCACCCCCCAACCTGTGGCTCACTGTCCTTCTCTTCCTTCCCTCAGCTCCATGCTGTCTGGCAAGGGACCTGGTATACATGTATGTGGACACCTTCAAATGTCCATACTCATCCACAGCCCCAAAAAACAACTGCCCCTTGATGGACCTGGGGGAGAGACCCACACAAGTTCTGGATACAGACTCAGGGCAGAGAGTTTTAAAGCCTGGGGATGGAGGCACCCCATCAAGAGGACAGAGCAGAACATTTCAAAGCAGAATTTATCAAACATGAAGACCACCTGGAAAGCACATTAGAACATAGGTTCCCAGGCCCCACTCCAAGAGATGAGGCTTTAGTAAGTCTGGGATGGGGCCCAAGAATTTTTATTTCTAACAATCTCCATAAGATGCTGATGAAATAGAAGAGAACCCTGAGCCATCCCCGCCAACTACAAAGGCCCCCTCCATGTCCCCTGCCTCTTGTTTGTAGAAAAGTT
Organism: Delphinus delphis; assembly: GCF_949987515.2. NCBI lineage: Eukaryota > Metazoa > Chordata > Mammalia > Artiodactyla > Delphinidae > Delphinus > Delphinus delphis. The sequence continues at coordinate 46,446,520 of NC_082694.2, read as the reverse complement.
GAAGTCTCTCAACCCTCCCTGAGTCACAAAGTATCAGGTTCAAACGGCTAATGATTAGGACAATAGTGTCAGAGACTCAGTGTCTGATGCACTTTCCTTCTTTGTTTTACAGATACTGTAACTGCCACCAGAGAGAGAAAAGCTAACTGCATGATGACCAGATGGTAGCCATGACATAAGCTGCTCCATCTATGGCTAACACAGTCCCAAGTACTGGGCTCAAGAGAACGGGATTAACTTTACTACTCATAATAATCTATATCTTTGGGGGCATCAAAATAATTGTAGCTTGCTCTTCCTGCATATATAAGCAGGCAACTAAAATGGTCAGCAAAGAGATGCTACAGACCCATGTCAACGTCTTCCACTCTAAGAATACGACTCCCTATGTCCGCATGAAGTTACAGAAGACAGACTTTCATCCCTAATCCCATAGAAATAGAATGATGTTTGACAAGTAGGGATTTGTCAGCAGCTCTTTTGCCCCTTTCCTGTTTGCCCATTTCTGTTCTGATCAAACCTTATAGAAATGAGATCACCGTGTAACATTTAATCTAACTCCTGACTTATGCTCTAATAAATGCACACAATATCTTGCCTAACCTGTAGATTATTTTCCTAGATTAAAAGAAGTAGAAATGAAGAATTAAGTGGTTAAAGAATGACCAGCTCTCTACCCCCAGCAGCCCACTTAGCAATCCTGTAGGCAGACCACACAGATGAGGTAACATCTGAAGAAAGATCATGAGGAGTCAGTCAGCCTGCACACAATGGAAAATGATGCAGTTTGACCTCCTACCTCAATGATTAACTGAGATTCTTCCCCCTTTTTCCCTGAGCAGTATCTACCGAGCTGGTTTTGGAACATGAGTCCACCTTTTCCCCAGATTGCCAGCTTTTCTGATTAGAGCAACCTTCCTTTCTGCCAACACTTGCCTCTCAAGTATTGGCTTTTGAGTGGCCAGCAGCTGAACCTGAGTTCCATTACACAATGCTGCCAGTGATGCTTAATTTTTTGTTTGTTTGTTTGTGGTATGCGGGTCTCTCACTGTTGTGGCCTCTCCCGTTCCGGAGCACAGGCTCCGGATGCACAGGCTCAGTGGCCATGGCTCACAGGCCCAGGCGCTCCATGGCATGTCGGATCTTCCTGGACTGGGGCATAAACCCGTGTCCCCTACATCAGCAGGCAGACTCTCAACCACTGCGCCACCAGGGAAGCCCAATGTGATGCTTAATTTTATGTGTGATCTTGACTGGGCTGTGGGATGCTCACATATCTGATTAAACATTCTTTCTGGGTGTATCTACTAAGGTGTTTCCAAAAGAGATTAGCATATGAATTGGTGGACTGAGTAAAGTAGATGGTCCTTCCCAACATGGGCGGGCACCAACCAAACCACTGAAGGCCTGAATAGAGGAAAAGGTGGAGTTACCTTCATTACCCAGTTTAACTAAAAGAAGTTAGCAAGGTAGAGGGAGCAAAAGAAGGAAAGAGTTGAAATGAAGGCATTCCAGCAGAGGGGAGCACTGGTGTAGAGGCAGAAGCATTACATATGACAGTGAGTTCAAGAAAGGATCTGTTTAACTTGGAGGGTATTATGCTAAGTGAAATAAGTCAAAGAAATACAAATATTGTATGATAACACTTATATGTGGAATCTAAAAAAATACAACAAACTAGTGAATATAATAATAAAAAAAAAGAAACAGACCCACAGATATAGAGAACAAACTAGTGGTTACCAGTGGGGAAAGGGAGGGGGGGAGGGGCAATAAGGGAGTAGGGGATTAAGAGGTACAAACTATTATGTATAAAATAAGCTACAAGGCAAACATTTACATTCCACCTTTATCTTAACATTTGAATCAGATTTATTCTTACTCCGTATCATGCCATCATAATTTGAGTGTGTTTCTTAAAAAAAGGCAAATGATGTTCTTATAATATTGACAGATTTATTTAATGATTTAAAGGACTGTTGATTATTTAAAAATAAATTAATTAAATAAGCTATGAGGATATATTGTACAACACAGGGAATATAGCCAATATTTTATAACTATAAATGGTGTATAACTTTCAAAAATTTTGAATCACTATATTGTACACCTGTAACATATAATATTGTACATCAACTATACTTCAATAAAAAAGAAGAATGGATCTATTTATCTGCAGTGAAGGATGAGCATAGGAAAACAGGCAACAAGAAAGAGCTATGTGCATGAGGAAATTTTTAAGGATGTTTGCCATATACAAAAGAGATTGAGAGAAAGACAAAGCAGGCTTGGCAAGAAACACGAGGTCCACTTTGTATATGTTCTTCCATCCTCTCACCTCCTGTGATACTTAATACCTTCAGAGTTTGTTTGTAATTAGTCACATACCTCAAGGTGAAATCTCTGCTGATATTAAGCAGTCCATCATGACCTCACTATCCACATGTCTATATCCTGGCTCTTAATATATAGAGTCGTTTGCAAGCAAGAACTGTGTGGGTTGGTCTCACAGAACAGACACTCATAATTTGTTGATTTGGTTCCAAATGACTGAAGTGTCAATACACTTTGCAAGGGAGTTTTTAGCAATGAAAACACCAAGTTACTTCTCACTGGTGTTGAACAGAGCAAACAACACAGTATGTCCCTTATTGAAGGGACTCAGGAAATATTCCTGTTTGTAGACTCTGACTTGACAGGCAGAGAGAGACAATGGAATGAGTTCCTAATTGGACAGAGGTTTCTTTACTATGTCTTGATCTAAACAGAGCTAATAATTCTGGCCATAATTCCCCACGTGGATCTTACAATAGTTATATGGAACTCAGAATAACCTCTAAAAATCTATCAGCCTAATAAATTTTACCAACTCCCTTATATGTTTCTTTTTTTTTCCATGTAGCACTGATCACATTTATAATTTTTTTTAAATTGGAATATAATTGCTTTACAATGTTGTGTTAGTTTATGCGGTACAATGAAGTGAATCACTATATGTATACATATATCCCCTCCCTCTTGCACCTCCCTCCCACCCCCCACCCCCATCCCACCCATCTACGTCATCACAGAGCACCAAGCTGAGCTTCCTGTGCTTTACAGCAGGTTCCCACTAGCTATCTATTTTATGCATGGTAGTGTATGTATGTCAATCCTAATCTCCCAATTCGTCCTGCCCTCCCCTTCCCCCACTGTGCCCAGATGTCCATTCTCTATGTCTACGTCTCTATTCCTGCCCTGCAAATAGGTTCATCTGTACCTATTGGTTCATCTGAATTTTTCTAGATTCCACATATATATGTTAATATATGATATTTGTTTTTCTCTTTCTGGCTTACTTCACTGTGTATGACAGACTTTAGGTCCACCCACATCTCTACAAATGACCTAATTTCGTTTTTTTATGGCTGAGTAATATTCCATTGTATATATGTACCACGTCTTCTTTATCCATTCATCTGTCATTGGACATTTAGATTGTTTCCATGTCCTGGCTATTGTAAATAGTGCTGCTGTAAACATTGGGGAACATGTGTCCTTTTGAATTATGGTTTATTCAGGGTATATGCCCAGCAGTGGGATTGCTAAGTCATATGGTAGTTCTACTTTCAGTTTTTTAAGGACCCTCCATACTGTTCTCCACAGTGGCTGTATCAATTTACATTCCCACCAACACCCTCTCCACATTTACTGTTTGTAGATTTTTTGATGATGGCCATTCTAACTGGTGTGAGGTGATACCTCATTGTAGTTTTGATTTGCATTTCTCTAATAATTAGTGATGGTGAGCATCCTTTCATGTGCCCCTTGGCCATCTGTCTGTCCTCCTTGAAGAGATGTCTATTTAGGTCTTCCACCCTATTTTTGATTGGGTTGTTTGTTTTTTTGATATTGAGCTCCATGAGCTGTTTGTATATTTTGGAAATTAATCCGTTGTCTGTTGCTTCATTTGCAAATATTTTCTCCCATTCTGAGGGTTGTCTTTTTGTCTTGTTTATGGTTTCTTTTGCTCTGCAAAAGCTTTTAAGTTTCATTAGGTCCCATTTGTTTATTTTTGTTTTTATTTTCATTACTATAGGAGGTGGGTCAAAAAAGATCTTGCTGTGGTTTATCTCAAAGAGTGTTTTTCCTATGTTTTCCTCTAAGAGTTTTATAGTGTCCAGTCTTGCATTTAGGTCTTTAATCCATTTGGATTTTATTTTTGTGTATGGTGTTAGGTAGTGTCCTAATTTCATTCTTTTACATGTAGCTGTCCAGTTTTCCCAGCATCACTTATTGAAGAGGCTGTCTTTTCTCCATTGTATGTTCTTGCCTCCTTTGTTATAAGTTAGGTGACCATATGTGCATGGGTTTATCTCTGGGCTTTCTATCCTATACCATTGATCTATATTTCTGTTTTTTGTGCCATACTGTCTTGATTACTGTAGCTTTGTAGTATAGTTTGAAGTCGGGGAGACTGATTCCTCCAGCTCCGTTTTTCTTTCTCAAGATTGCTTTGGCTATTCAGGGTCTTTTGTGTTTCCATACAAATTGTAAATTTTTTGCTCTAATTCTGTGAAGAATGCCATTGGTAATTTGATCAGGATTGCATTGAATCTGTAGATTGCTTTGGAAAGAGAAATTAAGGAAACAATCCCATTTACCATCACATGAAAAAGAATAAAATACCTAGGAATAAACCTACCTAAGGAGGCAAAAGACCTGTACTCAGAAAACTATAAAACACTGATGAAAGAAATCAAAGATGACATAAACAGATGGAGAAATATACCATGTTCTTGGATTGGAAGAATCAATATTGTGAAAATGACTATACTACCCTTATACGTTTCTTTAACCATTGAATAAAAGCAAATGAAGACACAGTGTACCACATTTTAAACTCATATACAATAGGAAATGGCACTGTGGTGAAATAAATTTTATTTGAGTTACTAACCTGGAGGTGCAGAGGGAATATTGGCACCAGTTTGTTTATAAAGTTGCAGTAGAAAACCTACAAAGTTGTCACTAAAACAAAAAAATATAGACTCTCCACCTTACAGTTTAGCATTTCCTTAAGGAGGTATAATTTCTTAACTTCCTTTGTACCCAAAGCATTATATGAAGTATCCACTTCCCACAAAGAGGATTACCATAAAGTTGTAACAGCACCTTATGCCGTGATCGATTATACGACCAAATTTGCTATAAGGCAGAACCCTGTTAGCCCCTGCTACAGAAAACTCACTCTCAGAGTCTCCCTGAGCTGTAGATACCGAGACAGTAGTTCCCCACTGGAGGATGAGAGTGAGGGGTGGGGGGCGAGACAGAACTTTTGTGATTACATCAAGGCTGCTACTCACCAAGACAGCCTTAATAGTACCCTCAACTTGACTGAACTTTAGACAGGCTACTTCCTGACTATAGGCACCTGAGCATCCTTTTCTTAGAGCATTTACATTAGAAACTTGTAATTGTAAATTCTTTCTCTGACCCTTTGAGAGGTAAATCTTCTACAACTCAGGAATATCTTTCTCAAGGACCTGGAAGCCATCCCTTTGAAATGTAATCATCCAGAAAGATAGGACCCCTTTCCCCAGTCTCTGTGGAAGGGAGGGTAAGAACTTAACTTGGATCATCAAAAATTAGCAAACCAAACAAAGAGAGCCTAGTCACATTGACCATCCTCCCACTAGATTCTTTCACGGGAGGATCCCAGAGCACTGGGAGAAAGGAGATGAGAAGAATTCATATGGCATCCCTGCTTTCTGACATTCAAAGTTAGGTTTACCTGCTGGAATGGACCAGGGAGGCAGGCTCTGACCAAGACACTGTGCCATGGAAAGACAAAAATCTCCATGAAATCAATTTCTCTGGAGAGTCTAGGTTGGTGACTCAGGTTCAAGGGCTTGGGACAGGGTGGTCTGGTCAGAAAGAACAGATGGCTATGTCCTGTACTTTGGGAAACAAGGGTCAAATTTGTGAGAGGATACTAAGAAAACAGTTATCCTGGAATCCCAGCTTGGGCACACTGTTTCCCATAGAGGGACCAGGCACCACAGCCTCAGGAACCAACTTCAAGAGTAATACCTTGTGGCTCTAAGAGACATGGCTGTGGAGGACTCCAATCCCCTTTGCTTGACTCTGGTGGACAGAGTCAGTTCCCATTGGAATGAATGAGTCTGGGTTCTTGGAGGCTGGGGAGGTAGGTTACGGATAGGTGACCCTCAAGTAGAAAGTAATGGACACCCTGCTTTATGGGACAGTTGTTTGAGCAAGTGAAGAAAACATAAAGAGATGTGAATGCATTTAAGTAGGCAAGTACATCCTCATTTCTGAGCTGATCATCCTACATATTTCTTTTTAATGAAAATAGCCATATGACAAAAAGTACTTCTGTCCTTTCTAGAGACATGAAAGAAAGATTTGTGGAGGTGGAGAAACTGGGACTCAATCACATTTGGACAGGTGGAGGTAGGAAGGTCTTCACCAGAAATAATTCCCAAGCTCATGTCTTCTCCCTACTGAATATGACTTAGTTTGTCACAAGAATGGTAAGCATTTGAGTAAGAGCCCTGACTGGGGCCGGGGGAAACCTCTAAGAAGCTTTCCCCTATTCAGGCCCCCAGGCCCTCAAGCCGTGAGAGGAGGCAGCAGCTTCAGAAATGGCAAGTCTGACTTACAAAGCCTCTGCTAATCTCTGTGCAAAGGTTCTGTGCTTCAGATGGAATTCATAAAGGAACCTCAGATTTATGAACCATTGACAGGTAACTCAACTGCCTAGGAATTTTCTTTTTAATTTAAATATTATTATCACACAAACAAGACATCTCCTTTATAGAAAAATTAGAATGCAAAGAAAACGAAACTTCTCATAATCCCACCTCTCCTTGATAAGTGCTCTTAATATCTATTAATATTTTGATGTATATATTTCTAAACATATGTTAATGTATGCTTTTTACAGAGTAGAATCACAGTTTTCATCCCATTTGATGACCTTTTTCTTTTTCTTTTTTTTTGCGGTACATGGGCCTCTCACTGCCGTGGCCTCTCCCACCATGGAGCACAGGCTCTGGACGCGCAGGTCCAGCAGTCATGGCCCACGGGCCCAGCTGCTCCGCGGCTGTGGGATCCTCCCGGACCGGGGCATGAACCCGCCTCCCCTGCATCAGCAGGCGGACTCCCAACCACTGCGCCACGAAGGAAGCCCGACCTTTTTCTCTCTTAACAAATGTCTCATAAAGCCTTTTCACAAACAATAAATATAGATTTACTATATTATATTGTTGGATACATAGTAGTCTAAAGAAAAATTTCTGTACTGACTAGCACTTTAGCAACTAACTATTCAGACTTATCCCCAGCAACATGCATAATATTTTCATTTCTGGGGCTCATGGAATTTAATTCTACTTTGTAAAACAGGTACACCATTTTGTGAGTCTGCATGAATGGTGCATGTGATGGGGAAGTTGTCATTTCTTCATCTTTTTTATTGCTTATAACTCACCCTCCATTCCCAATCACTGAACAAAGGAGAAAAGAGTAAGAGGTTCTCATACAAAGCATTTAAATATCCTACCATTCTAGAGTTGTTACCAAGAGGCATATTTCAATGTGACAGTTGGATGACATCTCACCCTCTCTATTAGGGTGGAGAGGAGAGGAGACCCATTTCCAGGAGGAGGGCTGCATGTCTGATGTGTGTAACCCATCAATTGATCTTTCAGACCCTGCCTATTTATTACTTTACATCATCTATTCTCTACTAAATCATTTCAGCCCTGCTGAGCAACCAAGTAACGCTGCCAAACCTCAGATTGCTCTGTTCTCCAGCCTCACTTTTACTGCTGACTTATCTTCAACTTCCTTAAATTAAACAGCAAGAAAGAATCTTTCACTCCCAGAATCATCAGACCCCCTGCTGCTTTTGAATGAAGTGTCTCTGACCCTTGTCATAAATATATTAACCAAAGAAAGGTTAAAAATCCACTTAAAGGAGCATGATCAGTCTTGAGGCATTTATGTCTGGGGTGAAATGTGAAGTTGTAAATTAAGGTAAATCAATTCCAATCGTATATCAGAGAATAGAGGAAAGAAGCAAAAATCTGAGGCTACCTCGTTACTAATATGGGAACTGACATATGGTGAATAATTCTTCAAAGATGTGGAAGGAGAGCAAAAAACAGGAGGAGCCACTCTCAGGGAACCAGGCAGGGACACTTTAGTCAGCAACGATTTCAAGTGTAATTACTGTGATTCATAACCAAATAGGCAAAAGTGAATTTCTGAAATCACACCCCTTGAGCAAAATCTAATTTCAAACCTCCCTAAAGCTCCTATACTATATTCCTATGACAGAGGTGGGATTTATTATCAGTTCTCTGTCTCTGTCATGTATTACCTAAGATGACCTCAAACTCAAAGCGCCCTTATTCCTTCCGATGCTCAGCTGCTATTCACCACCATTTCTTGTGAATTAATAAATGACTTAAGAAAAAACTCATCTCTGGCTGTCTGGCCTCATACACAGCCTTCCTGCCATTCAAACTAGATGTCCTCCTTGTTGACCACATTTTCAAAGAAAAATCAAAAATATTACATTTTTGTAAGCTGAAAATAGACACAGGGCTAATAGGAAATTGATAGGAAGGCAGCATATGTCCCCTCCTGAGGAAGCACTGATACTACTTTGCAGTGTGAGGATGTTTGGTCAGTACCTATTAACCATAATGGGGCCCCCAGTCCTGCCCAGTTCCCTACACTGCTGTTTCCTATTCTTTAAAAAACAAACAAAAAGAAAAACAATACAGGTTAACAAATGCAATTTATCATTAAATGTAAAATAAATGCAACTTCATGCCTTTTAAATGCTTTCTATTTAAATAAATTCACAAATCAAACAAAATAGTATATGGGATTAAGTTTCCAGGCAAAATTTGATGACAAACATTTAAATCTACACATCCAAGAATCTCAGGACAGCCTGGCATCCAAGAGACTGAAACCTCCGTTGTAGCTTTTGTCTACTTGGAGTTAAATTGAGATTCTTGGATGTGTAGAGGGGAAGGGAGGAATGAAGAGAACTACATGACCTTGAGAAGATGGCTCCACCCATCCTGTAGCCCCATATTCCAATTATACAGTAAATGCAAGGAGTTGGGGATGGTAAGGGAGAAAAATCAGTGGTTTCTGTGTGTCATGCGATGGTTGGTGTTAGGAAGAGAGAATACCAGGGCAATCTATCCCTTTTCTGCTACTGATGCTTTGATTTAAACTAACTCAAACCACCCTCTGTCTCCACCAGGTGGCTTACTGATCTAGACCAGAATTGAACACACTGAAAACAATGACTGTGGCTGCATCACTGGGCCCCTCAGGTGTGCTGGGTTGGGTGGCAGGCATCCCTGCCCCCAGGTGACAAGCTGCTGCGAGAGTAAATGACACAGCCCAGATCACTCCCAGCACTTCAGCAGCACAATAAATCATTAGGTTAACAATGTCACTGACGAGCACAAAACACACAAAAGGCCAAAGCAGATTTACCTTTTTAGGCTAAGAGAAAGCTGAAATAACATCTATGGTTTTCATCTAGTTTTCTATAAAATGGTGGTAAAATAGCTATCCAGGTACCTTTCACACTGGAGCATCAAGTCCTCCATTCGGGGTCTCCACTTTGGATAATAAAACCAGTACCTTAATTGGAAATCTTAGGCTACGCCTCTTGCTTCTGACTGTCTTGGGGTGGTGATCAAGTTTGGGGCAGGGGGACTCTGGATGTGCAGAACTCATCCCTCCTGTCTTCCAGATCTGCCTCCCTGCAAAGACACTGCCTTGGTCCACCCTCCCAGAGGCATACGGTACATAACAGGAAAGACTCTGCCCCGTGTGGGGAGGGCTGCAGTTATCCAGTGCAGCCTAAGACTAGGTGGATAATTCTCTCTAATTTCCAAGTTCAATGATTAGAAACCCACACCTAAAAATTGTGTTCTTCCACATAGCCCTATCAGTAACAAAGCCAACATTTTGATCTTCATCAGACTCTTTCATGTTGATTGGTTAAAACCTGAAAGAGGAAATAAGGATATAATTTCCTAGGGCTTCCCACCCTGAAACTCAATAATATACATCAAATTTTTATTCCATAGCTACTTTGGTTTTTCCCAATGTATAATCTATAGGAAAATAAATTGGGTACTAGATTAGGAAATCAATTCATATATATATATATATATATATGAATATATATATATGCATATATAAATTAAATATATGAATATATGCCTGTAATCATATGAATTATTCATACTTTATCAAGTTTAGTGAAATATTTCAACTTTCTAAGAATGCAGCACTATTGCCCTACTAACAAAGAACTTGAAGTTAGAAGATACCATAGATAAATATAGGAATTTCTGGTTTTCAAATCTCCTTTCAAAAATTATACTCATTATTAGAGTACATCAACCTAAGAAGTTCTTAGAACAAGGATCAGCAAATTACAGCCCACAAGCTAAATCCAGCCTGTCACCTGGTTTTGTACAGACCAAATGCTAAAATGATGGATTTTACATTTTTAAAGGATTATAAAGAAAAACAAAGAACATTATGTAATAGAGACCATATGTGACCCCCAAAGCCTAAAATATTTACTATCTGGTCCTTCACTGAAAAAGCTTGCCAAACCCTGTCTAGATCAACTTTCTCTCCCAATATACACACATTCTTGTCTCCTACATTGAAGTTAATTCCATGTTCTATCAGTGTAATGTAATAGAAGAATGAAGTTAGACAAACCTGGGTTCAAATCCCAGCTCTAACATTATTTGCTGTGTGACCTTAAGCAAGCCACCTAACTTCTCTGAGCATCAATTTCCTGGTTTTGAAAAGGCAGTGATAATAGTACCTAACTGATAGAGTTTTGTGAAGTTTTAGTAACATAAGTGTAAGTAACTTAGGATAGTGCCTGGCATGTGGAGTTGCTTAATATGTTAGTCACTTTAATCAAGTCTATTTATGTTAGTGCCCTTCTTGGTCTATGCAACCTCAAACTTAGCCACCCCTGGTCTCACAATCCTCCCCAGAGATAAATTATTCCTTATGTGTCTAAAAACAACTGTTCCCATCAATACAGCCCTTTCATCTTTTTCTATAACAAACATAAAACTATCAATAAGGCTGTATTCTAAGAAAGATTTCAGAGAAAAATACTACATTACAGGGCATCTGGGTCAAGGCGCCTGGCAGTCCTCCCCAACAACTGTGAAAACTCCATTGCGTTCGGAACTTTGAGTGAAATAATTCAACATGAGGGCAAACAGCTCCTTACACAAAATGGGAGATAAATGAATAATCATGTTCTCAATTAGGCAACTACAAAAGCCACTGAGCTCAGTGTCCACAGTTAAAAATAATACTGGGGTGATTTGGCATGACTTCCATTTTAATTTATACAAAAGGAAAACTTTTTAAAGTTTCTACATCTTTTGACATTGCTGCAGAAGTTTCTAAGCCTTTTACCCTTGCCCTCTTGGGCTAGTACATATACAATACTTGTACTCGTACTGAACTACACACAATCTTAGCTCTTACAAAAGTATATTCAATAGAAGGAGCTTCCCAGTCACAAACTGCCTGACTTGTCTGTTTACCCTTTGACAGGAAAAGCTAAGGAGAACTGCCACTCACGTTTAGGCAACACTGAAGGTAATAAAAGAGGAGCTTCCTCTCTGCCCTGAGACCCAAAGATCCTCAGTCCCATCTTGTGACACTATGGTAACCCACTTTTCCTCAGAGTTCCCAAGAACTGAAGAGTCTGCGTACAAACAAAACAGACTCCAGAGGCCAGTTACTGATGTTCACAAATTGTATTTGTGTGGCAGGTATGAAACTCAAATATGTTTTTAAATGTGGTAATTATATTTTTCATAGATTAAAATTCTGCTTCAATATCCTATGCTGAGGGGATGGTGAAAATACAAACTCAGTGACTTCTTTCCCAGGATTTCAGGACAGTGGGGCATCTACATCTGCCAAGAGGTCTGGAGAGCTACCCTTACCCTAAGCCTTACCCTAAGCCGTAACCTAATCCTAACTCGTACACTAACACTAACCCATACCCTAACATGTACCCTAAACCTAACCCATTCCCTTACACTAACCTGTACCCTGAAACGTACACATTCCCTAACCCTAACCCTTACCCTAAGCCTGACCCTAATGCGTACCCTAATCCTAACCCGTACACTAACACTAACCCGTACCCTAACACGTAACCTAACCCTAACCCGTTGTCATACACTAACCCGTACACTAAACCGTACCAGTTCCCTAACCCTAACCGTAACCCTAAACCTAACGCTCACCCTAAGCCTTACCGTAACCCGTACACTAATCCTAATGCATACACTAACACTAACCCATACCCTAACACGTACCCTAACATCAACCCATTGTCGTACCCTAAACTTGACCTTAAACGTACCCATTCCCTAACCCTAACCATAACCCTAACCCTTACCCTAAGCCTTACCATAATCTGTACCCTAATCCTAACCCGAACACAAAAAATAACCTATGCCCTAACACATTTCCTAACTCTAACCTCTTGTTGTACCCTAACCAGTACCCTAAACCGTACCCGTTCCCTAACCCTAACCCTAACTCTAACACTTACGCTAAGCCTTACATTAACCCGTACCTTAATACTAACCCATACACTAACACTAAAACATACCCTAACACGTACCCTAACGCTAAATTCTTGTCATACACTAACCTATACCCAAAAAAGTACCCGATCCCTAACCCTAATCCTAACACTAACCCTAACTCTAACCCTTAACCTAAGCCGTACACTAACCCTAACCCATACACTAACACTAACCCATACCCTAACGTGTACCCGAACCCTAACACGTTGTCATACCCTAACCTGTACCCTAAACCGTACCCATTCCCTAACCCTAACCCTTACTCTAAGCCTTACTCAAAGCCATACCCTAATCCAAAACTGGACACTAACACTAATCCGTACCCTAACAATAAACCGTTGTCTAACCCAAACCAGTACCCTAAACTGTACCGGTTCCCTAACACAAACCATAAACCTAACCATAACACTAATACTTACCGTAAGTTTTACCCTAACCCGTACCCTAACCTTAACCCTTACCCGAAGCCTTACCCTAACCCATACCCTAATCCTAACCCGTACACTAACACTAGTCCGTACCCTAACACACACGCTAACCCTAACCCGTTGTCGTCCCCTAACCTGGACCCTAAACCGTACCCATTTCCTAACACTAACCCTAACCCTAACACTTACCCAAAGCCTTACCCTAACCCGTACCCTAATCACAAACCATATACTAACACTAAACCGTATCCTAACATGTACCCTAAACCTAACCCATTATCGTACTCTAACCTGTACCCTAAACTGTACCCGTTCCCTAAACCTAACACTAACCCTAACCCTAATCCTTACCCTAAACCATACCCTAATCCTAACCCGTGTACCCTAACCCTAACATGTTGTCGTATCCTAAACTGTACCCTAAACAGTACCCGTTCCCAAACCCTAACCCTAACCCTAAGACTTACCCTAAGCCGTACCATAATCCTAACCCGTACACTAACACTAACCCGTACCCTAACATGTACCCTAACCCTAACCCTTGCCCTAAGCCTGACCCTAACTCGTACCCTAGTCTGAACACGTACACTAACACTAACCAGTACCCTAACACGAACACTAGCCCTAACGCGTTGTCGTACCCTAAACTGTACACTAAACCGTACCCGTTCCCTAAACCTAACCTTGACCCTAACACTTACCCTAAGCTTTACCCTAACCCGTACCCTAATACTAAACAGTACAGTAACACTAAACTGTACCCTAACACGTACCCTAACCCAACCCGTTGTCATACACTAACCTGTACCCTAAAACGTACCCATTCCCTAACCCTAAACCTAACCCTTACCGTAATGCTTACCCTAACACGTATCCTAAACATAACCCATATATTAACACTAATCCGTACCCTAACATGTACCCGAAACCTAACCCGTTGTCATACACTACCCTGTACCCTAAACCGTACCCGTCCCCTAACCCTAAACCTAACCCTAACACGTACCCTGAGCCTTACCCTAAGCTGTACCCTAATCTGAACCCGTACACTAACACTAACCCGTACCCTAACATGTACCCTACCGCTAAAACATTCTCGTACACTAACCTGTACCCTAAATCATACCCGTTCCCTAAGGCTAACCCTAATCCTAACCCTAACCCTAACCCTTACCCTAAACGTTACCCTAACCCATACCCTAATCCTAATCCATACACTAAGACTAACCCGTACGCTAACACGTACCCTAACCCTAAAACGTTGTCGTACACTAAACTGTATCCTAAACCGTACCTGTTCCCTAACCCTAACCCTAACACTATCCTTTACCCTAAACCTTACCGTAACCCGTACCCTAATCCTAACCCATACACTAAGACTAACCCGTACCCTAACACGTGCCCTAACCCTAAACCGTTTTCATACCCTAACCTGTAACCTAAACCGTACCCGTTCCCTAACCCTTCCCCCGAAGCCTTACACTAACCCGTACCCTAATCCTAGCCCGTACACTAACACTCACCCGTACCCTAACACGTACGCTAACCCTAAACCGTTGTCGTACCCTAAATCGTACCCGTTCCCTAACCATAACCCTATCCCTAACCGTAACCCTAACCCTTACCCTAAGCCTTATCCTAACCCGTACCCTAATCCTAACCTGTACACTAACAGTAACACGTATCCTAACCCAGGACCCTAACCCGTAACCTAACCCATATCCTAAACCCTAATCCTTACCCCTAACTTAATTTTCTTTTGTTTTGAATTTTTAAAAATATTTTTCTGTGGTTAAAATAAATTAGCAGAACAACAAAATAAAAGGGAAAGTATCCTGAGTGTCCCTCAAAAAACTAAGTCTGAAATACTTGCTACTTCTGTTCTATGGACTGTTATGTAGCCTACAAAAAAGTGTGAGAGCTAAATCTGTTTCTCTACAGTGAGAAACATAATGTTCCAGATGTATAGAACACCTGGATAAAATGAGAAATCTACACACTATGCTGCTTGTTTCAATAAATGGGAAAGGATGGCAAGTGGTAAAATATTATCTTTTCCTTTAATCTTTTTAAATTTCACTTGTTACTAAGAACTTGAATTATAATTGTACTTTAAAAAAGTTAACAATGGAAATTTAAAAGAAAATATATATAGTGTGTGTTCAATTACATTTCATAGAATTATGAAATGCTGCCACTCTCTGGCCGTTACCTGAAAAAGCAGCTCTAAAACCTATGCTAATGGTCACTTCATATGAACAAGTACTGCAGGGCTGTAAAGGAAACCTGCCCTCATCATGTCTTGAGGGAGGTAAAGGCCAAAATATTTCAAAATGTGGCACATATTTCAAGAAAACCATTTGAAGAAGTAAGCTGTAATAACAGTTTGAAAAATAAAAGGACATGCCTGAAAGCTCAATTTCAAGGGATTATGAGACACATGCAAATCCAACCACACAGAGGTATCAGCTCACACCATTCAGAATAACCATCAGGAAAGAAATTACAAACGATCAATGCTGAAGAGGCTGTGGAGAAATGCATACCCTTAATTTGAAGTGGGACGTAACCTGGTAAGAGCCACTAATGGGAACAGAGTGGAGGTGCCTTCAAAAGGTAAACATTGAGCTACTATATGATCCAGCAGGCCCACTCCTGGGCCTATAACCTAAGAAGACAGAATTGGAAAGACACAGGCAGGTAAATCTGCACTGCAGCAGTATTACAACAGCCAAGACATGGAAGCAACCAAAAGTCCATCAACAGATGCGTGGATAAAGAAGAACTGCTACATGTAGAGATGGAATATTAGCTCGGGAAAAAAATGAAACAATGCCAATTGCAGCACCATATATGAGTCTAGAGGTAAACATGCAACTTGTAGTAAGTGAGAAAGTGAAAGACACCTAATGTATGATATCACTTATAGGTGTTACCTAAAAATTGATACCTATGAAGATATTTCCACAGAGAAAGGCAATCATAGATTCATTAAACAAACTTATGGTTCACCAATGGAAAAGTGTGAGGATTGGATACATTACAACATTGGGGTTAACAGAGATATACAAACACATGTGAAATATATAATCACCAAAGACCTACGGAATACCAAGAGAAGACTACTCAACATTGTATCATAACCTACATGGGAAAAGGATCCGAAGAAGAATAGATATATGTATATGTGTGAAAGAACCACATCTTGCACACCTAGAACAAACAAAACATTGTAATCAAATTTGCTGTGATTAAAAATTAAATTAAAAAAACGAACGAGAAGTAGTGAGACATAAACTTAAGGGGCTTTTTCCTGGCACATTCCATTCTAATATTCAACCTAGAACAAGACTTCCATTAAGGCTCTGTTGCCCTGGTAACCAGATTTGGTAAAGGAGAAATGCTGCCGCCTTGTGGCTGTTTCACACAACAGCAGATTTAAACCAAGCGCTAATGATCACTTAATATTCAAAATATGTGCAGGACTGTAAAGGACACCGGGCCTCAAAAAATTCCTAGGGTCGTAAATCGACCAGAAAATTCAAAAGACGTCAACATTTCAAAAAGACAATGTCAAGAGGCATATTTTGCGCATATTTTGTCTTTTCTTTTTCTTTTTGTTTAAAAAAATGCATGGAATAATGCTCAATAGCAGGAACTAATAAAGCCATGCAAATCCAATCTACAAAAACGTTCACCTTACCACCGTCAGAGTGATCATCAGCAAAACAGTCTACAAAACATGAATGCTGAAAGGGTTTTAGAGAACTGTGTACCCTCAAGCTGCTGCTGGGACGATAACTGGTAACAGCCAGTAGTGAGATGAGAATGGCGGTGCGTTTAAAGTTAAAAATTGAGCTCATCGCTCTGTAATAACCTACACGGGAAAGGAACCAAAGATGAATAGAGAGATACATAGATATAATGAACCAGATTCTGTACACCTAGAACAAACACAACATTTTTATCAAATTTTGCTCAGATAATAAATAAAAATTACATTTAAAAAACAAACAAGAGGTAAGGAGATATAAGCTCTTGGGGGTGTGCCCTGGCACATTCCACTCTAATTTGCAGCCTACTAACACGATTTCCAGGAAGGCTGTTGCCCAACAACCCAGAGTTGGAAATGTAGAAATGCTGCCGCCTTGTGGCGGTTTCCCACAAGAACAGCTTTAAACCAACAACTAATGGTCACTTAACATTCACAAGAACTCAGGGCTGTAAAGGACACCTGCCCTCAAAAAATGTCCTGAGGTGAGGAATGGCCAAAAAAATTCAAAAAAGGCAAAATTTTCAAGAAGGTAGTATGAAGTGGTAAGTTTGACTTACTCTCGTTTCAAAAAGGAAAATGGATAGAAGCTCAACCTCAGGAATTATTAGACTCATGCAAATCTAATCTACAAAAAGGTTTCAACTCACACCAGTCGACTGACCACCAGCAAAAAGTCTACAAAGAATAAATGCTGAAGTGGTTTGAGAGAACTGTGTACCCTCTAGCTGCTGGGGGGATGTAAACTGGTAACTGTCAGTAGTGAGAACATAATGGAGGTGCATTTAACGGTAAAAATTGAGCTACCATTCGATGCAGCAGGCACACCGCTGTGCCTCTCACCTGAGAAGACCAGCATCCAGAAGACAGAGGCTGCAAAAGCTGCACTGAAGCCTTATTCACAATAGCCAAGACATGGAAGCAACCTAAATGTCCATCGACAGATGAAAGGATAAAGAAGCGGTCCATGTACACAATGGAATATTAGCCATGGAAAACAATGAAACACTGCTCTTTGAGGCACCATAGATGAGCCTAGAGATAAACACAGAACATGAGGTAAGTTGGAATGCAAAAGCCATATATCCTATGATATCTCTTATAGGTGTTACCTAACAACTGACAAAAATGGACACACTTCCACAGAGAAAGACACACACAGACTTAAAAAAAAAACTATGCATATCTAAAAGGAAAGGTGGTGGCAATGGATAAATTAAGATTAGGTTTACCATACCTATACAAATACAGATTAAGTACATATATCAAAAAGCCCGACCACATAGCAAGGGAGGTCTACAGAACACTCTGTAATCCTTTACATGGGAAAAGGATCTGTACATGAATAGATATACATGATGTACCAATGAACCAGATTGTGTACACCTAGGACAAACTGTATTCTAATCATTACCCCGATTAAAACAATTAAAACAACGAACAAGAAGTAATGAGACATAAACTTCAGGGGCTTTTTCCTGGCACATTCCATTCTAA
Organism: Delphinus delphis; assembly: GCF_949987515.2. NCBI lineage: Eukaryota > Metazoa > Chordata > Mammalia > Artiodactyla > Delphinidae > Delphinus > Delphinus delphis. Next base: position 46,428,125 of record NC_082694.2, on the reverse strand, counting down.
TTTACAACCTAGTAACAGGATTTCCAGAAAGGCTCTGCTGCCCTAGTAACCAGATTTGCGAATGGAAAAATGCTGCCGCCTTGTGGCCGTTTCCCACAACACCAGCTTTAAACCCAGTGCTAATGGTCACTAAATATTCACAATCATTGCAGGCATGTAAATGACACCTGCTCTCAAAAAAAATCCTGGGGTCGAAAATCGACCTCAAAATTCAAAAGAGAGCAACCTTCCAAGAAGACAATTTCAAGAGGTATATTGTACTCACACTTTTTTTTTCTAAATAAAAGAGAAAGGTGTGGAAAAATGCTGAATATTAGGAATTATTAGACATGCAAATCCAAATTACAAAAACCTATCAGCTCACAGCAGTCAGAATGGCCATGAGCAAACATTCTGCAAACAATAACTGCTGAAGGGTTTGTGGAAAAATGCGTACCCTCGGTGTTAACTGGGACGTGGTAAGAGCCACTAATGAAAACACAATGCAGGTTCCTTGAAAAGGTAAACATTGAGCTACCAGTCAATGAAATATACCCACTGTTGGGCCTATCACCTGAGAAAATGAGAATCAAAAGTCACAGGCTGGCAATACTGCACTCCAGCAATATTTATCATAGGCAACACTTGGTAGCAACAAAAATGTCCATCAACAGAGTAATGCACGAAGAAGTGGTCCCTGTACAGAATGGAATATTACTCCACTAAAAAATATAAATTAAATTTAAAAAACAAACATAAGTAAGGATACATAAGCTTTTGGGGGTATATCAGGGCACATTGCACTCTAATTTATAACTGAGGAAAGTCTGTTTCTCTAGGTACCAGAGTGGGGAACGTAGAAATGCTGCCATCCTCTGGCCGATACCTGCAACAGCAGCTTTGAAATCTGTGCTAATGGGCACTTCATATGCACAAGTACTGCAGGGCTGCAAATGAAACCTGCCCTTAAAATGTCTTGATGCAGGTAAAGGCCAAAAAATGTCAAAATGTGGCACATACTTCAAGAAAACAATTTGAAGAAGTCAGCTGCAATAACAGTTTGAAAAATAAAAGGACATGCCTGAAAGCTCAATTTCAAGGGAGTATGAGACACATGCAAATCCAACCACAAAGAGGTATCAGATCACACCACTCAGAATAACCATCAGCAAAAAAAACTACAAACGATCAATGCTGAAGAGGTTTTGGAGAAATGCACACCCTCAATTTGAAGTGGGACGTAACCTGCTAAGAGCCACTAATGGGAACAGAATGGAGGTGCCTTTAAAAGGTAAACCTTGAGCTACTATATGTTCCAGCAGGCCCACTTCTCGGGCTATATCTTAAGAAGACAGAATTGGAAAGACACAGGCAGGCAAATTTGCACTGTAGAAGTATTACAATAGCCAAGGCATGGAAGCAACCAAGTGATGAGTAGACAAAGAAGAACTGGTACATGTACAGATGGAATATTAGCCAAGGAAAAATATGAAAAAATGCCATTTGCAGGACCATAGGAGTCTAGAGGTAATCATGCAAAAACTGGTAGTGAGAAAGCGAAAGACACATATCCTATCATATCACTTATGGGTGTTACCTAAAAATTGATACCTATGAAGATATTTCCAGAGAGAAAGGCAACCACAGATTCATTAAACAAACTTATGGTTCACCAAAAGGAAAGGTGTGAGGATTGGATACATTACGATATTGGGGTTAACAGAGATATACAAACACATGTGAAATATATAATCACCAAAAACCTATGGCATACCAAGAGAAGACTACTCAACATTGTGTCATAACCTACATGGGAAAAGGATCTGAAGAAGAATAGATAGATGTATATGTGTAAAAGAACCACATCTTGCACACCTAGAACAAACAAAACATTGTAATCTAGTTTGCTGTGATAAAGAATAAAAATTAAATTAAAATAATGAACAAGAAGTAATGAGACATAATCTTAAGGGGCTTTTTCCTGGCACATTCCATTCTAATTTACAACCTACACCGCAACTTCCATTATGGCTCTGTTGCCCTAATAAGCAGATTTGGTAAGGAGAAGTGCTGCCGCCTTCTGGTCATTTCACACAAGAGCAGTAATGGTCACTTAATATTCAAAATAATTGCAGGCCTGTAAATGACACCTGCCATCAAAAAAAATCCTGGGGTCGTAAATCGACCAGAAAATTCAAATGATGTCAACATTTCAAGGAGACAATTTCAAGAGGCATATTTTATGCACATTTTGTCTTTTCTTTTTTTTCTTTAAAATAAAAGGGAATTGAAAAATGCGCAACATCAGCAATTAATAAAGCCATGCAAATCCAATTACAGAAATGTTCACCTCACAGCCGTCAGAATGTTCTTCAGAAAAAAGTCTACAAAGAATAAATGCTGAATGGGGTTTCAGAGAACTGTGTATCCTCTAGCTGCTGGGGGGATGTAAACTGGTAACAGAAAGTAGTGAGAACATAATGGAGGTGCGTTTAAGGGTAAAAATTGAGCTACCATGTGATCTGGTAGGTGCTTTGATGTGCCTATCACCTGAGCAGAGCAGAATGGAAAAGACAAAGGCTGGCAATCCTGCACTGCAGGAACATTTAACATAGCCAAGACTCGGAAGAAACCAAAATGTCCATCAACAGAAAAATGCACAAAGAGGAAGTGGTCCATGTACACAATGGAATATTAGCTATGGAAAACAATGAAACAGTGCAGTTTGCACCACCATATAAGGACCTAGATATAATCACTCAACTTGAAGTAAGAAAGAAAGTGAAAGACAGATATCCTATGACATCACTTATAGGTGTTACCTAAAAATTGATACTCATGAACTTATTTCCAAGAGAAGGAAAAGCATGGATTAAGAAAAAAAAATTATGTTTAACCAAATGGAAAAGTGTAAGGAATGTATGAATTAGGATATGGGGGTTGACACACATGTACCAATACATATGAAATATATAATCACAAATACCTATGGAATACCAAGAGAGGTCTACTCAACACTCTATAATAACATACACGGGAAAGGATCCAAAGAGGAATAGACAGATACATTGATATGATGAACCAGATTCTGTACACCTAGGAGAATCTACATTTTTATCAAATTTGCTCTGATAATTAATAAAAATGAAATTAAAAAACCAAACAAGAAGGAGATATAATCTCTTGGGATGTGCCCTGGCACATTCCACTCTAATTTGAAGCCTACTAACACGATTTCCAGGAAGGGTCTGCTGCCCAAAAACCCAGAGTTAGAAATGTAGAAATTCTGCCACCTTGTGGCCATTTCCCGCAAGAGCGGCTTTAAGCCCACAGCTAATGGTCTCTTTTTTTTTTAACATCTTTATTGGGGTATAATTGCTTTACAACGGTGTGTTAGTTTCTGCTTTATAACAAAGTGAATCAGTTATACATATACATATGTTCCCATATCTCTTCCCCCTTGCGTCTCCCTCCCTCCCACCCTCCCTATCCCACCCCTCCAGGCGGTCACAAAGCACCGAGCTGATATCCCTGTGCTATGTGGCTGCTTCCCACTAGCTATCTACCTTACGTTTGGTAGTGTATATATGTCCATGCCTCTCTCTCGCTTTGTCACAGCTCACCCTTCCCCCTCCCCATATCCTCAAGTCCATTCACCAATAGGTCTGTGTCTTTATTCCTGTCTTACCCCTAGGTTCTTCATAACATTTTTTTCCCTTAAATTCCATATATATGTGTTAGCATACGGTATTTGTATTTCTCTTTCTGATTTACTTCACTCTGTATGACAGACTCTAGGTCTATCCACCTCATTACAAATAGCTCAATTTCGTTTCTTTTTATGGCTGAGTAATATTCCATTGTATATATGTGCCACATCTTCTTTATCCATTCATCTGATGATGGGCACTTAGGTTGTTTCCATCTCCAGGCTCTTGTAAATAGAGCTGCAATGAACATTTTGGTACATGACTCTTTTTGAATTATGGTTTTCTCAGGGTATATGCCCAGTAGTGGGATTGCTGGGTTGCACTGGACTTCTAATGGCCTCTTAACATTCACAAGGACTCAGGGCTGTAAAGGACACCTGCCCTAAACAATTGTGCAGAGCTAGGGAATGGCCAATAAAATTAAAAACTGGCAAATTTTTCAAGAAGATAGTATGAAGAGGTAAGTTTGACCCATTCTTTTTTTTAAAAAAAAGAAAATGGGTAAAAGCTCAACCTCAGGAATTATTAGACTCATGCAAATCTAATCTACAAAAAGGTTTCAACTCACACCAATCGACTGACCATCAGCAAAAAGTCTACAAACAATAAATTCTGAAGGGGTTTTAGAGAACTGTGTACCTTCTAGCTGCTGGTGAGATGTAAAGTGGTAACAGCCAATAATGAGAACAGAAAGGCGCTGCGATTAAAAGTAAAAATTGAGGTACCATTCAATCCAGCAGTCACACCACTGGGCCTCTCACCTGAGGAGACCAGAATCGAGAAGACCCGGGCTGCAAAAGCTGCACTGCAGCCTTATTCACAATAGCCAAGACAGTGAAGCAACCAAAATGTCCATCAACAGATGAATGGATAAAGAAGTGGTGCATGTACACAGTAGAATATTAGCCATGGAAAACAATGAAACACTGCTATTTGAGGCACCACAGATGAGCTTGGAGATAATCACAGAACATGAGGTAAGTCAGAAAGCAAAAGATCTATATCCTATGATATCACTTATAGGCATTATCTAATAACTAACACAAATGAACATATTTCCACAGAGAAAGACACTCACAGACTTAGAAATTAAGTATGCTTATCTAAAAGGAAAGGTGGGCGGAATGGATAAATTAAGATTAGCATTACCATACGTATACAAATACATATTATAAACATATATTAAAAAGACCGACCATATAACAAGGGAGGTCTACAGAACACTCTGTAATATTTTACATGGGAAGAGGATCTGAACATGAATAGACATATATATTGTACAAATGAACCAGATTGTGTACATCTGGACAAACAATATCTAATCATTACCCCGATTAAATAAATTTTAAACACCAGGAAGAAATAATGAGACATAAACTTATGGGCGTTTCTCCTGGCCCATTCCATTCTAACTTACAACCTAGGAACACGACTTCCAGAAAGGCTTTGCTGCCCTAGTACCCAGATTTGGGAATGGAGAAATGCTGCCTCCTTGTGGCCATTTCCCACAACAGCAGCTTTAAACCCAGTGGTAATGGTCACTAAATATTCACCAAACTTGCAGTTCTGTAATGACATCTGCCCTCCAAAAAGATCCTGGGGTCGAATATCGACCAAAAATTCAAAAGAGGGCAACCTTCCAAGAAGAAAATTCCAAGAGATATATTGTACTCACACTTTTTTTTTTAACAGAAAAGAAAAGGCATGGAAAAATCATGAATTTTAGGAATTTTTAAAGACATGCAAACCCAAATTACAGAAACTTATCAGGTCACAGCAGTCAGGATGGGCATTAGTAAAAATGCTGCAAACAATAAATGCTGAAGGGATTGTGGAGAAATTCGTACCCTTGGTTCTAAGGGGGGCGTGGTAAGAGCCACTAATGAAAACACAATGGAGGTGCTTTGAAAAGGTAAACATTGAGCTACTTAGTCAATCAGTCACACCCACTGCTGGGCCTGTCACCTGCGAAAATGAGAATCAAAAAGTCACAGGCTGGCAATCTTGCACTCCAGCAATATTTAATAAAGCCAACACTTGGAAACAACGAAAATGTCCATCAACAGAGGAATGCATCAAGAAGTGGTCCATATACACAATGGAGTATTACTCCAAAAAATATATAAATTAAATTTAAAAAACAAGCAAAATTAAGGAGACATCAGCTTTTCAGGGTTTATCCGGGCACATTCCACTCTAATTTATAACCAAGGAAGACCACTGGCCAGAAGGTCTGTTTCCCTAGTACCAGCATGGGGAATGAAGAAAGGCTGCCGCACTCTGGCTGTTACCTGCAAAAGAAGCTTTAAAGCCTGTGCTAATGGTCACTTCATGTGAACAAGTACTGCAGGGCTGTAAGTGAAAACTTCCCTCAAAATGTCCTGAGGGGTGTAATGGCCAATAAATTTCAAAATGTGACACATACTTTAAGAAAACACTTTGAAGAACTAAGCTGTACTCACAGTTTGAAAGATAAAAAGGACATGCCTTAAAGCTCAATTTCAACGGATTATGAGTCACATGCAAATTCAACCACAAAGATGTATCAGCTCACACCAGTAAGAATATCCATCATCAAGAAAACTACAAACAATAAATGCTGAAGGTGTTGTGGAGAAATGCATACCCTCAACTTTAAGTGGGATGTAACCTGGAAAGAACCACTAATGAGAACAGAATCGTGGTGCATTTAAAAGGTAAACCCTGAGATACGATATGATACAGGAGGCCCACTCCTGGGCCTATAACATAAGAAGACAGAATTGGAAAGACACAGGCAGGCAAATGTGCATTGCAGCAGTATTACAATAGCCAAGACATGGAAGCAACCAAATAGTCCATCAAGAGGTGAGTGGACAAAGAAGAACTGGTACATGTACAGATGGAATATTAGCTAGGGAAAAAAATGAAACAAGGTCATTTGCAGTACTGTAGATGATTCTAGAGGTAATCAGGCAAATTGTACTAAGTCAGATAGCAAAAGACACATATCCTATAATATCACTTATAGGTGTTAGCTATAAATTGATACCAATGAAGATATTTCCACAGAGAAAGGCAATCACAGATTCATTAAACAAAGTTATGGTTCACCAGATAAAAGGTGTGAGGATTGGATACATTAGGATATAGGGGTTAATACAGATATAGAAACACATGTGAAATACATAATCACCAGAGACCTACAGAATACCAAGGGAAGACTCCTCAACATTGTGTCATAACCTACATGAGAAAATGATCTGAAGAAGTATAGATACATGTATATGTGTAAAAGAACCACATCTTGCACACCTAGAACAAACAAAACATTTTAATCAAATTTACTCTGATAAAAAATAAAAATTAAATTGAAAAAAGAAGAAGTAATGAGACATAAACTTAAGGGGCTTTTTGCTGGCACATTGCATTCTAATTTACAACCAGAACATGACTTCCATTAAAGCTCTGTCATCACTAATAAAGCAGCTTTATAAGCAATGTTGAAGGTAGCTTAAAAGAATTCTCACTAATTACTGATAGTAACAAGAAAACAAACAAAAGTAAAAATCTCACTGCAAAAAGTATACATAGAGTAAGGGTAGTAGATCAAACACTTACTAAACTTCTGTAAAGAATAAAAGACAACAGTAGTATGTTTTGTTAAAAAGAGAGGGCCCAAATAAATCAGAAATGAAAGAGATGATGTTACAGCAGCCACCACAGAAATACAAAGTATCCTAAGATACACACAGGGTAACTCAGGGCTCAGACTGGACAGAGCCCACTCTCCATTCCCCTGTACATGACTTACAGGAGCCTCAGGAACTGAGGAGGGGGTCCCTGAGGAGAGGCACAAAATAGAAGATGTTAGGCATTAACATGACTGCATTCATCTTAAACGTGCCTGAACTACATTCACACAAGATGATTTTGTCCTGTATGTACATCAGCACCTCTTGTTGGAACTGAAGATATTTGCCTTCACCACCTCTACTGACAGCATTAGCTTCACCTGCTGTGGACCGTCTCCTATAGGATTTCTAGAATCACAAAGCATCGAAGCTTCACAGGACCCAGAGTCTGTGCAACTCCACTATGAGTCTCAGAGTCTCAACTGCACTCAGAGACTCAGAGTCTCAATAGAGACTCCACTCTTGGAGGGCACACACAAAGTAGTGTGCACATCAGGACCCAGGGGAAGGAGCAGTCACCCCATAGGTGAGTGACCACACCTAACTGCTAGTGTTAGAGGGTCTCCTGCAGAGGCGGGGAGTGGCTGTGGATCACCATGGGGACAACGACACTGGCAGCAGAAGTTCTGGGAAATACTCCTTGGCGTGAGCCCTCCCAGAGTCCGCCATTAGCCCCACCAAGAGCAAGGTAGGCTCCAGTGCTGGGTCGCATCAGGCCAAACAACCAACAGGGAGGGAACCAAGCCCCATGCATCAGCAGACAAGCAGACTAAACTTTTTATTACACTTTTATTTAATCCACAGACAAGCAGATTAAAGCTCTGCCCACCAGAGCAACACCCAGCTCTACCCACCACCAGTCCCTCCCATAGGAAGCTTGCACAAGCCTCTAAGATAGACTCAATCACCGGAGAGCAGACAGCAGAAGCAAGAAGAGCCACAATTCTGCAACCTGTGGAAGCAAAACCACATTCACAGAAAGATAAAGAAAATGAAAAGGCAGAGGACTTTATACCAGATCAAGGAACAAGATAAATCCCCAGAAAAACAACGAAATGAGGTGGGGATAGGCAACTTTCCAGTAAAAGAATTCGGAATAATGATAGTGAAGATGATCCAAGACCTTGGAAAAAGAATGGAGGCAAAGATCAAGAAGATGCAAGAAATGCTTAACAAAGACCTAGAAGAATTAAGGAACAACCACCTAGAAGAATTAAAGAACAAACAAACAGAGATGAACAATACAATAACTGAAATGAAAAATACACTAAAAGGAATCAGTAGCAGAATAACTGTGGCAGAAGAACGGATAAGTGACCTGGAAGACAGAAAGGTGGAAATCACTGCCGTGGAACAGAATAAAGGAAAAGAATGAAAATAAATGAAGACACACAAAGAGACCTCTGGGACAACATTAAACGCAACAATATTCACATTATAGGGGTCCCAGATGGAGAAGAGAGAGAGAAAGGACCCAAGAAAATATTTGAAGAGATTATAGTGGAAAACTTCCCTAGCATGGGAAAAGAAATAGCCACTGAAGTCCATGAAGTGCAGAGAGTCCCAGGCAGGATAAACCAAAGTAGAAAAATGCCGAGACACACAGTAATCAAATTGACAACAATTAAAGACAAAGAAAAATTATTGAAAGCAACAAGGGAAAAATGACAAATAACATACAAGAGAACTCCCATAAGGTTAACAGCTGATTTCTCAGCAGAAAATCTACAAGCCAGAAGGGAGTGACATAATAAATTTAAAGTGGTGAAAGGGAAGAACCTACCACCAAGAGTACTCCACCCAGCAAGAATCTCATTCAGATTTGATGGAGAAATCAAAAGCTTTACAGACAAGCAAAAGCTAAGAGAATTCAGCACCATGAAACCAGCTCTACAACAAATGCTAAAGGAACTTCTCTAAGTGGGAAACACAAGAGAAGAAAAAGACCCACCAAGACAAACCCATAACAATTAAGAAAATAGTAATAGGAACATACATATCAATAATTACCTTAAACGTGAATGGATCAAATGCTCCAACCAAAAGACACAGGCTCACTGAATGGGTACAAAAACAAGACCCATGTATATGCTGTCTACAAGAGACCCATTTCAGATCTAGGGACACATACAGACTGAAAGTGGGGGATGGAAAATGATATTCCATGCAAATGAAAATCAAAAGAAAGCTGGAGTAGCAATACTCATATCAGATAAAATAGATTTTAAAATAAAGAATGTTACAAGAGACAAGGAAGGACAATACATAATGATCAAGGGATCAATCCAAGAAAATACAACAATTATAAATATATATATACCCAACATAGGAGCACCTCAATATATAAGGCAACTGCTAACAGCTATAAAAGAGGAAATCAACAGTAACACAATAATAGCGGGGAACTTTAACACCTCACTTACACCAATGGAGATCATCCAGACAGAAAATTAATAAGGAAACACAAGCTTTAAATGACACAAGAGACCAGATAGATTTAATGGATATTTATAGGACATTCCATCCAAAAACAGCAGATTAAACGTTTCTTCTCAATGGCACACGGAACATTCTCCAGGATAGAACACATATTGGGTCACAAATAAAACCTCAGTAAATTTAAGAAAACTGAAATCATATCAAGCATCTGTTCCGACCACACTGCTATGAGATTAGAAATCAATTACAGGGAAAAAAAGGTAAAAAAACACAAACACATGGAGGCTAAACAATACGTTACTAAATAACCAAGAGATCACTGAAGAAATAAAAGAGTAAATCAAAAACTACCTAGAGACAAATGACAAAAAAAACATGATGATCCAAAACCTACGGGATGCAGCAAAAGCACTTCTAAGAGCGAAGTTTATAGCAGTACAAGCCTACCTCAAGAAACAAGAAAAATCTCAAATAAACAATCTAACCATACACCTAAAGGAACTAGAGAAAGAAGAACAAAACCCAAAGTTAGTAGAAGGAAAGAAATCATAAAGATCAGAGCAGAAATAAATGAAATAAAAGCAATAGCAAAGATCAATAAAACTAAAAGCTGGTTCTTTGAGAAGATAAACAAAAATGATAAACCTTTAGCCAGACTCAAGAAAAAGAGGGAGAGGACTCAAATCAATAAAATTAGAAATGAAAAAGGAGAAGTTGTAACAGACACCACAGAAATACAAAGCATCCTAAGACACTACTACAAGCAACTCTATGCCAATAAAATGGACAACCTGGAAGAAATGAACAAATTCTTAGAAAGGTATAACCTTCCAAGACTGAACCAGGAAGAAATAGAAAATATGTACAGACCAATCACAAGTAATGAAATTGAAACTGTGATTAAAAATCTTCCAACAAACAAAAGTCCAGAACCAGATGGCATCAGAGGTGAATTTTATCAAACACTTAGACAAGAGCTAACACCCAACCTTCTCAAACTCTTCAAAATTTTCAGGGGAAGGAACACTCCCAAACTCATTCTATGAGGCCACCATCACCCTGATACCAAAACCAGACAAAGATACTACAGAAAAAGAAAATTAGAGACCAATATCACTGATGAATATAGATGTAAAACTCCTCAACAAAATACTAGGAAACAGAATTGAACAACACATTAAAAGGATCATACACCATGATCAGGTGGGGTTTATCCCAGGGATGCAAGAATTCTTCAATATACACAAATCTATCAATCTGATACATCGTATTAACAAGTTGTAGAATAAAAATATGATCATCCCAACAGATGCAGGAAAAGCTTTTGACAAAATTCAACACCCACTTATGATAAAAAGTCTCCAAAAGTGGGCATAGAGGGAATCTATCTCAACATAATAAAGGCCGTATATGACAAACCAACAGCAAACATCATTCTCAATGGTGAAAAGCTAAAAGCATTTCCTCTAAGATCAGGAACAAGACAAGAATGTCCACTCTCACCACTATTATTCAACATAGTTTTGGAAGTCCAAGACACAGCAATCAGAAAAGAAAAAGAAATAAAAGGAATACAAATTGCAAAAGAAGTAAAATTGTCACTGTTTGCAAATGACACGATACTACACATAGTGAATCCTAAAGATGCCACCAGAAAACTACTAGAGCTAATCAATGAATTTGGTAAAGTTGCAGGATACAATACTAATGCACAGAAATCTCTTGCATTCCTATACACTAATAATGAAAGATCAGAAAGAGAAATTAAGGAAACAATCCCATTCACCATTGCAACAAAAAGAATAAAATACGTAGGAACAGATGGAGGTATAAACCATGTTCTTGGATGAGAAGAATCAATATTGTGCAAATGACTATACTACACAAAGCAATCTACAGATTCAATGCAATCCCTATCAAATTACCAGTGGCATTTTCTACAGAACTAGAAGAAAAAAATCTTAAAATTTGTATGGAGACACAAAAGGTCCCGAATAGCCAAAGCAGTCTTGAGGGAAATTAAAAGAGCTGGAGAAATCAGAATTCCTGACTTCAGACTATACTACAAAGCTACAGTAATCAAGACTATATGGTACTGGCAAAAAAACAGAAATATAGATCAATGGAACAGGATAGAAAGCGCAGAGATAAACCTACGTACCTATGGCTAACTCATCTATGACAAAGGAGGCAAGGATATACAATGGAGAAAAGACAGTCTCTTCAGTAAGTGGTGCTGGGAAAACTGGACAGCTACACATAAAAGAATGAAATTAGAACACTCCGTAACACCATACACAAAAATAAACTCAAAATGGATGAGAGATCTAAATGTAAGATCAGACACTATAAAACTCTTAGAGGAAAACATAGGCATATCATTCTATAACATAAATCACAGCAAGATCCTTTTTGACCCACCTCTAAGAGAAATGGAAATAAAAACAAAAATAAACAAATGGGACCTAATGAAACTTAAAAGCTTTTGCACAGCAAAGGAAAACATAAACATGACGAAAAGACAACCCTGAGAATGGGAGAAAATATTTGCAAATGAAACAACTGACAAAGGATTAATCTCCAAAATTTACAAGCAGCTCATGTAGCTCAATATCACAAAAACAAACAACCCAATCCAAAAATGGGCAGAAGACCTAAATAGACATTTCTCCAAAGAAGATATACAGATTGCCAACAAACACATGAAAGGATGCTGAACATCACTGATCATTAGAGAAATGCAAATCAAAACTACAATGAGGTATCACCTCACAGCAGTCAGAATGGCAATCAGCAAAAAACCTACAAACAATAAATGCTGGAGAGGCATTTATTGGAGAAAAGGGAACCCTCTTGCACTGTTGCTGGGAATGTAAATTGATATAGCCACTAGGGAGAACAGTATGGAGGTTCCTTAAAAAACTAAAAATAGAAGTACCATATGACCCAGCAATCCAAGTACTGGGCATTTACCCTGAGAAAACCATAATTCAAAAAGAGTTATGTACAACAATATTCATTGCAGCTCTATTTACAATAGCCAGGACATGGAAGCAAGCTAGGTGTCCATCGACAGATGAATGGATAAAGAAGATCTGGCACATATATAAAATGGAATATTACTCAGCCATAAAAAGAAACAAAACTGAGTTATTTGTAGTGAGGTGGATGGACTTAGGGTCAGTCCTACACAGTGAAGTAAGTCAGAAAGAGAAAAATAAATACCGTATGCTAACAGAGATATATGGAATCTAAAGGAAAAAATGTTTATGAAGAACCTAGGGGAAGGACAGGATTAAGGACATAGACGTAGATAAAGGACTTGAGGACACAGGGAGGGGGAAGTGTAAGCTGGGACAAAGTGAGAGAGTGGCATGGACATATATACATTACCAAATGTAACATCAATAGCTACTGTGAAGCAGCCACATAGCACAGGGAGATCAGCTCGGTGCTTTGTGAACACATAAAGGGGTGGGATACAGAGGGAGGGAGGGAGATGAAAGAGGGCGGGGATATGGTGATATATGTATATGTATAGCTGATTCACTTTGTTATACAGCAGAAACTAACACTCCATTGTAAAGCAATTATACTCCAATAAAGGCGTAAAAGGAAAAAAAAAAAAAAAAAGTCCAGAGATAAACCTACACACCTATGGTCAACTAATCTATGACAAAGGAGACAAGACTATACAATGGAGTAAAGACAGACTCTTCAATCAGTGATGCTGGGAGAAATGGACAGCTACATGTAAAAGAATGAAAATAGAACACTCCCTAACACCATACACAAAAATAAGTTCAAAATGGATTACAGACCTTAATGTAAGACCGGACAGTATAAAACTCTTAGAGGAAAACATAGAAAGAATACTCTGACACAAATCACAGCAAGATCATTTTTGATCCACCTCCTAGAGTAATGCCACAAAAAAGAAAACTAAACAAATGGGACGTAATGAAACATAAAAGCTTTTGCAAAGCAAAGGAAACTACAAACAAGATGAAAAGACAACCCTCAGAATAGGCGAAAATATTTGCAAACGAATCAATGAACAAAAGTTTAATCTCCAGTATATATAAACAGCTCATGCAGCTCAATATTTAAAAAACAAACAACCCAATACAAAAATGGGCAGATGATCTAAACAGACATTTCTTCTAAGAAGACATAGAGATGGCCAAGATGCACATGAAAAGCTGCTCAACATCACTAATTATTAGAGAAATGCAAATCAAAACTACAATGAGGTATCACTTCACACCTGTTAGAATGGGCATCATCAGAAAATCTACAAACAACAAATGCTGGAGAGGGTGTGGAGAAAAGGAACCCTCCTTCCACTATTGGTGGGAATGTAAATTGATACAGTCACTATGGAGAACAGTATGGAGGTTCCTTAAAAACCTAAAAATAGAATTACCATATGATCCAGCAATCCCACTACTGGGAATATACCCAGAGAAAACCATAAATCAAAAAGACACATTCACCACTATGTTCATTGCAGCACTATTTACAATAGCCAGGTAATGGAAGCAACCTAAATGCCCACAGACAGACGAATGGATAAAGATGTGGTACATATATAAAATGGAATATTACTCAGCCATAAAAAGGAATGAAATTGGGTCATTTGTAGAGACGTCGATGGATCTAGAGACTGTCATACAGAGTGAAGTAAGTCAGAAAGAGGAAAACAAATATTGTATATTAATGCATATATGTGGAACCTAGAAAAATGGTACAGATGAACCAGTTTGCAGGGCAGAAATAGAGACACAGATGTAGAGAACAAACGTATGGACACCTAGGGGGGAAAGTCGTGGCGTGGTGGTGGTGGGATGAGTTGGGAGATTGGGGTCGACATGTATACATTTATATGTATAAAATAGATAACCAATAAGAACCTGCTGTATAAAAAAATAAAAAAAATTTTAAATAAAATAAAATAAAAACAGAAAAATAAGTTCTTCCCTTCCCTTCCCATAGATGTATTTATATGAATGAATTATTTCCATGCTTATATATATAAATACAAAAAAGAGGAATAAAATCTACCTTGAACCAAAAAAGAAAAAAAGAAAAAAAAACCCAGAACCCACCAGTTAAACAGAGGAAAACCCTATCAGGGCACTTGCTCCAGTGGTAAACAATTCTGAAGTTGGTCAGAGGTGGGGAATCGTCTCCCATGCAGCCAGCAGCTCCCCCGCAAGGAGCGTCCTCATTGCAAAGCTGGGGGACCGTGCTGAGGCGTCTCTGAGTAAACGTGAGCTAAGCCCCAGGCCAGCTGCTGCTTAACTGTTCCCACCCTTCCCAGGTAAAATACCTGAATATATACAAGGACTTGAAAGCTTAGAGGAAGGGCCGTGGAGCCACACCAGTGACAGCACGCAGGCCGACTTGGTGCCTGCAGGCCAGCCAGGATTGTCCTGGCCCCGGGCGCTCTTCTGGAAGCTTTCCATTTCCCTGCCTGAGATACCCCTCCTGTCCCAGCCCCCACTGTTTTTTTCCTTCCTCACCTCTGCCTGGGGAGAAATTCCAGCAGCAGGTATGGGTGACACATCCTCTTGTTTAGCAGGTGGCAGCCTGGCAACTCCTGCAGAAAGTCCAGCAGAGCCCCACTCACACCGGGCCACCCACAAAGCCGTGGCCCCTCACTCCCTCCCACCAGCCCAGCCCCGACACTGCTGACGGGGCAGAGAATATGGCGTCAGGCACAGCTGCAGGGGCTCTTGCTGCCTGGAGTGGTGTTTATATTGACCTCAACCCAGGCACACCTGGGGAGGGCTGGCCGGCAGGGTCAGGCTGCCCAGGTCAGCCAATCCTCATCCCTCAGGGGCTCACATTGCTGAAATTGGACCTTGCTGAACCGGCCAGGTCCAAGGAACAGGTGTGGGCTCCTGAGAGTCAGGATAGACAAGGGGCTGCAGCTCCGACTTGTTTTCTAATCATTTTATCTGGCCCATGAGTGGGAGACAACTTCAAGAAGACCCTCTCCTAATAAGAGGAACCCAGGAACCCAGGGAGAGGAGGGGTGGAGGAGACAGGGGCCCGGTGCCCCAGCTTCAGTGAAAGTCTCTGGAAGACCAGGCGGAGGGAGGCCGCACAGAGTGATGCCCAGGGTCACAGACCTGTCAGAGCTGCTGTTTGTTAGTTCAAGTCCTGCTCTGAGGTGCTCTGTGTCAGCTCTGAGCGACAGGTGAGCTGGGGGTGCTCTGCAATGAGGGCTCTGTGCACGGTTCCTGTGTGCCCAGCCCTGCCGGGGTACCTGCCCAGGGGAGCTCTGTATCCTGGGAGGGGCCTGACCACGAGAGCCCCATGGGCTGCTGGGTAGCTTCACAGGTGAGCTCCATACCCTGGGAGGGGCCTGACCACGAGAGCCCCGTGGGCTGCTGGGGATCTGCCCAGGTGAGCTCCATATCCTGGGAGGGGCGTGACCACGAGAGCCCTGGTGGCTGCTGGGTACCTGCCCAGGTGAGCTCCATATCCTGGGAAGGGCCTGACCACGAGAGCCCTGTGGGCTGCTGGGAACCTGGTAATGGATGTCAGGACAATCAGTGAAGCCACCGAGGATATATATCCAGTAGTTCCTAATTCCTACACCCTGCTGGTCATTCTACCATCCACCAGGTATTCTGTATTAGACTTCAATGATGCCTTCTTCTGTATTCCATTAGTCCCAGAGTCACAAGAAATTTTGGATTGTGAGTGACAGGACTCAACATACAACAAAAACAATACTGTTGGGGAAATTCAAAAATTTCCACACCATCTTTGGGGAAACGTTAGCTAAACACCTAAAAGTTCTACCTCTGGAAAAGAGAACCCTCCTTCAATATGCAGACAACATTCTGATCGCCAGCTCTACTAAGGAGGCCTCTGAACCACCTAGCCAATAAAGGATAGAAGGTGTCCAAGAAAAAGGCTCAAATATCACAGACTAAGGTGACCTGCCTGGGCTTCATTCTCACAGAAGGTCGGAGAAGCCCATCCCAGGAAAGGGAAGAAACCATTTGCAGCCTTACCCCTTTCTAAAACTAGAAGACAGCTTAGGGGTTTCTGGGGAGGCCGGGGTTTGCTGCTTCTGGATCCCTAACTACAGTCTACTAGCTGGGCCTCTATATGAAACACTGAAAGGAAAAGATGATGATCCTTTCGAATAGAATCCAGAAGCGGCCTTTCAAGAATGGAAAGAGCAGTCAATTCAGACCCTTGCCCTGGAACTCCCTAATTTAGCTAAACGCTTTGACCTTTACATCCCCATAGAAGGTGAATCACCCTTGGAGTATTAGTGCAAAAACTGGAACCACGTGAAATGGAACAACGCAAGAATGCCCTCCAGGTAGGATAAACTACAGTCACCAAGGGCTTGGCCCACCGCCCCATCCGGCCAGGATACTGGGAGTATCTAAAAACCTGAAAATCAGCAGCCCACAAGGCCAGCTCCCTCCTAAGGGAAAAGGACCCCACGTGGTGATCCTAACCACCCACCATGCCCTGAAGTTGCAGGGGTCGCTCCGTGGGCACACTGACCTCGAGTGAGGAGGCCCTCCAACTCCAACCTTCAGAGAGACAACCGGGGGCAACGGGTCCCCATGACATCTCGTGTGACCATTACTTGACCTGGAGCTTCTCTCAGAAAACAAGAAGAGTGTGCCCCAAAAGAGCAGACTACTGCTTGCAGGACTTACTGCACCCAGAGGGTAGCTAATAAGCTTGGCGGGGGAACCGTATATCACGCTGTCACCATAGAAAAGCCTACAGACACCGCGGTGATGGCGGCCAATAAGACCGGCTGGACTCCTAGCTACTTCAAAAGGCCGTTGACTCAGTGGCCGTCATGGTCCTGGATTACCACCGACCCTGGACTGTCTGGGAGTTGAGCGGGCAGGGCTCTGACACCTGATGCTGTTTGCACGTTAATTCAGGGGCCTAATTGAAGAAAGCACAGACTACTGGTCAGAGCATCTAGGCTGGCAGAAACCGTCAGCCTAAGGTGGCCGAACAAATGTTGGCCGGGGTAAAACCGGCCCCCCCAGCGTCTCTGCGCATCTCTTTCCTGGACCCTTAAAGGTCATTGGAATCTATAACGCCTCCAATGCTGGTGCTCCGGCGGACAAGCAGGGAGGCAGGAGGCCTGGGGACAATCAACCTCACCTGGAGGCTGCTGGGGAGAAGTTCTGCCCCTCCCCCCCGGGTATGAGGACTCCCAACTCAGCACGAAGCAGTTACAGAAGAGGGGTCTGCACCCTCAGCGCCCCAAGAATGAGGAACGGGACAAAAGGCAGAGGAGGGGTTTGTCACCAGCAAAGCCCATTAAAAATTCCTGGGAGATAAAAATATAATCTGGGCAATAAAATAAAGTCTAACCTTTCTTTCCTTTGTGCTTTGTCTAATTTCACGTGCTCCTACGGTTCCGCATGCAGAGGTCCCACACCCAGCACTTCAGACCCGATTTCCTAGTGCAGAATGGCTGGGTCGACACCTCAGCTCGTGGGGCCCCATGCCACTCCGCGACATAGAGCCTGAGCTGCAGCCAACCCGGCCCTCGAGAGCTCCGCCCCCTCCCTCCCACTGACGCTGCCGGGATCCCTACACAGCAGCCCAGCCCACAGCCCGCGGGGGAGCTCTGGCTCTCACCTCTCCATTCTCTGATCAAAATATAAAGTTTCCTTTTCTTCTGAACCAAACTCAGTCTCGAGCTGTTGGCTCCAATGACACTGGGCAGGGGGACCCTTGTTGGGGCCCACTCTGGAGGATCAGTAACAGAAATTGAGAACATTGTAACTTCAGTGAACAGATGTGTGAACCAAACTGTAAGGAACGCAGAGCAGTGTATAAGGCTCGGGTAAAATAAGATGTTTCTAACACTTCCATTGGATATTTCCATCACTTTATTATAAGTAAGTTCAGTGAAGAGGTTTGTCTTATTTGTCAGGCCAACATTAGAGAAATGAAGTGATTTCTTTCCAAGGATGTACATCTAATAATCTTGGCTGAAGCGTCAATCTTGTTTTGAATGCTTTTCCATTGAAAATACTACCTCTCTTTCAGCTCCCCCATTTCTGAGAAGTATAAAATCTTATAATTTATTATTACCAAAGGGGAAAGGTGGGAGGAGGGATAAATTAACAGTTTGGGATTAACACATACACACTGCTATGTATAAAATAGATCATCAACAAGGAACTACTGTATAGCACAGGGAACTACACTCAATATTTTGCAATAACCTATAAGGGGAAATAATCTGAAAAAGAATAGATATTTTTATCGACATCATCTATCAACGACAGATAAAATGTAACCTAAGGGAAGGCGATGGTGAGCGCTTCTGACCCTGAAGTGTTCAATCATCTAAAGTTCGAACGCGGGGCTTCCCTGGTGGCGCAGTTGTTGAGAGTCCAGTTGCCGATGCAGGGGATACGGGTTCCTGCCCCGGTCCGGTAAGATTCCACATGCCGCGGAGCGGCTTGGCCCGTGAGCCATGGCCGCTGAGCCTGCGCGTCCGGAGCCTGTGCTCCGCAACGGGAGAGGCCACAACAGTGAGAGGCCCGCGTACCGAAAAAAACAAAAAAACTAAAAAAAATAAAATAAAGTTCGGACTCTGCCTACTTCCCAAGGCCCTTAATGAACATACGTGTAGCCGTGGATTAAAAATTCCCCAGTTTGGGGTTCGGGGAGACACTGATTTGAAAAAAATCGCTGGTGTTCTCCTTACATGCACCGGACCCTTCTTACTGCTAAAACATGCCTGTCACACCCAGAAGATGGTACACCGTTTGATCGGGAAGAGTTTGGAAAAGGCATCTCATCTCCTCATCTCTTGGTGCTAGGGTTCACCCCTCCAGCATCTTTCCTAACAATCTCCCCACTTGGCGATGTCAGCACAGTCAACATCCTGTTGCACACAGTTTGGAATTTGTCCAGAGGATGAAGCGGAAGGATGAGAAACAATGAGAGACAAGTCCTAGGTGTTCGAACAGGCACATGTCACTCTAATTTCCAATCAGGAAGACGTATTGACCAAAGGCTAAGATTATCCACGGAAACAGAATAGGGCTTGAGTAAATCCCGCTGTTTTGTGGCCAGTTCCCAAAAACACAAGTTGAAAAATGGAACTCAGGGGCATTAAAATTCACGAAACTGAAGAGCTGAAAATATCTATCGTCAAAAAATGTCTTGAGGTAAGTCACCGAAAAGGACTTGTAAGCAAGGGAGAATGGCAGGAAAGGGATTTGAAGAGGTAGAAAGGACTCGCCATTAAAGCACAAGAAAAGGGGCTGAACATCGCCAACGATGCAGTTGGCAAAAAAGGGCGTATGCGTTTTTTCTGAATATATTCAAGAAAAGGGCATACGCCCTTTTTAGCCAACCAAACAGGTGGGCACTGGAAATCAATACTACAAAAGGTATCACTTCGCATCAGTCAGAAGAGCCATCCTCATAAAGTGTAAACACCAGAAATGCAAGACAGGGCGAGGAGAAAAGGGAGCCCTGTGAGGCTGATAGTGGAAATGTAACTTGCCAACGGCCACTCTGGAGAAGTGTATTGTGTTTACTAAAACATCTAAAAAATGAACTACAGAGCATAGGGCACTTGCACTCATGGGCATATATCTTGGGAAAAACAAAAATCGACAGGACACAGCCACCCCAATGTTTACCGCCTCTCTGTTTAAAAGAGCCTCGACTTCGATATAACCTAAATGTCCCTGGAAGGAAAAAATGGATAAAAGAGATGCGGTACTTATGTAGAGTGGAATATTACTCAGCCCGGAGATCAATGAAATAAGGCCCGTTGCAACAACTCCAAAGGAGTTACGTACGATCATTCTAAGTACATAAGTCAAAAAGAAAAAGACACATATCATAAGATATCACTTAAAGGTGGAATCAAAAATGGCTACATATGAAATAAATTAAAAAAGATAAACATAGTCAAATATGTAGAAAACACGCATAAGGCTGCTAAAGGGGAAACGTAGGGAGGGGTGAGGCATTATCCAGGAGGTTGAAATTAGCAAATATACTGTTCCAAATACCAAACTGATAATCGAAAAGGCCTATACGGTACCTCAAAGAATGGCACTCGGCACACTCAAGTCATCGGAAAAGAATATATATGACTGGTAAGAATCTGAAGAAGAATTTATTGATGTCTCTCTATATGTGAATCAAATGGATGTACAGCAGCAAGAAACAGACCATTGAAAATCAGCTGTAACCAATATAATAATAAATTTTAAAAAAAGACAGTGAGACAGAAAAATTCTTACAACTTTTGCTCAGGGGCTGTTAATCAACATGGATTGAACACATATAGATGCACAGCAGGATGAGACATAAGGCTGGAAACTGATCGCGCTAAGAGAATTAGTGAGGTTGGGTGAGGAAATGCAGACCCTTTAAAGTAATACTGCTTGGTACCCATTGCATGGGTCCCAAATCTGCAGGTTCAAGGGAACTGCCTACAGGTAAAACATGCATGGGAAACCCAGAGGACTATACACCGTGTGAACGGGAAAGGTGTCTAAAATGCACCTCATTTTTCATCTCCTTGTGTTCGGGTTCACCATTCCAGCCACATTACTAAAAATCTCCCCACTTGGAGAATCGGTGCCTTTAACCCCCTGTTTCACACAGTTTGCAATTTGTGCAGAGGATGAACGGGAAGAGGGGGAACCAATGAGACACCAGCTGTGGGTGTTTCGACAGGCACATGTCAGTCTAATTTCCCATCGGGAAGAAGAATTAACCAAAGGCTCAGCCTGCCGGCCCGAAACCAGAATAGGGCCTGAAGCAATCCTGCAGTTTTGCGGCCACCTCACAAAAAAGCAAGTTGAAAAATGGAGCTCAGGGGCAGTGCAATTCACAAACCTGCAGAGTTATAAATGACACCTAACGTCCAAAAATATTTTGAGGTAAGGCAACGAAGAGGCTCTGAATGCAAGGCAGAATTTCAGGGAACAGATTTCAAGAGGTAGATTGGTCTAGCCTTTAAAGCACATGAAAAGCGTCAGAACTTCGACAGTGATGCAGTTGGCCAAAAAGAGCGTATGCGTTTTTTCCTGAATATATTCAGGAAAAAAACGCATACGCTCTTTTTGGCCAACCAAGCAAGCGGGAAATGCAAATCCGCACAACATGGAAGGCTCACTTACCACCAGTCAAAGGCCATCCGAAAAAAATGTAAAAACCAGAAATGCAGGACAGGCCATGGAGAACAGGGAGCCTTATTACGGGGATGTGCGCGGTGTAAATTGACAAGAGCCACTCTGGAGAAGTGGATGGTGTTTCCAAAAACATTAAAAAAAAAACAGAGTTGGTCTTCCCTGGTGGCGCAGTGGTTGAGAGTCCGCCTGCCGATGCAGGGGACACGGGTTCGTGCCCCGGTCCGGGAAGATTCCACATGCCGCGGAGCGGCTGGGCCCGTGAGCCATGGCCGCTGAGCCTGCGCGTCCAGAGCCTGTGCTCCGCAACGGGAGAGGCCACAACAGTGAGAGGCCCACGTACCACAAAAAAAAAAAAACAAAAAAAAAAACAAAAACAGAGCGACAGAGCGTAGGGCACTTCCACTCATGGGCGAATATCTTGGGAAGACTAAAAATCAACAAGACACAGGCACCCCAAAGTTTAGGGCTGCTGTGTTTACAAGAACCTCGATTTCGGTTCACCTTAAATATCCCAGGAAAGAGAAATATGGATAAAGAAGTTGTGGTACATATCTACAATGGAATATCAATCAGCCATGAAATCAATGTCATAAGGCTAGTAGCAGCATAATGAGTGGATTTAGGTCCGATGATTCTAAGTGAAATAAGTCACACAGAAAAAGAAACTTATCGTAAGATATCACTTATAGAGGGAATGTAAACATGGCTACACATGAGCTGAATTACAAAACAAAGCAGAGTCACACATTTAGAACACACACTTATGCCTGCTTCAGGGGAAAGGTGAGGTGGGGTGATGCATAAAAAAAGAGGTGGAAATTAGCACAGATACCGTTACATGTATCAAATATGTAACAGACAAGACCTACTCCTTGCTCAATGAACTAGACTCAACAACCCCTCTTCACCAAAGAAGAATATATCTGACTAGTAACAATCTTAAAACCTATGAATTAATATGTCGCCGTAGGGGAATCAAGTGTGTGTAGAGCGGCATAAACACAGCAGTGAAACTCAGCTAAACCCCATTATAAAAATAAATTTCAAACACAAACACAAAGACAGTGAAAGAGAGACAAATTCTTACAAAATTTGTTCAGGGGCTGTGATGCAACCCGGACTGACCACATCTACAACCACAGCTGGATGAGACATAAGGCTGGACACTCTTGTGGCTGAGAGGATTGGTATGGTTGGGTGAGCAAAGGCAGACCCTTTAAAGTAATTCTGCGTGCTACCCATTCCATGGGTCCCAACTCTCCAGGTTCAAGGGAATCTTCCTACGGCTAAAAGATGAGCGGGAAAACCAGAGGATGGTACACCGTGTGATCCGGAAAGGTTTCTAAAACGCACCTCATTTTTTAATCTCCCGGTGCTCAGGTTCACCATTCCAGCTGCTTTACTAACAATCTCTTCACTTGAATAATCAGCGCCTTTAACCTCTTATTTCCCACAGTTTGCAATTTGTCCGGAAGATAAACGGGAAGAGGGGGAACCAATGAGAGACAAGCTATAGGTGTTTGGACGGGCACATGTCACTGTAATTTCCCATCAGGAAGAAGAATTAACCAAAGGCTAAGCCTGCCACTTCAGAACCAAAATAGGGCCTGAAGCAATTCTGCGGTTTTGCGGCCAGCTCACAAAATGCGGGTTGAAAAATGGAGATCAGGGGCACTGCAGTTCACAAACCTGCAGAGTTATAAAGGACAACTATCATCCAAAAATATATTGAGGTAAGGCAACGACGAGGATTTGAAACCAAGGCAGAATTTCAGGAAACAGATTTCAAGAGGTAGATTGGAGTCGCCTTTAAAGCACATGAAAAGCGGCAGAACTTCGGCAATGATGAAGTTGGCCAAAAAGGGCATATCCGTTTTTTGCAGAATATATTCAGGAAAACACGCATACGCCCGTTTTGGCCAACCAAGCAAGCAGGCATTGCAAATTTGAACTAAAAAGAAGTCTCACTTCCCACTGGTCCAAAGGGCCATCCGAAAAAAGTGTTAAAACCAGAAAGGCAGGACAGGCCATGGCGAACAGGGAACCTTATTACGCTGATGGACGGGATGTAAATTGTCAACAGCCACTCTGGAGAAGTGTATGGTGTTTCCTAAAACATCTAACAAACAGAGCTACAGATCATAGGGCACTTCCATTCATGGGCGTATATCTTGGGAAAACTAAAAATCAACAAGACACAGCCACCCTGAAGTTTAGGGCTGCTCTGCTTACAAGAACCTCGACTTTGGTACACCTTAAATATCCCAGGAAAGAGAAAACTTGATAAAGAAGTTGTGGTACTTATGTACAATGGAATATTATTCAGCCATGAAATCAATGCCATAAGGCCAGCAGCAGCATAATGAGTGGATTCAGGTATGATGATTCTAAGTGAAAGAAGTCACAAAGAAAAAGAAACTTATCATAAGATATCACTTATAGAGGGAATGTAAACATGGCTACACATGAACTGAATTACAAGACAGAACTGAGTCACACATTTACAAAATGCACTTATGCCTGCTTAAGGGGAAAGGTGAGGTGGGGTGATGCATAAAACCAGAGTTTGAAATTACCATAGATAGCGTTCCATAAAACAAATATGTAATAGAAAAGACCTACTCCTTGCTCAATGAACTGGACTCAACACCCCCTATTCACCGCAGAGGAATATATCTGACTAGTAAGAATCTTAAAAGCTATGTATTGATATGTCTCTGTAAGGGAATCAAGTGTGTGTAGAGCGGCATAAACACAGCAGTAAAAATCAGCTAAACTCCATTATAAAAATAAATTTCAAAAACAAAACACAAAGACAGCGAAAGAGAGAGAAATTCTTACAAAATTCGTTCAGGGGCTGTGATTCACCCTGGATTGACCATATCTACACCCACACCTGGATAAGACATAAGGCTGGACACTTGGGACTGAGAGGATTGCTGAGGTTGTGTGAGCAAATGCAGACCCTTTAAAGCAATACTGCGTGCTACCCATTCCACGGATCCCAACTCTCCAGGTTTAAGGGAATCTTCCTACAACAAAAACATGCATGGGAAACCCAGAGATGGTACACCATGTGATCGGGAAATGTTTCTAAAACACACCTCATTTTTCCTCTCCTGGTGCTCGGGTTAGCAATGCCAGCCGCTTTACTAACAAGCTCTCCTTTGGAGACTCAGCACCTTTAACCTCCTGTTTCGCACAGTCTGCAATTAGTGCGGAGGATGAACGGGAAGAAGGGGAACCAATGACAGACTAGCTGTAGGTGTTTGGACGGGCACATGTCACTGTAATTTCCCATCAGGAGCAAGAATTAACCAAAGGCTCAGCCTGCCGCCCCAGAACCATAATAGGGCCTGAAGCAATCCTGCGGTTTTGTGGCCAGCTCACAAAAATCGAGTTGAAAAATGGTGCTCAGGGGCACTGCAATTCACAAACCTGCAGAGTTAAAAAGGAGAACTTTCGTCGAAAAATATATTGAGGTAAGGCAACGACAAGGATTTGAAACCAAGGCAGAATTGCAGGAAACAGATTTCAGCAGATAGATTGGAGTCTCATTTAAAGCACATGAAAAGTGGCAGAACTTCGACAACGATGCAGTTGGCCAAAAAGGGCATACGCGTTTTTTCCTGAATATATTCTGGAAAAAACGCATACGCACTTTTTGGCCAACCAAGCAAGCGGGCAATGCAAATCCGCACAACAAAGAAGTCTCTCTTCCCAGTGGTCCAAAGGGCCATCCGAAAAAAGTGTAAAAACCAGAGAGGCAGGACAGGCCATGGAGAACAGGGAGCCTTGTTACACTGATGGGCAGGATGTAAATTGCCAACAGCCACTCCAGAGAAGCATATGGTGTTTCCTGAAACATGTTAAAAACAGAGCTACAGAGCATAGGCCACTTCCACTCATGGGCATATATCATGGGAAAACTAAAAATCAACAAGACACAGCCACCCCAAAGTTTAGGGCTTCTCTGCTTACAAAAACCTCGACTTCCGTACACCTTAAATATCCCAAGAAAGAGAAATATGGATAAAGAAGTTGCGGTACTTATGTACAATGGAATATCACTCAGCCATGAAATCAATGCCATAAGGCCAGCAGCAGCATAATGAGTGGATTTAGGCACGATGACTGTAAGTGAAAGAAGTCACACAGAAAAAGAAACTTATCATAAGATATCACTTATAGAGGGAATGTAAACATGGCTACACATGAGCTGAATTACAAAACAGAAGAGAGTCACACATTTAGAAAACGCACTTATGCCTGCTTAAGGGGAAAGGTGAGGTGGGGTGATGCATAAAACCAGAGTTTGAAATTAGCACAGATAGTGTTCCATAAACCAAATATTTAATAGACAAGACCTACTCCTTGCTCAATGAACTGGACTGAACACCCCCTATTCACCACAGAAGAATATGTCTGACTAGTAAGAATCTTAAAACATATATATTGATATTTCTCTGTAAGTGAATCATGGATGTGTAAAGCGGCATAAACACAGCAGTGAAAATCAGCTAAACCCCATTATAAGAATAAATTTCAAACAAAAAAAAAAAGATAGTGAAAGAGAGAGAAAGTCTTACAAAATTCATTCAGGGACTGTGATGCATCGTGGATTGACCGCACCTACACACACAGCTTGATGAGACATAAGTCTGGACACTCTTGGGGCTGAGAGGATTGGTGAGGTTTGGTGAGCAAATACAGGTCCTTTAAAGAAATATGTGTGCTACCCATTCCAGGGGTCCCAACTCTCCAGGTTCAAGAGAATATACCTACAGCTACAACATGCATGGAAACCCAGAGAATGGTACACCGTGTGATCGGGAATGGTTTCTACAACGCACCTCATTTTTCATCTCCTGGTGCTCAGGTTTCCCATTCCAACCACTTTACTAACAATCTCCCCACTTGGAGAGTCAGCGCCTTTAACCTCCTGTTTCGCACAGTCTGCAATTAGTGCGGAGGATGAACGGGAAGAAGGGGAACCAATGACAGACTAGCTGTAGGTGTTTCGACAGGCACATGTCAGTCTAATTTCCCATCAGGAAGAAGAATTAACCAAAGGTTCAGCCTACCCCCTGGAACCAGCATAGAGCCTGAAGCAATCCTGTGGTTTTGCAGCCGTCTTCAAAAAAGGCGATTTGAAAAATGGAGCTCAGCGTCACTGCCATTCACAGACCTGCAGGGTTATAAATGATAACTGTCATCCAAAAATATATAGAGGTAAGGCAAGGAAGAGGATTTGAAAGCAAAGCAGAATTGCAGGAAACAGTTTTCAAGAGGTAGATTGGACTCTCCTTAAA
This sequence comes from Delphinus delphis, assembly GCF_949987515.2. Classification (NCBI taxonomy): domain Eukaryota; kingdom Metazoa; phylum Chordata; class Mammalia; order Artiodactyla; family Delphinidae; genus Delphinus; species Delphinus delphis. Next base: position 46,400,829 of record NC_082694.2, on the reverse strand, counting down.
TCACATGCAAAGCGGCAGAATGTCAACAATGATGAAGTTGGCCTAAAAGGGCGTATGCATTTTTTCCTGAATATATTCCGGAAAAAAGGCATATGCCCCCTTTTTGGCCAACCAATCAAGCGGGCACTGCAAATCAGCATAAAAAATAAGTCTCACTTTGCATGGTTCAAAAGGCCCATCCTGAAAAAATGTAAAAACCAGAAATGCAGGACATGGAGAAAAGGGAGCCTTGTTACGCTGATGGGCGGGATGTAAATTGCCAACGGCCACTGGCATAGTGTATGGTGTTTCCTAAAACATTAAAAAAACAGAGCTACAGAGCATAGGGCACTTCCACTTACGGGCGTATATCTTCGGAACACCAGAAATCGACAGGACTCAGGCACCCCAAAGTTTAGGGCTGTTTTGTTTACAACAACCTCGACTTCGGTACACCTTATATATCCCAGGAAAGAGTAAAATGGATAAAGAGGTTGTGGTACTTATGTACAATGGAATATCACTCAGCCATGAAATCAACGTCATAAGGCTAGTAGCAGCATAATGAGTGGATTTAGGTACGATGATTCTAAGTGAAAGAAGTCACACAGAAAAAAACTTATCATAAGATATCACTTATAGAGGGAATGTAAACATGGCTACACATGAGCTGAATTACAAAACAGAACAGAATCACACATTTACAAAACGCACTTATGCCAGTTTAAGGGGAAAGGTGAGGTGGGGTGATGCATAAAACCAGAGTTTGAAATTAGCACAGATACCGTTCCATAAACCAAATATATAATAGACAAGACCTACTCTTTGCTCAATGAACTGGACTCAACACCCCCTATTCACTGCCAAAGAATATATCTGACAATTAAGAATCTTAAAAAGTATTTACTGATATCTCTCTGTAAGTGAATCAAGTGGGTGTAACGCGGCATAAACACATCAGTGGAAATCAGCTAAACCCCATCATAAAAATAAATATATTCGGGAAAAACACATACGCTCTTTTTGGCCATCCAAACAAGCACCAAATGCAAATCAGCACTACAAAGAAGTCTCACTTTGCATTCGTCAAAAGGGCCATCCTGGAAAAGTGTAAAACCAGAAATGCAGCACAGGCCATGGAGAAAAGGGAGCCTTGTTAAGCTGATGGGGGTGATGTAAATAGCAAAGGACTCTCTGGAGAAGTGTATGGTGTTTCCTGAAACATCTAAAATGCAGAGACACAGCGCATACGGCACTTCCACTCTTGGGCGTATATCTTGGGTAAACCAAATATCAACAGGACACAGGCACCGCTACGTTTACTGTTGCTCTGTTTAGAAATGCCTCGACTTGGGTACAACTTACATGTCCTTGGAAGTAAAAAATGGATAAAGAAGATGTGGTACTTATGTACAATGGAATATTACTGAGCAATTAAATCAGTGAAATAAGGCCAGTTGCAGCAACTCGTGGAGTCTGAGGTACGATCATTCTATGTGACATAAGTCAGACATAAAAAAGAGACTTATCATAAGGTATCACTTATAGATGGTATCTAAAAATGGCTACACATGAACTCAATTACAAAATAGAAACAGAGTCACACATTTAGAAAACACAGTTATGGCTGCTAAAGGAGAATGGTTGGGTGGGGTGATACATAAATGAGAAGGTTGGAATTAGCACAGATACAGTTCCATAAACAAAATAGGTAATCGACAGGACCTACTGTATATCTCAAAGAGTTGGACTCAGCACACTGTTGTCACAGGAAAAGGATATATAAGACTGGTAAGAATCTGTAAAAGAATTTATTAATGTCTCTCTTTAAGTGAATCAAGTGGATAGATGTAGAGCAGGAAGAAAGACAGTATTGAAAATCAGCTATACCCCATTATAAAATAACAAGAACAAAAAAAAGACAGTGAGAGAGAAATTCTTACAAAATTTGTTCAAGGGCTGTGATGCAACCTGGACTGAACACATCTAGACACACAGCTGGCTGGGATGTAAGGCTCTACACTCCTGGGTCTGAGAGGCTTGGTGAGGATGGGACAGCAAATGCAGCACTTTTAGAGTAATACTGCCTGGCCCCCATTCCATGGGTCCCATATCTCCAGGTGCAGGGGACCATTCCTACAGCTAAAACATGAATGGGACATCCAGAGGATGGTACACCGTGTGTTCGGGGAAGTTTGGAAAAGTCACCTCATCTCCACTTCTCCTGGTATTCGGGTTCACCAGCTCCTTTCCTTAGAGTCTCCCCACTTTGGGAAGGCAGCACACTCAACAGCCAGTTTTGCACAGCTTGGAATTTTCTGTGTGAAGAAGGGGAATGGGGGGATGGAATGAGACATAAGCCCTAGATGTTTGGACAGGCATATGCCACTCTAGTTTCCTAATCTGGAAGAAGAATTTCCCTATCCTTCAGGTGCCCCAGTAACCGGAATGGGTCTGTAGAAATCCTGCCCCTTTGTGGCTGCTTCCCTAAACAACAAGTTGAAAACTGGTACTCAGGGGCACTGCAATTCACAAACATGCAGGGTTGTAATTGACAGCTCTAATGGAGTCATTTCTTGATCCAAGTATTCGTAAAGGCCTTGTAAGCAAGGCAGAATTGCAGGAAAGGGATTTCAAGAGGTAGTTTGCACTCGCCATTAAAGCACATGCAAAGCTGCTGAACATCGCCAATGATGCAGTTTGCCAAAAAGGCCGTATGCGTTACTCCTTAATATATTCAGGAAAAACCCTTACTCCATTTTTGGCCAACAAAACAGGTGGGCAATGTAAATTAATACTACAAAGAGGTATCACTTCGCAACAGTCAGAATGGCCAAGCTCACAAAGTATAAAACCTGAAATGCAGGACAGGGCGTGGAGAAAAGGGAACCCTGACAAGCTGATGGTGGGAATGTAAAGTGCTAACAGCCACTGTGGAGAAGTGGGTGGTGATTCCTTAAAAATCTCAAAAACAGAGCTTCGGAGCATATGGTGCTTCCACTCCTGGGCCTGTATCTTGGAAAAAAAGTAAATTGACAGGACCCAGGCACTCCAAAATTTATGCAGCCCTGTTTACAAGAGCCTCTACTTGGAAGCTACCTAAACGCCCTTGGAAGGAAGACTGGATGAAGAAATTTTGGTAGATATGTACAATGGAATATTACTCAGCCATGAAAAGAATGGAATAAGGCCATTTGCAGCCACTCGGAAGGACATAGATACATTCATACTAAGTGTCATAAATCAGACAATGATAAATATCATATGATATTACTTATCAGTGGAATCTAATAATTGATACAAAGGTACTATCTTACAACACAGAAACAGAGTCCCAGACTTAGAACACAAACTTATGGTTACCAAACTGGAAAGGTGTGTTGGAGGCATAAATCGTGAGGTTGGAGTTAGTATATACATATTTACAGAGAGAAAACTTGTAATCAACATGGACCTTCTGTAGAGCACTTGTAACTCTTCTCAACACCCTTTAGTAACCTCAATGGGAAAATAATTCCAGAAAGAATATATAGTCATCTCTGTATAAGTGAATCACGTTGGTGTATATCAAAAACAAACACAACATGGTAAATCAACTATACTCCATTATAAATTTAAAATTGAATTATAGAAAAGAAAAATGATCACTAAATTCGTTTAGTCTCAGTTAACGTGCTAGTGTCACATCCCTGGGCACAGACCCAATTTGGTCCCAAGGCTGGACTGTTGTGGGCCTGAGGACCTCAGGAGGATATGCCAGCTAATTCGACCCCTTGAACATGTAGTACCTGGTCCCCTCTGCATGGGATCACAATCTCCAGATCTAAGTGTGCCCTCATACTACTAAACCAACCCTCTGACACCCAAAGGATGGTGGACTCTCTGGGCTGGATGACATTTGGAAAATCACCTGGTCTCAACATATCCTGGTGTTTGGGTTCCGACCTCCTGACTCCTTCATTAGGCTCATCCAACTCTACAAGACAGCACCCTCAACAGGTGATTTTGCAGGGGTTTATACTTGTTTGGGGGATGAAGGGTAAGGGGGAAGAAGGAATGGGACAGAAGTCCTTACATGTTTGGTCAGGCACATTCCACTCTAATTTAAAACCCAGGAACAGGACTTTCCCTACATCTAAGGTTGTGTCAGTAACCAGAGGGGGACAGTAGAAATCCTGCCGCCTTCTGTTTCCCATAACAACAATTCTAAAACTGGACCTTATAGGCACTTCATATTCACAATGCCTGGGGAGCTGTAAATGACAACAGCCCTCAAGAAATACCTTGGGGTAGGTAATCGAAATAGACTTCAAAACAAGGCAACCTTTCAATAACTCTTTTTCAAGGGGTAAATTTTACTCACACTGTTCAAAAAAAAAAGCACATATGAAGATGCTCACCATTGCTTTAAGTTAGACAAATGCAAATCAGATGTACAAAGAAATATCACCTGGAACCACTCAGAATAGCCATCCTCACAATGTCTAGAAACAAGAAATGCTTCAGAGGGTGTGGAAAAAAGAGAAACCTACTACTTATTATTATTATTTTTAATCTGCGTTGGGTCTTCGTTGCTGCGTGCGGCTTTTCTATAGTTGCAGCAAGTGGGGGCTACTCATTGTTGTGGTACGCAGCCTTCTGTTTGCGGTGGCTTCTCTTGTTGTGGAGCACAGGCTCTAGGCTCACAGGCTTCTGTAGTTGTGGCACGTGAGCTCAGTAGTTGTGGCTCGTGGGCTCTAGAGTGCAGACTCAGTAGTTGTGGCACACGGGCTTAGTTGCTCTGCGGCGTGTGGGATCTTCCTGGGCCAGGGCTCGAACCTGTGTCCCCTGCACTGGCAGGCGGATTCTTAACCACTGTGCCACCAATACTACATTACTGGTGGCAATGCCAATTGGTAACAGTCATTATGGGGCACAGAATGGAGGTTACCAGAGTAAGGGGAGACGGGAGGGATAAACTGGAACTTGGGATTGACATATACACACCACTATATATAAAAGAGATAACAAATAAGGGTCTACTGTATAGCACAGGGAACTCTACTCAATACTCTGTAATGACCTGTATGGGAAAGGAATCCAAAAAGGATTGGATATATGTATAACTGCTTCACTTTGCTGTGCAGCAGAAAGTAACACAACATTGTATCAACTATACTCCAAAAAAATTGAAATTGAAATGAAATGAAATAAAATAAAATAAAATAGAGCTACCAGATGATCCAGCAAGTTCACTCCTGTGCGCATATCTGGAGGAAAGCATAAATCGAAAAGACACATCTTCCCAAATGTTTACTGCAACACTCTTTACAATAGCGAAGACATGGAAGCAACCAAAATGTCCATCAACATATGAATATAGGTAAAGAATATGTGATACATATATATAATGGAATATGACTCAGCCATAAAATAGAAGAAAATAATGCCAATTGCAGTAACATGGATGGACCTAGAGATGATTGTACTAAGTGAAGTAAGTCAGACACAGTAAGACAAATATTGTATGATATCACTTCTAGGTGGAACCTAAAAATTGATACAAATGAACTAACTTACAAAACAGGGGCAGACTCACAGACTTGGAAAACAAACTTATGGTTACCAAAGGGGAAAGGTGGGGGGTAGGGATAAATCAGGAACTTGGGGGAAACATATGAATACTACTATATATAACATAGATAAGCAACAAGGACCTACTGTATAGCACAGGGAACTCTACTCAATATTCTGGGAATACCTTTATCAGAAAAGAATCTGAAAAAGAATGAATATATGCATATGTGTAACTGAATCACTTGCTGTGCAGCTGAAATGAACACAACATTGTAAATCAACTATACTCCAAGAAAATTTAAATTACAAAATAAAGAAAATCACCTATATTTCAAAAGAAAACAAGAATTCCCACATATTTTTATGGCTTGATAGCTTACTGTTTTAGTGCTCAATATTATCCCATTCCCAGAATATATTAATACTATATCATTTCATTCACCTATTGGAGGACACCTTAGTTTCATTCACATTAGTTTCATTCACATTTTGGCAATATTGAACTAGGTGCTATAAATATCCATATGCACGTTTTCATCTGGACGTATGTTTTAAACTACTTTCAGTAAATATCCATGAGAACACTTGCTGGATTGTACAGTAAGGGAATGTTCAACATTATAGCAAGTGTCAATCAGACTACCAAAGTAGCTGTATTATTTTTCATTTCCACCAATAACAAATGACATTTCCTATTGTTCCACATCCCCTACAGAATTTGTTCTTGTAACTGTTCACATTTTAGCCATTCTAATGGCTAAAATCATATGTAATTGTATTGTTAATTTGATTTTTGATGGCAGCATGTAATCTGAATTATTCTTCTGTATACTTATATGCATAGTGTCTATTTTCTTTGGTGAGGTGTCCATAAAGTATATTGGTCCACATTTTATTTAGGCTGCTTTCATTTTTTTCTACCCAATCTGTATTTGTTTTATTTATCTTCGTGCCTTATTGCATTAGCAAGGACTTGGAGTAAAATATGGAAAAGGAGTCATGAAAGGGAACATCCTTGCTTTTACCTGAACTTAGTGGAAAAGCTTCATGTTTTTGACCATTAATCATGATGTAAGATAAAAGTGTCCAGTAGATCTTTGTTATCAACTTGAGAAAGCTCCAGTCTATTTCTTTAACTGAGAGTTTTTATGAAGAATGGGTGTTAGATTTTTTTCAAAGTTCTTCTGAATCTATTCATATGCTAATGATTGTCTTTAGGGTGTTGATATGATGGATATAATTATTTGATTTTAGAATGTTGAACCAGCCTTGCACTCCTGGGATTATTCCCTCTCATTCATGATATAAAATTCTCTCAAAATATTGTTGGATTCGATTTGTTAATATTTTGCTGAGGATTTTTGCATTGATGTTCCTGAGAGATATTGGTCAGTTTTCTTCACTATTCATATGTTCCTCTAAGTTTGGATGTTGTGGATTTAGTGTCAGACATTCATTTGGGGAGATTCTCAGTCATTTTTTAAAAATATTTTCTGTTCTTTGTTACCTTTATTCTCCTCCTGCTATACCCATTATGTATAGGTCACAGCATTTTCATTGTTCCAAAATTATTGATTACTCTGTTCTGTTGATTTCTTTCCTGCCCATTTTTACTTTTGAGATTTAAAGGTTTCTCTTTATATGTCTTCAAGCTCACAGATATTTCTCCTCAGCCAGCTCTTTGACTGCTAAAACAAAATATGAGAGACTTGGTATTTTATAAACAACAGAATATTTTTGTTTTCTCATAATTGCTGAGGCTGAAAAGTTCAAGAACAAGTTACCAGGGGCTTCCCTGGTGGTGCAGTGGTTAAGAATCTGCCTACCAATAAAGCGGACACAGGTTCGAGCCCTGGTACGGGAAGATCCCACATGCCATGGAATAACTAAGCCCGTGCACTACAAATACTGAGCCGGTACTCTAGAGCCCACAGGCCACAACTACTGAGCCCATGTGCCACAACTACTGAAACCCGCATGCCTAGAGCCCGTGCTCTGCAACAAGAGAAGCCACCCAATGAGAAGCCCGCACACTGCAACAAAGACCCAACACAGCCAAAAAATTAATTAATTAATTAATTAATTAATTTAAAAAAGAAAGAGCAAGTTGCCAGCTGACTTAGTGTCTGGTGGGGGACCAATATCTGGTTCATAATGTGGGTCTTCTTGCTCGGCAATGAAATCATGTGACGGGCATGAGATCTGTGTGCTAAATTTATTAGGTCACTGATCCCATGTTTGAGGTCTCTGGCCTCATGACCTAATCACCTCCCAAAAGCCTCACCTCCTAATACCATCAACATGGGAGCTGGGTTTCAAAATTTTTAAATTAGAGGTACAAAATGTTTACACCATAACAGGGACCACAGAGTTAACTGATTTTTCCTTTCATGTTAAAGGTTTGCATGTTTATATTTATTATATAATCCCCAAACCCTTGTTGTTGTTTTTTAAGATTCTTTTCCCATATATGCCAGTACACACCATTGAGTAGAGTTCCCTGTGCTATAAAGCAGGTCCTTATCAATACTTATCTATTTTATATATACTAGTATGTATAGGTCAGTCCCAATCTCCCAATTTATCCCTTCCCCACTTATCCCCTGGTAACCATAAGTTTGTTTTCTATATCCATGACTCTATTTCTGTTGTGTAAATTAGTTCATTTGTACCTTTTTTTTCTTTTTAGATTCCTCATATAAGCAATATCAAACGATATCTGTCTTTCTGTGTCTGACTTGCTTCACTCAGTATAACAATCTCTAAGTCCATCCATGTTGCTGAGAAACCCTTAATTGTTAAGGATAACTCTCAATTTTTTCCAGTGTCATCAGCAATTCTTTCTGTCAGACATGTGATAACACTTTTTAAACAGGGATATTGAGACCAAGGCTCCTGACCTGCAAACAAGCAAAACATCATTTATATAGTGAAAACTTTGCACGTCAAAGGATGAAAGCACTTGGTCTAAATCCCTTTGCACCCACTGCTGACAGAGGGCAGAGGAGTTTGACTCACTCATCTTCCTTACGTGCACTTCGTCCTAATGGGGTATTCCATCTAAAACTTATAAGAAGCGGGAATGCATCATGGAACACACCAATCTCTACTACAGATTCTGAAGCAGCAAAAAAACAAAAACATGATGAATCCATCCAAAGGGTTCTGTCCACATTGTTACAATAGTTTCCCTCACACTGTGAACCCTTTTCAAACCCTATCACTTGAACCTACTTTCATTTTTTTCAACAAAAATAATGTTAATCTGCAGTCACATGCTCCATTAATATTACACTATCCCTTGTGCAAGTATATAGGGATTCGAGGAGTTATGGGAGGCTATCATGAGAGGTTGCCTAGAGTAATTAGGACATTTCATTTAATGTTGGCTCTTCTCCCTAAGATGTCTGCTGTCCTCTTCTTTTTGTAGCTACTAGCATTGAGAAAGTGACCAAGATAAGGCCCTTCTCTTTTACTGCCCATGAATGCAGCTGTGATTAACCCCACAGACCTTGGTGCTTCCAGAATCCCCTGAACCTACTGACCCTCCAGGCATGGCATGACATAGATAAGGATGGTGATGTGTATACTTGTATAGAGCATGCTATAAAATTTTCGAGTCTTCCCTTCCTCATAATTCCAAAGAATACATTTCTTTGGATTTCTGCTTAATGCTGCTGGAGTTGGTACATAAGTTGAAGAAAGTATCAGTGCACACCAAAAGAGAGGGTAACTGCACAGAAAATACAAGCAGGTATATTTCTGTGTAGTTTCAAGCAGCTTATTTGCTCTATCAACCATGGTGACATGTTGAGCCTTCCTCTTTCTACTAGTAGTACAACAAACATAAAGGATATTTAGGCTGCTTGTTTTATCCCCACCTCTCTCAATTGATCTGCATTCACATATAGGACAATGAAGGGTCCTTTCTACCATCTTAACCAATACTTGAGAACTAGAAAATGTCCAGATTTTTCCAGGGATTATTTTCATATTCCCCAATCAGGCCTATGAAGGAATCTTACCTATTGTGTTTAATGAAGTCATATCTCTGATGGCATCCCATCATCAACAAAACTGGAAAGAAATTTGAAGGGTCTTAGATTTACCATATTTGAAATTCCAATATTTTAGCCTGACAAGTTTTTGGATTTTAGAAAAATATTTTAAATGAGACAAAAAATCATTTTTATGACACAAAAAGACAGCAATAGTTTTATATTTTTGTCTGTTCCACTTGCACACAAATGTCTCATGGGGTTATGTAAAGCAGTCCTGTTGGGTGCTGTGCATGGTGCAAGTATGGATTAAAGGTTAGGAATCTTAAGCTTCAGTCACCTGAAACTTTTAAATTAGGATGCAAGCAATCCTGTCCAACATTTCAGCAGAGCAAGACACTGTCTTTATTTTATTTGTCAGGTAATTAATCTGTCTTTTTCTCCAAGGAGAGAAACAACTGGCATCTTCCATCAATGTGTTGTACAAAAATCTTTGAACACAGAGTGCAAGCAGAGGCTGATACAAGATGTGAAAATTAAAATGAGAGACCCTTGTGGCATTTTCTCCTAACTTATTGCAATCTCCCATTTAAAATGTGGGAATAATCAATCTTCTGAGGAGAAAGGCCCAAGGCAGGTTTTTGATTCTGTGGAATAATGGGATTGCTAAAGATTTCAGGAGGCAAGACGAATTAGTGAGAATGACCATGAGAAATCAGAGAAAAGTCAGACCCATGGATGAAGTGATGTTTACCTCTGTGAATCAATGAGAAGTAGGAGCAAATGAAAAGAAAGCTGAATACAACATTTTCTGAATAAATGTAACCTTTCAGCTGTCATAGAAAAATTAATACTCACTATGATACAACATATTTAGTTTAGAAAGTTAACTTAAATTTAAAGATTAATAATTAGATTTATTGAAGAAACGAAAACATATTTGTGGTTTAGAATAAATAATGTGTTCTGCTACAGATAAGAAGACTACATAAATAAATAGAAATAAGACTATATAAATAAATAAATAGGAAAATAACAAATTAGATGTTATTAACATTAAAAACTGACACTCATCTAAAGAAAGAGAAGGACAGACAGAAAGAGAGAAGAACTCATAGCAAGCATATTTAAAAACCCCTAAATAAGAAGTCTTCGGATGTTAAAAAAAAAGAAGTCTTCAATAAGAAGATAATGTAAGAGCAAAAATGGGGAAAATATACCAAAAGATATTTCAAAAAAGAGAGTACAGAATGTTAAGTAAACATATCAAAAGATGCTTGGCTTCTTAGTAGTCAGTTAAATGCAAAAGCATGATACCTTTAATTATCACTCACCAACCAGAAAGTTCAAATGAAAATGACAGGTATCAGGTTTGACAAGAATGTGTATAATCCTTGAATCTCATTCACTGCTGCTGAGGATGAAAAATCATACAAATGACTGAAATAAGTCAGAATGAGAAAGACAAATACCGTATGCTAACACATATATATGGAATTTAAGAAAAAAAACTGTCATGAAGAACCTAGGGGTAAGACAGGAATAAAGACACAGACCTACTAGAGAATGGACTTGAGGATATGGGGAGGGGGAAGGGTAAGCTGTGACAAAGCGAGAGATTGGCATGGACATACATACACTACCAAACGTAAAATAGATAGCTAGTGGGAAGGAGCTGCATAGCACAGGGAGATCAGCGCGGTGCTTTGTGACCACCTAGAGGGGTGGGATGGGGAGGGTGGGAGGGAGGGAGACGCAAAGGGGAAGAGATATGGGAACATATGTATATGTATAACTGATTTGCTTTGTTATAAAGCAGAAACTAACACACCATTGTAAAGCAATTATACTCCAATAAAGATGTAAAAAAAAAAGAAAAAGAAATATCATACACATTTTGAAAATATTTAGAAATATCTAAAAAGATAAACACATAAAAGCTATGACTCAAAAATTTTACTACTACATGTATACTGAACAATAATTTATACACACACCACCAAAGCTCAAGTTCTAGAATTTTTATACCAGTGCTATTCTCAATAGACACAAACTGAAAATCACTCATATTGCAATACACATTGGAATAAATTAATTAATAGTTAAATATTTACACTATGGAATCCTATGCAACAGTGGCAATGCATGATCACAACAACAGGAAACCATATAGGCATATTCACAAGCAACATAAAATAAAAAAGCCCAATCCAAAAGTGATTTTACTGTGCCATAACATTTATATAAACTACAAAATACAGGTAACATGATATTTCTGTTAGATACAAGAACAATATTAAACCTTAAGGGGAGTCACTAGAATGGGACCAGGGGGCCTCTGAGTATCTGGAAATTTTCTATGTCTTTATCTAGAAGCTAGGCATAGAGTGTATTCAGATTCTGAATATTCTGAAATTTGTCATTTCCTTACAAACCATGTATGTTTTTAGTTGTTTTTTATACATAACAAAAAGTAAAAACGATAGACTAGGGAAGGTAAATATATTAGCACTTTAATATTCATGCTTTTCAAGGTGGAACTGAAAGGTATTAAATACTTGACATTGTGATTACTTCTTAAAAGGTGAAAATTTGAGATTAATAAATAAGACATACTTCTTCATATATAATCCTCAAACAGGAGGGGTAGAAAGGAGTATTATTATTTTTTAATTAATACATAATTGTTAAGATAGAAAATAATGAAAACAGACTAGGTTTCAAAAAGAGCACACTGGATTTCCCTGGTGGCACAGTGGGTAAGAATTTGCCTGCCAATGCAGGGGACAGGGGTTCAATCCCTGGTCTGAGAAGATCCCACATGCTGCAGAGCAACTAAGCCCGTGTGCCACAACTACTGAGCCTGCGCTCTAGAGCCAGTAAGCAACAACTATTAAGCCTGCATGACACAACTACTGAAGCCCATGAACCTAGAGCCCATATTCCACAACAAGAGAAATGACCGCAAGGAGAAGCCCGTGCACCACAACGATGAGTAACCCCTGCTTGACACAACTAGAGAAACCTTGTACAGCAATGAAGACCCAACACAACCAATAATAAATAAAATTAAATCTTTTGACTTCTGAGATGACTCACTCACGTGGCTGTAGGTAAGAGGCCTCAGTTCCTTGCCACATGGATCTCTCCTTAGGGCTGCTTGAGTGTCCTCATGACATGGCAGCTGGCTGACCCCAGGATGAGTGATCTAGCAGAAACCAAAGCAGAAGCTGCAATGTCTTTCATAACTTTGGAAGCTGCACTTTGTCATTTCTGCAATTTCTTATTAGTTAAACAGTCAGCCCTTTTCAAGTGCGAGGAGCCACTCAGGTACATGAAGACTGGGGGATAATTAGGGGATAATTAGGGCCATCTTGGAGGCTGGCTACCAAAGTGGCTGACTAGTCAAAGACTGAATTTTGTTTTCTTCACTTCTGGAGAGAAAATGGTCAGTGAATATCATTGGTGGTCTTTCAGATGTACCAAAGCTACCTCTTGCTCTCACCCCCAGCCGTGTGGCTGACAGGATCTTGGTGCTCCACCCGGGTGTCAGGCCTGTGCCTCTGAGTTGGGAGAGCCGAGTTCAGGACATTGGTCTACCAGAGACCTCTGGCACCTTGTAATATCAAATGGCAAAAGCCTCCCAGAGATATCCGTCTCAACGCTAAGACCCAGCTCCACTCAGAGACCAGCAAGATCCAGTGCTGGATATCCCATGCCAAACAACTAGCAAGACAAGAATGCAGGCCCACCCATTAGCAGAGAGGCTGCCTAAAATCATAATAAGGCCACAGACACCCCAAAACACACCACCGGATGTGGACCTGTCAACCAGAAAGACAAGGTCCAGACACACCCACCAGAACACAGGCACCAGTCCCCTCCACCAGAAAGCCTACACAACCTTCTAAACCAACCTAAGCCACTGGGGGCAGACACCAAAAACAACGGGAACTATGAATCTGCAGCCTGCGAAAAGGAGACCCCAAACACAGTCCCCAAAGCCAAATATGACAGAGAAACACACAGCAGATGAAGGAGCAAGGTAAGATCCCACCAGAACAAACAAATGTAGAGGAAATAGGCAGTCTACTGGAAAAAGAATTCAGAGTAATGATATTAAAGATGATCCCAGGGCTTCCCTGGTGGCGCAGTGGTTGAGAGTCCACCTGCCAATGCAGGGGACAGGGGTTCTTGCCCCGGTCTGGGAAGATCCCACATGCCACAGAGTGGCTGGGCCCGTGAGCCATGGCCGCTGAGCCCGCACGTCCGGAGCCTGTGCTCTGCAACAGGAGAGGCCACAACAGTGAGAGGCCTGCATACCGCCAAAAAAAAAAAAGATGATCCCAAATCTTGGAACTGGAATGGAGAATATACAAGAAACGTTTAACAAGGACCTAGAAGAACTAAAGAGCAAACAAACAATGATGAACAACACAATAAACGGAATTAAAAATGCTCTAGAAGGAAACAATAGCAGAATAACTGAGGCAGAAGAATGGATACATGACCTGGAAGACGAAAATAGTATAAAAAAGTACTGCAGAGCAGAATAAAGAAAAAAGAATGAAAAGAATTCAGGACAATCTGAGACACCTCTGGGACAACAGTAAACACACCAACATTCGAATATAGGGGTCCCAGAAGTAGAAGAGAAAAAGAAAGAGACTGAGAAAATATTTGAAGAGATAATAGTTGAAAACCCCCCTAATATGGAAAAGGATATCATTAATCAAGTCCAGGAAGTGCAGAGAGTCCCATACAAGATACACCCAAGGAGAAACATGCCAAAACATATATTACTCAAACTATCAAAAATTAAATACAAAGAAAAAATATTAAAAGCAGCAAGGGAAAAACAACAAATAACATACAAGGTAATCCCCAAAAGGTTAACGGCTGATCTTTCAGCAGAAACTCTGCAAGCCAGAAGGGACTGAGGACATATTTAAAGTGATGAAAGGGGAAAAGCTACAACCAAGATTGCTCGACCCAGCAAGGATCTCATTCAGATTTGACAGAGAAATTAAAACCTTTACAGACAAGCAAAAGCTAAGAGAATTCAGCAACACCAAACCAGCTTTACAACAAATGCTAAAGGAACTTCTCTAGGCAGGAAATACAAGAGAAGGAAAAGAGCTACAATAACAAACCCAAAACAATTAAGAAAATGGTAATAAGAACATACATATCAATAATTACCTTAAATGTAAATGGATTAAATGCTCCAACCAAAAGACATAGACTGGCTGAATGGATCCAAAAACATGACCGGCAAATATGCGGTCTACAAGAGACCCACTTCAGACCTTGGGACACATACAGACTGAAAGATAGGGGATGGAATAAGATATTCCATGCAAATGGAAATCAAAAGAAAGCTAGAGTAGCAATTCTCATATCAGACAAAAAAGACTTTAAAATTAAGACTATTACAGGAGACAAAGAAGAACACTACATAATGATCAAGGGATCAATCCAAGAAGAAGATATAACAATTGTAAATATTTATGCACCCAACATAGGAGGTCCTCAATACATAAGGCAAACGCTAACAGTCATAAAAGGGGAAATCGACAGTAACACAATCATAGTAGGGGACTTTAGCACCCCTCTTTCACCAATGAACAGATCATCCAAAATGAAAATAAATAAAGAAACACAAGCTTTAAATGATACATTACACAAGATGGACTTAATTGATATTTATAGGACATTCCACCCAAAAACAACACAATACACTTTTTCTCAAG
The DNA here is from genome assembly GCF_949987515.2 of Delphinus delphis. NCBI lineage: Eukaryota > Metazoa > Chordata > Mammalia > Artiodactyla > Delphinidae > Delphinus > Delphinus delphis. The sequence goes on along the minus strand of NC_082694.2, from coordinate 46,385,543 downwards.
TGCTCGTGGAACATTCTCCAGGATAGATCATATCCTGGGTCACAAAAAAAGCCTTGGTAAATTTATGAAAATTGAAATCGTATCAAGTATCTTTTCTGACCACAATGCTATGCGACTAGATATCAATTACAGGAAAAGATCTGTAAAAAATACAAACACATGGACGCTAAACAATACACTACTTAATAACCAAGACATCACTGAAGAAATCAAAGAGGAAATAAAAAAAATACCTAGAAACAAATGACAATGAAAACATGAAGACCCAAAACCTATGGGATGCAGAAAAAGCAGTTCTAAGAGGGAGGTTTATAGCACTACAATCCTACCTCAAGAAACAAGAAACATCTCAAATAAACAAGCTAACCTTACACCTAAAGCAATTAGAGAAAGAAAGAAAAAAAAATGTCAGCAGAGGAAAGAAATCATAAACATCAGATCAGAAATAAATGAAAAAGAAATGAACAAAACAACAGCAAAGATCAAAAACACTAAAAGCTTGTTCTCTGAGAAGATAAACAAAATTGACAAACCATTAGCCAGACTCATCAAGAAAAAAAGGAAGGCTCAAATCAATAGAATTACAAATGAAAAAGGAGAAGTAACAACTGACACTGCAGAAATACAAAGGATCATGAGAGATTACTGCAAGCAACAATATGCCAATAAAATGGACAAGCTGGAAGAAATGGACAAATTCTTAGAAAAGCACAAGCTTCCAAGACTGAACCAGGAAGAAATAGAAACTATAAACAAACCAATCCAAAGCACTGAAATTGAGACAGTGATTAAAAATCTTCCAACAAACAAAAGCCCAGGACCAGATGGCTTAACAGGCAAATTCTATCAAACATTTAGAGAAGAGTTAACACCTATCCTTCTCAAACTCTTCCAAAATATAGCAGAGGGAGGAACTCTCCCAAACTTATTCTATGAGACCACCATCTCCCTGATACCAAAACCAGACAAAGATGTCACAAAGAAAACTACAGGCCAATATCACTGATGAACATAGATGCAAAAATCCACAGCAAAATACTAGCAAACAGAATCCAACAGCACATTAAAAGGATCATACACCAAGATCAAATGGGGTTTATCCCAGGGATGCAAGGATTCTTCAATATATGCAAATCAATGTGATACACCATATTAAAAAACTGAAGGATAAAAACGATATGGTCATCTCAACAGACACAGAAAATGCTTTAGACAATACTGAACACCCATTTATGATAAAAAAAAAAACCTCCAGAAAGTAGGCATAGAGGGAACTTTCCTCAACATAATAAAGGCCATATATGACAAACCCACAGCCAACATCGTTCTCAATGGTGAAAAAGTGAAACCATTTCCACCAAGATCAGGAAAAAGACAAGGTTGCCCACTCTCACCACTATGATTCAACACACTTTTGGAAATTTTAGCTACAGCAACCAGAGAAGAAAAAGAAATAAAGGGAATCCAAATCGGAAAAGAAGAAGTTAAGCTCTCACTGTTTGCAGATGACATGATACTATACATAGAGAATCCTAAAGATGCTACCAGAAACCTACTAGAGTTAATCAATGAATCTGGTAAGGTTGCAGCATACAAAATTAATGTACAGTTATCACTTTCATTCCTATACACTAAAGATGAAAAATCTGAAAGAGAAATTAAGGAAACACTCCCATTTACCACTGCAACATAAAGAATAAAATACCTAGGAATAAACCTACCTAAGGAGACAAAAGTCGTTTACTCAACAAACTATAAGATACTGATTAAAGAAATCAAAGATGACATAAACAGATAGAGAGATATACCATGTTCTTGGATTGGAAGAATCAACATTGTGAAAATGACTATACTACCCAAAGCAATCTGCAGATTGAATGCAATCCCTATCAAACTACCAATGGCATTTTTCAGAGAACTGGAACAAAAAATTTCACAATTTGTATGGAAACACAAAAGACCCCGAACAGCCAAAGCAATCTTGAGAAGAAAAACAGAACCGGAGGAATCAGGCTCCCTGACTTCAGACAATACTACAAAGCTACAGTAGTCAAGACAGTATGGTACTGGCACAAAACCAGAAAGATAGATCAATGGAACATGAGGGAAAGCCCAGAGATAAACCCATACACATATGGTCACATTATTTATGATAAAGGAGGCAAAAATATACAATGGAGAAATCACAGCCTCTTCAATAAGTGGTGCTGGTAAAACTGCGCAGCTACAGGTAAGAGAATGAAATTAGAAAATTCCCTAACACCATACACAAAAATAAACTCAAAATGGATTAAAGATCTAAATGTAAGGCCAGATACTATAAAACTCTTACAGGAAAACATAGGCAGAACACTCTATGACATCAATCACAGCAAGATCCTTTTTTTTTTTTTTGGCAGTACGCGGGCCTCTCACTGTTGTGGCCTCTCCCATTGCAGTGCACAGGCTCTGGATGCGCAGGCTCAGTGGCCATGGCTCACAGGCCTAGCCGCTCCGCGGCATGTGGCACCTTCCCGGACTGGGGCACGAACCCGTGTCCCCTGTATTGGCAGGCGGACTCTCAACCACTGTGCCATTAGGGAAGCCAGCAAGATCCTTTTTGACCCACCTCCTTGAGAAATGGAAATAAAACAAAAATAAACAAATGGGCCTAATGAGACTTAAAAGATTTTGCACAGCAAAGGAAAATGTAAACAAGACGAAAAGACAACCCTCAGAATGGCAGAAAATATTTGCCAACGAAGCAACTGACAAAGGATTAATCTCCAAACTTTACAAGCAGCCCATGCAGATCAATATCAAAAAAACAAACAACCCAATCCATAAATAGGCAGAAGACCTAAATAGACATTTCTCCAAAGAAGATATACAGACTGCCAACAAACACATGAAAGAATGCTCAACATCACTGATCATTAGAGAAATGCAAATCAAAATTAAAATGAGGTATCACCACACACAGGTAAGAATGGCCATCATCAGAAAAATCTACAAACAATAAATGCTGCAGAGGTGTGGAGAAAAGGGAACCCTCTTGCACTGTTGGTGGGAGTGTAAATTGATACACCCACTATTGAGAACAGTATGGAGGTTCCTTAAAAACCTAAAAATAGAACTACCACTACCATATGACACAGCAATCCCACTACTGGGCATATACCTGGAGAAGACCATAATTCAAAAAGAGTCATGTTCCACAATGTTCACTGCAGCTCTATTTGCAATAGCCAGGACATGGAAGCAACCTAAGTGTCCATCGACAGATGAATGGATAAAGAAGATGTGGCACATATATACAATGGAATATTACTCATCCATAAAAACAAATGAAATTGAGTTATTCGTAGTGAGGTGGATGGACCTAGAGTCTGTCATACAGAGCGAAGTAAGTCAGAAAGAGAAAAACAAATACTGTATGCTAACACATATATATGGAATCTAAACAAAAAGAAAAAAAATGGCTTGGAAGAACCTAGGGGCAGGACAGGAATAAAGACGCAGACATAGAGAATGGACTTGAGGACATGGGGAGGGAGAAGGGTAAGATGGGATGAAGTGAGAGAGTGGCATGGACTTATATATACTACCAAATGTAAAATGGATGGCTAGTAAGAAACAGCTGCATAGCACAGGGAGATCAGTTCAGTGCTTTGTGACCACTTAGAGGGGTGGGATAGGGAGGGTGGGAGGGAGACGCAAGAGGGAGAAAATATGGGGATATATGTATATGTATAGCTTGTTCACTTTGTTATAAAGCAGAAACTAACACACCATAGTAAAGCAATTATAGTCCAATAAGATGTTATAAATAAATAATTTATGCCCCCCCCAAATTAAATTTTTAAAAATAAATAAATAAAAAACAGCACTCGATAACATGGTAACTCTAAACCTAAGTATTTTCAGTACTATAGTAAATGTAACTGGATTAATATCTCCTATTAAAGTGTAATTTTTTATATTATGCGCAACTAAATTTTTTTCACCATATACAGGTAAAATAAAAGAATTACGTTAGAAAGAAGAAAACATTCCATGTATTTTAAAACAATAAGCATATAATATCATGCTTATAATAAGCATAAAAAAGCATATATAATATCATATAATATATAAGCATATAATACCATGCTTATAATAAGCATATAATAAGCACCTTAGATAAAATAGTCTTTAAGTTCAGAACAATTTGTCATTATTGTAATTAGTATTATTAGCCCAATTTCTTAAAAATATTGCAATACATTTTCTATTTGAAAAAATATTTTAATATTTTTTTCTTCACTCTTTTGTGGTCTAATACATGGTAAGTAGTTAGGTGCTAACATAACCTAAAAATACATGTTGTTTTTTTTACAGCCGAACAAAACTGAATCAAGAAGAAATAGATAACTTGAACATACTGATCACTAAAAGCAAAATACAATCTGTAATTAAAAAAACCTCCCTACCAACAAAAGTCCAGTATCAGATGGTTTCACAGGCAAATTCTTCCAAATATACAAAGCAAAACTTACACTGATTCTTCTCAAACTCTTCAAAAAGATTGAAGAGTAAAGTATACTTCCAAAGACATTCTATGAAGCCACCATCACCCTGATATCAAAAACAAATGGGGGGGGGGGGACTTCCCTGGTGGCACAGTGGTTAAGAATCTGTCTGCCAATGCAGGGGACATAGGTTCGAGCCCTGGTCTGCAAAGATCCCACATGCTGGGGAGCAACTAAGCCTGTGTGCCACAACTACTAAGCCTGCGCTCTACAGCCCAGGAGCCACAACTACTGAGCCTGATAGCCACAACTGCTGAAGCCTGCGCACCTAGAGCCCATGCTCTGCAACAAAAGAAGCCACTGCAATGAACATCCTGCACAGCACAATGAAGAGAAGCCCCCACTCGCCACAACTAGAGAGAGCCCGTGCACAGCAACGGACACCCAATGCATCCAAAAATAAAGAAAGAAATCTACTAAAACAAGCAAACAAACAAACAAAAATACAGAGGGGGACTTTTCTAGTTGTCCAGCAGTTAAGATTTCGCATTCCAGTGCAAGGGGGGGCAGGTTCAATCCCTCATGGTGGAGCTAAGATCCCACATGCCTCACAAACAAGAAACCAAAACATAAAACAGAAGCAATATTGGAACAAATTCATTAAAGACTTTTAAAAAAACACAGAAAGAAAGACACTACCAAAATAAGAAAATTGCAGACCAGTATCTTTGATAAATATAGATGCAAAAATTCTCAACTGAATATTAGAAAACCGAATCTGACAACACATAAGAGGATCATACACCATGACCAAATTTGATTCACCCCAGTGTCACAAAGTTGTTTCAACATATGCAAATCAATCAACATGATACACCTCATCAAATACAAAATACAAAACAAATGATCATCTCAACAGATGCCGAAAACGCATTTGAAAAACTTCAACATCCATTGATGATAAAAAACACTTACCAGGGCTTCCCTGGTGGCACAGTGGTTGAGAGTCCGCCTGCCGATGCAGGGGACACAGGTTCATGCCCCTGTCCAGGAAGATCCCACATGCCACAGAGCAGCTGGGCCCGTGATCCATGGCCACTGAGCATGTGCGTCCAGAGCCTGCGCTCCGCAACGGGATAGGTCACTACAGTGAGAGGCCCATGTACCGCAAAAAAAACAACAACAACAAAAAAAAAACCACTTACCAAAGTGGGTATAGAGGAAACATATCTCAACATAATAAAAGCTATTTATGACAAACCCACAACCAATAAAATACTCTATGTTCATAGGCTGAAAGCCTTCCCCCTAAAATCTGGAAGAAGACAAGGAGGCCCACTCTCACCTCTTCTCTTCAACATAGTATTGGAAGTCCTAGCCACAACAATCAGACAAGAAAAAGAAATAAAATCTAGCCACATTGGAAGGGAAGAGGTAAAGTTGTCATTATATGCAGATGACATGATAACATATATAAAGGAAACCCTAAAAGTTCCACACAAAAACTACTAGAACTGATAAACAATTCCACAAAGTAGCAGGATACAAGATAACATACATAAATTGGCTGCATTTCTTGGTTTTTCTTTTTCTTTTTTTAATTTATTTTGGCTGCATTGGGTCTTCATTGCTGTGCACGGGCTTCCTCTAGCTGTGGCCAGTGAGGGCTAGTCTTCATTGTGGTGCACAGGCTTCTCATTGCAGTGGCTTCTCTTGTTGCGGAGCACGGGCTCTAGGCACGCGGGCTTAAGTAGTTGTGGCACATGGGCTCAGTAGGCTCACGGGTTCTAGTGTGCAGGCTAAGTACTTGTGGCACACAGGTCTAGTTGCTCCACGGCATGTGAGATCTTCCTGCACCAGGGCACAAACCTATGCCCCCTGTATTGGCAGACGGATTCTCAACAATGGAGCCACCAGGGAAGTCCCTGGATGCATTTCTTTACACTAACAATGAAATATCAGAAAGGAAATGTAAACAAGCAATCCTTTTTAAAATGGCATCAAGAAAATAAAATACTTAGGAATAAACCTCACCAAGGAGGTGAAAGACTTATATGTTTAGAACTACAAAACATTAGTAAAGGAAACTGAAGATGATTCAGAGAAATGGAAAGACATCCCACGCTCTTGGATGGGAAGAATTAAAACTGTTAAAATGGCTATACTACCCAAAGCAATCTACAGATTTAATGTGATTCCTATCAAATTGCCCATGACACTTTCCCCAGAACTAGAACAAATAATCCTAAAATATATCTGGAACCATAAAAAGTCAGAACTGTCAACACAATCCTGAGGAAAAAGTAAAAAGCAGGAGGCATAACCCTCCTAAACTTCAGACAATACTACAAAGTTACAGTAATCAAAACCACATGGTATTGGCACAGAAAGAGATACATGGATCAATGGAATGGAATAGAGAGCCCAGAAATAAACCCACACACCTATGGTCAATTAACCTTCGACAAAGGAGGCAAGAATATACAATGGGGAAAAGATAGTCTGTTCAGCAAGTGGTGTTTTTAAAGTTGGACAGCCGTATTCAAATCAGTGAAGTCAGAACATACCCTCACACCATACACAGAAATAAACTCAAAACGGCTTACATGCTTAAATATAACATAGGACATCTTAAAACTCCTAGAAGAGAACATAAGCAAAACATTCTCTGACATAAATCATACCACAGTTTTCCTAGGTAGTTCTCCCTAGGCAGTACAAATACAGTAAGTCACCTACATAAGCACCTTCAAGTTGCAAACTTTCAAAGATGCAAACGTCCATTTGCATGTCCAATTCGCATGTAAGTTAGTTCACGTGTCTGACATACATTGTCATGTGCGTACATCCTCTATAAGTGGTTGTGCTTTCGTGTTCTTTACAGTACTGTATAGAGTACAGTAATACAGTACCTTTATTTCAAGCCCAAGATAGCTGGAAGCAAGTGTAAAGGCAGCGGTGATGTAGCTGGTACTGTTAAGAAGGGCCAAACGACAATGATGGAAACAAAAGTGAAAGTAATTGAGAGAGTGGAGCGAGGCAAAAAGATGTTAGACATCGCTCATTCTTATAACATGAATCATTCAATCATTGGCACGAATCTAAAGAACAAGGACAAGATCACGGAACATGTGAAGTCTGCTGTGCTGATGATGTTGACAAAATATTGAAGAAGCATGGAAAAGTGATGGAGGAGATGGAGAAACTTCTCAGTGTGCAGATGCAGGATCAACATTAGCGCTGAGTCCTGCTCAGCTTAATGCTGATTCAAGAGAAAGCTAAAAGGCTTTATGAAGACTTGAAGAAGAAACACGGCAAACAATCAGAGGGCACGTCTTTTAATGCCAGCCATGGCTGGTTTCATCGGTTCAAGGCTAGAGCCAACCTTCACAATGTAAAAATAAGTGGAGAGGCAGCAAGTGCAGATAGGGTAGCTGTCCGGGAACTTCCGGAAACACTGAGAAATTATTGATGATGGTGTGTATTTACCCAACCAGGTTTTTAATGTGGATGAGACACAACTGTACTGGAAGAGGATGCCAGACCGAAGTTACATCAGTAAGGAGGAAAAGTTGATGCCGGGCTGTAAAGCAGCAAAGGATAGGCTAACTGCTGTTTGGTGGCAATGCTTCCGGTGAATTGAAGCTGAAGCCTCTCTTAGTGTATCATTCAGAGAACCCAAGAACCCTTAAAAACATAGCCAAGGGCTCTCTTCCTGTTGCGTGGAAGCATAACCCCAAATCCTGGATTACACAGGCCACGTTCCAGGACTGGTTTACCAGCACTTTATCCCAGATGTAGAGAAATATTGCTTGGAGAAGGACGTTCCAGCAAAACATTCTTTTGCTGCTTAACAATGCTCTGCGCCACCCCCCATCCATGGATGACTTTCATCCCAACGTCAAAGTAGTGCATCTGTCACCAAATACTACGTTGCTCATCCAACCTATGGACCAGGGAGTTAGAGCGACTTTCAAGAAGTATTATTTATGTCACACTTTTTGTCAGGCAGTAAAGGTAAGTGACAAATCAGGAACAACCTAGGGACAACTTTGGAAGGACTATAACAACTAAAAGACCATAAAAACATTGACTTTGCATGGTGTGAAGGTATGGTGGTCACCATGAATGGGGTTTGGAAGAACCTTTGCCCACAGTTCATGATTTTTGTGGATTTGAGAAGGTAGATCAGAAGTCTGAAGAGGCCTTCAGCAACGTAGTGACCCTCAGCGAGAAGCTGGAGCTAGATCTGCAAGAGGACGATTTCATTGAACTCCTTGCTGTGCAACATGAGGAGCTTACTGATGGAATTGGAGGCCCAGAGAAAGGAAGAAGAGGGACAGGAGGAAGAAGAAGTAACTGAAGAACTGAAGAGATTCACGACACAGAAAATGGCAAGGGAATCTTCTTTATTTGAGGAAGCACTGTTAGTTTTTGAGGCACAGGACCTGAATCTAGAATGGTACCCAAAGGTGGCAGCAGCCATTCAGAATGCAATCCAGTGCTACCTTGTCATCTATGATGAGAAAAAAAGAGCTACGACCCAGACATCAATGGATCATTTTTTCAAGAGGGTAGATAGAATTAAATCCAGCAAGGAACCAGAACTTGTGCCATCAACGTCAGGTATGAGTGAAATGGCAGCTTGACCTCTGTCTCCTACTGTTGATAATCCTTCACCTCTACCTTCTCCCACTTCCTCTCCCTCCTCTAATTAGTAACTCTTCTCGCCTGTTCCCTCGATGCCAGCCCAAGTATCCCAGCTGCTGTACTGTATTACTGTACTTTTCAAGTTACTGTACTGTAAGATTTGAAATGTTTTCTTTATTTTTGTGTTTGTTTTTTATGTATTGTTTGTGTGAAGAGTATTATAAACCTATTACGGTACAATATCATATAGCCAACTTTGTAAGATGGGTACCTAGGCTAAGTTTGTTGCACTTACAAACAAATTGGACTTACAAATGCACTCTTGGAAGAGAACTTGTTCATATGTAGGGGACTTACTGTAAAAGCAAAAAAGAAACAGGATCTAATCAAACTTATCAGCTGTTGCACAGCAAAGGAAACCATAATCAAAATGAAAATACAACTTTGGACTGGGAGAAAATATGAGCAAATGATGAGACTGACAAGGGCTTAATTTCCAAACTTTACAAACAGCTCATACAACTCAATAACAAAATAACAAATAACTCAATGGAAAAATGGGTAGAAAACCTAAAGAAACATTCCTCCAAAGAAGACATACAGATAGCCAATAGGCACATGAAAAGATGCTCATCATCACTAATTATTAGAGAAATGCAAATCCAAATTACAATGAGGTATCACTTCACACTGATCAGAATGGCCATCATTAAAAAAAATCTACAATTAACAAATGCTGGATGGGGTATGGAGAAAAGGGAACCCTTATACACTGTTGGTGGCCATGTAAGTTGATGCAGCCACTATGGACAGTATGGAGGTTCCTCAAAAAAACTATAAAGAGAGTTGCCATATGATCTAGCAATCCCACTTGTGGACATATATCTAGACAAAACTGTAATTCAAAAAGATACATAAAACCCTATGTTCATTGCAGCAGTATTTATAATAGCCAACACATGGAAACAACCTAAATGTTCATTGAAAAATCAATGTATAAAGAAGGTGTGGTATATGTATACAATAGATATTACTCAGACATAAAAAAAGAATGAAATAATGCCATTTGCAGCAACATGGATGGACCTAGAGATAATGATACTAAGTGAAGTACGTCAGAAAGAGAAAGACAAATTCCATATAATATCACTTATATGTGTAATCGAAAACAGGCCACAAATGAACACGTCAGTGAAAAAGAAACAAACACACAGATATAGAAAACAGAGTTGTGGTTGCCAAGAAGAGAGTGATGGAAAGATTGGGAGTTTTGGAATAGCAGAAGCAAACTATTCTACATAGGATGGACAAACCACAAAGACCTACTGTATAGAAGAGAAAACTATATTCAATATCCTGTGATAAACCATAATGGAAAAGAATATATATATATATATATATAACTGAATTACTTTGCTGCACAGCAGAAATTAATACAACAATGTATAAAGGCTGCAGAGGGTGTGGAGAAAAGGGAACCCTCTTGCACTGTTGGTGGGAATGTAAATGATTCAGCCACTATGGAGAACAGTATGGAGGTTCCTTAAAAGCTAAAAATAGAACTACCATATGACCCAGCAATCCCACTACTGGGCATATACCCGGAGAAAACCATAATTCAAAAAGATACATGTACCACAATGTTCACTGTAGCACTTTTTACAATAGCCAGGACATAGAAGCAACCCAAATGTCCATCGACAGATGAGTATATAAATCAGATGTGGCCCATATAATACAATGGAGTATTACTCAGCCATAAAATGGAACAAAACTGAGTTATTTGTAGTGAGGTGGTTGGACCCAGAGTCTGTCATACAGAGTGAAGTAAGTCAGAAAGAGAAAAACAAATACCGTACGCAAACACATATATATGGAATCTAGAAAAATGTTACTGACGAACCTAGTGACAGGGCAGGAATAAAGACACAGATGTAGAGAACGGACTTAAGGACACAGGGCAAAAGGGGGTACAGGGATGTAGTGAGAGAGTAGCACTGACATATATACACTACCAAATGTAAAAGAGCTAGTGGTAAGCTGCCGCATAGCACAGGGAGATCAGCTCGGGGCTTTATGTCCCCCACAGGGGTGGGATAGGGAGTGTGGGAGGGAGCCTCAGGAGAGGGGGATATGGGGATATATATATATACATATAGGTGATTAACTTTGTTGTAAAGCAGAAACTAATACAGTGTTATAAAGCAATTATACTCCAATATACATGTATTTAAAAGAACCCACAACATTGTAAATCAATTACACTAGAAAATATTTCTTAAGTGCAAAAGATTTTTTGAAAGTAAGTTTTATTGTGTGTGTGTACCACAGGTTCAATATATATGAATTATGTCAAATTGATTACATTGTTTTTCAAAATAAAGAATTTTTGATATTCTACATCAGCTTCATTATATAAACGCAGAAAAACTATATTATTTTTTTCTAAAGTTCAGAAATAGCCATTTTGCTCATTCAGTATCCTATAAACCACTAACTGTTAAAAAGGGATTCATGACCTCTTCCTTCCAAAGAAATATTTCTGCACTCACACAAGTTTAATAGAATGTTCCGCCATGAACTGACTTCCCACCTTAGAGACACCAGATTTGCATCCTGAAATCTCTTTCTTGGAAAAATGTCCAGTTAGCATCCTAGCATTACAGAAAAGAAATGCTTTTTTCCAGATCTCAAATTCCATACAATTTTATCAAGACATCATGTATTTTTTTTCACACACACAGACTGTATTTTATATTTACAAAGATAAATCAACTGACACCAAGCATTGTAAATGGATGACCACAACAAAAGCAACAATGACTGCAATTACCAAACATGAAACACACTCACACTATGTCATAATATTGACATTCAGTCCAGGAATCCTCCACTGTAAGAGCTCCTTTACTTTGCAGTGAAAGACATCATGTATTTTTAAATTATCAGAACTCACCTGAGATCTTCAAAAATCAACAGAAACATAATTTTGTGTTCTCTTTCATTTATTCTGGTTCTAAGTGGTCATTTCTAAACGAAAGTATTTAAGTATGTTAACGTCATCTTATAACATCATATTTCAAATGACTACCGTCTCTCCAAAGATGAAATATGAAGAACTCATAATTAGGCTCTCCAAAGATTTACTCTCTGAATCTGTATTACCCTTCTGCTAAACTCCACACTGTTCATTATTCTCTGAGAATATTCTTTTTTCTTGTATGGCCATCACATGCTCTTTCATTTCATGAAGTGTTTTCCTACAACTTTATGCCTAGTTTATTTCTGAGAATATGCATTATTTCTGATTGATATTTATAGACACAAAGACTTCTCTATAATTCCCTGTGAGTTTCAAGAACTTTTTTTTTTCAATACCTAGATTCTGAAGCTCTCCACAAAGCATTACTAAAACTGCATTTACATAAGTATCTACATATTAATCACACAATTCATTTACAATTGTATTATGCTTTATTGCTAATTTTGGAGCATAAATGTAGCTGTCTTATTTACCACCCTCTTGGAAACCACTTTAATATTTGCACTTAGGACTTGAAAGAGAATGGACAAATAAAAACCCGAAGAATACAATTTATATATTTCTCATAAAATTAGGTGATTATCTAACCTTTAGCCAGAAAAAAGAAGAGCCCAGATACTCTGCAGGCATGATACTCGAGAATGTGTGGCCTTCCACCAGGAAACCATGCAGTAATCCATGTGGCAGAGTTTACCTGTGACCAGCTGGGATAAGTGACCTATGCATTCCTTACATGCAACATATCAGGAGTGGAAAAAGGGAATTTGCCAGTTGTGGCAATAAGTATAATGAAGATTTGTAGCAGGTCATGCTCATATATTCAACACAAGTACAATCAAAATTTTGCTCAATTCTGGTAGATCTAAGTCTCTATCTGTTACCTCTTTAACGAGGAAATGTCAGAACGGACTTACAAAAAAAAAGTGTTTTGTTTGTTTGTTTTAATTACAGTCACGGTGAGTAAGACATAGCTCAGAACAGCTAATGTGACTTAGTGATTCTCTTATCAGGAAATACAGGTTCTACTTCCCTGTTTATTCTCCACATCCTGTAGTAAGTTAAGTTTCAATGAAAGATAAATCTACAGGGCGAAAAAGAAAAGAAAACTTTCATGTGTTGATAAGATCATTCTGACAGGTTTTACCACGTAGGTCAGTGTTTCTGGCGATGGACACAAGCCAGAGCTCCCTACTCTGACATTTTCACTGATGTCATTCCCCTTGATCCTCAATTTGAAAGTGGATAAATATGTTTTCTATGTTTTCTTCTTTAAGAAATTAAATAATGAATGCTTTCTAGACATGATCCTCTAATGATTTTCAGTCAATGGTCATCAACAGAGGAAAAGCACAGAATCTCATCCCCACAGAAGGGTGACATTCAGTCAAGTAAGAAAATTCTCCCCGAAATCAGAGCTTCATCTTTAACATGCAATCAGAGGCTTCCACAGGTTCTTCATCACTCCGCACTCAGCTCTACCATATGGGATTGGCTTTAAGAATCTCACATCAGATGACTGACAAACATGTCATAGTACACTGATGTGGTACCAGATCCTGCCTCTCTAGTTGCAATATTCTAGGATATTTCCTGGAGCCGTCTACTCTATACAGGTACACTTCCAAGTAGAAATAGAAACTTTGATTCTCACTGGGACCCCTGCTCTGTCCAACCAACCTCTCTAGAAATATGATGTTCTAATCTCTCCTGATTAGAACATTTCAAGGTCTCTCCCTGTGCTAATTTACTAAAGGTAAAAGAGAAACAAGAAAAAGCAAATTATGCAGGGAGCAATATATAAGATTCCTTTACTTAATGTATTTATCTGATATACCCAAATATTGAGAAATATAGATTCATTTCATAATGGTCAAGAAAAGAGGAGGAGGAACCTCCATGCCAGCAGTATATATAAAATGGAATCAACATTGCATAAGCTCCAGCTTAAGCTTAGCTACTAGTTACTAACTCTTCTCATAAAGAAGCAATAGTTCTCCATCATTTGAAGCACACTGAGGACTCAGACAGCTGGACACTGAGGGTGTAGTCTCCTTACTCGAATTCTGTACTTGCATCGCAGAGCAATGAAATATTCCCAAAGAATTATTAAGGATGAGGTGGGGAGCCGAAATAAAAAAGATGAATCCATAGTCTGCCCTACCACCTGTTCTGCAGGTTATTACCACCATTGTGGCCCAATATGACCTTCCCACTTTTCTCTGGGCCTCCCTACTTTCCACCTCCATCCTCTCATTATATCTTACCTATACTTGGAAACGACTCTACTTTTTCCACTTATCTTTATCAACAAATAATCCAAAGAGCAACTTTGTATATAACTCCTTAGAAACCTCAGGTCTGACTCAGTAATACATAACCTCCGAAGTCCAAAGTTTTCCTAATTCCATTTATTATTTTTTTTCTAATTTCCATGTACTTACACTCTCTGGACCTCCACTGTTCTCAGGTTCGTCTTCCCTGCAAAATCTGTCAACCTAGACATAGACTTAAGTACCACCCTCTAATTATCTCCTAGGGAATCCAGTTTTTAAAAATGCCTCAGCAAGCCTTATGGACTTTATTAAAGACTCTTTGAGATAACCCATGGGAGATAGCAGTACACCCACAGATATCTATTTAATGCACCCTCAGATTATTTTTTTTCTTTTTTATAAAGTCTCTTCTGTCCAATGAAGACTCTCAGCTCTTCTTCTTCAACATATGCAGTGTCTCCCCCTTCTGATTACCCTCTGCTCTATCCCAGGGTCACTCCCTTTCCTGATATTACATTCTTTCTCAATTTTGTATGTTAGTAAAATCAAATAACATAAAATATAACATGTGAATTATTATAAAGTGCACCGTTCAGTGATATTAAATACATTCATATTACTGGGCGATGAACATCACCATTTATCTAATTCTTTTCTACGTTTTAAAACTGTAACTCTATGTCCTTTAAACATAACTTTCCTTTTTGTTCCATAACCACCTGAAAAGCATCATTACCCTCCCAATTTCTAAGGTTTTGACTACACTAAGTACCCCATATAATTGAAATAAGTAGTTGTATTGTTATGACTCACTAAAAGTCACAAAAATGGCATTTTGGTAGCTAAATTTCCTCAAGATTCATCCATGTTGTAGCATATTCCTAGATCTTTTCCTTCCTAACAGTGAACAATATTGTATTATATGGGTATACCACACTTTGTTTATCCAGGAACTAGTGGATGAACACTTAGGTTGCTTTCATATTTTAGCTACTGTGATTATTACTGCTCTAAACACTGGAGTACTAATATTTCTTTAGGACCCTGATTTCAATTCCTTTGGGTATACCTCATAGTAAAATTCCTGGATCATATAGTAATTCTATTTTTCAATATCTGAAAACTTGCCATACTCTTTTGCAAAGCAACTGTATCATTCTACCTTCCCACTGACACAGCACAATGCTTCCAACTCCCTCACATCCTCAGCAATACTTGTTTTCTGCTTGTGTATGTGTCTGTGTGCTTGTGTGTGTATGCATGCACACAAATATATAAACATGCATTTAGTGATATGGAGCATCTATTCAAGTGCTTAGTCGTTTGTACATCTTTCTGAAGAACCATCTATTCAAGTCTTTTATCCATTTTTGAATCAGGGTGTTTGCTTTTTGTTGAGTTGTAGGAGTTCTCTGTATATTCTGAATAGAAATCTCTTGTCAGATAGATGGCTTTCAAATATTTTCTCCTATCTTGTGGGTTGCCACTTTATTCTGTTTACATTTCTTTGATACACATTTTTTTAATTATGTACTGCAAATAGTTTATTTTTTTGTTAGCTGTACCTCTGTTGTTCCTTCATTTCATATTGAGGAAAACACTGCCAAATCCAATGTCATGAAGCTCTTGTCCTGTGTCTTCTTCTAAGACTTTTTATTTTATTAGGTCTTATATTTAGTTTCTTAATACGTTTCCATTAATTTTTGCATATGATGTTAGGTAAGGGTCCATCTTCCTTCTTTTGCATGTTGACAACAAGACTTCTCAGCACCATTTGTTGAAAATACTATCCTTCCTACTTTGAAAAGTCTTGGCAACTTGTCAAAAATCATTTGGCCATATATCAGGGTTTATTTCTGGGTGTTCTATTCTATTCTATTAGCCTTGAATAAAGGATAAAATAGTATAACCTATCCAGGTTGATGAAGAACATAAAGAAAGACCAGGACTGAGAATTAGGAGGGCAATATAAAACAGCAGGGAGTAAAAGACAGTGTGAGAGAAGATCTTGTATTTGCAAGTTCATGGAAATATGATCATGTTAAACCACTGAATGCTTGACTTTGAACAATACGGTAAATGTGCTAGCAAGAAACATAACACTTAGCCATCTCTGGGAAATATACTATGGGCATAAAGATAAAATACACACAAATATATTAAAAAGGGAAGGGTTTTCATGGTGTGAGAATGTTGTGGGATTTGAAATACAATTTACTTCTGTTCTACCATTGTCTCTAAAATTTATCAAAGTGTATATATAAGCAATTCCAATTCCGGTAATGTGCTTGACAGGTTTATATATGAACTTCAGCAGACCAGTAAATGTACATTCATAGTAGGACTGTTCTCTAATCCAAAAAACAAAACACAAAAACTGGAAAGACTAGAGTTCACTTTGTCAACACACATACAGATACAGTGATGGTTAACGGTCCCAAAACAGAAGGTGAGCATGGGTGCAAGAGGTTAATCCCCAGGCTGGGGTCGGGTGCAGAGTTTGAGAACAACAAAGGCAGAAAAGGCTTTTGTCCTATCCTTGATTTTTGAGGTATGGAAATTCACAGGTCACTACCTTCATTTCAAAATGAATGAATGCACTATTCAATTTTTTAAAACAGTAGAAGTAAACATGAGTGATAATAAATTTCCAACTGTCGCAAATCAAATAAGATACTAAGAAAAATTAAATAATATGATTTAAGAATGAAGTGGAGAGATTGTCCAAGATGGTAGCATTCAAACACCCAGAGCTTGATGCCTCTCATGGGCACACCAAAGTCACAGCTGTTTACAGAACAGCAATTGATGAAAAAGGCCGGGACCTAACATAAAAAATGTTTTAGAGCTAAAGATATAAGGAAGGCACCTCGGCAAGACAAGAAGGAAGGGAAAAATCTCAATAGAGTCAAGACCCATACCACCAGGTGGGTGGCCCACAAATGGGAGAATAATTACAATTTCTGAGGTGCTCCCAGGTAGCGAGGGGTATGAACAGAACATCAGGCTCCCAAGCCCAGGGATCCTGTGCTGGAAAGAAGAGCTCCTAGAAAGTTGGGCTTTGAAGACCAGTAGTGCTTATTTTCCAGAGAGCCAGACGGTTGTGGGAAGAAGGGAGTCCACACTTAAAAGATGCTCACAGGGCTTCCCGGGGGGTGCAGTGGTTGACAGTCCGCCTGCCGATGCAGGGGCCACGGTTTCATGCCCCAGTCCGGGAGGATCCCACATGCCGCGGGCAGCTGGGCCCGTGAGACATGGCCGCTGAGCCCGCGCGTCGCGAGCCTGTGCTCCACAACGGGAGAGACCACAACAGTGAGGGGCCCGCATACCGCAAAAAAAAAAAAAAAAAAAAAAGAGGCTCACAAAATCCCACATGACACGAGAATCAGAAAAGAAGCAGTCATTTGAAAGGATCCTGGGTCACACCTACCTCCTGATCTTGGAGAGTCTCCCAGAGAGACAAGAGGCAACTACAGCACAGCCTCAGGGACATAGACACTGGCAGCAGCCATTTGGGGGAGCTCCTTCTACCTTGTGGCCACTAGTACCAGCAACCATAATTTCAGAATCCTCCCTCTATCTTTTTAGCCTCAGGACCTAACCCTACCCATTTCCACCGAACCACAGACACAAGTACTAGGATGCCGCAGGCCAAGCAACTAACTGAGCAGGGACATAGCCCCATCCACCAGCAAACAGGCTGCCTTCAGACCCTCTTAATGCACAGCTGCCCCCTGGACACGGTCCCAGCCACCAAAAGCCCCAGGACCAGCCTCCACACCTCAGTGGACAGGCACCAGCCCCAGAGTCCCTGGCCCCTCTGACAAGTGAGCCTGCTCTGGCCTTGGAATCAGCCTCACCGTTGGCAGGTGATTACTGCACAGGGACTGGATGGAGCTTGGATGTACCCAACAGCAAACCTGCTCTAGCAGTGGGATCAGCCTCATACACCAACAGGCATGCACCAGCTCCAGGAATACCACAGCCCAGCAGCCTGTGTGACCAGAAGACTCACTTGCAGGCCAGAAGCAGCCTTGGACTCAGCTGGGTCCTGACCCTGCCCATCAGAATGCCAACACAAGATTCGGGATACCACAGACCCTGCAGATAGCTGTGTCAGGTACAGTGATCCAACACCACCTCTGCGACTCCTGGGCCCTGCAGCCAGAACTCAGGACCTGTGTCTTCCTCCCAGTAGCCAGCACAGCCCCAGGACCAGTGACTGGGCACTAGCCCTGATATCACCTGGACTGCAATTCTACCCATAAGTGAACCAACACTAGATTTGGTGTCCCCCAGCGTTGTGCAGCCAGCTGCCTTATGATTTAGCCTCACCAAGCAGCACAGACAGCCTCCATACTAGGCAGAGTCTAGCAAACGAGCACTCTGGGGGCAGCCAAGCCTACCAGACCACCCACAGTAGTCAGCCCACCACAACAGAAGAGCCCAAGCAGCCCACATAGGAGGTACACCTAGAACATACAGTCTAGTGACCAAGGGGACAGTGGGCTGCTGGGACACATAGGACCTCTCCTACAAAAGGACACTTCTCCAAGGTCAGGAAATGTAATGAACCTACTACATATATAGCAATAAAAACAGCAAGTTAAGAAAAATGAGGTGACACAGAAACACGATCCAAATGAAGGAACAAGATAAGAACCCAGAAGATCTAAGTAAAATGGAGATAGCCAATCTCCTCAACAAAGAGTTGAAGGTAATGACTATAAAGATGATCAAAGAACTCAGGAGAAGAACGGACGACCAGAGCAAGAAGTTAGAATTTATAAAAAAGGAATTAGACCATTAAAGAACAACAAAACAGAAGTGAGGAATACAATAACTGAAATGGAAAATACACTCAAAGGAAAATACTGTAGACTAAATGATACAGAGGAATGAATCAGAAAACTGAAGGACAGAGTGCTGGCAATCACTGAAGATGAACGCTAAAACAACAGATTAAAATGAAATGAGGAAAGTTGAACAGACTTGTGAAACAACATCAAGTGTACTAATATTTGCATTATACTGGTCCCAGAAGCAAAAAGGAAAGAGAAAGCAGTGTAGAACATACCTGAAGACACAAAAGCTGAAAACTTTCCTAACCTGGGAAAGAAAACAGACATCCATGTCCAGTAAACACAGTAAGGCGAAAACAGGATCAACCCAAAGAGGACCACACCAAGACTCACTGTAATTAAAATGGCAAAAAAATAAAGATAAAAAGACACTATTAAATGGAGCAAAGGAAAAGCAACAAGTTACAAACATGGGAACTTGCATAAAGTTATCAGCTGACTTCTCAGGATAACCTCTGCATGCCAGAAGGGAGTGGCATGGTATATTTAAAGTCATGAAAGGGAAAAGTCTATAACCAAAAATACTCTACCCAGCAAGGCTCTCCTTCGTATTTGATGGTGAGATGTAAAGTTTTACAGAGACGCAAAACTAAAAGA
This sequence comes from Delphinus delphis, assembly GCF_949987515.2. Taxonomy (NCBI): domain Eukaryota; kingdom Metazoa; phylum Chordata; class Mammalia; order Artiodactyla; family Delphinidae; genus Delphinus; species Delphinus delphis. The sequence continues at coordinate 46,365,628 of NC_082694.2, read as the reverse complement.
GCTCATCAGCATCGCCAAACCAGCTTTATGAGAAATCTTAAAGGGGCTTTTCTCAGTGAAAAAGAAAAGGCCACGACTGAAACATAAAAATTAGGAAAGGAAACTTACTAAAGGAAAAACTGAATTGGATAAGGCAAATATTCAACAAAGGCAGTAAATCAACCATGCACACAGCTAGTAGGAAGGATGAAAGAAAACACTAATAAAATCATCTATATTCACAATAAGAAGTTAAGGGACACACAAAACAAGTAGATGTAAAATATAAGGTCAAATTCAGTAACTGTGGGGGAGCAGAGTAACAATGCAGGGTTGTTAATGTCCATGTGAAATTAAGAGCTCAGCAACTTAAATAATCACACACACACACACACACACACACACACACACACACACACACAACTGAAAGAAATCCAAACATAATATTAAAGACAGTCCTCACATCACAGATGAAGGGAATAAAAGGGGAAGAAAGGAACACTGAAGAAATTAAAGAGGGATTCTAAAAATACCCAAGACAAATGAAAATGAACACACAATGATCCAAAATCTATGGGACACAGCCAACGCAGTTCACAGGGGGAAGTTATAGTGATACAAGCTTATTCTTAGGAAACAAAAAAAATATCAAATAAACAACTTAACATTACACCTGAAGGAATTAGAAAAAGAAGAAAAAACAAAACTCAAAGCTGTCAGAAAGAAAAAAAATTAAGGAAACAATACCATATGCAATCACACCAAAAAGAATAAGATACCTAGGAACAAACACACCTAAGCAGGTAAAAGACATGTACTCAGAAATCTATCAGCCATTGGTGAAAGAAGTTGAAGGCAACAGAAAAAGATGGGAAAATATAGCAGGTGCATGGACTGGAAGAATTAATACTGTTAAAATAAGCACACTACCAAAGACAATCTACAGATTTAATGCAATCCCTATCGGAATACCAAAGCATTTTCACAAAACTTGAAAAAGTAATTTTAAAATTTGTATAGAAACACAAAGACCCCAAATAGCCAAACAATCTTGAGAAAGAACAGAGCTGGAGGCATCACGCACCTTGACTTCAGATTATACTGCAAAGCAAGAGTAATCAAAGAGAATCGGACCGGAGCAAAAGCAGACACAAAGATCACTGGAATAGAATAGAGATCCCAGAAAGAAGCCCACACACTTATATTTAATTGATTTATGACAAAGCAGGCAATATGGAGAAAAAACTGTCTCTTCAATAAGTGGTACTGGGAAAACTGGTCAGCTACATGGAAAAGAATAAAATTAGAGTATTTTAGCACACCATATATAAAATAAACGCAAAACTGAATAAAGACCTAAATGTAGGACCATAAAACCCCTAGAGGAAAATACAGAACATTCTTCAACATAAATGATAGCAACAGTTTTAGGTTCAGTCTACTAAGGCAAATGAAACAAAAGCAAAAATAAACAAATGGGACTTCACTACACTTAAAAGATTTTGCACAGCAAAGGAAACCAAAGAGAAAATGAAAAGACAACCTGCTGAAGGAGAGACAATATTTGCACATAAGAGGTTAACACCAAAAAGATGATCAAGCAAGGGTTCATATCTAAACTACGGAAACAGCACATACAACTCAATATCAGAACAACACCCAAAATCTTTTTTTAAAAAATGATAAGACCTAAATAGACATTTTTCCAAGGAAAAAATACAGAGAGACAGCCAGAACTCACAAAGATGCTAAACATAGCTAATCGGCAATAAAATGCAAACCAAAACAATGAGATATATCACCTCAGTCTTGTCAGAATGGCTGTCATCAAAAAGGTCACAAATAACAAAGGTTAGTGAGGATGTGGAGAAAGGGAAACTCTTGTAACTCTTGATGTGAATGTGAATTAGTGAAGCTACTGTGGAAAGCAGAATGGAGGTTCCACACAAAACTAAAAATAGGACTACCATAATATCCAGCAATTTCACTCTTGGGTATATAAGAAGAAAACAAAAACACTATTTCAAAAAAATAACTGCACACCAATGTTCGTAACAGTGTTACTTGCCATAGCCAAGATATAGAGTCAAACTAAGTGTTCATTAATAGGTTAGGGGATAAAAAAGATTTTTTATGATGACTTCAGCAAAAAATGAAATTTTGCCATTTGCAAGAACATGGATGGACTTGGAGGGTATTATGCTTAGCAAAATAAGCCACAGAGAAAACAAGCCTGGTAGGTTATCACTTACACGTGGCATCTAAAAAATTGAATACAACAACAACAACAAAACAGGCTCACAGATTAAAGAACAGACTAGTGGTTAGCAGCAGGGAGAGACAGGGTGGAGGAGCAAAATAGTGGTAGGAGATTCTGAGGAAGAATCCACTATGTATAAAATCAATAATCTACAGTGATGTACTGTATAGCATGGGGAATAGAGCCACTCTTTTATAATAAGTATAAATGGAGAACAACCTAAACATTTATGAATCACCATGTTGTACCTCTGAAACTAATATAATAATGTAAATTAACCATAGATCAATAAAATATAAAGTAAGAAACAATAAAGGGGAGACACTTATTATTAGATAGAAATCAATTAAATAAACACAAGTTTTGGAAATCAATGAATTAAAAAACAACATGTAAGACACAACATTGGCATTTAAAGTGTACGATCTATTCATTTAAGTGGTGAAAAATGGTACCCATTATCACAATTTTGTATATCTAGGATAAATTATTATCTACAAAAATATGTTACAAATATTCACTCAAAAAGAAAGAGAAAATTTGGATTAATCCATTTTAGTATACACATTTAATATCAAAGTCTCTATGTAACATGGACTTGAATACGTTCTGTTAGCCACTTCTAGTTTCTTTGTGATGTAAAATCTTTTAAAGCATAAAAATCAGCCTTTCTACGTTATTCCATTAGACATACATAGAAGTTAAAAGAAATGAGAAGAAAGAGCAATCAACCAGGAAGGTGAATTTACTGAGAAACAGTCATTCGTTCTCCCTCCTCCTTTTCTTTTCCTCCTTTTCCAGGTCTCTTTCCGTTCCAATCCGGAAAAGTCTTGAGAGTTCTGAGAATATTTCTTTGCGGGCTTCAAATGACCATACCTACATCCTCTGCCACAACTACACACACAGGAACAAAAATAAACCTCTGCTATCTGCTCACGTAGGAGGGATTCGTGCAAAATAAACTCCTACATGGAGACCAACAGGTGAGTTTTCTACCTGTTCTTTATAATGTCCTTCCATTATCGTAAATCCCACACATTATGAGGCAGAAGCAGTTATGTGAGCTTTTCCTTGAAGTCAAAAAACTCGCAGTCATTTCAAGTACCAGGTGATCATAGGGTACAGCCAGGGAAGGTGCCATCCCCCTTGGCGGGGGGGTGGGGTCAGTGAATGGGCTCCCGCAACCATGCACCTCCTGATGTACAGATTCTGGAAAAACAAAGGGCAGTCACACCACAGTCAGCCTGTCAGGCTGTTGGGCCACTGGGCAACCCCATCAGCCTGGAAGTGCCCCCTCAGTTGCTGAAAGCAAAAGTCTGTGCCCCCTGTGAAGCCAGGCAATTTGGGCCAGAGAGTCAGAGGAGACCGGCAATCAACTCCTCCTCTCTGCTCACCTCCTTGGGGTTACAGCAACCCCATCTCCAAACCCAACTCTGATCCTGGAGTGCCAAAGTGGGAGTGCAGGTGGGCTCTGCCGGTGCTTCAGCACCCTCTGGGAAGCCCCCTAGTTTGAGTATGATTTGAGTTTGATCCTGTGAAACCATCAGAACTTCCCACCAGAGATAAATGAGGAGATTCTGGCCTTTATTAGTACGCACGGTCAACGCGGTTGTCTTGGCTGTACTTTCCAACCCTCCTATTTTACCCACATACTCTTATCCACCTTCCTCCCTGTGACTACCTTTGACCAACCCTGAGCTCAGACTCCTGACTTATTACAGTGACTTTGTCAGTCTTTCTTTAAAAATGGACAGGTAGGGCTTCCCTGGTGGCGCAGTGGTTGAGAGTCCGCCTGCAATGTGGGGGACAGGGGTTCGTGCCCCGGTTCGGGAGGATCCCACATGTCGCGGAGCGGCTAGGCCCCTGAGCCATGGCCGCTGAGCCTGTGTGTCCGGAGCCTGTGCTCCGCAACAGGAGAGACCTCAACAGTGAGAAGCCCCTTACCACAAAAAAAAAAAAAAAAAAAAAAATGGCAGGTAATAAAATGAATTTAACCTAGAAGCAGCAGGTCAGTAAGGGAAATAAAATCATCAGAAGCTATCTAATCACAGCCACAGCCATCCAGGGCTCTTGTCTTATCTGCTGGGGCATAAGAATGGGACCTTCCTAAACTTGAAGGACATCCAATCAAATAAGTAAAGGTGTCGCTCACCTCTGGCTCTTGGAGGGATTGCTAGGCAGTCTACCCAGTGTATACTAACTGCAAAACACTCTCATGGTTTTGAAACACCTATGTTCCAGGAAAGCTTTTGGTGTGCATGGGGAAGGTTTATTTTTGACATCAAGCAAAAAATAAATCACCAAGCTCTTTGAGCACAGGGGTCCTTAAGAGGGAAGTAGAAAGAAGGAATGGACAGAAAAGACGATCTCCTCTGAAGTGAAGGTCGTTTTTCCAAAAGAGTAGGATTTAGTCTCAGTTTAAGGAGAACACTTTTCAATAGCTAGGACAGCTCCAAACTGCCGTTTAGGGAACGAGTGCTTCAAAAGAACAGTCCTTGGGCTTCCCTGGTGGCGCAGTGGTTGAGACTCTGCCTGCCGATGCAGGGGACACGGGTTCGTGCCCCGGTCCGGGAGGATCCCACGTGCTGCGGAGCGCCTGGGACCGTGAGCCATGGCCGCTGAGCCTGCGCATCCGGAGCTTGTGCTCCGCAACGGGAGAGGCCACAACGGTGAGAGGCCCACGTACCGCAAAAAAAAAAAAAAAAAAAGAACAGTCCTTTAAAAGTCCTGGCAAGGCAGCAAGTGGATGAAGAGTTGGTTTTGCATAGTTTTGAACACAGGAGTAAAGAAGCAGAGGCATCTCTGACTAAAAGGCCCTGAGATCCTATGGCATCAATGGGTCAGTTGCAGGGGGCAGGGGGTGTGGGGGGCGATATTTCTCTCTCAACGTTTCCCAGGGCAGCCACCCCTCTCTACCCCACCCCCCTACTCCCTTCACCCTTCCTCCCTCCACTGTTGGGTCATCAGGGACAGCACTTCTTAAGCTGGAGCGCTCAGGCACCATCTCTGCAATCTGGATTCTTCCTGGAGCCTGACAAGTTCTGGGACAGGAAGCCAGGTCTGCAAGGCCGCTGAGGTGCAGTCGGACCTGGAGGCCTGGAGGGGAACTGGAGCCCTGAAGCCCACCCACGTCCTTGAAACCGAGGGAGGAACACATCCTCCTAACAGTACTTCTCAGGGGTCAGCGTGCTCCCCACCCGATGGTGATCCATACTCACTTGAGGCAGCAAGGACTGCCTCTAACTGGCCCCCTCGATTCCGCCTTAAGGGTCCTCGCACATATGTGAGAGCACAGGCCCCGGATCTCTTTAGTCAGCTGAGGCCAGTGCTGCCGGGGTCCCTCCAGTCCCATCCCCCAGCCCCTCCCTCTCGGACTGTATCTAATAGAAGAAAGAGCACAGAGGAATTGGATGAATCAAGGGACCTGGGAGCCTGGGTATGAGTTTGAAGACCGAGAACCTAAGGCACAATTACATATTATTGGAGACTCTTGTCGGGTGTGTCGGGGGAGGTTAGGAGGCTGAGAAGCTGAGTCGACCCGGTGAGTCCAGCCCCAGGACAACACACAGCCCTACCCACCCTTCCCTGCCATCAGAGAAGGGCTGCCGCAACTCCAGCCCGGACTCTGCACTTCCCCCTCCCTGATTCTCCTCCAGAAGAGCAGGTGGCCCCCCTCTGAGGGCAGGGGTAAGACAACGGACCAAGTCCCCATGGACTAAGGTGCTGCTGGTAGCTCTTCCTGAACAGCAGTGCTGGCTTGGAGCGAACCCGTGCACCACCAAAGTTGGTCTCGTCCTGCAGCTGAGGGAAGTGGGGTTTAAGTCAGCTGCCCTGGCTTTAAATCAATCAGCCCCCCCTTTAAGTCAGGTGACCCGACTTTAAATCACTATGTGCCCCTCAAGCATCAAATCCAAAAGCTGGGGACTTCACTTTGATCCCAGCAGCTCACATAGCTGAACGCACACTGTAGTCACCCCCAAGCCTGGCTTAGAGGCAGGATGTAAGGTAAGGGGAAGGGCGTGCACTCATGGTGATGAGGGTGTACTTCATGTACCAGAAGGGTCTAGGCACTCTGGGGTACAGCAAGCAGTGCACGATACAGCAGCTCCCTGGCAAAGCTGTTGATGCACAGGGAGAGCAGGCACACCCAGGCACACCGAGGTTCCAGGGCGGGAGCTGGGGCACAGCCAGCTGAGAGGGTGTGAAAGCGGAGGAACTGAGCCTTCTTGAGAAAGGCAGACACAGAGGATGGATGAGAAACAAAGACCGGATTAAATATGGATTTGAGAAACACACCCTGCTCTTGAAATTGGTGAAATTTGAAATTTGGCCTTTGCCTAATTACTTATAAAATTACTGATAATATCTAACCCATTGAATACTGCATTTGTAGTGGTATTGCGTGTTAATGTTTCTATAATGGAATAATCTTTTCTACAAGAAAAATGTACACTATCTGGAATAAATTAAAACCCCTCTTTATAAAGTACTATATTGGACTTCCCTGGTGGCGCAGTGGTTAAGAATCTGCCTGCCAACACAGAGGACATGGGTTCGAGCCCTGGTCAGGGAAGATCCCACATGCCGCACAGCAGCTATGACCATGCGCCACAGCTACTGAGCCTGCAGGCCACAACTACTGAAGCCGGCGCACCTACAGTCGGTGCTCCACGACAAGCACAGCAAGAGAAGCCACCGCAATGAGAAGCCCACGCACTGCAACAAAGAGTAGCCCCCGCTCGCCACAACTAGAGAAAGCCCGCGCATAGCAACGAAGACCCAACACAGCCCAAAATTAATTAATTATTTTTAAAAAGTACTATATCATTCTGTACAACTTCTCTGGGAAGAACAGAGAGATGGCGTGGTAGAGTGAGAAAGACCAATATTTAGTCCACGTCTCTCATGCAGCTGCTCTGCTAAGTCAGATACATTTATCCACACTTTACAAAGGAGGAAACAAGCTCAGAGAGGTTTAGTAATTTTCCCAAAGCCAAGCAGCTATTGAGTGGCAGAACCAGGATCTGAACCAAGTCTGTTACCTTCAAAGCCTACGTCCTCATCACAACAAAACTCAATTAATATTTACATTTATCGAATTACACTGAAAACTGGGGAGTTCTTGGCACAATCCTGAATAAAAGTGAGAAAGAAAGAAATAGCATTGTTCCTACAGTCAAAACCAAAATTTTTGGAGCAGCTGCTAGATAACTGGCCCTTTCTGGGGTTCAGCAGTGATCACGACAGGAAGAGTCCTGCTTTCATGAACCATTGTAGTGGGGAGGAGAGACGGGTGCAACTTGGGTGAGGGATTTCACCTTGCTGGGCCTCTGTTTTCTCATCTGGAAAATGGGACGGGTGTTCCTCATTTTCTGGGATTGTCCAGCCCTCACATTCTCTGATTCCATAAGAAACATTTGTTTTCCTGTTTCTTTAAAATTCATTCAGGCCATGAGCCGTGATGAATGTTGTTAGCTGCTCCCCAAATCACACTATTCCCACCCTTTTCCTGTGATCAGGTCTTTCCCAAAACATGACTCACAATCAGTCAAGTCACAGAACCTAAGGGGCACCCAGGAGAAAAATTCCAACCTTTGCTCCACAGGAACTCTGCGGTCTACCTGCCAGGTAAATTTAACTCACCTGGCACAAGGTGGCCATCCCCGGTTTCACATCAACATGATCTCAGGCACAAACCTCCTTGTTTTTTCCATTTTGTCTTTAAGTTACTTGTTGAAACAACTGTACAAATATGACAAAGATATAAAATCAGGCAACTTCTGCCCCCAGTGCCTACTAATAAATGATTTTCTGCCACTTTAATGATAAAGATAGAACATTTCAACATTCTGCTGCCCCTATTATTTGTCATTTTTGTTGATATTTCTATTGAATACATCTTTCAATATTTTAACAATGGAACATTTATTTAGGTTGTTGCAGACCCAGCCTTTAGTGGTAAAGGTTTTGTTGTTATATTTCTATTATGTTTCCTTTAAAAATCATTATCCTATTTAAATGGATTAAGTCAATTCTATAGGCACTTATCTTTTGATATTGATGAAATGAATACATAGAGGGCAGTAGTACAAGTTGATTGGAATTGAGAACTTCTAATAGCACAGTTACGTATAAATATTAACTATATGTAAACCAAAATACATGCTGAGTGAGATTCTCTGACACTTTTTCACTCTGTGCCCCTCAAGCCTGTGAGAAATGGAATATTTCTTGCCATCTCAGTAAACAAAGGATGTCACAGTCATCAGCACTTGCAGCTCTCCAGGGTGAGCCGCGAGAACTCAGGATATGCAAATACAGAATGCAGGCCCCAGAGAGCTGAGGTGCATATCAAAGGAAGGACTTCAGTGAGCCCAGACTCTGGCATCTTCCCATACAAAGAAAAGCGCTACATTCCTCACCTTGGGAGAGCTGGTTTTCCTTAGTTAACAATCACCTTTTGATGTTCCCCATTACCTGTGCCAGTCCCCTGCCCTGTCCCCTCCCCCCAGTACTTTAGCTCAGGGAGGAAGGAGCGCAGAGGGACTCGGCTGAATAAGGGGCCTGCAGGGGCCTGCGAGCCTCGGGAGTTTTCAGCCGGTTTCCCCGCAGTCGGGAGGAGGGGCGCTGACGCTGCAGCCGGACCCTGCGCCTCCCTTGCCTCGTTTCCCCTCAGGACGCTCAGGCCGACCCCCTCCCCACGCCCCCCAGGCCCCGCGAGCCAGGCCGACGGCAGGGGCGAGAGGAGGGACCGAAGTTCCCTGGGACCAGACGCTGGGGGCCGCTCTTTCTACACAGCAGCGGCGGGTGGCAGCGAACCCCTGCCCCACAGAAGCTGGTCTTGCGCTGCCGCCCGGACACCGGACCAGGCGGAGGGTCGGCGCCCACTTACCGGCCCGTCGTACACACGACTGTCGCGGCTTCCGCCGCCGGAGCCCCTCCAGAGCGGGCAGCCTCAGTGACGCCGCCCTCCCCTCGGGCTCCGGGTCAGTTCCGTGACGGCGGAGGGAATAGACCCCGAGCCGCCGGGAGTTCCAACTCTGCGGAAACGCGGGCTCCGTTCTGGGCTCAGGGGGTGGAACCGCTCTGCCCCGAGGCCTTCCGGGAGGGAGGGGGCGCGGGGGGGAGGAGGCCGCCAGGAGCTCAGGGCCCCAACGGGGGTCCTGGAGGGGCGGCCCGGCCTGGGGGCCTCGCCCACTGTGACCGCAGCCCAGGCCTTTTTCCTGGAATCCTACACAAAAAAGTTAGAAAGATACATGGTCTATAGTAAATATTCACAAATGATTGTTGCTGCTGTGCTTACTATCCTATTAAAGGTGTAAAATCCATAAAACACTTTAAGTTCAAAGTTAACTATGAATTTTTACCTTTCCTTATTTTGTCTCTGCTATTCCCAATTGTGGTAATGAATCATAGACTGTGGCATCACTAGTTAAACATGAGCTTGTTAAAAAAATAGAACTCAGGCCCACCGGACCTACTGAATCACAATCTGCACTTTTACAATCTCCCCAGTGTACTTGTGTACCCATGAATAGTTGAAAGGTACATTCCTACCTCGACGTATCTTTTGTGTCTGAGAAATACACACATTTTATCCAGTTTGATATAAATAAAGCACTCAAAAATGCATATGCCTGTGTTGAAACCATCATTTTATCATTTCTTTTCCAGATAAGTATAGTCTCTATACTGGTTTTGTGGATCACATGCCATACTCTTTTCTTGTAGTAAGAAATAAGATAGAGAAACTTACTGTTTAAAAAAAATACATACATATATATATATATATATATATATATATATATATATATTACTGGATAATTCAAGACACTCTTCTAAATTAAAACCAGTTCTCTTAACTTGCTGTTTTCTTCTTGGGTCACATTATGAACTCTTCCCGTGGCCACACGATATGTGTACTTTTAGTTTCAGGGACTGCTGACATTCCACGATGTGCCTATAGATTTCTCTCAAGAGGAGTGAGAATGCCTGAACCAAGATCAATGGGAATTGTTACAGGGATGTGATGTTAGACAAGTATAGGAACCTTCTCTCCTTGGGTGAGGGTACCTTCCTTCCAGAATTCCTTATCCACCCACAGGGTTTAGAGTCCTTCATTTGTAGAATGTCTCCTGGAATCTTCTGCTTCCTACAATAGGGTTTCAGGTTGCAACGTTTCAGGAAAGATTGGGAGTTTGTGGGTATAATTTATCTTATTCTTTAAAACTGCAGCCTCCATTTTAATATACTTTGTAACTGCTTGGGATGTGTCTATATGAACTGTGTACTATATGCTTCTGTTATAGTCCTTACAATATTTTATTGTCTTATTTTCTGTAACAATTTTCCATGGATTCTTTGGGCTTAAGGTATACTAAAAGGGAGACTGCAATTCTGGGACTTCCCTGGTGATGCAGTGGTTAAGAATTCGCCTGCCAATGCAGGGGACACGGGTTTGATCCCCGGTCCAGGAAGATCCCACTTGCCATGGAGCAGTTAAGCCAGTGGGCCACAACTACTGAAGCCGGTGCAACTTGAGCCTGTGCGCCATTTATTTTTTGGAGAATAAAACCACCTCTGAGTGATCAAAATTTAGACCTAGCTAGTCAAAATGCTTTATCACCTGTTCTTCTAAAACACTGATCCACGGAACAAGTTTTACTAGGGATAACAGTGTAATTGTATTCTGGAGTTCATATCGGCAATATGGTTTATGACCTTGATGCTGGATCACGACATTTCAATGGTATAACTGCTATTAATTGTCTGTTTGTTCAACGATTAAAGTCTCTCGTGATCTGAGTTCAGACTGGAGTCATGCTGGTTGCTTTCTCTCTATTGCAGATTTCTTCCAGTATGAAAGGACAAGAGCAATACGGCTTACTTTACAAAATGTCTGCAAACTAAATGATGATATAATCTGCATTCAATTAATTTATTCATACCCTACTGTAGAACCAGGTTTGTTACGGTTGCAGAGCCTGGTAATTATGAAAAACTGAAACCTTTATCTGCATGGGTTCAAGTCCTCTTCCTAAGAATATGTTTATAATCAACATTCTTTCACAAATGACCCAATTTAATTCACCATAGCATTCCTCATATTAACTAAATGGAAAATCCTAGGCTATATACAAATCCAGAAAGGGCCAAAAATCATCAGCCCCCATGGATGATTACAACCCATTGCTGAGGCATTCAAATTACTTATTAAAGAATCTGTATGTCCATCAATATCATCAATTTATATATTATTGCCCAAATGCTAGCCTTAACCCTGTCTCTCACAACATGAATTCCTCTTCCCGTATCTTATCCACTACTTAATACAAATGTAGGCATATTATTTATATTAGCCATATCACACTTAGCCATTTATTCCATCCTCAGATCTGGATGAGCTTCACATTCAAAAACTCACTCACTGGAGCTCTAGGGACAGTAGCACACACAATCTCATACGAAGTAATGTAGCAGTTATTGTATTCTCAGTCTTACTGATAAATGGATCATTTACACTTGCAACAGTAATTATTACACGAGAACACCTATGACTAATTTTCTCCTGACCCCTACCCAGAATTTGATCATCTCCGCAGTAGCAGAAATCCAATGAAGCCCCACTTGATTTAACAGAAGTAGAATCAAAACCTGGATATGTCTTCAATGTAGAAAATGTAGCAGGCCCATTCACCCCGTCCTTCCTAGAGAATATGTCAATTTCCTTATAATAAACGTTTCCACAACAATCTATTTTTAGGAGCATTGGACAATCACTAGTTGCCAGAATTATAGATTCTTTCATCTTGTGAATATAGATTTTTTAAAAAAATAATTTTTATAGTTTTACTACCTTTAAACAAAATGTACTCCATTGCTGTGGAATATTCCTTCATAGGAGAGTGCATGGTTTATTTCTGCATCCACTTGTGATGGCCTTCAAGTTCTTTCAGGTTTGGCTCCCGTGGCTGCAGAGTCCATGTCCATGTGTCCTGGTGCAGGGCTGGGGGGTTTGTGTTCAGCTGGGATGAACAGTGTGGGTCTGTGTGCATGGACTTCGCTCTCTGAGGTCCGATTGTTTCACAAGTGTTTGCACCCCCCACTGCGCACCAGGCTTTCCATTGCTCCACATCCTGCTGATATTTGATACTGTGTCTTCATGTCTGCCATTCTGGTAGGTGTGTGCACAGTAGTTTTCTTATGGTTTTAATCCCTCGGTTGTTAGTGAAGTTGTGCATCTTGTGGTATTCATGGACTAGTTCCTGTTGTTTTTTAAAAAGTTTTAAAAATTGTGGTCAAATACTCAAAACATAAACTTTACTATCTTAACCATTTTTAAGTGCACATTTCAGGGTCAAGAAGTAATTCGCACTGTTGTGCAAACCTGACCGCCATCGTCCTCCAGAACTTTTTCATCTTGCAAAATTGAAACAGTCCCCATTAAATGCTCAGTCCCCATTGTCCCTCCCTCAGCCCCTGGCACTCAACATCCTACTTTCTGTCTCTATGTTTCCAACTGCTCTAGGGGCCTTGTATGAGTGGATCAAGCAATGTTTGTTTTTTTGTGTCTAGCTTACATCACTGAGCATAATGCCCTCAAGGTTCATCCCTGCTGCAGCCTGTGTCAGAATTGCCTTCCTTTTTAGGCTGAATAACATTCCCTTGTATTGATGGACCATGTTTTTCTTCTCCATTCATCCATTAGTGGACACATGTAATATCTACATTCATTTCTCCTGTCATAATATTTGTGGAATAACGTCAGAAACTCCTATGAATCAAAAGTCATTTGTCATTAACTTTTTTCTTAAACTTTTTATTGTGAAAACATCAAAGCTAAGAAAAGGGAAAAATATATGTCAGCTTCACTTGTGTTCAGGACTTAATGCTTTATGGACTCACTTTATGGATTCACTTTATTCCCTGTGTGTGTGCTATGTACATGCGTGTGCATGTGCCTGTTTGCATACATATGCTGTGCATGTGCATAGGTATGTGCACTTGCACACGTTAGTGTGCACTTGCTCACGTTAGTGTGTGCATGGGCATATGTGTGCATGTGTGTTCATATGCTAGTGTGTAAATATATTTGTGCTGTGCACCTGCGTATGTTTGTGTATGTGCTGTGCCTGCCTGTGTGCACAACTGTGTGTTTGCTGGAACCACTTGCAGATATATCCACATGCAGCTGCTCTAACAATCCTGCATAGCCACGTAAAGGTCACAGATCTCAGGGGTTTAAATGGATGGAGCAGGATGTCCTGACACAGAGTCTGTCTTCCAATGACTGTCACTGTCTCAGTAACATCCTTCACACCTTCTTTAAGCCCCATTCAGGGTCCAGTTTAGACCCCCATTACATTGTCACCTGCCCCAGGTCCCCTAAAGCTACAATGTCACAGTTGGAGAGCCCGGCCAAGGCTGGGGGTGCCCCTCCTGTTGGCCTGGCCTCCAGGCTCTGCACTTGGCTCCTGTGTTCCCATCTCTCAGCCAGGCCCTGACTTGGATGGGGCCGCCACCTCTTTCCTCACAGGGTCCCATCGCCCAGTCAAGGGGGTTCATTCTCCCAAACTCAGCATCAGGAGTGGGAGCGTGACAGTCCCCACTGGGTCTCCTTCATGTGAGACCTTGTGCTTTTGAAAGAGCAGGCTCCCTGCCCTCGGGGGTGGGGGCTGAGGGGTGACATGCGGCCCTCGATGGGCAGGCGGGTCACCAGGTGGGGCGAGCCAGTGTGCAAGGAATTCCACCGTGGGTTCTCCTCTCCAGCGGCTTCTGTGCCCCTATCTCTCCCCGTGCCTCCCCTCGAAGACAGCGCGGTCCCTGGGACCGGAACTATGGGAGCCGTCAGCCACCGCGCCCTCTACACACACAAACACGCACACGCACACGCTGCAGGGAAGAAGGACCTGAGTGCAGGGTTCCCAGCGGCCCTGAGGTCCCCGCCCGGAATCGGCCAGCAGAATGGACAGACCGGATCTCCCGGGCCGGACCATTAAGGACTGTCCTGTCTGGGCTTCCAGAGCGGCCGCCTCCTTCTGGAAGCCTGGGAGGCTGGAATCAGGCCACTTCTTGTCTATCCTGGCAGCAGACTGGGCTGCACTCTAAGAAGTTCGTGGCTCACCCGTGGATCCTGACCATCAGGTGGCCAGAGATATTGGTAACATTTCTGTTTTGCCCGTTGAAATGTTTAATGACAAAGATTTTGTTCAGTTTCCTGAGGTGGGTGTCCAAAGATGAGAGACCCATGTGTGTGATCTGTACCACCTATGAGATCAGCCCTAAGCTAGTTTAAACACGATCAAGTTCTGTCTACACGGTAGATTTAGACCTCTGCATGTCCTGTCTAATGATTATGTTTAGAGCTGACCATGTGTTGTCTATAATAAGAAGATTTAGACCTGACCATGTTCTGTGTACGCTAGGACTATGGGAACCTGGGTAGAGACCCGGCATGGCCTCAGTACTGGGAAGCTCCGTGCCTGCATCTGAAGGTCACTGCTTAGATGTCTGGGGTCTGGAGCTGAGGTGGGCTTGTCTAAGTAACAGCCTCTCTTCTGAGTGTGGTTACCTGGTCCTCCCAAGGGTCAGTGCTATGGTCGGGGCCTTAGTCTTAATCCCTGCTAGGTTCACCTACCCTGGGGCTTGTGGAGAATCCGCAGGGGGCTACCTGGCAATAATTCCAATTCACCAGCACATGCATAGTGCGTAGGGAGGCAGGTTTAGCTGGTGAATTGATTGCAGGGCACGCAGATCGGGCAAAAAGCCGATGGGTAACAGCTGAGGCTGCTGCTGAGCTCTCCTTCCAGTCTACCGTCCCTACTCAGAAGCGTCCAGAGCTGCCCCTCGGCTTTCAGCCCTGCTGTCCTGTGAGTTATCTCAACAAGTATGTGAGACAAGAAAGGACTGAGCCTGCCAGAACCAAGTAGTGTGTTCACCTCTAGCATGAAAGCTTTAAAAACAGGTAAAATCAACAGAACCAAAGTGAAAAGAGGAGGACTTCTCTGGAACAAGTGTGGGGAGAGGAGACCCACCTGCCACTTTTTCCCATCCCAGGAGGTCCCAGGAACACAGCTTGTTTCCACATTAGGGGAGCCACCAGCAGAGCCGTGGTGTCCTGACCAAGGGGACATGTCCCCCAGGTGCAGGGTCTGGGGAGGTGAGGTCACCCTGGACACTGTGCACGTGTGACCCCAGTTGGGGGAGTCTGGGGAGGGCGGTTCACCCTAGGACTGTGGACATGTGACTCAGGTGGAGGGGTCTGGGTAGGATGGGTCACCTGTTGAGAGAGAACGTGTGACTTTAGGTGCAGGGTCTGGGGAGGTGGGGTCACCGTGGTGAGTGTGGATGTGCGACCCCAGGTAAAGGGTGTGGGGAATGTGTGGGTCTCACCACATCTGCATGGGTCCGGATCACACGTACAGGGAGACGCCATATGTGCTCTTTGCCTGCAGCGTTTCTTTTCCCCTTTGAGATTTCCAACCTCTGCATTAAGGGTGGTGGGTTTTTACCTTGTTCCTTCATATGCTGTGTGTTTCTCTGTCTTCCCATTTTGCTTAACTTACTGTGTTTGGGGCCTCCTTTTTGCAGGCTGCTGGTTCGTAGTGTCCCATTGTTTTTCGTGTCTGCCTCCAGTGGCAAAGTTTGGTTCAGTGGGTTGTGTACGCTTCCTGGTGGAGGGGACTAGTGCCTGTGTTCCGCTGGGTGGGGATGGATCTTGTCTTTCTGGTGGGCAGGTCCACATCCGGTTGTGTGTTTTGGGGTGTCTGTGACCTTATTATGATTTTAGGCAGCCTCTCTGATAATGAGTGGGGCTGTGTTCCTGTCTTGCTAGTTGTTTGCCATAGGGTGTCCACCACAGGAGCTTGTTGGTCTTTGAGGGGAGCTGGGTTTTAGCATTGAGACGGAGATCGCTGGGAGAGCTTTCGCCTTTTGACATTTCATGGCACCGGAGGTCTCTGGTACACCAATGTCCTGAACTTGGCTCTCCCACCTCAGAGGCACAGGCCAGACCCGGCTGGAGCACCAAGACCCTTCAGCCACATGGCTGGAGGTGAGAGCAAGAGGTAACTTTCGTACATCTCAAAGACCACCAATGGGATTCACTGACCATTTTCTCTCCAGATGTGAAGAAAACAAAATTCAGTCTTCGGCTAGTCAGCCACTTTGGTAGCCAGCCTCCAAGATGGCCCTAATCATCCCCTAAGTATCTCCCAATCTTCATGCACCTTTGTGGCCCCTCACACTTGAAAAGTGTTGAGTGTTTAACTATTAAGACATTGCAGAAATGACAAAGTGCAGCTTCTAAAGGTGGGTCATAAAAGACATTGCAGCTTCTGATTTGTTTTCTGCTAGATCGCTCATCCTGGGGTAAGCCAGCTGCCATGTCATGAGGACATTCAAGCAGCCCTAAGGAGAGATCCATGTGGCAAGAAACTGAGGCCTCCAACTGCAGCCACGTTAGTAAGTCATCTCATAAGTCAAAAGATTTAATTTTATTTATTTTTCATTGCATTGGGTCTTCGTTGCTGCACAGGGCTTTCTCTAGTTGTGTCGAGCGGGGGCTATTCATCATTTTGGTACACGGGCTTCTCCTTGCGGTGGTTTCTCTTCTTGTGGAGTATGGGCTCTAGGTGCATGGGCTTCAGTAGTTGTGTCATGCAGGCTCAATAGTTGTGGCTTGCGGGCTCTAGAGCACAGGGTCAGTAGTTGTGGCACATGGGCTTAGTTGCTCTGCAGCATGTGGGATCTTCCCAGACCAGGGTTTGAACCCCTGTCCCCTGCATTGGCAGGCAAATTCTTATCCACTGTGCCACCAGGGAAGTCCAGTGTGCTCCTTTTTAAACCTAGTCTGTTTTCTTTATTTTCTATCTTAACTATTCTGTATTAAATTAAGAAAATAATACTCCTTTCTACCCCTCCTTTTTGAGTATTATATATGAAGAAGTATGCCTTATTTATTAATCTCAAATTTTCAGATTACTTTTAAGAAGTAATCACAATGTCAAGTATTTAATATCTTTCACTTCCACCTTGAAAAGCATGGATATTAAAGTGCTAATATAATTACCTTCCCTAGTCTATATTTTTTACTTTTTGTTATGTATAAAAAACAACTAAAAACACGCACGGTTTGTAAGAAAACGACAAATTTCAGAAAATTCAGAATCTGAATACACTCTATATCTAGCTTCTAGATAAAGACGCAGAAAATTTCCAGACACTCAGAGGCCCCCTGGTCCCATTCTAGTGGCTCCCCTTAAGGTTTACAGTTGTTCTGGTATGTAACAAAAAGATCACTTTACCTGTATTTTGCATTTTATATAAATGTTATGACATAGTATAAACACTTTTGGACAGGGCTTTTTATTCCTTATATTGTTTGTGAACATACCTATATGGTTGCCTGTTGTGATCATGTATTGACACTGTTGCATAGGATTCCATAATGTAAACATTTAACTATAAGTAATTTATTCCAATGTGTATTAAAATATGAGTGATTTTTAGTTTGTGTCTGTTGAGAATAGCACTGGTATATAAATTCTAGAACTTGAGCTTTGGTGGTATGTGTATAAATTATTGTTCAGTATACATGTAGTAGTAAAATTTTCGAGTCATAGCTTTCATGTGTTTATCTTATATATATATTTTTTTTTACGGTATGCGGGCCTCTCACTGTTGTGACCTCTCCCGTTGCGGAGCACAGGCTCCAGATATGCAGGCTCAGAGGCCATGGCTCATGGGCCCAGCCGCTCCGCGGCATGTGGGATCTTCCCAGACCTGGGCACGAACCCGTTTTCCCTGCATCGGCAGGCGGACTCTCAACCAGTGCGCCACCAGGGAAGCCCTCATGTGTTTATCTTTTTAGAAACTTCTAAATATTTTCAAAACATTTGTATGAATTTTCATGCTCAGCAGCAGTGAATGAGATTCAAGAATTACACACATTCTTGTCAAACTTGATAATACCTGTCATTTTCATTTGAACTTTCTGGTTGGTGAGTGATAACTAAAGGTATCACGCCTTTGCATTTAATTGACTACTATGAAGCCAAGCATCTTTTGATATGTTTACTTAACATTCTGTACTCTCTTTTTTGAAATATCTTTTGGTATATTTTCCCCATGTTTGCTCTTACATTATCTTCTTTTTGAAGACTGTTTTTTTAAACATCTTAAGACTTCTTATTTAGGAGTTTTTTTAATATATGCTTGATATGAGTTCTTCTCTCTTTCTGTCACTCCTTCTCTTCCTTTAGATGATTGTCAGTTTTTAATGTTAATAACATCTAATTTGTTATTTTCCTCTTTGTTTACTTATTTAGTCATATTTCTATTTATTTATGTATCTTCTTATCTGTAGCAGAGCACATTATTTATTCTAAACCAGAAAGATGTTTTCGTTTCTTCAACAAATGTAATTATTAAGCTTTAAATTTAAGTTAACTTTGTAAACTAAATATGTTGTATCATGGTGAAACTTAATTTTTTCTAGGACAGCTGAAAGGTTACATTTATTCATAAAATGTTGTATTCAACTTTCATTTGCTCCTACCTCTCTCATTGATTCACAGAGGTAAACATCACTTCATCCATTGATCTGACTTTTCTCTCATGTCTCATGGTCATTCTCACCAATTCTTCTTACCTCCTGAAATCTTTAGCAATCCCATTATTCCACAAAAGCAAAAACCTTCCTTGGGCCTTTTTCCTCAGAAGATTGATTATTCCCACATTTTAAATGGGAGATTGCAGTAAGTTAGGAGAAAATGCCACAAGGGTGTCTCTCTCTTTTTTTTCCACACCTTTTATCAGCCTCTGTTGCACTCTGTGTTCAAAGATTTTTGTACAACACATTGATGGAAGATGCCAGTTGTTTCTCTCCCTGGGGCAAAAGACAGATTAAGTACCTGACAAATAAAATAAAGACAGTGTCTTGCTCTGTTCAAATGTTGGACAGGATTGCTTGCATCCTACTTTAAAAGTTTCAGGTGACTGAAGCTTAAGATTCCTAAGCTTTAATCCATACTTACACATGCATAGCATCCAACAGGACTACTTTACATCACCCCATGAGACTTTTGTGTGCGAGTGGAACAGATAAAAATATAAAACTATTGCTGTCTGTTTGTGTCATAAAAAGAATTTTTTGTCTCATTTAAAATATTTTTTTGTAAAATCCAAAAACGTGACAGGCTAAAATATTGGAATTTCAAATATGGTAAAATCTAAGACCCTTCAAATTTCTTTCCAGTATTGGTGATGATGGATGCCATGCGAGATATGACTTCCTCAAACAGAATACGTAAGATGCCTTCATAGGACTGATTGGAGAATATGAAAATAATCCCTGGAAAAGTTTGGACATTCGCTAGTTCTCCAGTATTGGGTAAGATGGTAGTAAGGACCCCTCATTTTCCTATACGTGAATGCAGATCAGTTGTGAGAGGTGTGGATAAAACAAGCAGCCTAAATATCCTTTATATTTGTTTGTTGTACTACTAGTAGAAAGAGGAAGGGTCAACATATCACCATGGTTGATATAGGAAATAAGCTGCTTGAAACTACACAGAAATGTACCTGCTTGTATTTTATGTGCAGTTACCCTCTCTTTTGGTGTGCCCTGATACCTCCCTCAACTTATGTACCAACTCCAGCAGCATTAAGCAGAAATCCAAAGAAATGTATTCTTTGGAATTATGAGGAAGGGAAAAGTCGAAAATTTTATAGCATGTTTTATACAAATATACACGTCACTATCTTTTTCTATATGATGCCATGCATGGAAGGTCAGAAGGTTTAGGGAATTCTGGAAGAACCAAGGTCTGTGGGGTTCATCACGGGTACATTCATGGGCAAGAAAAGAGAACGGCCTTATCTTGGTCACTTTCTCAATGCTAGTAGCTACAAAAAGAAGAGGACAGCAGACATCTTAGGGAGAAGAGCCAACATTAAATGAAATGTCCTAATTACTCTAGGCAACCTCTCACGATAGCCTCCCATAGCTCCTCAAATCCCTATATACTTGCACAAGGGATAGTGTAATATTACTGGAGCATGTGACTCCAGATTAACCTTATTGTTGTTGAAAAAAATAAAAACAGGTTCAAGTGATAGGGTTTGAAAAGGGTTCACAGTGCGAGGGAATCTATTGTAACAATGTGGACAGAACGCTTTGGATGATTTCATCGTTTTTATTTTTATTTTTGTTTTTTTGCTGCTTCAGAATCTGTAGTAGTGATTGGTGTGTTCCATGATGCAGTTCCGCTTCTTATAAGTTTTAGATGGAATACCCCATCAGGAAGAAATGCACGTAAGGAAGGTTAGTGAGTCAAACTCTGCCCTCTGTCAGCAGTGGGTGCAAAGGGATTTAGACCAAGTGCTGTCATCCTTTGATATGCAAAGTTTTCACTATATGAATGATGGTTTTTTGTTTGCAGGTCAGGAGCCTTGGTCTCAATATCCCTGTTTAAAAAGTGTTATCACATGTCTGTCAGAAAGAATTGCTGATGACACTGGAAAAAATTGAGAGTTATCCTTAACAATTAAGGGTTTCTCAGCAACATGGATGGATTTAGAGATTGTTATACTGAGTGAAGCAAGTCAGACACAGAAAGACAGATATCATATGATATTGCTTACATGCGGAATCTAAAAAAAACGGTAGAAAAGAACTTATTTACAAAACAGAAATAGAGTCATGGATATGGAAAATTAAATTATGGTTTCCAGGGGATAAGTGGGGGAGGGATAAATTTGGAGAATGGGACTGATATATACACACTACTATATATAAAATAGATAAGTATTGGTATGGACCTGCTGTATAGCACAGGGAACTCTAGTCAGTGCTCTGTACTGACCTATATGGGAAAAGAATCTTAAAAAAAACCAAGGGTTTCAAGATTATATAATAAATGTATATGTGCAAAACCTTTAACATGAAAGGAAAAATAAATTAACCGTGTGGTCCCGGTTATGCTATAAACATTTTGTGCCTCTAATTTTCAAATTTTGAAAACAAGCTCCCTTGTTGATGGTATTCGGAGGTGGGGCTTTTGGGAGGTGATTAGGTCATGAGGCCAGAGACCTCAAATATGGGATTAGTGACTTAATAAATGTAGCACACAAAAGATCTTATGCTCATTACATCATTTAATTGCAGAACCAGAAGACCCACATTATGAACCAGAAATTTGGCCCTCACCAGGCACTAAGTCAGATGGCAACTTGGTTTTTTTAATTAATTAATTAATTGGCTGCCTTGGGTTTGGTTGCGGTGCTCAGGCTACTCATTGGGTGGCTTCTCTTGTTGCCGAACACACGCGCTGGTGTGCGGGCTTCAGTAGTTGTGGCTTGCCAGCTCGAGAATGCTGGCTCAGTATTTGTGGTGCACAGGTATAGTGGCTCTGCGGCATGTGGGATCTTTTCGGACCAGAGCTCGAACCTGTTTCCCCTGATTGGCTGGTGAATTCTTAACCACTGTGCCACCAGGGAAGCTCTAAATGTGTGACTCCATTTCTCTTCTTTAATTTGTTCATGTGTAGCCATTTTTAGATTCCACCTCTAAGTGATATCTTATGATAAGTCTCTTTTTCTGTCTGACTTATGTCACTTAGAATGATCGTACCTAAGTCCACCCGAGTTGCTGCAACTGGCCTTATTTCATTGATTTTATGGCTGATTAACATTCCACTGTACATAAGTACCACATCTTCTTTATCCGTTTTTCCTTCCAAGTACAATTAGGTTGTATCCAAGTTGAGGCTCTTGTAAACAGAGATGCACTAAAAGTTGGGTTCGCTGTGTCCTGTCGAATTTTGTTTTTCCCAAGACATACACCCATGAGTGGAAGTGCCATATGCTCTGTAGCTCTGTTTTTTAGATTTTTTAGGAAAGACAATACATTTCTCCAGAGTTGCCGTTGGAAATTTACGTTCCTAGCGTCAGCGAAACAGGGCTCCCTTTTCTCCACGCCCTGTCCTGCTTTTCTGGTGTTTACACTTTGTGATGATGGCCGATCTGACTGATACGAAGTGTTGATTTTCATTGCCCGCCTGTTTGGTTGGTACAAAAGGGCATATGCATTTTTCCTGAATATATTCAGAAAAAACGCATATGCCCTTTTGGGCCAGATGGATCATTGGCATAGTTCAGCCGCTTTTCATGTGCTTTAACTGCGAGTCCAATCTACCTCTTGAAATCCCGTTCCTGCAATTCTGCCTTGCTTTCAAGTCCTTTTTCGTGACTTACCTCAAGGCATTTTTCCACGTTAGGTATCTTTTACAATGCTGCAGGATTGTGAATTGCAGTGCCCCTGAGCTCCTTTTTTCAACTTGTTTCTTTGGGAACTGGCCACCAAACAGCAGGATTGCTTCAAGCCCTATTCTGGTTCCTAGGGCAAGCTGAGCCTTTGGTCAATTCCTCTTCCTCATTGGAAATTAGAGTGGCATATGCCTGTCCAAACACCTAGGCGTTGTCTCTCATTGTTCCCCCCATTCCAGTTCATCCTCCGGACAAATTCCAAAGTGTGCGAAAGAGGGTGTTGAAGGTGCTGACTTCCCCAAGTGGGACGATTGCCAGGAAAGAGGCTGGAGGTGGGAACCCGACCACTAGGAGATGAGGAGATGAGGTGGTTTTCGCAAACTCTTCCTGATCCGTTGGTGTACCATCCTCTGTGTGTCCCATGCATGTTTTAGTTGTACGAAGGGTGGCCTGCATCTGGAGATTTGGGACCCATGGAATCAGGGCCAGGCAGTATTACTCTAAAGGGGCTGTATTTGCTGACTCATGCTCACCAAGACTCTCAGCCCCACGAATGTCCAGCCTTAGGTCCCATCCAGCTGTGTGTTTAGATATGCTCAATCCAGCTTGCATCCCAGCCCGTGAACAAATTCTGTAGGAATTTATCTCTTACTCAGTGTCTTTTTTAAAATTTATTTTTATAAGGGGGTGTAGCTGATTTTCAGTGCTGTGTTTCTTGCTGCTGTACATCCACTTGATTCACTTACAGAGAGACATGGATAAATTCTTTTTCAGATTCTTACCTGTCACATATAATTTTTTCAGTGTGTAGATTGTGCTAAGTCCAGTCCTTTGAGCTTTAGAATAAGTCTTGTTGATTCCCTATTTGGTCTATGGAACGGTATCTGCTCATTTCAAACTCCTGGTTTATGCCTCACCTCAACTGACATTTGCACTCTAGCAATCATAAGTGTGTTTTCTAAATGTGTGATTCTGTGTCTCTTTTGTCACTTAGTTCATGTGTAGCAATGTTGATATTCCACCTATAACTGATATCTTATGATAAGTCTCTTTTCCTGTCTGACTTATGTCACTTAGAATGATCGTACCTAAGTACACCTGAGTTGCTGCAACTGGCCTTATTTCATTGATTTCATGGCTGAGTTATATTCCATTGTACATAAGTATCACATCTTCTTTATCCATGTTTTCCTTCCAAGGAGATTTCGGTTGTATCCAAGTCAAGGCTCTTATAAACAGACCAGCACTAAACGTTGTGGTGCCTGTGTCCTGTCGAGTGTTGCTTTTCCCAAGATATACGCCCATGAGTGGAAGTGCCGTACGCTCTATAGCTTTGTTTCTGAGATTTTTTTGGGAAACACAATACACTTCTCCAGAGTGCCATTGGCAATATACCGTCCCACAATCACCGTGAAAAGGCTCCCTTTTCTCCATGCCCTATGCTGCAGTTCTGGTTTTTACTCTTTGTGAGGATGGCCTTCGGAGTGATGTGAAGTGATATCTCTTTTTAGTGTTGATTTGCACTGCGTGCCTCTTTGGTTGTCGAAAATGCGCATATGCGTTTTTCTTGAATATGTTCAGAAAAAATGCATACGCCCTTTTTGGCCAATGGCATCGTTGAAGAAGTTCTATCCCTTTCCATTTGCTTTCATGGCGAGTGCAATCTACCTCTTGAAAACCCCTTCCTGCAATTCTGCCTTGTTTTCTTGTCCTTTTTTTGTGACTTACCTCAAGGCATTTTTCCAGGATTGCTTCCAGCCCTATTCTGGTTTCGGTGGCAAGCTGAGCCTTTGGTCAATTCCTCTTCCTGATTGGAAATTAGAGTGGCATGTCCCTGTTCAGACACCTCGGGCTTGTCTCTCATGGTTCCCCCTCTTCCCCTTCATCCTCCAGACAAATTCCAAACTGTGCGAAACAGGATGTTGAAGGTGCTGACTTCCCCTGGTGAGTAGATTGTTAGAAAAGAGGCTGGAGTTGGGACCCGAGCACCAGGAGATGAGGAGATGAGGTGCCTTCTCCAAACTCTTCCCGATCAGACAGTGTACCATCCTCTGTGTGTCCCATGCGTATTTTAGCTCTAGGAAGGTTCCCCTGCACCTGGAGATTTGGGACCCTTGGAATGGGGCCAGACAGTATTATTCTAAAGGTGCTGCATTTGCTGGCCCATCTTCACCAATTTTCTCACTCCACGAGTGTCCATCCTTAAGTCCCATCTCTCTGGGGGTCTAGATGTAGTCAATCCAGGTTGCATCAGAGACCCTGAAGGAGTTCTGTAGGAATTTCTCTCTCTCACTGTCTTTTTAAAAATTTTTTTGTAATTTATTTTTATAATGGGGTACAGCTGGTTTTCAATGTTGTGTTTCTTGTTGCTGTACATCTTCTTGATTCACTTACTGAGAGACCTCAATAAATTCTTTTCTAGATCCTTACCAGTCGTATATATTCTTTTCCGGTGACTAGAGTGTTGTGAGTCCAGTTCTTTGAGCTATAGAATAGGTCTTGTTGATTAGCTATTTGGTTTGGAACCATATCTGTGCTAATTTCAACCTCATGGTTTATGCCTCACCCCACGCCACCTTTCACCTTTAGCAGCCATAAGTGTGGTTTCTAAATGTGTGACTCTGTTTCTGTTTCGTAACTTAGTTCATGTGTAGCCATTTTTAGATTCCACCTATAAGTGATATCTCATGATGTCTCTTTTTCTGTCTGACTTATGTCACTTAGAATGATCGTACCTAAGTCCACACGAGTTGCTCCAACTGGCCATATTTCATTGATTACCTGGCTGAGGTATATTCCATTGTCTGCAAGTACCACTTCTTGTTTATCCATTTTTCTTCCCCAAGGACATTTATGTTGTATCCAGTTCGAGGCTCTTGTAAACAGCAGCACTAAACTTTGGGGTGCTTGTGTCCTGTAAATTTTTGGTTTTCACAGGATATATGCCCATGAGTGCAAGTGTCATATGCTCTGTATTTCTGTTTTTTAAATTTTGTAGGAAACACAATACACTTCTGCAGCCTGGCCGTTGGCAATTTACCTTCCCACCATCAGTGTAGCAGGGTTCCATTTTCTCCAAGCCCTGTCCTGCATTTCTGGTTTTTACATTTTGTGAGGATAGCCCTTCTGACTGATTCGAATTGATACCTCTTTGTAGTGTTGATTTGCATTGCCAGCCTGTTTTCTTGGCCAAAAAGGGCATATGCGTTTTTCCTGAATATTCAGGAAAAACGCATATGCCCTTTTTGGCCAACTGCGTTATTGGTGAAGTTCAGCCGCTTTTTCATGTGCTTTAATGGCTAGTTCAATCTACCTCTTGAAATTCCTTTCCTGCAATTCTGCCTTTCATTAAAATCCTTTTCCATGACTTACCTGAAGACATTTTTCGATGATAGGTATCATTTTAAACCCTGCAGGTTTGTGAATTACAGTGCTCCTGACCTCCATTTTTCAACTTGTTGCTTTGAGATCTAACAACAAAACAGCAGGATTGCTTCAAGCCCTATTCGGGTTCCAGGGGCAAGGTGAACCTTTGGTTAATTCCTCTTACTAAATGGAAATTAAATTGGCATTTTCCTGTCCAAACACCTAGGGCTTGTCTCTCATTGTTCTCCCCCTTTCCCTTCATCCTCCGGACAAATTCCAAACTGTGTGAAACTGGGTGTTGAAGGTGCTGACTACGTTAAGTGGGGAGATTGTTTGGAAAGAGGCTGGTGGGGTAACCTGAGCACCTGGAGATGAGGAGATGAGGTGCCTTTTCCAAACTCTTCCCGATCAGACGGTGTACCATTCTCTGGGTGTGACAGGCATGTTCCAGCAGTAGGAAGGGTCCCCTGTAAGTAAGGGGAACACCAGGGATCTTTCCAAATCCGTGTCTCCCAGAACCCCAAAACTGGGAAGTTTTAAGCTACGGGTACATGCATGTATGTTCATGAAGTGCCTTGGGCAGTAGGCAGAGTCCAGGCTTTAGATGATTGAGGGTCAGAAGCGGTCACCATTGGCCTCCCTTAAGTTACATTTTGTCTGGCCTTGGTAGATGATGTAGATATAGGTATCTATTTTTTCAGATTCTTTCCCTTTATAGGTTATTACAAAATATTGAGTGTAGTTCCCTGTGCTATACAGTAGGCCCTTGTTGATTATCCATTTTATATATAGCATTGTGTATGTGTTAATCCCAAAATCTTAAATTATCCCTCCCTGCCCCTTTCCCCTCTGGTAACAATAAGTTACAAGATTTTATATTCCTCAGAAATGGGGGAGCTGAAAGAATGGTATCATTTTCAATGGAAAAGCATTCAAAAGAAGATTGAAGCTTCAGCCAAGATCATTAGATGTACATCCTTGGAAAACAATCACTTAATTTCTCTAAACTTGACCTGACAAATAAGACAATAACCCTCCACTGACCTTGCTTATAATAAAGTGATGGAAATAACAAATGGAATTGTTAGAAACAGCTTACTTTACACTAGCCTTATACACTGCTCTGCGTTCCTTACAGTTTGGTTCACGCATCTGTTCACTGAAGTTACAATGTTCTCAAATTCTGTTACTGATCCTCCAGAGTGGGCCCCAACAAGAGTCCCCCTGCCCAGTGTCATTGGAGCCAACAGATCGAGACTGAGTTTGGTTCAGAAGCAAAGGAAACTTTATATTTTGATCAGAGAATGGAGAGGTGAGAGCGTGCGTTCCCCCGCAGGCTGTGGGCTGGGCTGCTGTTTAGGGATCCCGTCAGCATCAGCGGGAGGGAGAGGGCGGAGCTCTCGAGGACCGGGTTAGCTGCAGCTCAGGCTCTATGTCGAGGAGTCTGCACGGAGCCCCACGAGCGGAGGTGTCGACCCAGCCATTCTGCACTAGGAAATCGGCTCTGAAGTGCTGGGTGTGGGACCTCTGAATGCGGAACCCTAGGAGCACGTGAAATTAGACAAAGCACAAAGGAAAAAAAGGTTAGACTTTATTTTATTGCCCAGATTCTATTTTTATCTCCCAGGAATTTTTAATGGGCTTTGCCGGTGACAAACCCCTCCTCTGCCTTTTGTCCCGTTCCTCATTCTTGGGGCGCTGAGGGTGCAGACCCCTCTTCTGTAACTGCTTCGTGCTGAGTTGGGCGTCCTCATTCCCGGGGGGAGGGGCGGAACTTCTCCCCAGCAGCCTCCAGGTGAGGTTGATTGTCCCCAGGCCTCCTGCCTCACTGCTTGTCTTCCTGAGCACCAGCATTGGAGGCGTTATAGATTCCAATGACCTTTAAGGGTCCAGGAAAGAGATGCGCAGAGACGCTGGGGGGGCCGGTTTTACTCCGGCCAACATTTGTTCGGCCACCTTAGGCTGACGGTTTCTGCCAGCCTAGATGCTCTGACCAGTAGTCTGCGCTTTCTTCAATTAGGCCCCTGAATTAACGTACAAACAGCATCAGGTGTCAGAGCCCTGCCCGCTCAACTCCCAGACAGTCCAGGGTCGGTGGTAATCCAGGACCATGACGGCCACTGAGTCAACGGCCTTTTGAAGTAGCTAGGAGTCCAGCCGGTCTCATTGGCCGCCGTCACCGCGGTGTCTGTAGGCTTTTCTATGGTGACAGCATGATATACGGTTCCCCCGCCAAGCTTATTAGCTCCCTGGCTGCAGTAAGTCCTGCAAGCAGTAGTCTGCTCTTTTGGGGCACACTCTTCTTGTTTTCTGAGAGAAGCTCCAGGTCAAGTGATGGTCACATGAGTCGTCATGGGGGCCCGTTGCCCCCGGTTGTCTCTCTGAAGGTTGGAGTTGGAGGGCCTCCTCACTCGAGGTCAGTGTGCCCACGGAGCGACCCCTGCAACTTCAGGGCATGGTGGGTGGTTAGGATCACCACGTGGGGTCCTTTTCCCTTAGGAGGGAGCTGGCCTTGCGGGTTGCTGATTTCCATGTTCTTAGATACCCCCAGTACCCTGGCCGGATGGGGCGGTGGGCCAAGCCCTTGGTGACCGTAGCTTCTCCTACCTGGATGGCATACTTGAGTTGTTCCAGTTCAAGTGGTCCCAGGTTTTGCACTAATACTCCAAGGGCGGTTCACCTTCTACCAGGAATGTAAAGGTCAAAGGGTTTAGCTAAATTAGGGAGGTCCAGGGCAAGGATCTGAATTAACTGCTCTTTCCATTCTTGAAAGGCTGCTTCTGGATTCTATTCGAAAGGATCATCATCTTTTCCTTTCAATGTTTCATATAGAGGCCCAGCTATTAGACTGTAGTTCGGGATCCAGATGTGGCAAACCCCGACCTCCCCAGGAACCCCTATGCTGACTTCTAGTTTTAGAAGGGGTAAGTCTGCAAATGGCTTCTTCCCTTTCCTAGGATGGGCTTCTCCAACCTTCTGTGAGAATGAAGCCCAGGCAGGCCACCTTAGTCTGTGATATTTGAGCCTTTTTCTTGGACACCTTCTATCCTTTATTGGCTAGGTGGTTCAGAGGCCTCCTTAGTAGGGCTGGCGATCAGAATGTTGTCTGCATATTGAAGGAGGGTTCCCTTCTCCAGAGGTAGATCTTCTAGGTTTTAGTTAAGTTTCCCCAAAGGTGGTGTGGGAATTTTTGAGCCCTTGAGGCAGGACGGCCCCAGCAGTATTGTCTTCGTTGTATGTTGAGTCCTGCCAATCACAAGTCAAAATTTCTTGTGACTCTGGGACTAATGGAATACAGAAGAAGGCATCATCTAACTCTAATACAGAATACCATGCCCTGGTGGATGGTAGAATTACCAGCAGGGTGTAGGAATTAGGAATGACTGGATGTATATCCTCAGTGGCTTCACTTACTGTCCTGACGTCCTTTACCAGGTACCCAGTAGCCCACAGGGCTCTCGTGGTCAGGTCAATCTCAGGATATGGAGCTCACCTGGGCAGGTACCCAGCAGCCCACGGGGCTCTCGTGGTGAGGCCCCTACCAGGATATGGAGCTCACCTGTGTAGGTACCCAGCAGCCCACGGGGCTCTCGTAGTCAGGTCCCTCCCCGGGTATGGAGCTCACCTGGGCAGGCACCCAGCAAGCCTGGGCAAACAGGAACCGTGCACATAGCCCTCATTGCAGAGCATCCCCAGCTCACCTATCAGTCAGAGCTGACACAGAGCACCTCAGAGCAGTACTTGAAATAACAAACAGCAGCTCCGACAGGTCTGTGACCCTGGGCATCACTCTGCGCGGCGTCCCTCTGCCTGGTCTTCCAGAGACTTCCACTGCAGCCGGGGCACCAGACCTCTGTCTCCACCCACCACCCCTCCTCTCCCTGACTCCTGGGTTCCTCTCATTAGGAGAGGGTCTTCTTGAAGTTGTCTCCCACTCATGGGCCAGATAAAATGATTAGAAAACAAGCCAGAGCTGCAACCCCTTGTCTATCCTGACTCAGGAGCCCACACCTGTTCCTTGGACCTGGCCAGTTCAGCAAGGTCAATTTTCCTCAACTGTGAGCCCCTGAGGTGCGAGGATTGGCTGACCTGGGCCGCCTGACCCTGCCGGCCAGCCCTCCCCAGGTGTGCTTGGGTTGAGATCAATATAAACACTCCTCCAGGCAGCAAGAGCCCCTGCAGCTGTGCCTGACGCCATATTCTCTGCCCCGTCAGCAGTCTCAGGGCTGGGCTGGTGGGAGGGAGTGAGGGGCCACGGCTTTGTGGGTGGCCCGGTGTGAGTGGGGCTCTGCTGGACTTTCTGCAGGAGTTGCCAGGCTGCCACCTGCTAAAGAAGAGGATGTGTCACCCACACCTACCGCTGGAATTTCTCCCCGGGCAGAGGTGAGGAAAGAAAAAAGCACTGGGGGCTGGAACAGGAGGGGTATCTCAGGCAGGGAATTGGAAAGCTTCCAGAAGTGCGCCCGGGGCCAGGACCATCCTGGCTGGCCTGCAAGCCCAAGTCGGCCTGCGTGCTGTGGCTGGTGTGGCTCCACGGCCCTTCCTCTAGGCTTTCAAGTCCTTGCACACATTCAGGTATTTTACCTGGGAAGGGTGGGAAAAGTTCAGCAGCAACTGGCCTGGGGCTCAGCTCACGTTTACTCACAGACGCCTTGGCACGGTCCCCCAGCTTTGCAATGAGGACCCTCCTTGCAGCGGGGGTGGGGTGCTGCTGGCTGCATGCGAGACGATTCCCCACCTCTGACCAACTTCAGAATTGTTTACCAGTGGAGCAAGTGCCCTGATAGGGTTTTCCTCTGTATAACTGGTGTGTTGTTTTTTTTTTTTCTTTTTTTCTTTTTTGGTTCAAGGTGGATTGTATTCCTCTTTTCTGTATTTATAGATATAAGCATGGAAATAATTCATTCATATAAATACATCGATGTGAAGGGAAGAACTTTTTTTGTTTTATTTTTAAATTTTATTTTTAATTTTTGAATTTTATTTTATTTATTTTTTATATAGCACATTGTTATTGGTTATCTATTTTATACATATAAGTGTATACATGTCAATCCCAATCTCTCAATTCATCCAACCACCACCCTCCCATGGCTTTCCCCACTTGGTGTCCATACGTTTGTTCTCTACATCTGTGTCTCTATTTCTGCCCTGCAATCCGGTTCATCTGTACCACTATTCTAGGTTCCACATATATGCATTAATATACAATATTTGTTTTCTTCTTTCTGACTTACTTCACTCTGTATGACAGTCTCTAGATCCATCGACGTCTCTACAAATGACCCAATTTCATTCCTTTTTATGGCTGAGTAGTATTCCATTTTATATATGTACCACATCTTTATCCATTCATCTGTCTGTGGGCATTTAAGTTGCTTCCATTACCTGGCTATTGTAAATAGTGCTGCAATGAACATTGTGGTGAATGTGTCTTTTTGATTTATGGTTTTCTCTGGGTATATTCCCAGTAGTGGGATTGCTGGATCATATAATAATTCTATTTTTAGTTTTTTAAGGAACCTCCATACTGCTCTCCATAGTGACTGTATCAATTTACATTCCCACCAATAGTGGAAGAGGGTTCCTTTTCTCCACAGCCCCTCCAGCGTTTGTTGTTTGTAGATTTTCTCATGATGCCTATTCTAACAAGTGTGAGGTGATACCTCATTGTACTTTTGATTTGCATTTCTCTAATAATTAGTGATGTTGAGCAGCTTTTCATGTGCTTCTTGGCCATCTCTATGTCTTCTTGGAAGAAATGTGTATTTAGATCTTCTGCCCATTTTTGTATTGGGTTGTTTGTTTTTTTAATAATGAGCTGCATGAGCTGTTTTGCAAATATTTTCTCCCATTATGAGGGTTGTCTTTTCGTCTTGTTTTTAGTTTCCTTTGCTTTGCAAAAGCTTTTACGTTTCATTACGTCCCATTTGTTTAGTTTTCTTTTTTGTGGCATTACTCTAGGAGGTGGATCAAAAAAGATCTTGCTGTGATATATGTCAGAGTATTCTTCCTAAATTTTCCTCTAAGAGTTTTATACTGTCCGGTCTTACATTTAGGTCTCTAATCCATTTAGAATTTATTTTTGTGTATGGTGTTAGGGAGTGTTCTAATTTCATTCTTTTACATGTAGCTGTCCTTTTTTCCCAGGACCACTGATTGAAGAGACTGTCTTTTCTCAACTGTATAGTCTTGCTTCCTTTGTCATAGATTAGTTGACCATAGGTGTGTAGGTTTATCTCTCGGCTTTTTTTTTTTTCCTTCTACACCTTTATTGGAGTATAATTGATTTACAATGGAGTGTTAGTTTCTGCTGTATAACAAAGGGAATGAGCTATACATATACATATATCACCATATCCCCGCCCTCTTTCATCTCCCTCCCACCCTCTGTATCCCACCCCTTTATGTGGTCACAAAGCACCGAGCTGATCTCCCTGTGCTATGTGGCTGCTTTCCCGTAGCTCTTGATGTTACATTTGGTAATGTATATATGTCCATGCTACTCTCCCACTTCATCCCAGCTTACCATTCCCCCTCCTCGTGTCCTCAAGTCCTTTCTCTACGTCTGTGTTCTTAATCCTGTCCTGTTCCTAGGTTCTTCATAAACTTTTTTTCCTTTGGATTCCATATATCTGTGTTAGCATATGGTATTTTTTTCTCTTTCTGACTTACTTCACTGTGTAGGACTGACTCTAAGTTCATCCACCTCACTACAAATAACTCAGTTTTGTTTCTTTTTATGGCTGAGGAATATTCCATTTTATATATGTGCCAGATCTTCTTTATCCATTCATCTGTCGATGGACACCTAGCTTGCTTCCATGTCCTGGCTATTGTAAATAGAGCTGCAATGAACATTGTGGTACATGACTCTTTTTGAATTATGGTTTTCTCAGGGTAAATGCCCAGTACTTGGATTGCTGGGTCATATGGTACTTCTATTTTTAGTTTTTTAAGGAACCTCCATACTGTTCTCCCTAGTGGCTATATCAATTTACATTACCACCAATTGTGCAAGAGGGTTCCCTTTTCTCCAATAAATGCCTCTCCAGCATTTATTGTTTGTAGATTTTTTTTTTTTTTTTTTTTTTGCGTACATGGGCCTCTCCCGTTGTGGAGCACAGGCTCAGCGGCCATGGCTCACGGGTAAAGCTTCTCCACGGCATGTGGGATCTTCCCAGACGAAGGCCCGAACCCGTATCCCCTGCATCGGCAGGCGGACTCTCAACCACTGAGCCACCAGGGTAGCCCTGTTTGTAGATTTTTGATGATGGTCATTCTGACTGCTGTGAGGTGATAATGCATTGTAGTTTTGTTTTGCATTTCTCTAATGATTAGTGATGTTCAGCATCCTTTCATGTGTTTGTTGGCAATCTGTATATCTTCTTTGGAGAAATGTCTATTTAGGTCCTCTGCCCATTTTTGGATTGGGTTGTTTGTTTTTGTCATATTGAGCTACATGAGCTGCTTTTAAATTTTGGAGATTAAACCTTTGTCAGTTGTTTCATTTGCAAACATTTTCTCCCATTCTGAGGGTTGTCTTTTCGTCTTGTTTGTTTTCCTTTGCTGTGCAAAAGCTTTTAAGTTTCATTAGGTCCCATTTGTTTATTTTTCTTTTTACTTCCATTTCTCAAGGAGGTGGGTCAAAAAGGATCTTGCTGTGATTTATGTCAGAGTGTTCTGCCTGTGTTTTCCTCTAAGAGTTTTATAGTGTCTGGTCTTACATTTAGATCTCTAATCCATTTTGAGTTTATTTTTGTGTATGGTGTTATGGAGTGTTCTAATTTCATTCTTTTATGTGTAGCTGTCCAGTTTTCCCAGCACCACTTACTGAAGAGACTGTCTTTTCTCCATTGTATATCCTTGCCTCCTTTGTCATAGATGAGTTAGCCATAGGTACGTAGGTTTATCTCTGGCATTCTATCCTGTTCCATTGATCTGTATTTCTGTTTTTGTGCCAGTACCGTATAATCTTGATTACTATAGCTTTGTAGTATAGTCTGAAGTCAGGAATTCTGATTTCTCCAGCTCTTTTAATTTCCCTCAAGACTGCTTTGGCTACTGGGGGTCTTTTGTGTCTCCATACATATTTTAAGATTTTTTTCTTCTAGTTCTGTAGAAAATGCCACTGGTAATTTGATAGGGATTGCATTGAATCTGTAGATTGCTTTGTGTAGTATAGTCATTTCCACAATATTGATTCTTCTAATCCAGGAACATGATTTATACCTCCATCTGTTTATATCATCTTTGATTTCTTTCAGCAGTGTCTTATAGTTTTCTGAGTACAGGTCTTTTACCTCCTTAGGTAGGTTCATTCCTACATATTTTATTATTTTTGTTGCAATGGTGAATGGGATTGTTTCCTTAATTTCTCTTTTTGATCTTTCATTGTTAGTGTAGAGGAATGCAAGAGATTTCTGTGCATTAATTTTGTATCCTGCAGGTTTATCAAATTCATTGATTAGCTCTAGTAGTTTTCTGGTGGCATTTTTAGGATTCACTTTTTATAGTATCGTGTCAATTGCAAACAGTGACAATTTTACTTCTTCTTTTCAAATTTGTATTCCTTTTATTTCTTTTTCTTCTCTGACTGCTGTGTCTAGGACTTGAAAACTATGTTGAATAATAGTGGTGAGAGTGGACATCCTTGTCTTGTTCCTGATCTTGGAGGAAATGCTTTTAGTTTTTCACCATTGAGAATGATGTTTGCTGTGGGTTTGTCATATATGGCATTTATTATGTTGAGGTAGATTCCCTCTGTGCCCACTTTTTGGAGACTTTTTATCATAAGTGGGTGTTGAATTTTGTCAAAAGCTTTTCCTGCATCTATTGGGATGATCATATTTTTATTCTACAACTTGTTAATATGGTGTATCAGATTGATTAATTTGTGTATATTGAAGAATTCTTGCATCCCTGGGATAAACCCCACCTGATCATGGTGTATGATCCTTTTAATGTGTTGTTCAATTCTGTTTCCTAGTATTTTGTTGAGGAGTTTTACATCTATATTCATCAGTGATATTGGTCTCTAATTTTCTTTTTCTGTAGTATCTTTGTCTGGTTTTGGTATCAGGGTGATGGCGGCCTCATAGAATGAGTTTGGGAGTGTTCCTTTCCCTGCAGATTACTGAAGAATTTGAGAAGGTTGGATGTTAGCTTTTGTCTAAATATTTAATAGAATTCACCTCTGATGCCATCTGGTTCTGGACTTTTGTTTGTTGGAAAATTTTCAATCACAGTTTCAATTTCATTACTTGTGATTGGTCTGTTCATATTTTCTGTTTCTTCCTGGTTCAGTCTTGGAAGGTTATACCTTTCTAAGAATTTATCCACTTCTTCCAGGTTGTCCATTTTATTGGCACAGAGTTGCTTGTAGTAGTGTCTTAGGATGCTTTGTATTTCTGTGGTGTCTGTTACAACTTCTCCTTTTTCATTTCTAATTTTATTGATTTGAGTCCTCTCCCCCTTTTTCTTTCTTTTGTTTTTTTTTTGTGGTATGCAGGCCTCTCACTGTTGTGGCCTCTCCCATTGTGGATCACAGGCTCCAGACATGCAGGCTCAGCAGCCATGGCTCACAGGCCCAGCTGCTCCGCTGCATGTGGGATCTTCCCAGACCAGGGCATGAACCCGTGTCCCCTGCATCGGCAGGCGGACTCTCAACCACTGCACCACCAGGGAAGCCCTCTCCCTCTTTTTCTTGAGTCTGGCCAAAGGTTTATCATTTTTTGTTTATCTTCTCAAGGAACCAGCTTTTAGTTTTATTGATCTTTGCTATTGTTCTCTATGTTTCTATTTCATTTATTTCTGCTCTGATCTTTATGATTTCTTTCCTTCTACTAACTTTGGGTTTTGTTCTTTTTTCTCTAATTCCTTTAGGTGTAAGGTTAGATTGTTTATTTGAGATTTTTCTTGTTTCTTGAGATAGGCATGTATTGCTATAAACTTCCCTCTTAGAACTGCTTTTGCTGCATCCCATAGGTTTTGGATCATCATGTTTTTGTTGTCATTTGTCTCTAGGTAGTTTTTAATTTCCTCTTTTATTTCTTAGTGATCTCTTGGTTATTTAGTAACGTATTGTTTAGCCTCCATGTGTTTTTGTTTTTTACGTTTTTTTCCCCCTGTAATTGATTTCTAATCTTACAGCCTTGTTGTCGGAACAGATGCTTGATATGATTTCAGTTTTCTTAAATTTACTGAGGCTTTATTTGTGACCCAAGATGTGATCTATCCTGGAGAATGTTCTGTGTGCAGTTGAGAAGAATGTGTAATCTGCTGTTTTTGGATGGAATGTCCTATAAATATCAATTAAATCTATTTGGTCTATTGTGTCATTTAAAGCTTGTGTTTCCTTATTAATTTTCTGACTGAATGATCTCCATTGGTATAAGTAAAGTGTTAAAGTCCCCTGCTATTATTGTGTCACTGTCGACTTCCTCTTTTACAGCTGTTAGCAGTTGCCTTATGTATTGAGGTGTTCCTATGTTCGGTACATATATATTTATAATTGTTGTATCTTCTTCTTGGATTGATCCCTTGATCATTATGTAGTGTCCTTCCTTGTCTCTTGTAACATTCTTTCTTTATTTTTTTAAAATTTATTTATTGTATTTATTTATTTTTGGCTGTGTTGGGCCTTTGTTGTGGTGTGCGGGCTTCTTATTGTGGTGGCCTCTCTTGCTGCAGAGCATGGGCTCCAGGCGCATGGGCTTCAGCCACTGTGGCTCGTGGGCTCTAGAGCACAGGCTCAGTAGTCATGGCCCATGGGATTAGTTGCTCCGCTGCACGTGGGATCTTCCCGGACCAGTGCCCAAACCCATGTCCCCTGCATCAGCAGGCGGACTCCCAACCACTGTGCCACCAGGGAAGCCCCATTCTTTATTTTAAAGTCTATTTTATCTGATATGAGTATTGCTACTCCAGCTTTCTTTTGATTTTCATTTGCATGGAATATCCTTTCCATCCCCTCACTTTCAGTGTGTATGTGTCCCTAGGTCTGAAATGGGTCTCTTATAGACAGCATATATATGGATCTTGTTTTTGTATCCATTCAGCAAGCCTGTGTCTTTTGGTTGGAGCATTTAATCCATTCACATTTTAGGTAAATATCAATATGTATGTTCCTATTACTATTTTCTTAATTGTTATGGGTTTGTTTTTGTATATCCTTTTCTTCTTTTGTGTTTCCCACTTAGAGAGGTTCCTTTAGCATTTGTTGTAGAGCTGGTTTTGTGGTGCTGAGTTCTCTTAGCTTTTGCTTGTCTGTAAGCTTTTAATTTCTCCATCGATTCTGAATGAGATCCTTGCTGGGT
The DNA here is from genome assembly GCF_949987515.2 of Delphinus delphis. Classification (NCBI taxonomy): domain Eukaryota; kingdom Metazoa; phylum Chordata; class Mammalia; order Artiodactyla; family Delphinidae; genus Delphinus; species Delphinus delphis. Next base: position 46,328,437 of record NC_082694.2, on the reverse strand, counting down.
AGAGTTCTCTTGGTTGTAGGTTCTTCCCTTTCATCACTTTAAATATATCATGCCACTCCCTTCTGGTTTTTAGAGTTTCTGCTGAGAAATCAGCTGTTAACCTTATGGGAGTTCCCTTGTACGTTATTTGCCATTTTTCCCTTGTTGCTTTCAATAATTTTTCTTTGTCTTTAATTTTTGTCAATTTGATTGCTATGTGTCTCGCCATTTTTCTCCTTGGGTTTATCCTGCCTGGGACTCTCTGTGCTTCCTGGACTTGGGTGGCTATTTCCTTTCCCATGCTAGGGAAGTTTTCGACTATAATCTCTTCAAATATTTTCTCAGGTCCTTTCTCTCTCTCTTCTCCTTCTGGGACCCCTATAACACAATTGTTGTTGCCTTTAATGTTGTCCCAGAGGTCTCTTAGGTTGTCTTCATTTCTTTTCATTCTTTTTTCTTTATTCTGTTCCACAGCAGTGAATTCCACCTTTCTGCTTCCAGGTCAGTTATCCGTTCTTCTGCCTCAGTTATTCTGCTATTGATTCCTTCTAGTGTATTATTATTATTATTATTATTTTTGCGGTACGCTGGGCTCTCACTGTCGTGGCCTCTCCTGTTGCAGGGCACAGGCCCCGGACGTGCAGGCTTAGCATCCATGGCTCACGGGCCCAGCCGCTCCATGGCATGTGGGATCTTCCCAAACCGGGGCATGAACCTGTGTCCCTGCATTGGCAGGCAGACTCTCAACCACTGCACCACCAGGGAAGCCCTGTCTTTTATTCTTTACAGAAGCTTAATAAATGTTTTGTCTACTACCCTTACTCTATGTATACTTTTGCAATGAGATTTTTACTTTTGTTTGTTTTCTTGTTATTATCAATAATTGGTGAGACTTCTTTTAAGCTTAAGTAAATTCCTTCAACATTGCGTATAAATCTGGTTTATTAGTAATGAACTCTTTTAGCTTTTGCTAGTCTGGGAAACTCTTGATCTCTCCTTCAATTCTCTTTTTTTCCATAGATTTATTTATTTATTTATTTTTGGCTGTGTTAGGTCTTCATTGCAGTGCGTGGGCTTTTCTCTAGTTGTGGCAAGTGGAGGCTACTCTTCGTTGTTGTGCACGGGCTTCTCATTGTGGTGGCTCTTCTTGTTGCGGAACATGGGCTCTAGGTGCTCAGGCTTCAGTAGTTGTGGCTCGTGGGCTCAGTAGTTGTGGCTCATGGGGTCTAGAGCACAGGCTCAGTAGTTGTGGCACACAGGCTTAGTTACTCTGTGGCATGTGGGATCTTCCTGGATCAGGGCTCGAACCCGTGTCCCCTGCATTGGCAGGCAGATTCTCAACCACTGTGCCATCAGGGAAGACCTCTCTTTCAATTCAGAATCATAATCTTGCTGGTAGGGTATTCCTGTTGTAGACTTTTTCTTTTTAGCCCATTGAATATATCCTATCATTCCTTCCTAGTCTGCAAATTCTGCTGAGAAGTCATCTGACAGTCTTATGGGAATACCTTGAACATAACTAGACTCTTTTATTTCACTGTTTCTGTGATCCCTCTTAAATTTTTAAATTTTTGGTGCTTTATAATATGTCTTGGTGTGGACCTGTTTGTCTTCATCTTGTTTGGGACTCTGTGTTTCCTGGACCTGGTTGTGTGTTTCCTTCCCCAGGTTAGGAAAGTTATCAGTTACTATATCCTCTAATAAGTTCTCTGCCCGTTTCTCTCTTCTCCTCGTTCTGGGACCCCTGTAATGCTCATGTTAATATACTTGATATTGTCTCAGAGGTCCCTTTACCTATAGTCTTGTTTTTTCTTTGTACTATTCAGTTTGGGTGATTTTCACTACTCTGTTTTCCATTTCACTGATCTGTTCTTCCGTATCATATAATATAATGTGGCTTCTCTCGTCTGTGTGTGTGTGTGTGTGTGTGTGTGTGTGTGTGTGTGTGTGTGTGTGTGTGTTTTAAGCTCTTTTATTGTATTGTTCAATGTTTGGTTCTTTTTGACATGTTATTACTCTTTGTTGAAATTCTCACTATGTCCATCTATTCTCCTCCTGACTTGGGTGAGCATCTTTATAATCATTACTGTGAACACTTTTTTTATCGGGTAGAATGCTTATCCCTGTTTTATTTAGTTCTGTTTCTGATGTCGTGTCTTGTTACTTCATTTGTAACATATTCCTCTATTTCCTTATGTTTCCTAATTCTCTGTGCATTTCTATTCATTAGGTTCAGGTTGTTACATTCCCGGGTCTCAGAAAAGTGGCCTTATATAGGAGATGACTGATAGGGCCCAGCAGCGCATTGTACTCTGGCCAGCAGAGCCACATGCTCCAACGTTGTCCCCTGTGTGGGCTGCACAAACCTCTCTCTTACGGCAAGGCCAACTGCTGTAGACAAGCTGGTAGGCGGTGTTGGAACCTGGCCTAAATGGCTGTGAGCCCCTGTATGTGATTGCCATGGGTGTGCTGATAACCCAGGCAGCCCTCCGTTATGGGTGGCTGTGTGGTGCTCCAGGTGTACAGGCAGACAGGGTAGGCCCCCAGTGTGTCTGGTTGTGAGGCCTCTGGTGCAGGAGTGCTATGGGCATGGTGGTAAATGGGACAGGCCCCTGATTATAATCAGTTCCAGGGAAGACTCTAAAATGTTGCTTGCCAATGTCTCAGTTCCTAGCGGGAGTCCCAGCTGCCTCTTGCCTTTCCAAGAAGCTCTCCGAGATTAGCAAGTGGGTCTGACACACGTGTCTTTCACACTATTGGCTCTGTACAGGGACTGAGAACATGTGAGATTTGTGTGTGCCCTATGAGAGCAAAGTCTCAGTTTTCTTTAGCCTCCAGCTTTCCTGAAAATAAGCCCTGCAGGTTTTCAAAGCCAGACCTGCTGTGTTCTTTTCTTCCAGTGCAGGAACCCTGGGCTGAGCAGCCTGATGCCAGGCTCAGACCCTTCCCTCCATGTGGAGGACCTGTGCAATTGTGATATCTTCCAGCTGTGGGTCACTGTGCTCCATGTGTGGGTTCCAATTAGACTGTGTTTCCAGTCCTCCTACCTGCCTTGTGGTTTCTCCTTCCTTATATCTTGAGTTGTGGAAAACGTTCCCTGCTAGTCTTCAGAGATAATTTCCGTGTAAGTTGTTGTAATTTGGGTGTGTCCGTGGCATGAGGGGAGCTCAGTATCTTCCTACTCTATCTTCTTGATCCCCTCTCAAGAATTCTTTGAAAATATATGCATTTATTACTGTAAACATAACTCTTTGAATTGCAGTCTTGTTCCTGTATTCCATAAATTTAGGTACTTTGTGTTTCCAATTTTGTTTGCTTTAAGATTTCTTTTAAATTTCCCTTTTGATTTATTCCTGTATGCATTGGCTATTCAGGAGCTTATTGTTCACTTTCTAAGTGTTCTTGAATTTTCAATTATTCTGTTTAATATTGAATTTCAGTTTCATACCATTGTGGTTGGAAATGATTCTTGATATGATTTCAATATTCTTGGATTTTTGAAGACTTGTTTTGTGGCTTAACATAGGATCTACCCTAGGCAATGTTCTATGTGTACTTAAGAACAATGGAAAGTTTGCTGCTGTTGAGTGGAACATACTGTAGATGTATGTTAGGTTCATTTGATATCAAGTGTGTGTTCAAGTTCAGTGTTTCCTGATTGATATTCTGTCCAGGTGATCTATACAGTGTTGAAAGTTGGGTATCGATGTTTCTTACCATTATTTTATTTCTGCACATTTTCCCCTTCAGGTGGGTTAATATATTCTTTATATGTTGAGAGGCTCCAAAGCTGGATACATACATATTTATAATTGTCATGATTTCTTGATGAATTAATCCACTTATCATTATATGATAACCTTCTTTCCTTTGAAAGGTTTGACTTCAAGTCTTTTAACCTGATAATAGACTTGTCAGGCAAGTATCATTTCATGGAGTGTTTTTTTCCAATCATTCAATTTTATGCTATATATGGATTAGAAGTTAGCATGAATCTCTTGTACACAGTATAATTAAACGTCCTTTAATCCATTCAGCCACCCTATGGATTATTTAAATTGAAGTATATTTGATTTACAATATTACATTGGTCTCAGGGGTACAACATATGGATTGAATATTTTTATAGATCACTAAAGTGATCACAAAATAATGGCTATATTTCCCTGTGTTGTACTATATATCCTTGTTTGTTTATTTCATACATAGGGGTATTGGATTTAGAGAAACAAACTACTGTATTTCCCTCCCCCCTTCACTTGCCTCACCAGTAACCACTAATTTGTTCTCTGTGAGTCTATTTCTGTTTTGTTATATACATTCCTTTCTTGCATTTTTAGATTCTACAGAGAAGTGAGAACATAGAGTATTTGTCTTTCTCTAACTTATTTAAGTAGGTATAAATATTCTAGGCCTATCCACGTTGTTGCAAGTGGCAGAATTTGATCCTTTTTAATGGCTGAGCAATAGTCTATTGTGTATACATACCACATCTTCTTTATCCACTCATCTGTTGATGGACATTTAGTTTGCTTCCATATGTTGGCAATTGTAAATAATGCTGCTATGAACATTGGGATGCCTGTATCTTGTCAAATTGGTGTCTTCATTTTCTTTGGACATATACCAAGCAGTGGAATTGTTGCCTAATATGATAGTTCTACTTTTAGTTTTTCTCAGGACCTCCGTATTCTTTTCATAGTGGGTGTACCAATTTACAGTCCCACCAACAGGGTACTAGGACTCCCTTCTCCGTGTCATGAACAACATTTCATATTTGTAGACTTTGGAATAATAGCCACGTAGAGAGGTGTGACGTGACTTCTCATTATGGGTTTTCTTGTGGGTCATTCATTAAATTTAATTTACAAAAGAAGGTGATAGGCTGGATGTGATCTCCAGGTTTAGTTTGCTAATGCCTGGTATAGGTTAATTTGGGGAGAATTAATACCTTTACAATGTTATTTATTGCTAACATTTTTCAGGTTGACATTTAATGATTGGTAACAGATTAAAAATTTTTTTCCCTGAAGGATATCTGAAGTCTGTTGGTTCTGTATTATAAATTTGTTCATTTCTATCACTTTTTAGACTCCACTATAAGTGATATCATATGATATTTGTCTTTTTCTATCTGACTTACTTCACTTAGAATGAAATACTGCCATTTGCAGCAACAGGTATGGACCTAGAGATGATCATGCTTTTTCATTTTTGAGTAATATTTGATTGTGTACATGTACCACTTTTTCATTATCCATTCATCTGTTGATGGACATTTTGGTTGCCTCCATGTCTTGGCTATTGTAAATAGTGCTGCAGTGCATGTTTGGGTTTGGGTGCATTTGTCTTTTTGAATTCTGGCTTTCTGCTGATGTATGCCCAGAAGTAGGACTGCTGGATGATATGGTAGCTCTATTTTGACTTTTTAAAGGCATCTCCATACTGTGCTTTATAGTGGCTGTTACCAGCTTACATCTCACCAACAGCATAGGAGGGTTCCCTTTTCTCCATGTCCTCTCCAGCATTTATGGTTTGTAAACTTTTTGATGATGGCCATTCTGACTGTGCAAGGTGATACCTTGTTGTGGTTTTGATTTGCATGTGTCTAATAATTCGAGGTGTTGAGCATCTTTGCATGTGTTTTCTCTAAACACTGTGAGAAAAAGTTACAGTTGACATTGGCTTTTTGAAAGTCTGACTATTTTGAATTTTTGTTCGATAACTACCACAGGACATTTGTTAAAGGGCAGGTGTCATTTACACCCTGGCAGTCCTTGTGAATATTAAGTGTCCATAAGCACATATTTTAAAGTTGCTGTTGTGGAAATGGGCACAGGCGGTAGGATTTCCTTCATGCCCCTCTCTGGTTACTTGGGTAACCAGACCCACTGTGGAAGACGGGCTCCTGGATTGTAAATTAGTGTGGGCTGTGGCAGAACAAACACCCAAAATCTTCTGTTTTGTTACTTCTTGTTTTTGTTTTAATTTAATTTTTCTTTTTTATTGAAGTAAAGTTGATATAAAATATTCTGTTTGTGGTAGGCATACAGAATCTTGTTCAGTTATGTTCAGTAAACATATTCATATGTCTATTCATCTTCAGATTCTTTTTCCATATAGGTTATTAGAGAGTGTTGAATAGACTTCCCTTTGTTATACAATAGGTCCTTGTTGATAATCTATTTTATATGTATTAGTGTGTAAATATTTTCCCCAGCCTCCTGATTTATTCCTTCTGCCCACTTTTCTCATTGGGTAACCATAAGTTTGTTTTCTAATTCTGTGAGTCTGTTTCTCTCTGTTTTATTGTATTTTTTTGGCTGTACTGCGAGGCATGTGTGATATTAGTTCTCCCAACACCAGGGATCGAACCCATGCCCCTTGAAGTGGAAGCTCAGATTCTTAACCATTGGACCACCTGGAAAGTCCCTGTTTCTCTCTTGTAAATTAGTTCATTGGTATCAATTTTTAAATTTCAGCTATAAGTAGTATCATATGATATTTGACTTTCTCTTTCTGACTTACTTACTTCACTTAGTATGATTATCTCTAATTCTATCCATGATGCTGCAAATGGCATTCCTTCATTCTTTTTCATTTCTGAGTAATATTTCACTGTGAACATGTACCACTTCTTTATCCATCCATCTGCTGATGGATATTTTGGTTGCTTCCATGTCTTAGACATTGTAAATTGTGCTGTGGTACACATATGGGTGCATGTGTGTTTTCCAATTCTGGTTTTCTCCTGTTATATGCCTGGGAGTGGGACTGCTGGATCATATGGTACCTCTAATTTTACCTTGTAAAGGCACCTCCATACTGTTATTTATAGTGGCTGTTACCACGTTAGATCCAAACAGCAGCATAGGAGGGTTCCCTTTTTTCTACAACCTCTCAAGCATTTATTGTTTGTAGACTTTTCGATGATGGCTATTCTTACTCATGTGAAGTGATCCCTCATTGTAGTTTTGATTTCCATGAGGCTAATAATACAGGAATTAGAGCATCTTTTCAAGTGCTTTTCTTTTAAACAGTGTAAAATTTACCTATTGAAATAGGATCTTGAAAGTCTGTTCCTTTGGAATTTATTTTGCTTACCCACCCCTGGACATTTCCTGATTGTGGGTGTCATTTACAGCCCAACAGTCCTTGTGAATATTAAGTACACATAAACATTGTTTTTAAAGTTGCAGTTGTAGTAAAGGGCAACAAGGCAGCGGAATTTATTCATACTCAACTTGATTTCTAGGGAAAACAGAGGCTTAGTGGAATTCCTCTTCCTAGGTTGTAAATTGGAGTGTAAAGTGCCAGGACAAATACCCAAAATCTTGTGTCACATTACTTCTTGTTGAATTTACTTTTTATTCCTTATCAGAGTAACTTTGATTACAATGTTGTATTTGTTCTAGGTGTACAGAATCTGGTTCATTCATACGTATACATATATCTAAACAGGTTTAGATTATTTCCCATGTTGGTTATTAGAGAGAGTTGAGTAGACCTCCCTTGGCATCCAGTAGGTCCTTCTTGATTATATATTTTATATGAATTATTAAATGCATGTTAACCCCAACATCCTAATTTCTCCATTCCTTTCACCTTTTTCAAAGTCTGTATGGGTCATTCTCAGTGGAAATATGCTCATGGGTATCAGTTTTTAGATTACACTAGTAAATGATATCATTGGATATTTGTCTTTCTGTGACTTACTTTACATAGTATGATTACCCCCAGGTTCATCAGTGGTGCTGCAAAGGCATTGTTTCATCTTTTCCATGGCTAATATTCGATTGTGTACGTGTACCACTTCTTTGTCCATTCATCTGTACTTGGACATTTTGCTTGCATCCATATCTGGCTATTGTAAGTATCACTGAAGAGCACTTTTGGTTACCTGTGTCTTTCTCAATTCTGGTGTTCTCGGGTTACAGACCCATTAGTGGTTTGGCAGGATCACATAGTAGCTCAATTGTTAATTTTTTGTGTGTGTGTGTGGTACGCGGGCCTCTCACTGTTGTGTCGTCTCCCGCTGTGGAGCACAGGCTCCGGACGCGCAGGCCCAGCGGCCATGGCTCACGGGCCCAGCCGCTCCGCGGCACACGGGATCCTCCCGGACCGGGGCACGAACCTGTGTCCCCTGCATCGTCAGGCGGACTCCCAACCACTGCGTCACCGGGGAAGCCCCGATTGTTAACTTTTAAAGGCACCTTCATTCTGTTCTGATTAGTGGCTATTACCAGTTTACATCCCCGCAACAGCATAGGGGTGTATCCATTCTCGGAAACCCATTCAGCAATTATTGTTTGCAGACATTTTTTTCTGATGGCCATTCAGAGTATTGTGAGGTGATGCCTTTTTGTAATTTAAATTTGCATTTCCCTAATAATTCTTGATGTTGAACATTTTTTCATTTCCTTTAAAAAAACACTGTGAGGAAATTTACCTCTTGAGTTGTCTTCTCCAGATTTTCTACTGTTTTGAATATTAATGTCTATTCCTGACAGCAGGATATTTTTTGAGGGCAGGTCTCATTTAAAGCCCTGCAGTCCTTGTGAATATTGAGTGACCAATAGCACTGGAATTAAAGCTGCTGTTGCGGGAATTGGCCACAAGGCGGCAGATTTCTACATTCCCAGCTTTGGTTACAAGGGCAGGAGAGTCTTCCTGGAAGTTGTGTTCCTAGGTTGCAAATTGTAGTGGAATGTTCCAGGACAAACTCCCAAAAGCTTATGTCTCCTACTTATGTTTGTTTTTTAAATTTATTTTATGTTTTTCATCGGAGTAATGTTTTTTAAACTAGATCCTTACTCTATCTACAATTTCCCCTTTCTTCTTTGCCTTTAATATTTATTTATTTATTTATTTATGGCTGTGTTGGGTCTTCGTTTCTGTGCGAGGGCTTTCTCTAGTTGCGGCAAGTGGGTGCCACTCTTCATTGCGGTGCACGGCGTCTCACTATCGCGGCCTCTTTTGCTGCAGAGCACAGGCTCCAGACACGCAGGCTCAGTAGTTGTGGCTCACGGGCCTAGTTGCTCCGCGGCATGTGGGATCTTCCCAGACCAGGGCTTGAACCCGTGTCCCCTGCATTGGCAGGCAGATTCTCAACCACTAGGCCACCAGGGAAGCCCATATCGGAGTAAATTTTATTAGGGTGTTGTGATTCTCTGGGTGTACCGATTCTGATCAATTTTTCATACATATATCTGTTCATCTTTGGATCCTGTTACCATGTAGGTTATTACAGCGTGTTGAGTAGACCTCCCTTGGTATTTGGTAGGTGTTTATGTAATTTATATGTATTAGTGATTATATAATTTATATATTTTATATGTTATAAGTTTATATACATAAAACATACATTAGTGTATGTATGTTAACCCCATAATCCTAATTTATCCACCCTCCCACCTTTCATTTTTGTTAACCATTAGTTTGTTTTATACGTCTCTGAGTGTCTTTTCCTTTGGAAATATGTTCATTTGTACGAACCTTAAGATAACATCTATAAATTATATTATAGGATATATATCATACACTTTTGACTTAATGTAATATGATTATTTCTAGACTCTCCTCTAGTCATGAAAACTGTGGTTGGATTTGCATGCGTCTCATAATCCCTTCAAATTGAGCTTTCAGGCATGTCCTTTGTTTTCAAACAGTGAGTACAGCTTACCTCTCCAAATTGTTTTTTGAAGTCTGTGCCACATTTGGAAGTATTTTGGCCATTACCTCCCTCAAGACATTTTGAGGGCAGGTTACATTTACAGCCCTCCAGTACTTGTGCATATGAAGTGACGATTAGCACAGGTTTTAAAGCTGCTGTTGCAGGTAATGGCCAGAGGGCGGCAGCATTTCTGCTTTCCCCAATCTGGTAACTAGGGAAAGAGACCTTCCTGCCAGGGGTGTTCCTCAGTTATAAATTAGAGTGGAATGTGCCCGGATAAACCCCCAAAAGCTAATGTCTCCTTCTGTTTTTTTTTAAAAATTGAATTTATACTTTTTATTGGAGTAATATTCCATTGTGTACATGGACCACTTCTTCTTTCTGCATTCCTCTGTTGATGGACATTTTCATTGCTTTCAAGTGTTGGCTATAGTAAATATGGCTGGAGTGCAGGATTGCCAGCCTGTGCCTTTCTGATTCTTATTCTCTCAGGCGATAGGACAAGCAGTGGGTATGCTTGATTGAATGGTAGCTCAATGTTTACCTTTTCAAGGCACATCCATTGTGTTTTCATTACTGGCTCTTACCACGTCCCACTTAGAACCAATGGTCCGCATTTCTCCACAACAACTTCAGCCTTTATTGTTTGCAGAATTTTTGCTGATGGCCATTCTGATTGGTGTGAGCTGATAGGTTTCTGTAATTTGGATTTGCATGTCTTTAATAATTCCTAATGTTCAGCATTTTTCTATGCCAGTTTAATTTCTGTTAAACAAAAAAGAAAAAAACTGTGAGTACAATAAACCTCTTGAAATTGTCTCCTTGGAAGGTTGCCCTCTTTTGAATTTTTTGGTCTATTTTCGACCCCAGGATTTTTTTGGGGGGGAGCAGGTGTCATTTACAGGGCTGCAATAAGTGTGAATATTTAGTGACCATTAGCACTGGTTTTAGTTGTTGTGGGAAACGGCCACAAGGGGGCAGCATTTCTCCATTTCCCAAATCTGGTTACTAGGGCTGCAGAGCCTTTCTGCAAGTCGTGTTCCCAGGTTTTATACTAGAATGGAATGAGCCAGCAAAAGCCCCCATAAGTTTATGTCACATTACTTCTTGTTCGTTGTTTTAATTTTATTAATCGGGGTAATGATTACAATGTTGTTTGTCCTAGGTGTACACAATCTGGTTCATTTGTACATTATATATATATATATATATACACACAGATCCTCTTCCCATGTAAATTACTGCAGAGTGTTCCGTAGACCTCCCTCGCTATATGGTCGGTCTTTTTGATACATGTATTTAATATGTATTTGTACACCTATGGTAAACCTGATCTTAATTTATCCATTCCCCCCATTTTTCATTTTAGATAAGCACAGTTTTTTTCCCCTAAGTCTGTGAGTGTCTTTCTCTGTGGAAATATGTTTATATGTGTCAGTTGTTAGATAACACCTATAAGTGATATCATAGGATATATGTCTTCGCTTTCCTATTTACCTCATGTTCTGTGATTATCTCTAGGCTCATTTATGGTGCCACAAAGAGCAGTGTTTCATTATTTCCATGGCTAATATTCCATTGTGTACATGGACCACTTCTTTATCCATTCATTTGTTGATGGACATTTTGGTTGCTTCTGTATCTTGGCTATTGTGAAAATGGCTGCAGTGCTGCTCTTGCAGCCTGTGTCTTCTTGATTCTGGTCTTCTCAGGTGAGAGGCTCACCGGTGGGTCTGCTGGATGGAATGGTGGCTCAATTTTTACTTTCAAACGCAGCTCCTTTCTGTTCTCATTATTGGCTGTTACCACTTTACATCTCAGCAGCAGCTAGAGGGTACACATTTCTCTAAAAATTCCTTCAGCATTTATTGTTTGTTGACTTTTGGCTGATGGTAGTTGACTTGTGTGAGTTGAAACATTTTTGTAGATTAGATTTGCATGAGTCTAATAATTGCTGATGTTGAGCTTTTATCCATTTTCCTTTTTTTGAAAAAGAGTGAGTAAAACTTACTACGTCATAATATCTTCTTGAAACATTTGCCTGTTTTGAATTTTTTTGGCCATTCCCTAGCTCAGGACATTTTTTGAGGGCAGGTGTCCTTTACAGCCCTGAGTCCTTGTGAATGTTAAGCGAGCGTTAGCGGTGGGTTTAAAGCCGCTCTTGCGGGAAACGACCACAAGGCGGCAGCATTTCTACATTTCCAACTCTGGGTTTTTGGGCAACAGAGCCTTCCTGGAAATCGTGTTAGTAGGCTGCAAATTAGAGTGGAATGTGCCAGCTCAAACCCCCAAGAGCTTATATCTCCTTACTTGTTTGTTTTTTAAATTTAATTTTTATTTATTATCACAGCAAATTTGATAAAAATATTGTGTTTGTTCTAGATGTACAGAATCTGGTTCATTATATCTATGTATTGATCTATTCATCTTTGGATCCTTTCCCGTGTAGGTTATTACAGAGTGTTGAGTAAACTTCTCTTGGTATTCCATAGGTATTTTGTGATTATATATTTCATATGTATTACTACATGTCAGTTAACCCCTGCATCCCAATTCATATATTCCTTACACCTTTCCATTTGGTTAAACATAATTTGGTTTTCTGAATCTATGAGTGTCCTTCTCTTGGCAATAATTTCATGGGTATCAATTTTTAGGTAACACCTATAAGTGATGTCTTTTGGTTTCTTTCTTACTTCAAGTTGGGTGATTATGTCTAGATCCTAGTATGATGCTGCCAACGGCACTGTTTCATAGTTTTCCATGGCTAATATTCCATTGTGTACATTGACCACTTCTTGTTGCATTTTTCTCTTGACGGACATTTTGGTTTCTTCCAAGTCTTGGCTATGGTACATGTTGCTAGAGTGCAGGATTGCCAGCCTGTGTCTTTTTGATTCTGGTCTACTCAGGACATAGGCCCATCAATGGGCCTACCAGATAACATGGTAGCTCAATTTCTACCTTTAAATGCACCTCCATTCTATTCTCACTACTGGCTCTTACCAGGTTGCATCCCAACAGCAGCTAGAGGGTACGCAGTTCTCTGAAACCCCTTCAGCATTTATTCTTTGTAGACTTTTTGCTGATGATCATTCTGACGGCTGTGAGGTGAAAGTTTTTGTAGATTGGATTTGCATGGCTTTATTAATTCTGATGTTTAGCATTTTTCAATGCCCTTATTTTTAACAGAAAAAAAGAAAGAGAAGACAAAATGTGTGTAAAATATGCCTCTTGAAATTGTCATTTTGAAATGTGCATGTTTTTTGAGTTTTTTGGTCGATTTATTACCCAAAAGTTTGTTTAGAGGGCAGGTGTCATTTACAGGTCTGGAATTATTTTGAATATCAAGTAAAGATTAGCGCTGGGTTTAGAGCTGCTGTTGTGTGAAACAGGCACAAGGTGGCATCAGTTCTCCTTAACAAGTTTGGTTACTAGGTCAACAGAGCCTTAAGGGAAGTCATATTCTAGGTTGTAAATTAGAATGGAATGTGCCAGGAAAAAGTCCCTTATGTTTATGTTTCACTACTACTTCTTCGTTTTTTTTTAATTTAATTTTTATTTTTTATCACAGCAACTTTGATTACTTTTGGTTGTTCTAGGTGTGGGAGATGTGGTTCTTTTACATATATAAATATATCTATTCTTCTTCAGATTCTTTTCCCATGTAGGTTATGACACAATGTTGAGGAGTCTTCTCTTGGTATTCCATAGGTCTTTGGTGATTATATATTTCACATGTGTTTGTATATCTATGTTAACCCCAATATCGCTATGTATCCAATCCTCACACCTTTCCATTCGTGAACCATAAGTTTGATTAATGAATCTGTGATTGCCTTTCTCAGTGGAAATATCTTCACTGGTATCAATTTTTAGGTAACACCTCTAAGTGATATCCTAGGAAATGTGTCTTTCGCTTTCTGACTTACTACAAGTTGCGTGATTACCTCGAGACTCATGTACGGTGCTGCAAATGGCATTGTGTCATTTTTTTCCTTGGCTAATATTCCATCTGTACATGTACCAGTTCTTTGTCCACTCATCTGTTGATGGATTTTTTTGTTGCTTCCATGTCTTGGCTATTGTAATACTGCTGCAATGCAGATTTTCCTGCCTGTGTCTTTCCAATTCTGTCTTCTTAAGTTATAGGCCCAGTAGTGGGCCTGCTGGATCATATGGTAGCCAAATGTTTACCTTGTAAAGGCACCTCCATTCTATTCTCATTAGTGGCTCTTACAAGGTTAAGTCCCAGTTAAAGTTGATGGTATGCACTTCTCCACAACCCCTTCAGCATTTATTGTTTGTAGTTTTTTTGCTAATGTTTATTCTGACTGGTGTGAGCTGCTACCTCTTTGTGGGTGGATTTGCATGAGTCTCATAATCCCTTGAAATTGAGCTTTCAGGCATGCCCTTTGTTCTTCAAGCTGTGAATACAGCTTACCTCTTCAAATGGTTTTCTTGAAGTATGTGCCACATTTTGAAATATTTTGGCCATTACCTCCCTCAAGACATTTTGAGGGCAGGTTTCATTTAAGGCCCTTCAGTACTTGTGCATATGATATGACCCTTAGCACAGATTTTAAAGCTGCTGTTGCAGGTAACGGCCAGAGGGCGGCAGCATTTCGGCTTTCCGCACTCTGGTAACTTGGGAAACAGACCTTCCTGCCAGTGGTGTTTCTTGGTTATAAATTAGAGTGGAATGTGCCCGGATAAACCCCCCAAAGGTAATGTCTCCTTACTTACACTTTTCTTTTAAATTGAATTTATATTTTTTATTGGAGTAATATTCCATTGTGTCCATGGACCACTTCTTCTTTCTTCATTCTTCTGTTGATGGACATTTTCATTGCTTCCACGTGTTGGCTGTGGTAATTATTGCTGGAGTGCAGGATTGCCAGCCTGTGTCTTTTTGATTGTTATCCTCTCAGGCGATAGGCCCAGCAGTGGGTATGCTTCATTGAATGGTAGCTCAATATTTACCTTTTCAAGGCACCTCCATTGTGTTTTCATTACTGGCTCTTACCACGTCCCAATTAGAACCGAGGGTACGCATTTTTCCACAACCCCTTCAGCATTTTTTGTTTGCAGAAATTTTGCTGATGGCCATTCTGAGTGGTGTAAGATGATAGTATTTTGTAATTTGTATTTGCATATCTTTAATAATTCCTAATGTTCAGCATTTTTCCACGCATTTTTTGATTTCTGTTAAACAAAAACAGAAAAAAACTGTGAGTAAAATAAACCTCTTGAAATTGTCTTCTTGGAAGGTTGCCCTCTTTTGAATTTTTTCGTCGATTTTCGATCCCAGGATTTTTTTTTGAGGCCAGGTGTCATTTACAGGCCTGCAATGAGTGTGAATACTTAATGACCATTAGCACTGGTTTTAAAGCTGCTGTTGTGGGAAACGGCCACAAGGCGGCAGCATTTCCCCATTCCCAAATCTGCTTACTAGGGCAGCAGAGCCTTTCTGGAAGTCATGTTCCCAGGTTGTAAATTAGAATGGAATGTGCCAGGAAAACCCCCAATAAGTTTATGTCACATTACTTCTTGTACATTGTTTTAATTTTTTTAACTGGGATAATGATTAGAATATTGTTTGTCCTAGGTGTACACAACCCGGTTCATTTGTACGTTATATATTTTTATAGAGGGAGGGATGTACAGATCCTCTTCCCATGTAGGTTATTGAAGAGGGTTCCGTAGTTCCGTAGACCTCCCTCGCTATATGGTCGGTCTTTTTGATATATGTATTTAATAGGTATCTGTACACATATGGTAACACTGATCTTAATTTATCCATTCCCCCCACCTTTCCTTTTAGATAAGCATAATTTGTTTTCTAAGTCTGTGAGTGTCTTTCTCTGTGGAAATATGTTCTTTTGTGTCAATTGTTAGATAACGCCTATAAGTGATATCATTGTATATGTCTTTTGCTTTCCGACTTACCTCATGTACTGTGATTATCCCTAGGCTCATCTATGGTGCCTCAAAGGCAGTGTTTCATTGTTTTCCATGGCTAATATTCCATTGTGTACACGGAGCACTTCTTGTTTTTCCATTCATCTGCTGATGGACATTTTGGTCGCTTCCGTATCTTGGCTATTGTGAAAATGGCTGCTGTGCAGCTGTTGCAGACTCTGTCTTCTCGATTCTGGTCTTCTCAGTTGAGAGGCTTAGCGTTGGGTGTGCTGGATGGAATGGTGGCTCTGTTTTTCTTTTTTTGTGTTTTTTTTTTTTGAGGTAAGCGAACCTCTCACTGTTGCGGCCTCTCCTGTTGCGGAGAACAGGCTCCGGATGTGCAGGCTCACCGGCCGTGGCTCACGGGCCTAGCCGCTCCGCAGCATGTGGGCTCTTCCCAGACCGGGGCATGAACCCGTGTCCCCTGAATCTGCAGGCGGACTCTCAATCACTGTGCAACAAGGGAAGACCCAGTTTTTACTTTTAAACGCAGTTCCTTTCTGTTCTCATTATTGGCTGTTACCACTTTACATCTCAGCAGCAGCTAGAGGGTACAGAGTTCTCTAAAACCCCTTCAGCATGTATTGTTTGTAGAACTTTTGATGATGGTAGTTGACTTGTGTGAATTGAAACCTTTTTGTAGATTAGATTTGCATGAGCCTAATAATTCCTGATGTTGAGCTTTTATCCATTGTCCTTTCTTTTGAAGAAGAGTGTAAAACTTTTCTCTTCATACTATCTCCTTGAAACATTTGCCTGTTTTGAATTTTTTTGGCCATTCCCTAGCTCAGGACATTTTTTGAGGGCAGGTGTCCTTTACAGCCCTGAGTCTTTGTGAATGTTAAGTGAGCGTTAGCGGTGGGTTTAAAGCCGCTCTTGTGGGAAACGGCCACAAGGCGGCAGCATTTCTACATTTCCAACTCTGGGTTTTTGGGCAACAGAGCCTTCCTGGAAATCGTGTTAGTAGGCTGCAAATTAGAGTGGAATGTGGCAGGGAAAACCCCCAAGGGCTTGCATCTCCTTACTTCTTGTTTGTTTTTTTAATTTAATTTTTATTTATTATCACAGCAAATTTGATAAAAATACTGTGTTTTTTTCTAGGTGTACAGAATCTGGTTTATTATATCAATGTATTGATCTATTCATCTTTGGATCCTTTCCCGTGTAGGTTATTACAGAGTGTTGAATAGACCTCTCTTGGTATTCCATAGGTATTTTGTGATTATATATTTCATCTGTATTACTACATGTCTGTTAACCCCCATATCCTAAATCATACATTCCTTACACCTTTCCATTTGGTTAAACATAATTTGGTTTTCTGAATCTATGAGTGTCCTTCTCTTGGAAATTATCTCAAGGATATCAATTTTTAGGTAACACCTATAAGTAATGTCATAGGATAATATGTCTTTCGTTTTCTTCAAGTTGGGTGATTATCTCTAGATCCTTCTATGGTGGTGCCAACAGCATTGTTGCATGCTTTTCCATGGCATTGCATTGCATTGTGTACATGGACCACTTCTTCTTGGTGCATTTTTCTGTTGATGGACATTTTGGTTTCTTCCAAGTCTTGGCTATGGTACATGTTGATGCAGTGAAGGATTGCCAGCCTGTGTCTTTTTGATTCTGGTCTACTCAGGTGATAGGCCCATCAGTGGGCCTACCAGATCATATGGTAGCTCAATTTTTACCTTTAAACGCACGCCCATTGTGTTCTCACTACTGGCTATTACCAGGCTACATCCCACCAGCAGCTAGAGGGTATGTAGTTCTCTAAAACCCCTTCAGCATTTATTCTCTGTAGACATTTTTGCTGACGATCACTCTGACAGCTCTGAGGTGAACATTTTTGTAGACTGGATTTGCATGGCTTTATTAATTCCTGATGTTGAGCATTTTTCCTTGCCCTTTTTTTTAACAAAAAAAAAAGGAAAGAAAAAGAAAGAGAAGACAAAAGGTGCGAAAAATATGCCTCTTGAAATTGTCGTTTTAAAATGTGTACGTCTTTTGAGTTTTTTGCTCGATTTACGACCCAAGGATTTCTTTTGAGGGCAGGTGTCATTTACCGGCCTGCAATTATTTTGAATATCAAGTGACCATTAGCGCTGTGTTAAAAGCTGCTGTTTTGAGAAACAGCAGTTCTCCTTTACAAAATCTGGTTACTAGGGCAACAGAGCCTCAATGGAAGTCGTGCTCTAGGTTGTAAATTAGAATGCAATGTGCCAGGAAAAAGCCTCTTAAGTTTATGTCTCACTACTTCTTGTTCATTGTTTTAATTTTTATTTTTTATCACAGCAACTTTGATTACAATATTTTGTTTGTGCTAGGTGTGCGAGATGTGGTTCTTTTACACATATACATATATCTCTTCTTCTTCGGATTCTTTTCCCATGTAGGTTATGACACAATGTTGAGTAGTCTTCTCTTGGTATTCTGTAGGTCTTTGGTGATTATATATTTCACCTGTGTTTGTATATCTGTTAAACCCAATATCCTAATGTATACAATCTCACACCTTTCCATTGGTGAACTATAAGTTTGTTTAATGAATCTGTGATTGCCTATGTGGAAATATGTTCACTCTTATCAATTTTTAGGTAACACCTCTAAGTGATATCCTAGGAAATGTGTCTTTCGCTTTCTGACTTACTACAAGTTGCGTGATTACCTCGAGACTCATGTACGGTGCTGCAAATGGCATTGTGTCATTTTTTTCCTTGGCTAATATTCCATCTGTACATGTACCAGTTCTTCTTTGTCCACTCATCTGTTTATGGACTTTTTGGTTGCTTTCATGTCTTGGCTGTTGTAATACTGCTGCAATGCAGATTTTCCTGCCTGTGTCTTTCCAATTCTGTCTTCTTCGGTTATAGGCCCAGGAGTGGGCCTGCTGGGTCATATGGTAGCCAAATGTTTACCTTGTAAAGGCACCTACATTCTGTTCTCAATAGTGGCTTTTACCAGGTTAAGTCCCACTTAAAGTTGAGGGTATGCACTGCTCCCCAACCCCTTCAGCATTTATTGTTTGTAGTTTTTCTGTTAATTTTTATTCTGACTGGTGTGAGCTGCTACCTCTTTGTGGTTGGATTTGCAGGCATCTCATAATCCCTTGAAATTGACCTTCCAGGCATGTCCTTTTTTTCTTCAAACTGTGAGTACATCTTACCTCTTCAAATGGTTTTCTTGAAGTATGTGCCACATTTTGAAATATTTTGGCCATTACCTCCCTCAAGACATTTTGAGGGCAGGTTTCATTTAAGACCTTACAGTACTTGTGCATATGAAGTGACGATTAGCATAGGTTGCTGCTGCTGTTGCACGTAACGGCCATTGGGCGGCAGCATTTCTGCTTTCCCCACTCTGGTAACGAGGGAAACAGACCTTCCTGCCAGTGGTGTTCCTCGTTTATACACTAGAGGGGAATGTGCCCGGATAAAGCCCCAAAGGCTGATGTTGTCGTACACTAAACTGTACCCTAAACCGTACCCATTCCCTAAACCTAATACTACCTGTAACCCTAAACGTTACACTAACCCGTACCCTAATAATAACCCATACACAAACACTAACACGTACCCTAACCCTAACCCGATGTCGTAGCCTAACCCTAACCCTAAACCTAACCATAAACCTTACACTCACCCGTGTCCTAATCGTAACCCATACACTAACAGCAAGCCTAACCCTAACAGGTATCCTAACCCTAACCCGTTGTCATATCATAACCTGTTGACTAATCCGTGCCCGTTCCCTAAACCTAAACATAACCCTAAACCTTACCCTAATCCACATCCTAATCCTAACCCATACACTAACCCATAGCCTAACACATATTATAACTTTAACCACTTGTCATACACTAACCTGTACCCTAAACCGTACCCGTTCCCTAACGCTAATCCTAAACATAACCCTAACTCTAACCCTAACCCTAAACCATACCCTAAACCGTACCCTAATCCTAACCTGTACACTACCACTAAACCATACCTTAACACGTACCCTAACGCTAACCCGTTGTCATACCCTAAACTGTACCCTAAACAGAACCCATTCCCTAACCCTAACCCGAACCCAAACACTAAACCTAACCATAACCCATTGTTGTACCCTAAACTGGATCCTAAATGGTACCTCTTAGCAAAACCTAACCCGAACCAAAAACCTAAACCTTACACTAACCCGTACCCTAATCCTAACCCATACACTAACACTAAAGCGTACCCTACCACGTAACCTAAGATGATGTCGTACCCTAATCTGTACCCTAAACCATACCCGTTCCCTAAACTTAACCCTAACCTAACCGTAAATGTAAACCTTACACTAACTCGTACCCTAATACTTACCCTTATAGTAACACAAAACCGTACCCTAACATGTACACTAAGCCTAACCCATTGTCTTACCTTAAATTTTACCCTAAACCTAACTCTAACCCTAAACTGCACCGTAAACCGTACCCTAATTCTAAGACATACACTACCACTAACTAGTACCCTAACACTTAGCCGAATCCTAACACGTTGTCATACCACAACTACTACACTAAACCATACACATTCCCTAACACTAACCCTAACCCTTACCCTAACTCGTACCCTAATCCTAACCTGTACACTAACAGTAACCTATACCCTAAAACGTACCCTAAACCTAACCCATTGTCGTACCCTAACCTATACCCTAAACCGTACCCTAACCCTAAACCTTACCCTATCCTGTACCCGAATGCTAACCAGTACACTAACACTAACCTGTACCCTAACACACATGGTAAGCCTAAACCATTATCGTACCCTAACCTGTACCCTAAACCATACCTGTTCCCTAACCCTAACCCTAAACCTAACCAAACCCTAACACGTAGGCTAACCCTAAACTGTTGTCATACAATAACCTGAACCCTAAAGCGTACACATTCCCTAACCCTAACCCTAACCCTAACCCCGAACCTAAAACTTACACAAAGCCTTACACTAAACCGTACACTAACACTAAACCGTACCGTAACAAGTACTCTAACCCTAAACCGTTGTCATACCCTAACATGTACCCTAAACTGTACACGTTCCCTAACCCTAACCCAAAACCTTACCTGAAGCCTTACGCTTACCGTACCCTAATCCTAACCCATAGACTGACAGTAACCCGTACCCTAACACATACGCTAACCCTAAACTGTTGTCGTACCCTAACATGTACCCTAAACCGTACCCATACCTTAACCCTAACTCTAACCTTAACCATTACCTGAAGCCTCAACCTAACCCGTAACCTAAGGCTAATCCGTACACTAACACTAACCCGTACCCTAACACGTACTCTAACCCTAAAGTATTGTCATACCCTAACCTGTACTCTAACCCACAACCATTCCCTAAACCGAACCCTAAACCTAACCCTAACACTTACCCGAAGCCTTACACTAACCCATACCCTAATTGTAACCCATACAATAACATTAACCCATACCTTAACACGTACGGTAACCATAAACCTTTGTCCTACCCTAACATGTTCCCTAAACCACACCTGTTCGCTAACCCTAACCCTAAACCGTTGTCGTAACCTGAACTGTACCCTAAACCCGACCCGTTCCCTAAGCCTAATCCGAACGCTAAGCCTTACCAGACGCCTTACACTAACCCGTACCCTAATCTTAACCCGTACACAAACACTAACCCGTACCATAACATGTATGCTAACCCTAAACAGTTGTCGTAACCTAAACTGTACCCTAAACCATACCCATTCCCTAACCCTAACCCTAACCGATACCCGAAGCCTTACTCTAACCCACACCCTAATCCTAAACCGTACACTAACACTAACCCATACCCTAACACGTACGCTAACCCTAAAAACCTGTCGTCACTTAACCTGGACTCTAACCCATAACCATTACCTAATGTTAACCCTAACCTTAACCCTTACCCTAACCCTTACTTTAACACATACCCTAATCCCAACCCATACACTAACACTAACCTGTACCCTAACATGTATGCTAACACTAAACCGTTGGTGTACCCTAACCTATACCCTAAACCATAGCCATTCCCTTACCCTAACCCTAACACTTACCCGAAGCCTTAACCTTACCTGTACCCTAATCCTAACACATACACGAACACTAAACCGTACTCCAACACGTAGGCTAACACTAAACTGTTGTCATACCATAACCTGTACCCTAAACCATACATGTTCCCTAACACTAACAATTACCCAAAACCTTACCGTAACCCATACCCTAAACCTAACACATACACTAACACTAAACCGTACCCTAACCCGTTCGCTAACCATAAACCATTGTCATAGCCTAAACTGTACCCTCAACCATACACGTTCCCTAACCGAAAACTTAACTCTAATCCTTACCCGAAGCCTTAACCTAACCCGTACCTTAATCCTAACCCGTACACTAACACTAACCCTAACCCTAACACGTACGCTATCCCTAAACTATTGTTGAACCCTAACCTGTACTTTAATCCGTAACCGTTCCTTAATCCTAAATCTAAACCTTACCCGAAACTTTACCCCATACCCTAATCCTAACCCGTACACTAACACGAACCAATACCCTAACACGTACGCTAATACTAAAACTTTGTCATACCCTGAACAGTACGCTAAACCCTATCCATTCCATAACACTAAACCTAAACATAACACTAAAGCTAATCTCTACCCGAAGCCTTACAGTAACCTGTAACCGAATCCAAGCCCATACACTAACACTAACCCATAACCTAACACGTACGCTAACACTAAACCGTTGTCCTACCCTCACAGGTACCGTAAACCCAACCTGTTCCCTAACGCTAAACCTAACCCATACCCGAAGCCTTACCCTAACCCGTACCCTAAACCTAGCCTGTACACTAACACTAACACGTACACTACGAAGTACGCTCACCCTAAACCGTTCTCGTACCCTAACCTGTACCCTAAACTGTCCCCGTCCCCCAACACTAAACCTAATCCTAACCCTTACCCGAAGCCTTACCCTAACCCGTCCCCTAATCCTAACCCGTACGCTAACACTAACCCATACCCTAACACGTACGCTCAACCTAAACCATTGTCGTACCCTAACCTGTACCCTAAACCCTCCCCGTCCCCTAACCCTAACCCTAGCCCTAACCCTAACCCTTTAACAAAGGCTTACCCTAATCCGTCCCCTAATCTTAACCCGTACGCTAACACTAAACCGTACCCTATCATGTACGCTCACGCTAAACCGTTGTTGTACCCTAACCTGTACCCTAAACCGTCCCAGGCCCCTAACCCTAACCCTTAACCTAACCCTTACCCGAAGCCTTACACTAAGCCGTCCCCTAATCCTAAACCGTATGCTAACACTAACCCGTACCCTAACACGTACGCTCACCCTAAACCGTAGTCGTACCCTAACCTGTACCCTAAACCATCCCCGTCCCCTAACCCTAACCCTAGCCCTAACCCTAAATCTAACCCTTACCCAAAGCCTCAGCCTAACCCGTCCCCGAATCCTAACCCGTACACTAACGCTAAACCGTACCGTAACATGTACGCTAACCCTAAACTGTTGTCGTACCCTAACCTGTACCCTAAACCGTCCCCATCCCCTACACGTAAACCTAGCCCTAACCCTAAACCTAATCCTTACCCGAAGCCTCAGCCTAACCCGTCCCCTAATCCTAACCCGTACGCTAACACCAACCCATACGCTCACACCTACGCTCACCCTAAACGGCTGTGGTACCCTAACCGGTACCTTAAACTGTCCCCGTCCCCTAACCCAAACCCTAGCCCTAACACTAACCCTAACCCTTACCTGAAGCCTTACCCTAAAACGTCCCCTATTTTAACATGTATGCTAACACCTAACTGTACCATAACACGTACACTCACCCTAACCATTGTCATACCCACACCTTTGCCCTAAACCGTCCCCGTCCCCTAACCCCAACCCTAGCCCTAACGCTAACCCTAACACTTACACGAAGCCTTACCCTAAGCCATCCCCAAATCCTAACCCGTACGCTAACACTAACACATACCCTAACACGTAAGCTCACCCCAAAAAATTGTCGTACACTAAACTGTACCCCAAACTGTCCCCGTCCCCTAACCCTAACCCTAGCCCTAACCCTAACCCTAACCATTACTCGAAGCCTCACCCTAACCCGTCCCTTAATCCTAACCCATACGCTAACACTAAACCATACCCTAACACGTACGCTCACCCTAAACCGTTGTCGTACCCTAACCTGTACTCTAAACCGTCCCCGTCCCCTAACATTAAACCTAATCCTAACCCTTACCCGAAGCCTTACCCTAACCCTTCCCCTAATCCTAACCCGTACGCTAACACTAACCCATACCCTAACACGTAGGCTCAACCTAAACCATTGTCGTACCCTAACCTGTACCCTAAACCGTCCCCGTCCCCTAACCCTAACCCTAGCCCTAACCCTAACCCTTAAACGAAGGCTTACCCTAATCCGTCCCCTAATCTTAACCCGTACGCTAACACTAAACCGTACCCTATCATGTACGCTCACCCTAAACCGTTGTTGTACCCTAAACCGTACCAGGCCCCTAACCCTAACTCTTAACCTAACCCTTACCCGAAGCCTTACCCTAACCCGTCCCCTAATCCTAAACCGTATGCTAACACTAACCCGTACCCTAACACGAACGCTCAACCTAAACCGATGTCGTACCCTAACCTGTACCCTAAACCACCCTATCCCCAAACCATAACCCTAGACCTAACCCTAACCCTAACCCTTACCCGAAACCTTACCCTAACCCGTCCCCTAATCCTAACCCGTACGCTAACACTAACCCATACCGTAACACGTACGCTCAACCTAAAGCGTTGTCGTACCCTAACCTGCAGCCTAAACCGTCCCCGTCCCCTAACCCTAACCATAACCCTTACCCGAAGCCTTACCCTAACCCGTCCCCTAATCCTAAACCGTACGCTAACACTAACCCGTACCCTAACACGTACGCTCACCCTAAACCATTGTCGTACCCTAACCTGTACCCTAAACCATCCCCGTCCTCTAACCCTAACCCTAGCCCTAACCCTAAACCTAACCCTTACCCAAAGCCTCAGCCTAACCCGTCCCTGAATCCTAACCCGTACACTAACACTAAACCGTACCGTAACATGTACGCTCACCCTAAACTGTTGTCGTACCCTAACCTGTACCCTAAACCGTCCCCTTCCCCTACACCTAAACCTAGGCCTAACCCTAAACCTAACCCTTACCCGAAGCCTCAGCCTAACCCGTCCCCTAATCCTAACCCGTACGCTAACACCAACCCATACGCTCACACCTACGCTCACCCTAAACGGCTGTGGTACCCTAACCGGTACATTAAACTGTCCCCGTCCCCTAACCCAAACCCTAGCCCTAACCCTAACCCTAACCCTTACCTGAAGCCTTACCCTAAAACGTCCCCTATTTTAACATGTATGCTAACACCTAACTGTACCATAACACGTACGCTCACCCTAACCATTGTCGTACCCACACCTTTGCCCTAAACCGTCCCCGTCCCCTAACCCCAACCCTAGCCCTAACCCTAACACTAACCCTTACACGAAGCCTTACCCTAAGCCATCCCCAAATACTAACCCGTACGCTAACACTAACACATACCCTAACACGTAAGCTCACCCTAAAACATTGTCGTACACTAAACTGTAGCCTAAACTGTCCCCGTCCCCTAACCCTAACCCTAGCCCTAACCCTAACCCTAAACATTACCCAAAGCCTTACCCTAACCCGTCCCTTAATCCTAACCCATACGCTAACACTAAACGATACCCTAACACGTACGCTCACCCTAAACCATTGTCAACCCTAACATGTACCCTAAACCGTCCCCATCCCCTAACACTAACCCTAGCCCTAACCCTAATCCTAACCATACCCAAAGCCTTACCCTAAACCGTCCCCTTATCCTAACCCGTATGCTAACACCTATTTGTACCCTAACACGTACGCTCACCCTAAACCGTTGTCGTACCATCAACTTTGCCATAAACCGTCCACGTTCCCTAACCCTAACCCTACCCCTTACTCGAAGCCTTACCCTAACCAGTCCTCTAATCCTAACCCGTACGCTCACACTAACCCACGCCCCCACACGTATGCTCCCCCTAAACCGTTGTCGTACACTCACCTGGACCATAAACCGTCCCCGTCCCCGTCCCCTAACCCTAGCCCGAACCCTAACCCTAAGCCTTCCCCGAAGCCTTAGCCTCACCTGTCCCCTACTCCTAATCTGTACGCTCACACTAACCCGCGCCCTCACACGTACGCTCCCACTAAACCGTTGTCGTACCCTCACCTGGACCTTAATGTGTCCCCGTCCCCTAACCCTAACCCTAGACCGAAACCTAACCCTAAACCTTCCCCGAAGCCTTACCCTCACCCGTCCCCTAATCCTAACCCGTACGCTCACACTAACCCGTGCCCTCACACGTACGCTCCCACTAAACCATTGTCATACCCTCACCTGGACCCGAAACCGTTACCATCCCCTAACCCTAACTCTGGCCCGAACCCTAACCCTAACCCTATCCAGAAGCCTTATATCACCCGTCCCTTAATCCTAATCCGTACGCTCACACTAACCCACGCCCTCACAAGTACGCTCCCCCTAAACCGTTGTCGTGCCCTCACCTGGACCCTAAACCGTCCCCATCTCCTAACCCTAACCCTAGCCCGAACCCTAACCCTAACCCTTCCCCGAAGCCTTACCCTCACCCGTCCCCTAATCCTAAACCGTACGCTCACACTAAGCCACGCCCTGACACGTACGCTCCCCCTAAAGCGTTGTCGTACCCTCACCTGGACCCTAAACTGTCCCCGTCCCCTAACTCTAACCCTAGCCCGAACCCTAACCCTAACCCTTCCCCGAAGCCTTACCCTCACACGTCCCCTAATCCTAACCCGTACGCTCACACTAACCTGCGCCCTCACACGTACGCTCCCCCTAAACCATTGTCGTACCCTCACCTGGACCCTGAATCGCCACCGTCCCCTAACCCTAACCCTAGCCCGAACCCTAACTCTAACCCTTCCCCTAAGCCTGACCCTCACCCATCCCCTAATCCTGACCCGTACGCTAACACTAACCCGCGCCCTCACACGTACGCTCCCCCTAAACCATTGTCGTACCCTCACCTGGACCCTAAACCGTCCCCGTCCCCTAACCCTAACCCTAGGCCGAACCCTAACCCTAACCCTTCCCCGAAGCCTGACCCTCACCCGTCCCCTAATCCTAACCCGTACGCTAACACTAACACGCGCCCTCACACGTACGCTCCCCCTAAAGCGTTGTCGTACCCTCACCTGGACCCTAAACCGTCCCCGTCCCCTAACCCTAACCCTAGCCCGAACCCTAACCCTAACCCTACCCCGAAGCCTGACCCTCAGCCGTCCCCTAATCCTAACCCGTACGCTAACACTAACCCGCGCCCTCACACGTACGCTGCCCCTAAAGCGTTGTCGTACCCTCACCTGGACCCTAAACTGTCCCCGTCCCCTAACCGTAACCCTAGCCCGAACCCTAACCCTTCCCTGAAGCCTGACCCTCACCCGTCCCCTAATCCTAACCCGTACGCTAACACTAACCCGCGCCATCACACGTACGCTCCCCCTAAAGCGTTGTCGTACCCTCACCTGGACCCTAAACCGTCCCCGTCCCCTAACCCTAACCCTAGCCCGAACCCTAACCCTAACCCTTCCCCGAAGCCTGAACCTCACCCGTACCCTAATCCTAACACGTACGCTAACACTAACCTGCGCCCTCACACGTACGCTCCCCCTAAAGCGTTGTCGTACCCTCACCTGGACCCTAAACCGTCCCCGTCCCCTAACCCTAACCCTAACCCTAGCCCGAACCCTAACCCTAACCTTTCCCCGAAGCCTGACCCTCACCCGTCCCCTAATCCTAACCCGTACGCTAACACTAACCTGCGCCCTCACACGTACGCTCCCCCTAAAGCGTTGTCGTACCCTCACCTGGACCCTAAACCGTCCCCGTCCCCTAACCCTAACTCTAGCCCGAACCCTAACGCTAACCCTTCCCCGAAGCCTGACCCTCACCCGTCCCCTAATCCTAACCCGTACGCTAACACTAACCCGCGCCCTCACACGTACGCTCCCCCTAAAGCGTTGTCGTACCCTCACCTGGACCGTAAACCGTCCCCGTCCCCTAACCCTAACCCTAGCCTGAACCCTAACCCTAACCCTTCTCCGAAGCCTGACCCTCACCCGTCCCCTAATCCTAACCCGTACGCTAACACTAACCCGCGCCCTCACACGTACGCTCCCCCTAAAGCGTTGTCGTACCCTCACCTGGACCCTAAACCGTCCCCGTCCCCTAACCCTAACCCTAGCCCGAACCCTAACCCTAACCCTTCCCCGAAGCCTGACCCTCACCCGGCCCCTAATCCTAACCCGTACGCTAACACTAACCCGCGCCCTCACACGTACGCTCCCCCTAAAGCGTTGTCGTACCCTCACGTGGACCGTAAACCGGCCCCGTCCCCTAACCCTAACCCTAGCCCGAACCCTAACCCTAACCCTTCCCCGAAGCCTGACCCTCAGCCGTCCCCTAATCCTAACCCGTACGCTAACACTAACCCGCGCCCTCACACATATGCTCCCCCTAAAGCGTTGTCGTACCCTCACCTGGACCCTAAACCGTCCCCGTCCCCTAACCCTAACCCTAGCCCGAACCCTAACCCTAACCCTTCCCCGAAGCCTGACCCTCACCCGTCCCGTAATCCTAACCCGTACGCTAACACTAACCCACGCCCTCACACGTACGCTCCCCCTAAAGCGTTGTCATACCCTCACCTGGACCCTAAACCGTCCCCGTCCCCTAACCCTAACCCTAGCCCGAACCCTAACACTAACCCTTCCCCGAAGCCTGACCCTCACCCGTCCCCTAATCCTAACCCGTACGCTAACACTAACCCGCGCCCTCACACGTACGCTCTCCCTAAAGCGTTGTCGTACCCTCACCTGGACCCTAAACCGTCCCCGTCCCCTAACCCTAACCCTAGCCCGAACCCTAACCCTAACCCTTCCCCGAAGCCTGACCCTCACCCGGCCCCTAATCCTAACTCGTACGCTAACAATAACCCGCGCCCTCACACGTACGCTCCCCCTAAAGTGTTGTCGTACCCTCACCTGGACACTAAACCGTCCCCGTCCCCTAACCCTAACTCTAGCCCGAACCCTAACCGTAACCCTTCCCCGAAGCCTGACCCTCAGCCGTCCCCTAATCCTAACCCGTACGCTAACACTAACCCGCGCCCTCACACGTACGCTCCCCCTAAAGCGTTGTCGTTCCCTCACCTGGACCCTAAACCGTCCCCGTGCCCGAACCCTTACCCTAGCCCGAACCCTAACCCTAACCCTTCCCCGAAGCCTGACCCTCAGCCGTCACCTAATCCTACACCGTACGCTAACACTAACCCGCGCCCTCACACGTACGCTCCCCCTAAAGCGTTGTCGTACCCTCACCTGGACCCTAAACTTCCCTTTCCCCTAACCCTAACCCTAGCCCGAACCCTAACCCTAACCCTTCCCCGAAGCCTGACCCTCAGCCGTCCCCTACTCCTAACCCGTACGCTAACACTAACCCGCGCCCTCACACGTATGCTCCCCCTAAAACGTTGTCGTACCCTCACCTGGACCCTAAACCGTCCCCGTCCCCTAACCCTAACCCTAGCCCGAACCCTAACCCTAACCCTTCCCCGAAGCCTGACCCTCAGCCATCCCCTAATCCTAACCCGTACGCTAACACTAACCCGCGCCCTCACACGTACGCTCCCCCTAAAGCGTTGTGGTACCCTCACCTGGACCCTAAACCGTCCCCGTCCCCTAACCCTAACCCTAGCCCGAACCCTAACCCTAACCCTTCCCCGAAGCCTGACCCTCAGCCGTCCCCTAATCCTAACCCGTACGCTAACACTAACCCGTGCCCTCACACGTACGCTCCCCCTAAAGCGTTGTCGTACCCTCACCTGGACACTAAACCGTCCCCGTCCCCTAACCCTAACCCTAGCCCGACCCTAACCCTAACCCTTCCCCGAAGCCTGACCCTCACCGGTCCCCTAATCCTAACCCGTACGCTAACACTAACCCGCGCCCTCACACGTACGCTCCCCTTAAAGCGTTGTCGTACCCTCACCTGGACCCTAAACGGTCCCCATCCCCTAACCCTAACGCTAGCCCGAACCCTAATCCTAACCCTTCCCCGAAGCCTGACCCTCAGCCGTCCCCTAATCCTAACCCGTACGCTAACACTAACCCGCGCCCTCACATGTAGGCTCCCCCTAAAGCGTTGTCGTACCCTCACCTGGACCCTAAACCGTCCCCGTCCCCTAACCCTAATCCTAGCCCGAACCCTAACCCTAACCCTTCCCCGAAGCCTGACCCTCAGCCGTCCCCTAATCCTAACCCGTACGCTAACACTAACCCGCGCCCTCACACGTACGCACCCCCTAAAGCGTTGTCGTACCCTCACCTGGACCCTAAACCGTCCCCGTCCCCTAACCCTAACCTTAGCCCGAACCCTAACCCTAACCCTTCCCCGAAGCCTGACCCTCACCCGTCCCCTAATCCTAACCCGTACGCTAACACTAACCCGCGCCCTCACACGTACGCTCCCCCTAAAGCGTTGTCGTACCCTCACCTGGACCGTAAACCGTCCCCGTCCCCTAACCCTAACCCTAGCCCGAACCCTAACCCTAACCCTTCCCCGAAGCCTGACCCTCACCCGTCCCCTAATCCTAACCCGTACGCTAACACTAACCCGCGCCCTCACACGTACGCTGCCCCTAAAGCGTTGTCGTACCCTCACCTGTACCCTAAACCGTCCCCATCCCCTAACCCTAACCCTAGCCCGAACCCTAACCCTAACCCTTCCCCGAAGCCTGACCCTCAGCCGTCCCCTAATCCTAACCCGTACGCTAACACTAACCCGCGCCCTCACACGTACGCTCCCCCTAAAGCGTTGTCGTACCCTCACCTGGACCCTAAACCGTCCCCGTCCCCTAACCGTAACCCTAGCCCGAACCCTAACCCTAACCCTTCCCCGAAGCCTGACCCTCAGCCGTCCCCTAATCCTAACCCGTACGCTAACACTAACCCGCGCCCTCACACGTAAGCTCCCCCTAAAGCGTTGTCGTACCCTCACCTGGACCCTAAACCGTCCCCGTCCCCTAACCCTAACCCTAGCCCGAACCCTAACCCTAACCCTTCCCCGAAGCCTGACCCTCACCCGTCCCCTAATCCTAACCCGTACGCTAACACTAACCCGCGCCCTCACACGTACGGTCCCCCTAAAGTGTTGTCGTACACTCACCTGCACCCTAAACCATCCCCGTCCCCTAACCCTAACCCTAGCCCGAACCCTAACCCTAACCCTTCCCCGAAGCCTCACCCTCAGCCGTCCCCTAATCCTAACCCGTACGCTAACACTAACCCGCGCCCTCACACGTACGCTCCCCCTAAAGCGTTGTGGTACCCTCACCTGGACCCTAAACCGTCCCCGTCCCCTAACCCTAACCCTAGCCCGAACCCTAACCCTAACCCTTCCCCGAAGCCTGACCCTCACCCGTCCCCTAATCCTAACCCGTACGCTAACACTAACCCGCGCCCTCAAAAGTACGCACCCCCTAAAGCGTTGTCGTACCCTCACCTGGACCCTAAACCGTCCCCGTCCCCTAACCCTAACCCTAGCCCGAACCCTAACCCTAACCCTTCCCCGAAGCCTGACCCTCAGCCGTCCCCTAAACCTAACCCGTACGCTAACACTAACCCGCGCCCTCACACGTACGCTCCCCCTAAAGCGTTGTCGTACCCTCACCTGGATCCTAAACCGTCCCCGTCCCCTAACCCTAACCCTAGCCCGAACCCTAACCCTAACCCTTCCCCGAAGCCTGACCCTCAGCCGTCCCCTAATCCTAACCCGTACGCTAACACTAACCCGTGCCCTCACACGTACGCTCCCCCTTAACCGTTGTCGTACCCTCACCTGGACCCTAAACCGTCCCCGTCCCCTAACCCTAACCCTAGCCCGAACCCTAACCCTAACCCTTCCCCGAAGCCTGACCCTCACCCGTCCCATAATCCTAACACGTACGCTAACACTAACCCGCGCCCTCACACGTACGCTCCCCCTAAAGCGTTGTCGTACCCTCACCTGGACCCTAAACCGTCCACGTCTCCTAACCCTAACCCTAGCCCGAACCCTAACCCTAACCCTTCCCCGAAGCCTGACCCTCACCCGTCCCCTAATCCTAACCCGTACGCTAACACTAACCCGCGCCCTCACACGTACGCTCCCCCTAAAGCGTTGTCGTACCCTCACCTGGACCCTAAACCGTCCCCGTCCCCTAACCCTAACCCTAGCCCGAACCCTAACCCTAACCCTTCCCCGAAGCCTAACCCTCAGCCATCCCCTAATCCTAACCCGTAGGCTAACACTAACCCGCGCCCTCACACGTACGCTCCCCCTAAAGCGTTGTCGTACCCTCACCTGGACCCTAAACCGTCCCCGTCCCCTAACCCTAACCCTAGCCCGAACCCTAACCCTAACCCTTCCCCGAAGCCTGACCCTCACCCGTACCCTAATCCTAACACGTACACTAACACTAACCTGCGCCCTCACACGTACGCTCCCCCTAAAGCGTTGTCGTACCCTCACCTGGACCCTAAACCGTCCCCGTCCCCTAACCCTAACCCTAACCGTAAACCTTCCCCGAAGCCTCACCTTCTCCCGTTCCCTAATCCTAACCCGTACGCTAACACTAACCCGCGCCCTCACACGTACGCGCCCCCTATAACGTTGTCGTACCCTCACCTGGACCCTAAACCGTCCCCGTCCCCTAACCCTAACCCTAGCCCGAACCCTAACCCTAACCCTTCCCCAAAGCCTGACCCTCAGCCGTCCCCTAATCCTAACCCGTACGCTAACACTAACCCGCGCCCTCACACGTACGCTCCCCCTAAAGCGTTGTCGTACCCTCACCTGGACCCTAAACCGTCCCCGTCCCCTAACCCTAACCCTAGCCCGAACCCTAACCCTAACCCTTCCCCGAAGCCTGACCCTCACCCGCTCCCTAAACCTAACCCGTACGCTAACACTAACCCGCGCCCTCACACGTACGCTCCCCCTAAAGAGTTGTCGTACCCTCACCTGGACCGTAAACCGTCCCCGTCCCCTAACCCTAACCCTAGCCTGAACCCTAACCCTAACCCTTCCCCGAAGCCTGACCCTCACCCGTCCCCTAATCCTAACCCGTACGCTAACACTAACCCGCGCCCTCACACGTACGCTCCCCCTAAAGCGTTGTCGTACCCTCACCTGGACCCTAAACCGTCCCCGTCCCCTAACCCTAACCCTAGCCCGAACCCTAACCCTAACCCTTCCCCGAAGCCTGACCCTCACCCGGCCCCTAATCCTAACCCGTACGCTAACACTAACCCGCGCCCTCACACGTACGCTCCCCCTAAAGCGTTGTCGTACCCTCACGTGGACCGTAAACCGGCCCCGTCCCCTAACCCTAACCCTAGCCCGAACCCTAACCCTAACCCTTCCCCGAAGCCTGACCCTCACCCGTCCCCTAATCCTAACCCGTACGCTAACACTAACCCGCGCCCTCACACGTACGCTCCCCCTAAAGCGTTGTCGTACCCTCACCTGGACCCTAAACCGTCCCCGTCCCCTAACCCTAACCCTAGCCCGAACCCTAACCCTAACCCTTCCCCGAAGCCTGACCCTCAGCCGTCCCCTAATCCTAAACCGTACGCTAACACTAACCAGCGCCCTCACACGTACGCTCCCCCTAAAGCGTTGTCGTACCCTCACCTGGACCCTAAACCGTCCCCGTCCCCTAACCCTAGCCCGAACCCTAACCCTAACCCTTCCCCGAAGCCTGACCCTCACACGTCCCTTAATCCTAACCCGTACGCTAACACTAACCCACGCCCTCACACGTACGCTCCCCCTGAAGCGTTGTACCCTCACCTGAACCCTAAACCGTCCCCGTCCCCTAACCCTAACCCTAGCCCGAACCCTAACCCTAACCCTTCCCCGAAGCCTGACCCTCACCCGTCCTCTAATCCTAACCCGTACGCTAACACTAACCCGCGCCCTCACACATACGCTCCCCCTAAAGCGTTGTCGTACCCTCACCTGGACCCTAAACCGTCCCCGTCCCCTAACCCTAACCCTAGCCCGAACCCTAACCCTAACCCTTCCCCGAAGCCTGACCCTCAGCCGTCCCCTAATCCTAACCCGTACGCTAACACTAACCCGCGCCCTCACACATATGCTCCCCCTAAAGCGTTGTCGTACCCTCACCTGGACCCTAAACCGTCCCCGTCCCCTAACCCTAACCCTAGCCCGAACCCTAACCCTAACCCTTCCCCGAAGCCTGACCCTCACCCGTCCCGTAATCCTAACCCGTACGCTAACACTAACCCACGCCCTCACACGTACGCTCCCCCTAAAGCGTTGTCATACCCTCACCTGGACCCTAAACCGTCCCCGTCCCCTAACCCTAACCCTAGCCCGAACCCTAACACTAACCCTTCCCCGAAGCCTGACCCTCACCCGTCCCCTAATCCTAACCCGTACGCTAACACGAACCCGCGCCCTCACACGTACGCTCTCCCTAAAGCGTTGTCGTACCCTCACCTGGACCCTAAACCGTCCCCGTCCCCTAACCCTAACCCTAGCCCGAACCCTAACCCTAACCCTTCCCCGAAGCCTGACCCTCACCCGGCCCCTAATCCTAACTCGTACGCTAACACTAACCCACGCCCTCACACGTACGCTCCCCCTAAAGTGTTGTCGTACCCTCACCTGGACACTAAACCGTCCCCGTCCCCTAACCCTAACTCTAGCCCGAACCCTAACCGTAACCCTTCCCCGAAGCCTGACCCTCAGCCGTCCCCTAATCCTAACCCGTACGCTAACACTAACCCGCGCCCTCACACGTACGCTCCCCCTAAAGCGTTGTCGTTCCCTCACCTGGACCCTAAACCGTCCCCGTGCCCGAACCCTAACCCTAGCCCGAACCCTAACCCTAACACTTCCCCGAAGCCTGACCCTCAGCCGTCACCTAATCCTACACCGTACGCTAACACTAACCCGCGCCCTCACACGTACGCTCCCCCTAAAGCGTTGTCGTACCCTCACCTGGACCCTAAACTTCCCTTTCCCCTAACCCTAACCCTAACCCTTCCCCGAAGCCTGACCCTCAGCCGTCCCCTAATCCTAACCCGTACGCTAACACTAACCCGCGCCCTCACACGTATGCTCCCCCTAAAACGTTGTCGTACCCTCACCTGGACCCTAAACCGTCCCCGTCCCCTAACCCTAACCCTAGCCCGAACCCTAACCCTAACCCTTCCCCGAAGCCTGACCCTCAGCCATCCCCTAATCCTAACCCGTACGCTAACACTAACCCGCGCCCTCACACGTACGCTCCCCCTAAAGCGTTGTGGTACCCTCACCTGGACCCTAAACCGTCCCCGTCCCCTAACCCTAACCCTAGCCCGAACCCTAACCCTAACCCTTCCCCGAAGCCTGACCCTCAGCCGTCCCCTAATCCTAACCCGTACGCTAACACTAACCCGTGCCCTCACACGTACGCTCCCCCTAAAGCGTTGTCGTACCCTCACCTGGACACTAAACCGTCCCCGTCCCCTAACCCTAACCCTAGCCCGACCCTAACCCTAACCCTTCCCCGAAGCCTGACCCTCACCGGTCCCATAATCCTAACCCGTACGCTAACACTAACCCGCGCCCTCACACGTACGCTCCCCCTAAAGCGTTGTCGTACCCTCACCTGGACCCTAAACGGTCCCCATCCCCTAACCCTAACGCTAGCCCGAACCCTAATCCTAACCCTTCCCCGAAGCCTGACCCTCAGCCGTCCCCTAATCCTAACCCGTACGCTAACACTAACCCGCGCCCTCACATGTAGGCTCCCCCTAAAGCGTTGTCGTACCCTCACCTGGACCCTAAACCGTCCCCGTCCCCTAACCCTAATCCTAGCCCGAACCCTAACCCTAACCCTTCCCCGAAGCCTGACCCTCAGCCGTCCCCTAATCCTAACCCGTACGCTAACACTAACCCGCGCCCTCACACGTACGCACCCCCTAAAGCGTTGTCGTACCCTCACCTGGACCCTAAACCGTCCCCGTCCCCTAACCCTAACCCTAGCCCGAACCCTAACCCTAACCCTTCCCCGAAGCCTGACCCTCACCCGTCCCCTAATCCTAACCCGTACGCTAACACTAACCCGCGCCCTCACACGTACGCTCCCCCTAAAGCGTTGTCGGACCCTCACCTGGACCCTAAACCGTCCCCGTCCCCTAACCCTAACCCTAGCCCGAACCCTAACCCTAACCCTTCCCCGAAGCCTGACCCTCACCCGTCCCCTAATCCTAACCCGTACGCTAACACTAACCCGCGCCCTCACACGTACGCTGCACCTAAAGCGTTGTCGTACCCTCACCTGTACCCTAAACCGTCCCCATCCCCTAACCCTAACCCTAGCCCGAACCCTAACCCTAACCCTTCCCCGAAGCCTGACCCTCAGCCGTCCCCTAATCCTAAGCCGTACGCTAACACTAACCCGCGCCCTCACACGTACGCTCCCCCTAAAGCGTTGTCGTACCCTCACCTGGACCCTAAACCGTCCCTGTCCCCTAACCCTAACCCTAGCCCGAACCCTAACCCTAACACTTCCCCGAAGCCTGACCCTCACCCGTCCCCTAATCCTAACCTGTACGCTAACACTAACCCGCGCCCTCACACGTACGCACCCCCTAAAGCGTTGTCGTACCCTCACCTGGACCCTAAAACGTCCCCATCCCCTAACCCTAACCCTAGCCCGAACCCTAACCCTAACCCTTCCCCGAAGCCTGACCCTCACCCGTCCCCTAATCCTAACCCTTACGCTAACACTAACCCGCGCCCTCACACGTACGCTCCCCCAAAAGCGTTCTCGTACCCTCACCTGGACCCTAAACCGTCCCCGTCCCCTAACCCTAACCCTAGCCCGAACCCTAACCCTAACCCTTCCCCGAAGCCTGACCCTCACCCGTCCCTAATCCTAACCCGTACGCTAACACTAACCCGCGCCCTCACACGTACGCTCCCCCTAAAGCGTTGTCGTACCCTCACCTGGACCCTAAACCGTCCCCGTCCCCTAACTCTAACCCTAGCCCGAACCCTAACCCTAACCCTTCCCCGAAGCCTGACCCTCACCCGTCCCCTAATCCTAACCCGTACGCTAACACTAACCCACGCCCTCACACGTACGCTCCCCCTAAAGCGTTGTCGTACCCTCACCTGGACCCTAAACCGTCCCCGTCCCCTAACCCTAACCCTAGCCCGAACCCTAACCCTAACCCTTCCCCGAAGCCTCACCCTCAGCCGTCCCCTAATCCTAACCCGTACGCTAACACTAACCCGCGCCCTCACACGTACGCTCCCCCTAAAGCGTTGTCGTACCCTCACCTGGACCCTAAACCGTCCCCGTCCCCTAACCCTAACCCTAGCCCGAACCCTAACCCTAACCCTTCCCCGAAGCCTCACCCTCAGCCGTCCCCTAATCCTAACCCGTACGCTAACACTAACCCGCGCCCTCACACGTACGCTCCCCCTAAAGTGTTGTCGTACCCTCACCTGGACCCTAAACCGTCCCCGTCCCCTAACCCTAACCCTAGCCCGAACCCTAACCCTAACCCTTCCCCGAAGCCTGACCCTCACCCGTCCCCTAATCCTAACCCGTACGCTAACACTAACCCGCGCCCTCAAAAGTACGCACCCCCTAAAGCGTTGTCGTACCCTCACCTGGACCCTAAACCGTCCCCGTCCCCTAACCCTAACCCTAGCCCGAACCCTAACCCTAACCCTTCCCCGAAGCCTGACCCTCAGCCGTCCCCTAAACCTAACCCGTACGCTAACACTAACCCGCGCCCTCACACGTACGCTCCCCCTAAAGCGTTGTCGTACCCTCACCTGGATCCTAAACCGTCCCCGTCCCCTAACCCTAACCCTAGCCCGAATCCTAACCCTAACCCTTCCCCGAAGCCTGACCCTCAGCCGTCCCCTAATCCTAACCCGTACGCTAACACTAACCCGCGCCCTCACACGTACGCTCCCCCTTAACCGTTGTCGTACCCTCACCTGGACCCTAAACCGTCCCCGTCCCCTAACCCTAACCCTAGCCCGAACCCTAACCCTAACCCTTCCCCGAAGCCTGACCCTCACCCGTCCCATAATCCTAACACGTACGCTAACACTAACCCGCGCCCTCACACGTACGCTCCCCCTAAAGCGTTGTCGTACCCTCACCTGGACCCTAAACCGTCCCCGTCTCCTAACCCTAACCCTAGCCTGAACCCTAACCCTAACCCTTCCCCGAGGCCTGACCCTCACCCGTCCCCTAATCCTAACCCGTACGCTAACACTAACCCGCGCCCTCACACGTACGCTCCCCCTAAAGCGTTGTCGTACCCTCACCTGGACCCTAAACCGTCCCCGTCCCCTAACCCTAACCCTAACCGTAAACCTTCCCCGAAGCCTCACCTTCTCCCGTTCCCTAATCCTAACCCGTACGCTAACACTAACCCGCGCCCTCACACGTACGCGCCCCCTATAACGTTGTCGTACCCTCACCTGGACCCTAAACCGTCCCCGTCCCCTAACCCTAACCCTAGCCCGAACCCTAACCCTAACCCTTCCCCAAAGCCTGACCCTCAGCCGTCCCCTAATCCTAACCCGTACGCTAACACTAACCCGCGCCCTCACACGTACGCTCCCCCTAAAGCGTTGTCGTACCCTCACCTGGACCCTAAACCGTCCCCGTCCCCTAACCCTAACCCTAGCCCGAACCCTAACCCTAACCCTTCCCCGAAGCCTGACCCTCACCCGCTCCCTAAACCTAACCCGTACGCTAACACTAACCCGCGCCCTCACACGTACGCTCCCCCTAAAGAGTTGTCGTACCCTCACCTGGACCGTAAACCGTCCCCGTCCCCTAACCCTAACCCTAGCCTGAACCCTAACCCTAACCCTTCCCCGAAGCCTGACCCTCACCCGTCCCCTAATCCTAACCCGTACGCTAACACTAACCCGCGCCCTCACACGTACGCTCCCCCTAAAGCGTTGTCGTACCCTCACCTGGACCCTAAACCGTCCCCGTCCCCTAACCCTAACCCTAGCCCGAACCCTAACCCTAACCGTTCCCCGAAGCCTGACCCTCACCCGGCCCCTAATCCTAACCCGTACGCTAACACTAACCCGCGCCCTCACACGTACGCTCCCCCTAAAGCGTTGTCGTACCCTCACGTGGACCGTAAACCGGCCCCGTCCCCTAACCCTAACCCTAGCCCGAACCCTAACCCTAACCCTTCCCCGAAGCCTGACCCTCACCCGTCCCCTAATCCTAACCCGTACGCTAACACTAACCCGCGCCCTCACACGTACGCTCCCCCTAAAGCGTTGTCGTACCCTCACCTGGACCCTAAACCGTCCCCGTCCCCTAACCCTAACCCTAGCCCGAACCCTAACCCTAACCCTTCCCCGAAGCCTGACCCTCAGCCGTCCCCTAATCCTAAACCGTACGCTAACACTAACCAGCGCCCTCACACGTACGCTCCCCCTAAAGCGTTGTCGTACCCTCACCTGGACCCTAAACCGTCCCCGTCCCCTAACCCTAGCCCGAACCCTAACCCTAACCCTTCCCCGAAGCCTGACCCTCACACGTCCCTTAATCCTAACCCGTACGCTAACACTAACCCACGCCCTCACACGTACGCTCCCCCTGAAGCGTTGTACCCTCACCTGAACCCTAAACCGTCCCCGTCCCCTAACCCTAACCCTAGCCCGAACCCTAACCCTAACCCTTCCCCGAAGCCTGACCCTCACCCGTCCCCTAATCCTAACCCGTACGCTAACACTAACCCGCGCCCTCACACATACGCTCCCCCTAAAGCGTTGTCGTACCCTCACCTGGACCCTAAACCGTCCCCGTCCCCTAACCCTAACCCTAGCCCGAACCCTAACCCTAACCCTTCCCCGAAGCCTGACCCTCAGCCGTCCCCTAATCCTAACCCGTACGCTAACACTAACCCGCGCCCTCACACATATGCTCCCCCTAAAGCGTTGTCGTACCCTCACCTGGACCCTAAACCGTCCCCGTCCCCTAACCCTAACCCTAGCCCGAACCCTAACCCTAACCCTTCCCCGAAGCCTGACCCTCACCCGTCCCGTAATCCTAACCCGTACGCTAACACTAACCCACGCCCTCACACGTACGCTCCCCCTAAAGCGTTGTCATACCCTCACCTGGACCCTAAACCGTCCCCGTCCCCTAACCCTAACCCTAGCCCGAACCCTAACACTAACCCTTCCCCGAAGCCTGACCCTCACCCGTCCCCTAATCCTAACCCGTACGCTAACACGAACCCGCGCCCTCACACGTACGCTCTCCCTAAAGCGTTGTCGTACCCTCACCTGGACCCTAAACCGTCCCCGTCCCCTAACCCTAACCCTAGCCCGAACCCTAACCCTAACCCTTCCCCGAAGCCTGACCCTCACCCGGCCCCTAATCCTAACTCGTACGCTAACACTAACCCGCGCCCTCACACGTACGCTCCCCCTAAAGTGTTGTCGTACCCTCACCTGGACACTAAACCGTCCCCGTCCCCTAACCCTAACTCTAGCCCGAACCCTAACCGTAACCCTTCCCCGAAGCCTGACCCTCAGCCGTCCCCTAATCCTAACCCGTACGCTAACACTAACCCGCGCCCTCACACGTACGCTCCCCCTAAAGCGTTGTCGTTCCCTCACCTGGACCCTAAACCGTCCCCGTGCCCGAACCCTAACCCTAGCCCGAACCCTAACCCTAACACTTCCCCGAAGCCTGACCCTCAGCCGTCACCTAATCCTACACCGTACGCTAACACTAACCCGCGCCCTCACACGTACGCTCCCCCTAAAGCGTTGTCGTACCCTCACCTGGACCCTAAACTTCCCTTTCCCCTAACCCTAACCCTAACCCTTCCCCGAAGCCTGACCCTCAGCCGTCCCCTAATCCTAACCCGTACGCTAACACTAACCCGCGCCCTCACACGTATGCTCCCCCTAAAACGTTGTCGTACCCTCACCTGGACCCTAAACCGTCCCCGTCCCCTAACCCTAACCCTAGCCCGAACCCTAACCCTAACCCTTCCCCGAAGCCTGACCCTCAGCCATCCCCTAATCCTAACCCGTACGCTAACACTAACCCGCGCCCTCACACGTACGCTCCCCCTAAAGCGTTGTGGTACCCTCACCTGGACCCTAAACCGTCCCCGTCCCCTAACCCTAACCCTAGCCCGAACCCTAACCCTAACCCTTCCCCGAAGCCTGACCCTCAGCCGTCCCCTAATCCTAACCCGTACGCTAACACTAACCCGTGCCCTCACACGTACGCTCCCCCTAAAGCGTTGTCGTACCCTCACCTGGACACTAAACCGTCCCCGTCCCCTAACCCTAACCCTAGCCCGACCCTAACCCTAACCCTTCCCCGAAGCCTGACCCTCACCGGTCCCATAATCCTAACCCGTACGCTAACACTAACCCGCGCCCTCACACGTACGCTCCCCCTAAAGCGTTGTCGTACCCTCACCTGGACCCTAAACGGTCCCCATCCCCTAACCCTAACGCTAGCCCGAACCCTAATCCTAACCCTTCCCCGAAGCCTGACCCTCAGCCGTCCCCTAATCCTAACCCGTACGCTAACACTAACCCGCGCCCTCACATGTAGGCTCCCCCTAAAGCGTTGTCGTACCCTCACCTGGACCCTAAACCGTCCCCGTCCCCTAACCCTAATCCTAGCCCGAACCCTAACCCTAACCCTTCCCCGAAGCCTGACCCTCAGCCGTCCCCTAATCCTAACCCGTACGCTAACACTAACCCGCGCCCTCACACGTACGCACCCCCTAAAGCGTTGTCGTACCCTCACCTGGACCCTAAACCGTCCCCGTCCCCTAACCCTAACCCTAGCCCGAACCCTAACCCTAACCCTTCCCCGAAGCCTGACCCTCACCCGTCCCCTAATCCTAACCCGTACGCTAACACTAACCCACGCCCTCACACGTACGCTCCCCCTAAAGCGTTGTCGGACCCTCACCTGGACCCTAAACCGTCCCCGTCCCCTAACCCTAACCCTAGCCCGAACCCTAACCCTAACCCTTCCCCGAAGCCTGACCCTCACCCGTCCCCTAATCCTAACCCGTACGCTAACACTAACCCGCGCCCTCACACGTACGCTGCACCTAAAGCGTTGTCGTACCCTCACCTGTACCCTAAACCGTCCCCATCCCCTAACCCTAACCCTAGCCCGAACCCTAACCCTAACCCTTCCCCGAAGCCTGACCCTCAGCCGTCCCCTAATCCTAAGCCGTACGCTAACACTAACCCGCGCCCTCACACGTACGCTCCCCCTAAAGCGTTGTCGTACCCTCACCTGGACCCTAAACCGTCCCTGTCCCCTAACCCTAACCCTAGCCCGAACCCTAACCCTAACACTTCCCCGAAGCCTGACCCTCACCCGTCCCCTAATCCTAACCTGTACGCTAACACTAACCCGCGCCCTCACACGTACGCACCCCCTAAAGCGTTGTCGTACCCTCACCTGGACCCTAAAACGTCCCCATCCCCTAACCCTAACCCTAGCCCGAACCCTAACCCTAACCCTTCCCCGAAGCCTGACCCTCACCCGTCCCCTAATCCTAACCCTTACGCTAACACTAACCCGCGCCCTCACACGTACGCTCCCCCAAAAGCGTTCTCGTACCCTCACCTGGACCCTAAACCGTCCCCGTCCCCTAACCCTAACCCTAGCCCGAACCCTAACCCTAACCCTTCCCCGAAGCCTGACCCTCACCCGTCCCTAATCCTAACCCGTACGCTAACACTAACCCGCGCCCTCACACGTACGCTCCCCCTAAAGCGTTGTCGTACCCTCACCTGGACCCTAAACCGTCCCCGTCCCCTAACTCTAACCCTAGCCCGAACCCTAACCCTAACCCTTCCCCGAAGCCTGACCCTCACCCGTCCCCTAATCCTAACCCGTACGCTAACACTAACCCACGCCCTCACACGTACGCTCCCCCTAAAGCGTTGTCGTACCCTCACCTGGACCCTAAACCGTCCCCGTCCCCTAACCCTAACCCTAGCCCGAACCCTAACCCTAACCCTTCCCCGAAGCCTCACCCTCAGCCGTCCCCTAATCCTAACCCGTACGCTAACACTAACCCGCGCCCTCACACGTACGCTCCCCCTAAAGCGTTGTCGTACCCTCACCTGGACCCTAAACCGTCCCCGTCCCCTAACCCTAACCCTAGCCCGAACCCTAACCCTAACCCTTCCCCGAAGCCTCACCCTCAGCCGTCCCCTAATCCTAACCCGTACGCTAACACTAACCCGCGCCCTCACACGTACGCTCCCCCTAAAGTGTTGTCGTACCCTCACCTGGACCCTAAACCGTCCCCGTCCCCTAACCCTAACCCTAGCCCGAACCCTAACCCTAACCCTTCCCCGAAGCCTGACCCTCACCCGTCCCCTAATCCTAACCCGTACGCTAACACTAACCCGCGCCCTCAAAAGTACGCACCCCCTAAAGCGTTGTCGTACCCTCACCTGGACCCTAAACCGTCCCCGTCCCCTAACCCTAACCCTAGCCCGAACCCTAACCCTAACCCTTCCCCGAAGCCTGACCCTCAGCCGTCCCCTAAACCTAACCCGTACGCTAACACTAACCCGCGCCCTCACACGTACGCTCCCCCTAAAGCGTTGTCGTACCCTCACCTGGATCCTAAACCGTCCCCGTCCCCTAACCCTAACCCTAGCCCGAACCCTAACCCTAACCCTTCCCCGAAGCCTGACCCTCAGCCGTCCCCTAATCCTAACCCGTACGCTAACACTAACCCGCGCCCTCACACGTACGCTCCCCCTTAACCGTTGTCGTACCCTCACCTGGACCCTAAACCGTCCCCGTCCCCTAACCCTAACCCTAGCCCGAACCCTAACCCTAACCCTTCCCCGAAGCCTGACCCTCACCCGTCCCATAATCCTAACACGTACGCTAACACTAACCCGCGCCCTCACACGTACGCTCCCCCTAAAGCGTTGTCGTACCCTCACCTGGACCCTAAACCGTCCCCGTCTCCTAACCCTAACCCTAGCCTGAACCCTAACCCTAACCCTTCCCCGAGGCCTGACCCTCACCCGTCCCCTAATCCTAACCCGTACGCTAACACTAACCCGCGCCCTCACACGTACGCTCCCCCTAAAGCGTTGTCGTACCCTCACCTGGACCCTAAACCGTCCCCGTCCCCTAACCCTAACCCTAGCCCGAACCCTAACCCTAACCCTTCCCCGAAGCCTGACCGTCAGCCGTCCCCTAATCCTAACCCGTACGCTAACACTAACCCGCGCCCTCACACGTACGCTCCCCCTAAAGCGTTGTCGTACCCTCACGTGGACCCTAAACCGTCCCCGTCCCCTAACCCTAACCCTAGCCCGAACCCTAACCCTAACCCTTCCCCGAAGCCTGACCCTCACCCGTCCCCTAATCCTAACCCGTACGCTAACACTAACCCGCGCCCTCACACGTACGCTCCCCCTAAAGCGTTGTCGTACCCTCACCTGGACCCTAAACCGTCCCCTAACCCTAACCCTAACCCTAGCCCGAACCCTAACCCTAACCCTTCCCCGAAGCCTGACCCTCACCCGTCCCCTAATCCTAACCCGTACGCTAACACTAACCCGCGCCCTCACACGTACGCTCCCCCTAAAGCGTTGTCG
The DNA here is from genome assembly GCF_949987515.2 of Delphinus delphis. Lineage (NCBI taxonomy): Eukaryota > Metazoa > Chordata > Mammalia > Artiodactyla > Delphinidae > Delphinus > Delphinus delphis. The sequence goes on along the minus strand of NC_082694.2, from coordinate 46,283,904 downwards.
TACCCTCACCTGGACCCTAAACCGTCCCCGTCCCCTAACCCTAACCCTAGCCCGAACCTGAACCCTAATCCTTCCCCGAAGCCTGACCCTCACCCGTCCCCTAATCCTAACCCGTACGCTAACACTAACCCGCGCCCTCACACGTACGCTCCCCCTAAAGCGTTGTCGTACCCTCACCTGGACCCTAAACCGTCCCCTAACCCTAACCCTAACCCTAGCCCGAACCCTAACCCTAACCCTTCCCCGAAGCCTGACCCTCACCCGTCCCCTAATCCTAACCCGTACGCTAACACTAACCCGCGCCCTCTCACGTACGCTCCCCCTAAAGCGTTGTCGTACCCTCACGTGGACCCTAAACCGTCCCCGTCCCCTAACCCTAACCCTAGCCCGAACCCTATCCCTAACCCTTCCCCGAAGCCTGACCCTCACCCGTCCCCTAATCCTAACCCGTACGCTAACACTAACCCGCGCCCTCACACGTACGCTCCCCCTAAAGCGTTGTCGTACCCTCACCTGGACCCTAAACCGTCCCTGTCCCCTAACCCTAACCCTAGCCCGAACCCTAACCCTAACACTTCCCCGAAGCCTGACCCTCACCCGTCCCCTAATCCTAACCTGTACGCTAACACTAACCCGCGCCCTCACACGTACGCACCCCCTAAAGCGTTGTCGTACCCTCACCTGGACCCTAAAACGTCCCCATCCCCTAACCCTAACCCTAGCCCGAACCCTAACCCTAACCCTTCCCCGAAGCCTGACCCTCAGCCGTCCCCTAATCCTAACCCTTACGCTAACACTAACCCGCGCCCTCACACGTACGCTCCCCCAAAAGCGTTCTCGTACCCTCACCTGGACCCTAAACCGTCCCCGTCCCCTAACCCTAACCCTAGCCCGAACCCTAACCCTAACCCTTCCCCGAAGCCTGACCCTCACCCGTCCCTAATCCTAACCCGTACGCTAACACTAACCCGCGCCCTCACACGTACGCTCCCCCTAAAGCGTTGTCGTACCCTCACCTGGACCCTAAACCGTCCCCGTCCCCTAACTCTAACCCTAGCCCGAACCCTAACCCTAACCCTTCCCCGAAGCCTGACCCTCACCCGTCCCCTAATCCTAACCCGTACGCTAACACTAACCCACGCCCTCACACGTACGCTCCCCCTAAAGCGTTGTCGTACCCTCACCTGGACCCTAAACCGTCCCCGTCCCCTAACCCTAACCCTAGCCCGAACCCTAACCCTAACCCTTCCCCGAAGCCTCACCCTCAGCCGTCCCCTAATCCTAACCCGTACGCTAACACTAACCCGCGCCCTCACACGTACGCTCCCCCTAAAGCGTTGTCGTACCCTCACCTGGACCCTAAACCGTCCCCGTCCCCTAACCCTAACCCTAGCCCGAACCCTAACCCTAACCCTTCCCCGAAGCCTCACCCTCAGCCGTCCCCTAATCCTAACCCGTACGCTAACACTAACCCGCGCCCTCACACGTACGCTCCCCCTAAAGTGTTGTCGTACCCTCACCTGGACCCTAAACCGTCCCCGTCCCCTAACCCTAACCCTAGCCCGAACCCTAACCCTAACCCTTCCCCGAAGCCTGACCCTCACCCGTCCCCTAATCCTAACCCGTACGCTAACACTAACCCGCGCCCTCAAAAGTACGCACCCCCTAAAGCGTTGTCGTACCCTCACCTGGACCCTAAACCGTCCCCGTCCCCTAACCCTAACCCTAGCCCGAACCCTAACCCTAACCCTTCCCCGAAGCCTGACCCTCAGCCGTCCCCTAAACCTAACCCGTACGCTAACACTAACCCGCGCCCTCACACGTACGCTCCCCCTAAAGCGTTGTCGTACCCTCACCTGGATCCTAAACCGTCCCCGTCCCCTAACCCTAACCCTAGCCCGAACCCTAACCCTAACCCTTCCCCGAAGCCTGACCCTCACCCGTCCCATAATCCTAACACGTACGCTAACACTAACCCGCGCCCTCACACGTACGCTCCCCCTAAAGCGTTGTCGTACCCTCACCTGGACCCTAAACCGTCCCCGTCTCCTAACCCTAACCCTAGCCTGAACCCTAACCCTAACCCTTCCCCGAGGCCTGACCCTCACCCGTCCCGTAATCCTAACCCGTACGCTAACACTAACCCGCGCCCTCACACGTACGCTCCCCCTAAAGCGTTGTCGTACCCTCACCTGGACCCTAAACCGTCCCCGTCCCCTAACCCTAACCCTAGCCCGAACCCTAACCCTAACCCTTCCCCGAAGCCTGACCCTCAGCCGTCCCCTAATCCTAACCCGTACGCTAACACTAACCCGCGCCCTCACACGTACGCTCCCCCTAAAGCGTTGTCGTACCCTCACGTGGACCCTAAACCGTCCCCGTCCCCTAACCCTAACCCTAGCCCGAACCCTAACCCTAACCCTTCCCCGAAGCCTGACCCTCACCCGTCCCCTAATCCTAACCCGTACGCTAACACTAACCCGCGCCCTCACACGTACGCTCCCCCTAAAGCGTTGTCGTACCCTCACCTGGACCCTAAACCGTCCCCTAACCCTAACCCTAACCCTAGCCCGAACCCTAACCCTAACCCTTCCCCGAAGCCTGACCCTCACCCGTCCCCTAATCCTAACCCGTACGCTAACACTAACCCGCGCCCTCACACGTACGCTCCCCCTAAAGCGTTGTCGTACCCTCACCTGGACCCTAAACCGTCCCCGTCCCCTAACCCTAACCCTAGCCCGAACCCGAACCCTAATCCTTCCCCGAAGCCTGACCCTCACCCGTCCCCTAATCCTAACCCGTACGCTAACACTAACCCGCGCCCTCACACGTACGCTCCCCCTAAAGCGTTGTCGTACCCTCACCTGGACCCTAAACCGTCCCCTAACCCTAACCCTAACCCTAGCCCGAACCCTAACCCTAACCCTTCCCCGAAGCCTGACCCTCACCCGTCCCCTAATCCTAACCCGTACGCTAACACTAACCCGGGCCCTCACACGTACGCTCCCCCTAAAGCGTTGTCGTACCCTCACCTGGACCCTAAACCGTCCCCGTCCCCTAACCCTAACCCTAGCCCGAACCCTAACCCTAACCCTTCCCCGAAGCCTGACCCTCACCCGTCCCCTAATCCTAACCCATACGCTAACACTAACCCGCGCCCTCACACGTACGCTCCCCCTAAAGCGTTGTCGTACCCTCACCTGGATCCTAAAGCGTCCCCGTCCCCTAACCCTAACCGAAGCCCGAACCGTAACCCTAACCCTTCCCCGAAGCCTGACCCTCACCCGTCCCCTAATCCTAACCCGTACGCTAACACTAACCCGCGCCCTCACACGTACGCTCCCCCTAAAGCGTTGTCGTACCCTCACCTGGACCCTAAAACGTCCCCGTCCCTGTCCCCTAACCCTAACCCTAGCCCGAACCCTAACCCTAACCCTTCCCCGAAGCCTGACCCTCAGCCGTCCCCTAATCCTAACCCGTACGCTAACACTAACCCGCGCCCTCACACGTACGCTCCCCCTAAAGCGTTGTCGTACCCTCACCTGGACCCTAAACCGTCCCCGTCCCCTAACCCTAACCCTAGCCCGAACCCTAACCCTAACCCTTCCCCGAAGCCTGACCCTCAGCCGTCCCCTAATCCTAACCCGTACGCTAACACTAACCCGCGCCCTCACACGTACGCTCCCCCTAAAGCGTTGTCGTACCCTCACCTGGACCCTAAACCGTCCCCGTCCCCTAACCCTAACTCTAGCCCGAACCCTAACCCTAACCCTTCCTCGAAGCCTGACCCTCACCCGTCCCCTAATCCTAACCCGTACTCTAACACTAACCCGCGCCCTCACACGTACGCTCCCCCTAAAGCGTTGTCGTACCCTCACGTGGACCCTAAACCGTCCCCGTCCCCTAACCCTAACCCTAGCCCGAACCCTAACCCTAACCCTTCCCGGAAGCCTGACCCTCACCCGTCCGCTAATCCTAACCCGTACGCTAACACTAACCCGCGCCCTCACACGTACGCTCCCCCTAAAGCGTTGTCGTACCCTCACCTGGACCCTAAACCGTCCCCGTCCCCTAAGCCTAACCCTAGCCCGAACCCTAACCCTAACCCTTCCCCGAAGCCTGACCCTCAGCCGTCCCCTAATCCTAACCCGTACGCTAACACTAACCCGCGCCCTCACACGTACGCACCCCCTAAAGCGTTGTCGTACCCTCACCTGGACCCTAAACCGTCCCCGTCCCCTAACCCTAACCCTAGCCCGAACCCTAACCCTAACCCTTCCCCGAAGCCTGACCCTCACCCGTCCCCTAATCCTAACCCGTACGCTAACACTAACCCGCGCCCTCACACGTACGCTCCCCCTAAAGCGTTGTCGTACCCTCACCTGGACCCTAAACCGTCCCCATCCCCTAACCCTAACCCTAGCCCGAACCCTAACCCTAACCCTTCCCTGACACCTGACGCTCACCCGTCCCCTAATCCTAACCCGTACGCTAACACTAACCCGCGCCCTCACACGTACGCTCCCCCTAAAGTGTTGTCGTACCCTCACCTGGACCCTAAACCGTCCCCGTCCCCTAACCCTAACCCTAGCCCGAACCCTAACCCTAACCCTTCCCTGAAGCCTGACCCTCACCCGTCCCCTAATCCTAACCCGTACGCTAACACTAACCGGCGCCCTCACACGTACGCTCCCCCTAAAGCGTTGTCATACCCTCACCTGGACCCTAAACCGTCCCCGTCCCCTAACCCTAACCCTAGCCCGAACCCTAACCCTAACCCTTCCCCGAAGCCTGACCCTCAGCTGTCCCCTAATCCTAACCAGTACGCTAACACTAACCCGCGCCCTCACACGTACGCTCCCCCTAAAGCGTTGTCGTACCCTCACCTGGACCCTAAACCGTCCCCGTCCCCTAACCCTAACCCTAGCCCGATCCCTAACCCTAACCCTTCCCCGAAGCCTGACCCTCAGCCGTCCCCTAATCCTAACCCAAACGCTAACACTAACCCGCGCCCTCACACGTACGCTCCCCCTAAAGCGTTGTCGTACCCTCACCTGGACCCTAAACCGTCCCCGTCACCTAACCCTAACCCTAGCCCGAACCCTAACCCTAACCCTTCCCCGAAGCCTGACCCTCAGCCGTCCCCTAATTCTAACCGGTACGCTAACACGAACCCGCGCCCTCACACGTACGCTCCCCCTAAAGCGTTGTCGTACCCTCACCTGGACCCTAAACCGTCCCCGTCCCCTAAACGTTACCCTAGCCCCAACCCTAACCCTAACACTTCCCCGAAGCCTGACCCTCACCCGTCCCCTAATCCTAACCCGTAGGCTAACACTAACCTGCGCCCTCACACGTACGCTCCCCCTAAAGCGTTGTCGTACCCTCACCCTACCCTAAACGGTCCCCGTCCCCTAACCCTAACCCTAGCCCGAACCCTAACCCTAACCCTTCCCCGAAGCCTGACCCTCACCCGTCCCTTAATCCTAACCCGTACGCTAACACTAACCCGCGCCCTCACACGTACGCTCCCCCTAAAGCGTTGTCGTACCCTCACCTGGACCCTAAACCGTCCCCGTCCCCTAACCCTAACCCTAGCCCGAACCCTAACCCTAACCCTTCCCCGAAGCCTGACCCTCAGCCGTCCCCTAATCCTAACCCGTACGCTAACACTAACCTGCGCCATCACACGTACGCTCCCCCTAAAGCGTTGTCGTACCCTCACGTGGACCCTAAACCGTCCCCGTCCCCTAACCCTAACCCTAGCCCGAACCCTAACCCTAACCCTTCCCCGAAGCCTGACCCTCAGCCGTCCCCTAATCCTAACCCGTACGCTAACACTAACCCGCGCCCTCACACGTACGCTCCCCCTAAAGCGTTGTCGTTCCCTCACCCGGACCCTAAACCGTCCCCGTGCCCGATCCCTAACCCTAGCCCGAACCCTAACCCTAACCCTTCCCCGAAGCCTGACCCTCAGCTGTCCCCTAATCCTAAACCGTACGCTAACACTAACCCGCACCCTCACACGTACGCTCCCCCTAAAGTGTTGTCGTACCCTCACCTGGACCCTGAACCGTCCCCGTCCCCTAACCCTAACCCTAGCCCGAACCCTAACCCTAACCCTTCCCCGAAGCCTGACCCTCAGCCGTCCCCTAATCCTAACCCGTACGCAAACACTAACCCGCGCCCTCACACGTACGCTCCCCCTAAAGCGTTGTCATACCCTCACCTGGACCCTAAACCGTCCCCGTCCCCTAACCCTAACCCTAGCCCGAACCCTAACCCTAACCCTTCCCCGAAGCCTGACCCTCAGCCGTCCCCTAATCCTAACCCGTACGCTAACACTAACCCGCGCCCTCACATGTACGCTCCCCCTAAAGCGTTGTCGTACCCTCACCTGGACCCTAAACCGTCCCCGTCCCCTAACCCTAACCCTAGCCCGAACCCTAACCCTAACCCTTCCCCGAAGCCTGACCCTCACCCGTCCCGTAATCCTAACCCGTACGCTAACACTAACCCGCGCCCTCACACGTACGCTCCCCCTAAAGCGTTGTCGTACCCTCACCTGGACCCTAAACCGTCCCCGTCCCCTAACCCTAGCCCGAACCCTAACCCTAACCCTTCCCTGAAGCCTGACCCTCACCCGTCCCCTAATCCTAACCCGTACGCTAACACTAACCCGCGCCCTCACATGTACGCTCCCCCTAAAGCGTTGTCGTACCCTCACCTGGACCCTAAACCGTCCCCGTCCCCTAACCCTAACCCTAGCCCGAACCCTAACCCTAACCCTTCCTCGAAGCCTGACCCTCTCCCGTCCCCAATCCTAACCCGTACTCTAACACTAACCAGCGCCCTCACACGTACGCTCCCCCTAAAGCGTTGTCGTACCCTCACCTAGACCCTAAACCGTCCCCGTCACCTAAACCTTACCCTAGCCGCAACCCTAACCCTAACACTTCCCCGAAGCCTGACCCTCACCCGTCCCCTAATCCTAACCCGTAGGCTAACACTAACCTGCGCCCTCACACGTACGCTCCCCCTAAAGCGTTGTCGTACCCTCACCCTACCCTAAACGGTCCCCGTCCCCTAACCCTAACCCTAGCCCGAACCCTAACCCTAACCCTTCCCCGAAGCCTGACCCTCACCCGTCCCCTAATGCTAACCCGTACGCTAACACTAACCCGCGCCCTCACACGTACGCTCCCCCTAAAGCGTTGTCGTACCCTCACCTGGACCCTAAACCGTCCCCGTCCCCTAACCCTAACCCTAGCCCGAACCCTAACCCTAACCCTTCCCCGAAGCCTGACCCTCACCCGTCCCCTAATCCTAACCCGTACGCTAACACTAACCCGCGCCCTCACACGTACGCTCCCCCTAAAGCGTTGTCGTACCCTCACCTGGACCCTAAACCGTCCCCGTCCCCTAACCCTAACCCTAGCCCGAACCCTAACCCTAACCCTTCCCCGAAGCCTGACCCTCAGCCGTCCCCTAATCCTAACCCGTACGCTAACACTAACCCGCGCCCTCACACGTACGCTCCCCCTAAAGCGTTGTCGTACCCTCACCTGGACCCTAAACCGTCCCCGTCCGCTAACCCTAACCCTAGCCCGAACCCTAACCCTAACCCTTCCCCGAAGCCTGACCCTCAGCCGTCCCCTAATCCTAACCCGTACGCTAACACTAACCCGCGCACTCACACGTACGCTCCCCCTAAAGCGTTGTCGTACCCTCACCTGGACCCTAAACCGTCCCCGTCCCCTAACCCTAACCCTAGCCCGAACCCTAACCCTAACCCTTCCCCGAAGCCTGACCCTCAGCCGTCCCCTAATCCTAACCCGTACGCTAACACTAACCCGCGCCCTCACACGTACGCTCCCCCTAAAGCGTTGTCGTACCCTCACCTGGACCCTAAACCGTCCCCGTCCCCTAACCCTAACCCTAGCCCGAACCCTAACCCTAACCCTTCCCCGAAGCCTGACCCTCACCCGTCCCCTAATCCTAACCCGTACGCTAACACTAACCCGTGCCCTCACACGTACGCTCCCCCTAAAGCGTTGTCGTACCCTCACCTGGACCCTAAACCGTCCCCGTCCCCTAACCCTAACCCTAGCCCGAACCCTAACCCTAACCCTTCCCCGAAGCCTGACCCTCACCCGTCCCGTAATCCTAACCCGTACGCTAACACTAACCCGCGCCCTCACACGTACGCTCCCCCTAAAGCGTTGTCGTACCCTCACCTGGACCCTAAACCGTCCCCGTCCCCTAACCCTAACCCTAGCCCGAACCCTAACCCTAACCCTTCCCCGAAGCCTGACATTCAGCCGTCCCCTAATCCTAAACCGTACGCTAACACTAATCCGTGCCCTCACACGTACGCTCCCCCTAAAGCGTTGTCGTACCCTCACCTGGACCCTAAACCGTCCCCGTCCCCTAACCCTATCCCTAGCCCGAACCCTAACCCTAACCCTTCCCCGAAGCCTGACCCTCACCCGTCCCCTAATCCTAACCCGTACGCTAACACTAACCCGCGCCCTCATACGTACGCTCCCCCTAAAGCGTTGTCGTACCCTCACCTGGACCCTAAACCGTCCCCGTCCCCTAACCCTAACCCTAGCCCGAATCCTAACCCGAACCCTTCCCCGAATCCTGACCCTCACCCGTCCCCTAATCCTAACCCGTACGCTAACACTAACCCGCGACCTCACACGTACGCTCCCCCTAAAGCGTTGTCGTACCCTCACCTGGACCCTAAACCGTCCCCGTCCCCTAACCCTAACCCTAACCCTTCCCCGAAGCCTGACCCTCAGCCGTCCCCTAATCCTAACCCGTACGCTAACACTAACCCGCGCCCTCACACGTACGCTCCCCCTAAAGCGTTGTCGTACCCTCACCTGGACCCTCAACCGTCCCCATCACCTAACCCTAACCCTAGCCCGAACCCTAACCCTAACCCTTCCCTGAAGCCTGACGCTCACCCGTCCCCTAATCCTAACCCGTACGCTAACACTAACCCGCGCCCTCACACGTACGCTCCCCCTAAAGCGTTGTCGTACCCTCACCTGGACCCTAAACCGTCCCCGTCTCCTAACCCTAACCCTAGCCCGAACCCTAACCCTAACCCTTCCCCGAAGCCTGACCCTCACCCGTCCCCTAATCGTAACCCGTACGCTAACACTAACCCGCGCCCTCACACGTACACTCCCCCTAAAGCGTTGTCGTACCCTCACCTGGACCCTAAACCGTCCCCGTCCCCTAACTCTAACCCTAGCCCGAACCCTAACCCTAACCCTTCCCCGAAGCCTGACCCTCACCCGTTCCCTAAACCTAACCCGTACGCTAACACTAACCCGCGCCCTCACACGTATGCTCCCCCTAAAGCGTTGTCGTACTCTCACGTGGACCCTAAACCGTCCCCGTCCCCTAACCCTAACCCTAGCCCGAGCCGTAACCCTAACCCTTCCCCGTAGCCTGACCCTCACCCGTCCCCTAATCCTAACCCGTACGCTAACACTAACCCGCGCCCTCACACGTACGCTCCCCCTAAAGCGTTGTCGTTCCCTCACCTGGACCCTAAACCGTCCACGTGCCCGAACCCTAACCCTAGCCCGAACCCTAACCCTAACCCTTCCCCGAAGCCTGAACCTCAGCCGTCACCTAATACTAAACCGTAGGCTAACACTAACCCTTGCCCTCACACGTATGCTCCCCCTAAAGCGTTGTCGTACCCTCACCTGGACCCTAAACCGTCCCCGTCCCCTAACCCTAACCCTAGCCCGAACCCTAACCCTAACCCTTCCCCGAAGCCTGACCCTCACCCGTCCCCTAATCCTAAGCCGTACGCTAACACTAACACGCGCCCTGACACGTACGCTCCCCCTAAAGCGTTGTCGTACCCTTACCTGGACCCTAAACCGTCCCCGTCCCCTAACCCTAACCCTAGCCCGAACCCTAACCCTAACCCTTCCCCGAAGCCTGACCCTCACCCGTCCCCTAATCCTAACCCGTACGCTAACACTAACCCGCGCCCTCACATGTACGCTCCCCCTAAAGCGTTGTCGTACCCTCACCTGGACCCTAAACCGTCCCCGTCCCCTAACCCTAACCCTAGCCCGAACCCTAACCCTAACCCTTCCCCTAAGCCTGACCCTCAGCCGTCCCCTAATCCTAATCCGTACGCTAACACTAACCCACGCCCTCACACGTACGCTCCCCCTAAAGCGTTGTCGTACCCTCAACTGGACCCTAAACCGTCCCTGTCCCCAACCCTAACCCTAGCCCGAACCCTAACCCTAACCCTTCCCCGAAGCCTGACCCTCAGCCGTCCCCTAATCCTAACCCGTACGCTAACACTAACCCGCGCCCTCACTCGTACGCTCCCCCTAAAGCGTTGTCGCACCCTCACCTGGACCCTAAACCGTCCCCGTCCCCTAACCCTAGCCCGAAGACTAACCCTAACCCTTCCCCGAAGCCTAACCCTCACCCGTCCCCTAATACTAACCTGTACGCTAACACTAACCCGCACCCTCACACGAACGCTTCCCCTAAAGCGTTGTCGTACCCTCACCTGGACCCTAAACTGTCCCCGTCCCCTAACCCTAACCCTAGCCCGAACCCTAACCCTAACCCTTCCCCGAAGCCTGACCCTCACCCGTCCCCTAATCCTAACCCGTACGCTAACACTAACCCGCGCCCTCACACGTACTCTCCCCCTAAAGCGTTGTTGTACCCTCACCTGGATCCTAAACCGTCCCCGTCCCCTAACCCTAACCCTAGCCCGAACCCTAACCCTAACCCTTCCCCAAAGCCTGACACTCAGCCGTCCCCTAATCCTAACCCGTACGCTAACACTAACCCGCGCCATCACACGTACGCTCCCCCTAAAGCGTTGTCGTACCCTCACTTGGACCCTAAACCGTCCCCGTCCCCTAACCCTAACCCTAGCCCGAACCCTAACCCTAACCCTTCCCCGAAGCCTGACCCTCACCCGTCCCCTAATCCTAACCCGTACGCTAACACTAACCCGCGCCCTCACATGTACGCTCCCCCTAAAGCGTTGTCGTACCCTCACCTGGACCCTAAACCGTCCCCGTCCCCTAACCCTAACCCTAGCCCGGACCCTAACCCTAACCCTTCCCCGAAGCCTGACCCTCACCCGTCCCCTAATCCTAACCCGTACGCTAACACTAACCCGCGCCCTCACACGTACGCTCCCCCTAAAGCGTGTCATACACTCACCTGGAGGCTAAACCGTCCCCGTCCCCTAACCCTAACCCTAGCCCGAACCCTAACCCTAACCCTTCCCCTAAGCCTGACCCTCAGCCGTCCCCTAAGGCTAATCCGTACGCTAACACTAACCCACGCCCTCACACGTACGCTCCCCCTAAAGCGTTGTCGTACCCTCAACTGGACCCTAAACCGTCCCTGTCCCCAACCCTAACCCTAGCCCGAACCCTAACCCTAACCCTTTCCCAAAGCCTGACCCTCACCCGTCCCCTAATCCTAACCCGTACGCTAACACTAACACGCGCCATCACACGTACGCTCCCCCTAAAGCGTTGTCGTACCCTCACCTGGACCCTAAACAGTCCCCGTCCCCTAACCCTAACCCTAGCCCGAACCCTAACCCTAACCCTTCCCCGAAGCCTGACCCTCACCCGTCCCCTAATCCTAACCCGTACGCTAACACTAACCCGGGCCCTCACACGTACGCTCCCCCTAAAGCGTTGTCGTACCCTCACCTGGACCCTAAACCGTCCCCGTCCCCTAACCCTAACCCTAGCCCGAACCCTAACCCTAACCCTTCCCCTAAGCCTGACCCTCAGCCGTCCCCTAATCCTAACCCGTACGCTAACACTAACCCACGCCCTCACACGTACGCTCCCCCTAAAGCGTTGTCGTACCCTCACCTAGACCCTAAACTGTCCCCGTCCCCAACCCTAACCCTAGCCCGAACCCTAACCCTAACCGTTCCCCGAAGCCTGACCCTCACCCGTCCCCTAATCCTAACCCGTACGCTAACACTAACCCGCGCCCTCACTCGTACGCTCCCCCTAAAGCGTTGTCGCACCCTCACCTGGAACCTAAACCGTCCCCGTGCCCGAACCCTAACCCTAACCCTTCCCCGAAGCCTAACCCTCACCCGTCCCCTAATACTAACCCGTACGCTAACAGTAACCCGCGCCCTCACATGTACGCTTCCCCTAAAGCGTTGTTGTACCCTCACCCGGACCCTAAACCGTCCCCTAACCCTAACCCTAACCCTAAACCTAACCCTTCCCCGAAGCCTGACCCTCACCCGTCCCCTAATCCTAACCCGTACGCTAACACTAACCCGCGCCCTCACACGTACGCTCCCCCTAAAGCGTTGTTGTACCCTCACCTGGATCCTAAACCGTCCCCGTCCCCTAACCCTAACTCTAGCCCGAACCCTAACCCTAACCCTTCCTCGAAGCCTGACCCTCACCCGTCCCCTAATCCTAACCCGTACTCTAACACTAACCCGCGCCCTCACACGTACGCTCCCCCTAAAGCGTTGTCGTACCCTCACGTGGACCCTAAACCGTCCCCGTCCCCTAACCCTAACCCTAGCCCGAACCCTAACCCTAACCCTTCCCGGAAGCCTGACCCTCACCCGTCCGCTAATCCTAACCCGTACGCTAACACTAACCCGCGCCCTCACACGTACGCTCCCCCTAAAGCGTTGTCGTACCCTCACCTGGACCCTAAACCGTCCCCGTCCCCTAAGCCTAACCCTAGCCCGAACCCTAACCCTAACCCTTCCCCGAAGCCTGACCCTCAGCCGTCCCCTAATCCTAACCCGTACGCTAACACTAACCCGCGCCCTCACACGTACGCACCCCCTAAAGCGTTGTCGTACCCTCACCTGGACCCTAAACCGTCCCCGTCCCCTAACCCTAACCCTAGCCCGAACCCTAACCCTAACCCTTCCCCGAAGCCTGACCCTCACCCGTCCCCTAATCCTAACCCGTACGCTAACACTAACCCGCGCCCTCACACGTACGCTCCCCCTAAAGCGTTGTCGTTCCCTCACCTGGACCCTAAACCGTCCCCGTGCCCGAACCCTAACCCTAGCCCGAACCCTAACCCTAACCCTTCCCCGAAGCCTGACCCTCAGCTGTCCCCTAATCCTAAACCGTACGCTAACACTAACCCGCACCCTCACACGTACGCTCCCCCTAAAGTGTTGTCGTACCCTCACCTGGACCCTGAACCGTCCCCGTCCCCTAACCCTAACCCTAGCCCGAACCCTAACCCTAACCCTTCCCCGAAGCCTGACCCTCAGCCGTCCCCTAATCCTAACCCGTACGCAAACACTAACCCGCGCCCTCACACGTACGCTCCCCCTAAAGCGTTGTCGTACCCTCACCTGGACCCTAAACCGTCCCCGTCCCCTAACCCTAACCCTAGCCCGAACCCTAACCGTAACCCTTCCCCGAAGCCTGACCCTCAGCCGTCCCCTAATCCTAACCCGTACGCTAACACTAACCCGCGCCCTCACATATACGCTCCCCCTAAAGCGTTGTCGTACCCTCACCTGGACCCTAAACCGTCCCCGTCCCCTAACCCTAACCCTAGCCCGAACCCTAACCCTAACCCTTCCCCGAAGCCTGACCCTCACCCGTCCCGTAATCCTAACCCGTACGCTAACACTAACCCGCGCCCTCACACGTACGCTCCCCCTAAAGCGTTGTCGTACCCTCACCTGGACCCTAAACCGTCCCCGTCCCCTAACCCTAACCCTAGCCCGAACCCTAACCCTAACCCTTCCCCGAAGCCTGACCCTCACCCGTCCCCTAATCCTAACCCGTACGCTAACACTAACCCGCGCCCTCACATGTACGCTCCCCCTAAAGCGTTGTCGTACCCTCACCTGGACCCTAAACCGTCCCCGTCCCCTAACCCTAACCCTAGCCCGAACCCTAACCCTAACCCTTCCTCGAAGCCTGACCCTCACCCGTCCCCAATCCTAACCCGTACTCTAACACTAACCAGCCCCCTCACACGTACGCTCCCCCTAAAGCGTTGTCGTACCCTCACCTAGACCCTAAACCGTCCCCGTCACCTAAACCTTACCCTAGCCCCAACCCTAACCCTAACACTTCCCCGAAGCCTGACCCTCACCCGTCCCCTAATCCTAACCCGTAGGCTAACACTAACCTGCGCCCTCACACGTACTCTCCCCCTAGGGCGTTGTCGTACCCTCACCCTACCCTAAACGGTCCCCGTCCCCTAACCCTAACCCTAGCCCGAACCCTAACCCTAACCCTTCCCCGAAGCCTGACCCTCACCCGTCCCCTAATGCTAACCCGTACGCTAACACTAACCCGCGCCCTCACACGTACGCTCCCCCTAAAGCGTTGTCGTACCCTCACCTGGACCCTAAACCGTCCCCGTCCCCTAACCCTAACCCTAGCCCGAACCCTAACCCTAACCCTTCCCCGAAGCCTGACCCTCACCCGTCCCCTAATCCTAACCCGTACGCTAACACTAACCCGCGCCCTCACACGTACGCTCCCCCTAAAGCGTTGTCGTACCCTCACCTGGACCCTAAACCGTCCCCGTCCCCTAACCCTAACCCTAGCCCGAACCCTAACCCTAACCCTTCCCCGAAGCCTGACCCTCAGCCGTCCCCTAATCCTAACCCGTACGCTAACACTAACCCGCGCCCTCACACGTACGCTCCCCCTAAAGCGTTGTCGTACCCTCACCTGGACCCTAAACCGTCCCCGTCCCCTAACCCTAACCCTAGCCCGAACCCTAACCCTAACCCTTCCCCGAAGCCTGACCCTCACCCGTCCCCTAATCCTAAGCCGTACGCTAACACTAACACGCGCCCTCACACGTACGCTCCCCCTAAAGCGTTGTCGTACCCTTACCTGGACCCTAAACCGTCCCCGTCCCCTAACCCTAACCCTAGCCCGAACCCTAACCCTAACCCTTCCCCGAAGCCTGACCCTCACCCGTCCCCTAATCCTAACCCGTACGCTAACACTAACCCGCGCCCTCACACGTACGCTCCCCCTAAAGCGTTGTCGTACCCTCACCTGGACCCTAAACCGTCCCCGTCCCCTAACCCTAACCCTAGCCCGAACCCTAACCCTAACCCTTCCCCTAAGCCTGACCCTCAGCCGTCCCCTAATCCTAATCCGTACGCTAACACTAACCCACGCCCTCACACGTACGCTCCCCCTAAAGCGTTGTCGTACCCTCAACTGGACCCTAAACCGTCCCTGTCCCCAACCCTAACCCTAGCCCGAACCCTAACCCTAACCCTTCCCCGAAGCCTGACCCTCAGCCGTCCCCTAATCCTAACCCGTACGCTAACACTAACCCGCGCCCTCACTCGTACGCTCCCCCTAAAGCGTTGTCGCACCCTCACCTGGACCCCAAACCGTCCCCGTCCCCTAACCCTAGCCCGAACACTAACCCTAACCCTTCCCCGAAGCCTAACCCTCACCCGTCCCCTAATACTAACCCGTACGCTAACACTAACCCGCACCCTCACACGAACGCTTCCCCTAAAGCGTTGTCGTACCCTCACCTGGACCCTAAACTGTCCCCGTCCCCTAACCCTAACCCTAGCCCGAACCCTAACCCTAACCCTTCCCCGAAGCCTGACCCTCACCCGTCCCCTAATCCTAACCCGTACGCTAACACTAACCCGCGCCCTCACACGTACTCTCCCCCTAAAGCGTTGTTGTACCCTCACCTGGATCCTAAACCGTCCCCGTCCCCTAACCCTAACCCTAGCCCGAACCCTAACCCTAACCCTTCCCCAAAGCCTGACACTCAGCCGTCCCCTAATCCTAACCCGTACGCTAACACTAACCCGCGCCATCACACGTACGCTCCCCCTAAAGCGTTGTCGTACCCTCACTTGGACCCTAAACCGTCCCCGTCCCCTAACCCTAACCCTAGCCCGAACCCTAACCCTAACCCTTCCCCGAAGCCTGACCCTCACCCGTCCCCTAATCCTAACCCGTACGCTAACACTAACCCGCGCCCTCACACGTACGCTCCCCCTAAAGCGTTGTCGTACCCTCACCTGGACCCTAAACCGTCCCCGTCCCCTAACCCTAACCCTAGCCCGGACCCTAACCCTAACCCTTCCCCGAAGCCTGACCCTCACCCGTCCCCTAATCCTAACCCGTACGCTAACACTAACCCGCGCCCTCACACGTACGCTCCCCCTAAAGCGTGTCATACACTCACCTGGACCCTAAACCGTCCCCGTCCCCTAACCCTAACCCTAGCCCGAACCCTAACCCTAACCCTTCCCCTAAGCCTGACCCTCAGCCGTCCCCTAATGCTAATCCGTACGCTAACACTAACCCACGCCCTCACACGTACGCTCCCCCTAAAGCGTTGTCGTACCCTCAACTTGACCCTAAACCGTCCCTGTCCCCAACCCTAACCCTAGCCCGAACCCTAACCCTAACCCTTCCCCAAAGCCTGACCCTCACCCGTCCCCTAATCCTAACCCGTACGCTAACACTAACACGCGCCCTCACACGTACGCTCCCCCTAAAGCGTTGTCGTACCCTTACCTGGACCCTAAACAGTCCCCGTCCCCTAACCCTAACCCTAGCCCGAACCCTAACCCTAACCCTTCCCCGAAGCCTGACCCTCACCCGTCCCCTAATCCTAACCCGTACGCTAACACTAACCCGCGCCCTCACACGTACGCTCCCCCTAAAGCGTTGTCGTACCCTCACCTGGACCCTAAACCGTCCCCGTCCCCTAACCCTAACCCTAGCCCGAACCCTAACCCTAACCCTTCCCCTAAGCCTGACCCTCAGCCGTCCCCTAATCCTAATCCGTACGCTAACACTAACCCACGCCCTCACACGTACGCTCCCCCTAAAGCGTTGTCGTACCCTCAACTGGACCCTAAACCGTCCCTGTCCCCAACCCTAACCCTAGCCCGAACCCTAACCCTAACCCTTCCCCGAAGCCTGACCCTCAGCCGTCCCCTAATCCTAACCCGTACGCTAACACTAACCCGCGCCCTCACTCGTACGCTCCCCCTAAAGCGTTGTCGTACCCTCACCTGGACCCTAAACCGTCCCCGTCCCCTAACCCTAACCCTAGCCCGAACCCTAACCCTAACCCTTCCCCGAAGCCTGACCCTCACCCGTCCCCTAATCCTAACCCGTACGCTAACACTAACCCGCGCCCTCACACGTACGCTCCCCCTAAAGCGTTGTCGTACCCTCACCTGGACCGTAAACGGTCCCCGTCCCCTAACCCTAACCCTAGCCCGAACCCTAACCCTAAACCTTCCCCGAAGCCTGACCCTCACCCGTCCCCTAATCCTAACCCGTATGCTAACACTGACCCACGCCCTCACACGAACCTTCCCCCTAAAGCGTTGTCGTACCCTCACCTGGACCCTAAACCGTCCGCGTCCCCAACCCTAACCCTAGCCCGAACCCTAAACCTAGCCCTTCCCCGAAGCCTGACCCTCAGCCGTCCCCTTATCCTAATCCGTACTCTAACACTAACCCGCGCCCTCACACGTACGCTCCCCCTAAAGCATTTTCGTACCATCACCTGGACTCTAAACCGTCCCCGTCCCCTAACCCTAACCCTAGCCCGAACCCTAACCCTAACCCTTCCCCGAAGCCTGACCCTCACCCATCCCCTAATCCTAACCCGTACGCTAACACTAACCCGCGCCCTCACATGTACGCTCCCCCTAAAGCGTTGTCGTACCCTCACCTGGACCCTAAACCGTCCCCGTCCCCTAACCCTAACCCTAGCCCGAACCCTAACACTAACACTTCCCCAAAGCCTGACCCTCAGCCGTCCCATAATCCTAACCCGTACGCTAACACTAACCTGCGCCCTCACACATACGCTCCGCCTAAAGCGTTGTCGTACCCTCACCTGGACCCTAAACCGTCCCCGTCCCCTAATCCTAACACTAGCCCGAACCCTAACCCTAACCCTTCCCCGAAGCCTGACCCTCAGCCGTCCCCTAATCCTAACCCGTACGCTAACACTAACCCGCGCCCTCACACGTACGCTCCCCCTAAAGCGTTGTCGTACCCTCACCTGCACCCTAAACCGTCCCCGTCCCCTAACCCTAACCCTAGCCCGAACCCTAACCCTAAGCCTTCCCTGAAGCCTGACCCTCACCCATCCCCTAATCCTAACCCGTACGCTAACACTAACACGCGCCCTCACACGTACGCTCCCCCTAAAGCGTTGTCGTACCCTCACCTGGACCCTAAACCGTCCCCGTCCCCTAACCCTAACCCTAGCCCGAACCCTAACCCTAACCGTTCCCCGAAGCCTGACCCTCACCCGTCCCCTAATCCTAACCCGTACGCTAACACTAACCCGCCCCCTCACACGTACGCTCCCCCTAAAGCGTTGTCGTACCCTCACCTGGACCCTAAACCGTCCCCGTCCCCTAACCCTAACCCTAGCCCGAACCCTAACCCTAACCCATCCCCGAAGCCTGACCCTCACCCGTCCCCTAATCCTAACCCGTACGCTAACACTAACCCGCGCCCTCACATGTACGCTCCCCCTAAAGCGTTGTCGTACCCTCACCTGGACCCTAAACCGTCCCCGTCCCCTAACCCTAACCCTAGCCCGAACCCTAACACTAACACTTCCCCAAAGCCTGACCCTCAGCCGTCCCCTAATCCTAACCCGTACGCTAACACTAACCTGCGCCCTCACACATACGCTCCGCCTAAAGCGTTGTCGTACCCTCACCTGGACCCTAAACCGTCCCCGTCCCCTAATCCTAACACTAGCCCGAACCCTAACCCTAACCCTTCCCCGAAGCCTGACCCTCAGCCGTCCCCTAATCCTAACCCGTACGCTAACACTAACCCGCGCCCTCACACGTACGCTCCCCCTAAAGCGTTGTCGTACCCTCACCTGCACCCTAAACCGTCCCCGTCCCCTAACCCTAACCCTAGCCCGAACCCTAACCCTAAGCCTTCCCTGAAGCCTGACCCTCACCCGTCCCCTAATCCTAACCCGTACGCTAACACTAACACGCGCCCTCACACGTACGCTCCCCCTAAAGCGTTGTCGTACCCTCACCTGGACCCTAAACCGTCCCCGTCCCCTAACCCTAACCCTAGCCCGAACCCTAACCCTAACCGTTCCCCGAAGACTGACCCTCACCCGTCCCGTAATCCTAACCCGTACGCTAACACTAACCCGCCCCCTCACACGTACGCTCCCCCTAAAGCGTTGTCGTACCCTCACCTGGACCCTAAACCGTCCCCGTCCCCTAACCCTAACCCTAGCCCGAACCCTAACCCTAACCCTTCCCCGAAGCCTGACCCTCAGCCGTCCCCTAATCCTAACCCGTACGCTAACACTAACCTGCGCCCTCACACGTACGCTCCCCCTAAAGCGTTGTAATACCCTCACCTGGACCCTAAACCGTCCCCGTCCCCTAACCCTAACCCTAGCCCGAACCCTAACCCTAAACCTTCCCCGAAGCCTGACCCTCACCCATCCCATAATCCTAACCCGTACGCTAACACTAACCTGCGCCCTCACACGTACGCGCCCCATAAAGCGTTGTCGTACACTCAGCTGGACCCTAAACCGTCCCGGTCCCCTAACCCTAACCCTAGCCCGAACCCTAACCCTAACCCTTCCCCGAAGCCTGACCCTCACCCGTCCCCTAATCCTAACCCGTATGCTAACACTGACCCACGCCCTCACACGAACCCTCCCCCTAAAGCGTTGTCGTACCCTCACCTGGACCCTAAACCGTCCGCGTCCCCAACCCTAACCCTAGCCCGAACCCTAAACCTAGCCCTTCCCCGAAGCCTGACCCTCAGCCGTCCCCTTATCCTAATCCGTACTCTAACACTAACCCGCGCCCTCACACGTACGCTCCCCCTAAAGCATTTTCGTACCATCACCTGGACTCTAAACCGTCCCCGTCCCCTAACCCTAACCCTAGCCCGAACCCTAACCCTAACCCTTCCCCGAAGCCTGACCCTCACCCATCCCCTAATCCTAACCCGTACGCTAACACTAACCCGCGCCCTCACATGTACGCTCCCCCTAAAGCGTTGTCGTACCCTCACCTGGACCCTAAACCGTCCCCGTCCCCTAACCCTAACCCTAGCCCGAACCCTAACACTAACACTTCCCCAAAGCCTGACCCTCAGCCGTCCCCTAATCCTAACCCGTACGCTAACACTAACCTGCGCCCTCACACATACGCTCCGCCTAAAGCGTTGTCGTACCCTCACCTGGACCCTAAACCGTCCCCGTCCCCTAATCCTAACACTAGCCCGAACCCTAACCCTAACCCTTCCCCGAAGCCTGACCCTCAGCCGTCCCCTAATCCTAACCCGTACGCTAACACTAACCCGCGCCCTCACACGTACGCTCCCCCTAATGCGTTGTCGTACCCTCACCTGCACCCTAAACCGTCCCCGTCCCCTAACCCTAACCCTAGCCCGAACCCTAACCCTAAGCCTTCCCTGAAGCCTGACCCTCACCCATCCCCTAATCCTAACCCGTACGCTAACACTAACACGCGCCCTCACACGTACGCTCCCCCTAAAGCGTTGTCGTACCCTCACCTGGACCCTAAACCGTCCCCGTCCCCTAACCCTAACCCTAGCCCGAACCTTAACCCTAACCGTTCCCCGAAGCCTGACCCTCACCCGTCCCCTAATCCTAACCCGTACGCTAACACTAACCCGCCCCCTCACACGTACGCTCCCCCTAAAGCGTTGTCGTACCCTCACCTGGACCCTAAACCGTCCCCGTCCCCTAACCCTAACCCTAGCCCGAACCCTAACCCTAACCCTTCCCCGAAGCCTGACCCTCACCCGTCCCCTAATCCTAACCCGTACGCTAACACTAACCCGCGCCCTCACATGTACGCTCCCCCTAAAGCGTTGTCGTACCCTCACCTGGACCCTAAACCGTCCCCGTCCCCTAACCCTAACCCTAGCCCGAACCCTAACACTAACACTTCCCCAAAGCCTGACCCTCAGCCGTCCCCTAATCCTAACCCGTACGCTAACACTAACCTGCGCCCTCACACATACGCTCCGCCTAAAGCGTTGTCGTACCCTCACCTGGACCCTAAACCGTCCCCGTCCCCTAATCCTAACACTAGCCCGAACCCTAACCCTAACCCTTCCCCGAAGCCTGACCCTCAGCCGTCCCCTAATCCTAACCCGTACGCTAACACTAACCCGCGCCCTCACACGTACGCTCCCCCTAAAGCGTTGTCGTACCCTCACCTGCACCCTAAACCGTCCCCGTCCCCTAACCCTAACCCTAGCCCGAACCCTAACCCTAAGCCTTCCCTGAAGCCTGACCCTCACCCGTCCCCTAATCCTAACCCGTACGCTAACACTAACACGCGCCCTCACACGTACGCTCCCCCTAAAGCGTTGTCGTACCCTCACCTGGACCCTAAACCGTCCCCGTCCCCTAACCCTAACCCTAGCCCGAACCCTAACCCTAACCGTTCCCCGAAGACTGACCCTCACCCGTCCCGTAATCCTAACCCGTACGCTAACACTAACCCGCCCCCTCACACGTACGCTCCCCCTAAAGCGTTGTCGTACCCTCACCTGGACCCTAAACCGTCCCCGTCCCCTAACCCTAACCCTAGCCCGAACCCTAACCCTAACCCTTCCCCGAAGCCTGACCCTCAGCCGTCCCCTAATCCTAACCCGTACGCTAACACTAACCTGCGCCCTCACACGTACGCTCCCCCTAAAGCGTTGTAATACCCTCACCTGGACCCTAAACCGTCCCCGTCCCCTAACCCTAACCCTAGCCCGAACCCTAACCCTAAACCTTCCCCGAAGCCTGACCCTCACCCATCCCATAATCCTAACCCGTACGCTAACACTAACCTGCGCCCTCACACGTACGCGCCCCATAAAGCGTTGTCGTACACTCAGCTGGACCCTAAACCGTCCCGGTCCCCTAACCCTAACCCTAGCCCGAACCCTAACCCTAACCCTTCCCCGAAGCCTGACCCTCACCCGTCCCCTAATCCTAACCCGTACGCTAACACTAACCCGCGCCCTCACACGTACGCTCCCCCTAAAGCGTTGTCGTACCCTCACCTCGACCCTAAACGGTCCCCGTCCCCTAACCCTAACCCTAGCCCGAACCCTAACCCTAACCGTTCCCCGAAGCCTGACCCTCACCCGTCCCCTAATCCTAACCCGTACGCTAACACTAACCCGCCCCCTCACACGTACGCTCCCCCTAAAGCGTTGTCGTACCCTCACCTGGACCCTAAACCGTCCCCGTCCCCTAACCCTAACCCTAGCCCGAACCCTAACCCTAACCCTTCCCCGAAGCCTGACCCTCACCCGTCCCATAATCCTAACCCGTACGCTAACACTAACCCGCGCCCTCACATGTACGCTCCCCCTAAAGCGTTGTCGTACCCTCACCTGGACCCTAAACCGTCCCCGTCCCCTAACCCTAACCCTAGCCCGAACCCTAACCCTAACCCTTCCCCAAAGCCTGACCCTCAGCCGTCCCCTAATCCTAACCCGTACGCTAACACTAACCTGCGCCCTCACACATACGCTCCGCCTAAAGCGTTGTCGTACCCTCACCTGGACCCTAAACCGTCCCCGTCCCCTAATCCTAACACTAGCCCGAACCCTAACCCTAACCCTTCCCCGAAGCCTGACCCTCAGCCGTCCCCTAATCCTAACCCGTACGCTAACACTAACCCGCGCCCTCACACGTACGCTCCCCCTAAAGCGTTGTCGTACCCTCACCTGCACCCTAAACCGTCCCCGTCCCCTAACCCTAACCCTAGCCCGAACCCTAACCCTAAGCCTTCCCTGAAGCCTGACCCTCACCCGTCCCCTAATCCTAACCCGTACGCTAACACTAACACGCGCCCTCACACGTACGCTCCCCCTAAAGCGTTGTCGTACCCTCACCTGGACCCTAAACCGTCCCCGTCCCCTAACCCTAACCCTAGCCCGAACCCTAACCCTAACCGTTCCCCGAAGCCTGACCCTCACCCGTCCCGTAATCCTAACCCGTACGCTAACACTAACCCGCCCCCTCACACGTACGCTCCCCCTAAAGCGTTGTCGTACCCTCACCTGGACCCTAAACCGTCCCCGTCCCCTAACCCTAACCCTAGCCCGAACCCTAACCCTAACCCTTCCCCGAAGCCTGACCCTCACCCGTCCCCTAATCCTAACCCGTACGCTAACACTAACCCGCGCCCTCACACGTATGCTCCCCCTAAAGCGTTGTAATACCCTCACCTGGACCCTAAACCGTCCCCGTCCCCTAACCCTAACCCTAGCCCGAACCCTAACCCTAAACCTTCCCCGAAGCCTGACCCTCACCCATCCCATAATCCTAACCCGTACGCTAACACTAACCCGCGCCCTCACACGTACGCTCCCCCTAAAGCGTTGTCGTACCCTCACCTCGACCCTAAACGGTCCCCGTCCCCTAACCCTAACCCTAGCCCGAACCTTAACCCTAACCCTTCCCCGAAGCCTGACCCTCAGCCGTCCCCTAATCCTAACCCGTACGCTAACACTAACTCGCGTCCTCACACGTACGCTCCCCCTAAAGCGTTGTCGTACCCTCACCTGGACCTTAAACCATTCCCGTCCCCTAACCCTAACCCTAGCCCGAACCCTAACCCTAACCCTTCCCCGAAGCCTGACCCTAACCCGTCCCCTAATCCTAACCCGTACGCTAACACTAACACGTGCCCTCACACGCTCCCCCTAAAGCGTTGTCGTACCCTCACCTGGACCCTAAACCGTCCCCGTCCCCTAACCGTAACCCTAGCCCGAACCCTACCCCTAATCCTTCCCCGAAGCCTGACCCTCAGCCGTCCCCTAATCCTAACCCGTACGCTAACCCTAACCCACGCCCTCACACGTACGCTCCCCCTAAAGCGTTGTCGTACACTCACCTGGACCCTAAACCGTCCCAGTCCCCTAACTCTAACCCTAACCCGGACCCTAACCCTAACGCTTCCCCAAAGCCTGACCCTCAGCCGTCCCCTAATCGTAACCCGTACGCTAACACTAACCCGTGCCCTCACACGTACGCTCCCCCTAAAGCGTGTCGTACCCTCACCTGGACCCTAAAGCGTCCCCGTCCCCTAACCCTAACCCTAGCCCGAACCCTAACCCTAACCCTTCCCCGAAGCCTGACCCTCTGCCGTCCCCTAATCCTAACCCGTACGCTAACACTAACCCGCGCCCTCACACGTACGCTCCCCCTAAAGCGTTGTCGTACCCTCACCTGGACCCTAAACCGTCCCCGTCCCCTAACCCTAACCCTAGCCCGAACCCTAACGCTAACCCTTCCCCGAAACCTGACCCTCACCCGTCCCCTAATCCTAACCCGTACGCTAACACTAACCCGCGCCCTCACACGTACGCACCCCCTAAAGCGTTGTCGTACCCTCACCTGGACCCTAAACCGTCCCAGTCCCCTAACCCTAACCCTAGCCCGGACCCTAACCCTAACCCTTCCCCAAAGCCTGACCCTCAGCCGTCCCCTAATCCTAACCCGTACGATAACACTAACCCGCGCCCTCACACGTACGCTCCCCCTAAAGCGTATCGTACCCTCACCTGGACCCTAAAGCGTCCCCGTCCCCTAACCCTAACCCTAGCCCGAACCCTAACCCTAACCCTTCCCCGAAGCCTGACCCTCACCCGTCCCCTAATCCTAACCCGTACGCTAACACTAACCCGCGCCCTCACACGTACGCTCCCCCTAAAGTGTTGTCGTACCCTCACCTGGACCCTAAACCGTCCCCGTCCCCTAACCCTAACCCTAGCGCGAACCCTAACCCTAACCCTTCCCCGAAGCCTGACCCTCACCCGTCCCCTAATACTAACCCGTACGCTAACAATAACCCGCGCCCTCACATGTTCGCTCCCCCTAAAGCGTTGTCGTTCCCTCACCTGGACCCTAAACCATCCCCGTCCCCTAACCCTAGCCCGAAACCTAACCCTAACCCTTCCCCGAAGCTAACCCTCACCCGTCCCCTAATACTAACCCGTACGGTAACACTAACCCGCGCCCTCACACGTACGCTCCCCCTAAACTTTTGTTGTACCCTCACCTGGACCCTAAACCGTCCCCGTCCCCTAACCCTAACCCTAGCCCGAACCCTAACCCTAACCCTTCCCCGAAGCCTGACACTCAGCCGTCCCCTAATCCTAACCCGTACGCTAACACTAACAAGCGCCCTCACACGTACGCTCCCCCTAAAGCGTTGTCGTACCCTCACCTGGACCCTAAACCGTCCCCGTCCCCTAACCCTAACCCTAGCCCGAACCCTAACCCTAACCCTTCCCCGAAGCCTGACCCTCACACGTCCCCTAATCCTAACCCGTACGCTAACAGTAACCCGCGCCCTCACACGTACGCTCCCCCTAAAGCGTTGTCGTACCCTCACCTGGACCCTAAACCGTCCCCGTCCACTAACCCTAACCCTAGCCCGAACCCTAACCCTAACCCTTCCCCGAAGCCTGACCCTCACCCGTCCCGTAATCCTAACCCGTACGCTAACACTAATCCACGCCCTCACACGTACGGTCCCCCTAAAGCGTTGTCGTACCCTCACCTGGACCCTAAACCGTCCCCGTCCCCTAACCCTAACCCTAGCCCGAACCCTAACCCTAACCCTTTCCCGAAGCCTGACCCTCACCCGTCCCCTAATCCTAACCCGTACGCTAACACTAACCCGCGCCCTCACACGTACGCTCCCCCTAAAGCGTTGTCGTACCCTCACCTGGACCCTAAACCGTCCCCGTCCCGTAACCCTAGCTTTAACCCTAACCGTAACCCTTCCCCGAAGCCTGACCCTCACCCGGCCCCTAATCCTAACCCGTACGCTAACACTAACCCGCGCCCTCACACGTACGCTCCCCCTAAAGCGTTGTCGTACCCTCACCTGGACCCTAAACCGTCCCCGTCCCCTAAACCTAACCCTAGCCCGAACCCTAACCCTAACCCTTCACCGAAGCCTGACCGTCACCCGTCCCCTAATCCTAACCCGTACGCTAACACTAACCCGCGCCCTCACACGTATGCTCCCCCTAAAGCGTTGTCGTACCCTCACCTGGACCCTAAACCGTCCCCGTCCCGTAACCCTAGCTTTAACCCTAACCCTAACCCTTCCCCGAAGCCTGATCCTCACCCGGCCCCTAATCCTAACCCGTACGCTAACACTAACCCGCGCCCTCACACGTTCGCTCCCCCTAAAGCGTTTTCATACCCTCACCTGGACCCTAAACCGTCCCCGTCCCCAACCCTAACCCTAGCCCGAACCCTAACCCTAACCCTTCCCCGAAGCCTGACCCTCAGCCGTCCCCTAACCTAACCCGTACGCTAACACTAACCCGCGCCCTCACACGTACGCTCCCCCTAAAGCGTTGTCGTACCCTCACCTGGACCCTAAACCGTCCCCGTCCCCTAACCCTAACCCTAGCCCGAACCCTAACCCTAACCCTTCCCCGAAGCCTGACCCTCAGCCGTCCCCTAATCCTAACCCGTACGCTAACACTAACCCGCGCCTTCACTCGTAAGCTCCCCCTAAAGCGTTGTAGCACCCTCACCTGGACCCTAAACCGTCCCCGTCCCCTATCCCTAGCCCGAACCCTAACCCTAACCCTTCCCCGAAGCCTAACCCTCACCCGTCCCCTAATACTAACCCGTACGCTAACATTAACCCGCGCCCTCACACGTACGCTCCCCCTAAAGGTTTGTCGTACCCTCACCTGGACCCTAAACCGTCCCCGTCCCCTAACCCTAACCCTAGCCCGAACCCTAACCTTAACCCTTCCCCGAAGCCTGACCCTCAGCCGTCCCCTAATCCTAACCCGTACGCTAACACTAACCCGCGCCCTCACATGTACGCTCCCCCTAAAGCGTTATCGTACCCTCACCTGGACCCTAAACCGTCCCCGTCCCCTAACCCTATCCCTAGCCCGAACCCGAACCCTAACACTTCCCCGAAGCCTGAACCTCAGCCGTCCCCTAATCCTAACCCGTACGCTAACACTAACCTGCGCCCTCACACGTACGCGCCTCCTAAAGTGTAGTCATACCCTCACCTGGACCCTAAACCGTCCTCGTCCCCTAACCCTAACCCTAGCCCGAACCCTAACCCTAACCCTTCCCCGAAGCCTGACCCTCAGCTGTCCCCTAATCCTAACCCGTACGCTAACACTTACCCGCGCCCTCAAACGTACGCTCCCCCTAAAGCGTTGTCGTACCCTCACCTGGACCCTAAACCGTCCCCGTCCCCTAACCCTAACCCTAGCCCGAACCCTAACCCTAAGCCTTCCCCGAAGCCTGACCCTCAGCCGTCCCCTAATCGTAACCCGTACGCTAACACTAACCACGCGCTCACACGTACGATCCCCCTAAAGCGTTGTCGTACCCTCACCTGGACCCTAAACCGTCCCCGTCCCCTAACCCTAACCCTAGCCCGAACCCTAACCCTAACCCTTCCCCGAAGCCTGACCCTCACCCGTCCCCTAATCGTAACCCGTACGCGAACACTAACCCGCGCCCTCACACGTACGCTCCCCCTAAAGTGTTGTCGTACCCTCACCTGGACCCTAAACCGTCCCCGTCCCCTAACCCTAACCCTAGCCCGAACCCTAAACCTAACCCTTCCCCGAAGCCTGACCCTCAGCCGTCCCCTAATCCTAACCCGTATGCTAACACTAACCCGCGCCCTCACACGTACGCTCCCCCTAAAGCGTTGTCGTAACCTCACCTGGACCCTAAACCGTCCCCGTCCCCTAACCCTAACCCTAGCCCGAACCCTAACCCTAACCGTTCACCGAAGCCTGACCCTCACCCGTCCCCTAATCCTGACCCGTACGCTAACACTAACCCGCGTCCTCACTCGTATGCTCCCGCTGAAGCGTTGTCGTACCCTCCCCTGGACCCTAAACCGTCCCCGTCCCCTAACCCTAACCCTAGCCCGAACCCTAACCCTAACCCTTCCCCGAAGCCTGACCCTCACCCGTCCCCTAATCCTAAGCCGTACGCTAACACTAACCCACTCCCTCACACCTACGCTCCCCCTAAAGCGTTGTCGTACCCTCACCTGGACCCTAAACCGTCCCCGTCCCCTAACCCTAACCCTAGCCCGAACCCTAACCCTAACCCTTCCCCGAAGCCTGACCCTCAGCCGTCCCCTAATCCTAACCCGTACGCTAACACTAACCCGCGCCCTCACACGTACGCTCCCCCTAAAGCGTTGTCGTACCCTCACCTGGACCCTAAACCGTCCCCGTCCCCTAACCCTAACCCTAGCCCGAACCCTAACCCTAACCCTTCCCCGAAGCCTGAACCTCACCCGTCCCCTAATCCTAACCCGTACGCTAACACTAACCCGCGCCCTCACACGTACGCTCCCCCTAACGCGTTGTCGTACCCTCACCTGGACCCTAAACCGTCCCCGTCCCCTAACCCTAACCCTAGCCCGAACCCTAACCCTAACGCTTCCCCGAAGCCTGACCCTCACCCGTCCCCTAATCCTAACCCGTACGCTAACACTAACCCACGCCCTCACACGTACGCTCCCCCTAAAGCGTTGTCGTACCCTCACCTGGACCCTAAACCGTCCCCGTCCCCTAACCCTAACCCTAGCCGGAACCCTAACCCTAACCCTTCCCCGAAGCCTGACTCTCACCCGTCCCCTAATCCTAACCCGTACGCTAACACTAACCCGCGCCCTCACACGTACGCTCCCCCTAAAGCGTTGTCGTACCCTCACCTGGACCCTAAACCGTCCCCGTCCCCTAACCCTAACCCTAGCCCGAACCCTAACCCTAACCCTTCCCCGAAGCCTGACCCTCAGCCGTCCCCTAATCCTTATCCATACGCTAACACTAACCCGCGCCCTGACACGTACACTCCCCCTAAACCGTTGTTGTACCCTCACCTGGACCCTAAACCGTCCCCGTCCCCTAACCCTAACCCTAGCCCGAACCCTAACCCTAACCCTTCCTGAAAGCCTGACCCTCAGCCGTCCCCTAATCCTAACCCGTACGCTAACACTAACCCGCGCCCTCACACGTACGCTCCCCCTAAAGCGTTGTCGTACCCTCACCTGGACCCTAAACCGTCCCCGTCCCCTAACCCTAACCCTAGCCCGAACCCTAAACCTAACCCTTCCCCGAAGCCTGACCCTCAGCCGTGCCCTAATCGTATCCCGTACGCTAACACTAACCACGCGCTCACACGTACGATCCCCCTAAAGCGTTGTCGTACCCTCACCTGGACCCTAAACCGTCCCCGTCCCCTAACCCTAACCCTAGCCCGAACCCTAACCCTAACCCTTCCCCGAAGCCTGACACTCACCCGTCCCCTAATCCTAACACGTACGCTAACACTAACCCGCACCCTCACACGTACGCTCCCCCTAAAGCGTTTTCGTACCCTCACCTGGACCCTAAACCGTCCCAGTCTCCTAACCCTAACCCTAGCCCAAACCCTAACGCTAACCCTTCCCCGAAGCCTGACCCTCAGCCGTCCCCTAATCCTAACCCGTACGCTACCACTAACCTGCGCCCTCACACGTACGCTCCCCCTAAATCGTTGTCGTACCCTCACCTGGACCCTAAACTGTCCCCTTCCCCAACTCTAAACCTTGCCCGAACCCTAACCCTAACACTTCCCCGAAGCCTGACCCTCAGCCGTCCCCTAATCCTAACCCGTACGCTAACACTAACCCGCGCCCTCACACGTACGCTCCCCCTAAAGCGTTGTCGTACCCTCACCTGGACCCTAAACCGTCCCCGTCCCCTAACCCTAACCCTAGCCGGAAACCTAACCCTAACCCTTCCCCGAAGCCTGACCCTCAGCCGTCCCCTAATCCTAACCCGTACGCTAACACTAACCCACGCCCTCGCACGTACGCTCCCCCTAACGCGTTGTCGTACCCACACCTGGACCCTAAATCGTCGCCGTCCCCTAACCCTAACCCTAGCCCGAACCCTAACCCTAACCCTTCCCCGAAGCCTGACCCTCACCCGTCCCCTAATCCTAACCCGTACGCTAACACTAACCCGCGCCCTCACACGTACGCTCCCCCTAAAGAGTTGTCATACCCTCACCTGGACCCTAAACCGTCCCCATCCCCTAACCCTAACCCTAGCCCGAACCCTAACCCTAACCCTTCCCCGAAGCCTGACCCTCACCCGTCCCCTAATCCTAACCCGTACGCTAACACTAACCCGCGCCCTCACACGTACGCTCCCCCGAAAGCGTTGTCGTACCCTCACCTGGACCCTAAACCGTCCCCGTCCCCTAACCCTAACCCTAGGCCAAACCCTAACCCTAACCCTTCCCCGAAGCCTGACCCTCAGCCGTCCCCTAATCCTAACACGTACGCTAACACTAACTCGCGCCCTCACACGTACGCTCCCCCTAAAGCGTTGTCGTACCCTCACCTGGACCCTAAACCGTCCCCGTCCCCTAACCCTAACCCTAGCCGGAACCCTAACCCTAACCCTTCCCCGAAGCCTGACCCTCACCCGTCCCATAATCCTAACCCGTACGCTAACACTAACCCGCGCCCTCACACGTACGCTCCCCCTAAAGCGTTGTCGTACCCTCACCTGGACCCTAAACCGTCCCCGTCCCCTAACCCTAACCCTAGCCCGAACCCCAACCCTAACCCTTCCCCGAAGCCTGACCCTCAGCCGTCCCCTAATCCTAACCCGTACGCTAACACTAACCCGCGCCCTCACACGTACGCTCCCCCTAAAGCGTTGTCGTACCCTCACCTGGACCCTAAACCGTCCCCGTCCCCTAACCCTAACCCTAGCAGGAACCCTAACCCTAACCCTTCCCCGAAGCCTGACCCTCACCCGTCCCCTAATCCTAACCCGTACGCTAACACTAACCCGCGCCCTCACACGTACGCTCCCCCTAAAGCGTTGTCGTACCCTCACCTGGACCCTAAACCGTCCCCGTCCCCTAACCCTAACCCTAGCCCGAACCCTAACCCTAACCCTTCCCCGAAGCCTGACCCTTAGCCGTCCCATAATCCTAACCCGTACGCTAACACGAACCCGCGCCCTCACACGTACGCTCCCCCTAAAGCGTTGTCGTACCCTCACCTGGACCCTAAACCGTCCCCGTCCCCTAACCCTAACCCTAGCCCGAACCCTAACCCTAACACTTCCCCGAAGCCTGACCCTCACCCGTCCCCTAATCCTAACCCGTACGCTAACACTAACCCGCGCCCTCACACGTACGCTCCCACTAAAGCGTTGTCGTACCCTCACCTGGACCCTAAACCGTCCCCGTCCCCTAACCCTAACCCTAGCCCGAACCCTAACCCTAACCCTTCCCCGAAGCCTGACCCTCACCCGTCCCCTAATCCTAACCCGTACGCTAACACTAACCCGCGCCCTCACACGTACGCTCCCCCTAAAGCGTTGTCGTACCCTCACCTGGACCCTAAACCGTCCCCGTCCCCTAACCCTAACCCTAGCCCGAACCCTAACCGTAACCCTTCCCCGAAGCCTGACCCTCACCCGTCCCCTAATCCTAACCCGTACGCTAACACTAACCCGCGCCCTCACACGTACGCTCCCCCTAAAGCGTTGTCGTACCCTCACCTGGACACTAAACCGTCCCCGTCCCCTAACCCTAACCCTAGCCCGAACCCTAACCCTAACCCTTCCCCGAAGCCTGACCCTCAGGCGTCCCCTAATCCTAACCCGTACGCTAACACTAACCCGCGCCCTCACACGTACTCTCCCCCTAAAGAGTTGTCGTACCCTCACCTGGACCCTACACCGTCCCCGTCCCCTAACCCTAGCCCGAACCCTAACCCTAACCCTTCCCCGAAGCCTGACCCTCAGCCGTCCCCTAATCCTAACCCGTACGCTAACACTAACCCGCGCCCTCACACGTACGCTCCCCCTAAAGCGTTGTCGTACCCTCACCTGGACCCTAAACCGTCCCCGTCCCCTAACACTAACCCTAGCCCGAACCCTAACCCTAACCCTTCCCCGCAGCCTGACCCTCACCCGTCCCCTAATCCTAACCCGCACGCTAACACTAACCCACGCCCTCACACGTACGCTCCCCCTAAAGCGTTGTCGTACCCTTACCTGGACCCTAAACCGTCCCCGTACCCTAACCCAGGCCGAAACCTAACCCTAAGCCTTCCCCGAAGCCTGACCCTCACCTGTCCCCTAATCCCAACCCGTACGCTAACACTAACCCGCGCCCTCACACGTACGCTCCCCCTAAAGCGTTGTCGTACCCTTACCTGGACCCTAAACCGTCCCCGTCCCCTAACCCTAACTCTAGGCCGAACCCTAACCCTAACCCTTCCCCGAAGCCTGACCCTCAGCCGTCCCCTAATCCTAACCCATACGCTAACACTAACCCGCGCCCTCACACGTACGCTCCCCCTAAAGCGTTGTCGTACCCTCACCTGGACCCTAAACCGTCCCCGTTCCCTAACCCTAACCCTAGCCCGAACCCTAACCCTAACCCTTCCCCGAAGCCTGACCCTCACCCGTCCCCTAATCCTAAACCGTACGCTAACACTAACCCGCGCCCTCACACGTACGCTCCCCCTAAAGCGTTGTCGTACCCTCACCTGGACCCTAAACCGTCCCCGTCCCCTAACCCTAACCCTAGCCCGAACCCTAACCGTAACCCTTCCCCGAAGCCTGACCCTCACCCGTCCCCTAATCCTAACCCGTACGCTAACACTAACCCGCGCCCTCACACGTACGCTCCCCCTAAAGCGTTGTCGTACCCTCACCTGTACACTAAACCGTCCCCGTCCCCTAACCCTAACCCTAGCCCGAACCCTAACCCTAACCCTTCCCCGAAGCCTGACTCTCAGGCGTCCCCTAATCCTAACCCGTACGCTAACACTAACCCGCGCCCTCACACGTACTCTCCCCCTAAAGAGTTGTCGTACCCTCACCTGGACCCTACACCGTCCCCGTCCCCTAACCCTAGCCCGAACCCTAACCCTAACCCTTCCCCGAAGCCTGACCCTCACCCGTCCCCTAATCCTAACCCGTACGCTAACACTAACCCGCGCCCTCACACGTACGCTCCCCCTAAAGAGTTGTCGTACCCTCACCTGGACCCTAAACCGTCCCCATCCCCTAACCCTAACCCTAGCCCGAACCCTAACCCTAACCCTTCCCCGAAGCCTGACCCTCACCCGTCCCCTAATCCTAACCCGTACGCTAACACTAACCCGCGCCCTCACACGTACGCTCCCCCGAAAGCGTTGTCGTACCCTCACCTGGACCCTAAACCGTCCCCGTCCCCTAACCCTAACCCTAGGCCAAACCCTAACCCTAACCCTTCCCCGAAGCCTGACCCTCAGCCGTCCCCTAATCCTAACACGTACGCTAACACTAACCCGCGCCCTCACACGTACGCTCCCCCTAAAGCGTTGTCGTACCCTCACCTGGACCCTAAACCGTCCCCGTCCCCTAACCCTAACCCTAGCCGGAACCCTAACCCTAACCCTTCCCCGAAGCCTGACCCTCACCCGTCCCCTAATCCAAACCCGTACGCTAACACTAACCCGCGCCCTCACACGTACGCTCCCCCTAAAGCGTTGTCGTACCCTCACCTGGACCCTAAACCGTCCCCGTCCCCTAACCCTAACCCTAGCCCGAACCCCAACCCTAACCCTTCCCCGAAGCCTGACCCTCACCCGTCCCCTAATCCTAACCCGTACGCTAACACTAACCCGCGCCCTCACACGTACGCTCCCCCTAAAGCGTTGTCGTACCCTCACCTGGACCCTAAACCGTCCCCGTCCCCTAACCCTAACCCTAGCAGGAACCCTAACCCTAACCCTTCCCCGAAGCCTGACCCTCACCCGTCCCCTAATCCTAACCCGTACGCTAACACTAACCCGCGCCCTCACACGTACGCTCCCCCTAAAGCGTTGTCGTACCCTCACCTGGACCCTAAACCGTCCCCGTCCCCTAACCCTAACCCTAGCCCGAACCCTAACCCTAACCCTTCCCCGAAGCCTGACCCTTAGCCGTCCCATAATCCTAACCCGTACGCTAACACGAACCCGCGCCCTCACACGTACGCTCCCCCTAAAGCGTTGTCGTACCCTCACCTGGACCCTAAACCGTCCCCATCCCCTAACCCTAACCCTAGCCCGAACCCTAACCCTAACCCTTCCCCGAAGCCTGACCCTCACCCGTCCCCTAATCCTAACCCGTACGCTAACACTAACCCGCGCCCTCACACGTACGCTCCCCCGAAAGCGTTGTCGTACCCTCACCTGGACCCTAAACCGTCCCCGTCCCCTAACCCTAACCCTAGGCCAAACCCTAACCCTAACCCTTCCCCGAAGCCTGACCCTCAGCCGTCCCCTAATCCTAACACGTACGCTAACACTAACCCGCGCCCTCACACGTACGCTCCCCCTAAAGCGTTGTCGTACCCTCACCTGGACCCTAAACCGTCCCCGTCCCCTAACCCTAACCCTAGCCGGAACCCTAACCCTAACCCTTCCCCGAAGCCTGACCCTCACCCGTCCCCTAATCCTAACCCGTACGCTAACACTAACCCGCGCCCTCACACGTACGCTCCCCCTAAAGCGTTGTCGTACCCTCACCTGGACCCTAAACCGTCCCCGTCCCCTAACCCTAACCCTAGCCCGAACCCCAACCCTAACCCTTCCCCGAAGCCTGACCCTCACCCGTCCCCTAATCCTAACCCGTACGCTAACACTAACCCGCGCCCTCACACGTACGCTCCCCCTAAAGCGTTGTCGTACCCTCACCTGGACCCTAAACCGTCCCCGTCCCCTAACCCTAACCCTAGCCCGAACCCTAACCCTAACCCTTCCCCGAAGCCTGACCCTTAGCCGTCCCATAATCCTAACCCGTACGCTAACACAAACCCGCGCCCTCACACGTACGCTCCCCCTAAAGCGTTGTCGTACCCTCACCTGGACCCTAAACCGTCCCCGTCCCCGTCCCCTAACCCTAGCCCGAACCCTAACCCTAACACTTCCCCGAAGCCTGACCCTCACCCGTCCCCTAATCCTAACCCGTACGCTAACACTAACCCGCGCCCTCACACGTACGCTCCCACTAAAGCGTTGTCGTACCCTCACCTGGACCCTAAACCGTCCCCGTCCCCTAACCCTAACCCTAGCCCGAACCCTAACCCTAACCCTTCCCCGAAGCCTGACCCTCACCCGTCCCCTAATCCTAAACCGTACGCTAACACTAACCCGCGCCCTCACACGTACGCTCCCCCTAAAGCGTTGTCGTACCCTCACCTGGACCCTAAACCGTCCCCGTCCCCTAACCCTAACCCTAGCCCGAACCCTAACCGTAACCCTTCCCCGAAGCCTGACCCTCACCCGTCCCCTAATCCTAACCCGTACGCTAACACTAACCTGCGCCCTCACACGTACGCTCCCCCTAAAGCGTTGTCGTACCCTCACCTGGACACTAAACCGTCCCCGTCCCCTAACCCTAACCCTAGCCCGAACCCTAACCCTAACCCTTCCCCGAAGCCTGAGCCTCAGGCGTCCCCTAATCCTAACCCGTACGCTAACACTAACCCGCGCCCTCACACGTACTCTCCCCCTAAAGAGTTGTCGTACCCTCACCTGGACCCTACGCCGTCCCCGTCCCCTAACCCTAGCCCGAACCCTAACCCTAACCCTTCCCCGAAGCCTGACCCTCAGCCGTCCCCTAATCCTAACCCGTACGCTAACACTAACCCGCGCCCTCACACGTACGCTCCCCCTAAAGCGTTGTCGTACCCTCACCTGGACCCTAAACCGTCCCCGTCCCCTAACACTAACCCTAGCCCGAACCCTAACCCTAACCCTTCCCCGCAGCCTGACCCTCACCCGTCCCCTAATCCTAACCCGCACGCTAACACTAACCCACGCCCTCACACGTACGCTCCCCCTAAAGCGTTGTCGTACCCTTACCTGGACCCTAAACCGTCCCCGTACCCTAACCCAGGCCGAAACCTAACCCTAAGCCTTCCCCGAAGCCTGACCCTCACCTGTCCCCTAATCCTAACCTGTACGCTAACACTAACCCGCGCCCTCACACGTACGCTCCCCCTAAAGCGTTGTCGTACCCTTACCTGGACCCTAAACCGTCCCCGTCCCCTAACCCTAACTCTAGGCCGAACCCTAACCCTAACCCTTCCCCGAAGCCTGACCCTCAGCCGTCCCCTAATCCTAACCCATACGCTAACACTAACCCGCGCCCTCACACGTACGCTCCCCCTAAAGCGTTGTCGTACCCTCACCTGGACCCTAAACCGTCCCCGTCCCCTAACCCTAACCCTAGGCCGAACCCTAACCCTAACCCTTCCCCGAAGCCTGACCCTCAGCCGTCCCCTAATCCTAACCCATACGCTAACACTAACCCGCGCCCTCACACGTACGCTCCCCCTAAAGCGTTGTCGTACCCTCACCTGGACCCTAAACCGTCCCCGTCCCCTAACCCTAACCCTAGCCCGAACCCTAACCCTAACCCTTCCCCGAAGCCTGACCCTCACCCGTCCCCTAATCCTAAACCGTACGCTAACACTAACCCGCGCCCTCACACGTACGCTCCCCCTAAAGCGTTGTCGTACCCTCACCTGGACCCTAAACCGTCCCCGTCCCCTAACCCTAACCCTAGCCCGAACCCTAACCGTAACCCTTCCCCGAAGCCTGACCCTCACCCGTCCCCTAATCCTAACCCGTACGCTAACACTAACCCGCGCCCTCACACGTACGCTCCCCCTAAAGCGTTGTCGTACCCTCACCTGTACACTAAACCGTCCCCGTCCCCTAACCCTAACCCTAGCCCGAACCCTAACCCTAACCCTTCCCCGAAGCCTGACCCTCAGGCGTCCCCTAATCCTAACCCGTACGCTAACACTAACCCGCGCCCTCACACGTACTCTCCCCCTAAAGAGTTGTCGTACCCTCACCTGGACCCTACACCGTCCCCGTCCCCTAACCCTAGCCCGAACCCTAACCCTAACCCTTCCCCGAAGCCTGACCCTCAGCCGTCCCCTAATCCTAACCCGTACGCTAACACTAACCCGCGCCCTCACACGTACGCTCCCCCTAAAGCGTTGTCGTACCCTCACCTGGACCCTAAACCGTCCCCGTCCCCTAACACTAACCCTAGCCCGAACCCTAACCCTAACCCTTCCCCGCAGCCTGACCCTCACCCGTCCCCTAATCCTAACCCGCACGCTAACACTAACCCACGCCCTCACACGTACGCTCCCCCTAAAGCGTTGTCGTACCCTTACCTGGACCCTAAACCGTCCCCGTACCCTAACCCAGGCCGAAACCTAACCCTAAGCCTTCCCCGAAGCCTGACCCTCACCTGTCCCCTATTCCTAACCCGTACGCTAACACTAACCCGCGCCCTCACATATACGCTCCCCCTAAAGCGTTGTCGTACCCTCACCTGGACCCTAAACCGTCCCCGTCCCCTAACCCTAACCCTAGCCCGAACCCTAACCCTAACCCTTCCCCGAAGCCTGACCCTCACCCGTCCCGTAATCCTAACCCGTACGCTAACACTAACCCGCGCCCTCACACGTACGCTCCCCCTAAAGCGTTGTCGTACCCTCACCTGGACCCTAAACCGTCCCCGTCCCCTAACCCTAACCCTAGCCCGAACCCTAACCCTAACCCTTCCCCGAAGCCTGACCCTCACCCGTCCCCTAATCCTAACCCGTACGCTAACACTAACCCGCGCCCTCACATGTACGCTCCCCCTAAAGCGTTGTCGTACCCTCACCTGGACCCTAAACCGTCCCCGTCCCCTAACCCTAACCCTAGCCCGAACCCTAACCCTAACCCTTCCTCGAAGCCTGACCCTCACCCGTCCCCAATCCTAACCCGTACTCTAACACTAACCAGCCCCCTCACACGTACGCTCCCCCTAAAGCGTTGTCGTACCCTCACCTAGACCCTAAACCGTCCCCGTCACCTAAACCTTACCCTAGCCCCAACCCTAACCCTAACACTTCCCCGAAGCCTGACCCTCACCCGTCCCCTAATCCTAACCCGTAGGCTAACACTAACCTGCGCCCTCACACGTACTCTCCCCCTAGGGCGTTGTCGTACCCTCACCCTACCCTAAACGGTCCCCGTCCCCTAACCCTAACCCTAGCCCGAACCCTAACCCTAACCCTTCCCCGAAGCCTGACCCTCACCCGTCCCCTAATGCTAACCCGTACGCTAACACTAACCCGCGCCCTCACACGTACGCTCCCCCTAAAGCGTTGTCGTACCCTCACCTGGACCCTAAACCGTCCCCGTCCCCTAACCCTAACCCTAGCCCGAACCCTAACCCTAACCCTTCCCCGAAGCCTGACCCTCACCCGTCCCCTAATCCTAACCCGTACGCTAACACTAACCCGCGCCCTCACACGTACGCTCCCCCTAAAGCGTTGTCGTACCCTCACCTGGACCCTAAACCGTCCCCGTCCCCTAACCCTAACCCTAGCCCGAACCCTAACCCTAACCCTTCCCCGAAGCCTGACCCTCAGCCGTCCCCTAATCCTAACCCGTACGCTAACACTAACCCGCGCCCTCACACGTACGCTCCCCCTAAAGCGTTGTCGTACCCTCACCTGGACCCTAAACCGTCCCCGTCCCCTAACCCTAACCCTAGCCCGAACCCTAACCCTAACCCTTCCCCGAAGCCTGACCCTCACCCGTCCCCTAATCCTAAGCCGTACGCTAACACTAACACGCGCCCTCACACGTACGCTCCCCCTAAAGCGTTGTCGTACCCTTACCTGGACCCTAAACCGTCCCCGTCCCCTAACCCTAACCCTAGCCCGAACCCTAACCCTAACCCTTCCCCGAAGCCTGACCCTCACCCGTCCCCTAATCCTAACCCGTACGCTAACACTAACCCGCGCCCTCACACGTACGCTCCCCCTAAAGCGTTGTCGTACCCTCACCTGGACCCTAAACCGTCCCCGTCCCCTAACCCTAACCCTAGCCCGAACCCTAACCCTAACCCTTCCCCTAAGCCTGACCCTCAGCCGTCCCCTAATCCTAATCCGTACGCTAACACTAACCCACGCCCTCACACGTACGCTCCCCCTAAAGCGTTGTCGTACCCTCAACTGGACCCTAAACCGTCCCTGTCCCCAACCCTAACCCTAGCCCGAACCCTAACCCTAACCCTTCCCCGAAGCCTGACCCTCAGCCGTCCCCTAATCCTAACCCGTACGCTAACACTAACCCGCGCCCTCACTCGTACGCTCCCCCTAAAGCGTTGTCGCACCCTCACCTGGACCCTAAACCGTCCCCGTCCCCTAACCCTAGCCCGAACACTAACCCTAACCCTTCCCCGAAGCCTAACCCTCACCCGTCCCCTAATACTAACCCGTACGCTAACACTAACCCGCACCCTCACACGAACGCTTCCCCTAAAGCGTTGTCGTACCCTCACCTGGACCCTAAACTGTCCCCGTCCCCTAACCCTAACCCTAGCCCGAACCCTAACCCTAACCCTTCCCCGAAGCCTGACCCTCACCCGTCCCCTAATCCTAACCCGTACGCTAACACTAACCCGCGCCCTCACACGTACTCTCCCCCTAAAGCGTTGTTGTACCCTCACCTGGATCCTAAACCGTCCCCGTCCCCTAACCCTAACCCTAGCCCGAACCCTAACCCTAACCCTTCCCCAAAGCCTGACACTCAGCCGTCCCCTAATCCTAACCCGTACGCTAACACTAACCCGCGCCATCACACGTACGCTCCCCCTAAAGCGTTGTCGTACCCTCACTTGGACCCTAAACCGTCCCCGTCCCCTAACCCTAACCCTAGCCCGAACCCTAACCCTAACCCTTCCCCGAAGCCTGACCCTCACCCGTCCCCTAATCCTAACCCGTACGCTAACACTAACCCGCGCCCTCACACGTACGCTCCCCCTAAAGCGTTGTCGTACCCTCACCTGGACCCTAAACCGTCCCCGTCCCCTAACCCTAACCCTAGCCCGGACCCTAACCCTAACCCTTCCCCGAA
Source organism: Delphinus delphis (assembly GCF_949987515.2). Lineage (NCBI taxonomy): Eukaryota > Metazoa > Chordata > Mammalia > Artiodactyla > Delphinidae > Delphinus > Delphinus delphis. Next base: position 46,243,838 of record NC_082694.2, on the reverse strand, counting down.
GCCTGACCCTCACCCGTCCCCTAATCCTAACCCGTACGCTAACACTAACCCGCGCCCTCACACGTACGCTCCCCCTAAAGCGTGTCATACACTCACCTGGACCCTAAACCGTCCCCGTCCCCTAACCCTAACCCTAGCCCGAACCCTAACCCTAACCCTTCCCCTAAGCCTGACCCTCAGCCGTCCCCTAATGCTAATCCGTACGCTAACACTAACCCACGCCCTCACACGTACGCTCCCCCTAAAGCGTTGTCGTACCCTCAACTTGACCCTAAACCGTCCCTGTCCCCAACCCTAACCCTAGCCCGAACCCTAACCCTAACCCTTCCCCAAAGCCTGACCCTCACCCGTCCCCTAATCCTAACCCGTACGCTAACACTAACACGCGCCCTCACACGTACGCTCCCCCTAAAGCGTTGTCGTACCCTTACCTGGACCCTAAACAGTCCCCGTCCCCTAACCCTAACCCTAGCCCGAACCCTAACCCTAACCCTTCCCCGAAGCCTGACCCTCACCCGTCACCTAATCCTAACCCGTACGCTAACACTAACCCGCGCCCTCACACGTACGCTCCCCCTAAAGCGTTGTCGTACCCTCACCTGGACCCTAAACCGTCCCCGTCCCCTAACCCTAACCCTAGCCCGAACCCTAACCCTAACCCTTCCCCTAAGCCTGACCCTCAGCCGTCCCCTAATCCTAATCCTTACGCTAACACTAACCCACGCCCTCACACGTACGCTCCCCCTAAAGCGTTGTCGTACCCTCAACTGGACCCTAAACCGTCCCTGTCCCCAACCCTAACCCTAGCCCGAACCCTAACCCTAACCCTTCCCCGAAGCCTGACCCTCAGCCGTCCCCTAATCCTAACCCGTACGCTAACACTAACCCGCGCCCTCACTCGTACGCTCCCCCTAAAGCGTTGTCGTACCCTCACCTGGACCCTAAACCGTCCCCGTCCCCTAACCCTAACCCTAGCCCGAACCCTAACCCTAACCCTTCCCCGAAGCCTGACCCTCACCCGTCCCCTAATCCTAACCCGTACGCTAACACTAACCCGCGCCCTCACACGTACGCTCCCCCTAAAGCGTTGTCGTACCCTCACCTGGACCGTAAACGGTCCCCGTCCCCTAACCCTAACCCTAGCCCGAACCCTAACCCTAAACCTTCCCCGAAGCCTGACCCTCACCCGTCCCCTAATCCTAACCCGTATGCTAACACTGACCCACGCCCTCACACGAACCTTCCCCCTAAAGCGTTGTCGTACCCTCACCTGGACCCTAAACCGTCCGCGTCCCCAACCCTAACCCTAGCCCGAACCCTAAACCTAGCCCTTCCCCGAAGCCTGACCCTCAGCCGTCCCCTTATCCTAATCCGTACTCTAACACTAACCCGCGCCCTCACACGTACGCTCCCCCTAAAGCATTTTCGTACCATCACCTGGACTCTAAACCGTCCCCGTCCCCTAACCCTAACCCTAGCCCGAACCCTAACCCTAACCCTTCCCCGAAGCCTGACCCTCACCCATCCCCTAATCCTAACCCGTACGCTAACACTAACCCGCGCCCTCACATGTACGCTCCCCCTAAAGCGTTGTCGTACCCTCACCTGGACCCTAAACCGTCCCCGTCCCCGTCCCCTAACCCTAGCCCGAACCCTAACACTAACACTTCCCCAAAGCCTGACCCTCAGCCGTCCCATAATCCTAACCCGTACGCTAACACTAACCTGCGCCCTCACACATACGCTCCGCCTAAAGCGTTGTCGTACCCTCACCTGGACCCTAAACCGTCCCCGTCCCCTAATCCTAACACTAGCCCGAACCCTAACCCTAACCCTTCCCCGAAGCCTGACCCTCAGCCGTCCCCTAATCCTAACCCGTACGCTAACACTAACCCGCGCCCTCACACGTACGCTCCCCCTAAAGCGTTGTCGTACCCTCACCTGCACCCTAAACCGTCCCCGTCCCCTAACCCTAACCCTAGCCCGAACCCTAACCCTAAGCCTTCCCTGAAGCCTGACCCTCACCCATCCCCTAATCCTAACCCGTACGCTAACACTAACACGCGCCCTCACACGTACGCTCCCCCTAAAGCGTTGTCGTACCCTCACCTGGACCCTAAACCGTCCCCGTCCCCTAACCCTAACCCTAGCCCGAACCCTAACCCTAACCGTTCCCCGAAGCCTGACCCTCACCCGTCCCCTAATCCTAACCCGTACGCTAACACTAACCCGCCCCCTCACACGTACGCTCCCCCTAAAGCGTTGTCGTACCCTCACCTGGACCCTAAACCGTCCCCGTCCCCTAACCCTAACCCTAGCCCGAACCCTAACCCTAACCCATCCCCGAAGCCTGACCCTCACCCGTCCCCTAATCCTAACCCGTACGCTAACACTAACCCGCGCCCTCACATGTACGCTCCCCCTAAAGCGTTGTCGTACCCTCACCTGGACCCTAAACCGTCCCCGTCCCCTAACCCTAACCCTAGCCCGAACCCTAACACTAACACTTCCCCAAAGCCTGACCCTCAGCCGTCCCCTAATCCTAACCCGTACGCTAACACTAACCTGCGCCCTCACACATACGCTCCGCCTAAAGCGTTGTCGTACCCTCACCTGGACCCTAAACCGTCCCCGTCCCCTAATCCTAACACTAGCCCGAACCCTAACCCTAACCCTTCCCCGAAGCCTGACCCTCAGCCGTCCCCTAATCCTAACCCGTACGCTAACACTAACCCGCGCCCTCACACGTACGCTCCCCCTAAAGCGTTGTCGTACCCTCACCTGCACCCTAAACCGTCCCCGTCCCCTAACCCTAACCCTAGCCCGAACCCTAACCCTAAGCCTTCCCTGAAGCCTGACCCTCACCCGTCCCCTAATCCTAACCCGTACGCTAACACTAACACGCGCCCTCACACGTACGCTCCCCCTAAAGCGTTGTCGTACCCTCACCTGGACCCTAAACCGTCCCCGTCCCCTAACCCTAACCCTAGCCCGAACCCTAACCCTAACCGTTCCCCGAAGACTGACCCTCACCCGTCCCGTAATCCTAACCCGTACGCTAACACTAACCCGCCCCCTCACACGTACGCTCCCCCTAAAGCGTTGTCGTACCCTCACCTGGACCCTAAACCGTCCCCGTCCCCTAACCCTAACCCTAGCCCGAACCCTAACCCTAACCCTTCCCCGAAGCCTGACCCTCAGCCGTCCCCTAATCCTAACCCGTACGCTAACACTAACCTGCGCCCTCACACGTACGCTCCCCCTAAAGCGTTGTAATACCCTCACCTGGACCCTAAACCGTCCCCGTCCCCTAACCCTAACCCTAGCCCGAACCCTAACCCTAAACCTTCCCCGAAGCCTGACCCTCACCCATCCCATAATCCTAACCCGTACGCTAACACTAACCTGCGCCCTCACACGTACGCGCCCCATAAAGCGTTGTCGTACACTCAGCTGGACCCTAAACCGTCCCGGTCCCCTAACCCTAACCCTAGCCCGAACCCTAACCCTAACCCTTCCCCGAAGCCTGACCCTCACCCGTCCCCTAATCCTAACCCGTATGCTAACACTGACCCACGCCCTCACACGAACCCTCCCCCTAAAGCGTTGTCGTACCCTCACCTGGACCCTAAACCGTCCGCGTCCCCAACCCTAACCCTAGCCCGAACCCTAAACCTAGCCCTTCCCCGAAGCCTGACCCTCAGCCGTCCCCTTATCCTAATCCGTACTCTAACACTAACCCGCGCCCTCACACGTACGCTCCCCCTAAAGCATTTTCGTACCATCACCTGGACTCTAAACCGTCCCCGTCCCCTAACCCTAACCCTAGCCCGAACCCTAACCCTAACCCTTCCCCGAAGCCTGACCCTCACCCATCCCCTAATCCTAACCCGTACGCTAACACTAACCCGCGCCCTCACATGTACGCTCCCCCTAAAGCGTTGTCGTACCCTCACCTGGACCCTAAACCGTCCCCGTCCCCTAACCCTAACCCTAGCCCGAACCCTAACACTAACACTTCCCCAAAGCCTGACCCTCAGCCGTCCCCTAATCCTAACCCGTACGCTAACACTAACCTGCGCCCTCACACATACGCTCCGCCTAAAGCGTTGTCGTACCCTCACCTGGACCCTAAACCGTCCCCGTCCCCTAATCCTAACACTAGCCCGAACCCTAACCCTAACCCTTCCCCGAAGCCTGACCCTCAGCCGTCCCCTAATCCTAACCCGTACGCTAACACTAACCCGCGCCCTCACACGTACGCTCCCCCTAATGCGTTGTCGTACCCTCACCTGCACCCTAAACCGTCCCCGTCCCCTAACCCTAACCCTAGCCCGAACCCTAACCCTAAGCCTTCCCTGAAGCCTGACCCTCACCCATCCCCTAATCCTAACCCGTACGCTAACACTAACACGCGCCCTCACACGTACGCTCCCCCTAAAGCGTTGTCGTACCCTCACCTGGACCCTAAACCGTCCCCGTCCCCTAACCCTAACCCTAGCCCGAACCTTAACCCTAACCGTTCCCCGAAGCCTGACCCTCACCCGTCCCCTAATCCTAACCCGTACGCTAACACTAACCCGCCCCCTCACACGTACGCTCCCCCTAAAGCGTTGTCGTACCCTCACCTGGACCCTAAACCGTCCCCGTCCCCTAACCCTAACCCTAGCCCGAACCCTAACCCTAACCCTTCCCCGAAGCCTGACCCTCACCCGTCCCCTAATCCTAACCCGTACGCTAACACTAACCCGCGCCCTCACAGGTACGCTCCCCCTAAAGCGTTGTCGTACCCTCACCTGGACCCTAAACCGTCCCCGTCCCCTAACCCTAACCCTAGCCCGAACCCTAACACTAACACTTCCCCAAAGCCTGACCCTCAGCCGTCCCCTAATCCTAACCCGTACGCTAACACTAACCTGCGCCCTCACACATACGCTCCGCCTAAAGCGTTGTCGTACCCTCACCTGGACCCTAAACCGTCCCCGTCCCCTAATCCTAACACTAGCCCGAACCCTAACCCTAACCCTTCCCCGAAGCCTGACCCTCAGCCGTCCCCTAATCCTAACCCGTACGCTAACACTAACCCGCGCCCTCACACGTACGCTCCCCCTAAAGCGTTGTCGTACCCTCACCTGCACCCTAAACCGTCCCCGTCCCCTAACCCTAACCCTAGCCCGAACCCTAACCCTAAGCCTTCCCTGAAGCCTGACCCTCACCCGTCCCCTAATCCTAACCCGTACGCTAACACTAACACGCGCCCTCACACGTACGCTCCCCCTAAAGCGTTGTCGTACCCTCACCTGGACCCTAAACCGTCCCCGTCCCCTAACCCTAACCCTAGCCCGAACCCTAACCCTAACCGTTCCCCGAAGACTGACCCTCACCCGTCCCGTAATCCTAACCCGTACGCTAACACTAACCCGCCCCCTCACACGTACGCTCCCCCTAAAGCGTTGTCGTACCCTCACCTGGACCCTAAACCGTCCCCGTCCCCTAACCCTAACCCTAGCCCGAACCCTAACCCTAACCCTTCCCCGAAGCCTGACCCTCAGCCGTCCCCTAATCCTAACCCGTACGCTAACACTAACCTGCGCCCTCACACGTACGCTCCCCCTAAAGCGTTGTAATACCCTCACCTGGACCCTAAACCGTCCCCGTCCCCTAACCCTAACCCTAGCCCGAACCCTAACCCTAAACCTTCCCCGAAGCCTGACCCTCACCCATCCCATAATCCTAACCCGTACGCTAACACTAACCTGCGCCCTCACACGTACGCGCCCCATAAAGCGTTGTCGTACACTCAGCTGGACCCTAAACCGTCCCGGTCCCCTAACCCTAACCCTAGCCCGAACCCTAACCCTAACCCTTCCCCGAAGCCTGACCCTCACCCGTCCCCTAATCCTAACCCGTACGCTAACACTAACCCGCGCCCTCACACGTACGCTCCCCCTAAAGCGTTGTCGTACCCTCACCTCGACCCTAAACGGTCCCCGTCCCCTAACCCTAACCCTAGCCCGAACCCTAACCCTAACCGTTCCCCGAAGCCTGACCCTCACCCGTCCCCTAATCCTAACCCGTACGCTAACACTAACCCGCCCCCTCACACGTACGCTCCCCCTAAAGCGTTGTCGTACCCTCACCTGGACCCTAAACCGTCCCCGTCCCCTAACCCTAACCCTAGCCCGAACCCTAACCCTAACCCTTCCCCGAAGCCTGACCCTCACCCGTCCCATAATCCTAACCCGTACGCTAACACTAACCCGCGCCCTCACATGTACGCTCCCCCTAAAGCGTTGTCGTACCCTCACCTGGACCCTAAACCGTCCCCGTCCCCTAACCCTAACCCTAGCCCGAACCCTAACCCTAACCCTTCCCCAAAGCCTGACCCTCAGCCGTCCCCTAATCCTAACCCGTACGCTAACACTAACCTGCGCCCTCACACATACGCTCCGCCTAAAGCGTTGTCGTACCCTCACCTGGACCCTAAACCGTCCCCGTCCCCTAATCCTAACACTAGCCCGAACCCTAACCCTAACCCTTCCCCGAAGCCTGACCCTCAGCCGTCCCCTAATCCTAACCCGTACGCTAACACTAACCCGCGCCCTCACACGTACGCTCCCCCTAAAGCGTTGTCGTACCCTCACCTGCACCCTAAACCGTCCCCGTCCCGTAACCCTAACCCTAGCCCGAACTCTAACCCTAAGCCTTCCCTGAAGCCTGACCCTCACCCGTCCCCTAATCCTAACCCGTACGCTAACACTAACACGCGCCCTCACACGTACGCTCCCCCTAAAGCGTTGTCGTACCCTCACCTGGACCCTAAACCGTCCCCGTCCCCTAACCCTAACCCTAGCCCGAACCCTAACCCTAACCGTTCCCCGAAGCCTGACCCTCACCCGTCCCGTAATCCTAACCCGTACGCTAACACTAACCCGCCCCCTCACACGTACGCTCCCCCTAAAGCGTTGTCGTACCCTCACCTGGACCCTAAACCGTCCCCGTCCCCTAACCCTAACCCTAGCCCGAACCCTAACCCTAACCCTTCCCCGAAGCCTGACCCTCACCCGTCCCCTAATCCTAACCCGTACGCTAACACTAACCTGCGCCCTCACACGTATGCTCCCCCTAAAACGTTGTAATACCCTCACCTGGACCCTAAACCGTCCCCGTCCCCTAACCCTAACCCTAGCCCGAACCCTAACCCTAAACCTTCCCCGAAGCCTGACCCTCACCCATCCCATAATCCTAACCCGTACGCTAACACTAACCCGCGCCCTCACACGTACGCTCCCACTAAAGCGTTGTCGTACCCTCACCTGGACCCTAAACCGTCCCCGTCCCCTAACCCTAACCCTAGCCCGAACCCTAACCCTAACCCTTCCCCGAAGCCTGACCCTCACCCGTCCCCTAATCCTAAACCGTACGCTAACACTAACCCGCGCCCTCACACGTACGCTCCCCCTAAAGCGTTGTCGTACCCTCACCTGGACCCTAAACCGTCCCCGTCCCCTAACCCTAACCCTAGCCCGAACCCTAACCGTAACCCTTCCCCGAAGCCTGACCCTCACCCGTCCCCTAATCCTAACCCGTACGCTAACACTAACCCGCGCCCTCACACGTACGCTCCCCCTAAAGCGTTGTCGTACCCTCACCTGGACACTAAACCGTCCCCGTCCCCTAACCCTAACCCTAGCCCGAACCCTAACCCTAACCCTTCCCCGAAGCCTGAGCCTCAGGCGTCCCCTAATCCTAACCCGTACGCTAACACTAACCCGCGCCCTCACACGTACTCTCCCCCTAAAGAGTTGTCGTACCCTCACCTGGACCCTACGCCGTCCCCGTCCCCTAACCCTAGCCCGAACCCTAACCCTAACCCTTCCCCGAAGCCTGACCCTCAGCCGTCCCCTAATCCTAACCCGTACGCTAACACTAACCCGCGCCCTCACACGTACGCTCCCCCTAAAGCGTTGTCGTACCCTCACCTGGACCCTAAACCGTCCCCGTCCCCTAACACTAACCCTAGCCCGAACCCTAACCCTAACCCTTCCCCGCAGCCTGACCCTCACCCGTCCCCTAATCCTAACCCGCACGCTAACACTAACCCACGCCCTCACACGTACGCTCCCCCTAAAGCGTTGTCGTACCCTTACCTGGACCCTAAACCGTCCCCGTACCCTAACCCAGGCCGAAACCTAACCCTAAGCCTTCCCCGAAGCCTGACCCTCACCTGTCCCCTAATCCTAACCTGTACGCTAACACTAACCCGCGCCCTCACACGTACGCTCCCCCTAAAGCGTTGTCGTACCCTTACCTGGACCCTAAACCGTCCCCGTCCCCTAACCCTAACTCTAGGCCGAACCCTAACCCTAACCCTTCCCCGAAGCCTGACCCTCAGCCGTCCCCTAATCCTAACCCATACGCTAACACTAACCCGCGCCCTCACACGTACGCTCCCCCTAAAGCGTTGTCGTACCCTCACCTGGACCCTAAACCGTCCCCGTCCCCTAACCCTAACCCTAGGCCGAACCCTAACCCTAACCCTTCCCCGAAGCCTGACCCTCAGCCGTCCCCTAATCCTAACCCATACGCTAACACTAACCCGCGCCCTCACACGTACGCTCCCCCTAAAGCGTTGTCGTACCCTCACCTGGACCCTAAACCGTCCCCGTCCCCTAACCCTAACCCTAGCCCGAACCCTAACCCTAACCCTTCCCCGAAGCCTGACCCTCACCCGTCCCCTAATCCTAAACCGTACGCTAACACTAACCCGCGCCCTCACACGTACGCTCCCCCTAAAGCGTTGTCGTACCCTCACCTGGACCCTAAACCGTCCCCGTCCCCTAACCCTAACCCTAGCCCGAACCCTAACCGTAACCCTTCCCCGAAGCCTGACCCTCACCCGTCCCCTAATCCTAACCCGTACGCTAACACTAACCCGCGCCCTCACACGTACGCTCCCCCTAAAGCGTTGTCGTACCCTCACCTGTACACTAAACCGTCCCCGTCCCCTAACCCTAACCCTAGCCCGAACCCTAACCCTAACCCTTCCCCGAAGCCTGACCCTCAGGCGTCCCCTAATCCTAACCCGTACGCTAACACTAACCCGCGCCCTCACACGTACTCTCCCCCTAAAGAGTTGTCGTACCCTCACCTGGACCCTACACCGTCCCCGTCCCCTAACCCTAGCCCGAACCCTAACCCTAACCCTTCCCCGAAGCCTGACCCTCAGCCGTCCCCTAATCCTAACCCGTACGCTAACACTAACCCGCGCCCTCACACGTACGCTCCCCCTAAAGCGTTGTCGTACCCTCACCTGGACCCTAAACCGTCCCCGTCCCCTAACCCTAACCCTAGCCCGAACCCTAACCCTAACCCTTCCCCGCAGCCTGACCCTCACCCGTCCCCTAATCCTAACCCGCACGCTAACACTAACCCACGCCCTCACACGTACGCTCCCCCTAAAGCGTTGTCGTACCCTTACCTGGACCCTAAACCGTCCCCGTACCCTAACCCAGGCCGAAACCTAACCCTAAGCCTTCCCCGAAGCCTGACCCTCACCTGTCCCCTAATCCTAACCCGTACGCTAACACTAACCCGCGCCCTCACACGTACGCTCCCCCTAAAGCGTTGTCGTACCCTTACCTGGACCCTAAACCGTCCCCGTCCCCTAACCCTAACTCTAGGCCGAACCCTAACCCTAACCCTTCCCCGAAGCCTGACCCTCAGCCGTCCCCTAATCCTAACCCATACGCTAACACTAACCCGCGCACTCACACGTACGCTCCCCCTAAAGCGTTGTCGTACCCTCACCTGGACCCTAAACCGTCCCCGTCCCCTAACCCTAACCCTAGCCCGAACCCTAACCCTAACCCTTCCCCGAAGCCTGACCCTCACCCGTCCCCTAATCCTAACCCGTACGCTAACACTAACCCGCGCCCTCACACGTACGCTCCCCCTAAAGCGTTGTCGTACCCTTACCTGGACCCTAAACCGTCCCCGTACCCTAACCCAGGCCGAAACCTAACCCTAAGCCTTCCCCGAAGCCTGACCCTCACCTGTCCCCTAATCCTAACCCGTACGCTAACACTAACCCGCGCCCTCACACGTACGCTCCCCCTAAAGCGTTGTCGTACCCTCACCTGGACCCTAAACCGTCCCCGTCCCCTAACCCTAACCCTAGCCCGAACCCTAACCCTAACCCTTCCCCGAAGCCTGACCCTCACCCGTCCCCTAATCCTAACCCGTACGCTAACACTAACCCGCGCCCTCACACGTACGCTCCCCCTAAAGCGTTGTCGTACCCTCACCTGGACCCTAAACCGTCCCCGTCCCCTAACCCTAACCCTAGCCTGAACCCTAACCGTAACTCTTCCCCGAAGCCTGACCCTCACCCGTCCCCGAAACCTAACCCGTACGCTAACACTAACCCGCGCCCTCACACGTACGCTCCCCCTAAAGCGTTGTCGTACCCTCACCTGGACCCTAAACCGTCCCCGTCCCCTAACCCTAGCCCGAACCCTAACCCTAACCCTTCCCCGAAGCCTGACCCTCAGCCTTCCCCTATTCCTAACCCGTACGCTAACACTAACCCGCGCCCTCACACGTACGCTCCCCCTAAATCGTTGTCGTACCCTCACCTGGACCCTAAACTGTCCCCGTCCCCAACCCTAACCCTAGCCCGAACCCTAACCCTAACCCTTCCCCGAAGCCTGACCCTCACCCGTCCCCTAATCCTAACCCGTACGCTAACACTAACCCGCGCCCTCACACGTACGCTCCCCCTAAAGCGTTGTCGTACCCTCACCTGGACCCTAAACCGTCCCCGTCACCTAACCCTAACCCTAGCCCGAACCCTAACCCTAACCCTTCCCCGAAGCCTGACCCTCACCCGTCCCCTAATCCTAACCCGTACGCTAACACTAACCCGCGCCCTCACACGTACGCTCCCCCTAAAGCGTTCTCGTACCCTCACATGGACCCTAAACCGTCCCCGTCCCCAACCCTAACCCTAGCCCGAACCCTAACCCTAACCCTTCCCCGAAGCCTGACCCTCACCCGTCCCCTAATCCTAACCCGTACGCTAACACTAACCCGCGCCCTCACACGTACGCTCCCCCTAAAGCATTGTCGTACCCTCACCTGGACCCTAAACCGTCCCCGTCCCCTAACCCTAACCCTAGCCCGAACCCTAACCCTAACCGTTCCCCGAAGCCTGACCCTCAGCCGTCCCCTAATCCTAACCCATACGCTAACACTAACCCACGCCCTCACACGTACGCTCCCCCTAAAGCGTTGTCGTACCCTCACCTGGACCCTAAACCGTCCCCGTCCCCTAACCCTAACCCTAGCCCGAACCCTAACCCTAATCCTTCCCCGAAGCCTGACCCTCACCCGTCCCCTAATCCTAACCCGTACGCTAACACTAACCCGCGCCCTCACACGTACGCTCCCCCTAAAGCGTTGTCGTACCCTCACCTGGACCCTAAACCGTCCCCGTCCCCTAACCCTAACCCTAGCCCGAACCCTAACCCTAACCCTTCCCCGAAGCCTGACCCTCATCCGTCCCCTAATCCTAACCCGTACGCTAACACTAACCCACGCCCTCACACGTACGCTCCCCCTAAAGCGTTGTCGTACCCTCACCTGGACCCTAAACCGTCCCCGTCCCCTAACCCTAACCCTAGTCCGAACCCTAACCCTAACCCTTCCCCGAAGCCTGACCCTCACCCGTCCCCTAATCCTAACCCGTACGCTAACACTAACCCGCGCCCTCACAGTACGCTCCCCCTAAAGCGTTGTCGTACCCTCACCTGGACCCTAAACCGTCCCCGTCCCCTAACCCTAACCCTAGCCCGAACCCTAACCCTAACCCTTCCCCGAAGACTGACCCTCAGCCGTCCCCTAATCCTAACCCGTACGGTAACACTAACCCGCGCCCATACACGTAAGCTCCCCCTAAAGCGTTGTCGTACCCTCACCTGGACCCTAAACCGTCCCCGTCCCCTAACCCTAACCCTAGCCCGAACCCTAACCCTAACCCTTCCCCGAAGCCTGACTCCCACCCGTCCCCTAATCCTAACCCGTACGCTAACACTAACCCGCGCCCTCACACGTACGCTCCCCCTAAAGCGTTGTCGTACCCTCACCTGGACCCTAAACCGTCCCCGTCCCCTAACCCTAACCCTAGCCCGAACCCTAACCCTAACCCTTCCCCGAAGCCTGACCCTCAGCCGTCCCCTAATCCTAAACCGTACGCTAACACTAACCCGCGCCCTCACACGTACGCTCCCCCTAAAGCGTTGTCGTACCCTCACCTGGACCTTAAACCGTCCCCGTCCCCTAACCCTAACCCTAGCCCGAACCCTAACCCTAACCCTTCCCCGAAGCCTGACCCTCAGCCGTCCCCTAATCCTAACCCGTACGCTAACACTAACCCACGCCCTCACACGTACGCTCCCCCTAAAGCGTTGTCGTACCCTCACCTGGACCCTAAACCGTCCCCGTCCCCTAACCCTAACCCTAGCCCGAACCCTAACCTTAACCCTTCCCCGAAGCCTGACCCTCAGCCGTCCCCTAATCCTAACCCGTACGCTAACACTAACCCACGCCCTCACACGTACGCTCCCCGTAAAGCGTTGTCGTACCCTCACATGGACCCTAAACCGTCCCCGTCCCCAACCCTAACCCTAGCCCGAACCCTAACCCTAACCCTTCCCCGAAGCCTGACCCTCAGCCGTCCCCTAATCCTAACCCGTACGCTAACACTAACCCGCGCCCTCACACGTACGCTCCCCCTACAGCGTTGTCGTACCCTCACCTGGACCCTAAACCGTCCCCGTCCCCTAACCCTAACCCTAGCCCGAACCCTAACCCTAACCCTTCCCCGAAGCCTGACCCTCACCCGTCCCCTAATCCTAACCCGTACGCTAACACTAACCCGCGCCCTCACACGTACGCTCCCCCTAAAGCGTTGTCGTACCCTCACTTGGACCCTAAACCGTCCCCGTCCCCTAACCCTAACTCTAGCCCGAACCCTAACCCTAACCCTTCCCCGAAGCCTGACCCCCACCCGTCCCCTAATCCTAACCCGTACGCTAACACTAACCCGCGCCCTCACACGTACGCTCCCCCTAAAGCGTTGTCGTACCCTCACCTGGACCCTAAACCGTCCACGTCCCCTAACCCTAACGCTAACCCTAGCCCGAACCCTAACACTAACACTTTCCCGAAGCCTGACCCTCAGCCGTCCCCTAATCCTAAACCGTACGCTAACACTAACCCGCGCCCTCACACGTTTGCTACCCCTAAAGCGTTGTCGTACCCTCACCTGGACCCTAAACCGTCCCCGTCCCCTAACTCTAACCCTAGCCCGAACCCTAACCCTAACCCTTCCCCGAAGCCTGACCCTCAGCCGTCCCCTAATCCTAACCCGTACGCTAACACTAACCCGCGCCCTCACACGTACGCTCCCCCTAAAGCGTTGTCGTACCCTCACCTGGACCCTAAACCGTCCCCGTCCCCTAAGCCTAACCCTAGCCCGAACCATAACCCTAACCCTTCCCCGAAGCCTGAACCTCACCCGGCCCCAATCCTAACCCGTACGCTAACACTAACCCGCGCCCTCACACGTACGCTCCCCCTAAAGCGTTGTCGTACCCTCACCTGGACCCTAAACCGTCCCCGTCCCCTAACCCTAACCCTAGCCCGAACCCTAACCCTAACCCTTCCCCGAAGCCTGACCCTCAGCCGTCCCCTAATCCTAACCCGTACGCTAACACTAACCCGCGCCCTCACACGTACGCTCCCCCTAAAGCGTTGTCGTACCCTCACCTGGACCCTAAACCGTCCCCGTCCCCTAACCCTAGCCCGAACCCTAACCCTAACCCTTCCCCGAAGCCTGACCCTCAGCCTTCCCCTATTCCTAACCCGTACGCTAACACTAACCCGCGCCCTCACACGTATGCTCCCCCTAAATCGTTGTCGTACCCTCACCTGGACCCTAAACTGTCCCCGTCCCCAACCCTAACCCTAGCCCGAACCCTAACCCTAACCCTTCCCCGAAGCCTGACCCTCAGCCGTCCCCTAATCCTAACCCGTACGCTAACACTAACCCGCGCCCTCACACGTACGCTCCCCCTAAAGCGTTTTCGTACCCTCACCTGGACCCTAAACCGTCCCCGTCCCCTAACACTAACCCTAGCCCGAACCCTAACCCTAACCCTTCCCCGCAGCCTGACCCTCACCCGTCCCCTAATCCTAACCCGCACGCTAACACTAACCCACGCCCTCACACGTACGCTCCCCCTAAAGCGTTGTCGTACCCTTACCTGGACCCTAAACCGTCCCCGTACCCTAACCCAGGCCGAAACCTAACCCTAAGCCTTCCCCGAAGCCTGACCCTCACCTGTCCCCTAATCCTAACCCGTACGCTAACACTAACCCGCGCCCTCACACGTACGCTCCCCCTAAAGCGTTGTCGTACCCTTACCTGGACCCTAAACCGTCCCCGTCCCCTAACCCTAACTCTAGGCCGAACCCTAACCCTAACCCTTCCCCGAAGCCTGACCCTCAGCCGTCCCCTAATCCTAACCCATACGCTAACACTAACCCGCGCACTCACACGTACGCTCCCCCTAAAGCGTTGTCGTACCCTCACCTGGACCCTAAACCGTCCCCGTCCCCTAACCCTAACCCTAGCCCGAACCCTAACCCTAACCCTTCCCCGAAGCCTGACCCTCACCCGTCCCCTAATCCTAACCCGTACGCTAACACTAACCCGCGCCCTCACACGTACGCTCCCCCTAAAGCGTTGTCGTACCCTCACCTGGACCCTAAACCGTCCCCGTCCCCTAACCCTAACCCTAGCCTGAACCCTAACCGTAACTCTTCCCCGAAGCCTGACCCTCACCCGTCCCCGAAACCTAACCCGTACGCTAACACTAACCCGCGCCCTCACACGTACGCTCCCCCTAAAGCGTTGTCGTACCCTCACCTGGACCCTAAACCGTCCCCGTCCCCTAACCCTAGCCCGAACCCTAACCCTAACCCTTCCCCGAAGCCTGACCCTCAGCCTTCCCCTATTCCTAACCCGTACGCTAACACTAACCCGCGCCCTCACACGTACGCTCCCCCTAAATCGTTGTCGTACCCTCACCTGGACCCTAAACTGTCCCCGTCCCCAACCCTAACCCTAGCCCGAACCCTAACCCTAACCCTTCCCCGAAGCCTGACCCTCACCCGTCCCCTAATCCTAACCCGTACGCTAACACTAACCCGCGCCCTCACACGTACGCTCCCCCTAAAGCGTTGTCGTACCCTCACCTGGACCCTAAACCGTCCCCGTCACCTAACCCTAACCCTAGCCCGAACCCTAACCCTAACCCTTCCCCGAAGCCTGACCCTCACCCGTCCCCTAATCCTAACCCGTACGCTAACACTAACCCGCGCCCTCACACGTACGCTCCCCCTAAAGCGTTCTCGTACCCTCACATGGACCCTAAACCGTCCCCGTCCCCAACCCTAACCCTAGCCCGAACCCTAACCCTAACCCTTCCCCGAAGCCTGACCCTCACCCGTCCCCTAATCCTAACCCGTACGCTAACACTAACCCGCGCCCTCACACGTACGCTCCCCCTAAAGCATTGTCGTACCCTCACCTGGACCCTAAACCGTCCCCGTCCCCTAACCCTAACCCTAGCCCGAACCCTAACCCTAACCCTTCCCCGAAGCCTGACCCTCAGCCGTCCCCTAATCCTAATCCATACGCTAACACTAACCCGCGCCCATACACGTAAGCTCCCCCTAAAGCGTTGTCGTACCCTCACCTGGACCCTAAACCGTCCCCGTCCCCTAACCCTAACCCTAGCCCGAACCCTAACCCTAATCCTTCCCCGAAGCCTGACCCTCACCCGTCCCCTAATCCTAACCCGTACGCTAACACTAACCCGCGCCCTCACACGTACGCTCCCCCTAAAGCGTTGTCGTACCCTCACCTGGACCCTAAACCGTCCCCGTCCCCTAACCCTAACCCTAGCCCGAACCCTAACCCTAACCCTTCCCCGAAGCCTGACCCTCATCCGTCCCCTAATCCTAACCCGTACGCTAACACTAACCCACGCCCTCACACGTACGCTCCCCCTAAAGCGTTGTCGTACCCTCACCTGGACCCTAAACCGTCCCCGTCCCCTAACCCTAACCCTAGTCCGAACCCTAAACCTAACCCTTCCCCGAAGCCTGACCCTCACCCGTCCCCTAATCCTAACCCGTACGCTAACACTAACCCGCGCCCTCACAGTACGCTCCCCCTAAAGCGTTGTCGTACCCTCACCTGGACCCTAAACCGTCCCCGTCCCCTAACCCTAACCCTAGCCCGAACCCTAACCCTAACCCTTCCCCGAAGACTGACCCTCAGCCGTCCCCTAATCCTAACCCGTATGGTAACACTAACCCGCGCCCATACACGTAAGCTCCCCCTAAAGCGTTGTCGTACCCTCACCTGGACCCTAAACCGTCCCCGTCCCCTAACCCTAACCCTAGCCCGAACCCTAACCCTAACCCTTCCCCGAAGCCTGACTCCCACCCGTCCCCTAATCCTAACCCGTACGCTAACACTAACCCGCGCCCTCACACGTACGCTCCCCCTAAAGCGTTGTCGTACCCTCACCTGGACCCTAAACCGTCCCCGTCCCCTAACCCTAACCCTAGCCCGAACCCTAACCCTAACCCTTCCCCGAAGCCTGACCCTCAGCCGTCCCCTAATCCTAAACCGTACGCTAACACTAACCCGCGCCCTCACACGTACGCTCCCCCTAAAGCGTTGTCGTACCCTCACCTGGACCTTAAACCGTCCCCGTCCCCTAACCCTAACCCTAGCCCGAACCCTAACCCTAACCCTTCCCCGAAGCCTGACCCTCACCCGTCCCCTAATCCTAACCCGTACGCTAACACTAACCCGCGCCCTCACACGTATGCTCCCTCTAAAGCGTTGTCGTACCCTCACCTGGACCCTAAATTGTCCCCGTCCCCAACCCTAACCATAGCCCGAACCCTAACACTAACACTTCCCCGAAGCCTGACCCTCAGCCGTCCCCTAATCCTAACCCGTACGCTAACACTAACCTGCGCCCTCACACGTACGCTCCCCCTAAAGCGTTATCGTACCCTCACCTGGACCCTAAACCGTCCCCGTCCTCTAACCCTAACCCTAACCCTTCCCCGAAGCCTGACCCTCACCCGTCCCCTAATCCTAACCCGTACGCTAACACTAACCCGCGCCCTCACACATACGCTCCCCCTAACGCGTTGTCATACCCTCACCTGGACCCTAAACCGTCCCCGTCCCCTAACCCTAACCCTAGCCCGAACCCTCTCCCTAACCCTTCCCCGAAGCCTGACTCTCAGCCGTCCCCTAATCCTAACCCGTACGCTAACACTAACCCGCGCCCTCACACGTACGCTCCCCCTAAAGCGTTGTCGTACCCTCACCTGGACCCTAAACCGTCCCCGTCCCCAACCCTAACCCTAGCCCGAACCCTAACCCTAATCCTTCCCCGAAACCTGACCCTCACCCGTCCCCTAATCCTAACCCGTACGCTAACACTAACCCGCGCCCTCACACGTACGCTCCCCCTAAAGCGTCGTACCCTCACCTGGACCCTAAACCGTCCCCGTCCCCTAACCCTAACCCTAGCCCGAACCCTAACCCTAACCCTTCCCCGAAGCCTGACCCTCAGCCGTCCCCTAATCCTAACCCGTACGCTAACACTAACCCACGCCCTCACACGTACGCTCCCCCTAAAGCGTTGTCGTACCCTCACCTGGACCCTAAACCGTCCCCGTCCCCTAACCCTAACCCTAGCCCGAACCCTAACCTTAACCCTTCCCCGAAGCCTGACCCTCAGCCGTCCCCTAATCCTAACCCGTACGCTAACACTAACCCACGCCCTCACACGTACGCTCCCCGTAAAGCGTTGTCGTACCCTCACCTGGACCCTAAACCGTCCCCGTCCCCAACCCTAACCCTAGCCCGAACCCTAACCCTAACCCTTCCCCGAAGCCTGACCCTCAGCCGTCCCCTAATCCTAACCCGTACGCTAACACTAACCCGCGCCCTCACACGTACGCTCCCCCTACAGCGTTGTCGTACCCTCACCTGGACCCTAAACCGTCCCCGTCCCCTAACCCTAACCCTAGCCCGAACCCTAACCCTAACCCTTCCCCGAAGCCTGACCCTCACCCGTCCCCTAATCCTAACCCGTACGCTAACACTAACCCGCGCCCTCACACGTACGCTCCCCCTAAAGCGTTGTCGTACCCTCACTTGGACCCTAAACCGTCCCCGTCCCCTAACCCTAACTCTAGCCCGAACCCTAACCCTAACCCTTCCCCGAAGCCTGACCCCCACCCGTCCCCTAATCCTAACCCGTACGCTAACACTAACCCGCGCCCTCACACGTACGCTCCCCCTAAAGCGTTGTCGTACCCTCACCTGGACCCTAAACCGTCCACGTCCCCTAACCCTAACGCTAACCCTAGCCCGAACCCTAACACTAACACTTTCCCGAAGCCTGACCCTCAGCCGTCCCCTAATCCTAAACCGTACGCTAACACTAACCCGCGCCCTCACACGTTTGCTACCCCTAAAGCGTTGTCGTACCCTCACCTGGACCCTAAACCGTCCCCGTCCCCTAACTCTAACCCTAGCCCGAACCCTAACCCTAACCCTTCCCCGAAGCCTGACCCTCAGCCGTCCCCTAATCCTAACCCGTACGCTAACACTAACCCGCGCCCTCACACGTACGCTCCCCCTAAAGCGTTGTCGTACCCTCACCTGGACCCTAAACCGTCCCCGTCCCCTAACCCTAACCCTAGCCCGAACCATAACCCTAACCCTTCCCCGAAGCCTGAACCTCACCCGGCCCCAATCCTAACCCGTACGCTAACACTAACCCGCGCCCTCACACGTACGCTCCCCCTAAAGCGTTGTCGTACCCTCACCTGGACCCTAAACCGTCCCCGTCCCCTAACCCTAACCCTAGCCCGAACCCTAACCCTAACCCTTCCCCGAAGCCTGACCCTCAGCCGTCCCCTAACCCTAACCCGTACGCTAACACTAACCCGCGCCCTCACATGTACGCTCCCCCTAAAGCGTTGTCGTACCCTCACCTGGACCCTAAACCGTCCCCGTCCCCTAACCCTAGCCCGAACCCTAACCCTAACCCTTCCCCGAAGCCTGACCCTCAGCCTTCCCCTATTCCTAACCCGTACGCTAACACTAACCCGCGCCCTCACACGTATGCTCCCCCTAAATCGTTGTCGTACCCTCACCTGGACCCTAAACTGTCCCCGTCCCCAACCCTAACCCTAGCCCGAACCCTAACCCTAACCCTTCCCCGAAGCCTGACCCTCACCCGTCCCATAATCCTAATCCGTACGCTAACACTAACCCACGCCCTCACACGTACGCTCCCCCTAAAGCGTTGTCGTATCCTCACCTGGACCCTAAACCGTCCCCGTCCCCTAACCCTACACCTAGCCCGAACCCTAACCCTAACCCTTCCCCGAAGCCTGACCCTCAGCCTTCCCCTAATCCTAACCCGTACGCTAACACTAACCCGCGCCCTCACACGTACGGTCCCCCTAAATCGTTGTCGTACCCTCACCTGGACCCTAAACTGTCCCCGACCCCAACCCTAACCCTAGCCCGAACCCTAACCCTAACCCTTCCCCGAAGCCTGACCCTCAGCCGTCCCCTAATCCTAACCCGTACGCTAACACTAACCCGCGCCCTCACACGTACGCTCCCCCTAAAGCGTTGTCGTACCCTCACCTGGACCCTAAACCGTCCCCGTCCCCTAACCCTAACCCTAGCCCGAATCCTAACCCTAACCCTTCCCCGAAGCCTGACCCTCAGCCGTCCCCTAATCCTAACCCGTACGCTAACACTAACCCGCGCCCTCACACGTACGCTCCCCCTAAAGCGTTGTCGTACCCTCACCTGGACCCTAAACCGTCCCCGTCCCCTAACCCTAACCCTAGCCCGAACCCTAACCTTAACCCTTCCCCGAATCCTGACCCTCAGCCGTCCCCTAATCCTAACCCGTACGCTAACACTAACCCGCGCCCTCACACGTACGCTCCCCCTAAAGCGTTGTCGTACCCTCACCTGGACCCTAAACCGTCCCCGTCCCCTAACCCTAACCCTAGCCCGAACCCTAACCCTAACACTTCCCTGAAGCCTGACCGTCAGCCGTCCCCTAATCCTAACCCGCACACTAACACTAACCCGCGCCCTCACACGTACGCTCCCCCTAAAGCGTTGTCGTACCCTCACCTGGACCCTAAACTGTCCCCGTCCCCTAACCCTAACACTAGCCTGAACCCTAACCCTAACCATTCCCCGAAGCCTGACCCTCAGCCGTCCCCTAATCCTAACCCGTACGCTAACACTAACCCACGCCCTCACACGTACGCTCCCCCTAAAGCGTTTTCGTACCCTCACCTGGACCCTAAACCGTCCCCGTCCCCTAACCCTAACCCTAGCCCGAACCATAACCCTAACCTTTCCCCGAAGCCTGAACCTCACCCGGCCCCAATCCTAACCCGTACGCTAACACTAACCCGTGCCCTCACACGTACGCTCCCCCTAAAGCGTTGTCGTACCCTCACCTGGACCCTAAACCGTCCCCGTCCCCTAACCCTAACCCTAGCCCGAACCCTAACCCTAACCCTTCCCCGAAGCCTGACCCTCAGCCGTCCCCTAATCCTAACACGTACGCTAACACTAACCCGCGCCCTCACACGTACGCTCCCCCTAAAGCGTTGTCGTACCCTCACCTGGACCCTAAACCGTCCCCGTCCCCTAACCCTAGCCCGAACCCTAACCCTAACCCTTCCCCGAAGCCTGACCCTCAGCCTTCCCCTATTCCTAACCCGT
The DNA here is from genome assembly GCF_949987515.2 of Delphinus delphis. Lineage (NCBI taxonomy): Eukaryota > Metazoa > Chordata > Mammalia > Artiodactyla > Delphinidae > Delphinus > Delphinus delphis. Next base: position 46,222,903 of record NC_082694.2, on the reverse strand, counting down.
ACGCTAACACTAACCCGCGCCCTCACACGTACGCTCCCCCTAAATCGTTGTCGTACCCTCACCTGGACCCTAAACTGTCCCCGTCCCCAACCCTAACCCTAGCCCGAACCCTAACCCTAACCCTTCCCCGAAGCCTGACACTCACCCGTCCCATAATCCTAACCCGTACGCTAACACTAACCCACGCCCTCACACGTACGCTCCCCCTAAGGCGTTGTCGTATCCTCACCTGGACCCTAAACCGTCCCCGTCCCCTAACCCTAACCCTAGCCCGAACCCTAACCCTAACCCTTCCCCGAAGCCTGACCCTCAGCCTTCCCCTAATCCTAACCCGTACGCTAACACTAACCCGCGCCCTCACACGTACGCTCCCCCTAAATCGTTGTCGTACCCTCACCTGGACCCTAAACTGTCCCCGTCCCCAACCCTAACCCTAGCCCGAACCCTAACCCTAACCCTTCCCCGAAGCCTGACCCTCAGCCGTCCCCTAATCCTAACCCGTACGCTAACACTAACCCGCGCCCTCACACGTACGCTCCCCCTAAAGCGTTGTCGTACCCTCACCTGGACCCTAAACCGTCCCCGTCCCCTAACCCTAACCCTAGCCCGAACCCTAACCCTAACCCTTCCCCGAAGCCTGACCCCCACCCGTCCCCTAATCCTAACCCGTACGCTAACACTAACCCGCGCCCTCACACGTACGCTCCCCCTAAAGCGTTGTCGTACCCTCACCTGGACCCTAAACCGTCCCCGTCCCCTAACCCTAACCCTAGCCCAAACCCTAACCCTAACCCTTCCCCGAAGCCTGACCCTAACCCGTCCCCTAATCCTAACCCGTACGCTAACACTAACCCGCGCCCTCACACGTACGCTCCCCCTAAAGCGTTGTCGTACCCTCACCTGGACCCTAAACCGTCCCCGTCCCCTAACCCTAACCCTAGCCCGAATCCTAACCCTAACCCTTCCCCGAAGCCTGACCCTCAGCCGTCCCCTAATCCTAACCCGTAAGCTAACACTAACCCGCGCCCTCACACGTACGCTCCCCCTAAAGCGTTGTCGTACCCTCACCTGGACCCTAAACCGTCCCCGTCCCCTAACCCTAACCCTAGCCCGAACCCTAACCTTAACCCTTCCCCGAATCCTGACCCTCAGCCGTCCCCTAATCCTAACCCGTACGCTAACACTAACCCGCGCCCTCACACGTACGCTCCCCCTAAAGCGTTGTCGTACCCTCACCTGGACCCTAAACCGTCCCCGTCCCCTAACCCTAACCCTAGCCCGAACCCTAACCCTAACCCTTCCCCGAAGCCTGACCCTCACCCGGCCCCTAATCCTAACCCGCACACTAACACTAACCCGCGCCCTCGCACGTACGCTCCCCCTAAAGCGTTGTCGTACCCTCACCTGGACCCTAAACCGTCCCCGTCCCCTAACCCTAACCCTAGCCCGAACCCTAACCCTAACCCTTCCCCGAAACCTGACCCTCAACCGTCCCCTAATCCTAACCCGTACGCTAACACTAACCTCCGCCCTCACACGTACGCTCCCCCTAAAGCGTTGTCGTACCCTCACCTGGACCCTAAACCGTCCCCATCCCCTAACCCAAGCCCGAACACTAACCGTAACCCTTCCCCGAAGCCTGACCCTCAGCCTTCCCCTAATCCTAACCCGTACGCTAACACTAACCCGCGCCCTCACACGTACGCTCCCCCTAAACCGTTGTCGTACGCTCACCTGGACCCTAAACCGTCCCCGTCCCCTAACCCTAACCCTAGCCCGAACCCTAACCCTAACCCTTCCCCGAAGCCTGACCCTCACCCGTCCCCTAATCCTAACCCGTACGCTAACACTAACCCGTGCCCTCACACGTACGCTCCCCCTAAAGCGTTGTCGTACCCTCACCTGGACCCTAAACCGTCCCCGTCCCCTAACCCTAACCCTAGCCCGAACCCTAACCCTAACCCTTCCCCGAAGCCTGACCCTCACCCGGCCTCTCATCCTAACCCATACGCTAACACTAACCTGCGCCATCACACGTACGCTCCCCCTAAATCGTTGTCGTACCCTCACCTGGACCCTAAACTGTCTCCGTCCCCAACCCTAACCCTAGCCCGAACCCTAACACTAACCCTTCCCCGAACCCTGACCCTCAGCCGTCCCCTAATCCTAACCCGTACGCTAACACTAACCTGCGCCCTCACACGTACGCTCCCCCTAAAGCGTTATCGTACCCTCACCTGGACCCTAAACCGTCCCCGTCCTCTAACCCTAACCCTAACCCTTCCCCGAAGCCTGACCCTCACCCGTCCCCTAATCCTAACCCGTACGCTAACACTAACCCGCGCCCTCACACGTACGCTCCCCCTAACGCGTTGTCGTACCCTCACCTGGACCCTAAACCGTCCCCGTCCCCTAACCCTAACCCTAGCCCGAACCCTCTCCCTAACCCTTCCCCGAAGCCTGACCCTCAGCCGTCCCCTAATCCTAACCCGTACGCTAACACTAACCCGCGCCCTCACACGTACGCTCCCCCTAAAGCGTTGTCGTACCCTCACCTGGACCCTAAACCGTCCCCGTCCTCAACCCTAACCCTAGCCCGAACCCTAACCCTAACCCTTCCCCGAAACCTGACCCTCACCCGTCCCCTAATCCTAACCCGTACGCTAACACTAACCCGCGCCCTCACACGTACGCTCCCCCTAAAGCGTCGTACCCTCACCTGGACCCTAAACCGTCCCCGTCCCCTAACCCTAACCCTAGCCCGAACCCTAACCCTAACCCTTCCCCGAAGCCTGACCCTCAGCCGTCCCCTAATCCTAACCCGTACGCTAACGCTAAGCCACGCCCTCACACGTACGCTCCCCCTAAAGCGTTGTCGTACCCTCACCTGGACCCTAAACCGCCCCCGTCCCCTAACCCTAACGCTAGCCGGAACCCTAACCCTAACCCTTCCCCGAAGCCTGACCCTCACCCGTCCCCTAATCCTAACCCGTACGCTAACACTAACCCGCGCCCTCACACGTACGCTCCCTATAAAGCGTTGTCGTACCCTCACCTGGACCCTAAACCGTCCCCGTCCCCTAACCCTAATCCTAGCCCGAACCCTAACACTAACCCTTCCCCGAAGCCTGACCCTCAGCCGTCCCCTAATCCTAAACCGTACGCTAACACTAACCCACGCCCTCACACGTACGCTCCCCCTAAAGCGTTGTCGTACCCTCACCTGGACCCTAAACCGTCCCCATCCCCTAACTCTAACCCTAGCCCGAACCCTAATCCTAACCCTTCCCCGAAGCCTGACCCTCAGCCGTCCCCTAATCCTAACCCGTACGCTAACACTAACCCGCGCCCTCACACGTACGCTCCCCCTAAAGCGTTGTCGTACCCTCACCTGGACCCTAAACCGTCCCCGTCCCCTAACCCTAACCCTAGCCCGAACCCTAACCCTAACCCTATCTCTTCCCCGAAGCCTGACCCTCAGTCGTCCCCTAATCCTTACCCGTACGCTAACACTAACCCACACTCTCACACGTACGCTCCCCCTAAAGTGTTGTCGTACCCTCGCCTGGACCCTAAACCGTCCCCGTCCCCTAACCCTAACCCTAGCCCGAACCCTAACCCTAACCCTTCCCCGAAGCCTGACCCTCAGCCGTCCCCTAATCCTAACCCGTACGCTAACACTAACCTGCGCCCTCAAACGTACGTGCCTCCTAAAGCGTTGTCATACCCTCACCTGGACCCTAAATCGTCCCCGTCCCCTAACCCTAACCCTAGCCCGAACCCTAACCTTAAACCTTCCCCGAAGCCTGACCCTCACCCATCCCATAATCCTAACCCGTACGCTAACACTAACCCGCGCCCTCACACGTACACGCCCCATAAAGCGTTGTCGTACCCTCACCTGGACCCTAAACCGTCCCCGTCCCCTAACCCTAACCCTGACCCGAACCCTAACCCTAACCCTTCCCCAACCTGACCCTCAGCTGTCCCCTAATCCTAACCCGTACGCTAACACTAACCCGCGTCCTCACACGTACGCTCCCCCTAAAGCGTTGTCGTACCCTCACCTGGACCCTAAACCGTCCCCGTCCCCTAACCCTAACCCTAGCCCGAACCCTAACCCTAACCCTTCCCCGAAGCCTGACCCTCACCCGTCCCCTAATCCTAACCCGTACGCTAACACTAACCCGCGCCCTCACACGTACGCTCCCCCTAAAGCGTTGTCGTACCCTCACATGGACCCTAAACCGTCCCCGACCCCTAAACCTAACCCTAGCCCGAACCCTAAACCTAACCCTTCCCCGAAGCCTGACCCTCACCCGTCCCCTAATCCTAACCCGTACGCTAACAATAACCCGCGCCCTCACATGTACACGCCCCATAAAGCGTTGTCGTACCCTCACCTGGACCCTAAACCGTCCCCGTCCCCTAACCCTAACCCTAACCCGAACCCTAACCCTAACCCTTCCCCAACCTGACCCTCAGCTGTCCCCTAATCCTAACCCGTACGCTAACAGTAACCCGCGTCCTCACACGTACGCTCCCCCTAAAGCGTTGTCGTACCCTCACCTGGACCCTAAACCGTCCCCGTCCCCTAACCCTAACCCTAGCCCGAACCCTAACCCTAACCCTTCCCCGAAGCCTGACCCTCACCCGTCCCCTAATCCTAACCCGTACGCTAACACTAACCCGCGCCCTCACACGTACGCTCCCCCTAAAGCGTTGTCGTACCCTCACCTGGACCCTAAACCGTCCCAGTCCCCTAACCCTAACCCTAGCCCGAACCCTAACCCTAACCCTTCCCCGAAGGCTGACCCTCACCTGTCCCCTAATCCTAATCCGTACGCTAACACTAACCCACGCCCTCACACGTACACTCCCCCTAAAGCGTTGTCGTACCCTCACCTGGACCCTAAATCGTCCCCGTCCCCTAATCCTAACCCTAGCCCGATACCTAACCCTAACCCTTCCCCGAAGCCTGACCCTCAGCCTTCCCCTAATCCTAACCCGTACTCTACCACTAACCTGCGCCCTCACACGTACGCTCCCCCTAAATCGTTGTCGTACCCTCACCTGGACCCTAAACTGTCCCCGTCCCCAACTCTAAACCTAGCCCGAACCCTAACCCTAACCCTTCCCCGAAGCCTGACCCTCAGCCGTCCCCTAATCCTAACCCGTACGCTAACACTAACCCGCGCCCTCACACGTATGCTCCCCCTAAAGCGTTATTGTACCCTCACCTGGACCCTAAACCGTCCCCGTCCCCTAACCCTAACCCTAGCCGGAACCCTAACCCTAACCCTTCCCCGAAGCCTGACCCTCACCCGTCCCCTAATCCTAACACGTACGCTAACACTAACCCGCGCCCTCACACGTACGCTCCCCCTAAAGCGTTGTCGTACCCTCACCTGGACATAAACCGTCCCCGTCCCCTAACCCTAACCCTAGCCCGAACCCTAACCCTAACCCTTCCCCGAAGCCTGACCCTCACCCGTCCCCTAATCCTAACCCGTACGCTAACACTAACCCGCGCCCTCACACGTACGCTCCCCCTAAAACGTTGTCGTACCCTCACCTGGACCCTAAACCGTCCCCGTCCCCTAACCCTAACCCTAGCCCGAACCCTAACCCTAACCCTTCCCCGGAGCCTGACCCTCAGCTGTACCCTAATCCTAACCCGTACGCTAACACTTACCCGCGCCCTCACACGTACGCTCCCCCTAAAGCGTTGTCGTACCCTCACCTGGACCCTAAACCGTCCCCGTCCCCTAACCCTAACCCTAGCCCGAACCCTAACCCTAACCCTTCCCCAAAGCCTGACCCTCAGCCGTCCCCTAATCCAAACCCACACGCTAACACTAACACGCGCCCTGACACGTACGCTCCCCCAAAACCGTTGTCGTACCCTCACCTGGACCCTAAACCTTCCCCGTCCCCTAACCCTAACCCTAGCCCGAACCCTAACCCTAACCCTTCCCGAAAGCCTGACCCTCAGCCGTCCCCTAATCCTAACCCGTACGCTAACACTAACCCACGCCCTGACACGTACGCTCCCCCTAAAGCGTTGTCGTACCCTCACCTGGACCCTAAACCGTCTCCGTCCCCTAACCCTAACCCTAGCCCGAACCCTAAACCTAACCCTTCCCCGAAGCCTGACCCTCACACGTCCCCTAATCCTAACCCGTACGCTAACACTAACCCGCGCCCTCACACGTACGCTCCCCCTAAAGCGTTCTCGTACCCTCACCTGGACCCTAAACCGTCCCCGTCCCCTAACCCTAACCCTAGCCCGAACCCTAACCCTAACCCTTCCCCGAAGCCTGACCCTCACCCGTCCCCTAATCCTAACCCGTACGCTGACACTAACCCGCGCCCTCACACGTACGCTCCCCCTAAAGCGTTGTCGTACCCTCACCTGGACCCTAAACCGTCCCCGTCCCCTAACCCTAACCCTAGCCCGAACCCTAACCCTAACACTTCCCCGAAGCCTGACCCTCAGCCGTCCCCTAATCCTAACCCGTACGCTAACACTAACCCGCGCCCTCACACGTACGCCCCTCCTAAAGCGTTGTCGTACCCTCACCTGGACCCTAAACCGTCCCCGTCCCCTAACCCTAACCCTAGCCCGAACACTAACCCTAACACTTCCCCGAAGCCTAACCCTCACCCGTCCCCTAATCCTAACCCATACGCTAACACTAACCCGCGCCCTCACACGTAGGCTCCCCCTAAAGCGTTGTCGTACCCTCACCTGGACCCTAAACCGTCCCCGCCCCCTAACCCTAACCCTAGCCCGAACCCTAACCCTAACCCTTCCCCGAAGCCTGACCCTCAGCCGTCCCCTAATCCTAACCCGTACGCTAACACTAACCCGCGCCCTCACACGTACGCTCCCCCTAAAGCGTTGTCGTACCCTCACCTGGACCCTAAACCGTCCCCGTCCCCTAACCCAGGCCGAACCCTAACCCTAAGCCTTCCCCGAAGCCTGACCCTCACCTGTCCCCTAATCCTAAGCCGTATGCTAACACTAACCTGCGCCCTCACACGTACGCTCCCCCTAAAGCGTTGTCATACCCTCTTCTGGACCCTAAACCGTCCCCGTCCCCTAACCCTAACCCTAGGCCAAACCCTAACCCTAACCCTTCCCCGAAGCCTGACCCTCACCCATCCCATAATCCTAACCCGTAAGCTAACACTAACCCGCGCCCTCACACATACGCGCCCCATAAAGCGTTGTCGTGCCCTCACCTGGACCCTAAACCGTCCCCGTCCCCTAACCCTAACCCTAGGCCGAACCCTAACCCTAACCCTTCCCCGAAGCCTGACCCTCAGCCGTCCCCTAATCCTAACCCGTACGCTAACACTTACCCGCGCCCTCCCACGTACGCTCCCCCTAAAGCATTGTGGTACCCTCACCTGGACCCTAAACCGTCCCCGTCCCCTAACCCTAACACTAGCACGAACCCTAACCCTAACCCTTTCCGGAAGCCTGACCCTCACCCGTCCCCTAATCCTAACCCGTACGCTAACACTAACCCGCGCCCTCACACGTAGGCTCCCCCTAAAGCGTTGTCGTACCCTCACCTGGACCCTAAACGGTCCCCGTCCCCTAACCCTAACCCTAGGCCGAACCCTAACCCTAACCCTTCCCCGAAGCCTGACCCTCAGCCGTCCCCTAATCGTAACCCGTACGCGAACACTAACCCGCGCCCTCACACGTACGCTCCGCCTAAACTGTTGTCGTACCCTCACCTGGACCCTAAACCGTCCCCGTCCCCTAACCCTAACCCTAGCCCGAACCACAACCCTAACCCTTCCCCGAAGCCTGACCCTCAGCTGTCCCCTAATCCTAACCCGTACGCTAACACTTACCCGCGCCCTCACACGTACGCTCCCACTAAAGCATTGTTGTACCCTCACCTGAACCCTAAACCGTTCCCGTCCCCTAACCCTAACCCTAGCCCGAACCCTAACACTTCCCCGAAGCCTGAACCTCACCCGTCCCCTAATCCTGACCCGTACGCTAACACTAACCCGCGTCCTCACACGTACGCTCCCCCTAAAGCGTTGTCGTACCCTCACCTGGACCCTAAACCGTCCCCGTCCCCTTACCCTAACCCTAGCCCGAACCCTAACCCTAACATTTCCCCGAAGCCTGACCCTCAGCTGTCCCCTAATCCTAACCCGTACGCTAACACTAACCCGCGCCCTCACACGTACGCTCCCCCTAAAGCGTTGTTGTACCCTCACCTGGACCCTAAACCGTCCCCGTCCCCTCACCCTAACCCTAGCCCGAACCCTAACCCTAACCCTTCCCCGAAGCCTGACCCTCAGCCTTCCCCTAATCCTAACCCGTACGCTAACACTAACCTGCGCCCTCACACGTACGCTCCCCCTAAAGCGTTGTCATATCCTCACCTGGACCCTAACCCGTCCCCGTCCCCTAACCCTAACCCTAGCCGAACCCTAACCCTAACCCTTCCCCGAAGCCAGACCCTCAGCCGTCCCCTAATCCTAACATGTACACTAACACTAACCCGCGCCCTCACACATACGCTCCCCCTAAAGCGTTGTCGTACCCTCACCTGGACCCTAAACCGTCCCCGTCCCCTAACCCTAGCCCGAACCCTAACCCTAACCCTTCCCGAAAGCCTGACCCTCAGCCGTCCCCTAATCCTAACCCGTACGCTAACACTAACCCGCGCCCTCACACGTACGCTCCCCCTAAAGCGTTGTCGTACCCTCACCTGGACCCTAAACCGTCCCCGTCCCCTAACCCTAACCCTAGCCTGAACCCTAACCCTAACCCTTCCCCGAAGCCTGACCCTCACCCGTCCCCTAATCCTAACCCGTACGCTAACACTAACCCGCGCCCTCACACGTACGCTCCACCTAAAGCGTTGTCGTACCCTCACCTGTTCCCTAAACCGTCCCCGTCCCCTAACCCTAACCCTAGCCCGAACCCTAACCCTAACCCTTCCCCGAAGCCTGACCCTCACCCGTCCCCTAATCCTAAACCGTACGCTAACACTAACCCGCGCCCTCACACGTACGCTACCCCTAAAGCGTTGTCGTACCCTCACCTGGACCCTAAACCGTCCCCGTCCCCTAACCCTAACCCTAGCCCGAACCCTAACCCTAACGCTTCCCCGAAGCCTGACCCTCACCCGTCCCCTAATCCTAACCCGTACGCTAACACTAACCCACGCCCTCACACGTACGCTCCCCCTAAAGCGTTGTCGTACCCTCACCTGGACCCAAAACCGTCCCCGTCCCCTAACCCTAACCCTAGCCCGAACACTAACCCTAACCCTTCCCCGAAGCCTGACCCTCAGCCGTCCCCTAATACTAAACCGTACGCTAACACTAACCCGCGCCCTCACACGTACGCTCCCCCTAAAGCGTTGTCGTACCCTCACCTGGACCCTAAACCGTCCCCGTCCCCTAACCCTAACCCTAGACGGAACCCTAACCCTAACCCTTCCCCGAAGCCTGACCCTCACCCGTCCCCTAATCCTAACCCGTACGCTAACACTAACCCGCGCCCTCACACGTACGCTCCCCCTAAAGCGTTGTCGTACCCTCACCTGGACCCTAAACCGTCCCTGTCCCGTAACCCTAACCCTAGCCTGAACCCTAACCCTAACGCTTCCCCGAAGCCTGACCCTCAGCCGTCCCCTAATCCTAACACGTACGCTAACACTAACCCGCGCCCTCACACGTACGCTCCCCCTAAAGCGTTGTCGTACCCTCACCTGGACCCTAAACAGTCCCCGTCCCCTAACCCTAACCCTAGCCCGAACCCTAACCCTAACCCTTCCCCGCAGCCTGACCCTCACCCGTCCTCTAATCCTAACCCGTACGCTAACACTAACCCACGCCCTCACACGTACGCTCCCCCTAAAGCGTTGTCGTACCCTCACCTGGACCCTAAACCGTCCCCGTCCCCTAACCCAGGCCGAACCCTAACCCTAACTCTTCCCCGAAGCCTGACCCTCAGCCGTCCCCTAATCCTAACCCGTACGCTAACACTAACCCGCGCCCTCACACGTACACTCCCCCTAAAGCGTTGTCGTACCCTCACCTGGACCCTAAACCGTCCCCGTCCCCTAACCCTAACCCTAGCCCGAACCCTAACCCTAACCCTTCCCCGAAGCCTGACCCTCAGCCGTCCCCTAATCCTAGACCGTGCGCTAACACTAACCCGCGCCTTCACACGTAGGCTCCCCCTAAAGCGTTGTCGTACCCTCACCTGGACCCTAAACCGTCCCCGTCCCCTAACCCTAACCCTAGCCCGAACCCTAACCCTAACCCTTCCCTGAAGCCTGACACTCAGCCGTCCCCTAATCCTAACCCGTACGCTAACACTAACCCGCGCCCTCACACGTAGGCTCCCCCTAAAGTGTTGTCGTACCCTCACCTGGACCCTAAACCGTCCCCGTCCCCTAACCCTAACCCTAGCCCGAACCCTAACCCTAACCCTTCCCCGAAGCCTGACCCTCAGCCGTCCCCTAATCCTAACCCGTACGCTAACACTAACCCGCACCCTCACACGTACGCTCCCCCTAAAGCGTTGTCGTACCCTCACCTGGACCCTAAACCGTCCCCGTCCCCTAACCCTAACCCTAGCCCGAACCCTAACCCTAACCCTTCCCCGAAGCCTGACCCTCAGCCGTCCCCTAATCCTAACCCGTACGCTAACACTAACCCGCGCCCTTACACGTACGCTCCCCCTAAAGCGTTGTCGTACCCTCACCTGGACCCTAAACCGTCCCCGTCCCCTAACCCTAAGCCTAGCCCGAACCCTAACCCTAACCCTTCCCCGAAGCCTGACCCTCAGCCGTCCCCTAATCCTAACCCGTATGCTAACACTAACCCGCGCCCTCACACGTACGCTCCCCCTAAAGCGTTGTCGTACCCTCACCTGGACCCTAAACCGTCCCCGTCCCCTAACCCAGGCTGAACCCTAACCCTAACCCTTCCCCGCAGCCTAACCCTCACCCGCCCTCTAATCCTAACCCGTACGCTAACACTAACCCGCGCCCACACACGTACGCTCGCCCTAAAGCGTTGTCGTACCCTCACCTGGACCCTAAACCGTCCCCGTCCCCTAACCCTAACCCTAGCCCGAACCCTAACGCTAACCCTTCCCGAAGCCTGAACCTCACCCGTCCCCTAATCCTAACCCGTACGCTAACACTAACCCACGCCCTCACACGTACGCTCCCCCTAAAGCGTCGTCGTACCCTCACCTGGACCCTAACCCGTCCCCGTTCCCTAACCCTAACCCTAGCCCGAACCCTAACCCTAAACCTTCCCCGAAGCCTGACCCTCAGCCATCCCCTAATCCTAAACCGTACGCTAACACTAACCCACGCCCTCACACGTACGCTCCCCCTAAAGCGTTGTCGTACCCTCACTTGGACCCTAAACCGTCCCCGTCCCCTAACCCTAACCCTAGCCCGAACCCTAACCCTAACTCTTCCCCGAAGCCTGACCCTCAGCCGTCCCCTAATCCTAACCCGTACGCTAACACTAACCCGCGCCCTCACACGTACACTCCCCCTAAAGCGTTGTCGTACCCTCACCTGGACCCTAAACCGTCCCCGTCCCCTAACCCTAACCCTAGCCCGAACCCTAACCCTAACCCTTCCCCGAAGCCTGACCCTCACCCGTCCCCTAATCCTAGACCGTACGCTAACACTAACCCGCGCCTTCACACGCAGGCTGCCCCTAAAGCGTTGTCGTACCCTCACCTGGACCCTATCCGTCCCCGTGCCCTAACCCTAACCCTAGCCCGAACCCTAACCCTAACCCTTCCCTGAAGCCTGACCCTCAGCCGTCCCCTAATCCTAACCCGTACGCTAAGAGTAACCCGCGCCCTCACACGTAGGCTCCCCCTAAAGTGTTGTCGTACCCTCACCTGGACCCTAAACCGTCCCCATCACCTAACCCTAACCCTAGCCCGAACCCTAACCCTAACCCTTCCCCGAAGCCTGACCCTCAGCCGTCCCCTAATCCTAACCCGTACGCTAACACTAACCCGCACCCTCACACGTACGCTCCCCCTAAAGCGTTGTCGTACCCTCACCTGGACCCTAAACCGTCCCCGTCCCCTAACCCTAACCCTAGCCCGAACCCTAACCCTAACCCTTCCCCGAAGCCTGACCCTCAGCCGTCCCCTAATCCTAACCCGTACGCTAACACTAACCCGCGCCCTCACACGTACGCTCCCCCTAAAGTGTTGTCGTACCCTCACCTGGACCCTAAACCGTCCCCGTCCCCTAACCCTAACCCTAGCACGAACCCTAACCCTAACCCTTCCCCGAAGCCTGACACTCACCCGTCCCCTAATCCTAAACCGTACGCTAACACTAACCCGCGCCCTCACACGTACGCTCCCCCTAAAACGTTGTCGTACCCTCACATGGACCCTAAACCGTCCCCGTCCCCTAACCCTAACCCTAGCCCGAACCCTAACCCTAACCCTTCCCCGAAGCCTGACCCTCAGCCGTCCCCTAATCCTAACCCATACGCTAACACTAACCCGCGCCCTCACATGTACGCTCCCCCTAAAGCGTTGTCGTACCCTCACCTGGACCCTAAACCGTCCCCGTCCCCTAACCCTAACCCTAGCCCGAACCCTAACCCTAACCCTTCCCCGAAGCCTGACCCTCACACGTCCCCTAATCCTAACCCGTACGCTAACACTAACCCGCGCCCTCACACGTACGCTCCTCCTAAAGCGTTGTCGTACCCTCACGTGAACCCTAAACCGTCCCCGTCCCCTAACCCTAACCCTAGCCCGAACCCTAACCCTAACCCTTCCCCGAAGCCTGACCCTCAGCCGTCCCCTAATCCTACCCCGTACGCTAACACTAACCCGCGCCCTCACACGTACGCTCCCCCTAAAGCGTTGTCGTACCCTCACCTGGACCCTAAACCATCCCCGTCCCCTAACCCTAACCCTAGCCCGAACCCTAACCCTAACCCTTCCCCGAAGCCAGACCCTCAACCGTCCCCTAATCCTAAACCGTACTCTAACACTAACCCGCGCCTTCACACGTACGCTCCCCCTAAAGCGTTGTCGTACCCTCACCTGGACCCTAAACCGTCCCCGTCCCCTAACCCTAAACCTAGCCCGAACCCTAACCCTAACCCTTCCCCGAAGCCTGACCCTCAGCCGTCCCCTAATCCTAAACCGTACTCTAACACTAACCCGCGCCCTCACACGTACGCTCCCCCTAAAGCGTTGTCGTACCCTCACCTGGACCCTAAACCGTCCCCGTCCCCTAACCCTAACCCTAGCCCGAACCCTAACCCTAACCCTTCCCCGAAGCCTGACCCTCAGCCGTCCCCTAATCCTAACCCGTACGCTAACACTAACCCGCGCCCTCACACGTACGCTCCCCCTAAAGCGTCGTCGTACCCTCACCTGGACCCTAACCCGTCCCAGTCCCCTAACCCTAACCCTAGCCCGAACCCTAACCCTAACCCTTCCCCGAAGCCTGACCCTCACCCGTCCCCTAATCCTAGACCGTACGCTAACACTAACCCGCGCCTTCACATGTAGGCTCCCCCTAAAGCGTTGTCGTACCCTCACCTGGACCCTAAACCGTCCCCGTCCCCTAACCCTAACCCTAGCCCGAACCCTAACCCTAACCCTTCCCTGAAGCCTGACCCTCAGCCGTCCCCTAATCCTAACCCGTACGCTAACACTAACCCGCGCCCTCACACGTACGCTCCCCCTAAAGCGTTGTCGTACCCTTACCTGGACCCTAAACCTTCCCCGTCCCCTAACCCTAACCCTAGCCCGAACCCTAACCCTAACCCGTCCCCGAAGCCTGACCCTCAGCCGTCCCCTAATCCTAAACCGTACGCTAACACTAACCCGCGCCCTCACACGTACGCTCCCCCTAAAGCGTTGTCGTACCCTCACCTGGACCCTAAACCGTCCCCGTCCCCTAACCCTAACCCTAGCCCGAACCCTAACCCTAACCCTTCCCCGAAGCCTGACCCTCACCCGTCCCCTAGTCCTAACCCGTACGCTAACAGTAACCCGCGCCCTCACACGTACGCTCCCCCTAAAGCGTTGTCGTACCCTCACCTGGACCCTAAACCGTCCCCGTCCCCTAACCCTAACCCTAGCCCGAACCCTAACCCTAACCCTTCCCCGAAGCCTGACCCTCAGCCGTCCCCTAATCCTAACCCGTACGCTAACACTAACCCGCGCCCTCACACGTACGCTCCCCCTAAAGCGTTGTCGTACCCTCACCTGGACCCTAAACCGTCCCCGTCCCCTAACCCTAACCCTAGACCGAACCCTAACCCTAAACCTTCCCCGAAGCCTGTCCCTCAGCCGTCCCCTAATCCTAACCCGTACGCTAACACTAACCCGCGCCCTCACACGTACGCTCCCCCTAAAGCGTTGTCGTACCCTCACCTGGACCCTAAACCGTCCCCGTCCCCTAACCCTAACCCTAGCCCGAACCCTAACCCTAACCCTTCCCCGAAGCCTGACCCTCAGCCGTCCCTAATCCTAACCCGTACGCTAACACTAACCCGCGCCCTCACACGTACGCTCCCCCTAAAGCGTTGTCGTACCCTCACCTGGACCCTAAACCGTCCCCGTCTCCAACCCTAACCCTAGCCCGAACCCTAACCCTAACCCTTCCCCGAAGCCTGACCCTCACCCGTCCCCTAATCCTAACCCGTACGCTAACACTAAACCGAGCCCTCACACGTACGCTCCCCCTAAAGCGTTGTCGTACCCTCACCTGGACCCTAAACCGTCCCCGTCCCCTAACCCTAACTCTAGCCCGAACCCTAACCCTAACCCTTCCCCGAAGCCTGACCCTCACCCGTCCCCTAATCCTAACCCGTATGCTAACACTAACCCGCGCCCTCACACGTACGCTCCCCCTAAAGCGTTGTCGTACCCTCACCTGGACCCTAAACCGTCCCCGTCCCCTAACCCTAACCCTAGCCCGAACCCTAACCCTAACCCTTCCCCGAAGCCTGACCCCCACCCGTCCCCTAATCCTAACCCGTACGCTAACACTAACCCACGCCCTCACACGTACGCTCCCCCTAAAGAGTTGTCGTACCCTCACCTGGACCCTAAACCGTCCCCGTCCCCTAACCCTAGCCCGAACCCTAACCCTAACCCTTCCCCGAAGCCTGACCCTCAGCCGTCCCCTAATCCTAACCCGTACGCTAACACTAACCCGCGCCCTCACACGTACGCTCCCCCTAAAGCGTTGTCGTACCCTCACCTGGACCCTAAACAGTCCCCGTCCCCTAACCCTAACCCTAGCCCGAACCCTAACCCTAACCCTTCCCCGCAGCCTGACCCTCACCCGTCCTCTAATCCTAACCCGTACGCTAACACTAACCCACGCCCTCACACGTACGCTCCCCCTAAAGCGTTGTCGTACCCTCACCTGGACCCTAAACCGTCCCCGTCCCCTAACCCAGGCCGAACCCTAACCCTAACTCTTCCCTGAAGCCTGACCCTCAGCCGTCCCCTAATCGTAACCCGTACGCTAACACTAACCCGCGCCCTCACACGTACACTCCCCCTAAAGCGTTGTCGTACCCTCACCTGGACCCTAAACCGTCCCCGTCCCCTAACCCTAACCCTAGCCCGAACCCTAACCCTAACCCTTCCCCGAAGCCTGACCCTCAGCCGTCCCCTAATCCTAGACCGTGCGCTAACACTAACCCGCGCCTTCACACGTAGGCTCCCCCTAAAGCGTTGTCGTACCCTCACCTGGACCCTAAACCGTCCCCGTCCCCTAACCCTAACCCTAGCCCGAACCCTAACCCTAACCCTTCCCTGAAGCCTGACACTCAGCCGTCCCCTAATCCTAACCCGTACGCTAACACTAACCCGCGCCCTCACACGTAGGCTCCCCCTAAAGTGTTGTCGTACCCTCACCTGGACCCTAAACCGTCCCCGTCCCCTAACCCTAACCCTAGCCCGAACCCTAACCCTAACCCTTCCCCGAAGCCTGACCCTCAGCCGTCCCCTAATCCTACCCGTACGCTAACACTAACCCGCACCCTCACACGTACGCTCCCCCTAAAGCGTTGTCGTACCCTCACCTGGACCCTAAACCGTCCCCGTCCCCTAACCCTAACCCTAGCCCGAACCCTAACCCTAACCCTTCCCCGAAGCCTGACCCTCAGCCGTCCCCTAATCCTAACCCGTACGCTAACACTAACCCGCGCCCTTACACGTACGCTCCCCCTAAAGCGTTGTCGTACCCTCACCTGGACCCTAAACCGTCCCCGTCCCCTAACCCTAAGCCTAGCCCGAACCCTAACCCTAACCCTTCCCCGAAGCCTGACCCTCAGCCGTCCCCTAATCCTAACCCGTATGCTAACACTAACCCGCGCCCTCACACGTACGCTCCCCCTAAAGCGTTGTCGTACCCTCACCTGGACCCTAAACCGTCCCCGTCCCCTAACCCAGGCCGAACCCTAACCCTAACCCTTCCCCGCAGCCTAACCCTCACCCGTCCTCTAATCCTAACCCGTACGCTAACACTAACCCGCGCCCACACACGTACGCTCGCCCTAAAGCGTTGTCGTACCCTCACCTGGACCCTAAACCGTCCCCGTCCCCTAACCCTAACCCTAGCCCGAACCCTAACGCTAACCCTTCCCGAAGCCTGAACCTCACCCGTCCCCTAATCCTAACCCGTACGCTAACACTAACCCACGCCCTCACACGTACGCTCCCCCTAAAGCGTCGTCGTACCCTCACCTGGACCCTAACCCGTCCCCGTCCCCTAACCCTAACCCTAGCCCGAACCCTAACCCTAAACCTTCCCCGAAGCCTGACCCTCAGCCATCCCCTAATCCTAAACCGTACGCTAACACTAACCCACGCCCTCACACGTACGCTCCCCCTAAAGCGTTGTCGTACCCTCACTTGGACCCTAAACCGTCCCCGTCCCCTAACCCTAACCCTAGCCCGAACCCTAACCCTAACTCTTCCCCGAAGCCTGACCCTCAGCCGTCCCCTAATCCTAACCCGTACGCTAACACTAACCCGCGCCCTCACACGTACGCTCCCCCTAAAGCGTTGTCGTACCCTCACCTGGACCCTAAACCGTCCCCGTCCCCTAACCCTAACCCTAGCCCGAACCCTAACCCTAACCCTTCCCCGAAGCCTGACCCTCACCCGTCCCATAATCCTAGACCGTACGCTAACACTAACCCGCGCCTTCACACGCAGGCTGCCCCCAAAGCGTTGTCGTACCCTCACCTGGACCCTAAACCGTCCCCGTCCCCTAACCCTAACCCTAGCCCGAACCCTAACCCTAACCCTTCCCTGAAGCCTGACCCTCAGCCGTCCCCTAATCCTAACCCGTACGCTAACACTAACCCGCGCCCTCACACGTAGGCTCCCCCTAAAGTGTTGTCGTACCCTCACCTGGACCCTAAACCGTCCCCATCACCTAACCCTAACCCTAGCCCGAACCCTAACCCTAACCCTTCCCCGAAGCCTGACCCTCAGCCGTCCCCTAATCCTAACCCGTACGCTAACACTAACCCGCACCCTCACACGTACGCTCCCCCTAAAGCGTTGTCGTACCCTCACCTGGACCCTAAACCGTCCCCGTCCCCTAACCCTAACCCTAGCCCGAACCCTAACCCTAACCCTTCCCCGAAGCCTGACCCTCAGCCGTCCCCTAATCCTAACCCGTACGCTAACACTAACCCGCGCCCTTACACGTACGCTCCCCCTAAAGCGTTGTCGTACCCTCACCTGGACACTAAACCTTCCCCGTCCCCTAACCCTAGCCCTAGCCCGAACCCTAACCCTAACCCTTCCCCGAAGCCTGACCCTCAGCCGTCCCCTAATCCTAACCCGTATGCTAACACTAACCCGCGCCCTCACACGTACGCTCCCCCTAAAGCGTTGTCGTACCCTCACCTGGACCCTAAACCGTCCCCGTCCCCTAACCCTAACCCTAGCCCGAACCCTAACCCTAACCCTTCCCCGAAGCCTGACCCTCAGCCGTCCCTAATCCTAACCCGTACGCTAACACTAACCCACGCCCTCACACGTACGCTCCCCCTAAAGCGTTGTCGTACCCTCACCTGGACCCTAAACCGTCCCCGTCCCCTAACCCTAACACTAGCCCGAACCCTAACCCTAACCCTTCCCCGAAGCCTGACCCTCAGCCGTCCCTAATCCTAACCCGTACGCTAACACTAACCCACGCCCTCACACGTACGCTCCCCCTAAAACGTTGTCGTACCCTCACCTGGACCCTAAACCGTCCCCGTCCCCTAACCCTAACCCTAGCCCGAACCCTAACCCTAAACCTTCCCCGAAGCCTGACCCTCACCCGTCCCCTAATCCTAACGCGTACGCTAACACTAACCCGCGCCCTCACACGTACTCTCCCCCTAAAGCGTTGTCGTACCCTCACCTGGACCCTAAACCGTCCCCGTCCCCTAACCCTAACCCTAGCCCGAACCCTAACCCTAACCCTTCCCCGAGCGTGACCCTCACCCGTCCCCTAATCCTAAACCGTACGCTAACACTAACCCGCGCCCTCACACGTACGCTCCCCCTAAAGCTTTGTCGTACCCTCACCTGGACCCTAAACCGTCCCCGTCCCCTAACCCTAACCCTAGCCCGAACCCTAACCCTAACCCTTCCCCGAAGCCTGACCCTCAGCCGTCCCCTAATCCTAACCCGTACGCTAACACTAACCCGCGCCCTCACACGTACGCTCCCCCTAAAGCGTTGTCGTACCCTCACCTGGACCCTAAACCGTCCCCGTCCCGTAACCCTAACCCTAGCCCGAACCCTAACCCTAACCCTTCCCCGAAGCCTGACCCTCAGCCGTCCCCTAATCCTAACCCGTACGCTAACACTAACCCGCGCCCTCACACGTACGCTCCCCCTAAAGCGTTGTCGTACCCTCACCTGGACCCTAAACCGTCCCCGTCCCCTAACCCTAACCCTAGCCCGAACCCTAACCCTAACCCTTCCCCGAAGCCTGACCCTCAGCCGTCCCCTAATCCTAACCCGTACGCTAACACTAACCAGCGCCCTCACACGTACGCTGCCCCTAAAGCGTTGTCGTACCCTCACCTGGACCCTAAACCGTCCCCGTCCCCTAACCCTAACCCTAGCCCGAACCCTAACCCTAACCCTTCCCCGAAGCCTGACCCTCACCCGTCCCCTAATCCTAACCCGTACGCTAACACTAACCCGCGCCCTCACACGTACGCTCCCCCTAAAGCGTTGTCGTACCCTCACCTGGACCCTAAACCGTCCCCGTCCCCTAACCCTAACCCTAGCCCGAACCCTAACCCTAACCCTTCCCCGAAGCCTGACCCTCAGCCGTCCCCTAATCCTAACCCGTACTCTAACACTAACCCGCGCCCTCACACGTACGCTCCCCCTAAAGCGTTGTCGTACCCTCATCTGGACCCTAAACCGTCCCCGTCCCCTAACCCTAACCCTAGCCCGAACCCTAACCCTAACCCTTCCCCGAAGCCTGACCCTCAGCCGTCCCCTAATCCTAACCCGTACGCTAACACTAACCCGCGCCCTCACACGTACGCTCCCCCTAAAGCGTTGTCGTACCCTCACCTGGACCCTAAACCGTCCCCGTCCCCTAACCCTAACCCTAGCCCGAACCCTAACCCTAACCCTTCCCCGAAGCCTGACCCTCAGCCGTCCCCTAATCCTAACCCGTACGCTAACACTAACCCGCGCCCTCACACGTACGCTCCCCCTAAAGTGTTGTCGTACCCTCACCTGGACCCTAAACCGTCCCCGTCCCCTAACCCTAACCCTAGCACGAACCCTAACCCTAACCCTTCCCCGAAGCCTGACACTCACCCGTCCCCTAATCCTAAACCGTACGCTAACACTAACCCGCGCCCTCACACGTACGCTCCCCCTAAAACGTTGTCGTACCCTCACATGGACCCTAAACCGTCCCCGTCCCCTAACCCTAACCCTAGCCCGAACCCTAACCCTAACCCTTCCCCGAAGCCTGACCCTCAGCCGTCCCCTAATCCTAACCCGTACGCTAACACTAACCCGCGCCCTCACACGTACGCTCCCCCTAAAGCGTTGTCGTACCCTCACCTGGACCCTAAACCGTCCCCGTCCCCTAACCCTAACCCTAGCCCGAACCCTAACCCTAACCCTTCCCCGAAGCCTGACCCTCACCCGTCCCCTAATCCTAACCCGTACGCTAACACTAACCCGCGCCCTCACACGTACGCTCCTCCTAAAGCGTTGTCGTACCCTCACGTGAACCCTAAACCGTCCCCGTCCCCTAACCCTAACCCTAGCCCGAACCCTAACCCTAACCCTTCCCCGAAGCCTGACCATCAGCCGTCCCCTAATCCTACCCCGTATGCTAACACTAACCCGCGCCCTCACACGTACGCTCCCCCTAAAACGTTGTCGTACCCTCACCTGGACCCTAAACCATCCCCGTCCCCTAACCCTAACCCTAGCCCGAACCCTAACCCTAACCCTTCCCCGAAGCCTGACCCTCAACCGTCCCCTAATCCTAAACCGTACTCTAACACTAACCCGCGCCTTCACACGTACGCTCCCCCTAAAGCGTTGTCGTACCCTCACCTGGACCCTAAACCGTCCCCGTCCCCTAACCCTAAACCTAGCCCGAACCCTAACCCTAACCCTTCCCCGAAGCCTGACCCTCAGCCGTCCCCTAATCCTAAACCGTACTCTAACACTAACCCGCGCCCTCACACGTACGCTCCCCCTAAAGCGTTGTCGTACCCTCACCTGGACCCTAAACCGTCCCCGTCCCCTAACCCTAACCCTAGCCCGAACCCTAACCCTAACCCTTCCCCGAAGCCTGACCCTCAGCCGTCCCCTAATCCTAACCCGTACGCTAACACTAACCCACGCCCTCACACGTACGCTCCCCCTAAAGCGTCGTCGTACCCTCACCTGGACCCTAACCCGTCCCAGTCCCCTAACCCTAACCCTAGCCCGAACCCTAACCCTAACCCTTCCCCGAAGCCTGACCCTCACCCGTCCCCTAATCCTAGACCGTACGCTAACACTAACCCGCGCCTTCACATGTAGGCTCCCCCTAAAGCGTTGTCGTACCCTCACCTGGACCCTAAACCGTCCCCGTCCCCTAACCCTAACCCTAGCCCGAACCCTAACCCTAACCCTTCCCTGAAGCCTGACCCTCAGCCGTCCCCTAATCCTAACCCGTACGCTAACACTAACCCGTGCCCTCACACGTACGCTCCCCCTAAAGCGTTGTCGTACCCTCACCTGGACCCTAAACCTTCCCCGTCCCCTAACCCTAACCCTAGCCCGAACCCTAACCCTAACCCGTCCCCGAAGCCTGACCCTCAGCCGTCCCCTAATCCTAAACCGTACGCTAACACTAACCCGCGCCCTCACACGTACGCTCCCCCTAAAGCGTTGTCGTACCCTCACCTGGACCCTAAACCGTCCCCGTCCCCTAACCCTAACGCTAGCCCGAACCCTAACCCTAACCCTTCCCCGAAGCCTGACCCTCACCCGTCCCCTAGTCCTAACCCGTACGCTAACAGTAACCCGCGCCCTCACATGTACGCTCCCCCTAAAGCGTTGTCGTACCCTCACCTGGACCCTAAACCGTCCCCGTCTCCAACCCTAACCCTAGCCCGAACCCTAACCCTAACCCTTCCCCGAAGCCTGACCCTCACCCGTCCCCTAATCCTAACCCGTACGCTAACACTAAACCGCGCCCTCACACGTACGCTCCCCCTAAAGCGTTGTCGTACCCTCACCTGGACCCTAAACCGTCCCCGTCCCCTAACCCTAACCCTAGCCCGAACCCTAACCCTAACCCTTCCCCGAAGCCTGACCCTCACCCGTCCCCTAATCCTAACCCGTACGCTAACACTAACCCGCGCCCTCACACGTACGCTCCCCCTAAAGCGTTGTCGTACCCTCACCTGGACCCTAAACCGTCCCTGTCCCCTAACCCTAACCCTAGCCCGAACCCTAACCCTAACCCTTCCCCGAAGCCTGACCCCCACCCGTCCCCTAATCCTAACCCGTACTCTAACACTAACCCGCGCCCTCACACGTACGCTCCCCCTAAAGCGTTGTCGTACCCTCACCTGGACCCTAAACCGTCCCCATCCCCTAACCCTAACCCTAGCCCGAACCCTAACCCTAACCCTTCCCCGAAGCCTGACCCTCAGCCGTCCCCTAATCCTAAACCGTACTCTAACACTAACCCGCGCCTTCACACGTACGCTCCCCCTAAAGCGTTGTCGTACCCTCACCTGGACCCTAAACCGTCCCCGTCCCCTAACCCTAACCCTAGCCCGAACCCTAACCCTAACCCTTCCCCGAAGCCTGACCCTCAGCCGTCCCCTAATCCTAAACCGTACTCTAACACTAACCCGCGCCCTCACACGTACGCTCCCCCTAAAGCGTTGTCGTACCCTCACCTGGACCCTAAACCGTCCCCGTCCCCTAACCCTAACCCTAGCCCGAACCCTAACCCTAACCCTTCCCCGAAGCCTGACCCTCAGCCGTCCCCTAATCCTAACCCGTACGCTAACACTAACCCACGCCCTCACACGTACGCTCCCCCTAAAGCGTCGTCGTACCCTCACCTGGACCCTAACCCGTCCCAGTCCCCTAACCCTAACCCTAGCCCGAACCCTAACCCTAACCCTTCCCCGAAGCCTGACCCTCAGCCATCCCCTAATCCTAAACCGTACGCTAACACTAACCCGCGCCTTCACACGTACGCTCCCCCTAAAGCGTTGTCGTACCCTCACCTGGACCCTAAACCGTCCCCGTCCCCTAACCCTAACCCTAGCCCGAACCCTAACCCTAACCCTTCCCCGAAGCCTGACCCTCAGCCGTCCCCTAATCCTAAACCGTACTCTAACACTAACCCGCGCCCTCACACGTACGCTCCCCCTAAAGCGTTGTCGTACCCTCACCTGGACCCTAAACCGTCCCCGTCCCCTAACCCTAACCCTAGCCCGAACCCTAACCCTAACCCTTCCCCGAAGCCTGACCCTCAGCCGTCCCCTAATCCTAACCCGTACGCTAACACTAACCCGCGCCCTCACACGTACGCTCCCCCTAAAGCGTTGTCGTACCCTCACCTGGACCCTAAACCGTGCCCGTCCCCTAACCCTAACCCTAGCCCGAACCCTAACCCTAACCCTTCCCCGAAGCCTGACCCTCACCCGTCCCCTAATCCTAACCCGTACGCTAACACTAACCCGCGCCCTCACACGTACGCTCCCCCTAAAGCGTTGTCGTACCCTCACCTGGACCCTAAACCGTCCCCGTCCCCAACCCTAACCCTAGCCCGAACCCTAACCCTAACCCTTCCCCGAAGCCTGACCCTCAGCCGTCCCCTAATCCTAACCCGTACACTAACACTAACCCGCGCCCTCACACGTACGCTCCCCCTAAAGCGTTGTCGTACCCTCACTTGGACCCTAAACCGTCCCCGTCCCCTAACCCTAACCCTAGCCCGAACCCTAACCCTAACCCTTCCCCGAAGCCTGACCCTCACCCGTCCCCTAATCCTAACCCGTACGCTAACACTAACACGCGCCCTCACACGTACGCTCCCCCTAAAGCGTTGTCGTACCCTCACCTGGACCCTAAACCGTCCCCGTCCCCTAACCCTAACCCTAGCCCGAACCCTAACCCTAACCCTTCCCCGAAGCCTGACCCTCAGCCGTCCCCTAATCCTAAACCGTACTCTAAGACTAACCCGCGCCTTCACACGTACGCTCCCCCTAAAACGTTGTCGTACCCTCACCTGGACCCTAAACCGTCCCCGTCCCCTAACCCTAACCGTAGCCCGAACCCTAACCCTAACCCTTCCCCGAAGCCTGACACTCAGCTGTCCCCTAATCCTAAACCGTACTGTAACACTAACCCGCGCCCTCACACGTACGCTCCCCCTAAAGCGTTGTCGTACCCTCACCTGGACCCTAAACCGTCCCCGTCCCCTAACCCTAACCCTAGCCCGAACCCTAACCCTAACCCTTCCCCGAAGCCTGACCCTCACCCGTCCCCTAATCCTAACCCGTACGCTAACACTAACCCGCGCCCTCACACGTACGCTCCCCCTAAAACGTCGTCGTACCCTCACCTGGACCGTAACCCGTCCCAGTCCCCTAACCCTAACCCTAGCCCGAACCCTAACCCTAACCCTTCCCCGAAGCCTGACCCTCAGCCATCCCCTAATCCTAAACCGTACGCTAACACTAACCCGCGCCCTCACACGTACACTCCCCCTAAAGCGTTGTCGTACCCTCACCTGGACCCTAAACCGTCCCCGTCCCCTAACCCTAACCCTAGCCCGAACCCTAACCCTAACCCTTCCCCGAAGCCTGACCCTCACCCGTCCCCTAATCCTAGACCGTACGCTAACACTAACCCGCGCCTTCACACGTAGGCTCCCCCTGAAGCGTTGTCGTACCCTCACCTGGACCCTAAACCGTCCCCGTCCCCTAACCCTAACCCTAGCCCGAACCCTAACCCTAACCCTTCCCCGAAGCCTGACCCTCAGCCGTCCCCTAATCCTAACCCGTACGCTAACACTAACCCGCGCCCTCAAACGTAGGCTCCCCCTAAAGCGTTGTCGTACCCTCACCTGGACCCTAAACCGTCCCCGTCCCCTAACCCTAACCCTAGCCCGAACCCTAACCCTAACCCTTCCCCGAAGCCTGACCCTCACCTGTCCCCTAATCCTAACCCGTACGCTAACACTAACCCGCGCCCTCACACGTATGCTCCCCCTAAAGCGTTGCCGTACCCTCACTTGGACCCTAAACCGTCCCCGTCCCCTAACCCTAACCCTAGCCCGAAACCTAACCCTAACACTTCCCCGAAGCCTGACCCTCACCCGTTCCCTAATCCTAACCCGTACGCTAACACTAACCCGCGCCCTCACACGTACGCTCCCCCTAAAGCGTTGTCGTACCCTCACCTGGACCCTAAACCGTCCCCGTCCCCTAACCCTAACCCTAGCCCGAACCCTAACCCTAACCCTTCCCCGAAGCCTGACCCTCAGCCGTCCCCTAATCCTAACCCGTACGCTAACACTAACCCACGCCCTCACACGTACGCTCCCCCTAAAGCGTTGTCGTACCCTCACCTGGACCCTAAACCGTCCCCGTCCCCTAACCCTAACCCTAGCCCGAACCCTAACCCTAACCCTTCCCCGAAGCCTGACCCTCAGCCGTCCCCTAATCCTAACCCGTACGCTAACACTAACCGACGCCCTCACACGTACGCTCCCCCTAAAGCGTTGTCGTACCCTCACCTGGACCCTAAACCGTCCCCGTCCCCTAACCCTAACCCTAGCCCGAACCCTAACCCTAACCCTTCCCCGAAGCCTGACCCTCAGCCGTCCCCTAATCCTAACCCGTACGCTAACACTAACCCGCGCCTTCACATGTAGGCTCCCCCTAAAGCGTTGTCGTACCCTCACCTGGACGCTAAACCGTCCCCGTCCCCTAACCCTAACCCTAGCCCGAACCCTAACCCTAACCCTTTCCTGAAGCCTGACCCTCAGCCGTCCCCTAATCCTAACCCGTACGCTAACACTAACCCTCGCCCTCACACGTACGCTCCCCCTAAAGCGTTGTCGTACCCTCAGCTGGACCCTAAACCGTCCCCGACCCCAACCCTAACCCTAGCCCGAACCCTAACCCTAACCCTTCCCCGAAGCCTGACCCTCATTCGGCCCCTAATCCTAACCCGTACTCTAACACTAACCCGCGCCCTCACACGTACGCTCCCCCTAAAGCGTTGTCGTACCCTCACCTGGACCCTAAACCGTCCCCGTCCCCTAACCCTAACCCTAGCCCGAACCCTAACCCTAACCCTTCCCCGAAGCCTGACCCTCACCCGTCCCCTAATCCTAACCCATACGCTAACACTAACCCGCGCCCTCACACGTACGCTCCCCCTAAAGCGTTGTCGTACCCTCACGTGGACCCTAAACCGTCCCCGTCCCCTAACCCTAACCCTAGCCCGAACCCTAACCCTAACCCTTCCCCGAAGCCTGACCCTCAGCCGTCCCCTAATCCTAACCCGTACGCTAACACTAACCCGCGCCCTCACACGTACGCTCCCCCTAAAGCGTTGTCGTACCCTCACCTGGACCCTAAACCGTCCCCGTCCCCTAACCCTAACCCTAGCCCGAACCCTAACCCTAACCCTTCCCCGAAGCCTGACCCTCAGCCGTCCCCTAATCCTAAACCGTACTCTAACACTAACCCGCGCCCTCACACGTACGCTCCCCCTAAAGCGTTGTCGTACCCTCACCTGGACCCTAAACCGTCCCCGTCCCCTAACCCTAACCCTAGCCCGAACCCTAACCCTAACCCTTCCCCGAAGCCTGACCCTCAGCCGTCCCCTAATCCTAAACCGTACTCTAACACTAACCCGCGCCCTCACACGTACGCTCCCCCTAAAGCGTTGTCGTACCCTCACCTGGACCCTAAACCGTCCCCGTCCCCTAACCCTAATCCTAGCCCGAACCCTAACCCTAACCCTTCCCCGAATCCTGACCCTCAGCCGTCCCCTAATCCTAACCCGTACGCTAACACTAACCCGCGCCCTCACACGTACGCTCCCCCTAAAGCGTTGTCGTACCCTCACCTGGACCCTAAACCGTTCCCGTCCCCTAACCCTAACCCTAGCCCGAACCCTAACCCTAACCCTTCCCCGAAGCCTGACCCTCAGCCGTCCCCTAATCCTAACCCGTACGCTAACACTAACCCGCGCCCTCACACGTACGCTCCCCCTAAAGCGTTGTCGTACCCTCACCTGGACCCTAAACCGTACCCGTCCCCTAACCCTAACCCTAGCCCGAAGCCTAACCCTAACCCTTCCCCGAAGCCTGACCCACAGACGTCCCCTAATCCTAACCCGTACGCTAACACTAACCCGCGCCCTCACACGTACGCTCCCCCTAAAGCGTTGTCGTACCCTCACCTGGACCCTAAACCGTCCCCGTCCCCTAACCCTAACCCTAGCCCGAACCCTAACCCTAACCCTTCCCCGAAGCCTGACCCTCAGCCGTCCCTAATCCTAACCCGTACGCTAACACTAACCCGCGCCCTCACACGTACGCTCCCCCTAAAGCGTTGTCGTACCCTCACCTGGACCCTAAACCGTCCCCGTCCCCTAACCCTAACCCTAGCCCGAACCCTAACCCTAAACCTTCCCCGAAGCCTGACCCTCACCCGTCCCCTAATCCTAACCCGTACGCTAACACTAACCCGCGCCCTCACACGTACGCTCCCCCTAAAGCGTTGTCGTACCCTCACCTGGACCCTAAACCGTCCCCGTCCCCAACCCTAACCCTAGCCCGAACCCTAACCCTAACCCTTCCCCGAAGCCTGACCCTCACCCGTCCCCTAATCCTAACCCGTACGCTAACACTAACCCGCGCCCTCACACATACGCTCCCTCTAAAGCGTTGTCGTACCCTCACCTGGACCCTAAACCGTCCCCGTCCCCTAACCCTAACCCTAGCCCGAACCCTAACCCTAATCCTTCCCCGAAGCCTGACCCTCACCCGTCCCCTAATCCTAACCCGTACGCTAACACTAACCCGCGCCCTCACACGTACGCTCCCCCTAAAGCGTTGTCGTACCCTCACCTGGACCCTAAACCGTCCCCGTCCCCTAACCCTAACCCTAGCCCGAACCCTAACCCTAACCCTTCCCCGAAGCCTGACCCCCACCCGTCCCCTAATCCTAACCCGTACGCTAACACTAACCCGCGCCCTCACACGTACGCTCCCCTTAAGCGTTGTCGTACCCTCACCTGGACCCTAAACCGTCCCCGTCCCCAACCCTAACTCTAGCCCGAACCCTAACCCTAACCCTTCCCCGAAGCCTGACCCTCACCCGTCCCCTAATCCTAACCCGTACGCTAACACTAACCCGCGCCCTCACACGTACGCTCCCCCTAAAGCGTTGTCGTACCCTCACCTGGACCCTAAACCTTCCCCGTCCCCTAACCCTAACCCTAGCCCGAACCCTAACCCTAACCCTTCCCCGAAGCCTGACCCTCAGCCGTCCCCTAATCCTAACCCGTACGCTAACACTAACCCGCGCCCTCACACGTACGCTCCCCCTAAAGCGTTGTCGTACCCTCACCTGGACCCTAAACCGTCCCCGCCCCTAACCCTAACCCTAGCCCAAACCCTAACCCTAACCCTTCCCCGAAGCTGACCCTCATTCGACCCCTAATCCTAAACCGTACTCTAACACTAACCCGCGCCCTCACACGTACGCTCCCCCTAAAGCGTTGTCGTACCCTCACCTGGACCCTAAACCGTCCCCGTCCCCTAACCCTAACCCTAGCCCGAAGCCTAACCCTAACCCTTCCCCGAAGCCTGACCCTCAGCCGTCCCCTAATCCTAACCCGTACGCTAACACTAACCCGCGCCCTCACACGTAAGCTCCCCCTAAAGCGTTGTCGTACCCTCACCTGGACCCTAAACCGTCCCCGTCCCCTAACCCTAACCCTAGCCCGAAGCCTAACCCTAACCCTTCCCCGAAGCCTGACCCTCAGCCGTCCCCTAATCCTAACCCGTACGCTAACACTAACCCGCGCCCTCACACGTACGCTCCCCCTAAAGCGTTGTCGTACCCTCACCTGGACCCTAAACCGTCCCCGTCCCCTAACCCTAACCCTAGCCCGAATCCTAACCCTAACCCTTCCCCGAAGCCTGACCCCCACCCGTCCCCTAATCCTAACCCGTACGCTAACACTAACCCGCGCCCTCACAGGTACGCTCCCCCTAAAGCGTTGTCGTACCCTCACCTGGACCCTAAACCGTCCCCGTCCCCTAACCCTAACCCTAGCCCGAAACCTAACCCTAACCCTTCCCCGAAGCCTGACCCTCAGCCGTCCCCTAATCCTAACCCGTTCGCTAACACTAACCCGTGCCCTCACACGTACGCTCCCCCTAAAGCGTTGTCGTACCCTCACCTGGACCCTAAACCGTCCCCGTCCCCTAACCCTAACCCTAGCCCGAACCCTAACCCTAACCCTTTCCCGAAGCCTGACCCTCACCCGTCCCCTTATCCTAACACGTACGCTAACACTAACCCGCGCCCTCACACGTACGCTCCCCCTAAAGCGTTGTCGTACCCTCACCTGGACCCTAAACCGTCCCCGTCCCCTAACCCTAACCCTAGCCCGAACCCTAACCCTAACCCTTCCCCGAAGCTGACCCTCATTCGACCCCTAATCCTAACCCGTACTCTAACACTAACCCGCGCCCTCACACGTACGCTCCCCCTAAAGCGTTGTCGTACCCTCACCTGGACCCTAAACCGTCCCCGTCCCCTAACCCTAACCCTAGCCCGAACCCTAACCCTAACCCTTCCCCGAAGCCTGACCCTCACCCGTCCCCTAATCCTAACCCGTACGCTAACATTAACCCGCGCCCTCACACGTACGCTCCCCCTAAAGCGTTGTCGTACCCTCACGTGGACCCTAAACCGTCCCTGTCCCCTAACCCTAACCCTAGCCCGAACCCTAACCCTAAGCCTTCCCCGAAGCCTGACCCTCACCCGTCCCCTAATCCTAAGCCGTACGCTAACACTAACCCGCGCCCTCACACGTACGCTCCCCCTAAAGCGTTGTCGTACCCTCACCTGGACCATAAACCGTCCCCGTCCCCTAACCCTAACCCTAGCCCGAACCCTAACCCTAACCCTTCCCCGAAGCCTGACCCTCAGCCGTCCCCTAATCCTAAACCGTACTCTAACACTAACCCGCGCCCTCACACGTACGCTCCACCTAAAGCGTTGTCGTACCCTCACCTGGACCCTAAACCGTCCCCGTCCCCTAACCCTAACCCTAGCCCGAACCCTAACCCTAACCCTTCCCCGAAGCCTGACCATCAGCCGTCCCCTAATCCTAAACCGTACACTAACACTAACCCGCGCCCTCACACGTACGCTCCCCCTAAAGCGTTGTCGTACCCTCACCTGGACCCTAAACCGTCCCAGTCCCCTAACCCTAACCCTAGCCCGAACCCTAACCCTAACCCTTCCCCGAAGCCTGACCCTCAGCCGTCCCCTAATCCTAACCCGTACGCTAACACTAACCCGCGCCCTCACACGTAGGCTCCCCCTAAAGCGTTGTCGTACCCTCACCTGGACCCTAAACCGTCCCCGTCCCCTAACCCTAACCCTAGCCCGAACCCTAACCCTAACCCTTCCCCGAAGCCTGACCCTCAGCCGTCCCCTAATCCTAACCCGTACGCTAACACTAACCCGCGCCCTCACACGTACGCTCCCCCTAAAGCGTTGTCGTACCCTCACCTGGACCCTAAACCGTCCCCGTCCCCTAACCCTAACCCTAGCCCGAACCCTAACCCTAACCCTTCCCCGAAGCCTGAACCTCAGCCGTCCCCTAATCCTAACCCGTACGCTAACACTAACCCGCGCCGTCACACGTACGCTCCCCCTAAAGCGTTGTCGTACCCTCACCTGGACCCTAAACCGTCCCCGTCCCCTAACCCTAACCCTAGCCCGAACCCTAACCCTAACCCTTCCCCGAAGCCTGACCCTCACCCGTCCCCTAATCCTAACCCGTACGCTAACACTAACCCGCGCCCTCACACGTACGCTCCCCCTAAAGCGTTGTCGTACCCTCACCTGGACCCTAAACCGTCCCCGTCCCCTAACCCTAACCCTAGCCCGAACCCTAACCCTAACCCTTCCCCGAAGCCTGACCCTCAGCCGTCCCATAATCCTAAACCGTACGCTAACACTAACCCGCGCCCTCACACGTACGCTCCCCCTAAAGCGTTGTCGTACCCTCACCTGGACCCTAAACCGTCCCCGTCCCCTAACCCTAACCCTAGCACGAACCCTAACCCTAACCCTTCCCCGAAGCCTGACCCTCAGCCGTCCCCTAATCCTAAACCGTACTCTAACACTAACCCGTGCCCTCACACGTACGCTCCCCTTAAAGCGTTGTCGTACCCTCACCTGGACCCTAAACCGTCCCCGTCCCCTAACCCTAACCCTAGCCCGAACCCTAACCCTAACCCTTCCCCGAAGCCTGACCCTCAGCCGTCCCCTAATCCTAACCCGTACGCTAACACTAACCCGCGCCCTCACACGTACGCTCCCCCTAAAGCGTTGTCGTACCCTCACCTGGACCCTAAACCTTCCCCGTCCCCTAACCCTAACCCTAGACCGAACCCTAACCCTAACCCTTCCCCGAAGCCTGACCCTCAGCCGTCCCCTAATCGTAACCCGTACGCTAACACTAACCCGCGCCCTCACACGTACGCTCCCCCTAAAGCGTTGTCGTACCCTCACCTGGACCCTAAACCGTCCCCGTCCCCTAACCCTAACCCTAGCCCGAACCCTAACCCTAACCCTTCCCCGAAGCCTGACCCTCACCCGTCCCCTAATCCTAACCCGTACGCTAACACTAACCCGCGCCCTCACACGTACGCTCCCCCTAAAGCGTTGTCGTACCCTCACCTGGACCCTAAACCGTCCCCGTCCCCTAACCCTAACCCTAGCCCGAACCCTAACCCTAACCCTTCCCCGAAGCCTGACCCTCAGCCGTCCCCTAATCCTAACCCGTACGCTAACACTAACCCGCGCCCTCACACGTACGCTCCCCCTAAAGCGTTGTCGTACCCTCACCTGGACCCTAAACCTTCCCCGTCCCCTAACCCTAACCCTAGACCGAACCCTAACCCTAACCCTTCCCCGAAGCCTGACCCTCAGCCGTCCCCTAATCGTAACCCGTACGCTAACACTAACCCGCGCCCTCACACGTACGCTCCCCCTAAAGCGTTGTCGTACCCTCACCTGGACCCTAAACCGTCCCCGTCCCCTAACCCTAACCCTAGCCCGAACCCTAACCCTAACCCTTCCCCGAAGCCTGACCCTCACCCGTCCCCTAATCCTAACCCGTACGCTAACACTAACCCGCGCCCTCACACGTACGCTCCCCCTAAAGCGTTGTCGTACCCTCACCTGGACCCTAAACCGTCCCCGTCCCCTAACCCTAACCCTAGCCCGAACCCTAACCCTAACCCTTCCCCGAAGCCTGACCCTCAGCCGTCCCCTAATCCTAACCCGTACGCTAACACTAACCCGTGCCCTCACATGTACGCTCCCCCTAAAGCGTTGTCGTACCCTCACCTGGACCCTAAACCGTCCCCGTCCCCTAACCCTAACCCTAGCCCGAACCCTAACCCTAACCCTTCCCCGAAGCCTGACCCTCACCCGTCCCCTAATCCTAACCCGTACGCTAACACTAACCCGCGCCCTCACACGTACGCTCCCCCTAAAGCGTTGTCGTACCCTCACCTGGACCCTAAACCGTCCCCATCCCCTAACCCTAACTCTAGCCCGAACCCTAACCCTAACCCTTCCCCGAAGCCTGACCCTCACCCGGCCCCTAATCCTAACCCGTACGCTAACACTAACCCGCGCCCTCACACGTATGCTCCCCCTAAAGCGTTGTCGTACCCTCACCTGGACCCTAAACCGTCCCCGTCCCCTAACCCTAACCCTAGCCCGAAACCTAACCCTAACCCTTCCCCGAAGCCTGACCCTCAGCCGTCCCCTAATCCTAACCCGTACGCTAACACTAACCCGCGCCCTCACACGTACGCTCCCCCTAAAGCGTTGTCGTACCCTCACCTGGACCCTAAACCGTCCCCGTCCCCTAACGCTAACCCTAGCCCGAACCCTAACCCTAACCCTTCCCCGAAGCCTGACCCCCACCGGTCCCCTAATCCTAACCCGTACGCTAACACTAACCCGCGCCCTCACACGTACGCTCCCCCTAAAGCGTTGTCGTACCCTCACCTGGACCCTAAACCGTCCCCGTCCCCTAACCCTAACCCTAGCCCGAACCCTAACCCTAACCCTTCCCCGAAGCCTGACCCTCAGCCGTCCCCTAATCCTAAACCGTACGCTAACACTAACCCGCGCCCTCACACGTACGCTCCCCCTAAAGCGTTGTCGTAGCCTCACCTGGACCCTAAACCGTCCCCGTCCCCTAACCCTAACCCTAGCCCGAACCCTAACCCTAACCCTTCCCCGAAGCCTGACCCTCACCCGTCCCCTAATCCTAACCCGTACGCTAACACTAACCCGCGCCCTCACACGTATGCTCCCCCTAAAGCGTTGTCGTACCCTCACCTGGACCCTAAACCGTCCCTGTCCCCTAACCCTAGGCCGAACCCTAACCCTAACCCTTCCCCGAAGCCTGACCCTCAGCCTTCCCCTAATCCTAACCCGTACGCTAACACTAACCCGCGCCCTCACACGTACGCTCCCCCTAAATCGTTGTCGTACCCTCACCTGGACACTAAACTGTCCCCGTCCCCAACCCTAACCCTAGCCCGAACCCTAACCCTAACCCTTCCCCGAAGCCTGACACTCAGCCGTCCCCTAATCCTAACCCGTACGCTAACCTAACCCGCGCCCTCACACGTACGCTCCCCCTAAAGCGTTATCGTACCCTCACCTGGACCCTAAACCGTCCCCATCCTCTAACCCTAACCCTAGCCCGAACACTAACCCTAACCCTTCCCCGAAGCCTGACCCTCAGCCTTCCCCTAATCCTAACCCATACGCTAACACTAACCCGCGCCATCACACGTACGCTCCCCCTAAATCGTTGTCGTACCCTCACCTGGACCCTAAACTGTCCCCGTCCCCAACCCTAACCCTAGCCCGAACCCTAACACTAACCCTTCCCCGAAGCCTGACCCTCAGCCGTCCACTAATCCTAACCCGTACGCTAACACTAACCTGCGCCCTCACACGTACGGTCCCCCTAAATCGTTATCGTACCCTCACCTGGACCCTAAACCGTCCCCGTCCTCTAACCCTAACCCTAACCCTTCCGCGAAGCCTGTCCCTCACCCGTCCCCTAATCCTAACCCGTACGCTAACACTAACCCGCGCCCTCACACGTATGCTCCCCCTAAAGCGTTGTCGTACCCTCACCTGGACCCTAAACCGTCCCCGTCCCCTAACCCTAACCCTAGCCCGAACCCTAACCCTAACCCTTCCCCGAAGCCTGACCCTCAGCCGTCCCCTAATCCTAACCCGTACGATAACACTAACCCGCGCCCTCACACTTACGCTCCCTCTAAAGCGTTGTCGTACACTCACCTGGACCCTAAACCGTCCCCGTCCCCTAACCCTAACCCTAGCCCGAACCCTAACCCTAACCCTTCCCCGAAGCCTGACCCTCAGCCGTCCCCTAATCCTAACCCGTACGCTAACACTAACCCGCGCCCTCACACCTACGCTCCCCCTAAAGCGTTGTCGTACCCTCACCTGGACCCTAAACCGTCCCCGTCCCCTAACCCTAACCCTAGCCCGAACCCTAACCCTAACACTTCCCCGAAGCCTGACCCTCAGCCGTCCCCTAATCCTAACCCGTACGCTAACACTAACCCGCGCCCTCACACGTACGCTCCCCCTAAAGCGTTGTCGTACCCTCACCTGGACCCTAAACCGTCCCCGTCCCCTAACCCTAACCCTAGCCCGAACCCTAACCCTAACCCTTCCCCGAAGCCTGACCCTCACCCGTCCCCTAATCCTAACCCGTACGCTAACACTAACCCGCGCCCTCACACGTACGCTCCCCCTAAAGCGTTGTCGTACCCTCACCTGGGCCCTAAACCGTCCCCGTCCCCTAACCCTAACCCTAGCCCGAACCCTAACTCTAACCCTTCCCCGAAGCCTGACCCTCACCCGTCCCCTAATCCTAACCCGTACGCTAACACTAACCCGCGCCCTCACACATACGCTCCCCCTAAAGCGTTGTCGTACCCCCACCTGGACCCTAAACCGTCCCCGTCCCCTAACCCTAACCCTAGCCCGAACCCTAACCCTAACCCTTCCCCGAAGCCTGACCCTCACCCGTCCCCTAATCCTAACCCGTACGCTAACACTAACCCGCGCCCTCACACGTACGCTCCCCCTAAAGCGTTGTCGTACCCTCACCTGGACCCTAAACCGTCCCCGTCCCCTAACCCTAACCCTAGCCCGAACCCTAACCCAAACCCTTCCCCGAAGCCTGACCCTCACCCGTCCCCTAATCCTAACCCGTACGCTAACACTAACCCGCGCCCTCACACGTACGCTCCCCCTAAAGCGTTGTCGTACCCTCACCTGGACCCTAAACCGTCCCCGTCCCCTAACCCTAACCCTAGCCCGAACCCTAACCCTAACCCTTCCCCGAAGCCTGACCCTCACCCGTCCCCTAATCCTATCCCGTACGCTAACACTAACCCGCGCCCTCACACGTACGCTCCTAATAAAGCGTTGTCGTACACTCACCTGGCCCCTAAACCGTCCCCGTCCCCTAACCCTAACCCTAGCCCGAACCCTAACCCTAACCCTTCCCCGAAGCCTGACCCTCACCCGTCCCCTAATCCTAACCCGTACGCTAACACTAACCCGCGCCCTCACACGTACGCTCCCCCTAAAGCGTTGTCGTACCCTCACCTGGACCCTAAACCGTCCCCGTCCCCTAACCCTAACCCTAGCCCGAACCCTAACCCTAACCCTTCCCCGAAGCCTGACCCTCACCCGTCCCCTAATCCTATCCCATACGCTAACACTAACCCGCGCCCTCACACGTACGCTCCTAATAAAGCGTTGTCGTACCCTCACCTGGACCCTAAACCGTCCCCATCCCCTAACCCTAACCCTAGCCCGAACCCTAACCCTAACCCTTCCCCGAAGCCTGACCCCCACCCGTCCCCTAATCCTAACCCGTACGCTAACACTAACCCGCGCCCTCACAGGTACGCTCCCCCTAAAGCGTTGTCGTACCCTCACCTGGACCCTAAACCGTCCCCGTCCCCTAACCCTAACCCTAGCCCGAACCCTAACCCTAACCCTTCCCCGAAGCCTGACCCTCAGCCGTCCCCTAATCCTAACCCGTTCGCTAACACTAACCCGTGCCCTCACACGTACGCTCCCCCTAAAGCGTTGTCGTACCCTCACCTGGACCCTAAACCGTCCCCGTCCCCTAACCCTAACCCTAGCCCGAACCCTAACCCTAACCCTTTCCCGAAGCCTGACCCTCACCCGTCCCCTTATCCTAACACGTACGCTAACACTAACCCGCGCCCTCACACGTACGCTCCCCCTAAAGCGTTGTCGTACCCTCACCTGGACCCTAAACCGTCCCCGTCCCCTAACCCTAACCCTAGCCCGAACCCTAACCCTAACCCTTCCCCGAAGCTGACCCTCATTCGACCCCTAATCCTAACCCGTACTCTAACACTAACCCGTGCCCTCACACGTACGCTCCCCTTAAAGCGTTGTCGTACCCTCACCTGGACCCTAAACCGTCCCCGTCCCCTAACCCTAACCCTAGCCCGAACCCTAACCCTAACCCTTCCCCGAAGCCTGACCCTCAGCCGTCCCCTAATCCTAACCCGTACGCTAACACTAACCCGCGCCCTCACACGTACGCTCCCCATAAAGCGTTGTCGTACCCTCACCTGGACCCTAAACCTTCCCCGTCCCCTAACCCTAACCCTAGTCCGAACCCTAACCCTAACCCTTCCCCGAAGCCTGACCCTCAGCCGTCCCCTAATCGTAACCCGTACGCTAACACTAACCCGCGCCCTCACACGTACGCTCCCCCTAAAGCGTTGTCGTACCCTCACCTGGACCCTAAACCGTCCCCGTCCCCTAACCCTAACCCTAGCCCGAACCCTAACCCTAACCCTTCCCCAAACCTGACCCTCACCCGTCCCCTAATCCTAACCCGTACGCTAACACTAACCCGCGCCCTCACACGTACGCTCCCCCTAAAGCGTTGTCGTACCCTCACCTGGACCCTAAACCGTCCCCGTCCCCTAACCCTAACCCTAGCCCGAACCCTAACCCTAACCCTTCCCCGAAGCCTGACCCTCAGCCGTCCCCTAATCCTAACCCGTACGCTAACACTAACCCGCGCCCTCACACGTACGCTCCCCCTAAAGCGTTGTCGTACCCTCACCTGGACCCTAAACCGTCCCCATCCCCTAACCCTAACTCTAGCCCGAACCCTAACCCTAACCCTTCCCCGAAGCCTGACCCTCACCCGGCCCCTAATCCTAACCCGTACGCTAACACTAACCCGCGCCCTCACACGTACGCTCCCCCTAAAGCGTTGTCGTACCCTCACCTGGACCCTAAACCGTCCCCGTCCCCTAACCCTAACCCTAGCCCGAAACCTAACCCTAACCCTTCCCCGAAGCCTGACCCTCAGCCGTCCCCTAATCCTAACCCGTACGCTAACACTAACCCGCGCCCTCACACGTACGCTCCCCCTAAAGCGTTGTCGTACCCTCACCTGGACCCTAAACCGTCCCCGTCCCCTAACGCTAACCCTAGCCCGAACCCTAACCCTAACCCTTCCCCGAAGCCTGACCCCCACCGGTCCCCTAATCCTAACCCGTACGCTAACACTAACCCGCGCCCTCACACGTACGCTCCCCCTAAAGCGTTGTCGTACCCTCACCTGGACCCTAAACCGTCCCCGTCCCCTAACCCTAACCCTAGCCCGAACCCTAACCCTAACCCTTCCCCGAAGCCTGACCCTCAGCCGTCCCCTAATCCTAAACCGTACGCTAACACTAACCCGCGCCCTCACACGTACGCTCCCCCTAAAGCGTTGTCGTAGCCTCACCTGGACCCTAAACCGTCCCCGTCCCCTAACCCTAACCGTAGCCCGAACCCTAACCCTAACCCTTCCCCGAAGCCTGACCCTCACCCGTCCCCTAATCCTAACCCGTACGCTAACACTAACCCGCGCCCTCACACGTATGCTCCCCCTAAAGCGTTGTCGTACCCTCACCTGGACCCTAAACCGTCCCTGTCCCCTAACCCTAGGCCGAACCCTAACCCTAACCCTTCCCCGAAGCCTGACCCTCAGCCTTCCCCTAATCCTAACCCGTACGCTAACACTAACCCGCGCCCTCACACGTACGCTCCCCCTAAATCGTTGTCGTACCCTCACCTGGACACTAAACTGTCCCCGTCCCCAACCCTAACCCTAGCCCGAACCCTAACCCTAACCCTTCCCCGAAGCCTGACACTCAGCCGTCCCCTAATCCTAACCCGTACGCTAACCTAACCCGCGCCCTCACACGTACGCTCCCCCTAAAGCGTTATCGTACCCTCACCTGGACCCTAAACCGTCCCCATCCTCTAACCCTAACCCTAGCCCGAACACTAACCCTAACCCTTCCCCGAAGCCTGACCCTCAGCCTTCCCCTAATCCTAACCCATACGCTAACACTAACCCGCGCCATCACACGTACGCTCCCCCTAAATCGTTGTCGTACCCTCACCTGGACCCTAAACTGTCCCCGTCCCCAACCCTAACCCTAGCCCGAACCCTAACACTAACCCTTCCCCGAAGCCTGACCCTCAGCCGTCCACTAATCCTAACCCGTACGCTAACACTAACCTGCGCCCTCACACGTACGGTCCCCCTAAATCGTTATCGTACCCTCACCTGGACCCTAAACCGTCCCCGTCCTCTAACCCTAACCCTAACCCTTCCGCGAAGCCTGTCCCTCACCCGTCCCCTAATCCTAACCCGTACGCTAACACTAACCCGTGCCCTCACACGTACGCTCCCCCTAAAGCGTTGTCGTACCCTCACCTGGACCCTAAACCGTCCCCGTCCCCTAACCCTAACCCTAGCCCGAACCCTAACCCTAACCCTTTCCCGAAGCCTGACCCTCACCCGTCCCCTTATCCTAACACGTACGCTAACACTAACCCGCGCCCTCACACGTACGCTCCCCCTAAAGCGTTGTCGTACCCTCACCTGGACCCTAAACCGTCCCCGTCCCCTAACCCTAACCCTAGCCCGAACCCTAACCCTAACCCTTCCCCGAAGCTGACCCTCATTCGACCCCTAATCCTAACCCGTACTCTAACACTAACCCGTGCCCTCACACGTACGCTCCCCTTAAAGCGTTGTCGTACCCTCACCTGGACCCTAAACCGTCCCCGTCCCCTAACCCTAACCCTAGCCCGAACCCTAACCCTAGCCCTTCCCCGAAGCCTGACCCTCAGCCGTCCCCTAATCCTAACCCGTACGCTAACACTAACCCGCGCCCTCACACGTACGCTCCCCATAAAGCGTTGTCGTACCCTCACCTGGACCCTAAACCTTCCCCGTCCCCTAACCCTAACCCTAGTCCGAACCCTAACCCTAACCCTTCCCCGAAGCCTGACCCTCAGCCGTCCCCTAATCGTAACCCGTACGCTAACACTAACCCGCGCCCTCACACGTACGCTCCCCCTAAAGCGTTGTCGTACCCTCACCTGGACCCTAAACCGTCCCCGTCCCCTAACCCTAACCCTAGCCCGAACCCTAACCCTAACCCTTCCCCAAACCTGACCCTCACCCGTCCCCTAATCCTAACCCGTACGCTAACACTAACCCGCGCCCTCACACGTACGCTCCCCCTAAAGCGTTGTCGTACCCTCACCTGGACCCTAAACCGTCCCCGTCCCCTAACCCTAACCCTAGCCCGAACCCTAACCCTAACCCTTCCCCGAAGCCTGACCCTCAGCCGTCCCCTAATCCTAACCCGTACGCTAACACTAACCCGCGCCCTCACACGTACGCTCCCCCTAAAGCGTTGTCGTACCCTCACCTGGACCCTAAACCTTCCCCGTCCCCTAACCCTAACCCTAGACCGAACCCTAACCCTAACCCTTCCCCGAAGCCTGACCCTCAGCCGTCCCCTAATCGTAACCCGTACGCTAACACTAACCCGCGCCCTCACACGTACGCTCCCCCTAAAGCGTTGTCGTACCCTCACCTGGACCCTAAACCGTCCCCGTCCCCTAACCCTAACCCTAGCCCGAACCCTAACCCTAACCCTTCCCCGAAGCCTGACCCTCACCCGTCCCCTAATCCTAACCCGTACGCTAACACTAACCCGCGCCCTCACACGTACGCTCCCCCTAAAGCGTTGTCGTACCCTCACCTGGACCCTAAACCGTCCCCGTCCCCTAACCCTAACCCTAGCCCGAACCCTAACCCTAACCCTTCCCCGAAGCCTGACCCTCAGCCGTCCCCTAATCCTAACCCGTACGCTAACACTAACCCGTGCCCTCACATGTACGCTCCCCCTAAAGCGTTGTCGTACCCTCACCTGGACCCTAAACCGTCCCCGTCCCCTAACCCTAACCCTAGCCCGAACCCTAACCCTAACCCTTCCCCGAAGCCTGACCCTCACCCGTCCCCTAATCCTAACCCGTACGCTAACACTAACCCGCGCCCTCACACGTACGCTCCCCCTAAAGCGTTGTCGTACCCTCACCTGGACCCTAAACCGTCCCCATCCCCTAACCCTAACTCTAGCCCGAACCCTAACCCTAACCCTTCCCCGAAGCCTGACCCTCACCCGGCCCCTAATCCTAACCCGTACGCTAACACTAACCCGCGCCCTCACACGTACGCTCCCCCTAAAGCGTTGTCGTACCCTCACCTGGACCCTAAACCGTCCCCGTCCCCTAACCCTAACCCTAGCCCGAAACCTAACCCTAACCCTTCCCCGAAGCCTGACCCTCAGCCGTCCCCTAATCCTAACCCGTACGCTAACACTAACCCGCGCCCTCACACGTACGCTCCCCCTAAAGCGTTGTCGTACCCTCACCTGGACCCTAAACCGTCCCCGTCCCCTAACGCTAACCCTAGCCCGAACCCTAACCCTAACCCTTCCCCGAAGCCTGACCCCCACCGGTCCCCTAATCCTAACCCGTACGCTAACACTAACCCGCGCCCTCACACGTACGCTCCCCCTAAAGCGTTGTCGTACCCTCACCTGGACCCTAAACCGTCCCCGTCCCCTAACCCTAACCCTAGCCCGAACCCTAACCCTAACCCTTCCCCGAAGCCTGACCCTCAGCCGTCCCCTAATCCTAAACCGTACGCTAACACTAACCCGCGCCCTCACACGTACGCTCCCCCTAAAGCGTTGTCGTAGCCTCACCTGGACCCTAAACCGTCCCCGTCCCCTAACCCTAACCGTAGCCCGAACCCTAACCCTAACCCTTCCCCGAAGCCTGACCCTCACCCGTCCCCTAATCCTAACCCGTACGCTAACACTAACCCGCGCCCTCACACGTATGCTCCCCCTAAAGCGTTGTCGTACCCTCACCTGGACCCTAAACCGTCCCTGTCCCCTAACCCTAGGCCGAACCCTAACCCTAACCCTTCCCCGAAGCCTGACCCTCAGCCTTCCCCTAATCCTAACCCGTACGCTAACACTAACCCGCGCCCTCACACGTACGCTCCCCCTAAATCGTTGTCGTACCCTCACCTGGACACTAAACTGTCCCCGTCCCCAACCCTAACCCTAGCCCGAACCCTAACCCTAACCCTTCCCCGAAGCCTGACACTCAGCCGTCCCCTAATCCTAACCCGTACGCTAACCTAACCCGCGCCCTCACACGTACGCTCCCCCTAAAGCGTTATCGTACCCTCACCTGGACCCTAAACCGTCCCCATCCTCTAACCCTAACCCTAGCCCGAACACTAACCCTAACCCTTCCCCGAAGCCTGACCCTCAGCCTTCCCCTAATCCTAACCCATACGCTAACACTAACCCGCGCCATCACACGTACGCTCCCCCTAAATCGTTGTCGTACCCTCACCTGGACCCTAAACTGTCCCCGTCCCCAACCCTAACCCTAGCCCGAACCCTAACACTAACCCTTCCCCGAAGCCTGACCCTCAGCCGTCCACTAATCCTAACCCGTACGCTAACACTAACCTGCGCCCTCACACGTACGGTCCCCCTAAATCGTTATCGTACCCTCACCTGGACCCTAAACCGTCCCCGTCCTCTAACCCTAACCCTAACCCTTCCGCGAAGCCTGTCCCTCACCCGTCCCCTAATCCTAACCCGTACGCTAACACTAACCCGCGCCCTCACACGTATGCTCCCCCTAAAGCGTTGTCGTACCCTCACCTGGACCCTAAACCGTCCCCGTCCCCTAACCCTAACCCTAGCCCGAACCCTAACCCTAACCCTTCCCCGAAGCCTGACCCTCAGCCGTCCCCTAATCCTAACCCGTACGATAACACTAACCCGCGCCCTCACACTTACGCTCCCTCTAAAGCGTTGTCGTACACTCACCTGGACCCTAAACCGTCCCCGTCCCCTAACCCTAACCCTAGCCCGAACCCTAACCCTAACCCTTCCCCGAAGCCTGACCCTCAGCCGTCCCCTAATCCTAACCCGTACGCTAACACTAACCCGCGCCCTCACACCTACGCTCCCCCTAAAGCGTTGTCGTACCCTCACCTGGACCCTAAACCGTCCCCGTCCCCTAACCCTAACCCTAGCCCGAACCCTAACCCTAACACTTCCCCGAAGCCTGACCCTCAGCCGTCCCCTAATCCTAACCCGTACGCTAACACTAACCCGCGCCCTCACACGTACGCTCCCCCTAAAGCGTTGTCGTACCCTCACCTGGACCCTAAACCGTCCCCGTCCCCTAACCCTAACCCTAGCCCGAACCCTAACCCTAACCCTTCCCCGAAGCCTGACCCTCACCCGTCCCCTAATCCTAACCCGTACGCTAACACTAACCCGCGCCCTCACACGTACGCTCCCCCTAAAGCGTTGTCGTACCCTCACCTGGGCCCTAAACCGTCCCCGTCCCCTAACCCTAACCCTAGCCCGAACCCTAACTCTAACCCTTCCCCGAAGCCTGACCCTCACCCGTCCCCTAATCCTAACCCGTACGCTAACACTAACCCGCGCCCTCACACATACGCTCCCCCTAAAGCGTTGTCGTACCCCCACCTGGACCCTAAACCGTCCCCGTCCCCTAACCCTAACCCTAGCCCGAACCCTAACCCTAACCCTTCCCCGAAGCCTGACCCTCACCCGTCCCCTAATCCTAACCCGTACGCTAACACTAACCCGCACCCTCACACGTACGCTCCCCCTAAAGCGTTGTCGTACCCTCACCTGGACCCTAAACCGTCCCCGTCCCCTAACCCTAACCCTAGCCCGAACCCTAACCCAAACCCTTCCCCGAAGCCTGACCCTCACCCGTCCCCTAATCCTAACCCGTACGCTAACACTAACCCGCGCCCTCACACGTACGCTCCCCCTAAAGCGTTGTCGTACCCTCACCTGGACCCTAAACCGTCCCCGTCCCCTAACCCTAACCCTAGCCCGAACCCTAACCCTAACCCTTCCCCGAAGCCTGACCCTCACCCGTCCCCTAATCCTATCCCGTACGCTAACACTAACCCGCGCCCTCACACGTACGCTCCTAATAAAGCGTTGTCGTACCCTCACCTGGCCCCTAAACCGTCCCCGTCCCCTAACCCTAACCCTAGCCCGAACCCTAACCCTAACCCTTCCC
Organism: Delphinus delphis; assembly: GCF_949987515.2. Lineage (NCBI taxonomy): Eukaryota > Metazoa > Chordata > Mammalia > Artiodactyla > Delphinidae > Delphinus > Delphinus delphis. Next base: position 46,179,451 of record NC_082694.2, on the reverse strand, counting down.
CGAAGCCTGACCCTCACCCGTCCCCTAATCCTAACCCGTACGCTAACACTAACCCGCGCCCTCACACGTACGCTCCCCCTAAAGCGTTGTCGTACCCTCACCTGGACCCTAAACCGTCCCCGTCCCCTAACCCTAACCCTAGCCCGAACCCTAACCCTAACCCTTCCCCGAAGCCTGACCCTCACCCGTCCCCTAATCCTATCCCATACGCTAACACTAACCCGCGCCCTCACACGTACGCTCCTAATAAAGCGTTGTCGTACCCTCACCTGGACCCTAAACCGTCCCCATCCCCTAACCCTAACCCTAGCCCGAACCCTAACCCTAACCCTTCCCCGAAGCCTGACCCTCACCCGTCCCCTAATCCTAAACCGTACGCTAACACTAACCCGCGCCCTCACACGTACGCTCCCCCTAAAGCGTTGTCGTACCCTCACCTGGACCCTAAACCGTCCCCGTCCCCGTCCCCTAACCCTAGCCCGATCCCTAACCCTAACACTTCCCCGAAGCCTGACCCTCACCCATCCCCTAATCCTAACCTGTACGCTAACACTAATCCGCGCCCTCAGACGTTCGCTCCCCCTAAAGCGTTGTCGTACCCTCACCTGGACCCTAAACCATCCCCGTCCCCTAACCCTAACCCTAGCCCGAACCCTAACCCTAACCCTTCCCCGAAGCCTGACCCTTAGCCGTCCCCTAATCCTAACCCGTACGCTAACACTAACCCACGCCCTCAGACGTACGCTCCCCCTAAAGCGTTGTCGTATCCTCACCTGGACCCTAAACCATTCCCGTCCCATAACCCTAACCCTAGCCCGAACCCTAACCGTAACCCTTCCCCGAAGCCTGACCCTCAGCCGTCCTCTAATCCTAACTCGTACGCTAACACTAATGCGCGCCCTCACACGTACGCTCCCCCTAAAGCGTTGTCGTACCCTCACCTGGACCCTAAACCGTCCCCGTCCCCGTCCCCTAACCCTAGCCCGAACCCTAACCCTAACCCTTCCCCGAAGCCTGACCCTCACCCGTCCCCTAATCCTAACCCGTACGCTAACACTAACCCGCGCCCTCACACGTACGCTCCCCCTAAAGCGTTGTCGTACCCTCACCTGGACCCTAAACCGTCCCCGTCCCCTAACCCTAACCCTAGCCCGAACCCTAACCCTAACCCTTCCCCGAAGCCTGACCCTCAGCCGTCCCCTAATCCTAACCCGTACGCTAACACTAACCCGCGCTCTCACACGTACGCTCCGCCTAAAGCGTTGTCGTACCTTCACCTGGACCCTAAACCGTCCCCGTCCCCTAAACCTAACCCTAGCCCGAACCCTAACCGTAACCCTTCCCCGAAGCCTGACACTCAGCCGTCCCCTAATCCTAACCCGTACGCTAACACTAACCCGCGCCCTCACACGTACGCTCCCCCTAAAGCGTTGTCGTACCCTCACGTGGACCCTAAACCGTCCCCGTCCCCTAACCCTAACCCTAGCCCGAACCCTAACCCTAACCCTTCCCCGAAGCCTGACCCTCACCCGTCCCCTAATCCTAACCCGTACGCTAACACTAACCCGCGCCCTCACACGTACGCTCGCCCTAGAGCGTTGTCGTACCCTCACCTGTACCCTAAACCGTCCCCGTCCCCAACCCTAACCCTAGCCCGAACCCTAACCCTAACCCTTCCCCGAAGCCTGACCCTCACCCGTCCCCTAATCCTAACCTGTACGCTAACACTAACCTGCGCCCTCAGACGTTTGCTCCCCCTAAAGCGTTGTCGTACCGTCACCTGGACCCTAAACCATCCCCGTCCCCTAACCCTAACCCTAGCCCGAACCCTAACCCTAACACTTCGCCGAAGCCTGACCCTCAGCCGTCCCCTAATCCTAACCCGTACGCTAACACTAATCCGCGCCCTCAGACGTACGCTCCCCCTAAACCGTTGTCGTATCCTCACCTGGACCCTAAACCATTCCCATCCCCTAACCCTAACCCTAGCCCGAACCCTAACCGTAACCCTTCCCCGAAGCCTGACCCTCAGCCGTCCCCTAATCCTAACCCGTACGCTAACACTAACCCGCGCCCTCACACGTACGCTCCCCCTAAAGCGTTGTCGTACCCTCACCTGGACCCTAAACCGTCCCCGTCCCCGTCCCCTAACCCTAGCCCGAACCCTAACCCTAACCCTTCCTCGAAGCCTGACCCTCAGCCGTCCCCTAATCCTAACCCGTACGCTAACACTAACCCGCGCCCTCACACGTACGCTCCCCCTAAAGCGTTGTCGTACCCTCACCTGGACCCTAAACCGTCCCCGTCCCCTAACCCGAACCCTAGCTCGAACCCTAACCCTAACCCTTCCCCGAAGCCTGACCCTCACCCGTCCCCTAATCCTAACCCGTGCGCTAACACTAACCCGCGCCCTCACACGTACGCTCCCCCTAAAGCGTTGTCGTACCCTCACCTGGACCCTAAACCGTCCCCGTCCCCTAACCCTAACCCTAGCCCGAACCCTAACCCTAACCCTTCCCCGAAGCCTGACCCTCAGCCGTCCCCTAATCCTAACCCGTACGCTAACACTAACCCGAACCCTCACACGTACGCTCCCCCTAAAGCATTGTCGTACCCTCACCTGGACCCTAAACCGTCCCCGTCCCCTAACCCTAACCCTAGCCCGAACCCTAACCCTAACCCTTCCCCGAAGCCTGACCCTCACCCGTCCCCTAATCCTAACCCGTACGCTAACACTAACCCGCGCCCTCACACGTACGCTCCCCCTAAAGCGTTGTCGTACCCTCACCTGGACCCTAAACCGTCCCCGTCCCCGTCCCCTAACCCTAGCCCGAACCCTAACCCTAACACTTCCCCGAAGCCTGACCCTCACCCATCCCCTAATCCTAACCTGTACGCTAACACTAATCCGCGCCCTCAGACGTTCGCTCCCCCTAAAGCGTTGTCGTACCCTCACCTGGACCCTAAACCATCCCCGTCCCCTAACCCTAACCCTAGCCCGAACCCTAACCCTAACCCTTCCCCGAAGCCTGACCCTCACCCGTCCCCTAATCCTAACCCGTACGCTAACACTAACCCGCGCCCTCACACGTACGCTCCCCCTAAAGCGTTGTCGTACCCTCACCTGGACCCTAAACCGTCCCCGTCCCCTAACCCTAACCCTAGCCAGAACCCTAACCCTAACCCTTCCCCGAAGCCTGACCCTCACCGTCCCCTAATCCTAACCCATACGCTAACACTAACGCGCGCCCTCACACGTACGCTCCCCCTAAAGCGTTGTCGTACCCTCACCTGGACCCTAAACCGTCCCCGTTCCCTAACCCTAACCCTAGCCTGAACCCTAACCCTAACCCTTCCCCGAAGCCTGACCCTCAGCCGTCCCCTAAACCTAACCCGTACGCTAACACTACCCCGTGCCCTCACACATATGCTCCCCCTAAAGCGTTGTCGTACCCTAACCTGGACCCTAAACCGTCCCCGTCCCCTAACCCTAACCCTAGCCCGAACCCTAACCCTAACCCTTCCCCGAAGCCTGACCCTCACCCGTCCCCTAATCCTAACCCGTACGCTAACACTAACCCGCGCCCTCACACGTATGCTCCCCCTAAAGCGTTGTCGTACCCTCACCTGGACCCTAAACCGTCCCCGTCCCCTAACCCTAACCCTAGCCCGAACCCTAACCCTAACCCTTCCCCGAAGCCTGACCCTCACCCGTCCCCTAATCCTAACCCATACGCTAACACTAACGCGCGCCCTCACACGTACGCTCCCCCTAAAGCGTTGTCGTACCCTCACCTGGACCCTAAACCGTCCCCGTCCCCTAACACTAACCCTAGCCCGAACCCTAACCCTAACCCTTCCCCGAAGCCTGACCCTCAGCCGTCCCCTAATCCTAACCCGTACGCTAACACTAACCCACGCCCTCACACGTACGCTCCCCCTAAAGCTTTGTCGTACCCTCACCTGGACCCTAAACCGTCCCCGTCCCCTAACCCTAACCCTAGCCCGAACCCTAACCCTAACCCTTCCCCGAAGCCTGACCCTCACCCGTCCCCTAATCCTAACCCGTATGCTAACACTAACCCGCGCCCTCACACGTACGCTCCCCCTAAAGCGTTGTCGTACCCTCACCTGAACCCTAAACCGTCCCCGTCCCCTAACGCTAACCCTAGTCCGAACCCTAACCCTAACCCTTCCCCGAAGCCTGACCCTCTCCCGTCCCCTAATCCTAACCCGTACGCTAACACTACCCCGCGCCCTCACACATATGCTCCCCCTAAAGCGTTGTCGTACCCTCACCTGGACCCTAAACCGTCCCCGTCCCCTAACCCTAACCCTAGCCCGAACCCTAACCCTAACCCTTCCCCGAAGCCTGACCCTCAGCCGTCCCCTAATCCTAACCCGTACGCTAACACTAACCCGAACCCTCACACGTACGCTCCCCCTAAAGCATTGTCGTACCCTCACCTGGACCCTAAACCGTCCCCGTCCCCTAACCCTAACCCTAGCCCGAACCCTAACCCTAACCCTTCCCCGAAGCCTGACCCTCACCCGTCCCCTAATCCTAACCCGTACGCTAACACTAACCCGCGCCCTCACACGTACGCTCCCCCTAAAGCGTTGTCGTACCCTCACCTGGACCCTAAACCGTCCCCGTCCCCGTCCCCTAACCCTAGCCCGAACCCTAACCCTAACACTTCCCCGAAGCCTGACCCTCACCCATCCCCTAATCCTAACCTGTACGCTAACACTAATCCGCGCCCTCAGACGTTCGCTCCCCCTAAAGCGTTGTCGTACCCTCACCTGGACCCTAAACCATCCCCGTCCCCTAACCCTAACCCTAGCCCGAACCCTAACCCTAACCCTTCCCCGAAGCCTGACCCTCACCCGTCCCCTAATCCTAACCCGTACGCTAACACTAACCCGCGCCCTCACACGTACGCTCCCCCTAAAGCGTTGTCGTACCCTCACCTGGACCCTAAACCGTCCCCGTCCCCTAACCCTAACCCTAGCCAGAACCCTAACCCTAACCCTTCCCCGAAGCCTGACCCTCACCGTCCCCTAATCCTAACCCATACGCTAACACTAACGCGCGCCCTCACACGTACGCTCCCCCTAAAGCGTTGTCGTACCCTCACCTGGACCCTAAACCGTCCCCGTTCCCTAACCCTAACCCTAGCCCGAACCCTAACCCTAACCCTTCCCCGAAGCCTGACCCTCAGCTGTCCCCTAATCCTAACCCGTACGCTAACACTACCCCGTGCCCTCACACATATGCTCCCCCTAAAGCGTTGTCGTACCCTAACCTGGACCCTAAACCGTCCCCGTCCCCTAACCCTAACCCTAGCCCGAACCCTAACCCTAACCCTTCCCCGAAGCCTGACCCTCACCCGTCCCCTAATCCTAACCCGTACGCTAACACTAACCCGCGCCCTCACACGTATGCTCCCCCTAAAGCGTTTTCGTACCCTCACCTGGACCCTAAACCGTCCCCGTCCCCTAACCCTAACCCTAGCCCGAACCCTAACCCTAACCCTTCCCCGAAGCCTGACCCTCACCCGTCCCCTAATCCTATCCCGTACGCTAACACTAACCCGCGCCCTCACACGTACGCTCCTAATAAAGCGTTGTCGTACCCTCACCTGGCCCCTAAACCGTCCCCGTCCCCTAACCCTAACCCTAGCCCGAACCCTAACCCTAACCCTTCCCCGAAGCCTGACCCTCACCCGTCCCCTAATCCTAACCCGTACGCTAACACTAACCCGCGCCCTCACACGTACGCTCCCCCTAAAGCGTTGTCGTACCCTCACCTGGACCCTAAACCGTCCCCGTCCCCTAACCCTAACCCTAGCCCGAACCCTAACCCTAACCCTTCCCCGAAGCCTGACCCTCACCCGTCCCCTAATCCTATCCCATACGCTAACACTAACCCGCGCCCTCACACGTACGCTCCTAATAAAGCGTTGTCGTACCCTCACCTGGACCCTAAACCGTCCCCATCCCCTAACCCTAACCCTAGCCCGAACCCTAACCCTAACCCTTCCCCGAAGCCTGACCCTCACCCGTCCCCTAATCCTAAACCGTACGCTAACACTAACCCGCGCCCTCACACGTACGCTCCCCCTAAAGCGTTGTCGTACCCTCACCTGGACCCTAAACCGTCCCCGTCCCCGTCCCCTAACCCTAGCCCGATCCCTAACCCTAACACTTCCCCGAAGCCTGACCCTCACCCATCCCCTAATCCTAACCTGTACGCTAACACTAATCCGCGCCCTCAGACGTTCGCTCCCCCTAAAGCGTTGTCGTACCCTCACCTGGACCCTAAACCATCCCCGTCCCCTAACCCTAACCCTAGCCCGAACCCTAACCCTAACCCTTCCCCGAAGCCTGACCCTTAGCCGTCCCCTAATCCTAACCCGTACGCTAACACTAACCCACGCCCTCAGACGTACGCTCCCCCTAAAGCGTTGTCGTATCCTCACCTGGACCCTAAACCATTCCCGTCCCATAACCCTAACCCTAGCCCGAACCCTAACCGTAACCCTTCCCCGAAGCCTGACCCTCAGCCGTCCTCTAATCCTAACTCGTACGCTAACACTAATGCGCGCCCTCACACGTACGCTCCCCCTAAAGCGTTGTCGTACCCTCACCTGGACCCTAAACCGTCCCCGTCCCCGTCCCCTAACCCTAGCCCGAACCCTAACCCTAACCCTTCCCCGAAGCCTGACCCTCACCCGTCCCCTAATCCTAACCCGTACGCTAACACTAACCCGCGCCCTCACACGTACGCTCCCCCTAAAGCGTTGTCGTACCCTCACCTGGACCCTAAACCGTCCCCGTCCCCTAACCCTAACCCTAGCCCGAACCCTAACCCTAACCCTTCCCCGAAGCCTGACCCTCAGCCGTCCCCTAATCCTAACCCGTACGCTAACACTAACCCGCGCTCTCACACGTACGCTCCGCCTAAAGCGTTGTCGTACCTTCACCTGGACCCTAAACCGTCCCCGTCCCCTAAACCTAACCCTAGCCCGAACCCTAACCGTAACCCTTCCCCGAAGCCTGACACTCAGCCGTCCCCTAATCCTAACCCGTACGCTAACACTAACCCGCGCCCTCACACGTACGCTCCCCCTAAAGCGTTGTCGTACCCTCACGTGGACCCTAAACCGTCCCCGTCCCCTAACCCTAACCCTAGCCCGAACCCTAACCCTAACCCTTCCCCGAAGCCTGACCCTCACCCGTCCCCTAATCCTAACCCGTACGCTAACACTAACCCGCGCCCTCACACGTACGCTCGCCCTAGAGCGTTGTCGTACCCTCACCTGTACCCTAAACCGTCCCCGTCCCCAACCCTAACCCTAGCCCGAACCCTAACCCTAACCCTTCCCCGAAGCCTGACCCTCACCCGTCCCCTAATCCTAACCTGTACGCTAACACTAACCTGCGCCCTCAGACGTTTGCTCCCCCTAAAGCGTTGTCGTACCGTCACCTGGACCCTAAACCATCCCCGTCCCCTAACCCTAACCCTAGCCCGAACCCTAACCCTAACACTTCGCCGAAGCCTGACCCTCAGCCGTCCCCTAATCCTAACCCGTACGCTAACACTAATCCGCGCCCTCAGACGTACGCTCCCCCTAAACCGTTGTCGTATCCTCACCTGGACCCTAAACCATTCCCATCCCCTAACCCTAACCCTAGCCCGAACCCTAACCGTAACCCTTCCCCGAAGCCTGACCCTCAGCCGTCCCCTAATCCTAACCCGTACGCTAACACTAACCCGCGCCCTCACACGTACGCTCCCCCTAAAGCGTTGTCGTACCCTCACCTGGACCCTAAACCGTCCCCGTCCCCGTCCCCTAACCGTAGCCCGAACCCTAACCCTAACCCTTCCTCGAAGCCTGACCCTCAGCCGTCCCCTAATCCTAACCCGTACGCTAACACTAACCCGCGCCCTCACACGTACGCTCCCCCTAAAGCGTTGTCGTACCCTCACCTGGACCCTAAACCGTCCCCGTCCCCTAACCCGAACCCTAGCTCGAACCCTAACCCTAACCCTTCCCCGAAGCCTGACCCTCACCCGTCCCCTAATCCTAACCCGTACGCTAACACTAACCCGCGCCCTCACACGTACGCTCCCCCTAAAGCGTTGTCGTACCCTCACCTGGACCCTAAACCGTCCCCGTCCCCTAACCCTAACCCTAGCCCGAACCCTAACCCTAACCCTTCCCCGAAGCCTGACCCTCAGCCGTCCCCTAATCCTAACCCGTACGCTAACACTAACCCGAACCCTCACACGTACGCTCCCCCTAAAGCATTGTCGTACCCTCACCTGGACCCTAAACCGTCCCCGTCCCCTAACCCTAACCCTAGCCCGAACCCTAACCCTAACCCTTCCCCGAAGCCTGACCCTCACCCGTCCCCTAATCCTAACCCGTACGCTAACACTAACCCGCGCCCTCACACGTACGCTCCCCCTAAAGCGTTGTCGTACCCTCACCTGGACCCTAAACCGTCCCCGTCCCCGTCCCCTAACCCTAGCCCGAACCCTAACCCTAACACTTCCCCGAAGCCTGACCCTCACCCATCCCCTAATCCTAACCTGTACGCTAACACTAATCCGCGCCCTCAGACGTTCGCTCCCCCTAAAGCGTTGTCGTACTCTCACCTGGACCCTAAACCATCCCCGTCCCCTAACCCTAACCCTAGCCCGAACCCTAACCCTAACCCTTCCCCGAAGCCTGACCCTCACCCGTCCCCTAATCCTAACCCGTACGCTAACACTAACCCGCGCCCTCACACGTACGCTCCCCCTAAAGCGTTGTCGTACCCTCACCTGGACCCTAAACCGTCCCCGTCCCCTAACCCTAACCCTAGCCAGAACCCTAACCCTAACCCTTCCCCGAAGCCTGACCCTCACCGTCCCCTAATCCTAACCCATACGCTAACACTAACGCGCGCCCTCACACGTACGCTCCCCCTAAAGCGTTGTCGTACCCTCACCTGGACCCTAAACCGTCCCCGTTCCCTAACCCTAACCCTAGCCTGAACCCTAACCCTAACCCTTCCCCGAAGCCTGACCCTCAGCCGTCCCCTAAACCTAACCCGTACGCTAACACTACCCCGTGCCCTCACACATATGCTCCCCCTAAAGCGTTGTCGTACCCTAACCTGGACCCTAAACCGTCCCCGTCCCCTAACCCTAACCCTAGCCCGAACCGTAACCCTAACCCTTCCCCGAAGCCTGACCCTCACCCGTCCCCTAATCCTAACCCGTACGCTAACACTAACCCGCGCCCTCACACGTATGCTCCCCCTAAAGCGTTGTCGTACCCTCACCTGGACCCTAAACCGTCCCCGTCCCCTAACCCTAACCCTAGCCCGAACCCTAACCCTAACCCTTCCCCGAAGCCTGACCCTCACCCGTCCCCTAATCCTAACCCATACGCTAACACTAACGCGCGCCCTCACACGTACGCTCCCCCTAAAGCGTTGTCGTACCCTCACCTGGACCCTAAACCGTCCCCGTCCCCTAACACTAACCCTAGCCCGAACCCTAACCCTAACCCTTCCCCGAAGCCTGACCCTCAGCCGTCCCCTAATCCTAACCCGTACGCTAACACTAACCCACGCCCTCACACGTACGCTCCCCCTAAAGCTTTGTCGTACCCTCACCTGGACCCTAAACCGTCCCCGTCCCCTAACCCTAACCCTAGCCCGAACCCTAACCCTAACCCTTCCCCGAAGCCTGACCCTCACCCGTCCCCTAATCCTAACCCGTATGCTAACACTAACCCGCGCCCTCACACGTACGCTCCCCCTAAAGCGTTGTCGTACCCTCACCTGAACCCTAAACCGTCCCCGTCCCCTAACGCTAACCCTAGTCCGAACCCTAACCCTAACCCTTCCCCGAAGCCTGACCCTCTCCCGTCCCCTAATCCTAACCCGTACGCTAACACTACCCCGCGCCCTCACACATATGCTCCCCCTAAAGCGTTGTCGTACCCTCACCTGGACCCTAAACCGTCCCCGTCCCCTAACCCTAACCCTAGCCCGAACCCTAACCCTAACCCTTCCCCGAAGCCTGACCCTCAGCCGTCCCCTAATCCTAACCCGTACGCTAACACTAACCCGAACCCTCACACGTACGCTCCCCCTAAAGCATTGTCGTACCCTCACCTGGACCCTAAACCGTCCCCGTCCCCTAACCCTAACCCTAGCCCGAACCCTAACCCTAACCCTTCCCCGAAGCCTGACCCTCACCCGTCCCCTAATCCTAACCCGTACGCTAACACTAACCCGCGCCCTCACACGTACGCTCCCCCTAAAGCGTTGTCGTACCCTCACCTGGACCCTAAACCGTCCCCGTCCCCGTCCCCTAACCCTAGCCCGAACCCTAACCCTAACACTTCCCCGAAGCCTGACCCTCACCCATCCCCTAATCCTAACCTGTACGCTAACACTAATCCGCGCCCTCAGACGTTCGCTCCCCCTAAAGCGTTGTCGTACCCTCACCTGGACCCTAAACCATCCCCGTCCCCTAACCCTAACCCTAGCCCGAACCCTAACCCTAACCCTTCCCCGAAGCCTGACCCTCACCCGTCCCCTAATCCTAACCCGTACGCTAACACTAACCCGCGCCCTCACACGTACGCTCCCCCTAAAGCGTTGTCGTACCCTCACCTGGACCCTAAACCGTCCCCGTCCCCTAACCCTAACCCTAGCCAGAACCCTAACCCTAACCCTTCCCCGAAGCCTGACCCTCACCGTCCCCTAATCCTAACCCATACGCTAACACTAACGCGCGCCCTCACACGTACGCTCCCCCTAAAGCGTTGTCGTACCCTCACCTGGACCCTAAACCGTCCCCGTTCCCTAACCCTAACCCTAGCCCGAACCCTAACCCTAACCCTTCCCCGAAGCCTGACCCTCAGCTGTCCCCTAATCCTAACCCGTACGCTAACACTACCCCGTGCCCTCACACATATGCTCCCCCTAAAGCGTTGTCGTACCCTAACCTGGACCCTAAACCGTCCCCGTCCCCTAACCCTAACCCTAGCCCGAACCCTAACCCTAACCCTTCCCCGAAGCCTGACCCTCACCCGTCCCCTAATCCTAACCCGTACGCTAACACTAACCCGCGCCCTCACACGTATGCTCCCCCTAAAGCGTTGTCGTACCCTCACCTGGACCCTAAACCGTCCCCGTCCCCTAACCCTAACCCTAGCCCGAACCCTAACCCTAACCCTTCCCCGAAGCCTGACCCTCACCCGTCCCCTAATCCTAACCCATACGCTAACACTAACGCGCGCCCTCACACGTACGCTCCCCCTAAAGCGTTGTCGTACCCTCACCTGGACCCTAAACCGTCCCCGTCCCCTAACACTAACCCTAGCCCGAACCCTAACCCTAACCCTTCCCCGAAGCCTGACCCTCAGCCGTCCCCTAATCCTAACCCGTACGCTAACACTAACCCACGCCCTCACACGTACGCTCCCCCTAAAGCTTTGTCGTACCCTCACCTGGACCCTAAACCGTCCCCGTCCCATAACCCTAACCCTAGCCCGAACCCTAACCCTAACCCTTCCCCGAAGCCTGACCCTCACCCGTCCCCTAATCCTAACCCATACGCTAACACTAACCCGCGCCCTCACACGTATGCTCCCCCAAAAGCGTTGTCGTACCCTCATCTGGACCCTAAACCGTCCCCGTCCCCTAACCCTAACCCTAGCCCGAACCCTAACCCTAACCCTTCCCCGAAGCCTGACCCTCAGCCGTCCCCTAATCCTAACCCGTACGCTAACACTAACCCGCGCCCTCACACGTACGCTCCCCCTAAAGCGTTGTCGTACCCTCACGTGGACCCTAAACCGTCCCCGTCCCCTAACCCTAACCCTAGCCCGAACCCTAACCCTAACCCTTCCCCGAAGCCTGACCCTCACCCGTCCCCTAATCCTAACCCGTACGCTAACACTAACCCGCGCCCTCACACGTACGCTCGCCCTAGAGCGTTGTCGTACCCTCACCTGTACCCTAAACCGTCCCCGTCCCCAACCCTAACCCTAGCCCGAACCCTAACCCTAACCCTTCCCCGAAGCCTGACCCTCACCCGTCCCCTAATCCTAACCTGTACGCTAACACTAACCTGCGCCCTCAGACGTTTGCTCCCCCTAAAGCGTTGTCGTACCGTCACCTGGACCCTAAACCATCCCCGTCCCCTAACCCTAACCCTAGCCCGAACCCTAACCCTAACACTTCGCCGAAGCCTGACCCTCAGCCGTCCCCTAATCCTAACCCGTACGCTAACACTAATCCGCGCCCTCAGACGTACGCTCCCCCTAAACCGTTGTCGTATCCTCACCTGGACCCTAAACCATTCCCATCCCCTAACCCTAACCCTAGCCCGAACCCTAACCGTAACCCTTCCCCGAAGCCTGACCCTCAGCCGTCCCCTAATCCTAACCCGTACGCTAACACTAACCCGCGCCCTCACACGTACGCTCCCCCTAAAGCGTTGTCGTACCCTCACCTGGACCCTAAACCGTCCCCGTCCCCGTCCCCTAACCCTAGCCCGAACCCTAACCCTAACCCTTCCTCGAAGCCTGACCCTCAGCCGTCCCCTAATCCTAACCCGTACGCTAACACTAACCCGCGCCCTCACACGTACGCTCCCCCTAAAGCGTTGTCGTACCCTCACCTGGACCCTAAACCGTCCCCGTCCCCTAACCCGAACCCTAGCTCGAACCCTAACCCTAACCCTTCCCCGAAGCCTGACCCTCACCCGTCCCCTAATCCTAACCCGTACGCTAACACTAACCCGCGCCCTCACACGTACGCTCCCCCTAAAGCGTTGTCGTACCCTCACCTGGACCCTAAACCGTCCCCGTCCCCTAACCCTAACCCTAGCCCGAACCCTAACCCTAACCCTTCCCCGAAGCCTGACCCTCAGCCGTCCCCTAATCCTAACCCGTACGCTAACACTAACCCGAACCCTCACACGTACGCTCCCCCTAAAGCATTGTCGTACCCTCACCTGGACCCTAAACCGTCCCCGTCCCCTAACCCTAACCCTAGCCCGAACCCTAACCCTAACCCTTCCCCGAAGCCTGACCCTCACCCGTCCCCTAATCCTAACCCGTACGCTAACACTAACCCGCGCCCTCACACGTACGCTCCCCCTAAAGCGTTGTCGTACCCTCACCTGGACCCTAAACCGTCCCCGTCCCCGTCCCCTAACCCTAGCCCGAACCCTAACCCTAACACTTCCCCGAAGCCTGACCCTCACCCATCCCCTAATCCTAACCTGTACGCTAACACTAATCCGCGCCCTCAGACGTTCGCTCCCCCTAAAGCGTTGTCGTACCCTCACCTGGACCCTAAACCATCCCCGTCCCCTAACCCTAACCCTAGCCCGAACCCTAACCCTAACCCTTCCCCGAAGCCTGACCCTCACCCGTCCCCTAATCCTAACCCGTACGCTAACACTAACCCGCGCCCTCACACGTACGCTCCCCCTAAAGCGTTGTCGTACCCTCACCTGGACCCTAAACCGTCCCCGTCCCCTAACCCTAACCCTAGCCAGAACCCTAACCCTAACCCTTCCCCGAAGCCTGACCCTCACCGTCCCCTAATCCTAACCCATACGCTAACACTAACGCGCGCCCTCACACGTACGCTCCCCCTAAAGCGTTGTCGTACCCTCACCTGGACCCTAAACCGTCCCCGTTCCCTAACCCTAACCCTAGCCCGAACCCTAACCCTAACCCTTCCCCGAAGCCTGACCCTCAGCCGTCCCCTAATCCTAACCCGTACGCTAACACTACCCCGTGCCCTCACACATATGCTCCCCCTAAAGCGTTGTCGTACCCTAACCTGGACCCTAAACCGTCCCCGTCCCCTAACCCTAACCCTAGCCCGAACCCTAACCCTAACCCTTCCCCGAAGCCTGACCCTCACCCGTCCCCTAATCCTAACCCGTACGCTAACACTAACCCGCGCCCTCACACGTATGCTCCCCCTAAAGCGTTGTCGTACCCTCACCTGGACCCTAAACCGTCCCCGTCCCCTAACCCTAACCCTAGCCCGAACCCTAACCCTAACCCTTCCCCGAAGCCTGACCCTCACCCGTCCCCTAATCCTAACCCATACGCTAACACTAACGCGCGCCCTCACACGTACGCTCCCCCTAAAGCGTTGTCGTACCCTCACCTGGACCCTAAACCGTCCCCGTCCCCTAACACTAACCCTAGCCCGAACCCTAACCCTAACCCTTCCCCGAAGCCTGACCCTCAGCCGTCCCCTAATCCTAACCCGTACGCTAACACTAACCCACGCCCTCACACGTACGCTCCCCCTAAAGCTTTGTCGTACCCTCACCTGGACCCTAAACCGTCCCCGTCCCCTAACCCTAACCCTAGCCCGAACCCTAACCCTAACCCTTCCCCGAAGCCTGACCCTCACCCGTCCCCTAATCCTAACCCGTATGCTAACACTAACCCGCGCCCTCACACGTACGCTCCCCCTAAAGCGTTGTCGTACCCTCACCTGAACCCTAAACCGTCCCCGTCCCCTAACGCTAACCCTAGTCCGAACCCTAACCCTAACCCTTCCCCGAAGCCTGACCCTCTCCCGTCCCCTAATCCTAACCCGTACGCTAACACTACCCCGCGCCCTCACACATATGCTCCCCCTAAAGCGTTGTCGTACCCTCACCTGGACCCTAAACCGTCCCCGTCCCCTAACCCTAACCCTAGCCCGAACCCTAACCCTAACCCTTCCCCGAAGCCTGACCCTCAGCCGTCCCCTAATCCTAACCCGTACGCTAACACTAACCCGAACCCTCACACGTACGCTCCCCCTAAAGCATTGTCGTACCCTCACCTGGACCCTAAACCGTCCCCGTCCCCTAACCCTAACCCTAGCCCGAACCCTAACCCTAACCCTTCCCCGAAGCCTGACCCTCACCCGTCCCCTAATCCTAACCCGTACGCTAACACTAACCCGCGCCCTCACACGTACGCTCCCCCTAAAGCGTTGTCGTACCCTCACCTGGACCCTAAACCGTCCCCGTCCCCGTCCCCTAACCCTAGCCCGAACCCTAACCCTAACACTTCCCCGAAGCATGACCCTCACCCATCCCCTAATCCTAACCTGTACGCTAACACTAATCCGCGCCCTCAGACGTTCGCTCCCCCTAAAGCGTTGTCGTACCCTCACCTGGACCCTAAACCATCCCCGTCCCCTAACCCTAACCCTAGCCCGAACCCTAACCCTAACCCTTCCCCGAAGCCTGACCCTCACCCGTCCCCTAATCCTAACCCGTACGCTAACACTAACCCGCGCCCTCACACGTACGCTCCCCCTAAAGCGTTGTCGTACCCTCACCTGGACCCTAAACCGTCCCCGTCCCCTAACCCTAACCCTAGCCAGAACCCTAACCCTAACCCTTCCCCGAAGCCTGACCCTCACCGTCCCCTAATCCTAACCCATACGCTAACACTAACGCGCGCCCTCACACGTACGCTCCCCCTAAAGCGTTGTCGTACCCTCACCTGGACCCTAAACCGTCCCCGTTCCCTAACCCTAACCCTAGCCCGAACCCTAACCCTAACCCTTCCCCGAAGCCTGACCCTCAGCCGTCCCCTAATCCTAACCCGTACGCTAACACTACCCCGTGCCCTCACACATATGCTCCCCCTAAAGCGTTGTCGTACCCTAACCTGGACCCTAAACCGTCCCCGTCCCCTAACCCTAACCCTAGCCCGAACCCTAACCCTAACCCTTCCCCGAAGCCTGACCCTCACCCGTCCCCTAATCCTAACCCGTACGCTAACACTAACCCGCGCCCTCACACGTATGCTCCCCCTAAAGCGTTGTCGTACCCTCACCTGGACCCTAAACCGTCCCCGTCCCCTAACCCTAACCCTAGCCCGAACCCTAACCCTAACCCTTCCCCGAAGCCTGACCCTCACCCGTCCCCTAATCCTAACCCATACGCTAACACTAACGCGCGCCCTCACACGTACGCTCCCCCTAAAGCGTTGTCGTACCCTCACCTGGACCCTAAACCGTCCCCGTCCCCTAACACTAACCCTAGCCCGAACCCTAACCCTAACCCTTCCCCGAAGCCTGACCCTCAGCCGTCCCCTAATCCTAACCCGTACGCTAACACTAACCCACGCCCTCACACGTACGCTCCCCCTAAAGCTTTGTCGTACCCTCACCTGGACCCTAAACCGTCCCCGTCCCATAACCCTAACCCTAGCCCGAACCCTAACCCTAACCCTTCCCCGAAGCCTGACCCTCACCCGTCCCCTAATCCTAACCCGTATGCTAACACTAACCCGCGCCCTCACACGTACGCTCCCCCTAAAGCGTTGTCGTACCCTCACCTGAACCCTAAACCGTCCCCGTCCCCTAACGCTAACCCTAGTCCGAACCCTAACCCTAACCCTTCCCCGAAGCCTGACCCTCTCCCGTCCCCTAATCCTAACCCGTACGCTAACACTACCCCGCGCCCTCACACATATGCTCCCCCTAAAGCGTTGTCGTACCCTCACCTGGACCCTAAACCGTCCCCGTCCCCTAACCCTAACCCTAGCCCGAACCCTAAACCTAACCCTTCCCCGAAGCCTGACCCTCACCCGTCCCCTAATGCTAACCCGTACGCTAACACTAACCCGCGCCCTCACACGTACGCTCCCCCTAAAGCGTTGTCGTACCCTCACCTGGCCCCTAAACCGTCCCCGTCCCCTAACCCTAACCCTAGCCTGAACCCTAACCCTAACCCTTCCCCGAAGCCTGACCCACAGACGTCCCCTAATCCTAACCCGTACGCTAACACTAACCCACGCCCTCACACAGACGCTCCCCCTAAAGCGTTGTCGTACCCTCACCTGGACCCTAAACCGTCCCCGTCCCCTAACCCTAAGCCTAGCCCGAACCCTAACCCTAACCCTTCCCCGAAGCCTGACCCTCAGCCGTCCCCTAGTCCTAACCCGTACGCTAACACTAACCCGCGCCCTCACACGTACGCTCCCCCTAAAGCGTTGTCGTACCCTCACTTGGACCCTAAACCGTCCCCGTCCCCTGACACTAACCCTAGCCCGAACCCTAAACCTAACCCTTCCCCGAAGCCTGACCCTCACCCGTCCCCTAATCCTAACCCGTACGCTAACACTAACCCGCGCCCTCACACGTACGCTCCCCCTAAAGCGTTGTCGTACCCTCACCTGGACCCTCAACCGTCCCTGTCCCCTAACCCTAACCCTAGCCCTAACCCTTCCCCGAAGCCTGACCCACAGCCGTCCCCTAATCCTAACCCGTACGCTAACACTAACCCACGCCCTCACACAGACGCTCCCCCTAAAGCGTTGGCGTACCCTCACCTGGACCCTAAACCGTCCCTGTCCCCTAACCCTAACCCTAGCCCGAACCCTAACCCTAACCCTTCCCCGAAGCCTGACCCTCAGCCGTCCCCTAATCCTAACCCGTACGCTAACACTAACCCGAACCCTCACACGTACGCTCCCCCTAAAGCGTTGTCGTACCCTCACCTGGACCCTAAACCATTCCCGTCCCATAACCCTAACCCTAGCCCGAACCCTAACCGTAACCCTTCCCCGAAGCCTGACCCTCAGCCGTCCCCTAATCCTAACCCGTACGCTAACACTAACCCGCGCCCTCACACGTACGCTCCCCCTAAAGCGTTGTCGTACCCTCACCTGGACCCTAAACCGTCCCCGTCCCCGTCCACTAACCCTAGCCCGAACCCTAACCCTAACCCTTCCCCGAAGCCTGACCCTCACCCGTCCCCTAATCCTAACCCGTACGCTAACACTAACCCGCGCCCTCACACGTACGCTCCCCCTAAAGCGTTGTCGTACCCTCACCTGGACCCTAAACCGTCCCCGTCCCCTAACCCTAACCCTAGCCCGAACCCTAACCCTAACCCTTCCCCGAAGCCTGACCCTCAGCCGTCCCCTAATCCTAACCCGTACGCTAACACTAACCCGCGCCCTCACACGTACGCACCCCCTAAAGCGTTGTCGTACCCTCACCTGGACCCTAAACCGTCCCCGTCCCCTAACCCTAACCCTAGCCCGAACCCTAACACTAACCCTTCCCCGAAACCTGACCCTCAGCCGTCCCTGAATCCTAACCCGTACGCTAACACTAACCCGCGCCCTCACACGTACGCTCCCCCTAAAGCGGTGTCGTACCCTCACCTGGACCCTAAACCGTCCCCGTCCCCTAACCCTAACCCTAGCCCGAACCCTAACCCTAACCCTTCCCCGAAGCCTGACCCTCACCCGTCCCCTAATTCTAACCCGTACGCTAACACTTACCCGCGCCCTCACACGTACGCTCCCCCTAAAGCGTTGTCGTACCCTCACCTGGACCCTAAACCGTCCCCGTCCCCTAACACTAACCCTAGCCCGAACCCTAACCCTAACCCTTCCCCGAAGCCTGACCCTCACCCGTCCCCTAATCCTAACCCGTACGCTCACACTAACCCGCGCCCTCACACGTTCGCTCCCCCTAAAGTTTTGTCGTACCCTCACCTGGACCCTAAACCGTCCCCGTCCCCTAACCCTAACCCTAGCCCGAACCCTAACCCTAACCCTTCCCCGAAGCCTGACCCTCACCCGTCCCCTAATCCTAACCCGTACGCTAACACTAACCCGCCCCCTCACACGTACGCTCCCCCTAAAGCGTTGTCGTACCCTCACCTGGACCCTAAACCGTCCCCGTCCCCTAACCCTAACCCTAGCCCGAACCCTAACCCTAACCCTTCCCCGAAGCCTGACCCTCACCCGTCCCATAATCCTAACCCGTACGCTAACACTAACCCGCGCCCTCACACGTACGCTCCCCCTAAAGCGTTGTCGTACCCTCACCTGGACCCTAAACCGTCCCCGTCCCCTAACCCTAACCCTAGCCCGAACCCTAACCCTAACCCTTCCCCGAAGCCTGACCCTCAGCCGTCCCCTAATCCTAACCCGTACGCTAACACTAACCCGCGCCCTCACACGTACGCTCCCCCTAAAGCGTTGTCGTACCCTCACCTGGACCCTAAACCGTCCCCGTCCCCTAACCCTAACCCTAACCCGAACCCTAACCCTAACCCTTCCCTGAAGCCTGACCCTCAGCCGTCCCCTAATCCTAACCCGTACGCTAACACTAACCCGCGCCCTCAGACGTACGCTCCCCCTAAAGCGTTGTCGTATCCTCACCTGGACCCTAAACCATTCCCGTCCCATAACCCTAACCCTAGCCCGAACCCTAACCGTAACCCTTCCCCGAAGCCTGACCCTCAGCTGTCCCCTAATCCTAACCCGTACGCTAACACTAACCCGCGCCCTCACACGTACGCTCCCCCTAAAGCGTTGTCGTACCCTCACCTGGACCCTAAACCGTCCCCGTCGCCGTCCCCTAACCCTAGCCCGAACCCTAACCCTAACCCTTCCCCGAAGCCTGACCCTCAGCCGTCCCCTAATCCTAACCCGTACGCTAACACTAACCCGCGCCCTCACACGTACGCTCCCCCTAAAGCGTTGTCGCACCCTCACCTGGACCGTAAACCGTCCCCGTCCCCTAACCCTAACCCTAGCCCGAACCCTAACCCTAACCCTTCCCCGAAGCCTGACCCTCACCCGTCCCCTAATCCTAACCCGTACGCTAACACTAACCCGCGCCCTCACACGTACGCTCCCCCTAAAGCGTTGTCGTACCCTCACCTGGACCCTAAACCGTCCCCGTCCCCTAACCCTAACCCTAGCCCGAACCCTAACACTAACCCTTCCCCGAAGCCTGACCCTCAGCCGTCCCCTAATCCTAACCCCTACGCTAACACTAACCCGCGCCCTCACACGTACGCTCCCCCTAAAGCTTTGTCGTACCCTCACCTGGACCCTAAACCGTCCCCGTCCCCTAACCCTAACCCTAGCCCGAACCCTAAACCTAACCCTTCCCCGAAGCCTGACCCTCACCCGTCCCCTAATCCTAACCCATACGCTAACACTAACCCGCGCCCTCACACGTATGCTCCCCGAAAAGCGTTGTCGTACCCTCATCTGGACCCTAAACCGTCCCCGTCCCCTAACCCTAACCCTAGCCCGAACCCTAACCCTAACCCTTCCCCGAAGCCTGACCCTCACCCGTCCCCTAATCCTAACCCGTACGCTAACACTAACCCGCGCCCTCACACGTACGCTCCCCCTAAAGCGTTGTCGTACCCTCACCTGGACCCTAAACCGTCCCCGTCCCCTAACCCTAACCCTAGCCAGAACCCTAACCCTAACCCTTCCCCGAAGCCTGACCCTCACCCGTCCCCTAATCCTAACCCATACGCTAACACTAACGCGCGCCCTCACACGTACGTTCCCCCTAAAGCGTTGTCGTACCCTCACCTGGACCCTAAACCGTCCCCGTTCCCTAACACTAACCCTAGCCCGAACCCTAACCCTAACCCTTCCCCGAAGCCTGACCCAAGCCGTCCCCAAATCCTAACCCGTACGCTAACACTAACCCGCGCCCTCACACGTACGCTCCCCCTAACGCGTTGTCGTACCCTCACCTGGACCCTAAACCGTCCCCGTCCCCTAACCCTAACCCTAGCCCGAACCCTAACCCTAACCCTTCCCCGAGGCCTGACCCTCACCCGTCCCCTAATCCTAACCCGTACGCTAACACTAACCCGCGCCCTCACACGTATGCTCCCCCTAAAGCGTTGTCGTACCCTCACCTGGACCCTAAACCGTCCCCGTCCCCTAACCCTAACCCTAGCCCGAACCCTAACCCTAACCCTTCCCCGAAGCCTGACCCTCACCCGTCCCCTAATCCTAACCCATACGCTAAGACTAACGCGCGCCCTCACACGTACGCTCCCCCTAAAGCGTTGTCGTACCCTCACCTGGACCCTAAACCGTCCCCGTCCCCTAACACTAACCCTAGCCCGAACCCTAACCCTAACCCTTCCCCGAAGCCTGACCCTCAGCCGTCCCCTAATCCTAACCCGTACGCTAACACTAACCCACGCCCTCACACGTACGCTCCCCCTAAAGCTTTGTCGTACCCTCACCTGGACCCTAAACCGTCCCCGTCCCCTAACCCTAACCCTAGCCCGAACCCTAACCCTAACCCTTCCCCGAAGCCTGACCCTCACCCGTCCCCTAATCCTAACCCGTATGCTAACACTAACCCGCGCCCTCACACGTACGCTCCCCCTAAAGCGTTGTCGTACCCTCACCTGAACCCTAAACCGTCCCCGTCCCCTAACGCTAACCCTAGTCCGAACCCTAACCCTAACCCTTCCCCGAAGCCTGACCCTCTCCCGTCCCCTAATCCTAACCCGTACGCTAACACTACCCCGCGCCCTCACACATATGCTCCCCCTAAAGCGTTGTCGTACCCTCACCTGGACCCTAAACCGTCCCCGTCCCCTAACCCTAACCCTAGCCCGAACCCTAACCCTAACCCTTCCCCGAAGCCTGACCCTCACCCGTCCCCTAATCCTAACCCGTACGCTAACACTAACCCGCGCCCTCACACATACGCTCCCCCTAAAGCGTTGTCGTACCCTCACCTGGACCCTAAACCGTCCCCGTCCCCTAACCCTAACCCTAGCCCGAACCCTAAACCTAACCCTTCCCCGAAGCCTGACCCTCACCCGTCCCCTAATGCTAACCCGTACGCTAACACTAACCCGCGCCCTCACACGTACGCTCCCCCTAAAGCGTTGTCGTACCCTCACCTGGCCCCTAAACCGTCCCCGTCCCCTAACCCTAACCCTAGCCCGAACCCTAACCCTAACCCTTCCCCGAAGCCTGGCCCACAGACGTCCCCTAATCCTAACCCGTACGCTAACACTAACCCACGCCCTCACACAGACGCTCCCCCTAAAGCGTTGTCGTACCCTCACCTGGACCCTAAACCGTCCCCGTCCCCTAACCCTAAGCCTAGCCCGAACCCTAACCCTAACCCTTCCCCGAAGCCTGACCCTCAGCCGTCCCCTAGTCCTAACCCGTACGCTAACACTAACCCGAGCCCTCACACGTACGCTCCCCCTAAAGCGTTGTCGTACCCTCACCTGGACCCTAAACCGTCCCCGTCCCCTAACCCTAACCCTAGCCCGAACCCTAACCCTAACCCTTCCCCGAAGCCTGACCCTCACCCGTCCCCTAATCCTAACCCGTACGCTAACACTAACCCGCGCCCTCACACGTACGCTCCCCCTAAAGCGTTGTCGTACCCTCACCTGGACCCTCAACCGTCCCCGTCCCCTAACCCTAACCCTAGCCCTAACCCTTCCCCGAAGCCTGACCCACAGCCGTCCCCTAATCCTAACCCGTACGCTAACACTAACCCACGCCCTCACACAGACGCTCCCCCTAAAGCGTTGGCGTACCCTCACCTGGACCCTAAACCGTCCCCGTCCCCTAACCCTAACCCTAGCCAGAACCCTAACCCTAACCCTTCCCCGAAGCCTGACCCTCACCTGTCCCCTAATCCTAACCCATACGCTAACACTAACCCGCGCCCTCACACGTATGCTCCCCCAAAAGCGTTGTCGTACCCTCACCTGGACCCTAAACCGTCCCCGTCCCCGTCCCCTAACCCTAGCCCGAACCCTAACCCTAACCCTTCCCCGAAGCCTGACCCTCAGCCGTCCCCTAATCCTAACCCGTACGCTAACACTAACCCGCGCCCTCACACGTACGCTCCCCCTAAAGCGTTGTCGTACCCTCACCTGGACCCTAAACCGTCCCCGTCCCCTAACCCTAACCCTAGCCCGAACCCTAACCCTAACCCTTCCCCGAAGCCTGACCCTCACCCGTCCCCTAATCCTAACCCATACGCTAACACTAACGCGCGCCCTCACACGTACGCTCCCCCTAAAGCGTTGTCGTACCCTCACCTGGACCCTAAACCGTCCCCGTCCCCTAACCCTAACCCTAGCCCGAACCCTAACCCTAACCCTTCCCCGAAGCCTGACCCTCAGCCGTCCCCTAATCCTAAGCCGTACGCTAACACTAACCCGCGCCCTCACACGTACGCTCCCCCTAAAGCGTTGTCGTACCCTCACCTGGACCCTAAACCTTCCCCGTCCCCTAACCCTAACCCTAGCCCGAACCCTAACCCTAACCCTTCCCCGAAGCCTGACCCTCACCCGTCCCCTAATCCTAACCCGTACGCTAACACTAACCCGCGCCCTCACACGTACGCTCCCCCTAAAGCGTTGTCGTACCCTCACCTGGACCCTAAACCATCCCCGTCCCCTAACCCTAACCCTAGCCCGAACCCTAACCCTAACCCTTCCCCGAAGCCTGACCCTCAGCCGTCCCATAATCCTAACCCGTACGCTAACACTAACCCGCGCCCTCACAAGTACGCTCCCCCTAAAGCGTTGTCGTACCCTCACCTGGACCCTAAACCGTCCCCGTCCCCTAACACTAACCCTAGACCAAACCCTAACCCTAACCCTTCCCCGAAGCCTGACCCTCAGCCGACCCTAATCCTAACCCGTACGCTAACACTAACCCGCTCCCTCACACGTACGCTCCCCCTAAAGCTTTGTCGTACCCTCACCTGGACCCTAAACCGTCCCCGTCCCCTAACCCTAACCCTAGCCCGAACCCTAAACCTAACCCTTCCCCGAAGCCTGACCCTCACCCGTCCCCTAATCCTAACCCGTACGCTAACACTAACCCGCGCCCTCACACGTACGCTCCCCCTAAAGCGTTGTCGTACCCTCACCTGGACCCTAAACCGTCCCCGTCCCCTAACCCTAACCCTAGCCCGAACCCTAAACCTAACCCTTCCCCGAAGCCTGACCCTCACCCGTCCCCTAATCCTAACCCATACGCTAACACTAACCCGCGCCCTCACACGTACGCTCCCCCAAAAGCGTTGTCGTACCCTCACCTGGACCCTAAACCGTCCCCGTCCCCTAACCCTAATCCTAGCCCGAACCCTAACCCTAACCCTTCCCCGAAGCCTGACCCTCACCCGTCCCCTAATCCTAACCCGTACACTAACACTAACCCGCGCCCTCACACGTACGCTCCCGCTAAAGCGTTGTCGAACCCTCACCTGAACCCTAAACCGTCCCCGTCCCCTAACCCTAACCCTAGCCCGAACCCTAACCCTAACCCTTCCCCGAAGCCTGACACTCACCCGTCCCCTAATCCTAACCCGTACGCTAACACTACCCCGCGCCCTCACACATATGCTCCCCCTAAAGCGTTGTCGTACCCTCACCTGGACCCTAAACCGTCCCCATCCCCTAACCCTAACCCTAGCCAGAACCCTAACCCTAACCCTTCCCCGAAGCCTGACCCACAGCCGTCCCCTAATCCTAACCCGTACGCTAACACTAACCCACGCCCTCACACAGACGCTCCCCCTAAAGCTTTGTTGTACCCTCACCTGGACCCTAAACCGTCCCCGTCCCCTAACCCTAAGCCTAGCCCGAACCCTAACCCTAACCCTTCCCCGAAGCCTGACCCTCAGCCGTCCCCTAGTCCTAACCCGTACGCTAACACTAACCCGCGCCCTCACACGTACGCTCCCCCTAAAGCGTTGTCGTACCCTCACCTGGACCCTAAACCGTCCCCGTCCCCTAACCCTAGCCCGAACCCTAACCCTAACCCTTCCCCGAAGCCTGACCCTCACCCGTCCCCTAATCCTAACCCGTACGCTAACACTAACCCACGCCCTCACACGTACGCTCCCCCTAAAGCGTTGTCGTACCCTCACCTGGACCCTAAACCGTCCCCGTCCCCTAACCCTAACCCTAGCCCGAACCCTAACCCTAACCCTTCCCCGAAGCCTGACCCTCAGCCGTCCCCTAATCCTAACCCGTACGCTAACACTAACCCGCGCCCTCACACGTACGCTCCCCCTAAAGCGCTGTCGTACCCTCACCTGGACCGTAAACCGTCCCCGTCCCCTAACCCTAACCCTAGCCCGAACCCTAACCCTAACCCTTCCCCGAAGCCTGACCCTCACCCGTCCCCTAATCCTAACCCGTACGCTAACACTAACCCGCGCCCTCACACGTATGCTCCCCCTAAAGCGTTGTCGTACCCTCACCTGGACCCTAAACCGTCCCCGTCCCCTAACCCTAACCCTAGCCCGAACCATAACCCCAACCCTTCCCCGAAGCCTGACCCTCAGCCGTCCCCTAATCCTAACCCGTACGCTAACACTAACCCGCGCCCTCACACGTACGCTCCCCCTAAAGCATTGTCGTACCCTCACCTGGACCCTAAACCGTCCCCGACCCCAACCCTAACCCTAGCTCGAACCCTAACCCTAACCCTTCCCCGAAGCCTGACCCTCACCCGACCCTAATCCTAACCCGTACGCTAACACTAACCCGCGCCCTCACACGTACGCTCCCACTAAAGCGTTGTCGTACGCTCACCTAGACACTAAACCGTCCCCGTCCCCTAACCCTAACCCTAGCCCGAACCCTAACCCTAACCCTTCCCCGAAGCCTGACCCACAGCCGTCCCCTATTCCTAACCCGTACGCTAACACTAACCCACGCCCTCACACAGACGCTCCCCCTAAAGCTTTGTCGTACCCTCACCTGGACCCTAAACCGTCCCCGTCCCCTAACCCTAACCCTAGCCCGAACCCTAACCCTAACCCTTCCCCGAAGCCTGACCCTCAGCCGTCCCCTAATCCTAACCCGTACGCTAACACTAACCCGCGCCCTCACACGTACGCTCCCCCTAAAGCGTTGTCGTACCCTCACCTGGACCCTAAACCGTCCCCGTCCCCTAACACTAACCCTAGTCCGAACCCTAAACCTAACCCTTCTCTGAAACCTGACCCTCACCCGTCCCCTAATCCTAACCCGTACGCTAACACTAACCCGCGCCCTCACACGTACGCTCCCCCTAAAGCGTTGTCGTACCCTCACCTGGACCCTAAACCGTCCCCGTCCCCTAACCCTAGCCCTAGCCCGAACCCTAACCCTAACCCTTCCCCGAAGCCTGACCCACAGCCGTCCCCTAATCCTAACCCGTACGCTAACACTAACCCACGCCCTCACACAGACGCTCCCCCTAAAGCGTTGTCGTACCCTCACCTGGACCCTAAACCGTCCCCGTCCCCTAACCCTAACCATAGCCCGAACCCTAACCCTAACCCTTCCCCGAAGCCTGACCCTCAGCCGTCCCCTAATCCTAACCCATACGCTAACACTAACCCGCGCCCTCACACGTACGCTCCCCCTAAAACGTTGTCGTACCCTCACCTGGACCCTAAACCGTCCCCGTCCCCTAACCCTAACCCTAGCCCGAACCCTAACCCTAACCCTTCCCCGAAGCCTGACCCTCACCCGTCCCCTAATCCTAACCCGTACGCTAACACTAACCCACGCCCTCACACGTACGCTCCCCCTAAAGCGTTGTCGTACCCTCACCTGGACCCTAAACCGTCCCCGTCCCCTAACCCTAACCCTAGCCCGAACCCTAACCCTAACCCTTCCCCGAAGCCTGACCCTCAGCCGTCCCCTAATCCTAACCCGTACGCTAACACTAACCCGCGCCCTCACACGTACGCTCCCCCTAAAGCGCTGTCGTACCCTCACCTGGACCCTAAACCGTCCCCGACCCCAACCCTAACCCTAGCCCGAACCCTAACCCTAACCCTTCCCCGAAGCCTGACCCTCACCCGTCCCCTAATCCTAACCCGTACGCTAACACTAACCCGCGCCCTCACACGTACGCTCCCCCTAAAGCGTTGTCGTACCCTCACCTGGACCCTAAACCGTCCCCGTCCCCTAACCCTAACCCTAGCCCGAACCCTAACCCTAACCCTTCCCCGAAGCCTGACCCTCAGCCGTCCCCTAATCCTAAACCGTACGCTAACACTAACCCGCGCCCTCACACGTACGCTCCCCCTAAAGCGTTGTCGTACCCTCACCTGGACCCTAAACCGTCCCCGTCCCCTAACCCTAACCCTAGCCCGAACCCTAAACCTAACCCTTCCCCGAAGCCTGACCCTCACCCGTCCCCTAATGCTAACCCGTACGCTAACACTAACCCGCGCCCTCACACGTACGCTCCCCCTAAAGCGTTGTCGTACCCTCACCTGGCCCCTAAACCGTCCCCGTCCCCTAACCCTAACCCTAGCCCGAACCCTAACCCTAACCCTTCCCCGAAGCCTGACCCACAGACGTCCCCTAATCCTAACCCGTACGCTAACACTAACCCACGCCCTCACACAGACGCTCCCCCTAAAGCGTTGTCGTACCCTCACCTGGACCCTAAACCGTCCCCGTCCCCTAACCCTAAGCCTAGCCCGAACCCTAACCCTAACCCTTTCCCGAAGCCTGACCCTCAGCCGTCCCCTAGTCCTAACCCGTACGCTAACACTAACCCGAGCCCTCACACGTACGCTCCCCCTAAAGCGTTGTCGTACCCTCACCTGGACCCTAAACCGTCCCCGTCCCCTAACCCTAACCCTAGCCCGAACCCTAACCCTAACCCTTCCCCGAAGCCTGACCCTCACCCGTCCCCTAATCCTAACCCGTACGCTAACACTAACCCGCGCCCTCACACGTACGCTCCCCCTAAAGCGTTGTCGTACCCTCACCTGGACCCTCAACCGTCCCCGTCCCCTAACCCTAACCCTAGCCCTAACCCTTCCCCGAAGCCTGACCCACAGCCGTCCCCTAATCCTAACCCGTACGCTAACACTAACCCACGCCCTCACACAGACGCTCCCCCTAAAGCGTTGGCGTACCCTCACCTGGACCCTAAACCGTCCCCGTCCCCTAACCCTAACCCTAGCCAGAACCCTAACCCTAACCCTTCCCCGAAGCCTGACCCTCACCCGTCCCCTAATCCTAACCCATACGCTAACACTAACCCGCGCCCTCACACGTATGCTCCCCCAAAAGCGTTGTCGTACCCTCACCTGGACCCTAAACCGTCCCCGTCCCCGTCCCCTAACCCTAGCCCGAACCCTAACCCTAACCCTTACCCGAAGCCTGACCCTCACCCGTCCCCTAATCCTAACCCGTACGCTAACACTAACCCGCGCCCTCACACGTACGCTCCCCCTAAAGCGTTGTCGTACCCTCACCTGGACCCTAAACCGTCCCCGTCCCCTAACCCTAACCCTAGCCCGAACCCTAACCCTAACCCTTCCCCGAAGCCTGACCCTCACCCGTCCCCTAATCCTAACCCATACGCTAAGACTAACGCGCGCCCTCACACGTACGCTCCCCCTAAAGCGTTGTCGTACCCTCACCTGGACCCTAAACCGTCCCCGTCCCCTAACCCTAACCCTAGCCCGAACCCTAACCCTAACCCTTCCCCGAAGCCTGACCCTCAGCCGTCCCCTAATCCTAAGCCGTACGCTAACACTAACCCGCGCCCTCACACGTACGCTCCCCCTAAAGCGTTGTCGTACCCTCACCTGGACCCTAAACCGTCCCCGTCCCCTAACCCTAACCCTAGCCCGAACCCTAACCCTAACCCTTCCCCGAAGCCTGACCCTCACCCGTCCCTAATCCTAACCCGTACGCTAACACTAACCCGCGCCCTCACACGTACGCTCCCCCTAAAGCGTTGTCGTACCCTCACCTGGACCCTAAACCATCCCCGTCCCCTAACCCTAACGCTAGCCCGAACCCTAACCCTAACCCTTCCCCGAAGCCTGACCCTCAGCCGTCCCATAATCCTAACCCGTACGCTAACACTAACCCGCGCCCTCACACGTACGCTCCCCCTAAAGCGTTGTCGTACCCTCACCTGGACCCTAAACCGTCCCCGTCCCCTAACACTAACCCTAGCCCAAACCCTAACCCTAACCCTTCCCCGAAGCCTGACCCTCAGCCGTCCCCTAATCCTAACCCGTACGCTAACACTAACCCGCTCCCTCACACGTACGCTCCCCCTGAAGCTTTGTCGTACCCTCACCTGGACCCTAAACCGTCCCCGACCCCAACCCTAACCCTAGCCCGAACCCTAAACCTAACCCTTCCCCGAAGCCTGACCCTCACCCGTCCCCTAATCCTAACCCGTACGCTAACACTAACCCGCGCCCTCACACGTACGC
Organism: Delphinus delphis; assembly: GCF_949987515.2. Lineage (NCBI taxonomy): Eukaryota > Metazoa > Chordata > Mammalia > Artiodactyla > Delphinidae > Delphinus > Delphinus delphis. The sequence goes on along the minus strand of NC_082694.2, from coordinate 46,150,372 downwards.
TCCCCCTAAAGCGTTGTCGTACCCTCACCTGGACCCTAAACCGTCCCCGTCCCCTAACCCTAACCCTAGCCCGAACCCTAAACCTAACCCTTCCCCGAAGCCTGACCCTCACCCGTCCCCTAATCCTAACCCATACGCTAACACTAACCCGCGCCCTCACACGTACGCTCCCCCAAAAGCGTTGTCGTACCCTCACCTGGACCCTAAACCGTCCCCGTCCCCTAACCCTAATCCTAGCCCGAACCCTAACCCTAACCCTTCCCCGAAGCCTGACCCTCACCCGTCCCCTAATCCTAACCCGTACACTAACACTAACCCGCGCCCTCACACGTACGCTCCCGCTAAAGCGTTGTCGAACCCTCACCTGAACCCTAAACCGTCCCCGTCCCCTAACCCTAACCCTAGCCCGAACCCTAACCCTAACCCTTCCCCGAAGCCTGACACTCACCCGTCCCCTAATCCTAACCCGTACGCTAACACTACCCCGCGCCCTCACACGTACGCTCCCCCTAAAGCGTTGTCGTACCCTCACCTGGACCCTAAACCGTCCCCGTCCCCTAACCCTAACCCTAGCCCGAACCCTAACCCTAACCCTTCCCCGAAGCCTGACCCACAGCCGTCCCCTAATCCTAACCCGTACGCTAACACTAACCCACGCCCTCACACAGACGCTCCCCCTAAAGCGTTGTCGTACCCTCACCTGGACCCTAAACCGTCCCCGTCCCCTAACCCTAACCCTAGCCCGAACCCTAACCCTAACCCTTCCCCGAAGCCTGACCCTCAGCCGTCCCCTAATCCTAACCCATACGCTAACACTAACCCGCGCCCTCACACGTACGCTCCCCCTAAAACGTTGTCGTACCCTCACCTGGACCCTAAACCGTCCCCGTCCCCTAACCCCAAACCTAGCCCGAACCCTAACCCTAACCCTTCCCCGAAGCCTGACCCTCACCCGTCCCCTAATCCTAACCCGTACGCTAATACTAACCCACGCCCTCACACGTACGCTCCCCCTAAAGCGTTGTCGTACCCTCACCTGGACCCTAAACCGTCCCCGTCCCCTAACCCTAACCCTAGCCCGAACCCTAACCCTAACCCTTCCCCGAAGCCTGACCCTCAGCCGTCCCCTAATCCTAACCCGTACGCTAACACTAACCCGCGCCCTCACACGTACGCTCCCCCTAAAGCGCTGTCGTACCCTCACCTGGACCCTAAACCGTCCCCGACCCCAACCCTAACCCTAGCCCGAACCCTAACCCTAACCCTTCCCCGAAGCCTGACCCTCACCCGTCCCCTAATCCTAACCCGTACGCTAACACTAACCCGCGCCCTCACACGTACGCTCCCCCTAAAGCGTTGTCGTACCCTCACCTGGACCCTAAACCGTCCCCGTCCCCTAACCCTAACCCTAGCCCGAACCCTAACCCTAACCCTTCCCCGAAGCCTGACCCTCAGCCGTCCCCTAATCCTAAACCGTACGCTAACACTAACCCGCGCCCTCACACGTACGCTCCCCCTAAAGCGTTGTCGTACCCTCACCTGGACCCTAAACCGTCCCCGTCCCCTAACCCTAACCCTAGCCCGAACCCTAACCCTAACCCTTCCCCGAAGCCTGACCCTCACCCGTCCCCTAATCCTAACCCGTACGCTAACACTAACCCGCACCCTCACACGTACGCTCCCCCTAAAGCGTTGTCGTACCCTCACCTGGACCCTAAACCGTCCCCGTCCCCTAACCCTAACCCTAGCCCGAACCCTAACCCTAACCCTTCCCCGAAGCCTGACCCTCACCCGTCCCCTAATGCTAACCCGTACGCTAACACTAACCCGCGCCCTCACACGTACGCTCCCCCTAAAGCGTTGTCGTACCCTCACCTGGACCCTAAACCGTCCCCGTCCCCTAACCCTAACCCTAGCCCGAACCATAACCCCAACCCTTCCCCGAAGCCTGACCCTCAGCCGTCCCCTAATCCTAACCCGTACGCTAACACTAACCCGCGCCCTCACACGTACGCTCCCCCTAAAGCATTGTCGTACCCTCACCTGGACCCTAAACCGTCCCCGACCCCAACCCTAACCCTAGCCCGAACCCTAACCCTAACCCTTCCCCGAAGCCTGACCCTCACCCGACCCTAATCCTAACCCGTACGCTAACACTAACCCGCGCCCTCACACGTACGCTGCCACTAAAGCATTGTCGTACGCTCAGCTAGACACTAAACCGTCCCCGTCCCCTAACCCTAACCCTAGCCCGAACCCTAACCCTAACCCTTCCCCGAAGCCTGACCCTCACCCGTCCCCTAATCCTAACCCGTACGCTAACACTAACCCACGCCCTCACACAGACGCTCCCCCTAAAGCTTTGTCGTACCCTCACCTGGACCCTAAACCGTCCCCGTCCCCTAACCCTAAGCCTAGCCCGAACCCTAACCCTAACCCTTCCCCGAAGCCTGACCCTCAGCCGTCCCCTAATCCTAACCCGTACGCTAACACTAACCCGCGCCCTCACACGTACGCTCCCCCTAAAGCGTTGTCGTACCCTCACCTGGACCCTAAACCGTCCCCGTCGTCTAACACTAACCCTAGTCCGAACCCTAAACCTAACCCTTCTCCGAAACCTGACCCTCACCCGTCCCCTAATCCTAACCCGTACGCTAACACTAACCCGCGCCCTCACACGTACGCTCCCCCTAAAGCGTTGTCGTACCCTCACCTGGACCCTAAACCGTCCCCGTCCCCTAACCCTAACCCTAGCCCGAACCCTAACCCTAACCCTTCCCCGAAGCCTGACCCACAGCCGTCCCCTAATCCTAACCCGTACGCTAACACTAACCCACGCCCTCACACAGACGCTCCCCCTAAAGCGTTGTCGTACCCTCACCTGGACCCTAAACCGTCCCCGTCCCCTAACCCTAACCCTAGCCCGAACCCTAACCCTAACCCTTCCCCGAAGCCTGACCCTCAGCCGTCCCCTAATCCTAACCCATACGCTAACACTAACCCGCGCCCTCACACGTACGCTCCCCCTAAAACGTTGTCGTACCCTCACCTGGACCCTAAACCGTCCCCGTCCCCTAACCCTAACCCTAGCCCGAACCCTAACCCTAACCCTTCCCCGAAGCCTGACCCTCACCCGTCCCCTAATCCTAACCCGTACGCTAACACTAACCCACGCCCTCACACGTACGCTCCCCCTAAAGCGTTGTCGTACCCTCACCTGGACCCTAAACCGTCCCCGTCCCCTAACCCTAACCCTAGCCCGAACCCTAACCCTAACCCTTCCCCGAAGCCTGACCCTCAGCCGTCCCCTAATCCTAACCCGTACGCTAACACTAACCCGCGCCCTCACACGTACGCTCCCCCTAAAGCGCTGTCGTACCCTCACCTGGACCCTAAACCGTCCCCGACCCCAACCCTAACCCTAGCCCGAACCCTAACCCTAACCCTTCCCCGAAGCCTGACCCTCACCCGTCCCCTAATCCTAACCCGTACGCTAACACTAACCCGCGCCCTCACACGTACGCTCCCCCTAAAGCGTTGTCGTACCCTCACCTGGACCCTAAACCGTCCCCGTCCCCTAACCCTAACCCTAGCCCGAACCCTAACCCTAACCCTTCCCCGAAGCCTTACCCTCAGCCGTCCCCTAATCCTAAACCGTACGCTAACACTAACCCGCGCCCTCACACGTACGCTCCCCCTAAAGCGTTGTCGTACCCTCACCTGGACCCTAAACCGTCCCCGTCCCCTAACCCTAACCCTAGCCCGAACCCTAACCCTAACCCTTCCCCGAAGCCTGACCCTCACCCGTCCCCTAATCCTAACCCGTACGATAACACTAACCCGCACCCTCACACGTACGCTCCCCCTAAAGCGTTGTCGTACCCTCACCTGGACCCTAAACCGTCCCCGTCCCCTAACCCTAACCCTAGCCCGAACCCTAACCCTAACCCTTCCCCGAAGCCTGACCCTCACCCGTCCCCTAATCCTAACCCGTACGCTAACACTAACCCGCGCCCTCACACAGACGCTCCCCCTAAAGCGTTGTCGTACCCTCACCTGGACCCTAAACCGTCCCGGTCCCCTAACCCTAACCCTAGCCCGAACCCTAACCCTAACCCTTCCCCGAAGCCTGACCCTCACCCGTCCCCTAATCCTAACCCGTACGCTAACACTAACCCACGCCCTCACACGTACGCTCCCCCTAAAGCGTTGTCGTACCCTCACCTGGACCCTAAACCGTCCCCGTCCCCTAACCCTAACCCTAGCCCGAACCCTAACCCTAACCCTTCCCCGAAGCCTGACCCTCACCCGTCCCCTAATCCTAACCCGTACGCTAACACTAACCCGCGCCCTCACACGTACGCTCCCCCTAAAGCGTTGTCGTACCCTCACCTGGACCCTAAACCGTCCCCGTCCCCTAACCCTAACCCTAGCCCGAACCATAACCCCAACCCTTCCCCGAAGCCTGACCCTCAGCCGTCCCCTAATCCTAACCCGTACGCTAACACTAACCCGCACCCTCACACGTACACTCCCCCTAAAGCATTGTCGTACCCTCACCTGGACCCTAAACCGTCCCCGACCCCAACCCTAACCCTAGCCCGAACCCTAACCCTAACCCTTCCCCGAAGCCTGACCCTCACCCGACCCTAATCCTAACCCGTACGCTAACACTAACCCGCGCCCTCACACGTACGCTCCCCCTAAAGCGTTGTCGTACCCTCACCTGGACCCTAAACCGTCCCCGTCCCCTAACACTAACCCTAGTCCGAACCCTAAACCTAACCCTTCTCCGAAACTTGACCCTCACCCGTCCCCTAATCCTAACCCGTACGCTAACACTAACCCGCGCCCTCACACGTACGCTCCCACTAAAGCGTTGTCGTACGCTCACCTGGACCCTAAACCGTCCCCGTCCCCTAACCCTAACCCTAGCCCGAACCCTAACCCTAACCCTTCCCCGAAGCCTGACCCACAGCCGTCCCCTAATCCTAACCCGTACGCTAACACTAACCCACGCCCTCACACAGACGCTCCCCCTAAAGCTTTGTCGTACCCTCACCTGGACCCTAAACCGTCCCCGTCCCCTAACCCTAAGCCTAGCCCGAACCCTAACCCTAACCCTTCCCCGAAGCCTGACCCTCAGCCGTCCCCTAATCCTAACCCGTACGCTAACACTAACCCGCGCCCTCACACGTACGCTCCCCCTAAAGCGTTGTCGTACCCTCACCTGGACCCTAAACCGTCCCCGTCCCCTAACACTAACCCTAGTCCGAACCCTAAACCTAACCCTTCTCCGAAACCTGACCCTCACCCGTCCCCTAATCCTAACCCGTACGCTAACACTAACCCGTGCCCTCACACGTACGCTCCCCCTAAAGCGTTGTCGTACCCTCACCTGGACCCTAAACCGTCCCCGTCCCCTAACCCTAACCCTAGCCCGAACCCTAACCCTAACCCTTCCCCGAAGCCTGACCCACAGCCGTCCCCTAATCCTAACCCGTACGATAACACTAACCCACGCCCTCACACAGACGCTCCCCCTAAAGCGTTGTCGTACCCTCACCTGGACCCTAAACCGTCCCCGTCCCCTAACCCTAACCCTAGCCCGAACCCTAACCCTAACCCTTCCCCGAAGCCTGACCCTCAGCCGTCCCCTAATCCTAACCCATACGCTAACACTAACCCGCGCCCTCACACGTACGCTCCCCCTAAAACGTTGTCGTACCCTCACCTGGACCCTAAACCGTCCCCGTCCCCTAACCCTAACCCTAGCCCGAACCCTAACCCTAACCCTTCCCCGAAGCCTGACCCTCACCCGTCCCCTAATCCTAACCCGTACGCTAACACTAACCCACGCCCTCACACGTACGCTCCCCCTAAAGCGTTGTCGTACCCTCACCTGGACCCTAAACCGTCCCCGTCCCCTAACCCTAACCCTAGCCCGAACCCTAACCCTAACCCTTCCCCGAAGCCTGACCCTCAGCCGTCCCCTAATCCTAAACCGTACGCTAACACTAACCCGCGCCCTCACACGTACGCTCCCCCTAAAGCGTTGTCGTACCCTCACCTGGACCCTAAACCGTCCCCGTCCCCTAACACTAACCCTAGCCCGAACCCTAACCCTAACCCTTCCCCGAAGCCTGACCCTCACCCGTCCCCTAATCCTAACCCGTACGCTAACACTAACCCGCACCCTCACACGTACGCTCCCCCTAAAGCGTTGTCGTACCCTCACCTGGACCCTAAACCGTCCCCGTCCCCTAACCCTAACCCTAGCCCGAACCCTAACCCTAACCCTTCCCCGAAGCCTGACCCTCACCCGTCCCCTAATGCTAACCCGTACGCTAACACTAACCCGCGCCCTCACACGTACGCTCCCCCTAAAGCGTTGTCGTACCCTCACCTGGACCCTAAACCGTCCCCGTCCCCTAACCCTAACCCTAGCCCGAACCATAACCCCAACCCTTCCCCGAAGCCTGACCCTCAGCAATCCCCTAATCCTAACCCGTACGCTAACACTAACCCGAGCCCTCACACGTACGCTCCCCCTAAAGCATTGTCGTACCCTCACCTGGACCCTAAACCGTCCCCGACCACAACCCTAACCCTAGCCCGAACCCTAACCCTAACCCTTCCCCGAAGCCTGACCCTCACCCGACCCTAATCCTAACCCGTACGCTAACACTAACCCGCGCCCTCACACGTACGCTCCCCCTAAAGCGTTGTCGTACCCTCACCTGGACCCTAAACCGTCCCCGTCCCCTAACCCTAATCCTAGCCCGAACCCTAACCCTAACCCTTCCCCGAAGCCTGACCCTCACCCGTCCCCTAATCCTAACCCGTACGCTAACACTAACCCGCGCCCTCACACGTACGCTCCCCCTAAAGCGTTGTCGTACCCTCACCTGGACCCTAAACCGTCCCGGTCCCCTAACCCTAACCCTAGCCCGAACCCTAACCCTAACCCTTCCCCGAAGCCTGACCCTCACCCGTCCCCTAATCCTAACCCGTACGCTAACACTAACCCACGCCCTCACACGTACGCTCCCCCTAAAGCGTTGTCGTACCCTCACCTGGACCCTAAACCGTCCCCGTCCCCTAACCCTAACCCTAGCCCGAACCCTAACCCTAACCCTTCCCCGAAGCCTGACCCTCACCCGTCCCCTAATCCTAACCCGTACGCTAACACTAACCCGCGCCCTCACACGTACGCTCCCCCTAAAGCATTGTCGTACCCTCACCTGGACCCTAAACCGTCCCCGTCCCCTAACCCTAACCCTAGCCCGAACCATAACCCCAACCCTTCCCCGAAGCCTGACCCTCAGCCGTCCCCTAATCCTAACCCGTTCGCTAACACTAACCCGCACCCTCACACGTACACTCCCCCTAAAGCATTGTCGTACCCTCACCTGGACCCTAAACCGTCCCCGACCCCAACCCTAACCCTAGCCCGAACCCTAACCCTAACCCTTCCCCGAAGCCTGACCCTCACCCGACCCTAATCCTAACCCGTACGCTAACACTAACCCGCGCCCTCACACGTACGCTCCCCCTAAAGCGTTGTCGTACCATCACCTGGACCCTAAACCGTCCCCGTCCCCTAACCCTAACCCTAGCCCGAACCCTAACCCTAACCCTTCCCCGAAGCCTGACCCTCACCCGTCCCCTAATCCTAACCCGTACGCTAACACTAACCCGCGCCCTCACACGTACGCTCCCCCTAAAGCGTTGTCGTACCCTCACCTGGACCCTAAACCGTCCCCGTCCCCTAACCCTAACCCTAGCCCGAACCCTAACCCTAACCCTTCCCCGAAGCCTGACCCTCACCCGTCCCCTAATACTAACCCGTACGCTAACACTAACCCACGCCCTCACACGTACGCTCCCCCTAAAGCGTTGTCGTACCCTCACGTGGACCCTAAACCGACCCCGTCCCCTAACCCTAACCCTAGCCCGAACCCTAACCCTAACCCTTCCCCGAAGCCTGACCCTCAGCCGTCCCCTAATCCTAACCCGTACGCTAACACTAACCCGCGCCCTCACACGTACGCTCCCCCTAAAGCGCTGTCGTACCCTCACCTGGACCCTAAACCGTCCCCGACCCCAACCCTAACCCTAGCCCGAACCCTAACCCTAACCCTTCCCCGAAGCCTGACCCTCAGCCGTCCCCTAATCCTAACCCGTACGCTAACACTAACCCGCGCCCTCACACGTACGCTCCCCCTAAAGCGTTGTCGTACCCTCACCTGGACCCTAAACCGTCCCCGTCCCATAACCCTAACCCTAGCCCGAACCCTAACCCTAACCCTTCCCCGAAGCCTGACCCTCACCCGTCCCCTAATCCTAACCCGTATGCTAACACTAACCCGCCCCCTCACACGTACGCTCCCCCTAAAGCGTTGTCGTACCCTCACCTGGACCCTAAACCGTCCCCGTCCCCTAACCCTAACCGTAGCCCGAACCATAACCCCAACCCTTCCCCGAAGCCTGACCCTCAGCCGTCCCCTAATCCTAACCCGTACGCTAACACTAACCCGCACCCTCACACGTACACTCCCCCTAAAGCATTGTCGTACCCTCACCTGGACCCTAAACCGTCCCCGACCCCAACCCTAACCCTAGCCCGAACCCTAACCCTAACCCTTCCCCGAAGCCTGACCCTCACCCGACCATAATCCTAACCCGTACGCTAACACTAACCTGCGCCCTCACACGTACGCTCCCCCTAAAGCGTTGTCGTACCATCACCTGGACCGTAAACCGTCCCCGTCCCCTAACCCTAACCCTAGCCCGAACCCTAACCCTAACCCTTCCCCGAAGCCTGACCCTCACCCGTCCCCTAATCCTAACCCGTACGCTAACACTAACCCGCGCCCTCACACGTACGCTCCCCCTAAAGCGTTGTCGTACCCTCACCTGGACCCTAAACCGTCCCCGTCCCCTAACCCTAACCCTAGCCCGAACCCTAACCCTAACCCTTCCCCGAAGCCTGACCCTCACCCGTCCCCTAATCCTAACCCGTATGCTAACACTAACCCGCGCCCTCACACGTACGCTCCCCCTAAAGCGTTGTCGTACCCTCACCTGGACCCTAAACCGTCCCCGTCCCCTAACCCTAACCCTAGCCCGAACCATAACCCCAACCCTTCCCCGAAGCCTGACCCTCAGCCGTCCCCTAATCCTAACCCGTACGCTAACACTAACCCGCACCCTCACACGTACACTCCCCCTAAAGCATTGTCGTACCCTCACCTGGACCCTAAACCGTCCCCGACCCCAACCCTAACCCTAGCCCGAACCCTAACCCTAACCCTTCCCCGAAGCCTGACCCTCACCCGACCCTAATCCTAACCCGTACGCTAACACTAACCTGCGCCCTCACACGTACGCTCCCCCTAAAGCGTTGTCGTACCATCACCTGGACCATAAACCGTCCCCGTCCCCTAACCCTAACCCTAGCCCGAACCCTAACCCTAACCCTTCCCCGAAGCCTGACCCTCACCCGTCCCCTAATCCTAACCCGTACGCTAACACTAACCCGCGCCCTCACACGTACGCTCCCCCTAAAGCGTTGTCGTACCCTCACCTGGACCCTAAACCGTCCCCGTCCCCTAACCCTAACCCTAGCCCGAACCCTAACCCTAACCCTTCCCCGAAGCCTGACCCTCAGCCGTCCCCTAATCCTAACCCGTACGCGAACACTAACCCGCGCCCTCACACGTACGCTCCCCCTAAAGCGTTGTCGTACCCTCACCTGGACCCTAAACCGTCACCGTCCCCTAACCCTAACCCTAGCCCGAACCCTAACCCTAACCCTTCCCCGAAGCCTGACCCTCACCCGTCCCCTAATCCTAACCCGTACGCTAACACTAACCCGCGCCCTCACACGTACGCTCCCCCTAAAGCGTTGTCGTACCCTCACCTGGACCCTAAACCGTCCCCGTCCTCTAACCCTAACCCTAGCCCGAACCTTAACCTTAACCCTTCCTCGAAGCCTGACCCTCACCCGTCCCCTAATCCTAACCCGTACGCTAACACTAACCCGCGCCCTCACATGTACGCTCCCCCTAAAGCGTTGTCGTACCCTCACCTGGACCCTAAACCGTCCCCGTCCCCTAACCCTAACCCTAGCCCGAACCCTAACCCTAACCCTTCCCCGAAGCCTGACCCTCACCCGTCCCCTAATCCTAACCCGTACACTAACACTAACCCGCGCCCTCACACGTAGGCTCCCCCTAAAGCGTTGTCGTACCCTCACCTGGACCCTAAACCGTCCCCGTCCCCGTCCCGTAACCCTAGCCCGAACCCTAACCCTAACCCTTCCCCGAAGCCTGACCCTCACCCGTCCCCTAATGCTAACCCGTACGCTAACACTAACCCGCGCTCTCACACGTACGCTCCCCCTAAAGCATTGTCGTACCCTCACCTGGACCCTAAACCGTCCCCGTCCCCTAACCCTAACCCTAGCCCGAACCCTAACCCTAACCCTTCCCCGAAGCCTGACCCTCACCCGTCCCCTAATCCTAACCCGTACGCTAACACTAACCCACGCCCTCACACAGATGCTCCCCCTAAAGCGTTGTCGTACCCTCACCTGGACCCTAAACCGTCCCCGTCCCCTAACCCTAAGCCTAGCCCGAACCCTAACCCTAACCCTTCCCCGAAGCCTGACCCTCAGCCGTCCCCTAATCCTAACCCGTACGCTAACACTAACACGCGCCCTCACACGTACGCTCCCCCTAAAGCGTTTTCGTACCCTCACCTGGACCCTAAACCGTCCCCGTCCCCTAACACTTACCCTAGTCCGAACCCTAAACCTAACCCTTCCCCGAAGCCTGACACTCACCCGTCCCCTAATCCTAACCCGTACGCTAACACTAATCGCGCCCTCACACGTACGCTTCCCCTAAAGCGTTGTCGTACCCTCACCTGGACCCTAAACCGTCCCCGTCCCCTAACCCTAACCCTAGCCCGAACCTTAACCCTAACCCTTCCCCGAAGCCTGACCCACAGCCGTCCCCTAATCCTAACCCGTACGCTAACACTAACCCACGCCCTCACACAGACGCTCCCCCTAAAGCGTTGTCGTACCCTCACCTGGACCCTAAACCGTCCCCGTCCCCTAACCCTAACCCTAGCCGGAACCCTAACCCTAACCCTTCCCCGAAGCCTGACCCTCACCCGTCCCCTAATCCTAACCCATACGCTAACACTAACCCGCGCCCTCACACGTACGCTCCCCCTAAAGCGTTGTCGTACCCTCACCTGGACCCTAAACCGTCCCCGTCCCCTAACCCTAACCCTAGCCCGAACCCTAACCCTAACCCTTCCCCGAAGCCTGACCCTCAGCCGTCCCCTAATCCTAACCCGTACGCTAACACTAACCCGCGCCCTCACACGTACGCTCCCCCTAAAGCTTTGTCGTACCCTCACCTGGACCCTAAACCGTCCCCGTCCCCTAACCCTAACCCTAGCCCGAACCCTAAACCTAAACCTTCCCCGAAGCCTGACCCTCAGCCGTCCCCTAATCCTAACCCGTACGCTAACACTAACCCGCGCCCTCACACGTACGCTCCCCCTAAAGCGTTGTCGTACCCTCACCTGGACCCTAAACCGTCCCCGTCCCCTAACCCTAACCCTAGCCCGAACCCTAACCCTAACCCTTCCCCGAAGCCTGACCCTCACCCGTCCCCTAATCCTAACCCGTACGCTAACACTAACCCGGGACCTCACACGTACGCTCCCCCTAAAGCGTTGTCGTACCCTCACCTGGACCGTAAACCGTCCCCGTCCCCTAACCCTAACCCTAGCCCGAACCCTAACCCTAACCCTTCCCCGAAGCCTGACCCTCAACCGTCCCCTTATCCTAACCCGTACGCTAACACTAACCCGCGCCCTCACACGTACGCTCCCCCTAAAGCGTTGTCGTACCCTCACCTGGACCCTAAACCGTCCCCGTCCCCTAACCCTAACCCTAGCCCGAACCCTAACCCTAACCCTTCCCCGAAGCCTGACCCTCAGCCGTCCCCTAATCCTAACCCGTACGCTAACACTAACCCGCGCCCTCACACGTACGCTCCCCCTAAAGCGTTGTCGTACCCTCACCTGGACCCTAAACCGTCCCCGTCCCCTAACCCTAACCCTAGCCCGAACCCTAACCCTAACCCTTCCCCGAAGCCTGACCCTCACCCGTCCCCTAATCCTAACCCGTACGCTAACACTAACCCGCGCCCTCACACGTACGCTCCCCCTAAAGCGTTGTCGTACCCTCACCTGGACCCTAAACCGTCCCCGTCCCCTAACCCTAACCCTAGCCCGAACCCTAACCCTAACCCTTCCCCGAAGCCTGACCATCAGCCGTCCCCTAATCCTAACCCGTACGCTAACACTAACCCGCACCCTCACACGTACGCTCCCCCTAAACCGTTGTCGTACCCTCACCTGGACCCTAAACCGTCCCCGTTCCCTAACCCTAACTCTAGCCCGAACCCTAACCCTAACCCTTCCCCGAAGCCTGACCCTCACCCGTCCCCTAATCCTAACCCGTACGCTAACACTAACCCGCGCCCTCACACGTACGCTCCCCCTAAAGCGTTGTCGTACCCTCACCTGGACCCTAAACCGTCCCCGTCCCCTAACCCTAACCCTAGCCCGAACCCTAACCCTAACCCTTCCCCGAAGCCTGACTCTCAGCCGTCCCCTAATCCTAACCCGTACGCTAACACTAACCCGCGCCCTCACACGTACGCTCCCCCTAAAGCGTTGTCGTACCCTCACCTGGACCCTAAACCGTCCCCGTCCCCTAACCCTAACCCTAGCCCGAACCCTAACCCTAACCCTTCCCCGAAGCCTGACCCTCAGCCGTCCCCTAATCCTAACCCGTACGCTAACACTAACCCGCGCCCTCACACGTACGCTCCCCCTAAAGCGTTGTCGTACCCTCACCTGGACCCTAAACCGTCCCCGTCCCCTAACTCTAACCCTAGCCGGAACCGTAACCCTAACCCTTCCCCGAAGCCTGACCCTCACCCGTCCCCTAATCCTAACCCGTACGCTAACACTAACCCGGGCCCTCACACGTACGCTCCCCCTAAAGCATTGTCGTACCCTCACCTGGACCCTAAACCGTCCCCGTCCCCTAACCCTAACCCTAGCCCTAACCCTAACCCTAACCCTTCCCCAGAGCCTGACCCTCACCCGTCCCCTTATCCTAACCCGTACGCTAACACTAACCCGCGCCCTCACACGTACACTCCCCCTAAAGCGTTGTCGTACACTCACCTGGACCCTAAACCGTCCCCGTCCCCTAACCCTAACCCTAGCCCGAACCCTAACCCTAACCCTTCCCCGAAGCCTGACTCTCAGCCGTCCCCTAATCCTAACCCGTACGCTAACACTAACCCGCGCCCTCACACGTACGCTCCCCCTAAAGCGTTGTCGTACCCTCACCTGGACCCTAAACCGTCCCCGTCCCCTAACCCTAACCCTAGCCCGAACCCTAACCCTAACCCTTCCCCGAAGCCTGACCCTCAGCCGTCCCCTAATCCTAACCCGTACGCTAACACTAACCCGCGCCCTCACACGTACGCTCCCCCTAAAGCGTTGTCGTACCCTCACCTGGACCCTAAACCGTCCCCGTCCCCTAATCCTAACCCTAGCCGGAACCCTAACCCTAACCCTTCCCCGAAGCCTGACCCTCACCCGTCCCCTAATCCTAACCCGTACGCTAACACTAACCCGGGCCCTCACACGTACGCTCCCCCTAAAGCGTTGTCGTACCCTCACCTGGACCCTAAACCGTCCCCGTCCCCTAACCCTAACCCTAGCCCGAACCCTAACCCTAACCCTTCCCCGAAGCCTGACTCTCAGCCGTCCCCTAATCCTAACCCGTACGCTAACACTAACCCGCGCCCTCACACGTACGCTCCCCCTAAAGCGTTGTCGTACCCTCACCTGGACCCTAAACCGTCCCCGTCCTCTAACCCTAACCCTAGCCCGAACCTTAAACTTAACTCTTCCTCGAAGCCTGACCCTCACCCGTCCCCTAATCCTAACCCGTACGCTAACACTAACCCGCGCCCTCACATGTACGCTCCCCCTAAAGCGTTGTCGTACCCTCACCTGTACCCTATACCGTCCCCGTCCCCTAACCCTAACCCTAGCCCGAACCCTAACCCTAACCCTTCCCCGAAGCCTGACCCTCACCCGTCCCCTAATCCTAACCCGTACGCTAACACTAACCCGCGCCCTCACACGTAGGCTCCCCCTAAAGCGTTGTCGTACCCTCACCTGGACCCTAAACCGTCCCCGTCCCCTAACCCTAACCCTAGCCCGAACCCTAACCCTAACCCTTCCCCGAAGCCTGACCCTCAGCCGTCCCCTAATCCTAACCCGTACGTTAACACTAACCCACGCCCTCACACGTACGCTCCCCCTAAAGCGTTGTCGTACCCTCACCTGGACCCTAAACCGTCCCCGTCCCCTAACCCTAACCCTAGCCCGAACCTTAACCCTAACCCTTCCCCGAAGCCTGAACCCCAGCCGTCCCCTAATCCTAACCCGTACGCTAACACTAACCCGCGCCCTCACACGTACGCTCCCCCTAAAGCGTTGTCGTACCCTCACCTGGACCCTAAACCGTCCCCGTCCCCTAACCCTAACCCTAGCCCGAACCCTAACCCTAACCATTCCTCGAAGCCTGACACTCACCCGTCCCCTAATCCTAACCCGTACGCTAACACTAACCCGGGCCCTCACACGTACGCTCCCTCTAAAGCGTTGTCGTACCCTCACCTGGACCCTAAACCGTCCCCGTCCCCTTACCCTAACCCTAGCCCGAACCCTAACCCTAACCCTTCCCCGAAGCCTGACCCTCAGCCGTCCCCTAATCCTAACCCGTACGCTAACACTAACCCGCGCCCTCACACGTACGCTCCCCCTAAAGCGTTGTCGTACCCTCACCTGGACCCGAAACCGTCCCCGTCCCCTAACCCTAACCCTAGCCCGAACCCTAACCCTAACCCTTCCCCGAAGCCTGACCCTCAGCCGTCCCCTAATCCTAACCCGTACGCTAACACTAACCCGCGGCCTCACACGTACGCTCCCCCTAAAGCGTTGTCGTACCCTCACCTGGACCCTAAACCGTCCCCGTCCCCTAACCCTAACCCTAGCCGGAACCCTAACCCTAACCCTTCCCCGAAGCCTGACCCTCACCCGTCCCCTAATCCTAACCCGTACGCTAACACTAACCCGGGCCCTCACACGTACGCTCCCCCTAAAGCGTTGTCGTACCCTCACCTGGACCCTAAACCGTCCCCGTCCCCTAACCCTAACCCTAGCCCGAACCCTAACCCTAACCCTTCCCCGAAGCCTGACCCTCACCCGTCCCCTTATCCTAACCCGTACGCTAACACTAACCCGCGCCCTCACACGGACGCTCCCCCTAAAGCGTTGTCCTACCCTCACCTGGACCCTAAACCGTCCCCGTCCCCTAACCCTAACCCTAGCCCGAACCCTAACCCTAACCCTTCCCCGAAGCCTGACCCTCAGCCGTCCCCTAATCCTAACCCGTACGCTAACACTAACCCGCGCCCTCACACGTACGCTCCCCCTAAAGCGTTGTCGTACCCTCACCTGGACCCTAAACCGTCCCCGTCCCCTAACCCTAACCCTAGCCCGAACCCTAACCCTAACCCTTCCCCGAAGCCTGACCCTCACCCGTCCCCTAATCTTAACCCGTACGCTAACACTAACCCGCGCCCTCACACGTACGCTCCCCCTAAAGCGTTGTCGTACCCTCACCTGGACCCTAAACCGTCCCCGTCCCCTAACCCTAAACCTAGCCCGAACCCTAACCCTAACCCTTCCCCGAAGCCTGACCCTCAGCCGTCCCCTAATCCTAACCCGTACGCTAACACTAACCCGCACCCTCACATGTACGCTCCCCCTAAAGCGTTGTCGTACCCTCACCTGGACCCTAAACCGTCCCCGTCCCCTAACCCTAACCCTAGCCCGAACCCTAACCCTAACCCTTCCCCGAAGCCTGACCCTCACCCGTCCCCTAATCCTAACCCGTACGCTAACACTAACCCACGCCCTCACACGTACGCTCCCCCTAAAGCGTTGTCGTACCCTCACCTGGACCCTAAACCGTCCCCGTCCCCTAACCCTAACCCTAGCCCGAACCCTAACCCTAACCCTTCCCCGAAGCCTGACCCCCAGCCGTCCCCTAATCCTAACCCGTACGCTAACACTAACCCGCGCCCTCACACGTACGCTCCCCCTAAAGCGTTGTCGTACGCTCACCTGGACCCTAAACCGTCCCCGTCCCCTAACCCTAACCCTAGCCCGAACCCTAACCCTAACCCTTCCCCGAAGCCTGACCCTCAGCCGTCCCCTAATCCTAACCCGTACGCTAACACTAACCCGCGCCCTCACACTTACGCTCCCCCTAAAGCGTTGTCGTACCCTCACCTGGACCCGAAACCGTCCCCGTACCCTAACCCTAACCCTATCCCAAACCCTAACCCTAACCCTTCCCCGAAGCCTGACCGTCACCCGTCCCCTAATCCTAACCCGTACGCTAACACTAACCCGCGCCCTCACACGTACGCTCCCCCTAAAGCGTTGTCGTACCCTCACCTGGACCCTAAACCGTCCCCGTCCCCTAACCCTAACCCTAGCCCGAACCCTAAACCTAACCCTTCCCCGAAGCCTGACCCTCAGCCGTCCCTTAATCCTAACCCGTACGCTAACACTAACCCGCGCCCTCACACGTACGCTCCCCCTAAAGCGTTGTCCTAGCCTCACCTGGACCCTAAACCGTCCCCGTCCCATAACCCTAACCCTAGCCCGAACCCTAACCCTAACCCTTCCCCGAAGCCTGACCCTCACCCGTCCCCTAATCCTAACCCGTACGCTAACACTAACCCGCGCCCTCACACGTACGCTCCCCCTAAAGCGTTGTCGTACCCTCACCTGGACCCTAAACCGTCCCCGTCCTCTAACCCTAACCCTAGCCCGAACCTTAAACTTAACTCTTCCTCGAAGCCTGACCCTCACCCGTCCCCTAATCCTAACCCGTACGCTAACACTAACCCGCGCCCTCACATGTACGCTCCCCCTAAAGCATTGTCGTACCCTCACCTGTACCCTATACCGTCCCCGTCCCCTAACCCTAACCCTAGCCCGAACCCTAACCCTAACCCTTCCCCGAAGCCTGACCCTCACCCGTCCCCTAATCCTAACCCGTACGCTAACACTAACCCGCGCCCTCACACGTAGGCTCCCCCTAAAGCGTTGTCGTACCCTCACCTGGACCCTAAACCGTCCCCGTCCCCTAACCCTAACCCTAGCCCGAACCCTAACCCTAACCCTTCCCCGAAGCCTGAACCCCAGCCGTCCCCTAATCCTAACCCGTACGCTAACACTAACCCGCGCCCTCACACGTACGCTCCCCCTAAAGCGTTGTCGTACGCTCACCTGGACCCTAAACCGTCCCCGTCCCCTAACCCTAACCCTAGCCCGAACCCTAACCCTAACCCTTCCCCGAAGCCTGACCCTCAGCCGTCCCCTAATCCTAACCCGTACGCTAACACTAACCCGCGCCCTCACACGTACGCTCCCCCTAAAGCGTTGTCGTACCCTCACCTGGACCCTAAACCGTCCCCGTACCCTAACCCTAACCCTATCCCAAACCCTAACCCTAACCCTTCCCCGAAGCCTGACCGTCACCCGTCCCCTAATCCTAACCCGTACGCTAACACTAACCCGCGCCCTCACACGTACGCTCCCCCTAAAGCGTTGTCGTACCCTCACCTGGACCCTAAACCGTCCCCGTCCCCTAACCCTAACCCTAGCCCGAACCCAAACCCTAACCCTTCCCCGAAGCCTGACCCTCAGCCGTCCCCTAATCCTAACCCGTACGCTAACACTAACCCGCGCCCTCACATGTACGCTCCCCCTAAAGCGTTGTCGTACCCTCACCTGTACCCTATACCGTCCCCGTCCCCTAACCCTAACCCTAGCCCGAACCCTAACCCTAACCCTTCCCCGAAGCCTGACCCTCACCCGTCCCCTAATCCTAACCCGTACGCTAACACTAACCCGCGCCCTCACACGTAGGCTCCCCCTAAAGCGTTGTCGTACCCTCACCTGGACCCTAAACCGTCCCCGTCCCCTAACCCTAACCCTAGCCCGAACCCTAACCCTAACCCTTCCCCGAAGCCTGACCCTCAGCCGTCCCCTAATCCTAACCCGTACGTTAACACTAACCCACGCCCTCACACGTACGCTCCCCCTAAAGCGTTGTCGTACCCTCACCTGGACCCTAAACCGTCCCCGTCCCCTAACCCTAACCCTAGCCCGAACCTTAACCCTAACCCTTCCCCGAAGCCTGAACCCCAGCCGTCCCCTAATCCTAACCCGTACGCTAACACTAACCCGCGCCCTCACACGTACGCTCCCCCTAAAGCGTTGTCGTACCCTCACCTGGACCCTAAACCGTCCCCGTCCCCTAACCCTAACCCTAGCCCGAACCCTAACCCTAACCATTCCTCGAAGCCTGACACTCACCCGTCCCCTAATCCTAACCCGTACGCTAACACTAACCCGGGCCCTCACACGTACGCTCCCTCTAAAGCGTTGTCGTACCCTCACCTGGACCCTAAACCGTCCCCGTCCCCTTACCCTAACCCTAGCCCGAACCCTAACCCTAACCCTTCCCCGAAGCCTGACCCTCAGCCGTCCCCTAATCCTAACCCGTACGCTAACACTAACCCGCGCCCTCACACGTACGCTCCCCCTAAAGCGTTGTCGTACCCTCACCTGGACCCGAAACCGTCCCCGTCCCCTAACCCTAACCCTAGCCCGAACCCTAACCCTAACCCTTCCCCGAAGCCTGACCCTCAGCCGTCCCCTAATCCTAACCCGTACGCTAACACTAACCCGCGGCCTCACACGTACGCTCCCCCTAAAGCGTTGTCGTACCCTCACCTGGACCCTAAACCGTCCCCGTCCCCTAACCCTAACCCTAGCCGGAACCCTAACCCTAACCCTTCCCCGAAGCCTGACCCTCACCCGTCCCCTAATCCTAACCCGTACGCTAACACTAACCCGGGCCCTCACACGTACGCTCCCCCTAAAGCGTTGTCGTACCCTCACCTGGACCCTAAACCGTCCCCGTCCCCTAACCCTAACCCTAGCCCGAACCCTAACCCTAACCCTTCCCCGAAGCCTGACCCTCACCCGTCCCCTTATCCTAACCCGTACGCTAACACTAACCCGCGCCCTCACACGTACGCTCCCCCTAAAGCGTTGTCCTACCCTCACCTGGACCCTAAACCGTCCCCGTCCCCTAACCCTAACCCTAGCCCGAACCCTAACCCTAACCCTTCCCCGAAGCCTGACCCTCAGCCGTCCCCTAATCCTAACCCGTACGCTAACACTAACCCGCGCCCTCACACGTACGCTCCCCCTAAAGCGTTGTCGTACCCTCACCTGGACCCTAAACCGTCCCCGTCCCCTAACCCTAACCCTAGCCCGAACCCTAACCCTAACCCTTCCCCGAAGCCTGACCCTCACCCGTCCCCTAATCTTAACCCGTACGCTAACACTAACCCGCGCCCTCACACGTACGCTCCCCCTAAAGCGTTGTCGTACCCTCACCTGGACCCTAAACCGTCCCCGTCCCCTAACCCTAAACCTAGCCCGAACCCTAACCCTAACCCTTCCCCGAAGCCTGACCCTCAGCCGTCCCCTAATCCTAACCCGTACGCTAACACTAACCCGCACCCTCACATGTACGCTCCCCCTAAAGCGTTGTCGTACCCTCACCTGGACCCTAAACCGTCCCCGTCCCCTAACCCTAACCCTAGCCCGAACCCTAACCCTAACCCTTCCCCGAAGCCTGACCCTCACCCGTCCCCTAATCCTAACCCGTACGCTAACACTAACCCACGCCCTCACACGTACGCTCCCCCTAAAGCGTTGTCGTACCCTCACCTGGACCCTAAACCGTCCCCGTCCCCTAACCCTAACCCTAGCCCGAACCCTAACCCTAACCCTTCCCCGAAGCCTGACCCCCAGCCGTCCCCTAATCCTAACCCGTACGCTAACACTAACCCGCGCCCTCACACGTACGCTCCCCCTAAAGCGTTGTCGTACGCTCACCTGGACCCTAAACCGTCCCCGTCCCCTAACCCTAACCCTAGCCCGAACCCTAACCCTAACCCTTCCCCGAAGCCTGACCCTCAGCCGTCCCCTAATCCTAACCCGTACGCTAACACTAACCCGCGCCCTCACACTTACGCTCCCCCTAAAGCGTTGTCGTACCCTCACCTGGACCCGAAACCGTCCCCGTACCCTAACCCTAACCCTATCCCAAACCCTAACCCTAACCCTTCCCCGAAGCCTGACCGTCACCCGTCCCCTAATCCTAACCCGTACGCTAACACTAACCCGCGCCCTCACACGTACGCTCCCCCTAAAGCGTTGTCGTACCCTCACCTGGACCCTAAACCGTCCCCGTCCCCTAACCCTAACCCTAGCCCGAACCCTAAACCTAACCCTTCCCCGAAGCCTGACCCTCAGCCGTCCCTTAATCCTAACCCGTACGCTAACACTAACCCGCGCCCTCACACGTACGCTCCCCCTAAAGCGTTGTCCTAGCCTCACCTGGACCCTAAACCGTCCCCGTCCCATAACCCTAACCCTAGCCCGAACCCTAACCCTAACCCTTCCCCGAAGCCTGACCCTCACCCGTCCCCTAATCCTAACCCGTACGCTAACACTAACCCGCGCCCTCACACGTACGCTCCCCCTAAAGCGTTGTCGTACCCTCACCTGGACCCTAAACCGTCCCCGTCCTCTAACCCTAACCCTAGCCCGAACCTTAAACTTAACTCTTCCTCGAAGCCTGACCCTCACCCGTCCCCTAATCCTAACCCGTACGCTAACACTAACCCGCGCCCTCACATGTACGCTCCCCCTAAAGCATTGTCGTACCCTCACCTGTACCCTATACCGTCCCCGTCCCCTAACCCTAACCCTAGCCCGAACCCTAACCCTAACCCTTCCCCGAAGCCTGACCCTCACCCGTCCCCTAATCCTAACCCGTACGCTAACACTAACCCGCGCCCTCACACGTAGGCTCCCCCTAAAGCGTTGTCGTACCCTCACCTGGACCCTAAACCGTCCCCGTCCCCTAACCCTAACCCTAGCCCGAACCCTAACCCTAACCCTTCCCCGAAGCCTGACCCTCACCCGTCCCCTTATCCTAACCCGTACGCTAACACTAACCCGCGCCCTCACACGTACGCTCCCCCTAAAGCGTTGTCGTACCCTCACCTGGACCCTAAACCGTCCCCGTCCCCTAACCCTAACCCTAGCCCGAACCCTAACCCTAACCCTTCCCCGAAGCCTGACTCTCAGCCGTCCCCTAATCCTAACCCGTACGCTAACACTAACCCGTGCCCTCACACGTACGCTCCCCCTAAAGCGTTGTCGTACCCTCACCTGGACCCTAAACCGTCCCCATCCCCTAACCCTAACCCTAGCCCGAACCCTAACCCTAACCCTTCCCCGAAGCCTGACCCTCAGCCGTCCCCTAATCCTAACCCGTACGCTAACACTAACCCGCGCCCTCACACGTACGCTCCCCCTAAAGCGTTGTCGTACCCTCACCTGGACCCTAAACCGTCCCCGTCCCCTAACCCTAACCCTAGCCGGAACCCTAACCCTAACCCTTCCCCGAAGCCTGACCCTCACCCGTCCCCTAATCCTAACCCGTACGCTAACACTAACCCGGGCCCTCACACGTACGCTCCCCCTAAAGCGTTGTCGTACCCTCACCTGGACCCTAAACCGTCCCTGTCCCCTAACCCTAACCCTAGCCCGAACCCTAACCCTAACCCTTCCCCGAAGCCTGACCCTCAGCCGTCCCCTAATCCTAACCCGTACGCTAACACTAACCCGCGCCCTCACACGTACGCTCCCCCTAAAGCGTTGTCGTACCCTCACCTGGACCCTAAACCGTCCCCGTCCCCTAACCCTAACCCTAGCCCGAACACTAACCCTAACCCTTCCCCGAAGCCTGACCCTCAGCCGTCCCCTAATCCTAACCCGTACGCTAACACTAACCCGCGCCCTCACACGTACGCTCCCCCTAAAGCGTTGTCGTACCCTCACCTGGACCCTAAACCGTCCCCGTCCCCTAACCCTAACCCTAGCCGGAACCCTAACCCTAACCCTTCCCCGAAGCCTGACCCTCACCCGTCCCCTAATCCTAACCCGTACGCTAACACTAACCCGGGCCCTCACACGTACGCTCCCCCTAAAGCGTTGTCGTACCCTCACCTGGACCCTAAACCGTCCCCGTCCCCTAACCCTAACCCTAGCCCGAACCCTAACCCTAACCCTTCCCCGAAGCCTGACCCTCACCCGTCCCCTTATCCTAACCCGTACGCTAACACTAACCCGCGCCCTCACACGTACGCTCCCCGTAAAGCGTTGTCGTACCCTCACCTGGACCCTAAACCGTCCCCGTCCCCTAACCCTAACCCTAGCCCGAACCCTAACCCTAACCCTTCCCCGAAGCCTGACCCTCAGCCGTCCCCTAATCCTAACCCGTACGCTAACACTAACCCGCGCCCTCACACGTACGCTCCCCCTAAAGCGTTGTCGTACCCTCACCTGGACCCTAAACCGTCCCCGTCCCCTAACCCTAACCCTAGCCCGAACCCTAACCCTAACCCTTCCCCGAAGCCTGACCCTCACCCGTCCCCTAATCTTAACCCGTACGCTAACACTAACCCGCGCCCTCACACGTACGCTCCCCCTAAAGCGTTGTCGTACCCTCACCTGGACCCTAAACCGTCCCCGTCCCCTAACCCTAACCCTAGCCCGAACCGTAACCCTAACCCTTCCCCGAAGCCTGACCCTCAGCCGTCCCCTAATCCTAACCCGTACGCTAACACTAACCCGCACCCTCACACGTACGCTCCCCCTAAAGCGTTGTCGTACCCTCACCTGGACCCTAAACCGTCCCCGTCCCCTAACCCTAACCCTAGCCCGAACCCTAACCCTAACCCTTCCCCGAAGCCTGACCCTCACCCGTCCCCTAATCCTAACCCGTACGCTAACACTATCCCACGCCCTCACACGTACGCTCCCCCTAAAGCGTTGTCGTACCCTCACCTGGACCCTAAACCGTCCCCGTCCCCTAACCCTAACCCTAGCCCGAACCCTAACCCTCACCCTTCCCCGAAGCCTGACCCTCAGCCGTCCCCTAATCCTAACCCGTACGCTAACACTAACCCGTGCCCTCACACGTACGCTCCCCTAAAGCGTTGTCATACCCTCACCTGGTCCATAAACTGTCCCCGTCCCCAACCCTAACCCTAGCCCGAACCCTAACCATAACCCTTCCCCGAAGCCTGACCCTCAGCCGTCCCCTAATCCTAACCCGTACGCTAACACTAACCCGCGCCCTCACACGTACGCTCCCCCTAAAGCGTTGTCGTACCCTCACGTGAACCCTAAACCGTCCCCGTCCCCTATCCCTAACCGTAGCCCGAACCCTAACCCTAACCCTTCCCCGAAGCCTGACCCTCACCCGTCCCCTAATCCTAACCCGTACGCTAACGCTAACCCGCGCCCTCATACGTACGGTCCCCCTAAAGCGTTGTCGTACCCTCACGTGGACCCTAAACCGTCCCCGTCCACTAACCCTAACCCTAGCCCGAACCCTAACCCTAACCCTTCCCCGAAGCCTGACCCTCAGCCGTCCCTTAATCCTAACCCGTACGCTAACACTAACCCGCGCCCTCACACGTACGCTCCCCCTAAAGCGTTGACGTATCCTCACCTGGACCCTAAACCGTCCCCGTCCCCTAACCCTAACCCAAGCCCGAACCCTAACCCTAACCCTTCCCCGAAGCCTGACCCTCACCCGTCCCCTAATCCTAACCCGTACGCTAACACTAACCCGCGCCCTCACACGTACGCTCCCCCTAAAGCGTTGTCGTACCCTCACCTGGACCCTAAACCGTCCCCGTCCCCTAACCCTAACCCTAGCCCGAACCCTAACCCTAACCCTTCCCCGAAGCCTGACACTCAGCCGTCCCCTAATCCTAACACGTATGCTAACACTAAACCACGCCCTCACACGTACGCTCCCCCTAAAGCGTTGTCGTACCCTCACCTGCACCCTAAACCGTCCCCGTCCCCTAACCCTAACGCTAGCCCGAAACCTAACCCTAACCCTTCCCCGAAGCCTGACCCTCACCCGTCCCCTAATCCTAACCCGTACGCTAACACTAACCCGCGCGCTCACACGTACGCTCCCCCTAAAGCGTTGTCGTACCCTCACCTGGACCCTAAACCGTCCCCGTCCCCTAACCCTAACCCTAGCCCGAACCCTAACCCTAACCCTTCCCCGAAGCCTGACCCAAGCCGTCCCCAAATCCTAACCCGTACGCTAACACTAACCCGCGCCCTCACACGTACGCTCCCCCTAACGCGTTGTCGTACCCTCACCTGGACCCTAAACCGTCCCCGTCCCCTAACCCTAACCCTAGCCCGAAACCTAACCCTAACCCTTCCCCGAAGCCTGACCCTCACCCGTCCCCTAATCCTAACCCGTACGCTAACACTAACCCGCGCCCTCACACGTACGCTCCCCCTAAAGCGTTGTCGTACCCTCACGTGGACCCTAAACCGTCCCCGTCCCCTAACCCTAACCCTAGCCCGAACCCTAACCCTAAACCTTCCCCAAAGCCTGACTCTCACCCATCCCCTAATCCTAACCCGTACGCTAACACTAACCCGCGCCCTCACACGTACGCTCCCCGTAAAGCGTTGTCGTACCCTCACCTGGACCCTAAACCGTCCCCATCCCCTAACCCTAACCCTAGCCCGAACCCTAACCCTAACCCTTCCCCGAAGCCTGACCCTCACCCGTCCCCTAATCCTAACCCGTACGCTAACACTAACCCGCGCCCTCACACGTACGCTCCCCCTAAAGCGTTGTCGTACCCTCACCTGGACCCTAAACCGTCCCCGTCCCCTAACCCTAACCCTAGCCCGAACCCTAACCCTAACCCTTCCCCGAAGCCTGACCCTCAGCCATCCCCTAAACCTAACCCGTACGCTAACACTAACCCGCGCCCTCACACGTACGCTCCCCCTAAAGCGTTGTCGTACCCTCACCTGGACCCTAAACCGTCCCCATCCCCTAACCCTAACCCTAGCCCGAACCCTAACCCTAACCCTTTCCCGAAGCCTGACCCTCACCCGTCCCCTAATCCTAACCCGTACGCTAACAGTAACCCGCGCCCTCACACGTACGCTCCCCCTAAAGCGTTGTCGTACCCTCACCTGGACCCTAAACCGTCCCCGTCCCCTAACCCTAACCCTAGCCCGAACCCTAACCCTAACCCTTCCCCGAAGCCTGACCCTCACCCGTACTCTAATCCTAACCCGTACGCTAACACTAACCCGCGCCCTCACACGTATGCTCCCCCTAAAGCGTTGTCGTACCCTCACCTGGACCCTAAACCGTCCCCGTCCCCTAACCCTAACCCTAGCCCGAACCCTAACCCTAACCCTTCCCCGAAGCCTGACCCTCAGCCATCCCCTAATCCTAACCCGTACGCTAACACTAACCCGCGCCCTCACACGTACGTTCCCCCTAAAGCGTTGTCATACCCTCACCTGGACCCTAAACCGTCCCCGTCCCCTAACCCTAACCCTAGCCCGAACCCTAACCCTAACACTTCCCCGAAGCCTGACCCTCACCCGTCCCCTACTCCTAACCCGTACGCTAACACTAACCCGCACCCTCACACGTACGCTCCCCCTAAAGCGTTGTCGTACCCTCACCTGGACCCTAAACCGTCCCCGTCCGCTAACACTAACCCTAGCCCGAACCCTAACCCTTACCCTTCCCCGAAGCCTGACCCTCACCCGTCCTCTAATCCTAACCCGTACGCTAACACTAACCCGCGCCCTCACACGTACGCTCCCCCTAAAGCGTTGTCGTACCCTCACCTGAAACCTAAACCGTCCCCGTCCCCAAACCCTAACCCTAGCCCGAACCCTAACCCTAACCCTTCCCCGAAGCCTGACCCTCACCCGTCCCCTAATCCTAACCCGTACGCTAACACTAACCCGCGCCCTCACACGTACGCTCCCCTAAAGCGTTGTCGTACCCTCACCTGGACCCTAAACCGTCCCCATCCCCTAACCCTAACCCTAGCCCGAACCCTAAACCTAACCCTTCCCCGAAGCCTGACCCTCAGCCGTCCCCTAATCCTAACCCGTACGCTAACACTAACCCACGCCCTCACATGTACGCTCCCCCTAATGCGTTGTCGTACCCTCACCTGGACCCTAAACCGTCCCCGTCCCCTAACCCTAACCCTAGCCCGAACCCTAACCCTAACCCTTCCCCGAAGCCTGACCCTCACCCGTCCCCTAATCCTAACCCGTACGCTAACACTAACCCGCGCCCTCACACGTACGCTCCCCCTAAAGCATTGTCGTACCCTCACCTGGACCCTAAACCGTCCCCATCCCCTAACCCTAACCCTAGCCCGAACCCTAACCCTAACCGTTCCCCGAAGCCTGACCCTCAGCCGTCCCCTAATCCTAACCCGTATGCTAACACTAACCCGCACCCTCACAGGTACGCTCCCCCTAAAGCGTTGTCGTACCCTCACCTGGACCCTAAACCGTCCCCGTCCCCTAACCCTAACCCTAGTCCGAACCCTAACCCTAACCCTTCCCCGAAGCCTGACCCTCACCCGTCCCCTAATCCTAACACGTACGGTAACACTAACCCGCGCCCTCACACGTAGGCTCCCCCTAAAGTGTTGTCGTACCCTCACCTGGACCCTGAACCGTCCCCGTCCCCTAACCCTAACGCTAGCCCGAACCCTAACCCTAACCCTTCCCCGAAGCCTGACCCTCACCCGTCCCCTAATCCTAACCCATACGCTAACACTAACCCGCGCCCTCACACGTACGCTCCCCCTAAAGCGTTGTCGTACCCTCACGTGGACCCTAAACCGTCCCCGTCCCCTAACCCTAACCCTAGCCCGAACCCTAACCCTAACACTTCCTCGAAGGCTGACCCTCACCCATCCCCTAATCCTAACCCGTACGCTAACACTAACCCGCGCCCTCACACGTACGCTCCCCCTAAAGCGTTGTCGTACCCTCACCTGGACCCTAAACCGTCCCCGTCCCCTAACCCTAACCCTAGCCCGAACCCTAACCCTAACCCTTCCCCGAAGCCTGACCCTCACCCGTCCCCTAATCCTAACCCGTACGCTAACACTAACCCGCGCCCTCACACGTACGCTCCCCCTAAAGCGTTGTCGTACCCTCACCTGGACCCTAAACCGTCCCCATCCCCTAACCCTAACCCTAGCCCGAACCCTAACCCTAACCGTTCCCCGAAGCCTGACCCTCAGCCGTCCCCTAATCCTAACCCGTATGCTAACACTAACCCGCACCCTCACACGTACGCTCCCCCTAAAGCGTTGTCGTACCCTCACCTGGACCCTAAACCGTCCCCGTCCCCTAACCCTAACCCTAGTCCGAACCCTAACCCTAACCCTTCCCCGAAGCCTGACCCTCACCCGTCCCCTAATCCTAACACGTACGGTAACACTAACCCGCGCCCTCACACGTAGGCTCCCCCTAAAGCGTTGTCGTACCCTCACCTGGACCCTGAACCGTCCCCGTCCCCTAACCCTAACCCTAGCCCGAACCCTAACCCTAACCCTTCCCCGAAGCCTGACCCTCACCCGTCCCCTAATCCTAACCCGTACGCTAACACTAACCCGGGCCCTCACACGTACGCTCCCCCTAAAGCGTTGTCGTACCCTCACCTGGACCCTAAACCGTCCCCGTCCCCTAACCCTAACCCTAGCCCGAACCCTAACCCTAACCCTTCCCCGAAGCCTGACCCTCACCCGTCCCCTTATCCTAACCCGTACGCTAACACTAACCCGCGCCCTCACACGTACGCTCCCCGTAAAGCGTTGTCGTACCCTCACCTGGACCCTAAACCGTCCCCGTCCCCTAACCCTAACCCTAGCCCGAACCCTAACCCTAACCCTTCCCCGAAGCCTGACCCTCAGCCGTCCCCTAATCCTAACCCGTACGCTAACACTAACCCGCGCCCTCACACGTACGCTCCCCCTAAAGCGTTGTCGTACCCTCACCTGGACCCTAAACCGTCCCCGTCCCCTAACCCTAACCCTAGCCCGAACCCTAACCCTAACCCTTCCCCGAAGCCTGACCCTCACCCGTCCCCTAATCTTAACCCGTACGCTAACACTAACCCGCGCCCTCACACGTACGCTCCCCCTAAAGCGTTGTCGTACCCTCACCTGGACCCTAAACCGTCCCCGTCCCCTAACCCTAACCCTAGCCCGAACCGTAACCCTAACCCTTCCCCGAAGCCTGACCCTCAGCCGTCCCCTAATCCTAACCCGTACGCTAACACTAACCCGCACCCTCACACGTACGCTCCCCCTAAAGCGTTGTCGTACCCTCACCTGGACCCTAAACCGTCCCCGTCCCCTAACCCTAACCCTAGCCCGAACCCTAACCCTAACCCTTCCCCGAAGCCTGACCCTCACCCGTCCCCTAATCCTAACCCGTACGCTAACACTATCCCACGCCCTCACACGTACGCTCCCCCTAAAGCGTTGTCGTACCCTCACCTGGACCCTAAACCGTCCCCGTCCCCTAACCCTAACCCTAGCCCGAACCCTAACCCTCACCCTTCCCCGAAGCCTGACCCTCAGCCGTCCCCTAATCCTAACCCGTACGCTAACACTAACCCGTGCCCTCACACGTACGCTCCCCTAAAGCGTTGTCATACCCTCACCTGGTCCATAAACTGTCCCCGTCCCCAACCCTAACCCTAGCCCGAACCCTAACCATAACCCTTCCCCGAAGCCTGACCCTCAGCCGTCCCCTAATCCTAACCCGTACGCTAACACTAACCCGCGCCCTCACACGTACGCTCCCCCTAAAGCGTTGTCGTACCCTCACGTGAACCCTAAACCGTCCCCGTCCCCTATCCCTAACCGTAGCCCGAACCCTAACCCTAACCCTTCCCCGAAGCCTGACCCTCACCCGTCCCCTAATCCTAACCCGTACGCTAACGCTAACCCGCGCCCTCATACGTACGGTCCCCCTAAAGCGTTGTCGTACCCTCACGTGGACCCTAAACCGTCCCCGTCCACTAACCCTAACCCTAGCCCGAACCCTAACCCTAACCCTTCCCCGAAGCCTGACCCTCAGCCGTCCCTTAATCCTAACCCGTACGCTAACACTAACCCGCGCCCTCACACGTACGCTCCCCCTAAAGCGTTGACGTATCCTCACCTGGACCCTAAACCGTCCCCGTCCCCTAACCCTAACCCAAGCCCGAACCCTAACCCTAACCCTTCCCCGAAGCCTGACCCTCACCCGTCCCCTAATCCTAACCCGTACGCTAACACTAACCCGCGCCCTCACACGTACGCTCCCCCTAAAGCGTTGTCGTACCCTCACCTGGACCCTAAACCGTCCCCGTCCCCTAACCCTAACCCTAGCCCGAACCCTAACCCTAACCCTTCCCCGAAGCCTGACACTCAGCCGTCCCCTAATCCTAACACGTATGCTAACACTAAACCACGCCCTCACACGTACGCTCCCCCTAAAGCGTTGTCGTACCCTCACCTGCACCCTAAACCGTCCCCGTCCCCTAACCCTAACGCTAGCCCGAAACCTAACCCTAACCCTTCCCCGAAGCCTGACCCTCACCCGTCCCCTAATCCTAACCCGTACGCTAACACTAACCCGCGCGCTCACACGTACGCTCCCCCTAAAGCGTTGTCGTACCCTCACCTGGACCCTAAACCGTCCCCGTCCCCTAACCCTAACCCTAGCCCGAACCCTAACCCTAACCCTTCCCCGAAGCCTGACCCAAGCCGTCCCCAAATCCTAACCCGTACGCTAACACTAACCCGCGCCCTCACACGTACGCTCCCCCTAACGCGTTGTCGTACCCTCACCTGGACCCTAAACCGTCCCCGTCCCCTAACCCTAACCCTAGCCCGAAACCTAACCCTAACCCTTCCCCGAAGCCTGACCCTCACCCGTCCCCTAATCCTAACCCGTACGCTAACACTAACCCGCGCCCTCACACGTACGCTCCCCCTAAAGCGTTGTCGTACCCTCACGTGGACCCTAAACCGTCCCCGTCCCCTAACCCTAACCCTAGCCCGAACCCTAACCCTAAACCTTCCCCAAAGCCTGACTCTCACCCATCCCCTAATCCTAACCCGTACGCTAACACTAACCCGCGCCCTCACACGTACGCTCCCCGTAAAGCGTTGTCGTACCCTCACCTGGACCCTAAACCGTCCCCATCCCCTAACCCTAACCCTAGCCCGAACCCTAACCCTAACCCTTCCCCGAAGCCTGACCCTCACCCGTCCCCTAATCCTAACCCGTACGCTAACACTAACCCGCGCCCTCACACGTACGCTCCCCCTAAAGCGTTGTCGTACCCTCACCTGGACCCTAAACCGTCCCCGTCCCCTAACCCTAACCCTAGCCCGAACCCTAACCCTAACCCTTCCCCGAAGCCTGACCCTCAGCCATCCCCTAAACCTAACCCGTACGCTAACACTAACCCGCGCCCTCACACGTACGCTCCCCCTAAAGCGTTGTCGTACCCTCACCTGGACCCTAAACCGTCCCCATCCCCTAACCCTAACCCTAGCCCGAACCCTAACCCTAACCCTTTCCCGAAGCCTGACCCTCACCCGTCCCCTAATCCTAACCCGTACGCTAACAGTAACCCGCGCCCTCACACGTACGCTCCCCCTAAAGCGTTGTCGTACCCTCACCTGGACCCTAAACCGTCCCCGTCCCCTAACCCTAACCCTAGCCCGAACCCTAACCCTAACCCTTCCCCGAAGCCTGACCCTCACCCGTACTCTAATCCTAACCCGTACGCTAACACTAACCCGCGCCCTCACACGTATGCTCCCCCTAAAGCGTTGTCGTACCCTCACCTGGACCCTAAACCGTCCCCGTCCCCTAACCCTAACCCTAGCCCGAACCCTAACCCTAACCCTTCCCCGAAGCCTGACCCTCAGCCATCCCCTAATCCTAACCCGTACGCTAACACTAACCCGCGCCCTCACACGTACGTTCCCCCTAAAGCGTTGTCATACCCTCACCTGGACCCTAAACCGTCCCCGTCCCCTAACCCTAACCCTAGCCCGAACCCTAACCCTAACACTTCCCCGAAGCCTGACCCTCACCCGTCCCCTACTCCTAACCCGTACGCTAACACTAACCCGCACCCTCACACGTACGCTCCCCCTAAAGCGTTGTCGTACCCTCACCTGGACCCTAAACCGTCCCCGTCCGCTAACACTAACCCTAGCCCGAACCCTAACCCTTACCCTTCCCCGAAGCCTGACCCTCACCCGTCCTCTAATCCTAACCCGTACGCTAACACTAACCCGCGCCCTCACACGTACGCTCCCCCTAAAGCGTTGTCGTACCCTCACCTGAAACCTAAACCGTCCCCGTCCCCAAACCCTAACCCTAGCCCGAACCCTAACCCTAACCCTTCCCCGAAGCCTGACCCTCACCCGTCCCCTAATCCTAACCCGTACGCTAACACTAACCCGCGCCCTCACACGTACGCTCCCCTAAAGCGTTGTCGTACCCTCACCTGGACCCTAAACCGTCCCCATCCCCTAACCCTAACCCTAGCCCGAACCCTAAACCTAACCCTTCCCCGAAGCCTGACCCTCAGCCGTCCCCTAATCCTAACCCGTACGCTAACACTAACCCACGCCCTCACATGTACGCTCCCCCTAATGCGTTGTCGTACCCTCACCTGGACCCTAAACCGTCCCCGTCCCCTAACCCTAACCCTAGCCCGAACCCTAACCCTAACCCTTCCCCGAAGCCTGACCCTCACCCGTCCCCTAATCCTAACCCGTACGCTAACACTAACCCGCGCCCTCACACGTACGCTCCCCCTAAAGCATTGTCGTACCCTCACCTGGACCCTAAACCGTCCCCATCCCCTAACCCTAACCCTAGCCCGAACCCTAACCCTAACCGTTCCCCGAAGCCTGACCCTCAGCCGTCCCCTAATCCTAACCCGTATGCTAACACTAACCCGCACCCTCACAGGTACGCTCCCCCTAAAGCGTTGTCGTACCCTCACCTGGACCCTAAACCGTCCCCGTCCCCTAACCCTAACCCTAGTCCGAACCCTAACCCTAACCCTTCCCCGAAGCCTGACCCTCACCCGTCCCCTAATCCTAACACGTACGGTAACACTAACCCGCGCCCTCACACGTAGGCTCCCCCTAAAGTGTTGTCGTACCCTCACCTGGACCCTGAACCGTCCCCGTCCCCTAACCCTAACCCTAGCCCGAACCCTAACCCTAACCCTTCCCCGAAGCCTGACCCTCACCCGTCCCCTAATCCTAACCCATACGCTAACACTAACCCGCGCCCTCACACGTACGCTCCCCCTAAAGCGTTGTCGTACCCTCACGTGGACCCTAAACCGTCCCCGTCCCCTAACCCTAACCCTAGCCCGAACCCTAACCCTAACACTTCCTCGAAGGCTGACCCTCACCCATCCCCTAATCCTAACCCGTACGCTAACACTAACCCGCGCCCTCACACGTACGCTCCCCCTAAAGCGTTGTCGTACCCTCACCTGGACCCTAAACCGTCCCCGTCCCCTAACCCTAACCCTAGCCCGAACCCTAACCCTAACCCTTCCCCGAAGCCTGACCCTCACCCGTCCCCTAATCCTAACCCGTACGCTAACACTAACCCGCGCCCTCACACGTACGCTCCCCCTAAAGCGTTGTCGTACCCTCACCTGGACCCTAAACCGTCCCCATCCCCTAACCCTAACCCTAGCCCGAACCCTAACCCTAACCGTTCCCCGAAGCCTGACCCTCAGCCGTCCCCTAATCCTAACCCGTATGCTAACACTAACCCGCACCCTCACACGTACGCTCCCCCTAAAGCGTTGTCGTACCCTCACCTGGACCCTAAACCGTCCCCGTCCCCTAACCCTAACCCTAGTCCGAACCCTAACCCTAACACTTCCCCGAAGCCTGACCCTCACCCGTCCCCTAATCCTAACACGTACGGTAACACTAACCCGCGCCCTCACACGTAGGCTCCCCCTAAAGCGTTGTCGTACCCTCACCTGGACCCTGAACCGTCCCCGTCCCCTAACCCTAACCCTAGCCCGAACCCTAACCCTAACCCTTCCCCGAAGCCTGACCCTCACCCGTCCCCTAATCCTAACCCGTACGCTAACACTAACCCGTGCCCTCACACGTACGCTCCCCCTAAAGCGTTGTCGTACCCTCACGTGGACCCTAAACCGTCCCCGTCCCCTAACCCTAACCCTAGCCCGAACCCTAACCCTAACACTTCCTCGAAGGCTGACCCTCACCCATCCCCTAATCCTAACCCGTACGCTAACACTAACCCGCGCCCTCACACGTACGCTCCCCCTAAAGCGTTGTCGTACCCTCACCTGGACCCTAAACCGTCCCCGTCCCCTAACCCTAACCCTAGCCCGAACCCTAACCCTCACCCTTCCCCGACGCCTGACCCTCACCCGTCCCCTAATCCTAACCCGTACGCTAACACTAACCCGCGCCCTCACACGTACGCTCCCCTAAAGCGTTGTCGTACCCTCACCTGGACCCTAAACCGTCCCCATCCCCTAACCCTAACCCTAGCCCGAACCCTAACCCTAACCCTTCCCCGAAGCCTCACCCTCACCCGTCCCCTAATCCTAACCCGTACGCTAACAGTAACCCGCCCCCTCACACGTACGCACCCCCTAATGCGTTGTCGTACCCTCACCTGGACCCTAAACCGTCCCCGTCCCCTAACCCTAACCCTAGTCCGAACCCTAACCCTAACCCTTCCCCGAAGCCTGACCCTCACCCGTCCCCTAATCCTAACACGTACGGTAACACTAACCCGCGCCCTCACACGTAGGCTCCCCCTAAAGCGTTGTCGTACCCTCACCTGGACCCTGAACCGTCCCCGTCCCCTAACCCTAACCCTAGCCCGAACCCTAACCCTAACCCTTCCCCGAAGCCTGACCCTCACCCGTCCCCTAATCCTAACCCGTACGCTAACACTAACCCGCGCCCTCACACGTACGCTCCCCCTAAAGCGTTGTCGTACCCTCACGTGGACCCTAAACCGTCCCCGTCCCCTAACCCTAACCCTAGCCCGAACCCTAACCCTAACCCTTCCTCGAAGGCTGACCCTCACCCATCCCCTAATCCTAACCCGTACGCTAACACTAACCCGCGCCCTCACACGTACGCTCCCCCTAAAGCGTTGTCGTACCCTCACCTGGACCCTAAACCGTCCCCGTCCCCTAACCCTAACCCTAGCCCGAACCCTAACCCTAACCCTTCCCCGAAGCCTGACCCTCACCCGTCCCCTAATCCTAACCCGTACGCTAACACTAACCCGCGCCCTCACACGTACGCTCCCCCTAAAGCGTTGTCGTACCCTCACCTGGACCCTAAACCGTCCCCATCCCCTAACCCTAACCCTAGCCCGAACCCTAACCCTAACCGTTCTCCGAAGCCTGACCCTCAGCCGTCCCCTAATCCTAACCCGTATGCTAACACTAACCCGCACCCTCACACGTACGCTCCCCCTAAAGCGTTGTCGTACCCTCACCTGGACCCTAAACCGTCCCCGTCCCCTAACCCTAACCCTAGTCCGAACCCTAACCCTAACCCTTCCCCGAAGCCTGACCCTCACCCGTCCCCTAATCCTAACACGTACGGTAACACTAACCCGCGCCCTCACACGTAGGCTCCCCCTAAAGCGTTGTCGTACCCTCACCTGGACCCTGAACCGTCCCCGTCCCCTAACCCTAACCCTAGCCCGAATCCTAACCCTAACCCTTCCCCGAAGCCTGACCCTCACACGTCCCCTAATCCTAACCCGTACGCTAACACTAACCCGCGCCCTCACACGTACGCTCCCCCTAAAGCGTTGTCGTACCCTCACGTGGACCCTAAACCGTCCCCGTCCCCTAACCCTAACCCTAGCCCGAACCCTAACCCTAACACTTCCTCGAAGGCTGACCCTCACCCATCCCCTAATCCTAACCCGTACGCTAACACTAACCCGCGCCCTCACACGTACGCTCCCCCTAAAGCGTTGTCGTACCCTCACCTGGACCCTAAACCGTCCCCGTCCCCTAACCCTAACCCTAGCCCGAACCCTAACCCTCACCCTTCCCCGACGCCTGACCCTCAGCCGTCCCCTAATCCTAACCCGTACGCTAACAATAACCCGCGCCCTCACACGTACGCTCCCCTAAAGCGTTGTCGTACCCTCACCTGGACCCTAAACCATCCCCGTCCCCTAACCCTAACCCTAGCCCGAACCCTAACCCTAACCCTTCCCCGAAGCCTGACCCTCAGCCGTCCCCTAATCCTAACCTGTATGCTAACACTAACCCGCACCCTCACACGTACGCTCCCCCTAAAGCGTATTCGTACCCTCACCTGGACCCTAAACCGTCCCCGTCCCCTAACACTAACCCTAGTCCGAACCCTAACCCTAACCCTTCCCCAAAGCCTGACCCACACCCGTCCCCTAATCCTAACACGTACGGTAATACTAACCCGCGCCCTCACACATAGGCTCCCCCTAAAGCGTTGTCATACCCTCACCTGGACCCTAAACCGTCCCCGTCCCCTAACCCTAACCCTAGCCCGAACCCTAACCCTAACCCTTCCCCAAAGCCTGACCCTCACCCGTCCCCTAATCCTAACCCGTACGCTAACACTAATCCTCGCCCTCACACGTACGCTCCCCCTAAAGCGTTGTCGTACCCTCACCTGGACCCTAAACCGTCCCCGTCCCCTAACCCTAAACCTAGCCCGAACCCTAACCCTAACCCTTCCCCGAAGCCTGACCCTCAGCCGTCCCCTAATCCTAACCCGTACGCTAACACTAACCCGCGCCCTCACACGTACGCTCCCCCTAAAGCATTGTCGTACCCTCACCTGGACCCTAAACCGTCCCCGTCCCCTAACCCTAACCCTAGCCCGAACCCTAACCCTAAGCCTTCCCCGAAGCCTGACCCTCACCCGTACCCTAATCCTAACCCGTACGCTAACACTAACCCGCGCCCTCACACGTACGCTCCCCCTAAAGCATTGTCGTACCCTCACCTGGACCCTAAACCGTCCCCGTCCCCTAACCCTAACCCTAGCCCGAACCCTAACCCTAACCCTTCCCCGAAGCCTGACCCTCACCCGTCCCCTAATCCTAACCCGTACGCTAACACTAACCCGCGCCCTCACACGTACGCTCCCCCTAAAGCGTTGTCGTACCCTCACCTGGACCCTAAACCGTCCCCGTCCCCTAACCCTAACCCTAGCCCGAACCCTAACCCTAACCCTTCCCCGAAGCCTGACCCAAGCCGTCCCCAAATCCTAACCCGTACGCTAACACTAACCCGCGCCCTCACACGTACGCTCCCCCTAACGCGTTGTCGTACCCTCACCTGGACCCTAAACCGTCCCCGTCCCCTAACCCTAACCCTAGCCCGAAACCTAACCCTAACCCTTCCCCGAAGCCTGACCCTCACCCGTCCCTTAATCCTAACCCGTACGCTAACACTAACCCGCGCCCTCACACGTACGCTCCCCCTAAAGCGTTGTCGTACCCTCACCTGGACCCTAAACCGTCCCCGTCCCCTAACCCTAACCCTAGCCCGAACCCTAACCCTAACCCTTCCCCGAAGCCTGACCCTCAGCCGTCCCCTAATCCTAACCCGTACGCTAACACGAACCCGCGCCCTCACACGTACGCTCCCCCTAAAGCGTTGTCGTACCCTCACCTGGACCCTAAACCGTCCCCGTCCCCTAACCCTAACCCTAGCCCGAACCCTAACGCTAACCCTTCCCCGAAGCCTGACCCTCACCCGTCCCCTAATCCTAACCCGTACGCTAACACTAACCCGCGCCCTCACACGTACGCTCCCCCTATAGCGTTGTCGTACCCTCACCTGGACCCTAAACCGTCCCCGTCCCCTAACCCTAACCCTAGCCCGAACCCTAACCCTAACACTTCCTCGAAGGCTGACCCTCACCCATCCCCTAATCCTAACCCGTACGCTAACACTAACCCGTGCCCTCACACGTACGCTCCCCCTAAAGCATTGTCGTACCCTCACGTGGACCCTAAACCGTCCCCGTCCCCTAACCCTAACCCTAGCCCAAACCCTAACCCTCACCCTTCCCCGAAGCCTGACCCTCAGCCGTCCCCTAATCCTAACCCGTACGCTAACACTAACCCGCGCCCTCACACGTACGCTCCCCCTAACGCGTTGTCGTACCCTCACCTGGACCCTAAACCGTCCCCGTCCCCTAACCCTAACCCTAGCCCGAACCCTAACCCTAACCCTTCCCCGAAACCTGACCCTCACCCGTCCCCTAATCCTAACCCGTACGCTAACGCAACCCGCGCCCTCACACGTAGGCTCCCCCTAAAGCGTTGTCGTACCCTCACCTGGACCCTAAACCGTCCCCGTCCCCTAACCCTAACCCTAGCCCGAAACCTAACCCTAACCCTTCCCCGAAGCCTGACCCTCACCCGTCCCTTAATCCTAACCCGTACGCTAACACTAACCCGCGCCCTCACACGTACGCTCCCCCTAAAGCGTTGTCGTACCCTCACGTGGACCCTAAACCGTCCCCGTCCCCTAACCCTAACCCTAGCCCGAACCCTAACCCTAAACCTTCCCCGAAGCCTGACCCTCACCCATCCCCTAATCCTAACCCGTACGCTAACACTAACCCGCGCCCTCACACGTACGCTCCCGGTAAAGCGTTGTCGTACCCTCACCTGGACCCTAAACCGTCCCCTTCCCCTAACCCTAACCCTAGCCCGAACCCTAAACCTAACCCTTCCCCGAAGCCTAACCCTCACCCGTCCCCTAATCCTAACCCGTACGCTAACACTAACCCGCGCCCTCACACGTATGCTCCCCCTAAAGCGTTGTCGTACCCTCACCTGGACCCTAAACCGTCTTCGTCCCCTAACCCTAACCCTAGCCCGAACCCTAACCCTAACCCTTCCCCGAAGCCTGACCCTCAGCCGTCCCCTAATCCTAACCCGTACGCTAACACTAACCCGCGCCCTCACACGTACGCTCCCCCTAAAGCGTTGTCGTACCCTCACCTGGACCCTAAACAGTCCCCGTCCCCTAACCCTAGCCCTAGCCCGAACCCTAACCCTAACCCTTCCCCGAAGCCTGACCCTCAGCCGTCCCCTAATCCTAACCCGTACGCTAACACGAACCCGCGCCCTCACACGTACGCTCCCCCTAAAGCGTTGTCGTACCCTCACCTGGACCCTAAACCGTCCCCGTCCCCTAACCCTAACCCTAGCCCGAACCCTAACGCTAACCCTTCCCCGAAGCCTGACCCTCACCCGTCCCCTAATCCTAACCCGTACGCTAACACTAACCCGCGCCCTCACACGTACGCTCCCCCTATAGCGTTGTCGTACCCTCACCTGGACCCTAAACCGTCCCCGTCCCCTAACC
Source organism: Delphinus delphis (assembly GCF_949987515.2). Lineage (NCBI taxonomy): Eukaryota > Metazoa > Chordata > Mammalia > Artiodactyla > Delphinidae > Delphinus > Delphinus delphis. The sequence continues at coordinate 46,111,701 of NC_082694.2, read as the reverse complement.
CTAACCCTAGCCCGAACCCTAACCCTAACACTTCCTCGAAGGCTGACCCTCACCCATCCCCTAATCCTAACCCGTACGCTAACACTAACCCGTGCCCTCACACGTACGCTCCCCCTAAAGCATTGTCGTACCCTCACGTGGACCCTAAACCGTCCCCGTCCCCTAACCCTAACCCTAGCCCAAACCCTAACCCTCACCCTTCCCCGAAGCCTGACCCTCAGCCGTCCCCTAATCCTAACCCGTACGCTAACACTAACCCGCGCCCTCACACGTACGCTCCCCTAAAGCGTTGTCGTACCCTCACCTGGACCCTAAACCGTCCCCATCCCCTAACCCTAACCCTAGCCCGAACCCTAAACCTAACCCTTCCCCGAAGCCTGACCCTCAGCCGTCCCCTAATCCTAACCCGTACGCTAACACTAACCCACGCCCTCACATGTACGCTCCCCCTAATGCGTTGTCGTACCCTCACCTGGACCCTAAACCGTCCCCGTCCCCTAACCCTAACCCTAGCCCGAACCCTAAACCTAACCCTTCCCCGAAGCCTGACCCTCAGCCGTCCCCTAATCCTAACCCGTACGCTAACACGAACCCGCGCCCTCACACGTACGCTCCCCCTAAAGCGTTGTCGTACCCTCACCTGGACCCTAAACCGTCCCCGTCCCCTAACCCTAACCCTAGCCCAAACCCTAACCCTCACCCTTCCCCGAAGCCTGACCCTCAGCCGTCCCCTAATCCTAACCCGTACGCTAACACTAACCCGCGCCCTCACACGTACGCTCCCCTAAAGCGTTGTCGTACCCTCACCTGGACCCTAAACCGTCCCCATCCCCTAACCCTAACCCTAGCCCGAACCCTAAACCTAACCCTTCCCCGAAGCCTGACCCTCAGCCGTCCCCTAATCCTAACCCGTACGCTAACACTAACCCACGCCCTCACATGTACGCTCCCCCTAAAGCGTTGTCGTACCCTCACCTGGACCCTAAACCGTCCCCGTCCCCTAACCCTAACCCTAGCCCGAACCCTAACCCTAACCCTTCCCCGAAGCCTGACCCTCACCCGTCCCCTAATCCTAACCCGTACGCTAACACTAACCCGCGCCCTCACACGTACGCTCCCCCTAAAGCATTGTCGTACCCTCACCTGGACCCTAAACCGTCCCCATCCCCTAACCCTAACCCTAGCCCGAACCCTAACCCTAACCCTTCCCCGAAGCCTGACCCTCAGCCGTCCCCTAATCCTAACCCGTATGCTAACACTAACCCGCACCCTCACACGTACGCTCCCCCTAAAGCGTTGTCGTACCCTCACCTGGACCCTAAACCGTCCCCGTCCCCTAACCCTAACCCTAGTCCGAACCCTAACCCTAACCCTTCCCCGAAGCCTGACCATCACCCGTCCCCTAATCCTAACACGTACGGTAACACTAACCCGCGCCCTCACACGTAGGCTCCCCCTAAAGCGTTGTCGTACCCTCACCTGGACCCTAAACCGTCCCCGTCCCCTAACCCTAACCCTAGCCCGAACCCTAACCCTAACCCTTCCCCGAAGCCTGACCCTCACCCGTCCCCTAATCCTAACACGTACGCTAACACTAACCCGCGCCCTCACACGTACGCTCCCCCTAAAGCGTTGTCGTACCCTCACCTGGACCCTGAACCGTCCCCGTCCCCTAACCCTAACCCTAGCCCGAACCCTAACCCTAACACTTCCTCGAAGGCTGACCCTCACCCATCCCCTAATCCTAACCCGTACGCTAACACTAACCCGCGCCCTCACACGTACGCTCCCCCTAAAGCGTTGTCGTACCCTCACCTGGACCCTAAACCGTCCCCGTCCCCTAACCCTAACCCTAGCCCGAACCCTAACCCTCACCCTTCCCCGACGCCTGACCCTCACCCGTCCCCTAATCCTAACCCGTACTCTAACACTAACCCGCGCCCTCACACGTACGCTCCCCTAAAGCGTTGTCGTACCCTCACCTGGACCCTAAACCGTCCCCGTCCCCTAACCCTAACCCTAGCCCGAACCCTAACCCTAACCCTTCCCCGAAGCCTGACCCTCAGCCGTCCCCTAATCCTAACCCGTACGCTAACACTAACCCGCGCCCTCACACGTACGCTCCCCCTAAAGCGTTGTCGTACCCTCACCTGGACCCTAAACCGTCCCCGTCCCCTAACCCTAACCCTAGCCCGAACCCTAACCCTAACCCTTCCCCGAAGCCTGACCCTCAGCCGTCCCGTAATGCTAACCCGTACGCTAACACTAACCCGCGCCCTCACACGTACGCTCCCCCTAAAGCGTTGTCGTACCCTCACCTGGACCCTAAACCGTCCCCGTCCCCTAACCCTAACCCTAGCCCGAACCCTAACCCTAACCCTTCCCCGAAGCCTGACCCTCAGCCGTCCCCTAATCCTAACCCGTACGCTAACACTAACCCGCGCCCTCACACGTACGCTCCCCCTAAAACGTTGTCGTACCCTCACCTGGACCCTAAACCGTCCCCGTCCCCTAACCCTAACCCTAGCCCGAACCCTAACCCTAACCCTTCCCCGAAGCCTGACCCTCAGCCGTCCCCTAATCCTAACCCGTACGCTAACACTAACCCGCGCCCTCACACATATGCTCCCCCTAAAGCGTTGTCGTACCCTCACCTGGACCCTAAACCGTCCCCGTCCCCTAACCCTAACCCTAGCCCGAACCCTAAACCTAACCCTTCCCCGAAGCCTGACCCTCAGCCGTCCCCTAATCCTAACCCGTACGCTAACACGAACCCGCGCCCTCACACGTACGCTCCCCCTAAAGCGTTGTCGTCCCCTCACCTGGACCCTAAACCGTCCCCGTCCCCTAACCCTAACCCTAGCCCGAACACTAACCCTAACCCTTCCCCGAAGCCTGACCCTCAACCGTCCCCTAATCCTAACCCGTACGCTAACACTAACCCGCGCCCTCACACGTAGGCTCCCCCTAACGCGTTGTCGTACCCTCACCTGGACTCTAAACCGTCCCCGTCCCCTAACCCTAACCCTAGCCCCAACCCTAACCCTTACCCTTCCCCGAAGCCTGACCCTCACCCGTCCCCTAATCCTAACCCGTACGCTAACACTAACCCGCGCCCTCACACGTACGCTCCCCCTAAAGCGTTGTCGTACCCTCACGTGGACCCTAAACCGTCCCCGTCCCCTAACCCTAACCCTAGCCCGAACCCTAACCCTAACACTTCCTCGAAGGCTGACCCTCACCCATCCCCTAATCCTAACCCGTACGCTAACACTAACCCGCGCCCTCACACGTACGCTCCCCCTAAAGCGTTGTCGTACCCTCACCTGGACCCTAAACCGTCCCCGTCCCCTAACCCTAACCCTAGCCCGAACCCTAACCCTAACCCTTCCCCGAAGCCTGTCCCTCAGCCGTCCCCTAATCCTAACCCGTACGCTAACACTAACCAGCGCCCTCAAACGTACGCTCGCCCTAAAGCGTTGTCGTACCCTCACCTGGACCCTAAACCGTCCCCGTCCCCAACCCTAACCCTAGCCCGAACCCTAACCCTAACCCTTCCCCGAAGCCTGACCCTCACCCGTCCCCTAATCCTAACCCGTACGCTAACACGAACCCGCGCCCTCACACGTACGCTCCCCCTAAAGCGTTGTCGTACCCTCACCTGGACCCTAAACCGTCCCCGTCCCCTAACCCTAACCCTAGCCCGAACCCTAACGCTAACCCTTCCCCGAAGCCTGACCCTCACCCGTCCCCTAATCCCAACCCGTACGCTAACACTAACCCGCGCCCTCACACGTACGCTCCCCCTATAGCGTTGTCGTACCCTCACCTGGACCCTAAACCGTCCCCGTCCCCTAACCCTAACCCTAGCCCGAACCCTAACCCTAACACTTCCTCGAAGGCTGACCCTCACCCATCCCCTAATCCTAACCCGTACGCTAACACTAACCCGTGCCCTCACACGTACGCTCCCCCTAAAGCATTGTCGTACCCTCACGTGGACCCTAAACCGTCCCCGTCCCCTAACCCTAACCCTAGCCCAAACCCTAACCCTCACCCTTCCCCGAAGCCTGACCCTCAGCCGTCCCCTAATCCTAACCCGTACGCTAACACTAACCCGCGCCCTCACACGTACGCTCCCCTAAAGCGTTGTCGTACCCTCACCTGGACCCTAAACCGTCCCCATCCCCTAACCCTAACCCTAGCCCGAACCCTAAACCTAACCCTTCCCCGAAGCCTGACCCTCAGCCGTCCCCTAATCCTAACCCGTACGCTAACACTAACCCACGCCCTCACATGTACGCTCCCCCTAATGCGTTGTCGTACCCTCACCTGGACCCTAAACCGTCCCCGTCCCCTAACCCTAACCCTAGCCCGAACCCTAAACCTAACCCTTCCCCGAAGCCTGACCCTCAGCCGTCCCCTAATCCTAACCCGTACGCTAACACGAACCCGCGCCCTCACACGTACGCTCCCCCTAAAGCGTTGTCGTACCCTCACCTGGACCCTAAACCGTCCCCGTCCCCTAACCCTAACCCTAGCCCAAACCCTAACCCTCACCCTTCCCCGAAGCCTGACCCTCAGCCGTCCCCTAATCCTAACCCGTACGCTAACACTAACCCGCGCCCTCACACGTACGCTCCCCTAAAGCGTTGTCGTACCCTCACCTGGACCCTAAACCGTCCCCATCCCCTAACCCTAACCCTAGCCCGAACCCTAAACCTAACCCTTCCCCGAAGCCTGACCCTCAGCCGTCCCCTAATCCTAACCCGTACGCTAACACTAACCCACGCCCTCACATGTACGCTCCCCCTAAAGCGTTGTCGTACCCTCACCTGGACCCTAAACCGTCCCCGTCCCCTAACCCTAACCCTAGCCCGAACCCTAACCCTAACCCTTCCCCGAAGCCTGACCCTCACCCGTCCCCTAATCCTAACCCGTACGCTAACACTAACCCGCGCCCTCACACGTACGCTCCCCCTAAAGCATTGTCGTACCCTCACCTGGACCCTAAACCGTCCCCATCCCCTAACCCTAACCCTAGCCCGAACCCTAACCCTAACCCTTCCCCGAAGCCTGACCCTCAGCCGTCCCCTAATCCTAACCCGTATGCTAACACTAACCCGCACCCTCACACGTACGCTCCCCCTAAAGCGTTGTCGTACCCTCACCTGGACCCTAAACCGTCCCCGTCCCCTAACCCTAACCCTAGTCCGAACCCTAACCCTAACCCTTCCCCGAAGCCTGACCATCACCCGTCCCCTAATCCTAACACGTACGGTAACACTAACCCGCGCCCTCACACGTAGGCTCCCCCTAAAGCGTTGTCGTACCCTCACCTGGACCCTAAACCGTCCCCGTCCCCTAACCCTAACCCTAGCCCGAACCCTAACCCTAACCCTTCCCCGAAGCCTGACCCTCACCCGTCCCCTAATCCTAACACGTACGCTAACACTAACCCGCGCCCTCACACGTACGCTCCCCCTAAAGCGTTGTCGTACCCTCACCTGGACCCTGAACCGTCCCCGTCCCCTAACCCTAACCCTAGCCCGAACCCTAACCCTAACACTTCCTCGAAGGCTGACCCTCACCCATCCCCTAATCCTAACCCGTACGCTAACACTAACCCGCGCCCTCACACGTACGCTCCCCCTAAAGCGTTGTCGTACCCTCACCTGGACCCTAAACCGTCCCCGTCCCCTAACCCTAACCCTAGCCCGAACCCTAACCCTCACCCTTCCCCGACGCCTGACCCTCACCCGTCCCCTAATCCTAACCCGTACTCTAACACTAACCTGCGCCCTCACACGTACGCTCCCCTAAAGCGTTGTCGTACCCTCACCTGGACCCTAAACCGTCCCCGTCCCCTAACCCTAACCCTAGCCCGAACCCTAACCCTAACCCTTCCCCGAAGCCTGACCCTCAGCCGTCCCCTAATCCTAACCCGTACGCTAACACTAACCCGCGCCCTCACACGTACGCTCCCCCTAAAGCGTTGTCGTACCCTCACCTGGACCCTAAACCGTCCCCGTCCCCTAACCCTAACCCTAGCCCGAACCCTAACCCTAACCCTTCCCCGAAGCCTGACCCTCAGCCGTCCCGTAATGCTAACCCGTACGCTAACACTAACCCGCGCCCTCACACGTACGCTCCCCCTAAAGCGTTGTCGTACCCTCACCTGGACCCTAAACCGTCCCCGTCCCCTAACCCTAACCCTAGCCCGAACCCTAACCCTAACCCTTCCCCGAAGCCTGACCCTCAGCCGTCCCCTAATCCTAACCCGTACGCTAACACTAACCCGCGCCCTCACACGTACGCTCCCCCTAAAACGTTGTCGTACCCTCACCTGGACCCTAAACCGTCCCCGTCCCCTAACCCTAACCCTAGCCCGAACCCTAACCCTAACCCTTCCCCGAAGCCTGACCCTCAGCCGTCCCCTAATCCTAACCCGTACGCTAACACTAACCCGCGCCCTCACACATATGCTCCCCCTAAAGCGTTGTCGTACCCTCACCTGGACCCTAAACCGTCCCCGTCCCCTAACCCTAACCCTAGCCCGAACCCTAAACCTAACCCTTCCCCGAAGCCTGACCCTCAGCCGTCCCCTAATCCTAACCCGTACGCTAACACGAACCCGCGCCCTCACACGTACGCTCCCCCTAAAGCGTTGTCGTCCCCTCACCTGGACCCTAAACCGTCCCCGTCCCCTAACCCTAACCCTAGCCCGAACACTAACCCTAACCCTTCCCCGAAGCCTGACCCTCAACCGTCCCCTAATCCTAACCCGTACGCTAACACTAACCCGCGCCCTCACACGTAGGCTCCCCCTAACGCGTTGTCGTACCCTCACCTGGACTCTAAACCGTCCCCGTCCCCTAACCCTAACCCTAGCCCCAACCCTAACCCTTACCCTTCCCCGAAGCCTGACCCTCACCCGTCCCCTAATCCTAACCCGTACGCTAACACTAACCCGCGCCCTCACACGTACGCTCCCCCTAAAGCGTTGTCGTACCCTCACGTGGACCCTAAACCGTCCCCGTCCCCTAACCCTAACCCTAGCCCGAACCCTAACCCTAACACTTCCTCGAAGGCTGACCCTCACCCATCCCCTAATCCTAACCCGTACGCTAACACTAACCCGCGCCCTCACACGTACGCTCCCCCTAAAGCGTTGTCGTACCCTCACCTGGACCCTAAACCGTCCCCGTCCCCTAACCCTAACCCTAGCCCGAACCCTAACCCTAACCCTTCCCCGAAGCCTGTCCCTCAGCCGTCCCCTAATCCTAACCCGTACGCTAACACTAACCAGCGCCCTCAAACGTACGCTCGCCCTAAAGCGTTGTCGTACCCTCACCTGGACCCTAAACCGTCCCCGTCCCCAACCCTAACCCTAGCCCGAACCCTAACCCTAACCCTTCCCCGAAGCCTGACCCTCACCCGTCCCCTAATCCTAACCCGTACGCTAACACTAACCCGCGCCCTCACACGTACGCTCCCCCTAAAGCGTTGTCGTACACTCACCTGGACCCTAAACCGTCCCCGTCCCCTAACCCTAACCCTAGCCCGAACCGTAACCCTAACACTTCCCCGAAGCCTGACCCTCAGCCGTCCCCTAATCCCAACCCGTACGCTAACACTAACCCGCGCCCTCACACGTACGCTCCCCCTAAAGCGTTGTCGTACACTCACCTGGACCCTAAACGGTCCCCGTCCCCTAACCCTAACCCTAGCCCGAACCCTAACCCTAACCCTTCCCCGAAGCCTGACCCTCACCCGTCCCCTAATCCTAACCCGTACGCTAACACTAACCCGCGCCCTCACACGTACGCTCCCCCTAAAGCGTTGTCGTACCCTCACCTGGACCCTAAACCGTCCCCGTCCCCTAACCCTAACCCTAGCCCGAACCCTAACCCTAACCCTTCCCCGAAGCCTGACCCTCAGCCATCCCCTAATCCTAACCCGTACGCTAACACTAACCCGCGCCCTCACACGTACGCTCCCCCTAAAGCGTTGTCGTACCCTCACCTGGACCCTAAACCGTCCCCGTCCCCTAACCCTAACCCTAACCCGAACCCTAAACCTAACCCTTCCCCGAAGCCTGACCCTCAGCCGTCCCCTAATCCTAACCCGTATGCTAACACGAACCCGCGCCCTCACACGTACGCTCCCCCAAAGCGTTGTCGTACCCTCACCTGGACCCTAAACCGTCCCCGTCCCCTAACCCTAACGCTAGCCCGAACACTAACCCTAACCCTTCCCCGAAGCCTGACCCTCAACCGTCCCCTAATCCTAACCCGTACGCTAACACTAACCCGCGCCCTCACACGTAGGCTCCCCCTAACGCGTTGTCGTACCCTCACCTGGACTCTAAACCGTCCCCGTCCCCTAAACCTAACCCTAGCCCCAACCCTAACCCTAAACCTTCCCCGAAGCCTGACCCTCACCCGTCCCCTAATCCTAACCCGTACGCTAACACTAACCCGCGCCCTCACACGTACGCTCCCCCTAAAGCGTTGTCGTACCCTCACGTGGACCCTAAACCGTCCCTGTCCCCTAACCCTAACCCTAGCCCGAACCCTAACCCTAACACTTCCTCGAAGGCTGACCCTCACCCATCCCCTAATCCTAACCCGTACGCTAACACTAACCCGCGCCCTCACACGTACGCTCCCCCTAAAGCGTTGTCGTACCCTCACCTGGACCCTAAACCGTCCCCGTCCCCTAACCCTAACCCTAGCCCGAACCCTAACCCTAACCCTTCCCCGAAGCCTGTCCCTCAGCCGTCCCCTAATCCTAACCCGTACGCTAACACTAACCAGCGCCCTCAAACGTACGCTCGCCCTAAAGCGTTGTCGTACCCTCACCTGGACCCTAAACCGTCCCCGTCCCCAACCCTAACCCTAGCCCGAACCCTAACCCTAACCCTTCCCCGAAGCCTGACCCTCACCCGTCCCCTAATCCTAACCCGTACGCTAACACTAACCCGCGCCCTCACACGTACGCTCCCCCTAAAGCGTTGTCGTACCCTCACCTGGACCCTAAACCGTCCCCGTCCCCTAACCCTAACCCTAGCCCGAACCGTAAACCTAACACTTCCCCGAAGCCTGACCCTCAGCCGTCCCCTAATCCCAACCCGTACGCTAACACTAACCCGCGCCCTCACACGTACGCTCCCCCTAAAGCGTTGTCGTACACTCACCTGGACCCTAAACGGTCCCCGTCCCCTAACCCTAACCCTAGCCCGAACCCTAACCCTAACCCTTCCCCGAAGCCTGACCCTCACCCGTCCCCTAATCCTAACCCGTACGCTAACACTAACCCGCGCCCTCACACGTACGCTCCCCCTAAAGCGTTGTCGTACCCTCACCTGGACCCTAAACCGTCCCCGTCCCCTAACCCTAACCCTAGCCCGAACCCTAACCCTAACCCTTCCCCGAAGCCTGACCCTCAGCCATCCCCTAATCCTAACCCGTACGCTAACACTAACCCGCGCCCTCACACGTACGCTCCCCCTAAAGCGTTGTCGTACCCTCACCTGGACCCTAAACCGTCCCCGTCCCCTAACCCTAACCCTAGCCCGAACCCTAAACCTAACCCTTCCCCGAAGCCTGACCCTCAGCCGTCCCCTAATCCTAAACCGTACGCTAACACTAACCCGCGCCCTCACACGTACGCTCCCCCTAACGCGTTGTCGTACCCTCACCTGGACCCTAAACCGTCCCCGTCCCCTAACCCTAACCCTAGCCCGAACCCTAACCCTAACCCTTCCCCGAAGCCTGACCCTCAGCCGTCCCCTAATCCTAACCCGTACGCTAACACTAACCCGCGCCCTCACACGTACTCTCCCCCTAAAGCGTTGTCATACCCTCACCTGGACCCTAAACCGTCCCCGTCCCCTAACCCTAACCCTAGCCCGAACCCTAACCCTAACCCTTCCCCGAAGCCTGACCCTCAGCCGTCCCCTAATCCTAACCCGTACGCTAACACTAACCCGCGCCCTCACACGTACGCTCCCCCTAAAGCGTTGTCGTACCCTCACCTGGACCCTAAACCGTCCCCGTCCCCTAACCCTAACCCTAGCCCGAACCCTAAACCTAACCCTTCCCCGAAGCCTGACCCTCAGCCGTCCCCTAATCCTAAACCGTACGCTAACACTAACCCGCGCCCTCACACGTACGCTACCCCTAACGCGTTGTCGTACCCTCACCTGGACCCTAAACCGTCCCCGTCCCCTAACCCTAACCCTAGCCCGAACCCTAACCCTAACCCTTCCCCGAAGCCTGACCCTCACCCGTCCCCTAATCCTAACCCGTACGCTAACACTAACCCGCGCCCTCACACGTAAGCTCCCCCTAAAGCGTTGTCGTACCCTCACCTGGACCCTAAACCGTCCCCGTCCCCTAACCCTAACCCTAGCCCGAACCATAACTCTAACACTTCCCCGAAGCCTGACCCTCAGCCGTCCCCTAATCTTAACCCGTACGCTAACACTAACCCGCGCCCTCACACGTACGCTCCCCCTAAAGCGTTATCGTACACTCACCTGGACCCTAAACCGTCCCCGTCCCCTAACCCTAACCCTAGCCCGAACCCTAACCCTAACCCTTCCGCGAAGCCTGACCCTCAGCCGTCCCCTAATCCTAAACCGTACGCTAACACTAACCCGCGCCCTCACACGTACGCTCCCCCTAACGCGTTGTCGTACCCTCACCTGGACCCTAAACCGTCCCCGTCCCCTAACCCTAACCCTAGCCCGAACCCTAACCCTAACCCTTCCCCGAAGCCTGACCCTCACCCGTCCCCTAATCCTAACCCGTACGCTAACACTAACCCGCGCCCTCACACGTAAGCTCCCCCTAAAGCGTTGTCGTACCCTCACCTGGACCCTAAACCGTCCCCGTCCCCTAACCCTAACCCTAGCCCGAACCATAACTCTAACACTTCCCCGAAGCCTGACCCTCAGCCGTCCCCTAATCCTAACCCGTACGCTAACACTAACCCGCGCCCTCACACGTACGCTCCCCCTAAAGCGTTATCGTACACTCACCTGGACCCTAAACCGTCCCCGTCCCCTAACCCTAACCCTAGCCCGAACCCTAACCCTAACCCTTCCGCGAAGCCTGACCCTCAGCCGTCCCCTAATCCTAACCCGTACGCTAACACTAACCAGCGCCCTGAAACGTACGCTCGCCCTAAAGCGTTGTCGTACCCTCACCTGGACCCTAAACCGTCCCCGTCCCCAACCCTAACCCTAGCCCGAACCCTAACCCTAACCCTTCCCCGAAGCCTGACCCTCACCCGTCCCCTAATCCTAACCCGTACGCTAACACTAACCCGCGCCCTCACACGTACGCTCCCCCTAAAGCGTTGTCGTACCCTCACCTGGACCCTAAACCGTCCCCGTTCCCTAACCCTAACCCTAGCCCGAACCGTAACCCTAACACTTCCCCGAAGCCTGACCCTCAGCCGTCCCCTATTCCCAACATGTACGCTAACACTAACCCGCGCCCTCACACGTACGCTCCCCCTAAAGCGTTGTCGTACCCTCACCTGGACCCTAAACGGTCCCCGTCCCCTAACCCTAACCCTAGCCCGAACCCTAACCCTAACACTTCCCCGAACCCTGACCCTCACCCGTCCCCTAATCCTAACCCGTACGCTAACACTAACCCGCGCCCTCACACGTACGCTCCCCCTAAAGCGTTGTCGTACCCTCACCTGGACCCTAAACCGTCCCCGTCCCCTAACCCTAACCCTAGCCCGAACCCTAACCCTAACCCTTTCCCGAAGCCTGACCCTCAGCCTTCCCCTAATCCTAACCCGTACGCTAACACTAACCCGCTCCCTCACACGTACGCTCCCCCTAAAGCGTTGTCGAACCCTCACCTGGACCCTAAACTGTCCCCGTCCCCAACCCTAACCCTAGCCCGAACCCTAACCCTAACCCTTCCCCGAAGCCTGACCCTCACCCGTCCCCTAATCCTAAACCGTATGCTAACACTAACCCGCGCCCTCACACGTACGCTCACTCTAACGCGTTGTCGTACCCTCACCTGGACCCTAAACCGTCCCCGTCCCCTAACCCTAACCCTAGCCCGAACCCTCACCCTAACCCTTCCCCGAAGCCTGACCCTCACCCGTCCCCTAATTCTAACCCGTACGCTAACACTAACCCGCGCCCTCACACGTACTCTCCCCCTAAAGCGTTGTCGTACCCTCACCTGGACCCTAAACCGTCCCCGTCCCCTAACCCTAACCCTAGCCCGAACCCTAACCCTAACCCTTCCCCGAAGCCTGACCCTCAGCCGTCCCCTAATACTAACCCGTACGCTAACACTAACCCGCGCCCTCACACGTACGCTCCCCCTAAAGCGTTGTCGTACCCTCACCTGGACCCTAAACCGTCCCCGTCCCCTAACCCTAACCTTAGTCCGAACCCTAACCCTAACCCTCCCCCGAAGCCTGACCCTCAGCCGTCCCCTAATCCTAACCCGTACGCTAACACTAACCTGCACCCTCACACGTACGCTCCCCCTAAAGCGTTGTCGTACCCTCACCTGGACCCTAAACCTTCCCCGTCCCCTAACCCTAACCCTAGTCCGAACCCTAACCCTAACCCTTCCTGGAAGCCTGACCCTCACCCGTCCCCTAATCCTAACACGTACGGTAACACTAACCCGCGCCCTCCCACGTAGGCTCCCCCTAAAGAGTTGTCGTACCCTCAACTGGACCCTAAACCGTCCCCGTCCGCTAAACCTAACCCTAGCCCGAACCCTAAACCTAACCCTTCCCCGAAGCCTGACCCTCACCCGTCCCCTAATCCTAACCCGTACGCTAACACTAACCCGCTCCCTCACACGTACGCTCCCCCTAAAGCGTTGTCGTACCCTCACCTGGACCCTAAACCGTCCCCGTCCCCTAACCCTAACCCTAGCCCGAACCCTAACCCTAACCCTTCCCCGAAGCCTGACCCTCACCCGTCCCCTAATCCTAACCCGTACGCTAACACTAACCCGCGCCCTCACACGTACGCTCCCCCTAAAGCGTTGTCGTACCCTCACCTGGACCCTAAACCGTCCCCGTCCCCTAACCCTAACCCTAGCCCGAACCCTAACCCTAACCCTTCCCCGAAGCCTGACCCTCAGCCGTCCCCTAATCCTAACCCGTACGCTAACACTAACCCGCGCACTCACACGTACGCTCCCCCTGAAGCGTTGTCGTACCCTCACCTGGACCCTAAACCGTCCCCGTCCCCTAACTCTAACCCTAGACGAACCCTAACCCTAACACTTCCCCGAAGCCTGACCCTCAGCCGTCCCCTAATCCTAACCCGTACGCTAACACTAACCCGCGCCCTCACACGTACTCTCCTCGTAAACCGTTGTCGTACCCTCACCTGGACCCTAAACCGTCCCCGTCCCCTAACCCTAAACCTAGCCCGAACCCTAACCCTAACCCTTCCCCGAAGCCTGACCTTCAGCCGTCCCCTAATCCTAACCCGTACGGTAACACTAACCTGCGCCCTCACACGTACGCTCGCCCTAAAGCGTTGTCGTACCCTCACCTGGACCCTAAACCGTCCCCGTCCCCAACCCTAACCCTAGCCCGAACCCTAAACCTAACCCTTCCCCAAAGCCTGAGCCTCACCCGTCCCCTAATCCTAACCTGTACGCTAACACTAACCGGCGCCCTCACATGTACGCTCCCCCTAAAGCGTTGTCGTACCCTCACCTGGACCCTAAACCGTCCCCGTCCCCTAACCCTAACCCTAGCCCGAACCCTAACCCTAACCCTTCCCCAAAGCCTGACCCTCAGCCGTCCCCTAATGCTAACCCGTACGCTAACACTAACCCGCGCCCTCACACGTACGCTCCCCCTAAAGCGTTGTCGTACCCTCACCTGGACCCTAAACCGTCCCCGTCCCCTAACCCTAACCCTAGCCCGAACCCTAACCCTAACCCTTCCCCGAAGCCTGACCCTCAGCCGTCCCCTAATCCTAACCCGTACGCTAACATTAACCTGCGCCCACACACGTAAACTCCCCCTAAAGCGTTGTCGTACCCTCACCTGGACCCTAAACCGTCCCCATCCCCTAATCCTAACCCTAGCCCGAACCCTAACCCTAACCATTCCCCGAAGCCTGACCCTCACCCGTCCCCTAATCCTAACCCGTACGCTAACACTAACGCGCGCCCTCACACGTACGCTCCCCCTAAAGCGTTGTCGTACCCTCACCTGGACCCTAAACCGTCCCCGTCCCCTAACCCTAACCCTAGCCCGAACCCTAACCCTAACCCTTCCCCAAAGCCTGACCCTCACCCGTCCCCTAATCCTAACCCGTACGCTAACACTAACCCGCGCCCTCACACGTACGCTCCCCCTAAAGCGTTGTCGTACCCTCACCTGGACCCTAAACTGTCCCCGTCCCCTAACCCTAACCGTAGCCCGAACCCTAACCCTAACCCTTCCCCGAAGCCTGACACTCAGCCGTCCCCTAATCCTAACCCGTACGCTAACACTAAACCGCGCCCTCACACATACGCTCCCCCTAAAGCGTTGTCGTACCCTCACCTGGACCCTAAACCGTCCCCGTCCCCTAACCCTAACCCTAGCCCGAACCCTAACCCTAACTCTTCCCCGAAGCCTGACCCTCAGCCGTCCCCTAATGCTAACCCGTACTCTAACACTAACCAGCGCCCTCACACGTACGCTCCCCCTAAAGCGTTGTCGTAACCTCACCTGGACCCTAAACCGTCCCCGTCCCCTAACCCTAACCCTAGCCCGAACCCTAACCCTAACCCTTCCCCGAAGCCTGACCCTCACCCGTCCCCTAATCCTAACCCGTACGCTAACACTAACCCGCGCCCTCACACGTACGCTCCCCCTAAAGCGTTGTCGTACCCTCACCTGGACCCTAAACCGTCCCCGTCCCCTAACCCTAACCCTAGCCCGAACCCTAACCCTAACCCTTCCCCGAAACCTGACCCTCACCCGTCCCCTAATCCTAACCCGTACGCTAACACTAACCCGCGCCCTCACACGTACGCTCCCCCTAAAGCGTTGTCGTACCCTCACCTGAACCCTAAACCGTCCCCGTCCCCTAACTCTAACCCTAGCCCGAACCCTAACCCTAACACTTCCCCGAAGCCTGACCCTCAGCCGTCCCCTAATCCTAACCCGTACGCTAACACTAACCCGCGCCCTCACACGTACGCTCCTCATAAAGCGTTGTCGTACCCTCACCTGGACCCTAAACCGTCCCCGTCCCCTAACCCTAAACCTAGCCCGAACCCTAACCCTAACCCTTCCCCGAAGCCTGACCTTCAGCCGTCCCCTAATCCTAACCCGTACGCTAACACTAACCTGCGCCCTCACATGTACGCTCGCCCTAAAGCGTTGTCGTACCCTCACCTGGACCCTAAACCGTCCCCGTCCCCAACCCTAACCCTAGCCCGAACCCTAACCCTAACCCTTCCCCAAAGCCTGACCCTCAGCCGTCCCCTAATCCTAACCTGTACGCTAACACTAACCCGTGCCCTCACATGTACGCTCCCCCTAAAGCGTTGTCGTACCCTCACCTGGACCCTAAACCGTCCCCGTCCCCTAACCCTAACCCTAGCCCGAACCCTAACCCTAACCCTTCCCCGAAGCCTGACCCTCAGCCGTCCCCTAATCCTAACCCGTACGCTAACACTAACCCGCGCCCTCACACGTACGCTCCCCCTAAAGCGTTGTCGTACCCTCACCTGGACCCTAAACCGTCCCCGTCCCCTAACCCTAACCCTAGTCCGAACCCTAACCCTAACCCTTCCCCGAAGCCTGACCCTCAGCCGTCCCCTAATCCTAACCCGTACGCTAACACTAACCTGCACCCTCACACGTACGCTCCCCCTAAAGCGTTGTCGTACCCTCACCTGGACCCTAAACCTTCCCCGTCCCTAACCCTAACCCTAGTCCGAACCCTAACCCTAACCCTTCCCCGAAGCCTGACCCTCACCCGTCCCCTAATCCTAACACGTACGGTAACACTAACCCGCGCCCTCACACGTAGGCTCCCCCTAAAACGTTGTCGTACCCTCACCTGGACCCTAAACCGTCCCCGTCCGCTAACCCTAACCCTAGCCCGAACCCTAAACCTAACCCTTCCCCGAAGCCTGACCCTCACCCGTCCCCTAATCCTAACCCGTACGCTAACACTAACCCGCGCCCTCACACGTACGCTCCCCCTAAAGCGTTGTCGTACCCTCACCTGGACCCTAAACCGTCCCCGTCCCCTAACCCTAACCCTAGCCCGAACCCTAACCCTAACCCTTCCCCGAAGCCTGACCCTCAACCGGCCCCTAATCCTAACCCGTACGCTAACACTAACCCACGCCCTCACACGTACAGTCCCCCTAAAGCGTTGTCGTACCCTCACCTGGACCCTAAACCGTCCCCGTCCCCTAAACCTAACCCTAGCCCGAACCCTAACCCTAACCCTTCACCGAAGCCTGACCCTCATCCGTCCCCTATTCCTAACCCGTACGCTAACACTAACCCGCGCCCTCACACGTACGCTCCCCCTAAAGCATTGTCGTACCCTCACCTGGACCCTAAACCGTCCCCGTCCCCTAACCCTAACCCTAGCCCAAACCCTAACCCTAACCCTTCCCCGAAGCCTGACCCTCACCCGTCTCCTAATCCTAACCCGTACGCTAACACTAACCCGCGCCCTCACACGTACGCTCCCCCTAAAGCGTTGTCGTACCCTCACCTGGACCCTAAACCGTCCCCGTCCCCTAACTCTAATCCTAGCCCGAACCCTAACCCTAACACTTCCCCGAAGCCTGACCCTCAGCCGTCCCCTAATCCTAACCCGTACGCTAACACTAACCCGCGCCCTCACACGTACGCTCCCCGTAAAGCGTTGTCGTACCCTCACCTGGACCCTAAACCGTCCCCGTCCCCTAACCCTAACCCTAGCCCGAACCCTAACCCTAACCCTTCCCCGAAGCCTGACCCTCACCCGTCCCCTAATCCTAACCCGTACGCTAACACTAACCCGCACCCTCACACGTACGCTCCCCCTAAAGCGTTGTCGTACCCTCACCTGGACCCTAAACCGTCCCCGTCCCCAACCCTAACCCTAGCCCGAACCCTAACCCTAACCCTTCCCCGAAGCCTGACCCTCACCCGTCCCCTAATTCTAACCCGTACGCTAACACTAACCCGCGCCCTCACACGTACGCTCCCCCTGAAGCGTTGTCGTACCCTCACCTGGACCCTAAACCGTCCCCGTCCCCTAACCCTAACCCTAGCCCGAACCCTAACCCTAACCCTTCCCCGAAGCCTGACCCTCAGCCGTCCCCTAATCCTAACCCGTACGCTAACACTAACCCGCGCCCTCACACGTACGCTCCCCCTAAAGCGTTGTCGTACCCTCACCTGGACCCTAAACCGTCCCCGTCCCCTAACCCTAACCCTAGCCCGAACCCTAACCCTAAACCTTCCCGAAGCCTGACCCTCACCCGTCCCCTAATCCTAACCCGTACGCTAACACTAACCCGCTCCCTCACACGTACGCTCCCCCTAAAGCGTTGTCGTACCCTCACCTGGACCCTAAACCGTCCCCGTCCCCTAACCCTAACCCTAGCCCGAACCCTAACCCTAACCCTTCCCCGAAGCCTGACCCTCAGCCGTCCCCTAATCCTAACCCGTACGCTAACACTAACCCGCGCCCTCACACGTACGCTCCCCCTAAAGCGTTGTCGTACCCTCACCTGGACCCTAAACCGTCCCCGTCCCCTAACCCTAACCCTAGTCCGAACCCTAACCCTAACCCTTCCCCGAAGCCTGACCCTCAGCCGTCCCCTAATGCTAACCCGTACTCTAACACTAACCCGCGCCCTCACACGTACGCTCCCCCTAAAGCGTTGTCGTAACCTCAACTGGACCCTAAACCGTCCCCGTCCCCTAACCCTAACCCTAGCCCGAACCCTAACCCTAACCCTTCCCCGAAGCCTGACCCTCACCCGTCCCCTAATCCTAACCCGTACGCTAACACTAACCCGCGCCCTCACACGTACGCTCCCCCTAAAGCGTTGTCGTACCCTCACCTGGACCCTAAACCGTCCCCGTCCCCTAACCCTAACCCTAGCCCGAACCCTAACCCTAACCCTTCCCCGAAGCCTGACCCTCACCCGTCCCCTAATCCTAACCCATACGCTAACACTAACCCGCGCCCTCACACGTACGCTCCCCCTAAAGCGTTGTTGTACCCTCACCTGGACCCTAAACCGTCCCCGTCCCCTAACCCTAACCCTAGCCCGAACCCTAACCCTAACCCTTCCCCGAAGCCTGACCCTCACCCGTCCCCTAATCCTAACCCGTACGCTAACACTAACCCGCGCCCTCACACGTACGCTCCCCCTAAAGCGTTGTCGTACCCTCACCTGGACCCTAAACCGTCCCCGTCCCCTAACCCTAAACCTAGCCCGAACCCTAACCCTAACCCTTCCCCGAAGCCTGACCCTCAGCCGTCCCCTAATCCTAACCCGTACGCTAACACTAACCTGCGCCCTCACACGTACGCTCGCCCTAAAGCGTTGTCGTACCCTCACCTGGACCCTAAACCGTCCCCGTCCCCAACCCTAACCCTAGCCCGAACCCTAACCCTAACCCTTCCCCAAAGCCTGACTCTCACCCGTCCCCTAATCCTAACCTGTACGCTAACACTAACCCGCGCCCTCACATGTACGGTCCCCCTAAAGCGTTGTCGTACCCTCACCTGGACCCTAAACCGTCCCCGTCCCCTAACCCTAACCCTAGCCCGAACCTTAACCCTTCCCCGAAGCCTGACCCTCAGCCGTCCCCTAATCCTAACCCGTACGCTAACACTAACCAGCGCCCTCACACGTACGCTCGCCCTAAAGCGTTGTCGTACCCTCACCTGGACCCTAAACCGTCCCCGTC
Organism: Delphinus delphis; assembly: GCF_949987515.2. Classification (NCBI taxonomy): domain Eukaryota; kingdom Metazoa; phylum Chordata; class Mammalia; order Artiodactyla; family Delphinidae; genus Delphinus; species Delphinus delphis. Next base: position 46,092,750 of record NC_082694.2, on the reverse strand, counting down.
CCCAACCCTAACCCTAGCCCGAACCCTAACCCTAACCCTTCCCCGAAGCCTGACCCTCACCCGTCCCCTAATCCTAACCCGTATGCTAACACTAACCCGCGCCCTCACACTTACGCTCCCCCTAAAGCGTTGTCGTACCCTCACCTGGACCCTAAACCGTCCCCGTCCCCTAACCCTAACCCTAGCCCGAACCCTAACCCTAACCCTTCCCCGAAGCCTGACCCTCACCCGTCCCCTAATCCTAACCCGTACGCTAACACTAACCCGCGCCCTCACACGTACGCTCCCCCTAAAGCGTTGTCGTACCCTCACCTGGACCCTAAACCGTCCCCGTCCCCTAACTCTAACCCTAGCCCGAACCCTAACCCTAACACTTCCCCGAAGCCTGACCCTCAGCCGTCCCCTAATCCTAACCCGTACGCTAACACTAACCCGCGCCCTCACACGTACGCTCCCCGTAAAGCGTTGTCGTACCCTCATCTGGACCCTAAACCGTCCCCGTCCCCTAACCCTAAACCTAGCCCGAACCCTAACCCTAACCCTTCCCCGAAGCCTGACCCTCAGCCGTCCCCTAATCCTAACCCGTACGCTAACACTAACCTGCGCCCTCACACGTACGCTCGCCCTAAAGCGTTGTCGTACCCTCACCTGGACCCTAAACCGTCCCCGTCCCCAACCCTAACCCTAGCCCGAACCCTAACCCTAACCCTTCCCCAAAGCCTGACTCTCACCCGTCCCCTAATCCTAACCTGTACGCTAACACTAACCCGCGCCCTCACATGTACGGTCCCCCTAAAGCGTTGTCGTACCCTCACCTGGACCCTAAACCGTCCCCGTCCCCTAACCCTAACCCTAGCCCGAACCCTAACCCTAACCCTTCCCCGAACCCTGACCCTCAGCCGTCCCCTAATCCTAAGCCGTACGCTAACACTAACCAGCGCCCTCACACGTACGCTCGCCCTAAAGCGTTGTCGTACCCTCACCTGGACCCTAAACCGTCCCCGTCCCCAACCCTAACCCTAGCCCGAACCCTAACCCTAACCCTTCCCCAAAGCCTGACTCTCACCCGTCCCCTAATCCTAACCTGTACGCTAACACTAACCCGCGCCCTCACATGTACGGTGCCCCTAAAGCGTTGTCGTACCCTCACCTGGACCCTAAACCGTCCCCGTCCCCTAACCCTAACCCTAGCCCGAACCCTAACCCTAACCCTTCCCCGAACCCTGACCCTCAGCCGTCCCCTAATCCTAACCCGTACGCTAACACTAACCAGCGCCCTCACACGTACGCTCGCCCTAAAGCGTTGTCGTACCCTCACCTGGACCCTAAACCGTCCCCGTCCCCAACGCTAACCCTAGCCCGAACCCTAACCCTAACCCTTCCCCGAAGCCTGACCCTCACCCGTCCCCTAATCCTAACCCGTATGCTAACACTAACCCGCGCCCTCACACTTACGCTCCCCCTAAAGCGTTGTCGTACCCTCACCTGGACCCTAAACCGTCCCCGTCCCCTAACCCTAACCCTAGCCCGAATCGTAACCCTAACACTTCCCCGAAGCCTGACCCTCAGCCGTCCCCTAATCCTAACCCGTACGCTAACACTAACCCGCGCCCTCACACGTACGCTCCCCCTAAAGCGTTGTCGTACCCTCACCTGGACCCTAAACGGTCCCCGTCCCCTAACCCTAACCCTAGCCCGAACCCTAACCCTAACCCTTCCCCGAAGCCTGACCCTCACCCGTCCCCTAATCCTAACCCGTACGCTAACACTAACCCGCGCCCTCACACGTACGCTCCCCCTAAAGCGTTGTCGTACCCTCACCTGGACCCTAAACCGTCCCCGTCCCCTAACCCTAACCCTAGCCCGAACCCTAAACCTAACCCTTCCCCAAAGCCTGACCCTCACCCGTCCCCTAATCCTAACCCGTACGCTAACACTAACCCGCGCCCTCACACGTACGATCCCCCTAAAGCGTTGTCGTACCCTCACCTGGACCCTAAACCGTCCCCGTCCCCTAACCCTAACCGTAGCCCGAACCCTAACCCTAACCCTTCCCCGAAGCCTGACCCTCAGCCGTCCCCTAATCCTAACCCGTACGCTAACACTAAACCGCGCCCTCACACGTACGCTCCCCCTAAAGCGTTGTCGTACCCTCACCTGGACCCTAAACCGTCCCCGTCCCGTAACCCTAACCCTCGCCCGAACCCTAACCCTAACCCTTCCCCGAAGCCTGACCCTCAGCCGTCCTCTAATGCTAACCCTTACGCTAACACTAACCCGCGCCCTCACACGTACGCTCCCCCTAAAGCGTTGTCGTACCCTCACCTGTACCCTAAACCGTCCCCGTCCCCTAAACCTAACCCTAGCCCGAACCCTAACCCTAACACTTCCCCGAAGCCTGACCCTCACCCGTCCTCTAATCCTAACCCGTACGCTAACACTAACCCGCGCCCTCACACGTACGCTCCCCCTAAAGCGTTGTCGTACCCTCACCTGGACCCTAAACCGTCCCCGTCCCCTAACCCTAACCCTAGCCCGAACCCTAACCCTAACCCTTCCCCGAAGCCTGACCCTCACCCGTCCTCTAATCCTAACCCGTACGCTAACACTAACCCGCGCCCTCACACGTACGCTCCCCCTAAAGCGTTGTCGTACCCTCACCTGGACCCTAAACCGTCCCCGTCCCCTAACCCTAACCCTAGCCCGAACCCTAACCCTAACCCTTCCCCGAAGCCTGACCCTCAGCCGTCCCCTAATCCTAACCCGTACGCTCACACTAAACCGCGCCCTCACACGTACGCTCCCCCTAAAGCGTTGTCGTACCCTCACCTGGACCCTAAACCGTCCCCGTCCCCTAACCCTAACCCTAGCCCGAACCCTAACCCTAACCCTTCCCCGAAGCCTGACCCTCAGCCGTCCCCTAATCCTAACCCGTACGCTAACACTAACCCGCGCCCTCACACATACGCTCCCCCTAAAGCGTTGTCGTACCCTCACCTGGACCCTAAACCGTCCCCGTCCCCTAACCCTAACCCTAGCCCGAACCCTAACCCTAACCCTTCCCCGAAGCCTGACCCTCAGCCGTCCCCTAATCCTAACCCGTACGCTAACACTAACCCGCGCCCTCACACGTACGCTCCCCCTAAAGCGTTGTCGTACCCTCACCTGGACCCTAAACCGTCCCCGTCCCCTAACCCTAACCCTAGCCCGAACCCTAACACTAACCCTTCCCCGAAGCCTGACCCTCAGCCGTCCCCTAATCCTAACCCGTATGCTAACACTAACCCGCGCCCTCACACGTACGCTCCCCCTAAAGCGTTGTCGTACCCTCACCTGGACCCTAAACCGTCCCCGTCCCCTAACCCTAACCCTAGCCCGAATCGTAACCCTAACACTTCCCCGAAGCCTGACCCTCAGCCGTCCCCTAATCCTAACCCGTACGCTAACACTAACCCGCGCCCTCACACGTACGCTCCCCCTAAAGCGTTGTCGTACCCTCACCTGGACCCTAAACGGTCCCCGTCCCCTAACCCTAACCCTAGCCCGAACCCTAACCCTAACACTTCCCCGAAGCCTGACCCTCACCCGTCCCCTAATCCTAACCCGTACGCTAACACTAACCCGCGCCCTCACACGTACGCTCCCCCTAAAGCGTTGTCGTACCCTCACCTGGACCCTAAACCGTCCCCGTCCTCTAACCCTAACCCTAGCCCGAACCCTAACCCTAACCCTTCCCCGAAGCCTGACCCTCACCCGTCCCCTAATCCTAACCCGTACGCTAACACTAACCCGCGCCCTCACACGTACGCTCCCCCTAAAGCGTTGTCGTACCCTCACCTGGACCCTAAACCGTCCCCGTTCCCTAACCGTAACCCTAGCCCGAACCCTAAACCTAACCCTTCCCCAAAGCCTGACCCTCACCCGTCCCCTTATCCTAACCCGTACGCTAACACTAACCCGCGCCCTCACACGTACGATCCCCCTAAAGCGTTGTCGTACCCTCACCTGGACCATAAACCGTCCCCGTCCCCGTCCCCTAACCCTAGCCCGAACCCTAACCCTAACCCTTCCCCGAAGCCTGACCCTCAGCCGTCCCCTAATCCTAACCCGTACGCTAACACTAACCGCCCCCTCACACGTACGCTCCCCCTAAAGCGTTGTCGTACCCTCACCTGGACCCTAAACTGTCTCCGTCTCCTAACCCTAACCCTAGGCCGAACCCTAACCCTAACCCTTCCCCGAAGCCTGACCCTCAGCCGTCCCCTAATGCTAACCCTTACGCTAACACTAACCCGCGCCCTCACACGTACGCTCCCCCTAAAGCGTTGTGGTACCCTCACCTGGACCCTAAACCGTCCCCGTCCCCTAACCCTAACCCTAGCCCGAACCCTAACCCTAACCCTTCCCCGAAGCCTGACCCTCACCCGTCCTCTAATCCTAACCCGTACGCTAACACTAACCCGCGCCCTCACACGTACGCTCCCCCTAAAGTGTTGTCGTACCCTCACCTGGACCCTAAAACGTCCCCGTCCCCTAACCCTAACCCTAGCCCGAACCCTAACCCTAACCCTTCCCCGAAGCCTGACCCTCAGCCGTCCCCTAATCCTAACCCGTACGCTAACACTAACCCGCGCCCTCACACGTACGCTCCCCCTAAAGCGTTGTCATACCCTCACCTGGACCCTAAACCGTCCCCGTCCCCTAACCCTAACCCTAGCCCGAACCCTAACCCTAACCCTTCGCCGAAGCCTGACCCTCAGCCGTCCCCTAATCCTAACCCGTACACTAACACTAAGCCGCGCCCTCACACGTACGCTCCCCCTAAAGCGTTGTCGTACCCTCACCTGGACCCTAAACCGTCCCCATCCCCTAACCCTAACCCTAGCCCGAACCCTAACCCTAAACCTTCCCGAAGCCTGACCCTCAGCCGTCCCCTAATCCTAACCCGTATGCTAACACTAACCCGCGCCCTCACACGTACGCTCGCCCTAAAGCGTTGTCGTACCCTCACCTGGAACCTAAACCGTCCCCGTCCCCTAACCCTATCCCTAGCCCGAACCCTAACCCTAACCCTTCCCCGAAGCCTGACCCTCACCCGTCCCATAATCCTAACCCGTACGCTAACACTAACCCACGCCCTCACACGTACGCTCCCCCTAAAGCGTTGTCGTACCCTCACCTGGACCCTAAACCGTCCCCGTCCCCTAACCCTAACCCTAGCCCGAACCCTAACCCTAACCCTTCCCCGAAGCCTGACCCTCAGCCGTCCCCTAATCCTAACCCGTACGCTAACACTAACCCACGCCCTCACACGTACGCTCCCCCTGAAGCGTTGTCGTACCCTCACCTGGACCCTAAACCGTCCCCGTCCCCTAACCCTAACCCTAGCCCGAACCCTAACCCTAACCCTTCCCCGAAGCCTGACCCGCAGCCGTCCCCTAATCCTAAACCGTACTCTAACACTAACCCGCGCCCTCACACGTACGCTCCCCCTAAAGCGTTGTCGTACCCTCACCTGGACCCTAAACCGTCCCCGTCCCCTAACCCTAACCCTAGGCCGAACCCTAACCCTAACCCTTCCCCGAAGCCTGACCCTCAGCCGTCCCCTAATCCTAACCCGTACGCTAACACTAACCCGCGCCCTCACACGTACGCTCCCCCTAAAGCGTTGTCGTACCCTCACCTGGACCCTAAACCGTCCCCGTCCCCTAACCCTAACCCTAGCCCGAACCCTAACCCTAACCCTTCCCCGAAGCCTGACCCTCAGCCGTCCCCTAATCCTAACCCGTACGCTAACACTAACCCGCGCCCTCACACGTACGCTCGCCCTAAAGCGTTGTCGTACCCTCACCTGGACCCTAAACCGTCCCCGTCCCCAACCCTAACCCTAGCCCGAACCCTAACCCTAACCCTTCCCCGAAGCCTGACCCTCACCCGTCCCCTAATCCTAACCCGTATGCTAACACTAACCCGCGCCCTCACACGTACGCTCCCCCTAAAGCGTTGTCGTACCCTCACCTGGACCCTAAACCGTCCCCGTCCCCTAACCCTAACCCTAGCCCGAATCGTAACCCTAACACTTCCCCGAAGCCTGACCCTCAGCCGTCCCCTAATCCTAACCCGTACGCTAACACTAACCCGCGCCCTCACACGTACGCTCCCCCTAAAGCGTTGATGTACCCTCACCTGGACCCTAAACGGTCCCCGTCCCCTAACCCTAACCCTAGCCCGAACCCTAACCCTAACCCTTCCCCGAAGCCTGACCCTCACCCGTCCCCTAATCCTAACCCGTACGCTAACACTAACCCGCGCCCTCACACGTACGCTCCCCCTAAAGCGTTGTCGTACCCTCACCTGGACCCTAAACCGTCCCCGTCCCCTAACCCTAACCCTAGCCCGAACCCTAACCCTAACCCTTCCCCGAAGCCTGACCCTCACCCGTCCCCTAATCCTAACCCGTACACTAACACTAACCCGCGCCCTCACACGTACGCTCCCCCTAAAGCGTTGTCGTACCCTCACCTGGACCCTAAACCGTCCCCGTTCCCTAACCCTAACCCTAGCCCGAACCCTAAACCTAACCCTTCCCCAAAGCCTGACCCTCACCCGTCCCCTAATCCTAACCCGTACGCTAACACTAACCCGCGCCCTCACACGTACGATCCCCCTAAAGCGTTGTCGTACCCTCACCTGGACCATAAACCGTCCCCGTCCCCGTCCCCTAACCCTAGCCCGAACCCTAACCTTAACCCTTCCCCGAAGCCTGACCCTCAGCCGTCCCCTAATCCTAACCCGTACGCTAACACTAACCGCGCCCTCACACGTACGCTCCCCCTAAAGCGTTGTCGTACCCTCACATGGACCCTAAACTGTCTCCGTCCCCTAACCCTAACCCTAGGCCGAACCCTAACCCTAACCCTTCCCCGAAGCCTGACCCTCAGCCGTCCCCTAATGCTAACCCTTACGCTAACACTAACCCGCGCCCTCACACGTACGCTCCCCCTAAAGCGTTGTCGTACCCTCACCTGGACCCTAAACTGTCCCCGTCCCCTAACCCTAACCCTAGCCCGAACCCTAACCCTAACCCTTCCCCGAAGCCTGACCCTCACCCGTCCTCTAATCCTAACCCGTACGCTAACACTAACCCGCGCCCTCACACGTACGCTCCCCCTAAAGCGTTGTCGTACCCTCACCTGGACCCTAAACCGTCCCCGTCCCCTAACCCTAACCCTAGCCCGAACCCTAACCCTAACCCTTCCCCGAAGCCTGACCCTCAGCCGTCCCCTAATCCTAACCCGTACGCTAACACTAACCCGCGCCCTCACACGTACGCTCCCCCTAAAGCGTTGTCATACCCTCACCTGGACCCTAAACCGTCCCCGTCCCCTAACCCTAACCCTAGCCCGAACCCTAACCCTAACCCTTCGCCGAATTCTGACCCTCAGCCGTCCCCTAATCCTAACCCGTACGCTAACACTAACCCACGCCCTCACAGGTACGCTCCCCCTAAAGCGTTGTCGTACCCTCACCTGGACCCTAAACCGTCCCCATCCCCTAACCCTAACCCTAGCCCGAACCCTAACCCTAAACCTTCCCGAAGCCTGACCCTCAGCCGTCCCCTAATCCTAACCCGTACGCTAACACTAACCCGCGCCCTCACACGTACGCTCGCCCTAAAGCGTTGTCGTACCCTCACCTGGACCCTAAACCCGTCCCCGTCCCCTAACCCTAACCCTAGCCCGAACCCTAACCCTAACCCTTCCCCGAAGCCTGACCCTCACCCGTCCCATAATCCTAACCCGTACGCTAACACTAACCCACGCCCTCACACGTACGCTTCCCCTAAAGCGTTGTCGTACCCTCACCTGGACCCTAAACCGTCCCCGTCCCCTAACCCTAACCCTAGCCCGAACCCTAACCCTAACCCTTCCCCGAAGCCTGACCCTCAGCCGTCCCCTAATCCTAACCCGTACGCTAACACTAACCCGCGCCCTCACACGTACGCTCCCCCTAAAGCGTTGTCGTACCCTCACCTGGACCCTAAACCGTCCCCGTCCCCTAACCCTAACCCTAGCCCGAACCCTAACCCTAACCCTTCCCCGAAGCCTGACCCTCAGCCGTCCCCTAATCCTAACCCGTACGCTAACACTAACCCGCGCCCTCACACGTACGCTCCCCCTAAAGCGTTGTCGTACCCTCACCTGGACCCTAAACCGTCCCCGTCCCATAACCCTAACCCTAGCCCGAACCCTAACCCTAAACCTTCACCGAAGCCTGACCCTCATCCGTCCCCTATTCCTAACCCGTACGCTAACACTAACCCGCGCCCTCACACGTACGCTCCCCCTAAAGCGTTGTCGTACCCTCACCTGGACCCTAAACCGTCCCCATCCCCTAACCCTAACCCTAGCCCGAACCCTAACCCTAACCCTTCCCCGAAGCCTGACCCTCACCCGTCTCCTAATCCTAACCCGTACGCTAACACTAACCCGCGCCGTCACACGTACGCTCCCCCTAAAGCGTTGTCGTACCCTCACCTGGACCCTAAACCGTCCCCGTCCCCTAACCCTAACCCTAGCCCGAACCTTAACCCTAACCCTTCCCCGAAGCCTGACCCTCAGCCGTCCCCTAATCCTAACCCGTACGCTAACACTAACCCGCGCCCTCACACGTATGCTCCCCCTAAAGCGTTGTCGTACCCTCACCTGGACCCTAAACCGTCCCCGTCCCCTAACCCTAACCCTAGCCCGAACCCTAACCTTAACCCTTCCCCGAAGCCTGACCTTCAGCTGTCCCCTAATCCTAACCCGTACGCTAACACTAACCCGCGCCCTCACACGTAGGCTCCCCCTAAAGCGTTGTCGTACCCTCACGTGGACCCTAAACCGTCCCCGTCCCCTAACCCTAACCCTAGCCCGAACCCTAACCCTAATCCTTCCCCGAAGCCTGACCCTCACCCGTCCTCTAATACTAACCCGTACGCTAACACTAACCGCGCCCTCACACGTACGCTCCCCCTAAAGCGTTGTCGTACCCTCACCTGGAACCTAAACCGTCCCCGTCCCCTAACCCTAACCCTAGCCCGAACCCTAACCCTAACCCTTCCCCGAAGCCTGACCCTCACCCGTCCCCTAATCCTAACCCGTACGCTAACATTAACCCGCGCCCTCACACGTACGCTCCCCCTAAAGCGTTGTCGTACCCTCACCTGGACCCTAAACCGTCCCCGTCCCCTAACCCTAACCGTAGCCCGAACCCTAACCCTAACCCTTGCCCGAAGCCTGACACTCAGCCGTCCCCTAATCCTAACCCGTACGCTAACACTAAACCGCGCCCTCACACATACGCTCCCCCTAAAGCGTTGTCGTACCCTCACCTGGACCCTAAACCGTCCCCGTCCCCTAACCCTAACCCTAGCCCGAACCTTAACCCTAACCCTTCCCCGAAGCCTGACCCCCAGCCGTCCCCTAATGCTAACCCGTACTCTAACACTAACCCGCGCCCTCACACGTACGCTCCCCCTAAAGCGTTGTCGTAACCTCACCTGGACCCTAAACCGTCCCCGTCCCCTAACCCTAACTCTAGCCCGAACCCTAACCCTAACCCTTCCCCGAAGCCTGACCCTCAGCCGTCCCCTAATCCTAACCCATACGCTAACACTAACCCACGCCCTCACACGTACGCTCCCCCTAAAGCGTTGTCGTACCCTCACCTGGACCCTAAACCGTCCCCGTCCCCTAACCCTAACCCTAGCCCGAACCCTAACCCTAAACCTTCCCGAAGCCTGACACTCACCCGTCCCCTAATCCTAACCCGTACGCTAACACTAACCCGCGACCTCACACGTACGCTCCCCCTAAAGCGTTGTCGTACCCTCACCTGGACCCTAAACCGTCCCCGTCCCCTAACCCTAACCCTAGCCCGAACCCTAACCCTAAACCTTCCCGAAGCCTGACCCTCAGCCGTCCCCTAATCCTAACCCGTACGCTAACACTAACCCGCGCCCTCACACGTACGCTCCCCCTAAAGCGTTGTCGTACCCTCACCTGGACCCTAAACCGTCCCCGTCCCCTAACCCTAACCCTAGCCTGAAACCTAACCCTAACACTTCCCCGAAGCCTGTCTCTCACCCGTACCCTAATCCTAACCCGTACGCTAACACTAACCTGCGCCCTCACACGTACGCTCCCCCTAAAGCGTTGTCGTACCCTCACCTGGACCCTAAACCGTCCCCGTCCCCTAACCCTAACCCTAGCCCGAACCCTAACCCTAACCCTTCCCCGAAGCCTGACCCTCACCCGTCCCCTAATCCTAACCCGTACGCTAACATTAACCCGCGCCCTCACACGTACGCTCCCCCTAAAGCGTTGTCGTACCCTCACCTGGACCCTAAACCGTCCCCGTCCCCTAACCCTAACCGTAGCCCGAACCCTAACCCTAACCCTTGCCCGAAGCCTGACACTCAGCCGTCCCCTAATCCTAACCCGTACGCTAACACTAAACCGCGCCCTCACACATACGCTCCCCCTAAAGCGTTGTCGTACCCTCACCTGGACCCTAAACCGTCCCCGTCCCCTAACCCTAACCCTAGCCCGAACCCTAACCCTAACCCTTCCCCGAAGCCTGACCCCCAGCCGTCCCCTAATGCTAACCCGTACTCTAACACTAACCCGCGCCCTCACACGTACGCTCCCCCTAAAGCGTTGTCGTAACCTCACCTGGACCCTAAACCGTCCCCGTCCCCTAACCCTAACTCTAGCCCGAACCCTAACCCTAACCCTTCCCCGAAGCCTGACCCTCAGCCGTCCCCTAATCCTAACCCGTACGCTAACACTAACCCACGCCCTCACACGTACGCTCCCCCTAAAGCGTTGTCGTACCCTCACCTGGACCCTCAACCGTCCCCGTCCCCTAACCCTAACCCTAGCCCGAACCCTAACCCTAAACCTTCCCGAAGCCTGACACTCACCCGTCCCCTAATCCTAACCCGTACGCTAACACTAACCCGCGACCTCACACGTACGCTCCCCCTAAAGCGTTGTCGTACCCTCACCTGGACCCTAAACCGTCCCCGTCCCCTAACCCTAACCCTAGCCCGAACCCTAACCCTAAACCTTCCCGAAGCCTGACCCTCAGCCGTCCCCTAATCCTAACCCGTACGCTAACACTAACCCGCGCCCTCACACGTACGCTCCCCCTAAAGCGTTGTCGTACCCTCACCTGGACCCTAAACCGTCCCCGTCCCCTAACCCTAACCCTAGCCTGAAACCTAACCCTAACCCTTCCCCGAAGCCTGTCCCTCACCCGTACCCTAATCCTAACCCGTACGCTAACACTAACCTGCGCCCTCACACGTACGCTCCCCCTAAAGCGTTGTCGTACCCTCACCTGGACCCTAAACCGTCCCCGTCCCCTAACCCTAACCCTAGCCCGAACCCTAACCCTAACCCTTCCCCGAAGCCTGACCCTCACCCGTCCCCTAATCCTAACCCGTACGCTAACACTAACCCGCGCCCTCACACGTATGCTCCCCCTAAAGCGTTGTCGTACCCTCACCTGGACCCTAAACCGTCCCCGTCCCCTAACCCTAACCCTAGCCCGAACCCTAACCCTAACCCTTCCCCGAAGCCTGACCCTCAGCCGTCCCCTAATCCTAACCCGTACGCTAACACTAACCCGCGCCCTCACACGTACGCTCCCCCTAAAGCGTTGTCGTACCCTCACCTGGACCCTAAACCGTCCCCGTCCCCTAACCCTAACCCTAGCCCGAACCCTAACCCTAACCCTTCCCCGAAGCCTGACCCTCACCCGTCCCCTAATCCTAACCCGTACGCTAACACTACCCGCGCCCTCACACGTACGCTCCCCCTGAAGCGTTGTCGTACCCTCACCTGGACCCTAAACCGTCCCCGTCCCCTAACCCTAACCCTAGCCCGAACCCTAACCCTAACCCTTCCCGAAAGCCTGACCCTCAGCCGTCCCCTAATCCTAACCCGTACGCTAACACTAACCCGCGCTCTCACACGTACGCTACCCCTAAAGCGTTGTCGTACCCTCACCTGGACCCTAAACGGTCCCCGTCTCCTAACCCTAACCCTAGCCCGAACCCTAATCCTAACCCTTCACCGAAGCCTGACCCTCAGCCGTCCCCTAATCCTAACCCGTACGCTAACACTAACCCGCGCCCTCACACGTACGCTCCCCCTAAAGCGTTGTCGTACCCTCACCTGGACCCTAAACCGTCCCCGTCCCCTAACCCTAACCCTAGCCCGAACCCTAACCCTAACCCGTCCCCGAAGCCTGACCCTCACCCGTCCCCTAATCCTAACCCGTACGCTAACACTAACCCGCGCCCTCACACGTACGCTCCCCCTGAAGCGTTGTCGTACCCTCACCTGGACCCTAAACCGTCCCCGTCCCCTAACCCTAACCCTAGCCCGAACCCTAACCCTAACCCTTCTCCGAAGCCTGACCCTCACCCGTCCCCTAATCCTAACCCGTACGCTAACACTAACCCGCGCCCTCACACGTACGCTCCCCCTAAAGCGTTGTCGTACCCTCACCTGGACTCTAAACCGTCCCCGTCCCCTAACCCTAACCCTAGCCCGAACCGTAACCCTAACCCTTCCCCAAAGCCTGACCCTCAGCCGTCCCCTAATCCTAACCCGTACGCTAACACTAACCCGCGCCCTCACACGTACGCTCCCCCTGAAGCGTTGTCGTACCCTCACCTGGACCCTAAACCGTCCCCGTCACCTAACCCTAACCCTAGCCCGAACCCTAACCCTAACCCTTCCCCGAAGCCTGACCCTCAGCCGTCCCCTAACCCTAACCCGTACGCTAACACTAACCCGCGCCCTCACACGTACGCTCCCCCTAAAGCGTTGTCGTACCCTCACCTGGACCCTAAACCGTCCCCGTCCCCTAACCCTAACCCTAGCCCGAACCCTAACCCTAACCCTTCCCCGAAGCCTGACCCTCACCCGTCCCCTAATCCTCACCCGTACGCTAACACTAACCCGCGCCCTCACACGTACGCTCCCCCTAAAGCGTTGTCGTACCCTCACCTGGACCCCAAACCGTCCCCATCCCCTAACCCTAACCCTAGCCCGAACCCTAACCCTAACCCTTCCACGAAGCCTGACCCTCACCCGTCCTCTAATCCTAAACCGTACGCTAACACTAACCGGCGCAATCACACGTACGCTCCCCCTAAAGCGTTGTCGTACCCTCACCTGGACCCTAAACCGTCCCCGTCCCCTAACCCTAACCCTAGCCCGAACCCTAACCCTAACCCTTCTCCGAAGCCTGACCCTCACCCGTCCCCTAATCCTAACCCGTACGCTAACACTAACCCGCGCCCTCACACGTACGCTCCCCCTAAAGCGTTGTCGTACCCTCACCTGGACTCTAAACCGTCCCCGTCCCCTAACCCTAACCCTAGCCCGAACCGTAACCCTAACCCTTCCCCGAAGCCTGACCCTCAGCCGTCCCCTAATCCTAACCCGTACGCTAACACTAACCCGCGCCCTCACACGTACGCTCCCCCTGAAGCGTTGTCGTACCCTCACCTGGACCCTAAACCGTCCCCGTCACCTAACCCTAACCCTAGCCCGAACCCTAACCCTAACCCTTCCCCGAAGCCTGACCCTCAGCCGTCCCCTAACCCTAACCCGTACGCTAACACTAACCCGCGCCCTCACACGTACGCTCCCCCTAAAGCGTTGTCGTACCCTCACCTGGACCCTAAACCGTCCCCGTCCCCTAACCCTAACCCTAGCCCGAACCCTAACCCTAACCCTTCCCCGAAGCCTGACCCTCACCCGTCCCCTAATCCTCACCCGTACGCTAACACTAACCCGCGCCCTCACACGTACGCTCCCCCTAAAGCGTTGTCGTACCCTCACCTGGACCCCAAACCGTCCCCATCCCCTAACCCTAACCCTAGCCCGAACCCTAACCCTAACCCTTCCACGAAGCCTGACCCTCACCCGTCCTCTAATCCTAAACCGTACGCTAACACTAACCGGCGCAATCACACGTACGCTCCCCCTAAAGCGTTGTCGTACCCTCACCTGGACCCTAAACCGTCCCCGTCCCCTAACCCTAACCCTAGCCCGAACCCTAACCCTAACCCTTCCCCGAAGCCTGACCCTCAGCCGTCCCCTAATCCTAACACGTACGCTAACACTAACCCGCGCCCTTACACGTACGCTCCCCCTAAAGCGTTGTCGTACCCTCACCTGGACCCTAAACCGTCCCCGTCCCCTAACCCTAACCCTAACCCTTCCCCGAAGCCTGACCCTCAGCCGTCCCCTAATCCTAACCCGTACGCTAACACTAACCCGCGCCCTGACACGTACGCTCCCCCTAAACCGTTGTCGTACCCTCACCTGGACCCTAAACCGTCCCCGTCCCCTAACCCTAACCCTAGCCCGAACCCTAACCCTAACCCTTCCCCGAAGCCTGACCCTCACCCGTCCCCTAATCCTAACCCGTACGCTAACACTAACCCGCGCCCTCACACGTACGCTCCCCCTAAAGCGTTGTCGTACCCTCACCTGGACCCTAAACCATCCCCGTCCCCTAAACCTAACCCTAGCCCGAACCCTAAACCTAACCCTTCCCCGAAGCCTGACCCTCAGCCGTCCCCTAATCTTAACCCGTACGCTAACACTAACCCGCGCCCTCACACGTACGCTCCCCCTAAAGTGTTGTCGTACCCTCACCTGGACTCTAAACCGTCCCCGTCCCCTAAACCTAACCCTAGCCCGAACCCTAACACTTCCCCGAAGCCTGACCCTCACCCGTCCCCTAATCCTGACCCGTACGCTAACACTAACCCGCGTCCTCACACGTACGCTCCCCCTAAAGCGTTTTCGTACCCTCATCTGGACCCTAAACCGTCCCAGTCCCCTAACCCTAACCCTAGCCCGAACCCTAACCCTAACCCTTCCCCGAAGCCTGACCCTCAGCCGTTGCCTAATCCTCACGTGTACGCTAACATTAACCCGCGCCCTCACACATACACTCCCCCTAAAGCGTTGTCGTACCCTCACAAGGACCCTAAACCGTCCCCGTCCCCTAACCCTAACCCTAGGCCGAACCCTAACCCTAACCCTTCCCCGAAGCCTGACTATCAGCTGTCCCCTAATCCTAACCTGTGCGCTAACACTAACCCACACCCTCACACGTACGCTCCCCCTAAAGCGTTGTCATACCCTCACCTGGACCCTAAACCATCCCCGTCCCCTAACCCTAACCCTGGCCCGAACCCTAACCCTAACCCTTCCCCGAAGCCTGACCCTCACCCGTCCCCTAATCCTAACCCGTACGCTAACACTAACCCGCGCCCTCACACGTACGCTCCCCCTAAAGCGTTGTCGTACCCTCACCTGGACCCTAAACCGTCCCCGTCCCCTAACCCTAACTGTAGCCCGAACCCTAATCCTAACCCTTCCCCGAAGCCTGACCCTCAGCTGTCCCCTAATCCTAACCCGTACGCTAACACTAACCCGCGCCCTCACACGTACGCTCCCCGTAAAGCGTTTTCGTACCCTCACCTGGACCCTAAACCGTCCCCGTCCCCTAACCCTAACCCTAGCCCGAACCCTAAACCTAACCCTTCCCCGAAGCCTGACCCTCACCCATCCCCTAATCCTAACCCGTACGCTAACACTAACCCGCGCCCTCACACGTACGCTCCCCCTAAAGCGTTGTCGTACCCTCACCTGGACCCTAAACCGTCCCCGTCCCCTAACCCTAACCGTAGCCCGAACCCTAATCCTAACCCTTCCCCGAAGCCTGACCCTCAGCTGTCCCCTAATCCTAACCCGTACGCTAACACTAACCCGCGCCGTCACACGTACGCTCCCCGTAAAGCGTTTTCGTACCCTCACCTGGACCCTAAACCGTCCCCGTCCTCTAACCCTAACCCTAGCCCGAACCCTAACCCTAACCCTTCCCCGAAGCCTGACCCTCAGCTGTCCCCTAATCCTAACCCGTACGCTAACACTAACCCGCGCCCTCACACGTACGCTCCCCCTAAAGCGTTGTCGTACCCTCACCTGGACGCTAAACCGTCCCCGTCCCCTAACCGTAACACTAGCCCTAACCCTAACCCTAACCCTTCCCCGAAGCCTGACCCTCAGCCGTCCCCTAATCCTAACCTGTACGCTAACACTTACCTGCGCCCTCACACGTACGCTCCCCCAAAGCGTTGTCGTACCCTCACCTGGACCCTAAACCGTCCCCGTCCCCTAACCCTAACCCTAGCCCGAACCCTAACCCTAATCCTTCCCCGAAGCCTGACCCTCACCCGGTCCCTAATCCTAACCCGTACGCTAACACTAACCCGCGCCCTCACACGTACGCTCCCTCTAAAGCGTTGTCGTACCCTCACCTGGACCCTAAACGGTCCCCGTCCCCTAACCCTAACCCTAGCCCGAACCCTAACCCTAAGCCTTCCCGAAAGCCTGACCCTCAGCCGTCCCCTAATCCTAACCCGTACGCTAACACTAACCCGCGCCCTCACACGTACGCTCCCCCTAAAGCATTGTCGTACCCTCACCTGGACCCTAAACCGTCCCCGTCCCCTAACCGTAACCCTAGCCCGAACCCTAAACCTAACCCTTCCCCGAAGCCTGACCCTCAGCCGTCCCCTAATCGTAACCCGTACGCGAACACTAACCCGCGCCCTCACACGTACGCTCCCCCTAAAGTGTTGTCGTACCCTCACCTGGACCCTAAACCGTCCCCGTCCCCTAACCCTAACCCTAGCCCGAACCCTAACCCTTCCCCGAAGCCTGACCCTCACCCGTCCCCTAATCCTGACCCGTACGCTAACACTAACCCGCGTCCTCACACGTACGCTCCCCCTAAAGCGTTGTCGTACACTCACCTGGACCCTAAACCGTCCCCGTCCCCTAGCCCTAACCCTAGCCCGAACCCTAACCCTAACCCTTCCCCGAAGCCTGACCCTCAGCTGTCCCCTAATCCTAACCCGTACGCTAACACTAACCCGCGCCCTCACACGTACGCTCCCCCTAAAGCGTTGTCGTACCCTCACCTGGACCATAAACCGTCCCCGTCCCCTAACCCTAACCCTAGCCCGAACCCTAACCCTAACCCTTCCCCGAAGCATGACCCTCACCCGTCCCATAATCCTAACCCGTACGCTAACACTAACCCGCGCCCTCACACGTACGCTCCCCCTAAAGCGTTGTCGTACCCTCACCTGGACCCTAAACCGTCCCCGTCCCCTAAACCTAACCCTAACCCGAACCCTAAACCTAACCCTTCCCCGAAGCCTGACCCTCAGCCGTCCCCTAATCCAACCTGTACGCTAACACTAACCCGCGCCCTCACACGTACGCTCCCACTAAAGCGTTGTCGTACCCTCACCTGGACCCTAAACCGTCCCCGTCCCCTAACCCTAACCCTAGCCCGAACCCTAACCCTAACCCTTCCCCGAAGCCTGACCCTCACCCGTCCCCTAATCCTGACCCGTACGCTAACACTAACCCGCGTCCTCACTCGTACGCTCCCCCTAAAGCGTTGTCGTACCCTCACCTGGACCCTAAACCGTCCCCTTCCCCTAACCCTAACCCTAGGCCGAACCCTAACCTTAACCCTTCCCCGAAGCATGACCCTCACCCTTCCCCTAATCCTAAGCCGTACGCTAACACTAACCCGCGCCCTCACACCTACGCTCCCCCTAAAGCGTTGTCGTACCCTCACCTGGACCCTAAACCGTCCCCGTCCCCTAACCCTAACCCTAGCCCGAACCCTAACCCTAACCCTTCCCCGAAGCCTGACCCTCACCCGTCCCCTAATCCTAACCCGTACGCTAACACTAACCCGCGCCCTCACACGTACGCTCCCCCTAAAGCATTGTCGTACCCTCACCTGGACCCTAAACCGTCCCAGTCCCCTAACCCTAACCCTAGCCCGAACCCTAACCCTAACCCTTCCCCGAAGCCTGACCCTCACCTGTCCCCTAATCCTAATCCGTACGCTAACACTAACCCGCGTCCTCACACGTACGCTCCCCCTAAAACGTTGTCGTACCCTCACCTGGACCCTAAACCGTCCCCGTCCCCTAACCCTAACGCTAGCCCGAACCCTAACCCTAACCCTTCCCCGAAGCCTGACCCTCACACGTCCCCTAATCCTAACCGGCACGCTAACACTAACCCGCGCCCTCACACGTACGCTCCCCCTAAAGCGTTGTCGTACCCTCACCTGGACCCTAAACCGTCCCCGTCCCCTAACCCTAACCCTAGCCCGAACCCTAACCCTAACCCTTCCCCGAAGCCTGACCCTCACCTTTCCCCTAATCCTAATCCGTACGCTAACACTAACCCACGCCCTCACACGTACACTCCCCCTAAAGCGTTGTCGTACCCTCACCTGGACCCTAAACCGTCCCCGTCCCCTAATCCTAACCCTAGCCCGATACCTAACCCTAACCCTTCCCCAAAGCCTGACCCTCAGCCTTCCCCTAATCCTAACCCGTACGCTAACACTAACCTGCGCCCTCACACGTACGCTCCCCCTAAATCGTTGTCGTACCCTCACCTGGACCCTAAACTGTCCCCGTCCCCAACTCTAACCCTAGCCCGAACCCTAACCCTAACCCTTCCCCGAAGCCTGACCCTCAGCCGTCCCCTAATCCTAACCCGTACGTTAACACTAACCCACGCCCTCACACGTACGCTCCCCCTAAAGCGTTATCGTACCCTCACCTGGACTCTAAACCGTCCCCGTCCCCTAACCCTAACCCTAGCCCGAACCCTAACCCTAACCCTTCCCCGAAGCCTGACCCTCAGCCGTCCCCTAATCCTAACCCGTACGCTAACACTAAACCGCGCCCTCGCACGTACGCTCCCCCTAAAGCGTTGTCGTACCCTCACCTGGACCCTAAACCGTCCCCGTCCCCTAACCCAGGCCGAACCCTAATCCTAACCCTTCCCCGAAGCCTGACCCTCACCCGTCCCCTAATCCTAACCCGTACGCTAACACTAACCCTCGCCCTCACACGTAGGCTCCCCTTAAAGCGTTGTCGTACCCTCACCTGGACCCTAAACCGTCCCCGTCCCCTAACCCTAACCCTAGCCCGAACCCTAACCCTAACCCTTCCCCGAAGCCTGACCCTCAGCAATCCCTAATCCTAACCCGTACGCTAACACTAACCCGCGCCCTCACACGTACGCTCCCCCTAAAGCGTTGTCGTACCCTCACCTGGACCCTAAACCGTCCCCGTCCCCTAACCCTAACCCTAGCCCGAACACTAACCCTAAACCTTCCCCGAAGCCTGACCCTCACCCGTCCCCTAATCCGAACCCGTACGCTAACACTAACCCGCGCCCTCACACGTACGCTCCCCCTAAAGCGTTGTCGTACCCTCACCTGGACCCTAAACCGTCCCCGTCCCCTAACCCTAACCCTAGCCCGAACCCTAACCCTAACCCTTCCCCGAAGCCTGACCCCCACCCGTCCCCTAATCCTAACCCGTACGCTAACACTAACCCGCGCCCTCACACGTACGCTCCCCCTAAAGCGTTGTCGTACCCTCACCTGGACCCTAAACCGTCCCCGTCCCCTAACCCTAACCCTAGCCCGAACCCTAACCCTAACCCTTCCCCGAAGCCTGACCCTCAGCCGTCCCCTAATCCTAACCCGTACGCTAACACTAACCCGCGCCCTCACACGTACGCTCCCCCTAAAGCGTTGTCATACCCTCACCTGGACCCTAAACCGTCCCCGTCCCCTAACCCTAACCCTAGCCCGAACCCTAACCCTAACACTTTCCCGAAGCTGACCCTCACCCGTCCCCTAATCCTAACCCGTACGCTAACAGTAACCCGCGCCCTCACACGTACGCTCCCCCTAAAGCGTTGTCGTACCCTCACCTGGACCCTAAACCGTCCTCATCCCCAACCCTAACCCTAGCCCGAACCCTAACCCTAACCCTTCCCCGAAGCCTGACCCTCATTCGGCCCCTAATCCTAACCCGTACTCTAACACTAACCCGCGCCCTCACACGTACGCTCCCCCTAAAGCGTTGTCGTACCCTCACCTGGACCCTACACCGTCCCCGTCCCCTAACCCTAACCCTAGCCCGAACCCTAACCCTAACCCTTCCCCGAAGCCTGACCCTCACCCGTCCCCTAATCCTAACCCGTACGCTAACACTAACCCGCGCCCTCACACGTACGCTCCCCCTAAAGCGTTGTCGTAGCCTCACGTGGACCCTAAACCGTCCCCGTCCCCTAACCCTAACCCTAGCCCGAACCCTAACCCTAACCCTTCCCCGAAGACTGACCCTCAGCCGTCCCCTAATCCTAACCCGTACGCTAACACTAACCCGCGCCCTCACACGTACGCTCCCCCTAAAGCGTTGTCGTACCCTCACCTGGACCCTAAACCGTCCCCGTCCCCTAACCCTAGCCCGAACCCTAACCATAACCCTTCCCCGAAGCCTGACACTCAGCCGTCCCCTAATCCTAAACCGTACGCTAACACTAACCCGCGCCCTCACACGTACGCTCCCCCTAAAGCGTTGTCGTACCCTCACCTGGACCCTAAACCGTCCCCGTCCCCTAACCCTAACCCTAACACGAACCCTAACCCTAACCCTTCCCCGAATCCTGACCCTCAGCCGTCCCCTAATCCTAACCCGTACGCTAACACTAACCCGCGCCCTCACACGTACGCTCCCCCTAAAGCGTTGTCGTACCCTCACCTGGACCCTAAACCGTCCCCATCCCCTAACCCTAACCCTAGCCCGAACCCTAACCCTAACCCTTCCCCGAAGCCTGACCCCCACCCGTCCCCTAATCCTAACCCGTACGCTAACACTAACCCGCGCCCTCACACGTACGCTCCCCCTAAAGCGTTGTCGTACCCTCACCTGGACCCTAAACCGTCCCCGTCCCCTAACCCTAACCCTAGCCCGAACCCTAACCCTAACCCTTCCCCGAAGCCTGACCCTCAGCCGTCCCCTAATCCTAACCCGTACGCTAACACTAACCCGCGCCCTCACACGTACGCTCCCCCTAAAGCGTTGTCGTACCCTCACCTGGACCCTAAACCGTCCCGTCCCCTAACCCTAACCCTAGCCCGAACCCTAACCCTAACACTTTCCCGAAGCCTGACCCTCACCCGTCCCCTAATCCTAACCCGTACGCTAACAGTAACCCGCGCCCTCACACGTACGCTCCCCCTAAAGCGTTGTCGTACCCTCACCTGGACCCTAAACCGTCCCCATCCCCAACCCTAACCCTAGCCCGAACCCTAACCCTAACCCTTCCCCGAAGCCTGACCCTCATTCGGCCCCTAATCCTAACCCGTACTCTAACACTAACCCGCGCCCTCACACGTACGCTCCCCCTAAAGCGTTGTCGTACCCTCACGTGGACCCTAAACCGTCCCCGTCCCCTAACCCTAACCCTAGCCCGAACCCTAACCCTAACACTTCCCCGAAGACTGACCCTCAGCCGTCCCCTAATCCTAACCCGTACGCTAACACTAACCCGCGCCCTCACACGTACGCTCCCCCTAAAGCGTTGTCGTACCCTCACCTGGACCCTAAACCGTCCCCGTCCCCTAACCCTAACCCTAACACGAACCCTAACCCTAACCCTTCCCCGAAGCCTGACCCTCAGCCGTCCCCTAATCCTAACCCGTACGCTAACACTAACCCGCGCCCTCACACGTACGCTCCCCCTAAAGCGTTGTCGTACCCTCACCTGGACCCTAAACCGTCCCCGTCCCCTAACCCTAACCCTAGCCCGAACCCTAACCCTAACCCTTCCCCGAAGCCTGACCCTCAGCTGTCCCCTAATCCTAACCCGTACGCTAACACTAACCCGCGCCCTCACACGTACGCTCCCCCTAAAGCGTTGTTGTACCCTCAACTGGACCCTAAACCGTCCCCGTCCCCTAACCCGAACCCTAGCCCGAACCCTAACCCTAACCCTTCCAAGAAGCCTGACCCTCAGCCGTCCCCTAATCCTAACCCGTACGCTAACACTAACCCGGGCCCTCACACGTACGCTCCCCCTAAAGCGTTGTCGTACCCTCACCTGGACCCTAAACCGTCCCCGTCCCCTAACCCTAACCCTAGCCCGAACCCTAACCCTAACCCTTCCCCGAAGCCTGACCCTCAGCCGTCCCCTAATCCTAACCCGTACGCTAACACTAACCCGCGCCCTCACACGTACGCTCCCCCTAAAGCGCTGTCGTACCCTCACCTGGACCCTAAACCGTCCCCGACCCCAACCCTAACCCTAGCCCGAACCCTAACCCTAACCCTTCCCCGAAGCCTGACCCTCACCCGTCCCCTAATCCTAACCCGTACGCTAACAGTAACCCGCGCCCTCACACGTACGCTCCCCCTAAAGCGTTGTCGTACCCTCACCTGGACCCTAAACCGTCCCCGTCCCCTAACCCTAACCCTAGCCCGAACCCTAACCCTAACCCTTCCCCGAAGCCTGACCCTCAGCCGTCCCCTAATCCTAACCCGTACGCTAACACTAACCCGCGCCCTCACACGTAGGCTCCCCCTAAAGCGTTGTCGTACCCTCACCTGGACCCTAAACCGTCCCCGTCCCCTAACCCTAACCCTAACCCGAACCCTAACCCTAACCCTTCCCCGAAGCCTGACCCTCAGCCGTCCCCTAATCCTAACCCGTACGCTAACACTAACCCGCGCCCTCACACGTACGCTCCCCCTAAAGCGTTGTCGTACCCTCACCTGGACCCTAAACCGTCCCCGTCCCCGTCCCCTAACCCTAACCCTAGCCCGAACCCTAACCCTAACCCTTCCCCGAAGCCTGACCCTCACACGTCCCCTAATCCTAACCCGTACGCTAACACTAACCCGCGCCCTCACACGTACGCTCCCCCTAAAGCGTTGTCGTACCCTCAGCTGGAACCTAAACCGTCCCCGTCCCCTAACCCGAACCCTAGCCCGAACCCTAACCCTAACACTTCCCCGAAGCCTGACCCTCAGCCGTCCCCTAATCCTAACCCGTACGCTAACACTAACCCACGCCCTCACACGTACGCTCCCCCTAAAGCGTTGTCGTACCCTCACGTGGACCCTAAACCGTCCCCGTCCCCTAACCCTAACCCTAGCCCGAACCCTAACCCTAACCCTTCCCCGAAGCCTGACCCTCAGCCGTCCCCTAATCCTACCCCGTACGCTAACACTAACCCGCGCCCTCACACGTACGCTCCCCCTAAAGCGTTGTCGTACCCTCACCTGGACCCTAAACCGTCCCCGTCCCCTAACCCTAACCCTAGCCCGAACCCTAACCCTAACCCTTCCCCGAAGCCTGACCCTCAGCCGTCCCCTAATCCTAAACCGTACTCTAACATTAACCCGCGCCTTCACACGTACGCTCCCCCTAAAGCGTTGTCGTACCCTCACCTGGACCCTAAACCGTCCCCGTCCTCTAACCCTAACCCTAACACTTCCCCGAAGCCTGACCCTCACACGTCCCCTAATCCTAACCCGTACGCTAACACTAACCCGCGCCCTCACACGTACGCTCCCCCTAACGCGTTGTCGTACCCTCACCTGGACCCTAAACCGTCCCCGTCCCCTAACCCTAACCCTAGCCCGAACCCTCTCCCTAACCCTTCCCCGAAGCCTGACCCTCAGCCGTCCCCTAATCCTAACCCGTACGCTAACACTAACCCGCGCCCTCACACGTACGCTCCCCCTAAAGCGTTGTCGTACCCTCACCTGGACCCTAAACCGTCCCCATCCCCTAACCCTAACCCTAGCCCGAACCCTAACCCTAACCCTTCCCCGAAGCCTGACCCTCAGCCGTCCCCTAATCCTAACCCGTACGCTAACACTAATCCGCGCCCTCACACGTACGCTCCCCCTAAAGCGTTGTCGTACCCTCACCTGGACCCTAAACCGTCCCCGTCCCCTAACCCTAACCCTAGCCCGAACCCTAACCCTAACCCTTCCCCGAAGCCTGACCCTCACCCGTCCCCTAATCCTAACCCGTACGCTAACACTAACCCGCGCCCTCACACGTACGCTCCCCCTAAAGCGTTGTCGTACCCTCACCTGGACCGTAAACCGTCCCCGTCCCCTAACCCTAACCCTAGCCCGAACCCTAACCCTAACCCTTCCCCGAAGCCTGACCCTCAGCCGTCCCCTAATCCTAAACCGTACTCTAACACTAACCCGCGCCCTCACACGTACGATCCCCCTAAAGCGTTGTCGTACCCTCACCTGGACCCTAAACCGTCCCCGTCCTCTAACCCTAACCCTAACACTTCCCCGAAGCCTGACCCTCACACGTCCCCTAATCCTAACCCGTACGCTAACACTAACCCGCGCCCTCACACGTACGCTCCCCCTAACGCGTTGTCGTACCCTCACCTGGACCCTAAACCGTCCCCGTCCCCTAACCCTAACCCTAGCCCGAACCCTCTCCCTAACCCTTCCCCGAAGCCTGACCCTCAGCCGTCCCCTAATCCTAACCCGTACGCTAACACTAACCCGCGCCCTCACACGTACGCTCCCCCTAAAGCGTTGTCGTACCCTCACCTGGACCCTAAACCGTCCCCATCCCCTAACCCTAACCCTAGCCCGAACCCCAACCCTAACCCTTCCCCGAAGCCTGACCCTCAGCCGTCCCCTAATCCTAACCCGTACGCTAACACTAATCCGCGCCCTCACACGTACGCTCCCCCTAAAGCGTTGTCGTACCCTCACCTGGACCCTAAACCGTCCCCGTCCCCTAACCCTAGCCCGAACCCTAACCCTAACCCTTCCCCGAAGCCTGACCCTCAGCCTTCCCCTAATCCTAACCCGTACGCTAACACTAACCCGCGCCCTCACACGTATGCTCCCCCTAAATCGTTGTCGTACCCTCACCTGGACCCTAAACTGTCCCCGTCCCCAACCCTAACCCTAGCCCGAACCCTAACCCTAACCCTTCCCCGAAGCCTGACACTCAGCCGTCCCCTAATCCTAACCCGTACGCTAACACTAACCCGCGCCCTCACACGTACGCTCCCCCTAAAGCGTTGTCGTACCCTCACCTGGACCCTAAACCGTCCCCGTCCGCTAACCCTAACCCTAGCCCGAACCCTAAACCTAACCCTTCCCCGAAGCCTGACCCTCACCCGTCCCCTAATCCTAACCCGTACGCTAACACTAAACCGCGCCCTCACACGTACGCTCCCCCTAAAGCGTTGTCGTACCCTCACCTGGACCCTAAACCGTCCCCGTCCCCTAACCCTTACCCTAGCCCGAACCCTAACCCTAACCCTTCCCCGAAGCCTGACCCTCACCCGGCCCCTAATCCTAACCCGTACGCTAACACTAACCCGTGCCCTCACACGTACGCTCCCCCTAAATCGTTGTCGTACCCTCACCTGGACCCTAAACTGTCCCCGTCCCCAACCCTAACCCTAGCCCGAACCCTAACCCTAACCCTTCCCCGAAGCCTGACACTCAGCCGTCCCCTAATCCTAACCCGTACGCTAACACTAACCCGCGCCCTCACACGTACGCTCCCCCTAAAGCGTTATCGTACCCTCACCTGGACCCTAAACCGTCCCCGTCCTCTAACCCTAACCCTAGCCCGAACCCTAACCCTAACCCTTCCCCGAAGCCTGACCCTCAGCCTTCCCCTAATCCTAACATGTACGCTAACAATAACCCGCGCCATCACACGTACGCTCCCCCCAAATCGTTGTCGTACCCTCACCTGGACCCTAACCTGTCCCCGTCCCCAACCCTAACCCAAGCCCGAACCCTAACACTAACCCTTCCCCGAAGCCTGACCCTTAGCCGTCCCCTAATCCTAACCCGTACGCTAACACTAACCTGCGCCCTCACACGTACGCTCCCCCTAAAGCGTTATCGTACCCTCACCTGGACCCTAAACCGTCCCCGTCCTCTAACCCTAACCCTAACCCTTCCCCGAAGCCTGACCCTCACCCGTCCCCTAATCCTAACTCGTACGCTAACACTAACCCGCGCCCTCACACGTACGCTCCCCCTAACGCGTTGTCGTACCCTCACCTGGACCCTAAACTGTCCCCGTCCCCTAACCCTAACCCTAGCCCGAACCCTCTCCCTAACCCTTCCCCGAAGCCTGACCCTCAGCCGTCCCCTAATCCTAACCCGTACGCTAACACTAACCCACGCCCTCACACGTACGCTCCCCCTAAAGCGTTGTCGTACCCTCACCTCGACCCTAAACCGTCCCCGTCCCTTAACCCTAACGCTAGCCGGAACCCTAACCCTAACCCTTCCCTGAAGCCTGACCCTCACCCGTCCCCTAATCCTAACCCGTACGCTAACACTAACCCGCGCCCTCACACGTACGCTCCCCCTAAAGCGTTGTCGTACCCTCACCTGGACCCTAAACCGTCCCCGTCCCCTAACCCTAGCCCGAACCCTAACCCTAACCCTTCCCCGAAGCCTGACCCTCAGCCTTCCCCTAATCCTAACCCGTACGCTAACACTAACCCGCGCCCTCACACATACGCTCCCCCTAAAGCGTTGTCGTACCCTCACCTGGAGCCTAAACCGTCCCCGTCCCCTAACCCTAACCCTAGCCCGAACCCTCTCCCTAACCTTTCCCCGAAGCCTGACCCCCAGCCGTCCCCTAATCCTAACCCGTACGCTAACACTAACCCGCGCCCTCACACGTACGCTCCCCCTAAAGCGTTGTCGTACCCTCACCTGGACCCTAAACCGTCCCCATCCCCTAACCCTAACCCTAGCCCGAACCCTAACCCTAACCCTTCCCCGAAGCCTGACCCTCAGCCGTCCCCTAATCCTAACCCGTACGCTAACACTAATCCGCGCCCTCACACGTACGCTCCCCCTAAAGCGTTGTCGTACCCTCACCTGGACCCTAAACCGTCCCCGTCCCCTAACCCTAACCCTAGACCGAACCCTAACCCTAACCCTTCCCCGAAGCCTGACCCCCACCGGTCCCCTAATCCTAACCCGTACGCTAACACTAACCCGTGCCCTCACACGTACGCTCCCCCTAAAGCGTTGTCGTACCCTCACCTGGACCCTAAACCGTCCCCGTCCCCTAACCCTAACCCTAGCCCGAACCCTAACCCTAACCCTTCCCCGAAACCTGACCCTCAGCCGTCCCCTAATCCTAAACCGTACGCTAACACTAACCCGCGCCCTCACACGTACGCTCCCCCTAAAGCGTTGTCGTACCCTCACCTGGACCCTAAACCGTCCCCATCCCCTAACCCTAACCCTAGCCCGAAACCTAACCCTAACCCTTCCCCGAAGCCTGACCCTCACCCGTCCCCTAATCCTAACCCGTACGCTAACACTAACCCGCGCCCTCACACGTACGCTCCCCCTAAAGCGTTGTCGTACCCTCACCTGGACCCTAAACCGTCCCCGTCCCCTAACCCTAGCCCGAACCCTAACCCTAACCCTTCCCCGAAGCCTGACCCTCAGCCTACCCCTAATCCTAACCCGTACGCTAACACTAACCCGCACCCTCACACGTATGCTCCCCCTAAATCGTTGTCGTACCCTCACCTGGACCCTAAACTGTCCCCGTCCCCAACCCTAACCCTAGCCCGAACCCTAACCCTAACCCTTCCCCGAAGCCTGACACTCAGCCGTCCCCTAATCCTAACCCGTACGCTAACACTAACCCGCGCCCTCACACGTACGCTCCCCCTAAAGCGTTGTCGTACCCTCACCTTGACCCTAAACCGTCCCCGTCCGCTAACCCTAACCCTAGCTCGAACCCTAAACCTAACCCTTCCCCGAAGCCTGACCCTCACCCGTCCCCTAATCCTAACCCGTACGCTAACACTAAACCGCGCCCTCACACGTACGCTCCCCCTAAAGCGTTGTCGTACCCTCACATGGACCCTAAACCGTCCCCGTCCCCTAACCCTTACCCTAGCCCGAACCCTAACCCTAACCCTTCCCCGAAGCCTGACCCTCACCCGGCCCCTAATCCTAACCCGTACGCTAACACTAACCCGTGCCCTCACACGTACGCTCCAACTAAATCGTTGTCGTACCCTCACCTGGACCCTAAACTGTCCCCGTCCCCAACCCTAACCCTAGCCCGAACCCTAACCCTAACCCTTCCCCGAAGCCTGACACTCAGCCGTCCCCTAATCCTAACCCGTACGCTAACACTAACCCGCGCCCTCACACGTACGCTCC
The DNA here is from genome assembly GCF_949987515.2 of Delphinus delphis. NCBI lineage: Eukaryota > Metazoa > Chordata > Mammalia > Artiodactyla > Delphinidae > Delphinus > Delphinus delphis. The sequence continues at coordinate 46,064,543 of NC_082694.2, read as the reverse complement.
CCCTAAAGCGTTATCGTACCCTCACCTGGACCCTAAACCGTCCCCGTCCTCTAACCCTAACCCTAGCCCGAACCCTAACCCTAACCCTTCCCCGAAGCCTGACCCTCAGCCTTCCCCTAATCCTAACATGTACGCTAACAATAACCCGCGCCATCACACGTACGCTCCACCTAAATCGTTGTCGTACCCTCACCTGGACCCTAACCTGTCCCCGTCCCCAACCCTAACCCAAGCCCGAACCCTAACACTAACCCTTCCCCGAAGCCTGACCCTTAGCCGTCCCCTAATCCTAACCCGTACGCTAACGCTAACCTGCGCCCTCACACGTACGCTCCCCCTAAAGCGTTATCGTACCCTCACCTGGACCCTAAACCGTCCCCGTCCTCTAACCCTAACCCTAACCCTTCCCCGAAGCCTGACCCTCACCCGTCCCCTAATCCTAACTCGTACGCTAACACTAACCCGCGCCCTCACACGTACGCTCCCCCTAACGCGTTGTCGTACCCTCACCTGGACCCTAAACTGTCCCCGTCCCCTAACCCTAACCCTAGCCCGAACCCTCTCCCTAACCCTTCCCCGAAGCCTGACCCTCAGCCGTCCCCTAATCCTAACCCGTACGCTAACACTAACCCGCGCCCTCACACATACGCTCCCCCTAAAGCGTTGTCGTACCCTCACCTGGAGCCTAAACCGTCCCCGTCCCCAACCCTAACCCTAGCCCGAACCCTAACCCTAACCCTTCCCCGAAACCTGACCCTCACCCGTCCCCTAATCCTAACCCGTACGCTAACACTAACCCGCGCCCTCACACGTACGCTCCCCCTAAAGCGTTATCGTACCCTCACCTGGACCCTAAACTGTCCCCGTCCTCTAACCCTAACCCTAGCCCGAACCCTAACCCTAACCCTTCCCCGAAGCCTGACCCTCAGCCTTCCCCTAATCCTAACATGTACGCTAACACTAACCCGCGCCATCACACGTACGCTCCCCCTAAATCGTTGTCGTACCCTCACCTGGACCCTAACCTGTCCCCGTCCCCAACCCTAACCCTAGCCCGAACCCTAACACTAACCCTTCCCCGAAGCCTGACCCTTAGCCGTCCCCTAATCCTAACCCGTACGCTAACACTAACCTGCGCCCTCACACGTACGCTCCCCCTAAAGCGTTATCGTTCCCTCACCTGGACCCTAAACCGTCCCCGTCCTCTAACCCTAACCCTAACCCTTCCCCGAAGCCTGACCCTCACCCGTCCCCTAATCCTAACTCGTACGCTAACACTAACCCGCGCCCTCACACGTACGCTCCCCCTAACGCGTTGTCGTACCCTCACCTGGACCCTAAACCGTCCCCGTCCCCTAACCCTAACCCTAGCCCGAACCCTAACCCTAACCCTTCCCCGAAACCTGACCCTCACCCGTCCCCTAATCCTAACCCGTACGCTAACACTAACCCGTGCCCTCACACGTACGCTCCCCCTAAAGCGTCGTACCCTCACCTGGACCCTAAACCGTCCCCGTCCCCTAACCCTAACCCTAGCCCGAACCCTAACCCTAACCCTTCCCCGAAGCCTGACCCTCAGCCGTCCCCTAATCCTAACCCGTACGCTAACACTAACCCACGCCCTCACACGTACGCTCCCCCTAAAGCGTTGTCGTACCCTCACCTCGACCCTAAACCGTCCCCGTCCCTTAACCCTAACGCTAGCCGGAACCCTAACCCTAACCCTTCCCTGAAGCCTGACCCTCACCCGTCCCCTAATCCTAACCCGTACGCTAACACTAACCCGCGCCCTCACACGTACGCTCCCCCTAAAGCGTTGTCGTACCCTCACCTTGACCCTAAACCGTCCCCGTCCCCTAACCCTAACCCTAGCCCGAACCCTAACCCTAACCCTTCCCCGAAGCCTGACCCTCACCCGTCCCCTAATCCTAACCCGTACGCTAACACTAACCCGCACCCTCACACGTACGCTCCCCATAAAGCATTGTCGTACCCTCACCTGGACCATAAACCATCCCCGTCCCCTAACCCTAACCCTAGCCCGAACCCTAACCCTAACCCTTCCCCGAAGCCTGACCCTCACCCGTCCCCTAATCCTAAACCGTACGCTAACACTAACCCGCGCGCTCACACGTACGCTCCCCCTAAAGCATTGTCGTACTCTCACCTGGACCCTAAACCGTCCCCGTCCCCTAACCCTAACCCTAGCCCGAACCCTAACCCTAACCCTTCCCCGAAGCCTGACCCTCACCCGTGCCCTAATCCTAACCCGTACGCTAACACTAACCCGCGCCCTCACACGTACGCTCCCCCTAAAGCGTTGTCGTACCCTCACCTGGACCCTAAACCGTCCCCGTCCCCTAACCCTAACCCTAGACCGAACCCTAACCCTAACCCTTCCCCGAAGCCTGACCCTCACCCGTCCCCTAATCCTAACGTGTACGCTAACACTAACCCGCGCCCTCACACGTACGCTCCCCATAAAGCGCTGTCGTACCCTCACCTGGACCATAAACCGTCCCCGTCCCCTAACCCTAACCCTAGCCCGAACCCTAACCCTAACCCTTCCCCGAAGCCTGACCCTCAGCCGTCCCCTAATCCTAAACCGTACGCTAACACTAACCCGCGCCCTCACACGTACGCTCCCCCTAAAGCATTGTCGTACTCTCACCTGGACTCTAAACCTTCCCCGTCCCCTAATCCTAGCCCTAGCCCGAACCCTAACCCTAACCCTTCCCCGAAGCCTGACCCTCACCCGTCCCCTAATCCTAACCCATACGCTAACACTAACCCGCGCCCTCACTCGTACGCTCCCTCTAAAGCTTTGTCGTACCCTCACCTGGACCCTAAACCGTCCCCGTCCCCTAACCCTAACCCTAGCTCGAACCCTAACTTTAACCCTTCCCCGAAGCCTGACCCTCAGCCGTCCCCTAATCCTAACCCGTACGCTAACACTAACCCGCGCCCTCACACGTACGCTCCCCCTAAAGCGTTGTCGTACCCTCACATGGACCTTAAACCGTCCCCGTCCCCAACCCTAACCCTAGCCCGAACCCTAACCCTAACCCTTCCCCGAAGCCTGACCCTCACCCGTCCCCTAATCATAACCCGTACGCTAACACGAACCCGCGCCCTCACACGTACGCTCCCCCTAAAGCGTTGTCGTACCCTCACCTGGACCCTAAACCGTCCCCGTCCCCTAACCCTAGCCCGAACCCTAACCCTAACCCTTCCCCGAAGCCTGACCCTCAGCCTTCCCCTAATCCTAACCCGTACGCTAACACTAACCCGCGCCCTCACACGTACGCTCCCCCTAAAGCGTTGTTGTACCCTCACGTGGACCCTAAACCGTCCCCGTCCCCTAACCCTAGCCCGAACCCTAACCCTAACCCTTCCCCGAAGCCTGACCCTCAGCCTTCCCCTATTCCTAATACGTACGCTAACACTAACCCGCGCCCGTACACGTACGCTCCCCCTAAACCGTTGTCGTACCCTCACCTGGACCCTAAACTGTCCCCGTCCCCAACCCTAACCCTAGCCCGAACCCTAACCCTAACACTTCCCCAAAGCCTGACCCTCAGCCGTCCCCTAATCCTAACCCGTACGCTAACACTAACCCGCGCCCTCACACGTACGCTCCCCCTAAAGTGTTGTCGTACCCTCACCTGGACCCTAAACCGTCCCCGTCCCCTAACCCTAACCCTAGCCCGAACCCTAACCCTAACCCTTCCCCGAAGCCTGACCCTCACCCGTCCCCTAATCCTAACCCGTACACTAACACTAACCCGCGCCCTCACACGTACGCTCCCCCTAAAGCGTTGTCGTACCCTCACCTGGACCCTAAACCGTCCCCGTCCCCTAACCCTAACCCTAGCCCGAACCCTAACCCTAACCCTTCCCCGAAGCCTGACCCTCAGCCGTCCCCTAATCCTAACCCGTACGCTAACACTAACCCGCGCCCTCACACGTACGCTCCCCCTAAAGCGTTGTCGTACCCTCACCTGGACCCTAAACCGTCCACGTCCCCTAACCCTAACCCTAGACGGAACCCTAACCCTAACCCTTCCCCGAAGCCTGACCCTCACCCGTCCCCTAATCCTAACCCGTACGCCAACACTAACCCGCGCCCTCACACGTACGCTCCCCCTAAGGCGTTGTCGTACCCTCACCTGGACCCTAAACCGTCCCCGTCCCCTAACCCTAACCCTAGCCCGAACCCTAACCCTAACCCTTCCCCGAAGCCTGACCCTCAGCCGTCCCCTAATCGTAACCCGTACGCTAACACTAACCCGCGCCCTCACACGTACGCTCCCCCTAAAGCGTTGTCGTACCCTCACCTGGACCCTAAACCGTCCCCGTCCCCTAACCCTAACCCTAGCCCGAACCCTAACCCTAACCCTTCCCCGAAGCCTGACCCTCACCCGTCCCCTAATCCTAACCCGTACGCTAACACTAACCCGCGCCCTCACACGTACGCTCCCCCTAAAGCGTTGTCGTACCCTCACCTGGACCCTAAACCGTCGAGGTCCCCTAACCCTAACCCTAGCCCGAACCCTAACCCTAACCCTTCCCCGAAGCCTGACCCTCAGCCGTCCCCTAATCCTAACCCGTACGCTATCACTAACCCGCGCCCTCACACGTACGCTCCCCCTAAAGCGTTGTCGTACCCTCACCTGGACCCTAAACCGTCCCCGTCCCCTAACCCTAACCCTAGCCCGAACCCTAACCCTAACCCTTCCCCGAAGCCTGACCCTCAACCGTCCCCTAATCCTAACCCGTACGCTAACACTAACCCGCGCCCTCACACGTACGCTCCTCCTAAAGCGTTGTCATACCCTCACCTGGATCCTAAACCGTCCCCGTCCCCTAACCGTAACCCTAACCCTAGCCCGAACCCTAACCCTAACCCTTCCCCGAAACCTGACCCTCACCCGTCCCCTAATCCTAACCCGAACGCTAACACTGACCCGCGCCCTCACACGTAGGCTCCCCCTAAAGCGTTGTCGTACCATCACCTGGACCCTAAACCGTCCCCGTCCCCTAACCCTAACCCTAGCCCGAACCCTAACCTTAACCCTTCCCCGAAGCCTGACCCTCAGCCGTCCCCTAATCCTAACCCGTACGCTAACACTAACCCGCGCCCTCACACGTACGGTCCCCCTAAAGCGTTGTCGTACCCTCACCTGGACCCTAAACCGTCCCCGTCCCCTAACCCTAACCCTAGCCCGAACCCTAACCCTAACCCTTCCCCGAAGCCTGACCCTCACCCGTCCCCTAATCCTAACCCGTACGCTAACACTAACCCGCGCCCTCACATGTACGCTCCCCCTAAAGCGTTGTCGTACCCTCACCTGGACCGTAAACCGTCCCCGTCCCCTAACCCTAACCCTAGCCCGAACCCGAACCCTAACCCTTCCCCGAAGCCTGACCTTCAGCCGTCCCCTAATCCTAACCCGTACGCTAACACTAAACCGCGCCCTCACACGTACGCTCGCCCTAAAGCGTTGTCGTACCCTCACCTGGACCCTAAACCGTCCCCGTCCCCAACCCTAACCCTAGCCCGAACCCTAACCCTAATCCTTCCCCGAAGCTTGACCCTCACCCGTCCCCTAATCCTAACCCGTACGCTAACACTAACCCACGCCCTCACACGTACGCTCCCCCTAAAGTGTTGTCGTACCCTCACCTGGACCCTAAACCGTCCCCGTCCCCTAACCCTAACCCTAGCCCGAACCCTAACCCTAACCCTTCCCCGAAGCCTGACCCTCAGCCGTCCCCTAATCCTAACCCGTACGCTAACACTAACCCGCGCCCTCACACGTACGCTCCCCCTAAAGCGTTGTCGTACCCTCACGTGGACCCTAAACCGTCCCCGTCCCCTAACCCTAACCCTAGCCCGAACCCTAACCCTAACCCTTCCCCGAAGCCTGACCCTCACCCGTCCCCTAATCCTAACCCGTACGCTAACACTAACCCGCGCCCTCACACGTAGGCTCCCCCTAAAGCGTTGTCGTAGCCTCACCTGGACCCTAAACCGTCCCCGTCCCCTAACCCTAACCCTAGCCCGAACCCTAACCCTAACCCTTCCCCGAAGCCTGACCCTCACCCGTCCCCTAATCCTAACCCGTACCCTAACACTAACCCGCGCCCTCACACGTCCGCTCCCCCTAAAGCGTTGTCGTACCCTCACCTGGACCCTAAACCGTCCCCGTCCCCAACCCTAACCCTAGCCCGAACCCTAACCCTAACCCTTCCCCGAAGCCTGACCCTCACCCGTCCCCTAATCCTAACCCGTACGCTAACACTAACCCGCGCCCTCACACGTACGCTCCCCCTAAAGCGTTGTCGTACCCTCACCTGGACCCTAAACCGTCCCCGTCCCCTAACCCTAACCCTAGCCCGAACCCTAACCCTAACCCTTCCCCGAAGCCTGACCCTCACCCGTCCCCTAATCCTAACCCGTACGCTAACACTAACCCGCGCCCTCACACGTACGCTCCCCCTAAAGCGTTGTCATATCCTCACCTGGACCCTAAACCGTCCCCGTCCCCTAACCCTAACCCTAGCTCGAACCCTAACCTTAACCCTTCCCCGAAGCCTGACCCTCAGCCGTCCCCTAATCCTAACCCGTACGCTAACACTAACCCGCGCCCTCACACGTACGCTCCCCCTAAAGCGTTGTCGTACCCTCACCTGGACCCTAAACCGTCCCCGTCCCCAACCCTAACCCTAGCCCGAACCCTAACCCTAACCCTTCCCCGAAGCCTGACCCATAGCCGTCCCCTAATCCTAACCCGTACGCTAACACTAACCCGCGCCCTCACACGTACGCTCCCCCTAAAGCGTTGTCGTACCCTCACCTGGACCCTAAACCGTCCCCGTCCCCTAACCCTAACCCTAGCCCGAACCCTAACCCTAACCCTTCCCCGAAGCCTGACCCTCACCCGTCCCCTAATCCTAACCCGTACGCTAACACTAACCCGTGCCCTCACACGTACGCTCCCCCTAAAGCGTTGTCGTACCCTCACCTGGACCCTAAACCGTCCCCGTCCCCTAACCCTAACCCTAGCCCGAACCCTAACCTTAACCCTTCCCTGAAGCCTGACCCTCACCCGTCCCCTAATCCTAACCCGTACGCTAACACTAACCCGCGCCCTCACACGTACGCTCCCCCTAAAGCGTTGTCGTACCCTCACCTGGACCCTAAACCGTCCCCGTCCCCTAACCCTAACCCTAGCCCGAACCCTAACCCTAACCCTTCCCCGAAGCCTGACCCTCAGCCGTCCCCTAATCCTATCCCGTACGCTAACACTAACCCGCGCCCTCACACGTACACTCCCCCTAAAGCGTTGTCGTACCCTCATCTGGACCCTAAACCGTCCCCGTCCCCTAACCCTAACCCTAGCCCGAACCATAACCCTAACCCTTCCCCGAAGCCTGACCCTCAGCCGTCCCCTAATCCTAACCCGTACGCTAACACTAACCCGCACCCTCACACGTACGCTCCCCCTAAAGCGTTGTCGTACCCTCACCTGGACCCTAAACCGTCCCCGTCCCCTAACCCTAACCCTAGCCCGAACCCTAACCGTAACCCTTCCCCGAAGCCTGAACCTCACGCGTCCCCTAATCCTAACCCGTACGCTAACACTAACCCGCGCCCTCACACGTACGCTCCCCATAAAGCGTTGTCGTACCCTCACCTGGACCCTAAACCGTCCCCGTCCCCTAACCCTAACCCTAGCCCGAACCCTAAACCTAACCATTCCCCGAAGCCTGACCCTCAGACGTCCCCTAATCCTAACCCGTACGCTAACACTAACCCGCGCCCTCACACGTACGCTCCCCCTAAAGCGTTGTCGTACCCTCACCTGGACCCTAAACCGTCCCCGTCCCCTAAACCTAACCCTAGCCCGAACCCTAACCCTAACCCTTCCCCGAAGCCTGACCCTCACCCGTCCCCTAATCCTAAGCCGTACGCTAACACTAACCCGCGCCCTCACACGTACGCTCCCCCTAAAGCGTTGTCGTACCCTCACCTGGACCCTAAACCGTCCCCGTCCCCTAACCCTAACCCTAGCCCGAACCCTAACCTTAACCCTTCCCCGAAGCCTGACCCTCAGCCGTCCCCTAATCCTAACCCGTACGCTAACACTAACCCGCGCCCTCACACGTACGCTCCCCCTAAAGCGTTGTCGTACCCTCACCTGGACCCTAAACCGCCCCGTCCCCTAACCCTAACCCTAGCCCGTACCCTAACCCTAACCTTCCCCGAAGCCTGACCCTCAGCCGTCCCCTAATCCTAACCCGTACGCTAACACTAACCCGCGCCCTCACACGTAGGCTCCCCCTAAAGCGTTGTCGTACCCTCACCTGGACCCTAAACCGTCCCCGTCCCCAACTCTAACCCTAGCCCGAACCCTAACCCTAACCCTTCCCCGAAGCCTGACACTCAGCCGTCCCCTAATCCTAATCCGTACGCTAACACTAACCCGCGCCCTCACACGTACGCTCCCCCTAAAGCGTTGTCGTACCCTCACCTGGACCCTAAACCGTCCCCGTTCCCTAACCGTAACCCTAGCCCGAACCCTAACCCTAACCCTTCCCCGAAGCCAGACCCTCACCCGTCCCCTAATCCTAACCCGTACACTAACACTAACCCGCGCCCTCACACGTACGCTCCCCCTAAGGCATTGTCGTACCCTCACCTGGACCCTAAACCGTCCCCGTCCCCTAACCCTAACCCTAGCCCGAACCCTAACCCTAACCCTTCCCCGAAGCCTGGCCCTCAGCCGTCCCCTAATACTAAACCGTACGCTAACACTAACCCGCGCCCTCACACGTACGGTCCCCCTAAAGCGTTGTCGTACCCTCACCTGGACCCTAAACCGTCCCCGTCCCCTAACCCTAACCCTAGCCCGAACCCTAACCCTAACCCTTCCCCGAAGCCTGACCCTCACCCGTCCCCTAATCCTAACCCGTACGCTAACACCAACCCGCGCCCTCACAAGTATGCTCCCCCTAAAGCGTTGTCGTACCCTCACCTGGACCCTAAACCGTCCCCGTCCCCTAACCCTAACCCTAGCCCGAATCCTTCCCTAACCCTTCCCCGAAGCCTGACCCCCACCCGTCCCCTAATCCTAACCCGTACGCTAACACTAACCCGCGCCCTCACACGTACGCTCCCCCTAAAGCGTTGTCGTACCCTCAACTGGACCCTAAACCGTCCCCGTCCCCGTCCCCTAAACCTAGCCCGAACCCTAACCCTAACCCTTCCCCGAAGCCTGACCCTCACCCGTCCCCTAATCCTAACCCGTACGCTAACACTAACCCGCGCCCTCACACGTACGCTCCCCCTAAAGCGTTGTCGTACCCTCACCTGGACCCTAAACCGTCCCCGTCCCCTAACCCTAACCCTAGCCCGAACCCTAACCCTAACCCTTCCCCGAAGCCTGACCCTCACCCGTCCCCTAATCCTAACCCGTACGCTAACACTAACCCGCGCCCTCACACGTACGCTCCCCCTAAAGCATTGTCGTACCCTCACCTGGAACCTAAACCGTCCCCAACCCCTAACCCTAACCCTAGCCCGAACCCTAACCCTAACCCTTCCCCGAAGCCTGACCCTCAGCCGTCCCCTAATCCTAACTCGTACGCTAACACTAACCCGCACCCTCACACGTACGCTCCCCCTAAAGCGTTGTCGTACCCTCACCTGGACCCTAAACCGTCCCCGTCCCCTAACCCTAACCCTAGCCCGAACCCTAACCCTAACCCTTCCCCGAAGCCTGACCCTCACCCGTCCCCTAATCCTAACCCGTACGCTAACACTAACCCGCGCCCTCACACGTACGCTCCCCCTAAAGCGTTGTCGTACCCTCACCTGGACCCTAAACCGTCCCCGTCCCCTAACCCTAACCCTAGCCCGAACCCTAACCCTAACCCTTCCCCGAAACCTGACCCTCACCCGTCCCCTAATCCTAACCCGTACGCTAACACTAACCCGCGCCCTCACACGTACGCTCCCCCTAAAGCGTTGTCGTACCCTCACCTGGACCCTAAACCGTCCCCGTCCCCTAACCCTAACCCTAGCCCAAACCCTAACCCTAACCCTTCCCCGAAGCCTGACCCTCACCCGTCCCCTAATCCTAAACCGTACGCTAACACTAACCCGCGCCCTTACACGTACGCTCCCCCTAAAGCATTGTCGTACGTTCACCTGGACCCTAAACCGTCCCCATCCCCTAACCCTAACCCTAGCCCGAACCCTAACCCTAACCCTTCCCCGAAGCGTGACCCTCACCAGTCCCCTAATCCTAAGCCGTACGCTAACACTAACCCACGCCCTCACACGTAGGCTCCCCCTAAAGCGTTGTCGTACCCTCACCTGGACCCTAAACCGTCCCCGTCCCCTAACCCTAACCCTAGCCCGAACCCTAACCCTAACCCTTCCCCGAAGCCTGACCCTCAGCCGTCCCCTAATCCTAACCCGTACGCTAACACTAACCCGCGCCCTCACACGTACGCTCCCCCTAAAGCGTTGTCGTACCATCACCTGGACCCTAAACCGTCCCCGTCCCCTAACCCTAACCCTAGACCGAACCCTAACCCTAACCCTTCCCCGAAGCCTGACCCCCACCCGTCCCCTAATCCTAACCCGTACACTAACACTAACCCGCGCCCTCACACGTACGCTCCCCCTAAAGCGTTGTCGTACCCTCACCTGGACCCTAAACCGTCCCCGTCCCCTAACCCTAACCCTAGCCCGAACCCTAACCCTAACCCTTCCCCGAAGCCTGACCCTCAGCCGTCCCCTAATCCTAACCCGTACGCTAACACTAACCCGCGCCCTCACACGTACGCTCCCCCTAAAGCGTTGTCGTACCCTCACCTGGACCCTAAACCGTCCCCGTCCCCTAACCCTAGCCCGAACCCTAACCCTAACCCTTCCCCGAAGCCTGACCCTCACCCGTCCCCTAATCCTAACCCGTACGCTAACACTAACCCGCGCCCTCACACGTACGCTCCCCCTGAAGCGTTGTTGTACCCTCACCTGGACCCTAAACCGTCCCCGTCCCCTAACTCTAACCCTAGCCCGAACCCTAACCCTAACCCTTCCCCGAAGCCTGACCCCCACACGTCCCCTAATCCTAACCCGTACGCTAACACTAACCCGCGCCCTCACACGTACGCTCCCCCTAAAGCGTTGTCGTACCCTCACCTGGATCCTAAATCGTCCCCGTCCCCTAACCCTAACCCTAGCCCGAACCCTAACCCTAACCCTTCCCCGAAGCCTGACCCCCACCTGTCCCCTAATCCTAACCCGTACGCTAACACTAACCCGCGCCCTCACACGTACGCTCCCCCTAAAGCGTAGTCGTACCCTCACCTGGACCCTAAACCGTCCCCGTCCCCGTCCCCTAAACCTAGCCCGAACCCTAACCCTAACCCTTCCCCGAAGCCTGACCCTCAGCCGTCCCCTAATCCTAACCCGTACGCTAACACTAACCCGCGCCCTCACACGTACGCTCCCCCTAAAGCGTTGTCGTACCCTCACCTGGACCCTAAACCGTCCCCGTCCCCTAACCTTAACCCTAGCCCGAACCCTAACCCTAACCCTTCCCCGAAGCCTGACCCTCACCCGTCCCCTAATCCTAACCCGTACACTAACACTAACCCGCGCCCTCACACGTACGCTCCCCCTAAAGCGTTGTCGTACCCTCACCTGGACCCTAAACCGTCCCCGTCCCCTAACCCTAACCCTAGCCCGAACCCTAACCCTAACCCTTCCCCGAAGCCTGACCCTCACCCGTCCCCTAATCCTAACCCGTACGCTAACACTAACCCGCGCCCTCACACGTACGCTCCCCCTAAAGCGTTGTCGTACCCTCACCTGGACCCTAAACCGTCCCCGTCCCCTAACCCTAACCCTAGCCCGAACCCTAACCCTAACCCTTCCCCGAAGCCTGACCCTCACCCGTCCCCTAATCCTAACCCGTACGCTAACACTAACCCGCGCCCTCACACGTACGCTCCCCCTAAAGCATTCTCGTACCCTCACCTGGACCCTAAACCGTCCCCGTCCCCTAACCCTAACCCTAGCCCGAACCCTAACCCTAACCCTTCCCCGAAGCCTGACCCTCACCCGTCCCCTAATCCTAACCCGTACGATAACACTAACCCGCGCCCTCACACGTACGCTCCCCCTAAAGCGTTGTCGTACCCTCACCTGGACCCTAAACCGTCCCCGTCCCCTAACCCTAACCCTAGCCCGAACCTGAACCCTAACCCTTCCCCGAAACCTGACCCTCACCCGTCCCCTAATCCTAACCCGTACGCTAACACTAACCCGCGCCCTCACACGTACGCTCCCCCTAAAGCATTGTCGTACCTTCACCTGGACCCTAAACCGTCCCCATCCCCTAACCCTAACCCTAGCCCGAACCCTAACACTAACCCTTCCCCGAAGCCTGACCCTCAGCCGTCCCCTAATCCTAACCCGTACGCTAACACTAACCCGCACCCTCACACGTACGCTCCCCCTAAAGCGTTGTCGTACCCTCACCTGGACCCTAAACCGTCCCCGTCCCCTAACCCTAACCCTAGCCCGAACCCTAACCCTAACCCTTCCCCGAAGCCTGAACCTCAGCCGTCCCCTAATCCTAACGCGTACGCTAACACTAACCCGCGCCCTCACACGTACGCTCCCCCTAAAGCGTTGTCGTACCCTCACCTGGACCCTAAACCGTCCCCTAACCCTAACCCTAACCCTAGCCCGAACCCTAACCCTAACCCTTCCCCGAAGCCTGACTCCCACCCGTCCCCTAATCCTAACCCGTACGCTAACACTAACCCGCGCCCTCACACGTACGCTCCCCATAACGCGTTGTCGTACCCTCACCTGGACCCTAAACCGTCCCCGTCCCCTAACCCTAACCCTAGCCCGAACCCTAACCCTAACCTTCCCCGAAACCTGACCCTCAGCCGTCCCCTAATCCTAACCCGTACGCTAACACTAACCCGCGCCCTCACACGTAGGCTCCCCCTAAAGCGTTGTCGTACCCTCACCTGGACCCTAAACCGTCCCCGTCCCCAACTCTAACCCTAGCCCGAACCCTAACCCTAAACCTTCCCCGAAGCCTGACACTCAGCCGTCCCCTAATCCTAATCCGTACGCTAACACTAACCCGCGCCCTCACACGTACGCTCCCCCTAAAGCGTTGTCGTACCCTCACCTGGACCCTAAACCGTCCCCGTTCCCTAACCGTAACCCTAGCCCGAACCCTAACCCTAACCCTTCCCCGAAGCCAGACCCTCACCCGTCCCCTAATCCTAACCCGTACACTAACACTAACCCGCGCCCTCACACGTACGCTCCCCCTAAGGCATTGTCGTACCCTCACCTGGACCCTAAACCGTCCCCGTCCCCTAACCCTAACCCTAGCCCGAACCCTAACCCTAACCCTTCCCCGAAGCCTGACCCTCAGCCGTCCCCTAAGCCTAAACCGTACGCTAACACTAACCCGCGCCCTCACACGTACGGTCCCCCTAAAGCGTTGTCGTACCCTCACCTGGACCCTAAACCGTCCCCGTCCCCTAACCCTAACCCTAGCCCGAACCCTAACCCTAACCCTTCCCCGAAGCCTGACCCTCACCCGTCCCCTAATCCTAACCCATACGCTAACACCAACCCGCGCCCTCACAAGTACGCTCCCCCTAAAGCGTTGTCGTACCCTCACCTGGACCCTAAACCGTCCCCGTCCCCGTCCCCTAAACCTAGCCCGAACCCTAACCCTAACCCTTCCCCGAAGCCTGACCCTCACCCGTCCCCTAATCCTAACCCGTACGCTAACACTAACCCGCGCCCTCACACGTACGCTCCCCCTAAAGCGTTGTCGTACCCTCACCTGGACCCTAAACCGTCCCCGTCCCCTAACCCTAACCCTAGCCCGAACCCTAACCCTAACCCTTCCCCGAAGCCTGACCCTCACCCGTCCCCTAATCCTAACCCGTACGCTAACACTAACCCGCGCCCTCACACGTACGCTCCCCCTAAAGCATTGTCGTACCCTCACCTGGAACCTAAACCGTCCCCAACCCCTAACCCTAACCCTAGCCCGAACCCTAACCCTAACCCTTCCCCGAAGCCTGACCCTCAGCCGTCCCCTAATCCTAACTCGTACGCTAACACTAACCCGCACCCTCACATGTACGCTCCCCCTAAAGCGTTGTCGTACCCTCACCTGGACCCTAAACCGTCCCCGTCCCCTAACCCTAACCCTAGCCCGAACCCTAACCCTAACCCTTCCCCGAAGCCTGACCCTCACCCGTCCCCTAATCCTAACCCGTACGCTAACACTAACCCGCGCCCTCACACGTACGCTCCCCCTAAAGCGTTGTCGTACCCTCACCTGGACCCTAAACCGTCCCCGTCCCCTAACCCTAACCCTAGCCCGAACCCTAACCCTAACCCTTCCCCGAAACCTGACCCTCACCCGTCCCCTAATCCTAACCCGTACGCTAACACTAACCCGCGCCCTCACACGTACGCTCCCCCTAAAGCGTTGTCGTACCCTCACCTGGAACCTAAACCGTCCCCGTCCCCTAACCCTAACCCTAGCCCAAACCCTAACCCTAACCCTTCCCCGAAGCCTGACCCTCACCCGTCCCCTAATCCTAACCCGTACGCTAACACTAACCCGCGCCCTCACACGTACGCTCCCCCTAAAGCATTGTCGTACCTTCACCTGGACCCTAAACCGTCCCCATCCCCTAACCCTAACCCTAGCGCGAACCCTAACCCTAACCCTTCACCGAAGCGTGACCCTCACCAGTCCCCTAATCCTAAGCCGTACGTTAACACTAATCCACGCCCTCACACGTAGGCTCCCCCTAAAGCGTTGTCGTACCCTCACCTGGACCCTAAACCGTCCCCGTCCCCTAACCCTAACCCTAGCCCGAACCCTAACCCTAACCCTTCCCCGAAGCCTGACCCTAAGCCGTCCCCTAATCCTAACCCGTACGCTAACACTAACCCGCGCCCTCACACGTACGCTCCCCCTAAAGCGTTGTCGTACCATCACCTGGACCCTAAACCGTCCCCGTCCCCTAACCCTAACCCTAGCCCGAACCCTAACCCTAACCCTTCCCCGAAGCCTGACCCCCACCCGTCCCCTAATCCTAACCCGTACACTAACACTAACCCGCGCCCTCACACGTACGCTCCCCTTAAAGTGTTGTCGTACCCTCACCTGGACCCTAAACCGTCCCCGTCCCCTAACCCTAACCCTAGCCCGAACCCTAACCCTAACCCTTCACCGAAGCCTGACCCTCAGCCGTCCCCTAATCCTAACCCGTACGCTAACACTAACCCGCGCCCTCACACGTACGCTCCCCCTAAGGCGTTGTCGTACCCTCACCTGGACCCTAAACCGTCCCCGTCCCCTAACCCTAGCCCGAACCCTAACCCTAACCCTTCCCCGAAGCCTGACCCTCACCCGTCCCCTAATCCTAACCCGTACGCTAACACTAACCCGCGCCCTCACACGTACGCTCCCCCTGAAGCGTTGTTGTACCCTCACCTGGACCCTAAACCGTCCCCGTCCCCTAACTCTAACCCTAGCCCGAACCCTAACCCTAACCCTTCCCCGAAGCCTGACCCCCACACGTCCCCTAATCCTAACCCGTACGCTAACACTAACCCGCGCCCTCACACGTACGCTCCCCCTAAAGCGTTGTCGTACCCTCACCTGGACCCTAAACCGTCCCCGTCCCCTAACCCTAACCCTAGCCCGAACCCTAACCCTAACCCTTCCCCGAAGCCTGACCCCCACCCGTCCCCTAATCCTAACCCGTACGCTAACACTAACCCGCGCCCTCACACGTACGCTCCCCCTAAAGCGTTGTCGTACCCTCACCTGGACCCTAAACCGTCCCCGTCCCCGTCCCCTAAACCTAGCCCGAACCCTAACCCTAACCCTTCCCCGAAGCCTGACCCTCAGCCGTCCCCTAATCCTAACCCGTACGCTAACACTAACCCGCGCCCTCACACGTACGCTCCCCCTAAAGCGTTGTCGTACCCTCACCTGGACCCTAAACCGTCCCCGTCCCCTAACCCTAACCCTAGCCCGAACCCTAACCCTAACCCTTCCCCGAAGCCTGACCCTCACCCGTCCCCTAATCCTAACCCGTACACTAACACTAACCCGCGCCCTCACACGTACGCTCCCCCTAAAGCGTTGTCGTACCCTCACCTGGACCCTAAACCGTCCCCGTCCCCTAACCCTAACCCTAGCCCGAACCCTAACCCTAACCCTTCCCCAAAGCCTGACCCTCACCCGTCCCCTAATCCTAACCCGTACGCTAACACTAACCCGCGCCCTCACACGTACGCTCCCCCTAAAGCGTTGTCGTACCCTCACCTGGACCCTAAACCGTCCCCGTCCCCTAACCCTAACCCTAGCCCGAACCCTAACCCTAACCCTTCCCCGAAGCCTGACCCTCACCCGTCCCCTAATCCTAACCCGTACGCTAACACTAACCCGCGCCCTCACACGTACGCTCCCCCTAAAGCATTGTCGTACCCTCACCTGGACCCTAAACCGTCCCCGTCCCCTAACCCTAACCCTAGCCCGAACCCTAACCCTAACCCTTCCCCGAAGCCTGACCCTCACCCGTCCCCTAATCCTAACCCGTACGCTAACACTAACCCGCGCCCTCACACGTACGCTCCCCCTAAAGCGTTGTCGTACCCTCACCTGGACCCTAAACCGTCCCCGTCCCCTAACCCTAACCCTAGCCCGAACCCTAACCCTAACCCTTCCCCGAAACCTGACCCTCACCCGTCCCCTAATCCTAACCCGTACGCTAACACTAACCCGCGCCCTCACACGTACGCTCCCCCTAAAGCATTGTCGTACCTTCACCTGGACCCTAAACCGTCCCCATCCCCTAACCCTAACCCTAGCCCGAACCCTAACACTAACCCTTCCCCGAAGCCTGACCCTCAGCCGTCCCCTAATCCTAACCCGTACGCTAACACTAACCCGCACCCTCACACGTACGCTCCCCCTAAAGCGTTGTCGTACCCTCACCTGGACCCTAAACCGTCCCCGTCCCCGTCCCCTAACCCTAGCCCGAACCCTAACCCTAACCCTTCCCCGAAGCCTGACCCTCAGCCGTCCCCTAATCCTAACCCGTACGCTAACACTAACCCGCGCCCTCACACGTACGCTCCCCATAACGCGTTGTCGTACCCTCACCTGGACCCTAAACCGTCCCCGTCCCCTAACCCTAACCCTAGCCCGAACCCTAACCCTAACCCTTCCCCGAAGCCTGACCCTCACCCGTCCCCTAATCCTAACCCGTACGCTAACACTAACCCGCGCCCTCACACGTACGCTCCCCCTAAAGCATTGTCGTACCTTCACCTGGACCCTAAACCGTCCCCATCCCCTAACCCTAACCCTAGCCCGAACCCTAACACTAACCCTTCCCCGAAGCCTGACCCTCAGCCGTCCCCTAATCCTAACCCGTACGCTAACACTAACCCGCACCCTCACACGTACGCTCCCCCTAAAGCGTTGTCGTACCCTCACCTGGACCCTAAACCGTCCCCGTCCCCTAACCCTAACCCTAGCCCGAACCCTAACCCTAACCCTTCCCCGAAGCCTGACCCTCAGCCGTCCCCTAATCCTAACCCGTATGCTAACACTAACCCGCGCCCTCACACGTACGCTCCCCCTAAAGCGTTGTCGTACCCTCACCTGGACCCTAAACCGTCCCCGTCCCCTAACCCTAACCCTAGCCCGAACCCTAACCCTAACCCTTCCCCGAAGCCTGACTCCCACCCGTCCCCTAATCCTAACCCGTACGCTAACACTAACCCGCGCCCTCACACGTACGCTCCCCATAACGCGTTGTCGTACCCTCACCTGGACCCTAAACCGTCCCCGTCCCCTAACCCTAACCCTAGCCCGAACCCTAACCCTAACCCTTCCCCGAAGCCTGACCCTCACCCGTCCCCTAATCCTAACCCGTACGCTAACACTAACCCGCGCCCTCACACGTACGCTCCCCCTAAAGCGTTGTCGTACCCTCACCTGGACCCTAAACCGTCCCCGTCCCCTAACCCTAACCCTAGCCCGAACCCTAACCCTAACCCTTCCCCGAAGCCTGACCCTCACCCGTCCCCTAATCCTAACCCGTACGCTAACACTAACCCGCGCCCTCACACGTACGCTCCCACTAAAGCGTTGTCGTACCCTCACCTGGACCCTAAACTGTCCCCGTCCCCTAACCCTAACCCTAGCCCGAACCCTAACCCTAACCCTGCCCCGAAGCCTGACCCTCAGCCGTCCCCTAATCCTAACCCGTACGCTAACACTAACCCACGCCCTCACACGTACGCTCCCCCTAAAGCGTTGTCGTACCCTCACCTGGACCCTAAACCGTCCCCGTCCCCTAACCCTAACCCTAGCCCGAACCCGAACCCTAACCCTTCCCCGAAGCCTGACCCTCACCTGTCCCCTAATCCTAACCCGTACGCTAACACTAACCCGCGCCCTCACATGTTCGCTCCCCCTAAAGCGTTGTCGTACCCTCACCTGGACCCTAAACCGTCCCCGTCCCCTAACCCTAAACCTAGCCCGAACCCGAACCCTAACCCTTCCCCGAAGCCTGACCTTCAGCCGTCCCCTAATCCTAACCCGTACGCTAACACTAAACCGCGCCCTCACACGTACGCTCGCCCTAAAGCGTTGTCGTACCCTCACCTGGACCCTAAACCGTCCCCATCCCCAACCCTAACCCTAGCGTGAACCCTAACCCTAACCCTTCCCCGAAGCCTGACCCTCACCTGTCCCCTAATCCTAACCCGTACGCTAACACTAACCCGCGCCCTCACACGTTCGCTCCCCCTAAAGCGTTGTCGTACCCTCACCTGGACCCTAAACCATCCCCGTCCCCTAACCCTAACCCTAGCCCGAACCCTAACCCTAATACTTCCCCGAAGCCTGACCCTCAGCCGTCCCCTAATCCTAACCCGTACGCTAACACTAACCCGCGCCCTCACACGTACGCTCCCCGTAAAGCGTTGTCGTACCCTCACCTGGACCCTAAACCGTCCCCGTCCCCTAACCCTAACCCTAGCCCGAACCCTAACCCTAACCCTTCCCCGAAGCCTGACACTCACCCGTCCCCTAATCCTAACCCGTACGCTAACACTAACCCGCGCCCTTACACGTACGCTCCCCCTAAAGCGTTGTCGTACCCTCACCTGGACCCTAAACCGTCCCCATCCTCTAACCCTAACCCTAGCCCGAACCCTAACCCTAACCCTTCCCCGAAGCCTGACCCTCAGCCGTCCCCTAATCCTAACCCGTACGCTAACACTAACCCGCGCCCTCACACGACGCTCTCCCTAAACCGTTTTCGTATCCTCACCTGGACCCTAAACCATTCCCGTCCCCTAACCCTAACCCTAGCCCGAACCCTAACCCTAACCCTTCCCCAAAGCCTGAGCCTCAGCCGTCCCCTAATCCTAACCCGTACGCTAACACTAACCCGCACCCTCACACGTACGCTCCCCCTAAAGCGTTGTCGTACCCTCACCTGGACCCTAAACCGTCCCCGTCCCCTAACCCTAACCCTAGCCCGAACCCTAACCCTAACCCTTCCCCGAAGCCTGACCCTCAGCCGTCCCCTAATCCTAACCCGTACGCTAACACTAACCCACGCCCTCACACGTACGCTCCCCCTAAAGCGTTGTCGTACCCTCACCTGGACCCTAAACCGTCCCCGTCCCCTAACCCTAACCCTAGCCTGAACCCTAACCCTAACCCTTCCCCGAAGCCTGACCCTCAGCCGTCCCCTAATCCTAACCCATACGCTAACACTAACCCGCGCCCTCACACGTACGCTCCCCCTAAAGCGTTGTCGTACCCTCACCTGGACCCTAAGCCGTCCCCGTCCCCTAACCCTAACCCTAACCCTAACCCTTCCCCGAAGCCTGACCCTCAGCCGTCCCCTAATCCTAACCCGTACGCTAACACTAACCAGCGCCCTCACACGTACGCTCCCCCTAAAGCGTTGTCGTACCCTCACCTGGACCCTAAACCGTCCAGGTCCCCTAACCCTAACCCTAGCCCGAACCCTAACCCTAACCCTTCCCCGAAGCCTGACCCTCAGCCGTCCCCTAATCGTAACCCGTACGCTAACACTAACCCGCGACCTCACACGTACGCTCCCCCTAAAGCATTGTCGTACCCTCACCTGGACCCTAAACCGTCCCCATCCCCTAACCCTAACCCTAGCCCGAACCCTAACCCTAACCCTTCCCCGAAGCCTGACCCTCACCCGTCCCCTAATCCTAACCCGTACGCTAACACTAACCCGCGCCCTCACACGTACGCTCCCCCTAAAGCGTTGTCGTACCCTCACCTGGACCCTAAACCGTCCAGGTCCCCTAACCCTAACCCTAGCCCGAACCCTAACCCTAACACTTCCGCGAAGCCTGACCCTCAGCCGTCCCCTAATCCTAACCCATACGCTAACACTAACCCGCGCCCTCACACGTACGCTCCCCCTAAAGCGTTGTCGTACCCTCACCTGGACCCTAAACCGTCCCCGTCCCCTAACCCTAACCCTAGCCCGAACCCTAACCCTAACCCTTCCCCGAAGCCTGACCCTCAGCCGTCCCCTAATCCTAACCCGTACGCTAACACGAACCCGCGCCCTCACACGTACGCTCCCCCTAAAGCGTTGTCGTACCCTCACCTGGACCCCAAACCGTCCCCATCCCCTAACCCTAACAATAGCCCGAACCCTAACCCTAACCCTTCCCCGAAGCCTGACCCTCAGCCGTCCCCTAATCCTAACCCGTACGCTAACACTAACCCGCGCCCTCACACGTACGCTCCCCCTAAAGCGTTGTCGTACCCTCACCTGGACCCTAAACCGTCCCCGTCCCCTAACCCTAGCCCGAACCCTAACCCTAACCCTTCCCCGAAGCCTGACCCTCAGCCGTCCCCTAATCCTAACCCGTACGATAACACTAACCCGCGCCCTCACACGTACGGTCCCCCTAAAGCGTTGTCGTACCCTCACCTGGACCCTAAACCGTCCCCGTCCCCTAACCCTAACCCTAGCCCGAACCCTAACCCTAACCCTTCCCCGAAGCCTGACCCTCACCTGTCCCCTAATCCTAACCCGTACGCTAACACTAACCCGCGCCCTCACATGTACGCTCCCCCTAAAGCGTTGTCGTACCCTCACCTGGACCGTAAACCGTCCCCGTCCCCTAACCCTAACCCTAGCCCGAACCCGAACCCTAACCCTTCCCCGAAGCCTGACCTTCAGCCGTCCCCTAATCCTAACCCGTACGCTAACACTAAACTGCGCCCTCACACGTACGCTCGCCCTAAAGCGTTGTCGTACCCTCACCTGGACCCTAAACTGTCCCCGTCCCCAACCCTAACCCTAGCCCGAACCCTAACCCTAACCCTTCCCCGAAGCCTGACCCTCACCTGTCCCCTAATCCTAACCCGTACGCTAACACTAACCCGCGCCCTCACACGTTCGCTCCCCCTAAAGCGTTGTCGTACCCTCACCTGGACCCTAAACCATCCCCGTCCCCTAACCCTAACCCTAGCCCGAACCCTAACCCTAATACTTCCCCGAAGCCTGACCCTCAGCCGTCCCCTAATCCTAACCCGTACGCTAACACTAACACGCGCCCTCACACGTACGCTCCCCGTAAAGCGTTGTCGTACCCTCACCTGGACCCTAAACCGTCCCCGTCCCCTAACCCTAACCCTAGCCCGAACCCTAACCCTAACCTTTCCCCGAAGCCTGACCCTCACCCGTCCCCTAATCCTAACCCGTACGCTAACACTAACCCGCGCCCTTACACGTACGCTCCCCCTAAAGCGTTGTCGTACCCTCACCTGGACCCTAAACCGTCCCCATCCTCTAACCCTAACCCTAGCCCGAACCCTAACCCTAACCCTTCCCCGAAGCCTGACCCTCAGCCGTCCCCTAATCCTAAACCGTACGCTAACACTAACCCGCGCCCTCACACGTACCCTCCCCCTAAAGCGTTGTCGTACCCTCACGTGGACCCTAAACCGTCCCCGTCCCCTAACCCTAACCCTAGCCCGAACCCTAACCCTAACCCTTCCCCGAAGCCTGACCCTCAGCCGTCCCCTAATCCTAACCCGTACGCTAATACTAACCCGCGCCCTCACACGTACGCTCCCCCTAAAGCGTTGTCGTACCCTCACCTGGACCCTAAACCGTCCCCGTCCCCAACCCTAACCCTAGCCCGAACCCTAACCCTAACCCTTCCTCGAAGCCTGACCCTCACCCGTCCCCTAATCCTAACCCGTACGCTAACACTAACCCGCGCCCTCACACTTACGCTCCCCCTAAAGCGTTGTCGTACCCTCACCTGGACCCTAAACCGTCTCCATCCCCTACCCCTAACCCTAGCCCGAACCCTAACCCTAACCCTTCCCCGAAGCCTGACCCTCACCCGTCCCCTAATCCTAACCCGTACGCTAACACTAACCCGCGCCCTCACACGAACGCTCCCACTAAAGCGTTGTCGTACCCTCACCTGGACCCTAAACAGTCCCCGTCCCCTAACCCTAACCCTAGCCCGAACCCTAACCCTAACCCTTCCCCGAAGCCTGACCCCCAGCCGTCCCCTAATCCTAACCCGTACGCTAACACTAACCCGCGCCCTCACACGTACGCTCCCCCTAAAACGTTGTCGTACCCTCACCTGGACCCTAAACCGTCCCCGTCCCCTAACCCTAACCCTAGCCCGAACCCTAACCCTAACCCTTCCCCGAAGCCTGACCCTCACCCGTCCCCTAATCCTAACCCGTACGCTAACGCTAACCCACGCCCTCACATGTACGCTCCCCCTAAAGCATTGTCGTACCCTCACCTGGACCCTAAACCGTCCCCGTCCCTTAACCCTTACCCTAGCCCGAACCCTAACCCTAACCCTTCCCCGAAGCCTGACCCTCAGCCGTCCCCTAATCCTAACCCGTACGCTAACACTAACCCGCGCCCTCACACGTACGCTCCCCCTAAAGCGTTGTCGTACCCTCACCTGGACTCTAAACCGTCCCCGTCCCCTAACCCTAACCGTAGCCGGAACCCTAACCCTAACCCTTCCCCGAAGCCTGACTCTCTCCCGTCCCCTAATCCTAACCCGTACGCTAACACTAACCCGCGCCCTCACACGTACGCTCCCCCTAAAGCGTTGTCGTACCCTCACCTGGACCCTAAACCGTCCCCGTCCCCTAACCCTAACCCTAGCTCGAACCCTAACCCTAACCCTTCCCCGAAGCCTGACCCTCAGCCGTCCCCTAATCCTAACCCGTACGCTAACACGAACCCGCGCCCTCACACGTACGCTCCCCCTAAAGCGTTGTCGTACCCTCACCTGGACCATAAACCGTCCCCGTCCCCTAACCCTAACCCTAGGCCGAACCCTAACCCTAACCCTTCCCCGAAGCCTGACCCTCAGCCGTCCCCTAATCCTAAACCGTACGCTAACACTAACCCGCACCCTCACACGTACTCTCCCCCTAAAGCGTTGTCGTACCCTCACCTGGACCCTAAACCGTCCCCGTTCCCTAACCCTAACCCTAGCCCGAACCCTAACCCTAACCATTCCGCGAAGCCTGACCCTCACCCGTCCCCTAATCCTAACCCGTACACTAACACTAACCCGCGCCCTCACACGTACGCTCCCCCTAAAGTGTTGTCGTACCCTCACCTGGACCCTAAACCGTCCCCGTCCCCTAACCCTAACCCTAGCCCGAACCCTAACCCTAACCCTTCCCCGAAGCCTGACCCTCAGCCGTTCCCTAATCCTAAACCGTACGCTAACACTAAGCCGCGCCCTCACACGTACCCTCCCCCTAAAGCGTTGTCGTACCCTCACGTGGACCCTAAACCGTCCCCGTCCCCTAACCCTAACCCTAGCCCGAACCCTAACCCTAACCCTTCCCCGAAGCCTGACCCTCAGCCGTCCCCTAATCCTAACCCGTACGCTAACACTAACCCGCGCCCTCACACGTACGCTCCCCCTAAAGCGTTGTCGTACCCTCACCTGGACCCTAAACCGTCCCCGTCCCCTAACCCTAACCCTAGCCCGAACCCTAACCCTAACCCTTACCCGAAGCCTGACCCTCAGCCGTCCCCTAATCCTAACCCGTACGCTAACACTAACCTGCGCCCTCACACGTACGCTCCCCCTAAAGCGTTGTCGTACCCTCACCTGGACCCTAAACCGTCCCCGTCCCCTAACCCTAGCCCGAACCCTAACCCTAACCCTTCCCCGAAGCCTGACCCTCAGCCGTCCCCTAATCCTAACCCGTACGCTAACACGAACCCGCGCCCTCACACGTACGCTCCCCCTAAAGCGTTGTCGTACCCTCACCTGGACCCTAAACCGTCCCCGTCCCCTAACCCTAACCCTAGCCCGAACCCTAACCCTAACCCTTCCCCGAAGCCTGACCCTCACCCGTCCCCTAATCCTAACCCGTACGCTAACACTAACCCGCGCCCTCACACGTACGCTCCCCCTAAAGCGTTGTCGTACCCTCACCTGGACCCTAAACCGTCCAGGTACCCTAACCCTAACCCTAGCCCGAACCCTAACCCTAACCCTTCCCCGAAGCCTGACCCTCAGCCGTCCCCTAATCCTAACCCGTACGCTAACACTAACCCGCGCCCTCACACGTACGCTCCACTAATGCGTTGTCGTACCCTCACCTGGACCCTAAACCGTCCCCGTCCCCTAACCCTAACCCTAGCCCGAACCCTAAACCTAACCCTTCCCCGAAGCCTGACCCTCAGCCGTCCCCTAATCCTAACCCGTACGCTAACACTAACCCGCGCCCTCACACGTACGCTCCCCCTAACGCGTTGTCGTAACCTCACCTGGACCCTAAACCGTCCCCGTCCCCTAACCCTAACCCTAGGCCGAACCCTAACCCTAACCCTTCCCCGAAGCCTGACCCTCACCCGTCCCCTAATCCTAACCCGTACGCTAACACTAACCCGCGCCCTCACACGTACACTCCCCCTAAAGCGTTGTCGTACCCTCACCTGGACCCTAAACCGTCCCCGTCCCCTAACCCTAACCCTAGCCCGAACCCTAACCCTAACCCTTCCCCGAAGCCTGACCCTCAGCCGTCCCCTAGTCCTAACCCGTACGCTAACACTAACCCGCGCCCTCACACGTACGCTCCCCCTAAAGTGTTGTCGTACCCTCACCTGGACCCTAAACCGTCCCCATCCCCTAACCCTAACCCTAGCCCGAACCCTAACCCTAACCCTTCCCCGAAGCCTGACCCTCACCCGTCCCCTAATCCTAACCCGTACGCTAACACTAACCCGCGCCCTCACACGTACGCTCCCCCTAAAGCGTTGTCGTACCCTCACCTGGACCCTAAACTGTCCCCGTCCCCTAACCCTAGCCCGAACCCTAACCCTAACCCTTCCCCGAAGCCTGACCCTCACCGGTCCCCTAAACCTAACCCGTACGCTAACACTAACCCGCGCCCTCACACGTACGCTCCCCCTAAAACGTTGTCGTACCCTCACCTGGACCCTAAACCGTCCCCGTCCCCTAACCCTAACCCTGCCCGAACCCTAACCCTAACCCTTCCCCGAAGCCTGACCCTCAGCCGTCCCCTAATCCTAAACCGTACGCTAACACTAACCCGCACCCTCACACGTACGCTCCCCCTAAAGCGTTGTCGTACCCTCACCTGGACCCTAAACCGTCCCCATTCCCTAACCCTAACCCTAGCCCGAACCCTAACCCTAACCGTTCCCCGAAGCCTGACCCTCACCCGTCCCCTAATCCTAACCCGTACGCTAACACTAACCCGCGCCCTCACACGTACGCTCCACCTAAAGCGTTGTCGTACCCTCACCTGGACCCTAAACCGTCCCCGTCCCCTAACCCTAACCCTAGCCCGAACCCTAACCCTAAACCTTCCCCGAAGCCTGACCCTCAGCCGTCCCCTAATCCTAAACCGTACGCTAACACTAACCCGCGCCCTCACACGTACCCTCCCCCTAAAGCGTTGTCGTACCCTCACGTGGACCCTAAACCATCCCCGTCCCCTAACCCTAACCCTAACCCTAACCCTTCCCCGAAGCCTGACCCTCAGCCGTCCCCTAATCCTAACCCGTACGCTAATACTAACCCGCGCCCTCACACGTACGCTCCCCCTAAAGCGTTGTCGTACCCTCACCTGGACCCTAAACCGTCCCCGTCCCCAACCCTAACCCTAGCCCGAACCCTAACCCTAACCCTTCCCCGAAGCCTGACCCTCACCCGTCCCCTTATCCTAACCCGTACGCTAACACTAACCCGCGACCTCACACGTACGCTCCCCCTAAAGCGTTGTCGTACCCTCACCTGGACCCTAAACCGTCTCCATCCCCTAACCCTAACCCTAGCCCGAACCCTAACCCTAACCCTTCCCCGAAGCCTGACCCTCACCCGTCCCCTAATCCTAACCCGTACGCTAACACTAACCCGCGCCCTCACACGAACGCTCCCACTAAAGCGTTGTCGTACCCTCACCTGGACCGTAAACAGTCCCCGTCCCCTAACCCTAACCCTAGCCCGAACCCTAACCCTAACCCTTCCCCGAAGCCTGACCCCCAGCCGTCCCCTAATCCTAACCCGTACGCTAACACTAACCCGCGCCCTCACACGTACGCTCCCCCTAAAACGTTGTCGTACCCTCACCTGGACCCTAAACCGTCCCCGTCCCCTAACCCTAACCCTAGCCCGAACCCTAACCCTAACCCTTCCCCGAAGCCTGACCCTCACCCGTCCCCTAATCCTAACCCGTACGCTAACGCTAACCCGCGCCCTCACACGTACGCTCCCCCTAAAGCGTTGTCGTACCCTCACCTGGACCCTAAACCGTCCCCGTCCCTTAACCCTTACCCTAGCCCGAACCCTAACCCTAACCCTTCCCCGAAGCCTGACCCTCACCCGTCCCCTAATCCTAACCCGTACGCTAACACTAACCCGCGCCCTCACACGTACGCTCCCCCTAAAGCGTTGTCGTACCCTCACCTGGACTCTAAACCGTCCCCGTCCCCTAACCCTAACCCTAGCCGGAACCCTAACCCTAACCCTTCCCCGAAGCCTGACTCTCTCCCGTCCCCTAATCCTAACCCGTACGCTAACACTAACCCGCGCCCTCACACGTACGCTCCCCCTAAAGCGTTGTCGTACCCTCACCTGGACCCTAAACCGTCCCCGTCCCCTAACCCTAACCCTAGCCCGAACCCTAACCCTAACCCTTCCCCGAAGCCTGACCCTCACCCGTCCCCTAATCCTAACCCGTACGCTAACGCTAACCCGCGCCCTCACACGTACGCTCCCCCTAAAGCGTTGTCGTACCCTCACCTGGACCCTAAACCGTCCAGGTCCCCTAACCCTAACCCTAGCCCGAACCCTAACCCTAACCCTTCCCCGAAGCCTGACCCTCAGCCGTGCCCTAATCCTAACCCGTACGCTAACACTAACCCGCGCCCTCACACGTACGCTCCCTCTAAAGCATTGTCGTACCCTCACCTGGACCCTAAACCGTCCCCGTCCCCTAACCCTAACCCTAGCCCGAACCCTAACCCTAAACCTTCCCCGAAGCCTGACCCTCACCCGTCCCCTAATCCTAACCCGTACGCTAACACTAACCCGCACCCTCACACGTACGCTCCACTAATGCGTTGTCGTACCCTCACCTGAACCCTAAACCGTCCCCATCCCCTAACCCTAACCCTAGCCCGAACCCTAAACCTAACCCTTCCCCGAAGCCTGACCCTCAGCCGTCCCCTAATCCTAACCCGTACGCTAACACTAACCCGCGCCCTCACACGTACGCTCCCCCTAAACCGTTTTCGTATCCTCACCTGGACCCTAAACCATTCCCGTCCCCTAACCCTAACCCTAGTCCGAACCCTAACCCTAACCCTTCCCCAAAGCCTGAGCCTCAGCCGTCCCCTAATCCTAACCCGTACGCTAACACTAACCCGCACCCTCACACGTACGCTCCCCCTAAAGCGTTGTCGTACCCTCACCTGGACCCTAAACCGTCCCCGTCCCCTAACCCTAACCCTAGCCCGAACCCTAACCCTAACCCTTCCCCGAAGCCTGACCCTCAGCCGTCCCCTAATCCTAACCCGTACGCTAACACTAACCCGCGCCCTCACACGTACGCTCCCCCTAAAGCGTTGTCGTACCCTCACCTGGACCCTAAACCGTCCCCGTCCCCTAACCCTAACCCTAGCCCGAACCCTAACCCTAACCCTTCCCCGAAGCCTGACCCTCAGCCGTCCCCTAATCCTAACCCGTACGCTAACACTAACCCGCGCCCTCACACGTACGCTCCCCCTAAAGCGTTGTCGTACCCTCACCTGGACCGTAAACCGTACCCGTCCCCTAACCCTAACCCTAGCCCGAACCCTAACCCTAACCCTTCCCCGAAGCCTGACCCTCAGCCGTCCCCTAATGCTAACCCGTACGCTAACACTAACCCGCGCCCTCACACGTACGCTCCCCCTAAAGCGTTGCCGTACCCTCAACTGGACCCTAAACCGTCCCCGTCCCCTAACCCTAACCCTAGCCCGAACCCTAACCCTAACCCTTCCCCGAAGCCTGACCCTCAGCCGTCCCCTAATGCTAACCCGTACGCTAACACTAACCCGCGCCCTCACACGTACGCTCCCCCTAAAGCGTTGCCGTACCCTCAACTGGACCCTAAACCGTCCCCGTCCCCTAACCCTAACCCTAGCCCGAACCCTAACCCTAACCCTTCCCCGAAGCCTGACCCTCAGCCGTCCCCTAATCCTAACCCGTACGCTAACACTAACCAGCGCCCTCACACGTACGCTCCCCCTAAAGCGTTGTCGTACCCTCACCTGGACCCTAAACCGTCCAGGTCCCCTAACCCTAACCCTAGCCCGAACCCTAACCCTAACCCTTCCCCGAAGCCTGACCCTCAGCCGTCCCCTAATCCTAACCCGTACGCTAACACTAACCCGCGCCCTCACACGTACGCTCCCCCTAAAGCGTTGTCGTACCCTCACCTTGACCCTAAACTGTCCCCGTCCCCTAACCCTAACCCTAGCCCGAACCCTAACCCTAACCCTTCCCCGAAGCCTGACCCTCACCCGGCCCCTAATCCTAACCCGTACGCTAACACTAACCCGCGCCCTCACACGTACGCTCCCCCTAAAGCGTTGTCGTACCCTCACCTGGACCCTAAACCGTCCAGGTCCCCTAACCCTAACCCTAGCCCGAACCCTAACCCTAACCCTTCCCCGAAGCCTGACCCTCAGCCGTCCCCTAATCCTAACCCGTACGCTAACACTAACCCGCGCCCTCACACGTACGCTCCCCCTAAAGCGTTGTCGTACCCTCACCTGGACCCTAAACCGTCCCCGTCCCCTAACCCTAACCCTAGCCCGAACACTAACCCTAACCCTTCCCCGAAGCCTGACCCTCAGCCGTCCCCTAATCCTAACCCGTACGCTAACACGAACCCGCGCCCTCACACGTACGCTCCCCCTAAAGCGTTGTCGTACCCTCACCTGGACCCTAAACCGTCCCCGTCCCCTAACCCTAACCCTAGCCCGAACCCTAACCCTAACCCTTCCCCGAAGCCTGACCCTCAACCGTCCCCTAATCCTAACCCGTACGCTAACACTAACCCGCGCCCTCACACGTACGCTCACTAATGCGTTGTCGTACCCTCACCTGGACCCTAAACCGTCCCCGTCCCCTAACCCTAACCCTAGCCCGAACCCTAAACCTAACCCTTCCCCGAAGCCTGACCCTCAGCCGTCCCCTAATCCTAACCCGTACGCTAACACTAACCCGCGCCCTCACACGTACGCTCCCCCTAACGCGTTGTCGTAACCTCACCTGGACCCTAAACCGTCCCCGTCCCCTAACCCTAACCCTAGGCCGAACCCTAACCCTAACCCTTCCCCGAAGCCTGACCCTCACCCGTCCCCTAATCCTAACCCGTACGCTAACACTAACCCGCGCCCTCACACGTACACTCCCCCTAAAGCGTTGTCGTACCCTCACCTGGACCCTAAACCGTCCCCGTCCCCTAACCCTAACCCTAGCCCGAACCCTAACCCTAACCCTTCCCCGAAGCCTGACCCTCACCCGTCCCCTAATCCTAACCCGTACGCTAACACTAACCCGCGCCCTCACACGTACGCTCCCCCTAAAGTGTTGTCGTACCCTCACCTGGACCCTAAACCGTCCCCATCCCCTAACCCTAACCCTAGCCCGAACCCTAACCCTAACCCTTCCCCGAAGCCTGACCCTCACCCGTCCCCTAATCCTAACCCGTACGCTAACACTAACCCACGCCCTCACACGTACGCTCCCCCTAAAGCGTTGTCGTACCCTCACCTGGACCCTAAACCGTTGCCGTCCCCTAACCCTAACCCTAGCCCGAACCCTAACCCTAACCCTTCCCCGAAGCCTGACCCTCACCCGTCCCCTAATGCTAACCCGTACGCTAACACTAACCCGCGCCGTCACACGTACGCTCCCCCTAAAGCGTTGTCGTACCCTCACCTGGACCCTAAACTGTCCCCGTCCCCTAACCCTAACCCTAGCCCGAACCCTAACCCTAACCCTTCCCCGAAGCCTGACCCTCACCGGTCCCCTAAACCTAACCCGTACGCTAACACTAACCCGCGCCCTCACACGTACGCTCCCCCTAAAACGTTGTCGTACCCTCACCTGGACCCTAAACCGTCCCCGTCCCCTAACCCTAACCCTAGCCCGAACCCTAACCCTAACCCTTCCCCGAAGCCTGACCCTCAGCCGTCCCCTAATCCTAAACCGTACGCTAACACTAACCCGCACCCTCACACGTACGCTCCCCCTAAAGCGTTGTCGTACCCTCACCTGGACCCTAAACCGTCCCCGTTCCCTAACCCTAACCCTAGCCCGAACCCTAACCCTAACCGTTCCCCGAAGCCTGACCCTCACCCGTCCCCTAATCCTAACCCGTACGCTAACACTAACCCGCGCCCTCACACGTACGCTCCCCCTAAAGCGTTGTCGTACCCTCACCTGGACCCTAAACCGTCCCCGTCCCCTAACCCTAACCCTAGCCCGAACCCTAACCCTAACCCTTCCCCGAAGCCTGACCCTCAGCCGTCCCCTAATCCTAAACCGTACGCTAACACTAACCCGCGCCCTCACACGTACCCTCCCCCTAAAGCGTTGTCGTACCCTCACGTGGACCCTAAACCGTCCCCGTCCCCTAACCCTAACCCTAGCCCGAACCCTAACCCTAACCCTTCCCCGAAGCCTGACCCTCAGCCGTCCCCTAATCCTAACCCGTACGCTAATACTAACCCGCGCCCTCACACGTACGCTTCCCCTAAAGCGTTGTCGTACCCTCACCTGGACCCTAAACCGTCCCCGTCCCCAACCCTAACCCTAGCCCGAACCCTAACCCTAACCCTTCCCCGAAGCCTGACCCTCACCCGTCCCCTTATCCTAACCCGTACGCTAACACTAACCCGCGCCCTCACACGTACGCTCCCCCTAAAGCGTTGTCGTACCCTCACCTGGACCCTAAACCGTCTCCATCCCCTAACCCTAACCCTAGCCCGAACCCTAACCCTAACCCTTCCCCGAAGCCTGACCCTCACCCGTCCCCTAATCCTAACCCGTACGCTAACACTAACCCGCGCCCTCACACGAACGCTCCCACTAAAGCGTTGTCGTACCCTCACCTGGACCCTAAACAGTCCCCGTCCCCTAACCCTAACCCTAGCCCGAACCCTAACCCTAACCCTTCCCCGAAGCCTGACCCCCAGCCGTCCCCTAATCCTAACCCGTACGCTAACACTAACCCGCGCCCTCACACGTACGCTCCCCCTAAAACGTTGTCGTACCCTCACCTGGACCCTAAACCGTCCCCGTCCCCTAACCCTAACCCTAGCCCGAACCCTAACCCTAACCCTTCCCCGAAGCCTGACCCTCACCCGTCCCCTAATCCTAACCCGTACGCTAACGCTAACCCGCGCCCTCACACGTACGCTCCCCCTAAAGCGTTGTCGTACCCTCACCTGGACCCGAAACCGTCCCCGTCCCTTAACCCTTACCCTAGCCCGAACCCTAACCCTAACCCTTCCCCGAAGCCTGACCCTCACCCGTCCCCTAATCCTAACCCGTACGCTAACACTAACCCGCGCCCTCACACGTACGCTCCCCCTAAAGCGTTGTCGTACCCTCACCTGGACTCTAAACCGTCCCCGTCCCCTAACCCTAACCCTAGCCGGAAACCTAACCCTAACCCTTCCCCGAAGCCTGACTCTCTCCCGTCCCCTAATCCTAACCCGTACGCTAACACTAACCCGCGCCCTCACACGTACGCTCCCCCTAAAGCGTTGTCGTACCCTCACCTGGACCCGAAACCGTCCCCATCCCCTAACCCTAACCCTAGCCCGAACCCTAACCCTAACCCTTCCCCGAAGCCTGACCCTCAGCCGTCCCCTAATCCTAACCCGTACGCTAACACGAACCCGCGCCCTCACACGTACGCTCCCCCTAAAGCGTTGTCGTACCCTCACCTGGACCCTAAACCGTCCCCGTCCCCTAACCCTAACCCTAGCCCGAACCCTAACCCTAACCCTTCCCCGAAGCCTGACCCTCACCCGTCCCCTAATCCTAACCCGTACGCTAACACTAACCCGCGCCCTCACACGTACGCTCCCCCTAAAGCGTTGTCGTACCCTCACCTGGACCCTAAACCGTCCAGGTCCCCTAACCCTAACCCTAGCCCGAACCCTAACCCTAACCCTTCCTCGAAGCCTGACCCTCAGCCGTGCCCTAATCCTAACCCGTACACTAACACTAACCCGCGCCCTCACACGTACGCTCCCTCTAAAGCGTTGTCGTACCCTCACCTGGACCCTAAACCGTCCCCGTCCCCTAACCCTAACCCTAGCCCGAACCCTAACCCTAAACCTTCCCCGAAGCCTGACCCTCACCCGTCCCCTAATCCTAACCCGTACGCTAACACTAACCCGCACCCTCACACGTACGCTCCACTAATGCGCTGTCGTACCCTCACCTGAACCCTAAACCGTCCCCATCCCCTAACCCTAACCCTAGCCCGAACCCTAAACCTAACCCTTCCCTGAAGCCTGACCCTCAGCCGTCCCCTAATCCTAACCCGTACGCTAACACTAACCCGCGCCCTCACACGTACGCTCCCCCTAACGCGTTGTCGTACCCTCACCTGAACCCTAAACCGTCCCCATCCCCTAACCCTAACCCTAGCCCGAACCCTAAACCTAACCCTTCCCCGAAGCCTGACCCTCAGCCGTCCCCTAATCCTAACCCGTACGCTAACACTAACCCGCGCCCTCACACGTACGCTCCCCCTAACGCGTTGTCGTACCCTCACCTGGACCCTAAACCGTCCCCGTCCCCTAACCCTAACCCTAGCCCGAACCCTAACACTAACCCTTCCCCGAAGCCTGACCCTCACCCGTCCCCTAATCCTAACCCGTACGCTAACACTAACCCGCGCCCTCACACGTACACTCCCCCTAAAGCGTTGTCGTACCCTCACCTGGACCCTAAACCGTCCCCGTCCCCTAACCCTAACCCTAGCCCGAACCCTAACCCTAACCCTTCCCCGAAGCCTGACCCTCAGCCGTCCCCTAATCCTAACCCGTACGCTAACACTAACCCGCGCCCTCACACGTACGCTCCCCCTAAAGCGTTGTCGTACCCTCACCTGGACCCTAAACCGTCCCCATCCCCTAACCCTAACCCTAGCCCGAACCCTAACCCTAACCCTTCCCCGAAGCCTGACCCTCACCCGTCCCCTAATCCTAACCCATACGCTAACACTAACCCGCGCCCTCACACGTACGCTCCCCCTAAAGCGTTGTCGTACCCTCACCTGGACCCTAAACCGTCCCCGTCCCCTAACCCTAACCCTAGCCCGAACCCTAACCCTAACCCTTCCCGGAAGCCTGACCCTCACCCGTCCCCTAATCCTAACCCGTTCGCTAACACTAACCCGCGCCCTCACACGTACGCTCCCCCTAAAGCGTTGTCGTACCCTCACCTGGACCCTAAACCGTCCCCGTCCCCTAACCCTAACCCTAGCCCGAACCCTAACCCTAACCCTTCCCCGAAGCCTGACCCTCACCGGTCCCCTAAACCTAACCCGTACGCTCACACTAACCCGCGCCCTGACACGTACGCTCCCCCTGAAGCGTTGTCGTACCCTCACCTGGACCCTAAACCGTCCCCGTCCCCTAACCCTAATCCTAGGCCGAACCCTAACCCTAACCCTTCCCCGAAGCCTGACCCTCAGCCGTCCCCTAATCCTAAACCGTACGCTAACACTAACCCGCACCCTCACACGTACTCTCCCCCTAAAGCGTTGTCGTACCCTCACCTGGACCCTAAACCGTCCCCGTTCCCTAACCCTAACCCTAGCCCGAACCCTAACCCTAACCGTTCCCCGAAGCCTGACCCTCACCCGTCCCCTAATCCTAACCCGTACACTAACACTAACCCGCGCCCTCACACGTACGCTCCCCCTAAAGCGTTGTCGTACCCTCACCTGGACCCTAAACCGTCCCCGTCCCCTAACCCTAACCCTAGCCCGAACCCTAACCCTAACCCTTCCCCGAAGCCTGACCCTCAGCCGTCCCCTAATCCTAAACCGTACGCTAACACTAAGCCGCGCCCTCACACGTACCCTCCCCCTAAAGCGTTGTCGTACCCTCACGTGGACCCTAAACCGTCCCCGTCCCCTAACCCTAACCCTAGCCCGAACCCTAACCCTAACCCTTCCCCGAAGCCTGACCCTCAGCCGTCCCCTAATCCTAACCCGTACGCTAACACTAACCCGCGCCCTCACACGTACGCTCCCCCTAAAGCGTTGTCGTACCCTCACCTGGACCCTAAACCGTCCCCGTCCCCAACCCTAACCCTAGCCCAAACCCTAACCCTAACCCTTCCCCAAAGCCTGACCCTCACCCGTCCCCTAATCCTAACCCGTACGCTAACACTAACCCGCGCCCTCACACGTACGCTCCCCCTAAAGCGTTGTCGTACCCTCACCTGGACCCTAAACCGTCCCCGTTCCCTAACCGTAACCCTAACCCGAACCCTAACCCTAACACTTCCCCGAAGCCAGACCCTCAACCGTCCCCTAATCCTAACCCATACGCTAACACTAACCCGCGCCCTCACACGTACGCTCCCCCTAAGGCATTGTCGTATCCTCACCTGGACCCTAAACCGTCCCCGTCCCCTAACCCTAACCCTAGCCCGAACCCTAACCCTAACCCTTCCCCGAAGACTAACCCTCACCCGTCCCCTAATCCTAACCCGTACGCTAACACTAACCCGCGCCCTCACACGTACGCTCCCCCTAAAGCGTTGTCGTACCCTCACCTGGACCCTAAACCGTCCCCGTCCCCTAAACCTAACCCTAGCCCGAACCCTAACCCTAACCCTTCCCCGAAGCCTGACCCTCACCCGTCCCATAATCCTAACCCGTACGCTAACACTAACCCGCGCCCTCACACGTACGCTCCCCCTAAAGCGTTGTCGTACCCTCACCTGGACCCTAAACCGTCCCCGTCCCCTAACCCTAACCCTAGCCCGAACCCTAACCCTAACCCTTCCCCGAAGCCTGACCCTCACCCGTCCCCTAATCCTAACCCATACGCTAACACTAACCCGCGCCCTCACACGTATGCTCCCCCTAAAGTGTTGTCGTACCCTCACCTGGACCCTAAACCGTCCCCATCCCCTAACCCTAACCCTAGCCCGAACCCTAACCCTAACCCTTCCCCGAAGCCTGACCCTCAGCCGTCCCCTAATCCTAACCCTTACACTAACACTAACCGGCGCCCTCGCACGTACGCTCCCCCTAAAGCGTTGTCGTACCCTCACCTGGACCCTAAACCGTCCCCGTCCCCTAACCCTAACCCTAGTCCGAACCCTAACCCTAACCCTTCCCCGAAGCCTGACCGTCAGCCGTCCCCTAATCCTAACCCGTACGCCAACACTAAACCGCGCCCTCACACGTACGCTCCCCCTAAAGAGTTGTCGTACCCTCACCTGGACCCTAAACCGTCCCCGTCCCCTAACCCTAACCCTAGCCCGAACCCTAACCCTAACCCTTCCCCGAAGCCGGACCCTCAGCCGTCCCCTAATCCTAACCCGTACGCTAACACTAACCCACGCCCTCACACGTACGCTCCCCATAAAGCATTGTCGTACCCTCACCTGGACCCTAAACTGTCCCCGTCCCCTAACCCAGGCCGAACCCTAACCCTAACCCTTCCCCGAAGCCTGACCCTCATCCGGCCCCTAATGCTATCCCGTACGCTAACACCTACCCGCGCCCTCACACGTACGCTCCCCCTAAAGCGTTGTCGTACCCTCACCTGGACCCTAAACCGTCCCCGTCCCCTAACCCTAACCCTAGCCCGAACCCTAACCCTAACCCTTCCCCGAAGCCTGACCCTCACCCGTCCCCTAATTCTAAACCGTACGCTAACACTAACCCGCGCCCTCACACGTACGCTCCCCCTAAAGCGTTGTCGTACCCTCACCTGGACCCTAAACCGTCCCCGTCCCCTAACCCTAACCCTAGCCCGAACCCTAACCCTAACCCTTCCCCGAAGCCTGACCCTCAGCCGTCCCCTAATCCTAACCCGTACGCTAACACTAACCCGCTCCCTCTCACGTACGCTCCCCCTAAAACGTTGTCGTACCCTCACCTGGACCCTAAACCGTCCCCGTCCCCTAACCCTAACCCTAGCCCGAACCCTAACCCTAACCCTTCCCCGAAGCCTGACCCTCAGCCGTCCCCTAATCCTAACCGGTACGCTAACACTAACCCGCGCCCTCACACGTACGCTCCCCCTAAAGCGTTGTCGTACCCTCACCTGGACCCTAAACCGTCACCGTCCCCTAACCCTAACCCTAGCCCGAACCCTAAACCTAACCCTTCCCCGAAGCCTGACCCTCAGCCGTACCCTAATCCTAACCCGTACGCTAACACTAACCCGCGCCCTCACACGTACGCACCCCCTAAAGCGTTGTCGTACCCTCACCTGGACCCTAAACCGTCCCCGTCCCCTAACTGTAACCCTAGCCCGAACCCTAACACTAACCCTTCCCCGAAGCC
Organism: Delphinus delphis; assembly: GCF_949987515.2. Lineage (NCBI taxonomy): Eukaryota > Metazoa > Chordata > Mammalia > Artiodactyla > Delphinidae > Delphinus > Delphinus delphis. Next base: position 46,027,281 of record NC_082694.2, on the reverse strand, counting down.
TGACCCTCAGCCGTCCCCGAATCCTAACCCGTACACTAACTCTAACCCGCGCCCTCACACGTACGCTCCCCCTAAAGCGGTGTTGTACCCTCACCTGGACCCTAAACCGTCCCCGTCCCCTAACCCTAACCCTAGCCCGAACCCTAACCCTAACCCTTCCCCGAAGCCTGAACCTCAGCCGTCCCCTAATCCTAACCCGTACGCTAACACTAACCCGCGCCCTCACACGTACGCTCCCCCTAAACCGTTGTCGTACCCTCACCTGGACCCCAAACCGTCCCCGTCCCCTAACCCTAACCCTAGTCCGAACCCTAACCCTAACCCTTCCCCGAAGCCTGAACCTCAGCCGTCCCCTAATCCTAACCCTTACGCTAACACTAACCGGCGCCCTCGCACATACGCTTCCCCTAAAGCATTGTCGTACCCTCACCTGGACCCTAAACCGTCCCCGTCCCCGTCCCCTAACCCTAGCTGAACCCTAACCCTAACCCTTCCCCGAAGCCTGACCATCACCCGGCCCCTAATCCTAACCCGTACGCTAACACTAACCCGCGCCCTCACACGTACGCTCCCCCTAAAGCGTTGTCGTACCCTCACCTGGACCCTAAACCATCCCCGTCCCTTAAGCCTAATCCTAGCCCGAACCCTAACCCTAACCTTTCCCCAAAGCCTGACCCTCACCCGTCCCCTAATCCTAACCCGTACGCTAACACTAACCCGTGCGCTCACACGTACGCTCCCCCTAAAGCGTTGTCGTACCCTCACCTGGACCCTAAACCGTCCCCGTCCCCTAACCCTAACCCTAGCCCGAACCCTAACCCTAACCCTTCCCCGAAGCCTGACCCTCACCCGGCCCCTAATCCTAACCCGTACGCTAACACTAACCCGCGCTCCCACACGTACGCTCCCCCTAAAGCGTTGTCGTACCCTCACCTGGACCCTAAACCGTCCCCGTCCCCTAACCCTAACCCTAGCCCGAACCCTAACCCTAACCCTTCCCCGAAGCCTGACACTCAGCCGTCCCCTAATCCTAACCCGTACGCTAACACTAACCCGCGCCCTCACACGTACACTCCCCCTAAAGCGTTGTCGTACCCTCACCTGGACCCTAAACCGTCCCCGTCCCCTAACCCTAACCCTAGGCCGAACCCTAACCCTAACCCTTCCCCGAAGCCTGACCCTCAGCCGTCCCCTAATCCTAAACCGTACGCTAACACTAACCCGCTCCCTCTCACGTACGCTCCCCCTAAAACGTTGTCGTACCCTCACCTGGACCCTAAACCGTCCCCGTCCCCTAACCCTAACCCTAGCCCGAACCCTAACCCTAACCCTTCCCCGAAGCCTGACCCTCAGCCGTCCCCTAATCCTAACCGGTACGCTAACACTAACCCGCGACCTCACACGTACGCTCCCCCTAAAGCGTTGTCGTACCCTCACCTGGACCCTAAACCGTCCCCGTCCCCTAACCCTAACCCTAGCCCGAACCCTAAACCTAACCCTTCCCCGAAGCCTGACCCTCAGCCGTACCCTAATCCTAACCCGTACGCTAACACTAACCCGCGCCCTCACACGTACGCAACCCCTAAAGCGTTGTCGTACCCTCACCTGGACCCTAAACCGTCCCCGTCCCCTAACTGTAACCCTAGCCCGAACCCTAACACTAACCCTTCCCCGAAGCCTGACCCTCAGCCGTCCCCGAATCCTAACCCGTACACTAACTCTAACCCGCGCCCTCACACGTACGCTCCCCCTAAAGCGGTGTTGTACCCTCACCTGGACCCTAAACCGTCCCCGTCCCCTAACCCTAACCCTAGCCCGAACCCTAACCCTAACCCTTCCCCGAAGCCTGAACCTCAGCCGTCCCCTAATCCTAACCCGTACGCTAACACTAACCCGCGCCCTCACACGTACGCTCCCCCTAAACCGTTGTCGTACCCTCACCTGGACCCCAAACCGTCCCCGTCCCCTAACCCTAACCCTAGTCCGAACCCTAACCCTAACCCTTCCCCGAAGCCTGAACCTCAGCCGTCCCCTAATCCTAACCCTTACGCTAACACTAACCGGCGCCCTCGCACATACGCTTCCCCTAAAGCATTGTCGTACCCTCACCTGGACCCTAAACCGTCCCCGTCCCCGTCCCCTAACCCTAGCCGAACCCTAACCCTAACCCTTCCCCGAAGCCTGACCATCACCCGGCCCCTAATCCTAACCCGTACGCTAACACTAACCCGCGCCCTCACACGTACGCTCCCCCTAAAGCGTTGTCGTACCCTCACCTGGACCCTAAACCATCCCCGTCCCCTAACCCTAATCCTAGCCCGAACCCTAACCCTAACCTTTCCCCAAAGCCTGACCCTCACCCGTCCCCTAATCCTAACCCGTACGCTAACACTAACCCGCGCGCTCACACGTACGCTCCCCCTAAAGCGTTGTCGTACCCTCACCTGGACCCTAAACCGTCCCCGTCCCCTAACCCTAACCCTAGCCCGAACCCTAACCCTAACCCTTCCCCGAAGCCTGACCCTCACCCGGCCCCTAATCCTAACCCGTACGCTAACACTAACCCGCGCCCCCACACGTACGCTCCCCCTAAAGCGTTGTCGTACCCTCACCTGGACCCTAAACCGTCCCCGTCCCCTAACCCTAACCCTACCCCGAACCCTAACCCTAACCCTTCCCCGAAGCCTGACACTCAGCCGTCCCCTAATCCTAACCCGTACGCTAACACTAACCCGCGCCCTCACACGTACGCTCCCCCTAAAGCGTTGTCGTACCCTCACCTGGACCCTAAACCGTCCCCGTCCCCTAACCCTAACCCTAGCCCGAACCCTAACCCTAACCCTTCCCCGAAGCCTGACCCTCAGCCGTCCCCTAATCCTAACCCGTACGCTAACACTAACCCGCGCCCTCACACGTACGCTCCCCCTAAAGCGTTGTCGTACCCTCACCTGGACCCTAAACCGTCCCCATCCCCTAACCCTAACCCTAGCCCGAACCCTAACCCTAACCCTTCCCCGAAGCCTGACCCTCACCCGTCCCCTAATCCTAACCCGTACGCTAACACTAACCCGCGCCCTCACACGTACGCTCCCCCTAAAGCGTTGTCGTACCCTCACCTGGACCCTAAACCGTCCCCGTCCCCTAACCCTAACCCTAGCCCGAACCCTAACCCTAACCCTTCCCGGAAGCCTGACCCTCACCCGTCCCCTAATCCTAACCCGTTCGCTAACACTAACCCGCGCCCTCACACGTACGCTCCCCCTAAAGCGTTGTCGTACCCTCACCTGGACCCTAAACCGTCCCCGTCCCCTAACCCTAACCCTAGCCCGAACCCTAACCCTAACCCTTCCCCGAAGCCTGACCCTCACCGGTCCCCTAAACCTAACCCGTTCGCTAACACTAACCCGCGCCCTCACACGTACGCTCCCCCTAAAGCGTTGTCGTACCCTCACCTGGACCCTAAACCGTCCCCGTCCCCTAACCCTAACCCTAGCCCGAACCCTAACCCTAACCCTTCCCCGAAGCCTGACCCTCAGCCGTCCCCTAATCCTAACCCGTACGCTAACACTAACCCGCGCCCTCACACGTACGCTCCCCCTAAAGCGTTGTCGTACCCTCACCTGGACCCTAAACCGTCCCCATCCCCTAACCCTAACCCTAGCCCGAACCCTAACCCTAACCCTTCCCCGAAGCCTGACCCTCACCCGTCCCCTAATCCTAACCCGTACGCTAACACTAACCCGCGCCCTCACACGTACGCTCCCCCTAAAGCGTTGTCGTACCCTCACCTGGACCCTAAACCGTCCCCGTCCCCTAACCCTAACCCTAGCCCGAACCCTAACCCTAACCCTTCCCGGAAGCCTGACCCTCACCCGTCCCCTAATCCTAACCCGTACGCTAACACTAACCCGCGCCCTCACACGTACGCTCCCCCTAAAGCGTTGTCGTACCCTCACCTGGACCCTAAACCGTCCCCGTCCCCTAACCCTAACCCTAGCCCGAACCCTAACCCTAACCCTTCCCCGAAGCCTGACCCTCACCGGTCCCCTAAACCTAACCCGTACGCTCACACTAACCCGCGCCCTGACACGTACGCTCCCCCTAAAACGTTGTCGTACCCTCACCTGGACCCTAAACCGTCCCCGTCCCCTAACCCTAACCCTAGGCCGAACCCTAACCCTAACCCTTCCCCGAAGCCTGACCCTCAGCCGTCCCCTAATCCTAAACCGTACGCTAACACTAACCCGCACCCTCACACATACTCTCCCCCTAAAGCGTTGTCGTACCCTCACCTGGACCCTAAACCGTCCCCGTTCCCTAACCCTAACCTTAGCTCGAACCCTAACCCTAACTGTTCCCCGAAGCCTGACCCTCACCCGTCCCCTAATCCTAACCCGTACACTAACACTAACCCGCGCCCTCACACGTACGCCCCCCCTAAAGCGTTGTCGTACCCTCACCTGGACCCTAAACCGTCCCCGTCCCCTAACCCTAACCCTAGCCCGAACCCTAACCCTAACCCTTCCCCGAAGCGTGACCCTCAGCCGTCCCCTAATCCTAAACCGTACGCTAACACTAAGCCGCGCCCTCACACGTACCCTCCCCCTAAAGCGTTGTCGTACCCTCACGTGGACCCTAAACCGTCCCCGTCCCCTAACCCTAACCCTAGCCCGAACCCTAACCCTAACCCTTCCCCGAAGCCTGACCCTCAGCCGTCCCCTAATCCTAACCCGTACGCTAACACTAACCCGCGCCCTCACACGTACGCTCCCCCTAAAGCGTTGTCGTACCCTCACCTGGACCCTAAACCGTCCCCGTCCCCAACCCTAACCCTAGCCCGAACCCTAACCCTAACCCTTCCCCAAAGCCTGACCCTCACCCGTCCCCTAATCCTAACCCGTACGCTAACACTAACCCGCGCCCTCACACGTACGCTCCCCCTAAAGCGTTGTCGTACCCTCACCTGGACCCTAAACCGTCCCCGTTCCCTAACCGTAACCCTAACCCGAACCCTAACCCTAACACTTCCCCGAAGCCAGACCCTCAACCATCCCCTAATCCTAACCCATACGCTAACACTAACCCGCGCCCTCACACGTACGCTCCCCCTAAGGCATTGTCGTATCCTCACCTGGACCCTAAACCGTCCCCGTCCGCTAACCCTAACCCTAGCCCGAACCCTAACCCTAACCCTTCCCCGAAGCCTGACCCTCAGCCGTCACCTAATCCTAACCCGTACGCTAACACTAACCCGCGCCCTCACACGTACGCTCCCCCTAAAGCGTTGTCGTACCCTCACCTGGACCCTAAACCGTCCCCGTCCCCTAACCCTAACCCTAGCCCGAACCCTAACCCTAACCCTTCCGCGAAGCCTGACCCTCACCCGTCCCCTAATCCTAACCCGTACGCTAACACTAACCCGCGCCCTCACACGTACGCTCCCCCTAAAGCGTTGTCGTACCCTCACCTGGACCCTAAACCGACCCCGTCCCCTAACCCTAACCCTAGCCCGAACCCTAACCCTAACCCTTCCCCGAAGCCTGACCCTCACCCGTCCCCTAATCCTAACCCGTTCGCTAACACTAACCCGCGCCCTCACACGTACGCTCCCCCTAAAGCGTTGTCGTACCCTCACCTGGACCCTAAACCGTCCCCGTCCCCTAACCCTAACCCTAGCCCGAACCCTAACCCTAACCCTTCCCCGAAGCCTGACCCTCAGCCGTCCCCTAAACCTAACCCGTACGCTCACACTAACCCGCGCCCTGACACGTACGCTCCCCCTAAAACGTTGTCGTACCCTCACCTGGACCCTAAACCGTCCCCGTCCCCTAACCCTAACCCTAGTCCGAACCCTAACCCTAACCCTTTCCCGAAGCCTGACCGTCAGCCGTCCCCTAATCCTAACCCGTACGCCAACACTAAACCGCGCCCTCACACGTACGCTCCCCCTAAAGAGTTGTCGTACCCTCACCTGGACCCTAAACCGTCCCCGTCCCCTAACCCTAACCCTAGCCCGAACCCTAACCCTAACCCTTCCCCGAAGCCGGACCCTCAGCCGTCCCCTAATCCTAACCCGTACGCTAACACTAACCCACGCCCTCACACGTACGCTCCCCCTAAAGCATTGTCGTACCCTCACCTGGACCCTAAACTGTCCCCGTCCCCTAACCCAGGCCGAACCCTAACCCTAACCCTTCCCCGAAGCCTGACCCTCATCCGGCCCCTAATGCTATCCCGTACGCTAACACCTACCCGCGCCCTCACACGTACGCTCCCCCTAAAGCGTTGTCGTACCCTCACCTGGACCCTAAACCGTCCCCGTCCCCTAACCCTAACCCTAGCCCGAACCCTAACCCTAACCCTTCCCCGAAGCCTGACCCTCACCCGTCCCCTAATTCTAAACCGTACGCTAACACTAACCCGCGCCCTCACACGTACGCTCCCCCTAAAGCGTTGTCGTACCCTCACCTGGACCCTAAACCGTCCCCGTCCCCTAACCCTAACCTTAGCCCGAACCCTAACCCTAACCCTTCCCCGAAGCCTGACCCTCAGCCGTCCCCTAATCCTAACCCGTACGCTAACACTAACCCGCTCCCTCTCACGTACGCTCCCCCTAAAACGTTGTCGTACCCTCACCTGGACCCTAAACCGTCCCCGAACCCTAACCCTAACCCTTCCCCGAAGCCTGACCCTCAGCCGTCCCCTAATCCTAACCGGTACGCTAACACTAACCCGCGCCCTCACACGTACGCTCCCCCTAAAGCGTTGTCGTACCCTCACCTGGACCCTAAACCGTCCCCGTCCCCTAACCCTAACCCTAGCCCGAACCCTAAACCTAACCCTTCCCCGAAGCCTGACCCTCAGCCGTACCCTAATCCTAACCCGTACGCTAACACTAACCCGCGCCCTCACACGTACGCACCCCCTAAAGCGTTGTCGTACCCTCACCTGGACCCTAAACCGTCCCCGTCCCCTAACTGTAACCCTAGCCCGAACCCTAACACTAACCCTTCCCCGAAGCCTGACCCTCAGCCGTCCCCGAATCCTAACCCGTACACTAACACTAACCCGCGCCCTCACACGTACGCTCCCCCTAAAGCGGTGTTGTACCCTCACCTGGACCCTAAACCGTCCCCGTCCCCTAACCCTAACCCTAGCCCGAACCCTAACCCTAACCCTTCCCCGAAGCCTGAACCTCAGCCGTCCCCTAATCCTAACCCGTACGCTAACACTAACCCGCGTCCTCACACGTACGCTCCCCCTAAACCGTTGTCGTACCCTCACCTGGACCCCAAACCGTCCCCGTCCCCTAACCCTAACCCTAGTCCGAACCCTAACCCTAACCCTTCCCCGAAGCCTGAACCTCAGCCGTCCCCTAATCCTAACCCTTACGCTAACACTAACCGGCGCCCTCGCACATACGCTTCCCCTAAAGCATTGTCGTACCCTCACCTGGACCCTAAACCGTCCCCGTCCCCGTCCCCTAACCCTAGCCCGAACCCTAGCCCTAAGCCTTCCCCGAAGCCTGACCCTCACCCGTCCCCTAATCCTAACCCGTACGCTAACACTAACCCGCGCCCTCACACGTACGCTCCCCCTAAAGCGTTGCCGTACCCTCACCTGGACCCTAAACCGTCCCCGTCCCCTAACCCTAACCCTAGCCCGAACCCTAACCCTAACCCTTCCCCGAAGCCTGACCCTCAGCCGTCCCCTAATCCTAACCCGTACGCTAACACGAACCCGCGCCCTCACACGTACGCTCCCCCTAAAGCGTTGTCGTACCCTCACCTGGACCCTAAACCGTACCCGTCCCCTAACCCTAACCCTAGCCCGAACCCTAACCCTAACCCTTCCCCGAAGCCTGACCCTCACCCGTCCCCTAATCCTAACCCGTACGCTAACACGAACCCGCGCCCTCACACGTACGCTCCCCCTAAAGCGTTGTCGTACCCTCACCTGGACCCTAAACCGTCCCCGTCCCCTAACCCTAACCCTAGCCCGAACCCTAACCCTAACCCTTCCCCGAAGTCTGACCCTCACCCGTCCCCTAATCCTAACCCGTACGCTAACACTAACCCGCGCCCTCACACGTACGCTCCCCCTAAAGCGTTGTCATACCTTCACCTGGACCCTAAACCGTCCCCGTCCCCTAACCCTAACCCTAGCCCGAACCCTAACCCTAACCCCTCCCCGAAGCCTGACCCTCACCCGTCCCCTAATCCTAACCCGTACGCTAACACTAACCGGCGCCCTCGCACATACGCTTCCCCTAAAGCATTGTCGTACCCTCACCTGGACCCTAAACCGTCCCCGTCCCCGTCCCCTAACCCTAGCCGAACCCTAACCCTAACCCTTCCCCGAAGCCTGACCATCACCCGGCCCCTAATCCTAACCCGTACGCTAACACTAACCCGCGCCCTCACACGTACGCTCCCCCTAAAGCGTTGTCGTACCCTCACCTGGACCCTAAACCATCCCCGTCCCCTAACCCTAATCCTAGCCCGAACCCTAACCCTAACCTTTCCCCAAAGCCTGACCCTCACCCGTCCCCTAATCCTAACCCGTACGCTAACACTAACCCGCGCGCTCACAAGTACGCTCCCCCTAAAGCGTTGTCGTACCCTCACCTGGACCCTAAACCGTCCCCGTCCCCTAACCCTAACCCTAGCCCGAACCCTAACCCTAACCCTTCCCCGAAGCCTGACCCTCACCCGGCCCCTAATCCTAACCCGTACGCTAACACTAACCCGCGCCCCCACACGTACGCTCCCCCTAAAGCGTTGTCGTACCCTCACCTGGACCCTAAACCGTCCCCGTCCCCTAACCCTAACCCTACCCCGAACCCTAACCCTAACCCTTCCCCGAAGCCTGACACTCAGCCGTCCCCTAATCCTAACCCGTACGCTAACACTAACCCGCGCCCTCACACGTACACTCCCCCTAAAGCGTTGTCGTACCCTCACCTGGACCCTAAACCGTCCCCGTCCCCTAACCCTAACCCTAGCCCGAACCCTAACCCTAACCCTTCCCCGAAGCCTGACCCTCAGCCGTCCCCTAATCCTAACCCGTACGCTAACACTAACCCGCGCCCTCACACGTACGCTCCCCCTAAAGCGTTGTCGTACCCTCACCTGGACCCTAAACCGTCCCCATCCCCTAACCCTAACCCTAGCCCGAACCCTAACCCTAACCCTTCCCCGAAGCCTGACCCTCACCCGTCCCCTAATCCTAACCCGTACGCTAACACTAACCCGCGCCCTCACACGTACGCTCCCCCTAAAGCGTTGTCGTACCCTCACCTGGACCCTAAACCGTCCCCGTCCCCTAACCCTAACCCTAGCCCGAACCCTAACCCTAACCCTTCCCGGAAGCCTGACCCTCACCCGTCCCCTAATCCTAACCCGTTCGCTAACACTAACCCGCGCCCTCACACGTACGCTCCCCCTAAAGCGTTGTCGTACCCTCACCTGGACCCTAAACCGTCCCCGTCCCCTAACCCTAACCCTAGCCCGAACCCTAACCCTAACCCTTCCCCGAAGCCTGACCCTCACCGGTCCCCTAAACCTAACCCGTACGCTCACACTAACCCGCGCCCTGACACGTACGCTCCCCCTAAAACGTTGTCGTACCCTCACCTGGACCCTAAACCGTCCCCGTCCCCTAATCCTAACCCTAGGCCGAACCCTAACCCTAACCCTTCCCCGAAGCCTGACCCTCAGCCGTCCCCTAATCCTAAACCGTACGCTAACACTAACCCGCACCCTCACACGTACTCTCCCCCTAAAGCGTTGTCGTACCCTCACCTGGACCCTAAACCGTCCCCGTTCCCTAACCCTAACCCTAGCCCGAACCCTAACCCTAACCGTTCCCCGAAGCCTGACCCTCACCCGTCCCCTAATCCTAACCCATACACTAACACTAACCCGCGCCCTCACACGAACGCCCCCCCTAAAGCGTTGTCGTACCCTCACCTGGACCCTAAACCGTCCCCGTCCCCTAACCCTAACCCTAGCCCGAACCCTAACCCTAACCCTTCCCCGAAGCCTGACCCTCAGCCGTCCCCTAATCCTAAACCGTACGCTAACACTAAGGGGCGCCCTCACACGTACCCTCCCCCTAAAGCGTTGTCGTACCCTCACGTGGACCCTAAACCGTCCCCGTCCCCTAACCCTAACCCTAGCCCGAACCCTAACCCTAACCCTTCCCCGAAGCCTGACCCTCAGCCGTCCCCTAATCCTAACCCGTACGCTAACACTAACCCGCGCCCTCACACGTACGCTCCCCCTAAAGCGTTGTCGTACCCTCACCTGGACCCTAAACCGTCCCCGTCCCCAACCCTAACCCTAGCCCGAACCCTAACCCTAACCCTTCCCCAAAGCCTGACCCTCACCCGTCCCCTAATCCTAACCCGTACGCTAACACTAACCCGCGCCCTCACACGTACGCTCCCCCTAAAGCGTTGTCGTACCCTCACCTGGACCCTAAACCGTCCCCGTTCCCTAACCGTAACCCTAACCCGAACCCTAACCCTAACACTTCCCCGAAGCCAGACCCTCAACCGTCCCCTAATCCTAAACCATACGCTAACACTAACCCGCGCCCTCACACGTACGCTCCCCCTAAGGCATTGTCGTATCCTCACCTGGACCCTAAACCGTCCCCGTCCCCTAACCCTAACCCTAGCCCGAACCCTAACCCTAACCCTTCCCCGAAGACTAACCCTCACCCGTCCCCTAATCCTAACCCGTACGCTAACACTAACCCGCGCCCTCACACGTACGCTCCCCCTAAAGCGTTTTCGTACCCTCACCTGGACCCTAAACCGTCCCCGTCCCCTAAACCTAACCCTAGCCCGAACCCTAACCCTAACCCTTCCCCGAAGCCTGACCCTCACCCGTCCCATAATCCTAACCCGTACGCTAACACTAACCCGCGCCCTCACACGTACGCTCCCCCTAAAGCGTTGTCGTACCCTCACCTGGACCCTAAACCGTCCCCGTCCCCTAACCCTAACCCTAGCCCGAACCCTAACCCTAACCCTTCCCCGAAGCCTGACCCTCACCCGTCCCCTAATCCTAACCCATACGCTAACACTAACCCGCGCCCTCACACGTATGCTCCCCCTAAAGTGTTGTCGTACCCTCACCTGGACCCTAAATCGTCCCCATCCCCTAACCCTAACCCTAGCCCGAACCCTAACCCTAACCCTTCCCCGAAGCCTGACCCTCAGCCGTCCCCTAATCCTAACCCTTACACTAACACTAACCGGCGCCCTCGCACGTACGCTCCCCCTAAAGCGTTGTCGTACCCTCACCTGGACCCTAAACCGTCCCCGTCCCCTAACCCTAACCCTAGTCCGAACCCTAACCCTAACCCTTTCCCGAAGCCTGACCGTCAGCCGTCCCCTAATCCTAACCCGTACGCCAACACTAAACCGCGCCCTCACACGTACGCTCCCCCTAAAGAGTTGTCGTACCCTCACCTGGACCCTAAACCGTCCCCGTCCCCTAACCCTAACCCTAGCCCGAACCCTAACCCTAACCCTTCCCCGAAGCCGGACCCTCAGCCGTCCCCTAATCCTAACCCGTACGCTAACACTAACCCACGCCCTCACACGTACGCTCCCCCTAAAGCATTGTCGTACCCTCACCTGGACCCTAAACTGTCCCCGTCCCCTAACCCAGGCCGAACCCTAACCCTAACCCTTCCCCGAAGCCTGACCCTCATCCGGCCCCTAATGCTATCCCGTACGCTAACACCTACCCGCGCCCTCACACGTACGCTCCCCCTAAAGCGTTGTCGTACCCTCACCTGGACCCTAAACCGTCCCCGTCCCCTAACCCTAACCCTAGCCCGAACCCTAACCCTAACCCTTCCCCGAAGCCTGACCCTCACCCGTCCCCTAATTCTAAACCGTACGCTAACACTAACCCGCGCCCTCACACGTACGCTCCCCCTAAAGCGTTGTCGTACCCTCACCTGGACCCTAAACCGTCCCCGTCCCCTAACCCTAACCCTAGCCCGAACCCTAACCCTAACCCTTCCCCGAAGCCTGACCCTCAGCCGTCCCCTAATCCTAACCCGTACGCTAACACTAACCCGCTCCCTCTCACGTACGCTCCCCCTAAAACGTTGTCGTACCCTCACCTGGACCCTAAACCGTCCCCGAACCCTAACCCTAACCCTTCCCCGAAGCCTGACCCTCAGCCGTCCCCTAATCCTAACCGGTACGCTAACACTAACCCGCGCCCTCACACGTACGCTCCCCCTAAAGCGTTGTCGTACCCTCACCTGGACCCTAAACCGTCCCCGTCCCCTAACCCTAACCCTAGCCCGAACCCTAAACCTAACCCTTCCCCGAAGCCTGACCCTCAGCCGTACCCTAATCCTAACCCGTACGCTAACACTAACCCGCGCCCTCACACGTACGCACCCCCTAAAGCGTTGTCGTACCCTCACCTGGACCCTAAACCGTCCCCGTCCCCTAACTGTAACCCTAGCCCGAACCCTAACACTAACCCTTCCCCGAAGCCTGACCCTCAGCCGTCCCCGAATCCTAACCCGTACACTAATACTAACCCGCGCCCTCACACGTACGCTCCCCCTAAAGCGGTGTTGTACCCTCACCTGGACCCTAAACCGTCCCCGTCCCCTAACCCTAACCCTAGCCCGAACCCTAACCCTAACCCTTCCCCGAAGCCTGAACCTCAGCCGTCCCCTAATCCTAACCCGTACGCTAACACTAACCCGCGCCCTCACACGTACGCTCCCCCTAAACCGTTGTCGTACCCTCACCTGGACCCCAAACCGTCCCCGTCCCCTAACCCTAACCCTAGTCCGAACCCTAACCCTAACCCTTCCCCGAAGCCTGAACCTCAGCCGTCCCCTAATCCTAACCCTTACGCTAACACTAACCGGCGCCCTCGCACATACGCTTCCCCTAAAGCATTGTCGTACCCTCACCTGGACCCTAAACCGTCCCCGTCCCCGTCCCCTAACCCTAGCCGAACCCTAACCCTAACCCTTCCCCGAAGCCTGACCATCACCCGGCCCCTAATCCTAACCCGTACGCTAACACTAACCCGCGCCCTCACACGTACGCTCCCCCTAAAGCGTTGTCGTACCCTCACCTGGACCCTAAACCATCCCCGTCCCCTAACCCTAATCCTAGCCCGAACCCTAACCCTAACCTTTCCCCAAAGCCTGACCCTCACCCGTCCCCTAATCCTAACCCGTACGCTAACACTAACCCGCGCGCTCACACGTACGCTCCCCCTAAAGCGTTGTCGTACCCTCACCTGGACCCTAAACCGTCCCCGTCCCCTAACCCTAACCGTAGCCCGAACCCTAACCCTAACCCTTCCCCGAAGCCTGACCCTCACCCGGCCCCTAATCCTAACCCGTACGCTAACACTAACCCGCGCCCCCACACGTACGCTCCCCCTAAAGCGTTGTCGTACCCTCACCTGGACCCTAAACCGTCCCCGTCCCCTAACCCTAACCCTACCCCGAACCCTAACCCTAACCCTTCCCCGAAGCCTGACACTCAGCCGTCCCCTAATCCTAACCCGTACGCTAACACTAACCCGCGCCCTCACACGTACACTCCCCCTAAAGTGTTGTCGTACCCTCACCTGGACCCTAAACCGTCCCCATCCCCTAACCCCAACCCTAGCCCGAACCCTAACCCTAACCCTTCCCCGAAGCCTGACCCTCACCCGTCCCCTAATCCTAACCCGTACGCTAACACTAACCCGCGCCCTCACACGTACGCTCCCCCTAAAGCGTTGTCGTACCCTCACCTGGACCCTAAACCGTCCCCGTCCCCTAACCCTAACCCTAGCCCGAACCCTAGCCCTAAGCCTTCCCCGAAGCCTGACCCTCACCCGTCCCCTAATCCTAACCCGTACGCTAACACTAACCCGCGCCCTCACACGTACGCTCCCCCTAAAGCGTTGCCGTACCCTCACCTGGACCCTAAACCGTCCCCGTCCCCTAACCCTAACCCTAGCCCGAACCCTAACCCTAACCCTTCCCCGAAGCCTGACCCTCAGCCGTCCCCTAATCCTAACCCGTACGCTAACACGAACCCGCGCCCTCACACGTACGCTCCCCCTAAAGCGTTGTCGTACCCTCACCTGGACCCTAAACCGTACCCGTCCCCTAACCCTAACCCTAGCCCGAACCCTAACCCTAACCCTTCCCCGAAGCCTGACCCTCACCCGTCCCCTAATCCTAACCCGTACGCTAACACGAACCCGCGCCCTCACACGTACGCTCCCCCTAAAGCGTTGTCGTACCCTCACCTGGACCCTAAACCGTCCCCGTCCCCTAACCCTAACCCTAGCCCGAACCCTAACCCTAACCCTTCCCCGAAGTCTGACCCTCACCCGTCCCCTAATCCTAACCCGTACGCTAACACTAACCCGCGCCCTCACACGTACGCTCCCCCTAAAGCGTTGTCATACCTTCACCTGGACCCTAAACCGTCCCCGTCCCCTAACCCTAACCCTAGCCCGAACCCTAACCCTAACCCCTCCCCGAAGCCTGACCCTCACCCGTCCCCTAATCCTAACCCGTACGCTAACACTAACCCGCGCCCTCACACATATCCTCCCCCTAAAGCGTTGTCGTACCCTCACCTGGACCCTAAACCGTCCCCGTCCCCTAACCCTAACCCTAGCCCGAACCCTAACCCTAACCCTTCCCCGAAGCCTGACCCTCACCCGTCCCCTAATCCTAACCCGTACGCTAACACGAACCCGCGCCCTCACACGTACGCTCCCCCTAAAGCATTGTCGTACCCTCACCTGGACCCTAAACCGTCCCCGTCCCATAACCCTAACCCTAGCCCGAACCCTAACCCTAACCCTTCCCCGAAGCCTGACCCTCAGCCGTCCCCTAATCCTAACCCGTACGCTAACACTAACCCGCGCCCTCACACGTACGCTCCCCCTAAAGCGTTGTCGTACCCTCACCTGGACCCTAAACCGTCCCCGTCCCCTAACCCTAACCCTAGCCCGAACCCTAACCCTAACCCTTCCCCGAAGCCTGACCCTCACCCGTCCCCTAATCCTAACCCGTACGCTAACACTAACCCGCGCCCTCACACGTACGCTCCCCCTAAAGCGTGGTCGTACCCTCACCTGGACCCTAAACCGTCCCCATCCCCTAACCCTAACCCTAGCCCGAACCCTAAACCTAACCCTTCCCCGAAGCCTGACCCTCACCCGTCCCCTAATCCTAACCCGTACGCTAACACTAACCCGCGCCCTCACACGTATGCTCCCTCTAACGCGTTGTCGTACCCTCACCTGGACCCTAAACCGTCCCCGTCACCTAACCCTAACCCTAGCCCGAACCCTAACCCTAACCCTTCCCCGAAGCCTGACCTCACCCGTCCCCTAATCCTAACCCGTATGCTAACACTAACCCGCGCCCTCACACGTACGCTCCCCCTAAAGCATTGTCGTACCCTCACCTGGACCCTAAACCGTCCCCGTCCCCTAACCCTAACCCTAGCCCGAACCCTAACCCTAAACCTTCCCTGAAGCCTGACCCTCACCCGTCCCCTAATCCTAACCCGTACGCTAACACTAACCCGCGCCCTCACACGTACTCTCCCGCTAAAGCGTTGTCGTACCCTCACCTGAACCCTAAACCGTCCCCGTCCCCTAACCCTAACCCTAGCCCGAACCCTAACCCTAACCCTTCCCCGAAGCCTGACCCTCACACGTCCCCTAATCCTAACCCGTACGCTAACACTACCCCGCGCCCTCACACATATGCTCCCGCTAGAGCGTTGTCGTACCCTCACCTGAACCCTAAACCGTCCCCGTCCCCTAACCCTAACCCTAGCCCGAACCCTAACCCTAACCCTTCCCCGAAGCCTGACCCTAACCCGTCCCCTAATCCTAACACGTACGCTAACACTACCCCGCGCCCTCACACATATGCTCCCCCTAAAGCGTTGTCGTACCCTCACCTGGACCCTAAACCGTCCCCGTCCCCGTCCCCTAACCCTAGCCCGAACCCTAACCCTAACCCTTCCCCGAAGCCTGACCCTCACCCGTCCCCTAATCCTAACACGTACGCTAACACTAACCAGCGCCCTCACATGTACGCTCCCCCTAAAGCGTTGTCGTACCCTCACCTGGACCCTAAACCGTCCCCTTCCCCTAACCCCAACCCTAGCCCGAACCCTAACCCTAACCCTTCCCCGAAGCCTGACCCTCACCCGTCCCCTAATCCTAACCCGTACGCTAACACTAACCCGCGCCCTCACACGTACGCTCCCCCTAAAGCGTTGTCGTACCCTCACCTGGACCCTAAACCGTCCCCGTCCCCTAACCCTAACCCTAGCCCGAACCCTAACCCTAACCCTTCCCCGAAGCCTGACCCTCAGCCGTCCCATAATCCTAACCCGTACGCTAACACTAACCCGCGCCCTCACACGTACGCTCCCCCTAAAGCGTTGTCGTACCCTCACCTGGACCCTAAACCGTCCCCGTCCCCTAACCCTAACCCTAGCCCGAACCCTAAACCTAACCCTTCCCCGAAGCCTGACCCTCACCCGTCCCCTAATCCTAACCCGTACGCTAACACTAACCCGCGCCCTCACACGTATGCTCCCCCAAAAGCGTTGTCGTACCCTCACCTGGACCCTAAACCGTCCCCGTCCCCTAACCCTAACCCTAGCCCGAACCCTAACCCTAACCCTTCCCCGAAGCCTGACCCACAGCCGTCCCCTAATCCTAACCCGTACGCTAACACTAACCCACGCCCTCACACGTACGCTCCCCCTAAAGCTTTGTCGTACCCTCACCTGGACCCTAAACCGTCCCCGTCCCCTAACCCTAACCCTAGCCCGAACCCTAAACCTAACCCTTCCCCGAAACCTGACCCACAGCCGTCCCCTAATCCTAACCCGTACGCTAACACTAACCCACGCCCTCACACAGACGCTCCCCCTAAAGCGTTGTCGTACCCTCACCTGGACCCTAAACCGTCCCCGTCCCCTAACCCTAACCCTAGCCAGAACCCTAACCCTAACCCTTCCCCGAAGCCTGACCCTCACCCGTCCCCTAATCCTAACCCATACGCTAACACTAACCCGCGCCCTCACACGTACGCTCCCCCTAAAGCGTTGTCGTACCCTCACCTGGACCCTAAACCGTCCCCGTCCCCTAACCCTAACCCTAGCCCGAACCCTAACCCTAACCCTTCCCCGAAGCCTGACCCTCACCCGTCCCCTAATCCTAACCCATACGCTAACACTAACCCGCGCCCTCACACGTATGCTCCCCCTAAAGTGTTGTCGTACCCTCACCTGGACCCTAAATCGTCCCCATCCCCTAACCCTAACCCTAGCCCGAACCCTAACCCTAACCCTTCCCCGAAGCCTGACCCTCAGCCGTCCCCTAATCCTAACCCTTACACTAACACTAACCGGCGCCCTCGCACGTACGCTCCCCCTAAAGCGTTGTCGTACCCTCACCTGGACCCTAAACCGTCCCCGTCCCCTAACCCTAACCCTAGTCCGAACCCTAACCCTAACCCTTTCCCGAAGCCTGACCGTCAGCCGTCCCCTAATCCTAACCCGTACGCCAACACTAAACCGCGCCCTCACACGTACGCTCCCCCTAAAGAGTTGTCGTACCCTCACCTGGACCCTAAACCGTCCCCGTCCCCTAACCCTAACCCTAGCCCGAACCCTAACCCTAACCCTTCCCCGAAGCCGGACCCTCAGCCGTCCCCTAATCCTAACCCGTACGCTAACACTAACCCACGCCCTCACACGTACGCTCCCCCTAAAGCATTGTCGTACCCTCACCTGGACCCTAAACTGTCCCCGTCCCCTAACCCAGGCCGAACCCTAACCCTAACCCTTCCCCGAAGCCTGACCCTCATCCGGCCCCTAATGCTATCCCGTACGCTAACACCTACCCGCGCCCTCACACGTACGCTCCCCCTAAAGCGTTGTCGTACCCTCACCTGGACCCTAAACCGTCCCCGTCCCCTAACCCTAACCCTAGCCCGAACCCTAACCCTAACCCTTCCCCGAAGCCTGACCCTCACCCGTCCCCTAATTCTAAACCGTACGCTAACACTAACCCGCGCCCTCACACGTACGCTCCCCCTAAAGCGTTGTCGTACCCTCACCTGGACCCTAAACCGTCCCCGTCCCCTAACCCTAACCCTAGCCCGAACCCTAACCCTAACCCTTCCCCGAAGCCTGACCCTCAGCCGTCCCTTAATCCTAACCCGTACGCTAACACTAACCCGCTCCCTCTCACGTACGCTCCCCCTAAAACGTTGTCGTACCCTCACCTGGACCCTAAACCGTCCCCGAACCCTAACCCTAACCCTTCCCCGAAGCCTGACCCTCAGCCGTCCCCTAATCCTAACCGGTACGCTAACACTAACCCGCGCCCTCACACGTACGCTCCCCCTAAAGCGTTGTCGTACCCTCACCTGGACCCTAAACCGTCCCCGTCCCCTAACCCTAACCCTAGCCCGAACCCTAAACCTAACCCTTCCCCGAAGCCTGACCCTCAGCCGTACCCTAATCCTAACCCGTACGCTAACACTAACCCGCGCCCTCACACGTACGCACCCCCTAAAGCGTTGTCGTACCCTCACCTGGACCCTAAACCGTCCCCGTCCCCTAACTGTAACCCTAGCCCGAACCCTAACACTAACCCTTCCCCGAAGCCTGACCCTCAGCCGTCCCCGAATCCTAACCCGTACACTAATACTAACCCGCGCCCTCACACGTACGCTCCCCCTAAAGCGGTGTTGTACCCTCACCTGGACCCTAAACCGTCCCCGTCCCCTAACCCTAACCCTAGCCCGAACCCTAACCCTAACCCTTCCCCGAAGCCTGAACCTCAGCCGTCCCCTAATCCTAACCCGTACGCTAACACTAACCCGCGCCCTCACACGTACGCTCCCCCTAAACCGTTGTCGTACCCTCACCTGGACCCCAAACCGTCCCCGTCCCCTAACCCTAACCCTAGTCCGAACCCTAACCCTAACCCTTCCCCGAAGCCTGAACCTCAGCCGTCCCCTAATCCTAACCCTTACGCTAACACTAACCGGCGCCCTCGCACATACGCTTCCCCTAAAGCATTGTCGTACCCTCACCTGGACCCTAAACCGTCCCCGTCCCCGTCCCCTAACCCTAGCCGAACCCTAACCCTAACCCTTCCCCGAAGCCTGACCATCACCCGGCCCCTAATCCTAACCCGTACGCTAACACTAACCCGCGCCCTCACACGTACGCTCCCCCTAAAGCGTTGTCGTACCCTCACCTGGACCCTAAACCATCCCCGTCCCCTAACCCTAATCCTAGCCCGAACCCTAACCCTAACCTTTCCCCAAAGCCTGACCCTCACCCGTCCCCTAATCCTAACCCGTACGCTAACACTAACCCGCGCGCTCACACGTACGCTCCCCCTAAAGCGTTGTCGTACCCTCACCTGGACCCTAAACCGTCCCCGTCCCCTAACCCTAACCGTAGCCCGAACCCTAACCCTAACCCTTCCCCGAAGCCTGACCCTCACCCGGCCCCTAATCCTAACCCGTACGCTAACACTAACCCGCGCCCCCACACGTACGCTCCCCCTAAAGCGTTGTCGTACCCTCACCTGGACCCTAAACCGTCCCCGTCCCCTAACCCTAACCCTACCCCGAACCCTAACCCTAACCCTTCCCCGAAGCCTGACACTCAGCCGTCCCCTAATCCTAACCCGTACGCTAACACTAACCCGCGCCCTCACACGTACACTCCCCCTAAAGCATTGTCGTACCCTCACCTGGACCCTAAACCGTCCCCATCCCCTAACCCCAACCCTAGCCCGAACCCTAACCCTAACCCTTCCCCGAAGCCTGACCCTCACCCGTCCCCTAATCCTAACCCGTACGCTAACACTAACCCGCGCCCTCACACGTACGCTCCCCCTAAAGCGTTGTCGTACCCTCACCTGGACCCTAAACCGTCCCCGTCCCCTAACCCTAACCCTAGCCCGAACCCTAGCCCTAAGCCTTCCCCGAAGCCTGACCCTCACCCGTCCCCTAATCCTAACCCGTACGCTAACACTAACCCGCGCCCTCACACGTACGCTCCCCCTAAAGCGTTGCCGTACCCTCACCTGGACCCTAAACCGTCCCCGTCCCCTAACCCTAACCCTAGCCCGAACCCTAACCCTAACCCTTCCCCGAAGCCTGACCCTCAGCCGTCCCCTAATCCTAACCCGTACGCTAACACGAACCCGCGCCCTCACACGTACGCTCCCCCTAAAGCGTTGTCGTACCCTCACCTGGAACGTAAACCGTCCCCGTCCCCTAACCCTAACCCTAGCTCGAACCCTAAACCTAACCCTTCCCCGAAGCCTGACCCTCACCCGTCCCCTAATCCTAACCCTTACGCTAACACTAACCCGCGCCCTCACACGTATGCTCCCCCAAAAGCGTTGTCGTAACCTCACCTGGACCCTAAACCGTCCCCGTCCCCTAACCCTAACACTAGCCCGAACCCTAACCCTAACCCTTCCCCGAAGCCTGACCCTCACCCGTCCCCTAATCCTAACCCGTATGCTAACACTAACCCGCGCCCTCACACGTACGCTCCCGCTAAAGCGTTGTCGTACCCTCACCTGAACCCTAAACCGTCCCCGTCCCCTAACCCTAACTCTAGCCCGAACCCTAACCCTAACCCTTCCCCGAAGCCTGACCCTCACCCGTCCCCTAATCCTAACCCGTACGCTAACACTACCCCGCGCCCTCACACATATGCTCCCCCTAAAGCGTTGTCGTACCCTCACCTGGACCCTAAACCGTCCCCGTCCCCTAACACTAACCCTAGCCCAAACGCTAACCCTAACCCTTCCCCGAAGCCTGACCCTCAGCCGTCCCCTAATCCTAACCCGTACGCTAACACTAACCCGCGCCCTCACACGTACGCTCCCCCTAAAGCTTTGTCGTACCCTCACCTGGACCCTAAACCGTCCCCGTCCCCTAACCCTAACCCTAGCCCGAACCCTAACCCTAACCCTTCCCCGAAGCCTGACCCTCAGCCGTCCCCGAATCATAACCCGTACGCTAACACTAACCCGCGCCCTCACACGTACGCTCCCCCTAAAGCGTTGTCGTACCCTCACCTGGACCCTAAACCGTCCCCGTCCCCTAACCCTAGCCCGAACCCTAACCCTAACCCTTCCCCGAAGCCTGACCCTCACCCGTCCCCTAATCCTAACCCGTAAGCTAACACTACCCGGAGCCCTCACACATATGCTCCCCCTAAAGCGTTGTCGTACCCTCACCTGGACCCTAAACCGTCCCCGTCCCCGTCCCCTAACCCTAGCCCGAACCCTAACCCTAATCCTTCCCCGAAGCCTGACCCTCACCCGTACCCTAATCCTAACCCGTACTCTAACACTAACCCGCGCCCTCACACGTGCGCTCCCCCTAAAGCGTTGTCGTACCCTCACCTGGACCCTAAACCGTCCCCGTCCCCTAACCCTAACCCTAGCCCGAACCCTAACCCTAACCCTTCCCCGAAGCCTGACCCTCAGCCGTCCCATAATCCTAACCCGTACGCTAACACTAACCCGCGCCCTCACACGTACGCTCCCCCTAAAGCGTTGTCGTACCCTCACCTGGACCCTAAACCGTCCCCGTCCCCTAACACTAACCCTAGCCCGAACCCTAACCCTAACCCTTCCCCGAAGCCTGACCCTCAGCCGTCCGCTAATCCTAACCCGTACGCTAACACTAACCCGCGCCCTCACACGTACGCTCCCCCTAAAGCTTTGTCGTACCCTCACCTGGACCCTAAACCGTCCCCGTCCCCTAACCCTAACCCTAGCCCGAACCCTAAACCTAACCCTTCCCCGAAGCCTGACCCTCAGCCGTCCCCTAATCCTAACCCGTACGCTAACACTAAACCGCGCCTTCACACGTACGCTCCACCTAAAGCTTTGTCGTACCCTCACCTGGACCCTAAACCGTCCCCGTCCCCTAACCCTAACCCTAGCCTGAACCCTAAACCTAACCCTTCCCCGAAGCCTGACCCTCACCCGTCCCCTAATCCTAACCCGTACGCTAACACTAACCCGCGCCCTCACACGTACGCTCCCCCTAAAGCGTTGTCGTACCCTCACCTGGACCCTAATCCTAACCCGTTTGCTAACACTAACCCGCGCCCTCACACGTACGCTCCCCCTAAAGCTTTGTCGTACCCTCACCTGGACCCTAAACCGTCCCCGTCCCCTAACCCTAACCCTAGCCCGAACCCTAAACCTAACCCTTCCCCGAAGCTTCACCTTCACCCGTCCCCTAATCCTAACCCGTACGCTAACACTAACCCGCGCCCTCACACGTACGCTCCCCCTAAAGCGTTGTCGTACCGACACCTGGACCCTAAACCGTCCCCGTCCCCTAACCCTAACCCTAGCCCGAACCTTAACCCTAACCCTTCCCCGAAGCCTGACCCTCACCCGTCCCGTAATCCTAACCCGTACGCTAACACTAACCCGCGCCCTCACACGTACGCTCCCCCTAAAGCGTTGTCGTACCCTCACCTGGACCCTAAACCGTCCCCGTCCTCTAACCCTAAGCCTAGCCCGAACCCTAACCCTAACCCTTCCCCGAAGCCTGACCCTCAGCCGTCCCCTAATCCTAACCCGTACGCTAACACTAACCCGCGCCCTCACACGTACGCTCCCCCTAAAGCGTTGTCGTACCCTCACCTGGACCCTAAACCGTCCCCGTCCCCTAACACTAACCCTAGCCCGAACCCTAAACCTAACCCTTCCCCGAAGCCTGACCCTCACCCGTCCCCTAATCCTAACCCGTACGCTAACACTAACCCGCGCCCTCACACATACGCTCCCCCTAAAGCGTTGTCGTACCCTCACCTGGACCCTAAACCGTCCCCGTCCCCTAACCCTAACCCTAGCCCGAACCCTATCCCTAACCCTTCCCCGAAGCCTGACCCACAGCCGTCCCCTAATCCTAACCCGTACGCTAACACTAACCCACGCCCTCACACAGACGCTCCCCCTAAAGCGTTGTCGTACCCTCACCTGGACCCTAAACCGTCCCCGTCCCCTAACCCTAACCCTAGCCAGAACCCTAAACCTAACCCTTCCCCGAAGCCTGACCCTCACCCGTCCCCTAATCCTAACCCATACGCTAACACTAACCCGCGCCCTCACACGTACGCTCCCCCTAAAGCGTTGTCGTACCCTCACCTGGACCCTAAACCGTCCCCGTCCCCTAACCCTAACCCTAGCCCGAACCCTAACCCTAACCCTTCCCCGAAGCCTGACCCTCAGCCGTCCCATAATCCTAACCCGTACGCTAACACTAACCCGTGCTCTCACACGTACGCTCCCCCTAAAGCTTTGTCGTACCCTCACCTGGACCCTAAACCGTCCCCGTCCCCTAACCCTAACCCTAGCGCGAACCCTAAACCTAACCCTTCCCCGAAGCCTGACCCTCACCCGTCCCCTAATCCTAACCCGTACGCTAACACGAACCCGCGCCCTCACACGTACGCTCCCCCTAAAGCGTTGTCGTACCCTCACCTGGACCCTAAACCGTCCCCGTCCCCTAACCCTAACCCTAGCCCGAACCATAACCCTAACCCTTCCCCGAAGCCTGACCCTCAGCCGTCCCCTAATCCTAACCCGTACGCTAACACTAACCCGCGCCCTCACACGTACGCTCCCCCTAAAGCGTTGTCGTACCTTCACCTTGACCCTAAACCGTCCCCGTCCCCTAACCCTAACCCTAGCCCGAACCCTAACCCTAACCCTTCCCTGAAGCCTGACCCTCACCCGTCCCCTAATCCTAACCTGTACGCTAACACTAACCCGCGCCCTCACACGTACGCTCCCCCTAAAGCGTTGTCGTACCCTCACGTGGACCCTAAACCGTCCCCGTCCTCTAACCCTAACCCTAGCCCGAACCCTAACCCTAACCCTTCCCCGAAGCCTGACCCTCACCCGTCCCCTAAATCTAACCCGTACGCTAACACTAACCCGCGCCCTCACACGTACGCTCCCCTAAAGCGTTGTCGTACCCTCACCTGTTCCCTAAACCGTCCCCGTCCCCTAACCCTAACCCTAGCCCGAACCCTAACCCTAACCCTTCCCCGAAGCCTGACCCTCAGCCGTCCCCTAATCCTAAACCGTACACTAACACTAACCCGCGCCCTCACACGTACGCTCCCCCTAAAGCGTGGTCGTACCCTCACCTGGACCCTAAACCGTCCCCGTCCCCTAACCCTAACCCTAGCCCGAACCCTAACCCTAACCCTTCCCCGAAGCCTGACCCTCACACGTCCCCTAATCCTAACCCGTACGCTAACACTAACCCGCGCCCTCACACGTACGCTCCCCCTAAAGCGTTGTCGTACCCTCACCTGGACCCTAAACCGTCCCCGTCCCCTAACCCTAACCCTAGCCCGAACCCTAACCCTAACACTTCCCCGAAGCCTGACCCTCAGCCGTCCCCTAATCCTAACCCGTACGCTAACACTAACCCACGCCCTCACACGTACGCTCCCCCTAAAGCGTTGTCGTACCCTCACCTGGACCCTAAACCGTCCCCGTCCCCTAACCATAACCCTAGCCCGAACCCTAACCCTAACCCTTCCCCGAAGCCTGACCCTCAGCCGTCCCCTAATCCTAACCCGTACGCTAACACTAACCCGCGCCCTCACACGTACGCTCCCCCTAAAGCGCTGTCGTACCCTCACCTGGACCCTAAACCGTCCCCGACCCCAACCCTAACCCTAGCCCGAACCATAACCCTAACCCTTCCCCGAAGCCTGACCCTCAGCCGTCCCCTAATCCTAACCCGTACGCTAACACTAACCCGCGCCCTCACACGTACGCTCCCCCTAAAGCGTTGTCGTACCCTCACCTGGACCCTAAACCGTCCCCGTCCCCTAACCCTAAGCCTAGCCCGAACCCTAACCCTAACACTTCCCCGAAGCCTGACCCTCACCCGTCCCTTAATCCTAGACCGTACGCTAACACTAACCCGTGCCCTCACACGTAGGATCACCCTAAAGCGTTGTCGTACCCTCACCTGGACCCTAAACCGTCCCCGTCCCGTAACCCTAACCCTAGCCCGAACCCTAACCCTAACACTTCCCCGAAGCCTGACCCTCAGCCGTCCCCTAATCCTAACCCGTACGCTAACACTAACCCGGGCCCTCACACGTACGCTCCCCCTAAAGCGTTGTCGTACCCTCACCCGGACCCTAAACCGTCCCCGTCCCCTAACCCTAACCCTAGCCCGAACCCTAACCCTAACCCTTCCCCGAAGCCTGACCCTCACCCGTCCCCTAATCCTAACCCGTACGCTAACAGTAACCCGCGCCCTCACACGTACGCTCCCCCTAAAGCGTTGTCGTACCCTCACCTGGACCGTAAACCGTCCCCGTTCCCTAACCGTAACCCTAGCCCGAACCCTAACCCTAAACCTTCCCCGAAGCCAGACCCTCACCCGTCCCCTAATCCTAACCCATACGCTAACACTAACCCGCGCCCTCACACGTACGCTCCCCATAAAGCATTGTCGTACCCTCACCTGGACCCTAAACCGTCCCCGTCCCCTAACCCTAACCCTAGCCCAAACCCTAACCCTAACCCTTCCCCGAAGCCTGACCCTCACCCGTCCCCTAATCCTAACCCGTACGCTAACACTAACCCGCGCCCTCACACGTACGCTCCCCCTAAAGCGTTGTCGTACCCTCACCTGGACCCTAAACCGTCCCCGTCCCCTAACCCTAACCCTAGCCCGAACCCTAACCCTAACCCTTCCCCGAAGCCTGACCCTCACCCGTCCCCTAATCCTAAACCGTACGCTAACACTAACCCGCGCCCTCACATGTACGCTCCCCCTAAAGCGTTGTCGTACCCTCACCTGGACCCTAAACCATCCCCGTCCCCTAACCCTAACCCTAGCCCGAACCCTACCCCTAAACCTTCCCCGAAGCCTGACCCTCACCCGTCCCCTAATCCTAACCCGTACGCTAACACTAACCCGCGCCCTCACATGTACGCTCCCCCTAAAGCGTTGTCGTACCCTCACCTAGACCCTAAACCGTCCCCGTCCCCTAACCCTAACCCTAGCCCGAACCCTAAACCTAACCCTTTCCCGAAGCCTGACCCTCACCCGTCCCCTAATCCTAACCTGTACGCTAACACTAACCCGCCCCCTCACACGTACGCTCCCCCTAAAGCGTTGTCGTACCCTCACCTGGACCCTAAACCGTCCCCGTCCCCTAACCCTAACCCTAGCCCGAACCCTAACCCTAACCCTTCCCCGAAGCCTGACCCTCAGCCGTCCCCTAATCCTAACCCGTACGCTAACACTAACCCGCGCCCTCACACGTACGCTCCCCCTAAAGCGTTGTCGTACCCTCACCTGGACCCTAAACCGTCCCCGTCCCCTAACCCTAACCCTAGACCGAACCCTAACCCTAACCCTTCCCCGAAGCCTGACCCTCACCCGTCCCCTAATCCTAACCCGTACGCTAACACTAACCCATGCC
The DNA here is from genome assembly GCF_949987515.2 of Delphinus delphis. Classification (NCBI taxonomy): domain Eukaryota; kingdom Metazoa; phylum Chordata; class Mammalia; order Artiodactyla; family Delphinidae; genus Delphinus; species Delphinus delphis. Next base: position 46,000,709 of record NC_082694.2, on the reverse strand, counting down.
CTCACACGTACGCTCCACCTAAAGCGTTGTCGTACCCTCACCTGGACCCTAAACCGTCCCCGCCCCCTAACCCTAACCCTAGCCCGAACCCTAACCCTAACCCTTCCCCGAAGCCTGACCCTCAGCCGTCCCCTAATCCTAACCCGTACGCTAACACTAACCCGCGCCCTCATACGTACGCTCCCCCTAAAGCGTTGTCGTACCCTCACCTGGACCCTAAACGGTCCCCGTCCCCTAACCCTAACCCTAGCCCGAACCCTAACCCTAACCTTTCCCCGAAGCCTGACCTTCAGCCGTCCCCTAATCCTAACCCGTACGCTAACACTAACCCGCGCCCTCACACGTACGCTCCCCCTAAAGCGTTGTCGTACCCTCACCTGGACCCTAAACCGTCCCCGTCCCCAACCCTAACCCTAGCCCGAACTCTAACCCTAACCCTTCCCCGAAGCCTGACCCTCATCCGTCCCCTAATCCTAACACGTACGCTAACACTAACCCGCGCCCTCACACGTACGCTCCCTCTAAAGCGTTGTCGTACCCTCACCTGGACCCTAAACCGTCCCCGTTCCCTAACCGTAACCCTAGCCCGAACCCTAACCCTAACCCTTCCCCGAAGCCAGACACTCACCCGTCCCCTAATCCTAACCCATACGCTAACACTAACCCGCGCCCTCACACGTACGCTCCCCCTAAAGCATTGTCGTACCCTCACCTGGAGCCTAAACCGTCACCGTCCCCTAACCCTAACCCTAGCCCGAACCCTAACCCTAACCCTTCCCCGAAGCCTGACCCTCACCCGTCCCCTAATCCTAACCCGTACGCTAACACTAACCCGCGCCCTCAAACGTACGCTCCCCCTAAAGCGTTGTCGTACCCTCACCTGGACCCTAAACCGTCCCCGTCCCCTAACCCTAACCCTAGCCCGAACCCTAACCCTAACCCTTCCCCGAAGCCTGACCCTCAGCCGTCCCCTAATCCTAACCCGTACGCTAACACTAACCCGCGCCCTCACACGTACGTTCCCCCTAAAGCGTTGTCGTACCCTCACCTGGACCCTAAACCGTCCCCGTCCCCTAACCCTAACCCTAGCCCGAACCCTAACCCTAACCCTTCCCCGAAGCCTGACCCTCAGCCGTCCCCTAATCCTAACCCGTACGCTAACACTAACCCGCGCCCTCACACGTACGCTCCCCCTAAAGCGTTGTCGTACCCTCACCTGGACCCTAAACCGTCCCCGTCCCCTAACCCTAACCCTAGCCCGAACCCTAAACCTAACCCTTCCCCGAAGCCTGACCCTCACCCGTCCCCTAATCCTAACCCGTACGCTAACACTAACCCGCGCCCTCACACGTACGCTCCCCCTAAAGTGTTGTCGTACCCTCACCTGGACCCTAAACCGTCCCCGTCCCCTAACCCTAACCCTAGCCCGAACCCTAACCCTAACCCTTCCCTGAAGCCTGACCCCCAACCGTTCCCTAATCCTAACCCGTACGCTAACACTAACCCGCGCCCTCACACGTACGCTCTCCCTAAAGCGTTGTCGTACCCTCACCTGGACCCTAATCCTAACCCGTATGCTAACACTAACCCACGCCCTCACACGTACGCTCCCCCTAAAGCTTTGTCGTACCCTCACCTGGACCCTAAACCGTCCCCGTCCCCTAACCCTAACCCTAGCCCGAACCCTAAACCTAACCCTTCCCCGAAGCCTGACCTTCACCCGTCCCTTAATCCTAACCCGTACGCTAACACTAACCCGCGCCCTCACACGTACGCTCCCCCTAAAGCGTTGTCGTACCGTCACCTGGACCCTAAACCGTCCCCGTCCCCTAACCCTAACCCTAGCCCGAACACTAACCCTAACCCTTCCCCGAAGCCTGACCCTCAGCCGTCCCCTAATCCTAACCCGTACGCTAACACTAACCCTCGACCTCACACGTACGCTCCCCCTAAAGCTTTGTCGTACCCTCACCTGGACCCTAAACCGTCCCCGTCCCCTAACCCTAACCCTAACCCTAGCCCGAACCCTAAACCTAAACCTTCCCCGAAGCCTGACCCTCACCCGTCCCCTAATCCTAACCCGTACGCTAACACTAACCCGCGCCCTCACACGTACGCTCCCCCTAAAGCGTTGTCGTACCCTCACCTGGACCCTAAACCGTCCCCGTCCCCTAACACTAACCCTAGCCCGAACCCTAAACCTAACCCTTCCCCGAAGCCTGACCCTCACCCGTCCCCTAATCCTAACCCGTACGCTAACACTAACCCGCGCCCTCACACATACGCTCCCCCTAAAGCGTTGTCGTACCCTCACCTGGACCCTAAACCGTCCCCGTCCCCTAACCCTAACCCTAGCCCGAACCCTAACCCTAACCCTTCCCCGAAGCCTGATCCACAGCCGTCCCCTAATCCTAACCCGTACGCTAACACTAACCCACGCCCTCACACAGACGCTCCCCCTAAAGCGTTGTCGTACCCTCACCTGGACCCTAAACCGTCCCCGTCCCCTAACCCTAACCCTAGCCAGAACCCTAACCCTAACCCTTCCCCGAAGCCTGACCCTCACCCGTCCCCTAATCCTAACCCATACGCTAACACTAACCCGCGCCCTCACACGTACGCTCCCCCTAAAGCGTTGTCGTACCCTCACCTGGACCCTAAACCGTCCCCGTCCCATAAGCCTAACCCTAGCCCGAACCCTAACCCTAACCCTTCCCCGAAGCCTGACCCTCAGCCGTCCCATAATCCTAACCCGTACGCTAACACTAAACCGCGCCCTCACACGTACGCTCCCCCTAAAGCGTTGTCGTACCCTCACCTGGACCCTAAACCGTCCCCGTCCCCTAACTCTAACCCTAGCCCGAACCCTAACCCTAACACTTCCCCGAAGCCTGACCCTCACCCGTCCCCTAATCCTAACCCGTACGCTAACACTAACCCGCGCCCTCACACGTACGCTCCCCCTAAAGCGTTGTCGTACCCTCACCTGGACCCTAAACCGTCCCCGTCCCCTAACCCTAACCCTAGCCCGAACCCTAACCCTAACCCTTCCTTAAATCCTAACCCGTACGCTAACTCTAACCCGCGCCCTCACACGTACGCTCCCCCTAAAGCGTTGTCGTACCTTCACCTTGACCCTAAACCGTCCCCGTCCCCTAACCCTAACCCTAGCCCGAACCCTAACCCTAACCCTTCCCCGAAGCCTGACCCTCACCCGTGTCCTTATCCTAACCCGTACGCTAACACTAACCCGCGCCCTCACACGTACGCTCCCCCTAAAGCTTTGTCGTACCCTCACCTGGACCCTAAACCGTCCCCGTCCCCTAACCCTAACCCTAGCCCGAACCCTAACCCTAACCCTTCCCCGAAGCCTGACCCTCAGCCGTCCCCTAATCCTAACCCGTACGCTAACACTAACCCGCGCCCTCACACGTACGCTCCCCCTAAAGCGTTGTCGTACCCTCACCTGGACCCTAAACCGTCCCCGTCCCCTAACCCTAACCCTAGCCCGAACCCTAACCCTAACCCTTCCCCGAAGCCTGACCCTCAGCCGTCCCCTAATCCTAACCCGTACGCTATCACTAACCCGCGCCCTCACACGTACGCTCCCCCTAAAGCGTTGTCGTACCCTCACCTGTACCCTAAACCGTCCCCGTCCCCTAACCCTAACCCTAGCCCGAACCCTAATCCTAACCCTTCCCCGAAGCCTGACCCTCAGCCGTCCCCTAATCTTAACCCGTACGCTAACACTAACCCGCACCCTCACACGTATGCTCCCCCTAAAGCGTTGTCGTACCCTCACCTGGACCCTAAACCGTCCCCGTCCCCTAACCCTAACCCTAGCCCGAACCCTAAACCTAACCCTTCCCCGAAGCCTGACCCTCACCCGTCCCCTAATCCTAACCCGTACGCTAACACTAACCCGCGCCCTCACATGTACGCTCCCCCTAAAGCGTTGTCGTACCCTCACATGGACCCTAAACCATCCCCGTCCCCTAACCCTAACCCTAGCCCGAACCCTACCCCTAAACCTTCCCCGAAGCCTGACCCTCACCCGTCCCCTAATCCTAACCCGTACGCTAACACTAACCCGCGCCCTCACATGTACGCTCCCCCTAAAGCGTTGTCGTACCCTCACCTAGACCCTAAACCGTCCCCGTCCCCTAACCCTAACCCTAGCCCGAACCCTAAACCTAACCCTTTCCCGAAGCCTGACCCTCACCCGTCCCCTAATCCTAACCTGTACGCTAACACTAACCCGCCCCCTCACACGTACGCTCCCCCTAAAGCGTTGTCGTACCCTCACCTGGACCCTAAACCGTCCCCGTCCCCTAACCCTAACCCTAGCCCGAACCCTAACCCTAACCCTTCCCCGAAGCCTGACCCTCAGCCGTCCCCTAATCCTAACCCGTACGCTAACACTAACCCGCGCCCTCACACGTACGCTCCCCCTAAAGCGTTGTCGTACCCTCACCTGGACCCTAAACCGTCCCCGTCCCCTAACCCTAACCCTAGCCCGAACCCTAACCCTAACCCTTCCCCGAAGCCTGACCCTCACCCGTCCCCTAATCCTAACCCGTACGCTAACACTAACCCATGCCCTCACACGTACGCTCCACCTAAAGCGTTGTCGTACCCTCACCTGGACCCTAAACCGTCCCCGCCCCCTAACCCTAACCCTAGCCCGAACCCTAACCCTAACCCTTCCCCGAAGCCTGACCCTCAGCCGTCCCCTAATCCTAACCCGTACGCTAACACTAACCCGCGCCCTCACACATACGCTCCCCCTAAAGCGTTGTCGTACCTTCACGTGGACCCTAAACTGTCCCCGTCCCCTAACCCTAACCCTAGCCCGAACCCTAACCCTAACCCTTCCCCGAAGCCTGACCCTCAGCCGTCCCCTAATCCTAACCCGTACGCTAACACTAACCCACGCCCTCATACGTACGCTCCCCCTAAAGCGTTGTCGTACCCTCACCTGGACCCTAAACGGTCCCCGTCCCCTAACCCTAACCCTAGCCCGAACCCTAACCCTAACCTTTCCCCGAAGCCTGACCTTCAGCCGTCCCCTAATCCTAACCCGTACGCTAACACTAACCCGCGCCCTCACACGTACGCACCCCCTAAAGCGTTGTCGTACCCTCACCTGGACCCTAAACCGTCCCCGTCCCCAACCCTAACCCTAGCCCGAACCCTAACCCTAACCCTTCCCCGAAGCCTGACCCTCACCCGTCCCCTAATCCTAACCCGTACGCTAACACTAACCCGCGCCCTCACACGTACGCTCCCTCTAAAGCGTTGTCGTACCCTCACCTGGACCCTAAACCGTCCCCGTTCCCTAACCGTAACCCTAGCCCGAACCCTAACCCTAACCCTTCCCCGAAGCCAGACACTCACCCGTCCCCTAATCCTAACCCATACGCTAACACTAACCCGCGCCCTCACACGTACGATCCCCCTAAAGCATTGTCGTACCCTCACCTGGAGCCTAAACCGTCACCGTCCCCTAACCCTAACCCTAGCCCGAACCCTAACCCTAACCCTTCCCCGAAGCCTGACCATCACCCGGCCCCTAATCCTAACCCGTACGCTAACACTAACCCGCGCCCTCAAACGTACGCTCCCCCTAAAGCGTTGTCGTACCCTCACCTGGACCCTAAACCGTCCCCGTCCCCTAACCCTAACCCTAGCCCGAACCCTAACCCTAACCCTTCCCCGAAGCCTGACCCTCAGCCGTCCCCTAATCCTAACCCGTACGCTAACACTAACCCGCGCCCTCACACGTACGCTCCCCCTAAAGCGTTGTCGTACCCTCACCTGGACCCTAAACCGTCCCCGTCCCCTAACCCTAACCCTAGCCCGAACCCTAACCCTAACCCTTCCCCGAAGCCTGACCCTCAGCCGTCCCCTAATCCTAACCCGTACGCTAACACTAACCCGCGCCCTCACACGTACGCTCCCCCTAAAGCGTTGTCGTACCCTCACCTGGACCCTAAACCGTCCCCGTCCCCTAACCCTAACCCTAGCCCGAACCCTAAACCTAACCCTTCCCCGAAGCCTGACCCTCACCCGTCTCCTAATCCTAACCCGTACGCTAACACTAACCCGCGCCCTCACACGTACGCTCCCCCTAAAGTGTTGTCGTACCCTCACCTGGACCCTAAACCGTCCCCGTCCCCTAACCCTAACCCTAGCCCGAACCCTAACCCTAACCCTTCCCTGAAGCCTGACCCCCAACCGTTCCCTAATCCTAACCCGTACGCTAACACTAACCCGCGCCCTCACACGTACGCTCTCCCTAAAGCGTTGTCGTACCCTCACCTGGACCCTAATCCTAACCCGTATGCTAACACTAACCCGCGCCCTCACACGTACGCTCCCCCTAAAGCTTTGTCGTACCCTCACCTGGACCCTAAACCGTCCCCGTCCCCTAACCCTAACCCTAGCCCGAACCCTAAACCTAACCCTTCCCCGAAGCCTGACCTTCACCCGTCCCCTAATCCTAACCCGTACGCTAACACTAACCCGCGCCCTCACACGTACGCTCCCCCTAAAGCGTTGTCGTACCGTCACCTGGACCCTAAACCGTCCCCGTCCCCTAACCCTAACCCTAGCCCGAACCCTAACCCTAACCCTTCCCCGAAGCCTGACCCTCAGCCGTCCCCTAATCCTAACCCGTACGCTAACACTAACCCGCGACCTCACACGTACGCTCCCCCTAAAGCTTTGTCGTACCCTCACCTGGACCCTAAACCGTCCCCGTCCCCTAACCCTAACCCTAACCCTAGCCCGAACCCTAAACCTAACCCTTCCCCGAAGCCTGACCCTCACCCGTCCCCTAATCCTAACCCGTACGCTAACACTAACCCGCGCCCTCACACGTACGCTCCCCCTAAAGCGTTGTCGTACCCTCACCTGGACCCTAAACCGTCCCCGTCCCCTAACACTAACCCTAGCCCGAACCCTAAACCTAACCCTTCCCCGAAGCCTGACCCTCACCCGTCCCCTAATCCTAACCCGTACGCTAACACTAACCCGCGCCCTCACACATACGCTCCCCCTAAAGCGTTGTCGTACCCTCACCTGGACCCTAAACCGTCCCCGTCCCCTAACCCTAACCCTAGCCCGAACCCTAACCCTAACCCTTCCCCGAAGCCTGACCCACAGCCGTCCCCTAATCCTAACCCGTACGCTAACACTAACCCGCGCCCTCACACGTACGCTCCCCCTAAAGCGTTGTCGTACCCTCACCTGGACCCTAAACCGTCCCCGTCCCATAACCCTAACCCTAGCCCGAACCCTAACCCTAACCCTTCCCCGAAGCCTGACCCTCAGCCGTCCCATAATCCTAACCCGTACGCTAACACTAACCCGCGCCCTCACACGTACGCTCCCCCTAAAGCTTTGTCGTACCCTCACCTGGACCCTAAACCGTCACCGTCCCCTAACCCTAACCCTAGCCCGAACCCTAAACCTAACCCTTCCCCGAAGCCTGACCCTCACCCGTCCCCTAATCCTAACCCGTACGCTAACACGAACCCGCGCCCTCACACGTACGCTCCCCCTAAAGCGTTGTCGTACCCTCACCTGGACCCTAAACCGTCCCCGTCCCCTAACCCTAACCCTAGCCCGAACCATAACCCTAACCCTTCCCCGAAGCCTGACCCTCAGCCGTCCCCTAATCCTAACCCGTACGCTAACACTAACCCGCGCCCTCACACGAACGCTCCCCCTAAATCATTGTCGTACCCTCACCTGGACCCTAAACCGTCCCCGTCCCCTAACCCTAACCCTAGCCCGAACCCTAACCCTAACCCTTCCCCGAAGCCTGACCCTCAGCCGTCCCCTAATCCTAACCCGTACGCTAACACTAACCCACGCCCTCACACGTACGCTCCCCCTAAAGCGTTGTCATACCCTCACCTGGACCCTAAACCGTCCCCGTCCCCTAACTCTAACCCTAGCCCGAACCCTAACCCTAACACTTCCCCGAAGCCTGACCCTCACCCGTCCCCTAATCCTAACCCGTACGCTAACACTAACCCGCGCCCTCACACGTACGCTCCCCCTAAAGCGTTGTCGTACCCTCACCTGGACCCTAAACCGTCCCCGTCCCCTAACCCTAACCCTAGCCCGAACCCTAACCCTAACCCTTCCTTAAATCCTAACCCGTACGCTAACTCTAACCCGCGCCCTCACACGTACGCTCCCCCTAAAGCGTTGTCGTACCTTCACCTTGACCCTAAACCGTGCCCGTCCCCTAACCCTAACCCTAGCCCGAACCCTAACCCTAACCCTTCCCCGAAGCCTGACCCTCACCCGTGTCCTTATCCTAACCCGTACGCTAACACTAACCCGCGCCCTCACACGTACGCTCCCCCTAAAGCTTTGTCGTACCCTCACCTGGACCCTAAACCGTCCCCGTCCCCTAACCCTAACCCTAGCCCGAACCCTAACCCTAACCCTTCCCCGAAGCCTGACCCTCAGCCGTCCCCTAATCCTAACCCGTACGCTAACACTAACCCGCGCCCTCACACGTACGCTCCCCCTAAAGCGTTGTCGTACCCTCACCTGGACCCTAAACCGTCCCCGTCCCCTAACCCTAACCCTAGCCCGAACCCTAACCCTAACCCTTCCCCGAAGCCTGACCCTCAGCCGTGTCCTAATCCTAACCCGTACGCTATCACTAACCCGCGCCCTCACACGTACGCTCCCCCTAAAGCGTTGTCGTACCCTCACCTGGACCATAAACCGTCCCCGTCCCCTAACCCTAACCCTAGCCCGAACCCTAATCCTAACCCTTCCCCGAAGCCTGACCCTCAGCCGTCCCCTAATCCTAACCCGTACGCTAACACTAACCCGCACCCTCACACGTACGCTCCCCCTAAAGCGTTGTCGTACCCTCACCTGGACCCTAAACCGTCCCCGTCCCCTAACCCTAACCCTAGCCCGAACCCTAACCCTAACCCTTCCCCGAAGCCTGACCCTCACCCGTCCCCTAATCCTAACCCGTACGCTAACACTAACCCACGCCCTCACACGTACGCTCCCCCTAAAGCGTTGTCGTACCCTCACCTGGACCCTAAACCGTCCCCGTCCCCTAACCCTAACCCTAGCCCGAACCCTAACCCTAACCCTTCCCCGAAGCCTGACCCTCAGCCGTCCCCTAATCCTAACCCGTACGCTAACACTAACCCGCGCCCTCACACGTATGCTCCCCCTAAAGTGTTGTCGTACACTCACCTGGACCCTAAACCGTCCCCGTCCCCTAACCCTAACCCTAGCCCGAACCCTAAACCTAACCCTTCCCTGAAGCCTGACCCCCACCCGTTCCCTAATCCTAACCCGTACGCTAACACTAACCCGCGCCCTCACACGTACGCTAACCCCTAAAGCGTTGTCGTACCCTCACCTGGACCCTAAACCGTCCCCGTCCACTAACCCTAACCCTAGCCCGAACCCTAACCCTAACCCTTCCCCGAAGCCTGACCCCCAGCCGTCCCCTAATCCTAACCCGTACGCTAACACTAACCCGCGCCCTCACACGTGCGCTCCCCCTAAAGCGTTGTCGTACCCTCACCTGGACCCTAAACCGTCCCCGTCCCCTAACCCTAACCCTAGCCCGAACCCTAACCCTAAACCTTCCCCGAAACCTGACCCCCACCCGTCCCCTAATCCTAACCCGTACGCTAACACTAACCCGCGCCCTCACACGTATGCTCCCCCTAAAGCGTTGTCGTACCCTCACCTGGACCCTAAACCGTCCCCGTCCCCTAACCCTAACCCTAGCCCGAACCCTAACCCTAACCCTTCCCCGAAGCCTGACCCTCACCCGTCCCCTAATCCTAACACGTACGCTAACACTAACCCGCGCCCTCACATGTACCCTCCCCCTAAAACGTTGTCGTACCCTCACCTGGACCCTAAACCGTCCCCGTCCCCTAACCCTAACCCTAGCCCGAACCCTAACCCTAACCCTTTCCCGAAGCCTGACACTCACCCGTCCCCTAATCCTAACCCGTACGCTAACACTAACCTGCGCCCTCTCACGTACGCTCCCCGTAAAGCGTTGTCGTACCCTCACCTGGACCCTAAACCGTCCCCGTCCCCTAACCCTAACCCTAGCCCGAACCCTCACCCTAACCCTTCCCCGAAGCCTGACCCTCAGCCGTCCCCTAATCCTAACCCGTACGCTAACACTAACCCGCGCCCTCACACGTACGCTCCCCCTAAAGCGTTGTCGTACCCTCACCTGGACCCTAAACCGTCCCCGTCCCCGTCCCCTAACCCTAGCCCGAACCCTAACCCTAACCCTTCCCCGAAGCCTGACCCTCACCCGTCCCCTAATCCTAACCCGTACGCTAACACTAACCCGCGCCCTCACACGTACGCTCCCCCTAAAGCGTTGTCGTACCCTCACCTGGACCCTAAACCGTCCCCGTCCCCTAACCCTAACCCTAGCCCGAACCCTAACCCTAACCCTTCCCCGAAGCCTGAACCTCAGCCGTCCCCTAATCCTAACCCGTACGCTAACACTAACCCGCGCCCTCACACGTACGCTCCCCCTAAAGCGTTGTCGTACCCTCACCTGGACCCTAAACCGTCCCCGTCCCCTAACCCTAACCCTAGCCCGAACCCTAACCCTAACCCTTCCCCGAAGCCTGACCCCCACCCGTCCCCTAATCCTAACCCGTACGCTAACACTAACCCGCGCCCTCACACGTATGCTCCCCCTAAAGCGTTGTCGTACCCTCACCTGGACCCTAAACCGTCCCCGTCCCCTAACCCTAACCCTAGCCCGAACCCTAACCCTAACCCTTCCCCGAAGCCTGACCCTCACCCGTCCCCTAATCCTAACACGTACGCTAACACTAACCCGCGCCCTCACATGTACCCTCCCCCTAAAACGTTGTCGTACCCTCACCTGGACCCTAAACCGTCCCCGTCCCCTAACCCTAACCCTAGCCCGAACCCTAACCCTAACCCTTTCCCGAAGCCTGACACTCACCCGTCCCCTAATCCTAACCCGTACGCTAACACTAACCTGCGCCCTCTCACGTACGCTCCCCGTAAAGCGTTGTCGTACCCTCACCTGGACCCTAAACCGTCCCCGTCCCCTAAACCTAACCCTAGCCCGAACCCTAACCCTAACCCTTCCCCGAAGCCTGACCCTCAGCCGTCCCCTAATCCTAACCCGTACGCTAACACTAACCCGCGCCCTCACACGTACGCTCCCCCTAAAGCGTTGTCGTACCCTCACCTGGACCCTAAACCGTCCCCGTCCCCGTCCCCTAACCCTAGCCCGAACCCTAACCCTAACGCTTCCCCGAAGCCTGACCCTCACCCGTCCCCTAATCCTAACCCGTACGCTAACACTAACCCGCGCCCTCACACGTATGCTCCCCCTAAAGCGTTGTCGTACCCTCACCTGGACCCTAAACCGTCCCCGTCCCCTAACCCTAACCCTAGCCCGAACCCTAACCCTAACCCTTCCCCGAAGCCTGAACCTCAGCCGTCCCCTAATCCTAACCCGTACGCTAACACTAACCCGCGCCCTCACACGTACGCTCCCCCGAAAGCGTTGTCGTACCCTCACCTGGACCCTAAACAGTCCCCGTCCCCTAACCCTAACCCTAGCCCGAACCCTAACCCTAACCCTTCCCCGAAGCCTGACCCTCAGCCGTCCCCTAATCCTAACCCGTACGCTAACACTAACCCGCGCCCTCACACGTACGCTTCCCCTAAAGCGTTGTCGTACCCTCACCTGGACCCTAAACCGTCCCCGTCCCCTAACCCTAACCCTAGCCCGAACCCTAACCCTAACCCTTCCCCGAAGCCTGACCCTCACCCGTCCCCTAATCCTAACCCGTACGCTAACACTAACCCGCGCCCTCACACGTACGCTCCCCCTAAAGCGTTGTCGTACCCTCACCTGGACCATAAACCGTCCCCGTTCCCTAACCGTAACCCTAGCCCGAACCCTAACCCTAAACCTTCCCCGAAGCCAGACCCTCACCCGTCCCCTAATCCTAACCCATACGCTAACACTAACCCGCGCCCTCACACGTACGCTCCCCATAAAGCAGAGTCGTACCCTCACCTGGACCCTAAACCGTCCCCGTCCCCTAACCCTAACCCTAGCCCGAACCCTAACCCTAACCCTTCCCCGAAGCCTGACCCTCAGCCGTCCCCTAATCCTAACCCGTACGCTAACACTAACCCGCGCCCTCACACGTACGCTCCCCCTAAAGCGTTGTCGTACCCTCACCTGGACCCTAAACCGTCCCCGTCCCCGTCCCCTAACCCTAGCCCGAACCCTAACCCTAACCCTTCCCCGAAGCCTGACCCTCACCCGTCCCCTAATCCTAACCCGTACGCTAACACTAACCCGCGCCCTCACACGTACGCTCCCCCTAAAGCGTTGTCGTACCCTCACCTGGACCCTAAACCGTCCCCGTCCCCTAACCCTAACCCTAGCCCGAACCCTAACCCTAACCCTTCCCCGAAGCCTGAACCTCAGCCGTCCCCTAATCCTAACCCGTACCCTAACACTAACCCGCGCCCTCACACGTACGCTCCCCCTAAAGCGTTGTCGTACCCTCACCTGGACCCTAAACCGTCCCCGTCCCCTAACCCTAACCCTAGCCCGAACCCTAACCCTAACCCTTCTCCGAAGCCTGACCCCCACCCGTCCCCTAATCCTAACCCGTACGCTAACACTAACCCGCGCCCTCACACGTATGCTCCCCCTAAAGCGTTGTCGTACCCTCACCTGGACCCTAAACCGTCCCCGTCCCCTAACCCTAACCCTAGCCCGAACCCTAACCCTAACCCTTCCCCGAAGCCTGACCCTCACCCGTCCCCTAATCCTAACACGTACGCTAACACTAACCCGCGCCCTCACATGTACCCTCCCCCTAAAACGTTGTCGTACCCTCACCTGGACCCTAAACCGTCCCCGTCCCCTAACCCTAACCCTAGCCCGAACCCTAACCCTAACCCTTTCCCGAAGCCTGACACTCACCCGTCCCCTAATCCTAACCCGTACGCTAACACTAACCTGCGCCCTCTCACGTACGCTCCCCGTAAAGCGTTGTCGTACCCTCACCTGGACCCTAAACCGTCCCCGTCCCCTAACCCTAACCCTAGCCCGAACCCTCACCCTAACCCTTCCCCGAAGCCTGACCCTCAGCCGTCCCCTAATCCTAACCCGTACGCTAACACTAACCCGCGCCCTCACACGTACGCTCCCCCTAAAGCGTTGTCGTACCCTCACCTGGACCCTAAACCGTCCCCGTCCCCGTCCCCTAACCCTAGCCCGAACCCTAACCCTAACCCTTCCCCGAAGCCTGACCCTCACCCGTCCCCTAATCCTAACCCGTACGCTAACACTAACCCGCGCCCTCACACGTACGCTCCCCCTAAAGCGTTGTCGTACCCTCACCTGGACCCTAAACCGTCCCCGTCCCCTAACCCTAACCCTAGCCCGAACCCTAACCCTAACCCTTCCCCGAAGCCTGAACCTCAGCCGTCCCCTAATCCTAACCCGTACGCTAACACTAACCCGCGCCCTCACACGTACGCTCCCCCTAAAGCGTTGTCGTACCCTCACCTGGACCCTAAACCGTCCCCGTCCCCTAACCCTAACCCTAGCCCGAACCCTAACCCTAACCCTTCCCCGAAGCCTGACCCCCACCCGTCCCCTAATCCTAACCCGTACGCTAACACTAACCCGCGCCCTCACACGTATGCTCCCCCTAAAGCGTTGTCGTACCCTCACCTGGACCCTAAACCGTCCCCGTCCCCTAACCCTAACCCTAGCCCGAACCCTAACCCTAACCCTTCCCCGAAGCCTGACCCTCACCCGTCCCCTAATCCTAACACGTACGCTAACACTAACCCGCGCCCTCACATGTACCCTCCCCCTAAAACGTTGTCGTACCCTCACCTGGACCCTAAACCGTCCCCGTCCCCTAACCCTAACCCTAGCCCGAACCCTAACCCTAACCCTTTCCCGAAGCCTGACACTCACCCGTCCCCTAATCCTAACCCGTACGCTAACACTAACCTGCGCCCTCTCACGTACGCTCCCCGTAAAGCGTTGTCGTACCCTCACCTGGACCCTAAACCGTCCCCGTCCCCTAAACCTAACCCTAGCCCGAACCCTAACCCTAACCCTTCCCCGAAGCCTGACCCTCAGCCGTCCCCTAATCCTAACCCGTACGCTAACACTAACCCGCGCCCTCACACGTACGCTCCCCCTAAAGCGTTGTCGTACCCTCACCTGGACCCTAAACCGTCCCCGTCCCCGTCCCCTAACCCTAGCCCGAACCCTAACCCTAACGCTTCCCCGAAGCCTGACCCTCACCCGTCCCCTAATCCTAACCCGTACGCTAACACTAACCCGCGCCCTCACACGTATGCTCCCCCTAAAGCGTTGTCGTACCCTCACCTGGACCCTAAACCGTCCCCGTCCCCTAACCCTAACCCTAGCCCGAACCCTAACCCTAACCCTTCCCCGAAGCCTGAACCTCAGCCGTCCCCTAATCCTAACCCGTACGCTAACACTAACCCGCGCCCTCACACGTACGCTCCCCCGAAAGCGTTGTCGTACCCTCACCTGGACCCTAAACAGTCCCCGTCCCCTAACCCTAACCCTAGCCCGAACCCTAACCCTAACCCTTCCCCGAAGCCTGACCCTCAGCCGTCCCCTAATCCTAACCCGTACGCTAACACTAACCCGCGCCCTCACACGTACGCTTCCCCTAAAGCGTTGTCGTACCCTCACCTGGACCCTAAACCGTCCCCGTCCCCTAACCCTAACCCTAGCCCGAACCCTAACCCTAACCCTTCCCCGAAGCCTGACCCTCACCCGTCCCCTAATCCTAACCCGTACGCTAACACTAACCCGCGCCCTCACACGTACGCTCCCCCTAAAGCGTTGTCGTACCCTCACCTGGACCATAAACCGTCCCCGTTCCCTAACCGTAACCCTAGCCCGAACCCTAACCCTAAACCTTCCCCGAAGCCAGACCCTCACCCGTCCCCTAATCCTAACCCATACGCTAACACTAACCCGCGCCCTCACACGTACGCTCCCCATAAAGCATAGTCGTACCCTCACCTGGACCCTAAACCGTCCCCGTCCCCTAACCCTAACCCTAGCCCGAACCCTAACCCTAACCCTTCCCCGAAGCCTGACCCTCAGCCGTCCCCTAATCCTAACCCGTACGCTAACACTAACCCGCGCCCTCACACGTACGCTCCCCCTAAAGCGTTGTCGTACCCTCACCTGGACCCTAAACCGTCCCCGTCCCCGTCCCCTAACCCTAGCCCGAACCCTAACCCTAACCCTTCCCCGAAGCCTGACCCTCACCCGTCCCCTAATCCTAACCCGTACGCTAACACTAACCCGCGCCCTCACACGTACGCTCCCCCTAAAGCGTTGTCGTACCCTCACCTGGACCCTAAACCGTCCCCGTCCCCTAACCCTAACCCTAGCCCGAACCCTAACCCTAACCCTTCCCCGAAGCCTGAACCTCAGCCGTCCCCTAATCCTAACCCGTACCCTAACACTAACCCGCGCCCTCACACGTACGCTCCCCCTAAAGCGTTGTCGTACCCTCACCTGGACCCTAAACCGTCCCCGTCCCCTAACCCTAACCCTAGCCCGAACCCTAACCCTAACCCTTCTCCGAAGCCTGACCCCCACCCGTCCCCTAATCCTAACCCGTACGCTAACACTAACCCGCGCCCTCACACGTATGCTCCCCCTAAAGCGTTGTCGTACCCTCACCTGGACCCTAAACCGTCCCCGTCCCCTAACCCTAACCCTAGCCCGAACCCTAACCCTAACCCTTCCCCGAAGCCTGACCCTCACCCGTCCCCTAATCCTAACACGTACGCTAACACTAACCCGCGCCCTCACATGTACCCTCCCCCTAAAACGTTGTCGTACCCTCACCTGGACCCTAAACCGTCCCCGTCCCCTAACCCTAACCCTAGCCCGAACCCTAACCCTAACCCTTTCCCGAAGCCTGACACTCACCCGTCCCCTAATCCTAACCCGTACGCTAACACTAACCTGCGCCCTCTCACGTACGCTCCCCGTAAAGCGTTGTCGTACCCTCACCTGGACCCTAAACCGTCCCCGTCCCCTAAACCTAACCCTAGCCCGAACCCTAACCGTAACCCTTCCCAGAAGCCTGACCCTCAGCCGTCCCCTAATCCTAACCCGTACGCTAACACTAACCCGCGCCCTCACACGTACGCTCCCCCTAAAGCGTTGTCGTACCCTCACCTGGACCCTAAACCGTCCCCGTCCCCTAACCCTAACCCTAGCCCGAACCCTAACCCTAACCCTTCCCCGAAGCCTGAACCTCAGCCGTCCCCTAATCCTAACCCGTACGCTAACACTAACCCGCGCCCTCACACGTACGCTCCCCCTAAAGCGTTGTCGTACCCTCACCTGGACCCTAAACCGTCCCCGTCCCCTAACCCTAACCCTAGCCCGAACCCTAACCCTAACCCTTCCCCGAAGCCTGACCCCCACCCGTCCCCTAATCCTAACCCGTACGCTAACACTAACCCGCGCCCTCACACGTATGCTCCCCCTAAAGCGTTGTCGTACCCTCACCTGGACCCTAAACCGTCCCCGTCCCCTAACCCTAACCCTAGCCCGAACCCTAACCCTAACCCTTCCCCGAAGCCTGACCCTCACCCGTCCCCTAATCCTAACACGTACGCTAACACTAACCCGCGCCCTCACATGTACCCTCCCCCTAAAACGTTGTCGTACCCTCACCTGGACCCTAAACCGTCCCCGTCCCCTAACCCTAACCCTAGCCCGAACCCTAACCCTAACCCTTTCCCGAAGCCTGACACTCACCCGTCCCCTAATCCTAACCCGTACGCTAACACTAACCTGCGCCCTCTCACGTACGCTCCCCGTAAAGCGTTGTCGTACCCTCACCTGGACCCTAAACCGTCCCCGTCCCCTAAACCTAACCCTAGCCCGAACCCTAACCCTAACCCTTCCCCGAAGCCTGACCCTCAGCCGTCCCCTAATCCTAACCCGTACGCTAACACTAACCCGCGCCCTCACACGTACGCTCCTCCTAAAGCGTTGTCGTACCCTCACCTGGACCCTAAACCGTCCCCGTCCCCGTCCCCTAACCCTAGCCCGAACCCTAACCCTAACGCTTCCCCGAAGCCTGACCCTCACCCGTCCCCTAATCCTAACCCGTACGCTAACACTAACCCGCGCCCTCACACGTATGCTCCCCCTAAAGCGTTGTCGTACCCTCACCTGGACCCTAAACCGTCCCCGTCCCCTAACCCTAACCCTAGCCCGAACCCTAACCCTAACCCTTCCCCGAAGCCTGAACCTCAGCCGTCCCCTAATCCTAACCCGTACGCTAACACTAACCCGCGCCCTCACACGTACGCTCCCCCTAAAGCGTTGTCGTACCCTCACCTGGACCCTAAACAGTCCCCGTCCCCTAACCCTAACCCTAGCCCGAACCCTAACCCTAACCCTTCCCCGAAGCCTGACCCTCAGCCGTCCCCTAATCCTAACCCGTACGCTAACACTAACCCGCGCCCTCACACGTACGCTTCCCCTAAAGCGTTGTCGTACCCTCACCTGGACCCTAAACCGTCCCCGTCCCCAACCGTAACCCTAGCCCGAACCCTAACCCTAACCCTTCCCCGAAGCCTGACCCTCACCCGTCCCCTAATCCTAACCCGTACGCTAACACTAACCCGCGCCCTCACACGTACGCTCCCCCTAAAGCGTTGTCGTACCCTCACCTGGACCATAAACCGTCCCCGTTCCCTAACCGTAACCCTAGCCCGAACCCTAACCCTAAACCTTCCCCGAAGCCAGACCCTCACCCGTCCCCTAATCCTAACCCATACGCTAACACTAACCCGCGCCCTCACACGTACGCTCCCCATAAAGCATAGTCGTACCCTCACCTGGACCCTAAACCGTCCCCGTCCCCTAACCCTAACCCTAGCCCGAACCCTAACCCTAACCCTTCCTCGAAGCCTGACCCTCAGCCGTCCCCTAATCCTAACCCGTACGCTAACACTAACCCGCGCCCTCACACGTACGCTCCCCCTAAAGCGTTGTCGTACCCGCACCTGGACCCTAAACCGTCCCCGTCCCCTAACTCTAACCCTAGCCCGAACCCTAACCCTAACACTTCCCCGAAGCCTGACCCTCACCCGTCCCCTAATCCTAACCCGTACGCTAACACTAACCCGCGCCCTCACACGTACGCTCCCCCTAAAGCGTTGTCGTACCCTCACCTGGACCCTAAACAGTCCCCGTCCCCTAACCCTAACCCTAGCCCGAACCCTAACCCTAACCCTTCCCCGAAGCCTGACCCTCAGCCGTCCCCTAATCCTAACCCGTACGCTAACACTAACCCGCGCCCTCACACGTACGCTTCCCCTAAAGCGTTGTCGTACCCTCACCTGGACCCTAAACCGTCCCCGTCCCCAACCGTAACCCTAGCCCGAACCCTAACCCTAACCCTTCCCCGAAGCCTGACCCTCACCCGTCCCCTAATCCTAACCCGTACGCTAACACTAACCCGCGCCCTCACACGTACGCTCCCCCTAAAGCGTTGTCGTACCCTCACCTGGACCATAAACCGTCCCCGTTCCCTAACCGTAACCCTAGCCCGAACCCTAACCCTAAACCTTCCCCGAAGCCAGACCCTCACCCGTCCCCTAATCCTAACCCATACGCTAACACTAACCCGCGCCCTCACACGTACGCTCCCCATAAAGCATAGTCGTACCCTCACCTGGACCCTAAACCGTCCCCGTCCCCTAACCCTAACCCTAGCCCGAACCCTAACCCTAACCCTTCCCCGAAGCCTGACCCTCAGCCGTCCCCTAATCCTAACCCGTACGCTAACACTAACCCGCGCCCTCACACGTACGCTCCCCCTAAAGCGTTGTCGTACCCTCACCTGGACCCTAAACCGTCCCCGTCCCCTAACCCTAACCCTAGCCCGAACCCTAACCCTAACCCTTCCCCGAAGCCTGACCCTCACCCGTCCCCTAATCCTAACCCGTACGCTAACACTAACCCACGCCCTCACACGTACGCTCCCCCTAAAGCGTTGTCGTACCCTCACCTGGACCCTAAACCGTCCCCGTCCCCTAACCCTAACCCTAGCCCGAACCCTACCCCTAACCCTTCCCCGAAGCCTGACCCTCACCCGTCCCCTAATCCTAACCCGTACGCTAACACTAACCCGCGCCCTCACATGTACGCTCCCCCTAAAGCGTTGTCGTACCCTCACCTGGACCCTAAACCGTCCCCGTCCCCTAACCCTAACCCTAGCCCGAACCCTAAACCTAACACTTTCCCGAAGCCTGACCCTCACCCGTCCCCTAATCCTAACCTGTACGCTAAGACTAACCCGCGCCCTCACACGTACGCTCCCCCTAAAGCGTTGTCGTACCCGCACCTGGACCCTAAACCGTCCCCGTCCCCTAACTCTAACCCTAGCCCGAACCCTAACCCTAACACTTCCCCGAAGCCTGACCCTCACCCGTCCCCTAATCCTAACCCGTACGCTAACACTAACCCGCGCCCTCACACGTACGCTCCCCCTAAAGCGTTGTCGTACCCTCACCTGGACCCTAAACCGTCCCCGTCCCCTAACCCTAACCCTAGCCCGAACCCTAACCCTAACCCTTCCTTAAATCCTAACCCGTACGCTAACTCTAACCCGCGCCCTCACACGTACGCTCCCCCTAAAGCGTTGTCGTACCTTCACCTTGACCCTAAACCGTCCCCGTCCCCTAACCCTAACCCTAGCCCGAATCCTAACCCTAACCCTTCCCCGAAGCCTGACCCTCACCCGTTTCCTTATCCTAACCCGTACGCTAACACTAACCCGCGCCCTCACACGTACGCTCCCCCTAAAGCTTTGTCGTACCCTCACCTGGACCCTAAACCGTCCCCGTCCCCTAACCCTAACCCTAGCCCGAACCCTAAACCTAACCCTTCCCCGAAGCCTGACCCTCAGCCGTCCCCTAATCCTAACCCGTACGCTAACACTAACCCGCGCCCTCACACGTACGCTCCCCCTAAAGCGTTGTCGTACCCTCACCTGGACCCTAAACCGTCCCCGTCCCCTAACCCTAACCCTAGCTCGAACCCTAACCCTAACCCTTCCCCGAAGCCTGACCCTCAGCCGTCCCCTAATCCTAACCCGTACGCTAACACTAACCCGCGCCCTCACACGTACGCTCCCCCTAAAGCGTTGTCGTACCCTCACCTGGACCCTAAACCGTCCCCGTCCCCTAACCCTAACCCTAGCCCGAACCCTAACCCTAACCCTTCCCCGAAGCCTGACCCTCACCCGTCCCCTAATGCTAACCCGTACGCTAACACTAACCCGCGCCCTCACACGTACGCTCCCCCTAAAGCGTTGTCGTACCCTCACCTGGACCCTAAACCGTCCCTGTCCCCTAACCCTAACCCTAGCCCGAACCCTAACCCTAACCCTTCCCCGAAGCCTGAACCTCAGCCGTCCCCTAATCCTAACCCGTACGCTAACACTAACCCGCGCCCTCACACGTACGCTCCCCCTAAAGCGTTGTCGTACCCTCACCTGGACCCTAAACCGTCCCCGTCCCCTAACCCTAACCCTAGCCCGAACCCTAACCCTAACCCTTCCCCGAAGCCTGACCCTCAGCCGTCCCCTAATCCTAACCCGTACGCTAAAACTAACCCGCGCCCTCACACGTACGCTTCCCCTAAAGCGTTGTCGTACCCTCACCTGGACCCTAAACCGTCCCCGTCCCCAACCGTAACCCTAGCCCGAACCCTAACCCTAACCCTTCCCCGAAGCCTGACCCTCACCCGTCCCCTAATCCTAACCCGTACGCTAACAGTAACCCGCGCCCTCACACGTACGCTCCCCCTAAAGCGTTGTCGTACCCTCACCTGGACCGTAAACCGTCCCCGTTCCCTAACCGTAACCCTAGCCCGAACCCTAACCCTAAACCTTCCCCGAAGCCAGACCCTCACCCGTCCCCTAATCCTAACCCGTATACTAACACTAAACCGCGCCCTCACACGTACGCTCCCCATAAAGCATTGTCGTACCCTCACCTGGACCCTAAACCGTCCCCGTCCCCTAACCCTAACCCTAGCCCGAACCCTAACCCTAACCCTTCCCCGAAGCCTGACCCTCTCCCGTCACCTAATCCTAACCCGTACGCTAACACTAACCCACGCCCTCACACGTACGCTCCCCCTAAAGCGTTGTCGTACCCTCACCTGGACCCTAAACCGTCCCCGTCCCCTAACCCTAACCCTAGCCCGAACCCTACCCCTAACCCTTCCCCGAAGCCTGACCCTCACCCGTCCCCTAATCCTAACCCGTACGCTAACACTAACCCGCGCCCTCACATGTACGCTCCCCCTAAAGCGTTGTCGTACCCTCACCTGGACCCTAAACCGTCCCCATCCCCTAACCCTAACCCTAGCCCGAACCCTAAACCTAACACTTTCACGAAGCCTGACCCTCACCCGTCCCCTAATCCTAACCTGTACGCTAAGACTAACCCGCGCCCTCACACGTACGCTCCCCCTAAAGCGTTGTCGTACCCTCACCTGGACCCTAAGCCGTCCCCGTCCCATAACCCTAACCCTAGCCCGAACCCTAACCCTAACCCTTCCCCGAAGCCTGACCCTCACCCGTCCCCTAATCCTAACCCGTACGCTAACACTACCCCGCGCCCTCACACATATGCTCCCCCTAAAGCGTTGTCGTACCCTCACCTGGACCCTAAACCGTCCCCGTCCCCGTCCCCTAATCCTAGCCCGAACCATAACCCTAACCCTTCCCCGAAGCCTGACCCTCACCCGTCCCCTAATCCTAACCCGTACGCTAACACTAACCCGCGCCCTCACACGTACGCTCCCGCTAAAGCTTTGTCGTACCCTCACCTGGACCCTAAACAGTCCCCTTCCCCTAACCCTAACCCTAGCCCGAACCCTAACCCTAACCCTTCCCCGAAGCCTGACCCTCACCCGTCCCCTAATCCTAACCCGTACGCTAACACTAACCCGCGCCCTCACACGTACGCTCCCCCTAAAGCGTTGTCGTACCCTCACCTGGACCCTAAACCGTCCCCGTCCCCTAACACTAACCCTAGCCCGAAACCTAACCCTAACCCTTCCCCGAAGCCTGACCCTCAGCCGTCCCCTAATGCTAACCCGTACGCTAACACTAACCCGCGCCCTCACACGTACGCTCCCCCTAAAGCTTTGTCGTACCCTCACCTGGACCCTAAACCGTCCCCGTCCCCTAACCCTAACCCTAGCCCGAACGCTAAACCTAACCCTTCCCCGAAGCCTGACCCTCACCCGTCCCCTAATCCTAACCCGTACGCTAACACTAACCCGCGCCCTCACACGTACGCTCCTCCTAAAACGTTGTCGTACCCTCACCTGGACCCTAAACCGTCCCCGTCCCCTAACCCTAACCCTAGCCTGAACCCTAAACCTAACCCTTCCCCGAAGCCTGACCCTCACCCGTCCCCTAATCCTAACCCGTACGCTAACACTAACCCGCGCCCTAACACGTATGCTCCCCCTAAAGCGTTGTCGTACCCTCACCTGGACCCTAAACCGTCCCCGTCCCCTAACCCTAACCCTAGCCCGAACCCTAAACCTAACCCTTCCCCGAAGCCTGACCCTCACCCGTCCCCTAATCCTAACCCGTACGCTAACACTAACCCGCGCCCTCACACGTACGCTCCCCCTAAAACGTTGTCGTACCCTCACCTGGACCCTAAACCGTCCCCGTCCCCTAACCCTAACCCTAGCCCGAACCCTAAACCTAACCCTTCCCAGAAGCCTGACCCACAGCCGTCCCCTAATCCTAACCCGTACGCTAACACTAACCCACGCCCTCACACAGACGCTCCCCCTAAAGCGTTGTCGTACCCTCACCTAGACCCTAAACCGTTCCCGTCCCCTAACCCTAACCCTAGCCAGAACCCTAACCCTAACACTTCCCTGAATCCTGACCCTCACCCGTCCCCTAATCCTAACCCATACGCTAACACTAACCCGCGCCCTCACACGTACGCTCCCCCTAAAGCGTTGTCGTACCCTCACCTGGACCCTAAACCGTCCCCGTCCCCTAACCCTAACCCTAGCCCGAACCCTAACCCTAACCCTTCCCCGAAGCCTGACCCACAGCCGTCCCCTAATCCTAACCCGTACGCTAACACTAACCCACGCCCTCACACGTACGCTCCCCCTAAAGCTTTGTCGTACCCTCACCTGGACCCTAAACCGTCCCCGTCCCCTAACCCTAACCCTAGCCCGAACCCTAAACCTAACCCTTCCCCGAAACCTGACCCACAGCCGTCCCCTAATCCTAACCCGTACGCTAACACTAACCCACGCCCTCACACAGACGCTCCCCCTAAAGCGTTGTCGTACCCTCACCTGGACCCTAAACCGTCCCCGTCCCCTAACCCTAACCCTAGCCAGAACCCTAACCCTAACCCTTCCCCGAAGCCTGACCCTCACCCGTCCCCTAATCCTAACCCATACGCTAACACTAACCCGCGCCCTCACACGTACGCTCCCCCTAAAGCGTTGTCGTACCCTCACCTGGACCCTAAACCGTCCCCGTCCCCTAACACTAACCCTAGCCCGAACCCTAATCCTAACCCTTCCCCGAAGCCTGACCCTCAGCCGTCCCCTAATCCTAACCCGTACGCTAACACTAACCCGCGCTCTCACACGTACGCTCCCCCTAAAGCTTTGTCGTACCCTCACCTGGACCCTAAACCGTCCCCGTCCCCTAACCCTAACCCTAGCCCGAACCCTAACCCTAACCCTTCCCCGAAGCCTGACCCTCAGCCGTCCCCGAATCCTAACCCGTACGCTAACACTAACCCGCGCCCTCACACGTACGCTCCCCCTAAAGCGTTGTCGTACCCTCACCTGGACCCTAAACCGTCCCCGTCCCCTAACCCTAACCCTAGCCCGAACCCTAAACCTAACCCTTCCCCGAAGCCTGACCCTCACCCGTCCCCTAATCCTAACCCGTACGCTAACACTAACCCGCGCCCTCACACGTACACTCCCCCTAAAGCGTTGTCGTACCCTCACCTGGACCCTAAACCGTCCCCGTCCCCTAACCCTAACCCTAGCCCGAACCCTAACCCTAACCCTTCCCCGAAGCCTGACCCTCACCCGTCCCCTAATCTTAACCCGTACTCTAACACTAACCCGCGCCCTCACACGTACGCTCCCCCTAAAGCGTGGTCGTACCCTCACCTGGACCCTAAACCGTCCCCGTCCCCTAACCCTAACCCTAGCCGGAACCCTAAACCTAACCCTTCCACGAAGCCTGACCCTCAGCCGTCCCCTAATCCTAACCCGTACGCTAAGAAAACCCGCGCCCTCACACGTCTGCTCCCTCTAACGCGTTGTCGTACCCTCACCTGGACCCTAAACCGTCCCCGTCCCCTAACCCTAACCCTAGCCCGAACCCTAACCCTAACCCTTCCCCGAAGCCTGACCTCACCCGTCCCCTAATCCTAACCCGTACGCTAACACTAACCCGCGCCCTCACACGTACGCTCCCCCTAAAGCATTGTCGTACCCTCACCTGGACCCTAAACCGTCCCCGTCCCCTAACCCTAACCCTAGCCCGAACCCTAACCCTAACCCTTCCCCGAAGCCTGACCCTCACCCGTCCCCTAATCCTAACCCGTACGCTAACACTAACCCGCGCCCTCACACGTACGCTCCCCCTAAAGCGTTGTCGTACCCTCACCTGGAACGTAAACCGTCCCCGTCCCCTAACCCTAACCCTAGCTCGAACCCTAAACCTAACCCTTCCCCGAAGCCTGACCCTCACCCGTCCCCTAATCCTAACCCTTACGCTAACACTAACCCGCGCCCTCACACGTATGCTCCCCCAAAAGCGTTGTCGTAACCTCACCTGGACCCTAAACCGTCCCCGTCCCCTAACCCTAACACTAGCCCGAACCCTAACCCTAACCCTTCCCCGAAGCCTGACCCTCACCCGTCCCCTAATCCTAACCCGTATGCTAACACTAACCCGCGCCCTCACACGTACGCTCCCGCTAAAGCGTTGTCGTACCCTCACCTGAACCCTAAACCGTCCCCGTCCCCTAACCCTAACTCTAGCCCGAACCCTAACCCTAACCCTTCCCCGAAGCCTGACCCTCACCCGTCCCCTAATCCTAACCCGTACGCTAACACTACCCCGCGCCCTCACACATATGCTCCCCCTAAAGCGTTGTCGTACCCTCACCTGGACCCTAAACCGTCCCCGTCCCCTAACACTAACCCTAGCCCAAACGCTAACCCTAACCCTTCCCCGAAGCCTGACCCTCAGCCGTCCCCTAATCCTAACCCGTACGCTAACACTAACCCGCGCCCTCACACGTACGCTCCCCCTAAAGCTTTGTCGTACCCTCACCTGGACCCTAAACCGTCCCCGTCCCCTAACCCTAACCCTAGCCCGAACCCTAACCCTAACCCTTCCCCGAAGCCTGACCCTCAGCCGTCCCCGAATCATAACCCGTACGCTAACACTAACCCGCGCCCTCACACGTACGCTCCCCCTAAAGCGTTGTCGTACCCTCACCTGGACCCTAAACCGTCCCCGTCCCCTAACCCTAGCCCGAACCCTAACCCTAACCCTTCCCCGAAGCCTGACCCTCACCCGTCCCCTAATCCTAACCCGTAAGCTAACACTACCCGGAGCCCTCACACATATGCTCCCCCTAAAGCGTTGTCGTACCCTCACCTGGACCCTAAACCGTCCCCGTCCCCGTCCCCTAACCCTAGCCCGAACCCTAACCCTAATCCTTCCCCGAAGCCTGACCCTCACCCGTACCCTAATCCTAACCCGTACTCTAACACTAACCCGCGCCCTCACACGTGCGCTCCCCCTAAAGCGTTGTCGTACCCTCACCTGGACCCTAAACCGTCCCCGTCCCCTAACCCTAACCCTAGCCCGAACCCTAACCCTAACCCTTCCCCGAAGCCTGACCCTCAGCCGTCCCATAATCCTAACCCGTACGCTAACACTAACCCGCGCCCTCACACGTACGCTCCCCCTAAAGCGTTGTCGTACCCTCACCTGGACCCTAAACCGTCCCCGTCCCCTAACACTAACCCTAGCCCGAACCCTAACCCTAACCCTTCCCCGAAGCCTGACCCTCAGCCGTCCGCTAATCCTAACCCGTACGCTAACACTAACCCGCGCCCTCACACGTACGCTCCCCCTAAAGCTTTGTCGTACCCTCACCTGGACCCTAAACCGTCCCCGTCCCCTAACCCTAACCCTAGCCCGAACCCTAAACCTAACCCTTCCCCGAAGCCTGACCCTCAGCCGTCCCCTAATCCTAACCCGTACGCTAACACTAAACCGCGCCTTCACACGTACGCTCCACCTAAAGCTTTGTCGTACCCTCACCTGGACCCTAAACCGTCCCCGTCCCCTAACCCTAACCCTAGCCTGAACCCTAAACCTAACCCTTCCCCGAAGCCTGACCCTCACCCGTCCCCTAATCCTAACCCGTACGCTAACACTAACCCGCGCCCTCACACGTACGCTCCCCCTAAAGCGTTGTCGTACCCTCACCTGGACCCTAATCCTAACCCGTTTGCTAACACTAACCCGCGCCCTCACACGTACGCTCCCCCTAAAGCTTTGTCGTACCCTCACCTGGACCCTAAACCGTCCCCGTCCCCTAACCCTAACCCTAGCCCGAACCCTAAACCTAACCCTTCCCCGAAGCTTCACCTTCACCCGTCCCCTAATCCTAACCCGTACGCTAACACTAACCCGCGCCCTCACACGTACGCTCCCCCTAAAGCGTTGTCGTACCGACACCTGGACCCTAAACCGTCCCCGTCCCCTAACCCTAACCCTAGCCCGAACCTTAACCCTAACCCTTCCCCGAAGCCTGACCCTCACCCGTCCCGTAATCCTAACCCGTACGCTAACACTAACCCGCGCCCTCACACGTACGCTCCCCCTAAAGCGTTGTCGTACCCTCACCTGGACCCTAAACCGTCCCCGTCCTCTAACCCTAAGCCTAGCCCGAACCCTAACCCTAACCCTTCCCCGAAGCCTGACCCTCAGCCGTCCCCTAATCCTAACCCGTACGCTAACACTAACCCGCGCCCTCACACGTACGCTCCCCCTAAAGCGTTGTCGTACCCTCACCTGGACCCTAAACCGTCCCCGTCCCCTAACACTAACCCTAGCCCGAACCCTAAACCTAACCCTTCCCCGAAGCTTGACCCTCACCCGTCCCCTAATCCTAACCCGTACGCTAACACTAACCCGCGCCCTCACACATACGCTCCCCCTAAAGCGTTGTCGTACCCTCACCTGGACCCTAAACCGTCCCCGTCCCCTAACCCTAACCCTAGCCCGAACCCTATCCCTAACCCTTCCCCGAAGCCTGACCCACAGCCGTCCCCTAATCCTAACCCGTACGCTAACACTAACCCACGCCCTCACACAGACGCTCCCCCTAAAGCGTTGTCGTACCCTCACCTGGACCCTAAACCGTCCCCGTCCCCTAACCCTAACCCTAGCCAGAACCCTAACCCTAACCCTTCCCCGAAGCCTGACCCTCACCCGTCCCCTAATCCTAACCCATACGCTAACACTAACCCGCGCCCTCACACGTACGCTCCCCCTAAAGCGTTGTCGTACCCTCACCTGGACCCTAAACCGTCCCCGTCCCCTAACCCTAACCCTAGCCCGAACCCTAACCCTAACCCTTCCCCGAAGCCTGACCCTCAGCCGTCCCATAATCCTAACCCGTACGCTAACACTAACCCGTGCTCTCACACGTACGCTCCCCCTAAAGCTTTGTCGTACCCTCACCTGGACCCTAAACCGTCCCCGTCCCCTAACCCTAACCCTAGCGCGAACCCTAAACCTAACCCTTCCCCGAAGCCTGACCCTCACCCGTCCCCTAATCCTAACCCGTACGCTAACACGAACCCGCGCCCTCACACGTACGCTCCCCCTAAAGCGTTGTCGTACCCTCACCTGGACCCTAAACCGTCCCCGTCCCCTAACCCTAACCCTAGCCCGAACCATAACCCTAACCCTTCCCCGAAGCCTGACCCTCAGCCGTCCCCTAATCCTAACCCGTACGCTAACACTAACCCGCGCCCTCACACGTACGCTCCCCCTAAAGCGTTGTCGTACCTTCACCTTGACCCTAAACCGTCCCCGTCCCCTAACCCTAACCCTAGCCCGAACCCTAACCCTAACCCTTCCCTGAAGCCTGACCCTCACCCGTCCCCTAATCCTAACCTGTACGCTAACACTAACCCGCGCCCTCACACGTACGCTCCCCCTAAAGCGTTGTCGTACCCTCACGTGGACCCTAAACCGTCCCCGTCCTCTAACCCTAACCCTAGCCCGAACCCTAACCCTAACCCTTCCCCGAAGCCTGACCCTCACCCGTCCCCTAAATCTAACCCGTACGCTAACACTAACCCGCGCCCTCACACGTACGCTCCCCTAAAGCGTTGTCGTACCCTCACCTGTTCCCTAAACCGTCCCCGTCCCCTAACCCTAACCCTAGCCCGAACCCTAACCCTAACCCTTCCCCGAAGCCTGACCCTCAGCCGTCCCCTAATCCTAAACCGTACACTAACACTAACCCGCGCCCTCACACGTACGCTCCCCCTAAAGCGTGGTCGTACCCTCACCTGGACCCTAAACCGTCCCCGTCCCCTAACCCTAACCCTAGCCCGAACCCTAACCCTAACCCTTCCCCGAAGCCTGACCCTCACACGTCCCCTAATCCTAACCCGTACGCTAACACTAACCCGCGCCCTCACACGTACGCTCCCCCTAAAGCGTTGTCGTACCCTCACCTGGACCCTAAACCGTCCCCGTCCCCTAACCCTAACCCTAGCCCGAACCCTAACCCTAACACTTCCCCGAAGCCTGACCCTCAGCCGTCCCCTAATCCTAACCCGTACGCTAACACTAACCCACGCCCTCACACGTACGCTCCCCCTAAAGCGTTGTCGTACCCTCACCTGGACCCTAAACCGTCCCCGTCCCCTAACCATAACCCTAGCCCGAACCCTAACCCTAACCCTTCCCCGAAGCCTGACCCTCAGCCGTCCCCTAATCCTAACCCGTACGCTAACACTAACCCGCGCCCTCACACGTACGCTCCCCCTAAAGCGCTGTCGTACCCTCACCTGGACCCTAAACCGTCCCCGACCCCAACCCTAACCCTAGCCCGAACCATAACCCTAACCCTTCCCCGAAGCCTGACCCTCAGCCGTCCCCTAATCCTAACCCGTACGCTAACACTAACCCGCGCCCTCACACGTACGCTCCCCCTAAAGCGTTGTCGTACCCTCACCTGGACCCTAAACCGTCCCCGTCCCCTAACCCTAAGCCTAGCCCGAACCCTAACCCTAACACTTCCCCGAAGCCTGACCCTCACCCGTCCCTTAATCCTAGACCGTACGCTAACACTAACCCGTGCCCTCACACGTAGGATCACCCTAAAGCGTTGTCGTACCCTCACCTGGACCCTAAACCGTCCCCGTCCCGTAACCCTAACCCTAGCCCGAACCCTAACCCTAACACTTCCCCGAAGCCTGACACTCAGCCGTCCCCTAATCCTAACCCGTACGCTAACACTAACCCGGGCCCTCACACGTACGCTCCCCCTAAAGCGTTGTCGTACCCTCACCCGGACCCTAAACCGTCCCCGTCCCCTAACCCTAACCCTAGCCCGAACCCTAACCCTAACCCTTCCCCGAAGCCTGACCCTCACCCGTCCCCTAATCCTAACCCGTACGCTAACAGTAACCCGCGCCCTCACACGTACGCTCCCCCTAAAGCGTTGTCGTACCCTCACCTGGACCGTAAACCGTCCCCGTTCCCTAACCGTAACCCTAGCCCGAACCCTAACCCTAAACCTTCCCCGAAGCCAGACCCTCACCCGTCCCCTAATCCTAACCCATACGCTAACACTAACCCGCGCCCTCACACGTACGCTCCCCATAAAGCATTGTCGTACCCTCACCTGGACCCTAAACCGTCCCCGTCCCCTAACCCTAACCCTAGCCCAAACCCTAACCCTAACCCTTCCCCGAAGCCTGACCCTCACCCGTCCCCTAATCCTAACCCGTACGCTAACACTAACCCGCGCCCTCACACGTACGCTCCCCCTAAAGCGTTGTCGTACCCTCACCTGGACCCTAAACCGTCCCCGTCCCCTAACCCTAACCCTAGCCCGAACCCTAACCCTAACCCTTCCCCGAAGCCTGACCCTCACCCGTCCCCTAATCCTAACCCGTACGCTAACACTAACCCGCGCCCTCACATGTACGCTCCCCCTAAAGCGTTGTCGTACCCTCACCTGGACCCTAAACCATCCCCGTCCCCTAACCCTAACCCTAGCCCGAACCCTACCCCTAAACCTTCCCCGAAGCCTGACCCTCACCCGTCCCCTAATCCTAACCCGTACGCTAACACTAACCCGCGCCCTCACATGTACGCTCCCCCTAAAGCGTTGTCGTACCCTCACCTAGACCCTAAACCGTCCCCGTCCCCTAACCCTAACCCTAGCCCGAACCCTAAACCTAACCCTTTCCCGAAGCCTGACCCTCACCCGTCCCCTAATCCTAACCTGTACGCTAACACTAACCCGCCCCCTCACACGTACGCTCCCCCTAAAGCGTTGTCGTACCCTCACCTGGACCCTAAACCGTCCCCGTCCCCTAACCCTAACCCTAGCCCGAACCCTAACCCTAACCCTTCCCCGAAGCCTGACCCTCAGCCGTCCCCTAATCCTAACCCGTACGCTAACACTAACCCGCGCCCTCACACGTACGCTCCCCCTAAAGCGTTGTCGTACCCTCACCTGGACCCTAAACCGTCCCCGTCCCCTAACCCTAACCCTAGCCCGAACCCTAACCCTAACCCTTCCCCGAAGCCTGACCCTCACCCGTCCCCTAATCCTAACCCGTACGCTAACACTAACCCATGCCCTCACACGTACGCTCCACCTAAAGCGTTGTCGTACCCTCACCTGGACCCTAAACCGTCCCCGCCCCCTAACCCTAACCCTAGCCCGAACCCTAACCCTAACCCTTCCCCGAAGCCTGACCCTCAGCCGTCCCCTAATCCTAACCCGTACGCTAACACTAACCCGCGCCCTCATACGTACGCTCCCCCTAAAGCGTTGTCGTACCCTCACCTGGACCCTAAACGGTCCCCGTCCCCTAACCCTAACCCTAGCCCGAACCCTAACCCTAACCTTTCCCCGAAGCCTGACCTTCAGCCGTCCCCTAATCCTAACCCGTACGCTAACACTAACCCGCGCCCTCACACGTACGCTCCCCCTAAAGCGTTGTCGTACCCTCACCTGGACCCTAAACCGTCCCCGTCCCCAACCCTAACCCTAGCCCGAACTCTAACCCTAACCCTTCCCCGAAGCCTGACCCTCATCCGTCCCCTAATCCTAACACGTACGCTAACACTAACCCGCGCCCTCACACGTACGCTCCCTCTAAAGCGTTGTCGTACCCTCACCTGGACCCTAAACCGTCCCCGTTCCCTAACCGTAACCCTAGCCCGAACCCTAACCCTAACCCTTCCCCGAAGCCAGACACTCACCCGTCCCCTAATCCTAACCCATACGCTAACACTAACCCGCGCCCTCACACGTACGCTCCCCCTAAAGCATTGTCGTACCCTCACCTGGAGCCTAAACCGTCACCGTCCCCTAACCCTAACCCTAGCCCGAACCCTAACCCTAACCCTTCCCCGAAGCCTGACCCTCACCCGTCCCCTAATCCTAACCCGTACGCTAACACTAACCCGCGCCCTCAAACGTACGCTCCCCCTAAAGCGTTGTCGTACCCTCACCTGGACCCTAAACCGTCCCCGTCCCCTAACCCTAACCCTAGCCCGAACCCTAACCCTAACCCTTCCCCGAAGCCTGACCCTCAGCCGTCCCCTAATCCTAACCCGTACGCTAACACTAACCCGCGCCCTCACACGTACGCTCCCCCTAAAGCGTTGTCGTACCCTCACCTGGACCCTAAACCGTCCCCGTCCCCTAACCCTAACCCTAGCCCGAACCCTAACCCTAACCCTTCCCCGAAGCCTGACCCTCAGCCGTCCCCTAATCCTAACCCGTACGCTAACACTAACCCGCGCCCTCACACGTACGCTCCCCCTAAAGCGTTGTCGTACCCTCACCTGGACCCTAAACCGTCCCCGTCCCCTAACCCTAACCCTAGCCCGAACCCTAAACCTAACCCTTCCCCGAAGCCTGACCCTCACCCGTCCCCTAATCCTAACCCGTACGCTAACACTAACCCGCGCCCTCACACGTACGCTCCCCCTAAAGTGTTGTCGTACCCTCACCTGGACCCTAAACCGTCCCCGTCCCCTAACCCTAACCCTAGCCCGAACCCTAACCCTAACCCTTCCCTGAAGCCTGACCCCCAACCGTTCCCTAATCCTAACCCGTACGCTAACACTAACCCGCGCCCTCACACGTACGCTCTCCCTAAAGCGTTGTCGTACCCTCACCTGGACCCTAATCCTAACCCGTATGCTAACACTAACCCACGCCCTCACACGTACGCTCCCCCTAAAGCTTTGTCGTACCCTCACCTGGACCCTAAACCGTCCCCGTCCCCTAACCCTAACCCTAGCCCGAACCCTAAACCTAACCCTTCCCCGAAGCCTGACCTTCACCCGTCCCTTAATCCTAACCCGTACGCTAACACTAACCCGCGCCCTCACACGTACGCTCCCCCTAAAGCGTTGTCGTACCGTCACCTGGACCCTAAACCGTCCCCGTCCCCTAACCCTAACCCTAGCCCGAACACTAACCCTAACCCTTCCCCGAAGCCTGACCCTCAGCCGTCCCCTAATCCTAACCCGTACGCTAACACTAACCCTCGACCTCACACGTACGCTCCCCCTAAAGCTTTGTCGTACCCTCACCTGGACCCTAAACCGTCCCCGTCCCCTAACCCTAACCCTAACCCTAGCCCGAACCCTAAACCTAAACCTTCCCCGAAGCCTGACCCTCACCCGTCCCCTAATCCTAACCCGTACGCTAACACTAACCCGCGCCCTCACACGTACGCTCCCCCTAAAGCGTTGTCGTACCCTCACCTGGACCCTAAACCGTCCCCGTCCCCTAACACTAACCCTAGCCCGAACCCTAAACCTAACCCTTCCCCGAAGCCTGACCCTCACCCGTCCCCTAATCCTAACCCGTACGCTAACACTAACCCGCGCCCTCACACATACGCTCCCCCTAAAGCGTTGTCGTACCCTCACCTGGACCCTAAACCGTCCCCGTCCCCTAACCCTAACCCTAGCCCGAACCCTAACCCTAACCCTTCCCCGAAGCCTGATCCACAGCCGTCCCCTAATCCTAACCCGTACGCTAACACTAACCCACGCCCTCACACAGACGCTCCCCCTAAAGCGTTGTCGTACCCTCACCTGGACCCTAAACCGTCCCCGTCCCCTAACCCTAACCCTAGCCAGAACCCTAACCCTAACCCTTCCCCGAAGCCTGACCCTCACCCGTCCCCTAATCCTAACCCATACGCTAACACTAACCCGCGCCCTCACACGTACGCTCCCCCTAAAGCGTTGTCGTACCCTCACCTGGACCCTAAACCGTCCCCGTCCCATAAGCCTAACCCTAGCCCGAACCCTAACCCTAACCCTTCCCCGAAGCCTGACCCTCAGCCGTCCCATAATCCTAACCCGTACGCTAACACTAAACCGCGCCCTCACACGTACGCTCCCCCTAAAGCGTTGTCGTACCCTCACCTGGACCCTAAACCGTCCCCGTCCCCTAACTCTAACCCTAGCCCGAACCCTAACCCTAACACTTCCCCGAAGCCTGACCCTCACCCGTCCCCTAATCCTAACCCGTACGCTAACACTAACCCGCGCCCTCACACGTACGCTCCCCCTAAAGCGTTGTCGTACCCTCACCTGGACCCTAAACCGTCCCCGTCCCCTAACCCTAACCCTAGCCCGAACCCTAACCCTAACCCTTCCTTAAATCCTAACCCGTACGCTAACTCTAACCCGCGCCCTCACACGTACGCTCCCCCTAAAGCGTTGTCGTACCTTCACCTTGACCCTAAACCGTCCCCGTCCCCTAACCCTAACCCTAGCCCGAACCCTAACCCTAACCCTTCCCCGAAGCCTGACCCTCACCCGTGTCCTTATCCTAACCCGTACGCTAACACTAACCCGCGCCCTCACACGTACGCTCCCCCTAAAGCTTTGTCGTACCCTCACCTGGACCCTAAACCGTCCCCGTCCCCTAACCCTAACCCTAGCCCGAACCCTAACCCTAACCCTTCCCCGAAGCCTGACCCTCAGCCGTCCCCTAATCCTAACCCGTACGCTAACACTAACCCGCGCCCTCACACGTACGCTCCCCCTAAAGCGTTGTCGTACCCTCACCTGGACCCTAAACCGTCCCCGTCCCCTAACCCTAACCCTAGCCCGAACCCTAACCCTAACCCTTCCCCGAAGCCTGACCCTCAGCCGTCCCCTAATCCTAACCCGTACGCTATCACTAACCCGCGCCCTCACACGTACGCTCCCCCTAAAGCGTTGTCGTACCCTCACCTGTACCCTAAACCGTCCCCGTCCCCTAACCCTAACCCTAGCCCGAACCCTAATCCTAACCCTTCCCCGAAGCCTGACCCTCAGCCGTCCCCTAATCCTAACCCGTACGCTAACACTAACCCGCACCCTCACACGTATGCTCCCCCTAAAGCGTTGTCGTACCCTCACCTGGACCCTAAACCGTCCCCGTCCCCTAACCCTAACCCTAGCCCGAACCCTAAACCTAACCCTTCCCCGAAGCCTGACCCTCACCCGTCCCCTAATCCTAACCCGTACGCTAACACTAACCCGCGCCCTCACATGTACGCTCCCCCTAAAGCGTTGTCGTACCCTCACATGGACCCTAAACCATCCCCGTCCCCTAACCCTAACCCTAGCCCGAACCCTACCCCTAAACCTTCCCCGAAGCCTGACCCTCACCCGTCCCCTAATCCTAACCCGTACGCTAACACTAACCCGCGCCCTCACATGTACGCTCCCCCTAAAGCGTTGTCGTACCCTCACCTAGACCCTAAACCGTCCCCGTCCCCTAACCCTAACCCTAGCCCGAACCCTAAACCTAACCCTTTCCCGAAGCCTGACCCTCACCCGTCCCCTAATCCTAACCTGTACGCTAACACTAACCCGCCCCCTCACACGTACGCTCCCCCTAAAGCGTTGTCGTACCCTCACCTGGACCCTAAACCGTCCCCGTCCCCTAACCCTAACCCTAGCCCGAACCCTAACCCTAACCCTTCCCCGAAGCCTGACCCTCAGCCGTCCCCTAATCCTAACCCGTACGCTAACACTAACCCGCGCCCTCACACGTACGCTCCCCCTAAAGCGTTGTCGTACCCTCACCTGGACCCTAAACCGTCCCCGTCCCCTAACCCTAACCCTAGCCCGAACCCTAACCCTAACCCTTCCCCGAAGCCTGACCCTCACCCGTCCCCTAATCCTAACCCGTACGCTAACACTAACCCATGCCCTCACACGTACGCTCCACCTAAAGCGTTGTCGTACCCTCACCTGGACCCTAAACCGTCCCCGCCCCCTAACCCTAACCCTAGCCCGAACCCTAACCCTAACCCTTCCCCGAAGCCTGACCCTCAGCCGTCCCCTAATCCTAACCCGTACGCTAACACTAACCCGCGCCCTCACACATACGCTCCCCCTAAAGCGTTGTCGTACCTTCACGTGGACCCTAAACTGTCCCCGTCCCCTAACCCTAACCCTAGCCCGAACCCTAACCCTAACCCTTCCCCGAAGCCTGACCCTCAGCCGTCCCCTAATCCTAACCCGTACGCTAACACTAACCCACGCCCTCATACGTACGCTCCCCCTAAAGCGTTGTCGTACCCTCACCTGGACCCTAAACGGTCCCCGTCCCCTAACCCTAACCCTAGCCCGAACCCTAACCCTAACCTTTCCCCGAAGCCTGACCTTCAGCCGTCCCCTAATCCTAACCCGTACGCTAACACTAACCCGCGCCCTCACACGTACGCACCCCCTAAAGCGTTGTCGTACCCTCACCTGGACCCTAAACCGTCCCCGTCCCCAACCCTAACCCTAGCCCGAACCCTAACCCTAACCCTTCCCCGAAGCCTGACCCTCACCCGTCCCCTAATCCTAACCCGTACGCTAACACTAACCCGCGCCCTCACACGTACGCTCCCTCTAAAGCGTTGTCGTACCCTCACCTGGACCCTAAACCGTCCCCGTTCCCTAACCGTAACCCTAGCCCGAACCCTAACCCTAACCCTTCCCCGAAGCCAGACACTCACCCGTCCCCTAATCCTAACCCATACGCTAACACTAACCCGCGCCCTCACACGTACGATCCCCCTAAAGCATTGTCGTACCCTCACCTGGAGCCTAAACCGTCACCGTCCCCTAACCCTAACCCTAGCCCGAACCCTAACCCTAACCCTTCCCCGAAGCCTGACCATCACCCGGCCCCTAATCCTAACCCGTACGCTAACACTAACCCGCGCCCTCAAACGTACGCTCCCCCTAAAGCGTTGTCGTACCCTCACCTGGACCCTAAACCGTCCCCGTCCCCTAACCCTAACCCTAGCCCGAACCCTAACCCTAACCCTTCCCCGAAGCCTGACCCTCAGCCGTCCCCTAATCCTAACCCGTACGCTAACACTAACCCGCGCCCTCACACGTACGCTCCCCCTAAAGCGTTGTCGTACCCTCACCTGGACCCTAAACCGTCCCCGTCCCCTAACCCTAACCCTAGCCCGAACCCTAACCCTAACCCTTCCCCGAAGCCTGACCCTCAGCCGTCCCCTAATCCTAACCCGTACGCTAACACTAACCCGCGCCCTCACACGTACGCTCCCCCTAAAGCGTTGTCGTACCCTCACCTGGACCCTAAACCGTCCCCGTCCCCTAACCCTAACCCTAGCCCGAACCCTAAACCTAACCCTTCCCCGAAGCCTGACCCTCACCCGTCTCCTAATCCTAACCCGTACGCTAACACTAACCCGCGCCCTCACACGTACGCTCCCCCTAAAGTGTTGTCGTACTATCACCTGGACCCTAAACCGTCCCCGTCCCCTAACCCTAACCCTAGCCCGAACCCTAACCCTAACCCTTCCCTGAAGCCTGACCCCCAACCGTTCCCTAATCCTAACCCGTACGCTAACACTAACCCGCGCCCTCACACGTACGCTCTCCCTAAAGCGTTGTCGTACCCTCACCTGGACCCTAATCCTAACCCGTATGCTAACACTAACCCGCGCCCTCACACGTACGCTCCCCCTAAAGCTTTGTCGTACCCTCACCTGGACCCTAAACCGTCCCCGTCCCCTAACCCTAACCCTAGCCCGAACCCTAAACCTAACCCTTCCCCGAAGCCTGACCTTCACCCGTCCCCTAATCCTAACCCGTACGCTAACACTAACCCGCGCCCTCACACGTACGCTCCCCCTAAAGCGTTGTCGTACCGTCACCTGGACCCTAAACCGTCCCCGTCCCCTAACCCTAACCCTAGCCCGAACCCTAACCCTAACCCTTCCCCGAAGCCTGACCCTCAGCCGTCCCCTAATCCTAACCCGTACGCTAACACTAACCCGCGACCTCACACGTACGCTCCCCCTAAAGCTTTGTCGTACCCTCACCTGGACCCTAAACCGTCCCCGTCCCCTAACCCTAACCCTAACCCTAGCCCGAACCCTAAACCTAACCCTTCCCCGAAGCCTGACCCTCACCCGTCCCCTAATCCTAACCCGTACGCTAACACTAACCCGCGCCCTCACACGTACGCTCCCCCTAAAGCGTTGTCGTACCCTCACCTGGACCCTAAACCGTCCCCGTCCCCTAACACTAACCCTAGCCCGAACCCTAAACCTAACCCTTCCCCGAAGCCTGACCCTCACCCGTCCCCTAATCCTAACCCGTACGCTAACACTAACCCGCGCCCTCACACATACGCTCCCCCTAAAGCGTTGTCGTACCCTCACCTGGACCCTAAACCGTCCCCGTCCCCTAACCCTAACCCTAGCCCGAACCCTAACCCTAACCCTTCCCCGAAGCCTGACCCACAGCCGTCCCCTAATCCTAACCCGTACGCTAACACTAACCCGCGCCCTCACACGTACGCTCCCCCTAAAGCGTTGTCGTACCCTCACCTGGACCCTAAACCGTCCCCGTCCCATAACCCTAACCCTAGCCCGAACCCTAACCCTAACCCTTCCCCGAAGCCTGACCCTCAGCCGTCCCATAATCCTAACCCGTACGCTAACACTAACCCGCGCCCTCACACGTACGCTCCCCCTAAAGCTTTGTCGTACCCTCACCTGGACCCTAAACCGTCACCGTCCCCTAACCCTAACCCTAGCCCGAACCCTAAACCTAACCCTTCCCCGAAGCCTGACCCTCACCCGTCCCCTAATCCTAACCCGTACGCTAACACGAACCCGCGCCCTCACACGTACGCTCCCCCTAAAGCGTTGTCGTACCCTCACCTGGACCCTAAACCGTCCCCGTCCCCTAACCCTAACCCTAGCCCGAACCATAACCCTAACCCTTCCCCGAAGCCTGACCCTCAGCCGTCCCCTAATCCTAACCCGTACGCTAACACTAACCCGCGCCCTCACACGAACGCTCCCCCTAAATCATTGTCGTACCCTCACCTGGACCCTAAACCGTCCCCGTCCCCTAACCCTAACCCTAGCCCGAACCCTAACCCTAACCCTTCCCCGAAGCCTGACCCTCAGCCGTCCCCTAATCCTAACCCGTACGCTAACACTAACCCACGCCCTCACACGTACGCTCCCCCTAAAGCGTTGTCATACCCTCACCTGGACCCTAAACCGTCCCCGTCCCCTAACTCTAACCCTAGCCCGAACCCTAACCCTAACACTTCCCCGAAGCCTGACCCTCACCCGTCCCCTAATCCTAACCCGTACGCTAACACTAACCCGCGCCCTCACACGTACGCTCCCCCTAAAGCGTTGTCGTACCCTCACCTGGACCCTAAACCGTCCCCGTCCCCTAACCCTAACCCTAGCCCGAACCCTAACCCTAACCCTTCCTTAAATCCTAACCCGTACGCTAACTCTAACCCGCGCCCTCACACGTACGCTCCCCCTAAAGCGTTGTCGTACCTTCACCTTGACCCTAAACCGTGCCCGTCCCCTAACCCTAACCCTAGCCCGAACCCTAACCCTAACCCTTCCCCGAAGCCTGACCCTCACCCGTGTCCTTATCCTAACCCGTACGCTAACACTAACCCGCGCCCTCACACGTACGCTCCCCCTAAAGCTTTGTCGTACCCTCACCTGGACCCTAAACCGTCCCCGTCCCCTAACCCTAACCCTAGCCCGAACCCTAACCCTAACCCTTCCCCGAAGCCTGACCCTCAGCCGTCCCCTAATCCTAACCCGTACGCTAACACTAACCCGCGCCCTCACACGTACGCTCCCCCTAAAGCGTTGTCGTACCCTCACCTGGACCCTAAACCGTCCCCGTCCCCTAACCCTAACCCTAGCCCGAACCCTAACCCTAACCCTTCCCCGAAGCCTGACCCTCAGCCGTGTCCTAATCCTAACCCGTACGCTATCACTAACCCGCGCCCTCACACGTACGCTCCCCCTAAAGCGTTGTCGTACCCTCACCTGGACCATAAACCGTCCCCGTCCCCTAACCCTAACCCTAGCCCGAACCCTAATCCTAACCCTTCCCCGAAGCCTGACCCTCAGCCGTCCCCTAATCCTAACCCGTACGCTAACACTAACCCGCACCCTCACACGTACGCTCCCCCTAAAGCGTTGTCGTACCCTCACCTGGACCCTAAACCGTCCCCGTCCCCTAACCCTAACCCTAGCCCGAACCCTAACCCTAACCCTTCCCCGAAGCCTGACCCTCACCCGTCCCCTAATCCTAACCCGTACGCTAACACTAACCCACGCCCTCACACGTACGCTCCCCCTAAAGCGTTGTCGTACCCTCACCTGGACCCTAAACCGTCCCCGTCCCCTAACCCTAACCCTAGCCCGAACCCTAACCCTAACCCTTCCCCGAAGCCTGACCCTCAGCCGTCCCCTAATCCTAACCCGTACGCTAACACTAACCCGCGCCCTCACACGTATGCTCCCCCTAAAGTGTTGTCGTACACTCACCTGGACCCTAAACCGTCCCCGTCCCCTAACCCTAACCCTAGCCCGAACCCTAAACCTAACCCTTCCCTGAAGCCTGACCCCCACCCGTTCCCTAATCCTAACCCGTACGCTAACACTAACCCGCGCCCTCACACGTACGCTAACCCCTAAAGCGTTGTCGTACCCTCACCTGGACCCTAAACCGTCCCCGTCCACTAACCCTAACCCTAGCCCGAACCCTAACCCTAACCCTTCCCCGAAGCCTGACCCCCAGCCGTCCCCTAATCCTAACCCGTACGCTAACACTAACCCGCGCCCTCACACGTGCGCTCCCCCTAAAGCGTTGTCGTACCCTCACCTGGACCCTAAACCGTCCCCGTCCCCTAACCCTAACCCTAGCCCGAACCCTAACCCTAAACCTTCCCCGAAGCCTGACCCCCACCCGTCCCCTAATCCTAACCCGTACGCTAACACTAACCCGCGCCCTCACACGTATGCTCCCCCTAAAGCGTTGTCGTACCCTCACCTGGACCCTAAACCGTCCCCGTCCCCTAACCCTAACCCTAGCCCGAACCCTAACCCTAACCCTTCCCCGAAGCCTGACCCTCACCCGTCCCCTAATCCTAACACGTACGCTAACACTAACCCGCGCCCTCACATGTACCCTCCCCCTAAAACGTTGTCGTACCCTCACCTGGACCCTAAACCGTCCCCGTCCCCTAACCCTAACCCTAGCCCGAACCCTAACCCTAACCCTTTCCCGAAGCCTGACACTCACCCGTCCCCTAATCCTAACCCGTACGCTAACACTAACCTGCGCCCTCTCACGTACGCTCCCCGTAAAGCGTTGTCGTACCCTCACCTGGACCCTAAACCGTCCCCGTCCCCTAACCCTAACCCTAGCCCGAACCCTCACCCTAACCCTTCCCCGAAGCCTGACCCTCAGCCGTCCCCTAATCCTAACCCGTACGCTAACACTAACCCGCGCCCTCACACGTACGCTCCCCCTAAAGCGTTGTCGTACCCTCACCTGGACCCTAAACCGTCCCCGTCCCCGTCCCCTAACCCTAGCCCGAACCCTAACCCTAACCCTTCCCCGAAGCCTGACCCTCACCCGTCCCCTAATCCTAACCCGTACGCTAACACTAACCCGCGCCCTCACACGTACGCTCCCCCTAAAGCGTTGTCGTACCCTCACCTGGACCCTAAACCGTCCCCGTCCCCTAACCCTAACCCTAGCCCGAACCCTAACCCTAACCCTTCCCCGAAGCCTGAACCTCAGCCGTCCCCTAATCCTAACCCGTACGCTAACACTAACCCGCGCCCTCACACGTACGCTCCCCCTAAAGCGTTGTCGTACCCTCACCTGGACCCTAAACCGTCCCCGTCCCCTAACCCTAACCCTAGCCCGAACCCTAACCCTAACCCTTCCCCGAAGCCTGACCCCCACCCGTCCCCTAATCCTAACCCGTACGCTAACACTAACCCGCGCCCTCACACGTATGCTCCCCCTAAAGCGTTGTCGTACCCTCACCTGGACCCTAAACCGTCCCCGTCCCCTAACCCTAACCCTAGCCCGAACCCTAACCCTAACCCTTCCCCGAAGCCTGACCCTCACCCGTCCCCTAATCCTAACACGTACGCTAACAATAACCCGCGCCCTCACATGTACCCTCCCCCTAAAACGTTGTCGTACCCTCACCTGGACCCTAAACCGTCCCCGTCCCCTAACCCTAACCCTAGCCCGAACCCTAACCCTAACCCTTTCCCGAAGCCTGACACTCACCCGTCCCCTAATCCTAACCCGTACGCTAACACTAACCTGCGCCCTCTCACGTACGCTCCCCGTAAAGCGTTGTCGTACCCTCACCTGGACCCTAAACCGTCCCCGTCCCCTAAACCTAACCCTAGCCCGAACCCTAACCCTAACCCTTCCCCGAAGCCTGACCCTCAGCCGTCCCCTAATCCTAACCCGTACGCTAACACTAACCCGCGCCCTCACACGTACGCTCCCCCTAAAGCGTTGTCGTACCCTCACCTGGACCCTAAACCGTCCCCGTCCCCGTCCCCTAACCCTAGCCCGAACCCTAACCCTAACGCTTCCCCGAAGCCTGACCCTCACCCGTCCCCTAATCCTAACCCGTACGCTAACACTAACCCGCGCCCTCACACGTATGCTCCCCCTAAAGCGTTGTCGTACCCTCACCTGGACCCTAAACCGTCCCCGTCCCCTAACCCTAACCCTAGCCCGAACCCTAACCCTAACCCTTCCCCGAAGCCTGAACCTCAGCCGTCCCCTAATCCTAACCCGTACGCTAACACTAACCCGCGCCCTCACACGTACGCTCCCCCGAAAGCGTTGTCGTACCCTCACCTGGACCCTAAACAGTCCCCGTCCCCTAACCCTAACCCTAGCCCGAACCCTAACCCTAACCCTTCCCCGAAGCCTGACCCTCAGCCGTCCCCTAATCCTAACCCGTACGCTAACACTAACCCGCGCCCTCACACGTACGCTTCCCCTAAAGCGTTGTCGTACCCTCACCTGGACCCTAAACCGTCCCCGTCCCCTAACCCTAACCCTAGCCCGAACCCTAACCCTAACCCTTCCCCGAAGCCTGACCCTCACCCGTCCCCTAATCCTAACCCGTACGCTAACACTAACCCGCGCCCTCACACGTACGCTCCCCCTAAAGCGTTGTCGTACCCTCACCTGGACCATAAACCGTCCCCGTTCCCTAACCGTAACCCTAGCCCGAACCCTAACCCTAAACCTTCCCCGAAGCCAGACCCTCACCCGTCCCCTAATCCTAACCCATACGCTAACACTAACCCGCGCCCTCACACGTACGCTCCCCATAAAGCATAGTCGTACCCTCACCTGGACCCTAAACCGTCCCCGTCCCCTAACCCTAACCCTAGCCCGAACCCTAACCCTAACCCTTCCCCGAAGCCTGACCCTCAGCCGTCCCCTAATCCTAACCCGTACGCTAACACTAACCCGCGCCCTCACACGTACGCTCCCCCTAAAGCGTTGTCGTACCCTCACCTGGACCCTAAACCGTCCCCGTCCCCGTCCCCTAACCCTAGCCCGAACCCTAACCCTAACCCTTCCCCGAAGCCTGACCCTCACCCGTCCCCTAATCCTAACCCGTACGCTAACACTAACCCGCGCCCTCACACGTACGCTCCCCCTAAAGCGTTGTCGTACCCTCACCTGGACCCTAAACCGTCCCCGTCCCCTAACCCTAACCCTAGCCCGAACCCTAACCCTAACCCTTCCCCGAAGCCTGAACCTCAGCCGTCCCCTAATCCTAACCCGTACCCTAACACTAACCCGCGCCCTCACACGTACGCTCCCCCTAAAGCGTTGTCGTACCCTCACCTGGACCCTAAACCGTCCCCGTCCCCTAACCCTAACCCTAGCCCGAACCCTAACCCTAACCCTTCTCCGAAGCCTGACCCCCACCCGTCCCCTAATCCTAACCCGTACGCTAACACTAACCCGCGCCCTCACACGTATGCTCCCCCTAAAGCGTTGTCGTACCCTCACCTGGACCCTAAACCGTCCCCGTCCCCTAACCCTAACCCTAGCCCGAACCCTAACCCTAACCCTTCCCCGAAGCCTGACCCTCACCCGTCCCCTAATCCTAACACGTACGCTAACACTAACCCGCGCCCTCACATGTACCCTCCCCCTAAAACGTTGTCGTACCCTCACCTGGACCCTAAACCGTCCCCGTCCCCTAACCCTAACCCTAGCCCGAACCCTAACCCTAACCCTTTCCCGAAGCCTGACACTCACCCGTCCCCTAATCCTAACCCGTACGCTAACACTAACCTGCGCCCTCTCACGTACGCTCCCCGTAAAGCGTTGTCGTACCCTCACCTGGACCCTAAACCGTCCCCGTCCCCTAACCCTAACCCTAGCCCGAACCCTCACCCTAACCCTTCCCCGAAGCCTGACCCTCAGCCGTCCCCTAATCCTAACCCGTACGCTAAC
The DNA here is from genome assembly GCF_949987515.2 of Delphinus delphis. Lineage (NCBI taxonomy): Eukaryota > Metazoa > Chordata > Mammalia > Artiodactyla > Delphinidae > Delphinus > Delphinus delphis. Next base: position 45,956,397 of record NC_082694.2, on the reverse strand, counting down.
ACTAACCCGCGCCCTCACACGTACGCTCCCCCTAAAGCGTTGTCGTACCCTCACCTGGACCCTAAACCGTCCCCGTCCCCGTCCCCTAACCCTAGCCCGAACCCTAACCCTAACCCTTCCCCGAAGCCTGACCCTCACCCGTCCCCTAATCCTAACCCGTACGCTAACACTAACCCGCGCCCTCACACGTACGCTCCCCCTAAAGCGTTGTCGTACCCTCACCTGGACCCTAAACCGTCCCCGTCCCCTAACCCTAACCCTAGCCCGAACCCTAACCCTAACCCTTCCCCGAAGCCTGAACCTCAGCCGTCCCCTAATCCTAACCCGTACGCTAACACTAACCCGCGCCCTCACACGTACGCTCCCCCTAAAGCGTTGTCGTACCCTCACCTGGACCCTAAACCGTCCCCGTCCCCTAACCCTAACCCTAGCCCGAACCCTAACCCTAACCCTTCCCCGAAGCCTGACCCCCACCCGTCCCCTAATCCTAACCCGTACGCTAACACTAACCCGCGCCCTCACACGTATGCTCCCCCTAAAGCGTTGTCGTACCCTCACCTGGACCCTAAACCGTCCCCGTCCCCTAACCCTAACCCTAGCCCGAACCCTAACCCTAACCCTTCCCCGAAGCCTGACCCTCACCCGTCCCCTAATCCTAACACGTACGCTAACACTAACCCGCGCCCTCACATGTACCCTCCCCCTAAAACGTTGTCGTACCCTCACCTGGACCCTAAACCGTCCCCGTCCCCTAACCCTAACCCTAGCCCGAACCCTAACCCTAACCCTTTCCCGAAGCCTGACACTCACCCGTCCCCTAATCCTAACCCGTACGCTAACACTAACCTGCGCCCTCTCACGTACGCTCCCCGTAAAGCGTTGTCGTACCCTCACCTGGACCCTAAACCGTCCCCGTCCCCTAAACCTAACCCTAGCCCGAACCCTAACCCTAACCCTTCCCCGAAGCCTGACCCTCAGCCGTCCCCTAATCCTAACCCGTACGCTAACACTAACCCGCGCCCTCACACGTACGCTCCCCCTAAAGCGTTGTCGTACCCTCACCTGGACCCTAAACCGTCCCCGTCCCCGTCCCCTAACCCTAGCCCGAACCCTAACCCTAACGCTTCCCCGAAGCCTGACCCTCACCCGTCCCCTAATCCTAACCCGTACGCTAACACTAACCCGCGCCCTCACACGTATGCTCCCCCTAAAGCGTTGTCGTACCCTCACCTGGACCCTAAACCGTCCCCGTCCCCTAACCCTAACCCTAGCCCGAACCCTAACCCTAACCCTTCCCCGAAGCCTGAACCTCAGCCGTCCCCTAATCCTAACCCGTACGCTAACACTAACCCGCGCCCTCACACGTACGCTCCCCCGAAAGCGTTGTCGTACCCTCACCTGGACCCTAAACAGTCCCCGTCCCCTAACCCTAACCCTAGCCCGAACCCTAACCCTAACCCTTCCCCGAAGCCTGACCCTCAGCCGTCCCCTAATCCTAACCCGTACGCTAACACTAACCCGCGCCCTCACACGTACGCTTCCCCTAAAGCGTTGTCGTACCCTCACCTGGACCCTAAACCGTCCCCGTCCCCTAACCCTAACCCTAGCCCGAACCCTAACCCTAACCCTTCCCCGAAGCCTGACCCTCACCCGTCCCCTAATCCTAACCCGTACGCTAACACTAACCCGCGCCCTCACACGTACGCTCCCCCTAAAGCGTTGTCGTACCCTCACCTGGACCATAAACCGTCCCCGTTCCCTAACCGTAACCCTAGCCCGAACCCTAACCCTAAACCTTCCCCGAAGCCAGACCCTCACCCGTCCCCTAATCCTAACCCATACGCTAACACTAACCCGCGCCCTCACACATACGCTCCCCCTAAAGCGTTGTCGTACCTTCACGTGGACCCTAAACTGTCCCCGTCCCCTAACCCTAACCCTAGCCCGAACCCTAACCCTAACCCTTCCCCGAAGCCTGACCCTCAGCCGTCCCCTAATCCTAACCCGTACGCTAACACTAACCCACGCCCTCATACGTACGCTCCCCCTAAAGCGTTGTCGTACCCTCACCTGGACCCTAAACGGTCCCCGTCCCCTAACCCTAACCCTAGCCCGAACCCTAACCCTAACCTTTCCCCGAAGCCTGACCTTCAGCCGTCCCCTAATCCTAACCCGTACGCTAACACTAACCCGCGCCCTCACACGTACGCACCCCCTAAAGCGTTGTCGTACCCTCACCTGGACCCTAAACCGTCCCCGTCCCCAACCCTAACCCTAGCCCGAACCCTAACCCTAACCCTTCCCCGAAGCCTGACCCTCACCCGTCCCCTAATCCTAACCCGTACGCTAACACTAACCCGCGCCCTCACACGTACGCTCCCTCTAAAGCGTTGTCGTACCCTCACCTGGACCCTAAACCGTCCCCGTTCCCTAACCGTAACCCTAGCCCGAACCCTAACCCTAACCCTTCCCCGAAGCCAGACACTCACCCGTCCCCTAATCCTAACCCATACGCTAACACTAACCCGCGCCCTCACACGTACGATCCCCCTAAAGCATTGTCGTACCCTCACCTGGAGCCTAAACCGTCACCGTCCCCTAACCCTAACCCTAGCCCGAACCCTAACCCTAACCCTTCCCCGAAGCCTGACCATCACCCGGCCCCTAATCCTAACCCGTACGCTAACACTAACCCGCGCCCTCAAACGTACGCTCCCCCTAAAGCGTTGTCGTACCCTCACCTGGACCCTAAACCGTCCCCGTCCCCTAACCCTAACCCTAGCCCGAACCCTAACCCTAACCCTTCCCCGAAGCCTGACCCTCAGCCGTCCCCTAATCCTAACCCGTACGCTAACACTAACCCGCGCCCTCACACGTACGCTCCCCCTAAAGCGTTGTCGTACCCTCACCTGGACCCTAAACCGTCCCCGTCCCCTAACCCTAACCCTAGCCCGAACCCTAACCCTAACCCTTCCCCGAAGCCTGACCCTCAGCCGTCCCCTAATCCTAACCCGTACGCTAACACTAACCCGCGCCCTCACACGTACGCTCCCCCTAAAGCGTTGTCGTACCCTCACCTGGACCCTAAACCGTCCCCGTCCCCTAACCCTAACCCTAGCCCGAACCCTAAACCTAACCCTTCCCCGAAGCCTGACCCTCACCCGTCTCCTAATCCTAACCCGTACGCTAACACTAACCCGCGCCCTCACACGTACGCTCCCCCTAAAGTGTTGTCGTACTATCACCTGGACCCTAAACCGTCCCCGTCCCCTAACCCTAACCCTAGCCCGAACCCTAACCCTAACCCTTCCCTGAAGCCTGACCCCCAACCGTTCCCTAATCCTAACCCGTACGCTAACACTAACCCGCGCCCTCACACGTACGCTCTCCCTAAAGCGTTGTCGTACCCTCACCTGGACCCTAATCCTAACCCGTATGCTAACACTAACCCGCGCCCTCACACGTACGCTCCCCCTAAAGCTTTGTCGTACCCTCACCTGGACCCTAAACCGTCCCCGTCCCCTAACCCTAACCCTAGCCCGAACCCTAAACCTAACCCTTCCCCGAAGCCTGACCTTCACCCGTCCCCTAATCCTAACCCGTACGCTAACACTAACCCGCGCCCTCACACGTACGCTCCCCCTAAAGCGTTGTCGTACCGTCACCTGGACCCTAAACCGTCCCCGTCCCCTAACCCTAACCCTAGCCCGAACCCTAACCCTAACCCTTCCCCGAAGCCTGACCCTCAGCCGTCCCCTAATCCTAACCCGTACGCTAACACTAACCCGCGACCTCACACGTACGCTCCCCCTAAAGCTTTGTCGTACCCTCACCTGGACCCTAAACCGTCCCCGTCCCCTAACCCTAACCCTAACCCTAGCCCGAACCCTAAACCTAACCCTTCCCCGAAGCCTGACCCTCACCCGTCCCCTAATCCTAACCCGTACGCTAACACTAACCCGCGCCCTCACACGTACGCTCCCCCTAAAGCGTTGTCGTACCCTCACCTGGACCCTAAACCGTCCCCGTCCCCTAACACTAACCCTAGCCCGAACCCTAAACCTAACCCTTCCCCGAAGCCTGACCCTCACCCGTCCCCTAATCCTAACCCGTACGCTAACACTAACCCGCGCCCTCACACATACGCTCCCCCTAAAGCGTTGTCGTACCCTCACCTGGACCCTAAACCGTCCCCGTCCCCTAACCCTAACCCTAGCCCGAACCCTAACCCTAACCCTTCCCCGAAGCCTGACCCACAGCCGTCCCCTAATCCTAACCCGTACGCTAACACTAACCCGCGCCCTCACACGTACGCTCCCCCTAAAGCGTTGTCGTACCCTCACCTGGACCCTAAACCGTCCCCGTCCCATAACCCTAACCCTAGCCCGAACCCTAACCCTAACCCTTCCCCGAAGCCTGACCCTCAGCCGTCCCATAATCCTAACCCGTACGCTAACACTAACCCGCGCCCTCACACGTACGCTCCCCCTAAAGCTTTGTCGTACCCTCACCTGGACCCTAAACCGTCACCGTCCCCTAACCCTAACCCTAGCCCGAACCCTAAACCTAACCCTTCCCCGAAGCCTGACCCTCACCCGTCCCCTAATCCTAACCCGTACGCTAACACGAACCCGCGCCCTCACACGTACGCTCCCCCTAAAGCGTTGTCGTACCCTCACCTGGACCCTAAACCGTCCCCGTCCCCTAACCCTAACCCTAGCCCGAACCATAACCCTAACCCTTCCCCGAAGCCTGACCCTCAGCCGTCCCCTAATCCTAACCCGTACGCTAACACTAACCCGCGCCCTCACACGAACGCTCCCCCTAAATCATTGTCGTACCCTCACCTGGACCCTAAACCGTCCCCGTCCCCTAACCCTAACCCTAGCCCGAACCCTAACCCTAACCCTTCCCCGAAGCCTGACCCTCAGCCGTCCCCTAATCCTAACCCGTACGCTAACACTAACCCACGCCCTCACACGTACGCTCCCCCTAAAGCGTTGTCATACCCTCACCTGGACCCTAAACCGTCCCCGTCCCCTAACTCTAACCCTAGCCCGAACCCTAACCCTAACACTTCCCCGAAGCCTGACCCTCACCCGTCCCCTAATCCTAACCCGTACGCTAACACTAACCCGCGCCCTCACACGTACGCTCCCCCTAAAGCGTTGTCGTACCCTCACCTGGACCCTAAACCGTCCCCGTCCCCTAACCCTAACCCTAGCCCGAACCCTAACCCTAACCCTTCCTTAAATCCTAACCCGTACGCTAACTCTAACCCGCGCCCTCACACGTACGCTCCCCCTAAAGCGTTGTCGTACCTTCACCTTGACCCTAAACCGTGCCCGTCCCCTAACCCTAACCCTAGCCCGAACCCTAACCCTAACCCTTCCCCGAAGCCTGACCCTCACCCGTGTCCTTATCCTAACCCGTACGCTAACACTAACCCGCGCCCTCACACGTACGCTCCCCCTAAAGCTTTGTCGTACCCTCACCTGGACCCTAAACCGTCCCCGTCCCCTAACCCTAACCCTAGCCCGAACCCTAACCCTAACCCTTCCCCGAAGCCTGACCCTCAGCCGTCCCCTAATCCTAACCCGTACGCTAACACTAACCCGCGCCCTCACACGTACGCTCCCCCTAAAGCGTTGTCGTACCCTCACCTGGACCCTAAACCGTCCCCGTCCCCTAACCCTAACCCTAGCCCGAACCCTAACCCTAACCCTTCCCCGAAGCCTGACCCTCAGCCGTGTCCTAATCCTAACCCGTACGCTATCACTAACCCGCGCCCTCACACGTACGCTCCCCCTAAAGCGTTGTCGTACCCTCACCTGGACCATAAACCGTCCCCGTCCCCTAACCCTAACCCTAGCCCGAACCCTAATCCTAACCCTTCCCCGAAGCCTGACCCTCAGCCGTCCCCTAATCCTAACCCGTACGCTAACACTAACCCGCACCCTCACACGTACGCTCCCCCTAAAGCGTTGTCGTACCCTCACCTGGACCCTAAACCGTCCCCGTCCCCTAACCCTAACCCTAGCCCGAACCCTAACCCTAACCCTTCCCCGAAGCCTGACCCTCACCCGTCCCCTAATCCTAACCCGTACGCTAACACTAACCCACGCCCTCACACGTACGCTCCCCCTAAAGCGTTGTCGTACCCTCACCTGGACCCTAAACCGTCCCCGTCCCCTAACCCTAACCCTAGCCCGAACCCTAACCCTAACCCTTCCCCGAAGCCTGACCCTCAGCCGTCCCCTAATCCTAACCCGTACGCTAACACTAACCCGCGCCCTCACACGTATGCTCCCCCTAAAGTGTTGTCGTACACTCACCTGGACCCTAAACCGTCCCCGTCCCCTAACCCTAACCCTAGCCCGAACCCTAAACCTAACCCTTCCCTGAAGCCTGACCCCCACCCGTTCCCTAATCCTAACCCGTACGCTAACACTAACCCGCGCCCTCACACGTACGCTAACCCCTAAAGCGTTGTCGTACCCTCACCTGGACCCTAAACCGTCCCCGTCCACTAACCCTAACCCTAGCCCGAACCCTAACCCTAACCCTTCCCCGAAGCCTGACCCCCAGCCGTCCCCTAATCCTAACCCGTACGCTAACACTAACCCGCGCCCTCACACGTGCGCTCCCCCTAAAGCGTTGTCGTACCCTCACCTGGACCCTAAACCGTCCCCGTCCCCTAACCCTAACCCTAGCCCGAACCCTAACCCTAAACCTTCCCCGAAGCCTGACCCCCACCCGTCCCCTAATCCTAACCCGTACGCTAACACTAACCCGCGCCCTCACACGTATGCTCCCCCTAAAGCGTTGTCGTACCCTCACCTGGACCCTAAACCGTCCCCGTCCCCTAACCCTAACCCTAGCCCGAACCCTAACCCTAACCCTTCCCCGAAGCCTGACCCTCACCCGTCCCCTAATCCTAACACGTACGCTAACACTAACCCGCGCCCTCACATGTACCCTCCCCCTAAAACGTTGTCGTACCCTCACCTGGACCCTAAACCGTCCCCGTCCCCTAACCCTAACCCTAGCCCGAACCCTAACCCTAACCCTTTCCCGAAGCCTGACACTCACCCGTCCCCTAATCCTAACCCGTACGCTAACACTAACCTGCGCCCTCTCACGTACGCTCCCCGTAAAGCGTTGTCGTACCCTCACCTGGACCCTAAACCGTCCCCGTCCCCTAACCCTAACCCTAGCCCGAACCCTCACCCTAACCCTTCCCCGAAGCCTGACCCTCAGCCGTCCCCTAATCCTAACCCGTACGCTAACACTAACCCGCGCCCTCACACGTACGCTCCCCCTAAAGCGTTGTCGTACCCTCACCTGGACCCTAAACCGTCCCCGTCCCCGTCCCCTAACCCTAGCCCGAACCCTAACCCTAACCCTTCCCCGAAGCCTGACCCTCACCCGTCCCCTAATCCTAACCCGTACGCTAACACTAACCCGCGCCCTCACACGTACGCTCCCCCTAAAGCGTTGTCGTACCCTCACCTGGACCCTAAACCGTCCCCGTCCCCTAACCCTAACCCTAGCCCGAACCCTAACCCTAACCCTTCCCCGAAGCCTGAACCTCAGCCGTCCCCTAATCCTAACCCGTACGCTAACACTAACCCGCGCCCTCACACGTACGCTCCCCCTAAAGCGTTGTCGTACCCTCACCTGGACCCTAAACCGTCCCCGTCCCCTAACCCTAACCCTAGCCCGAACCCTAACCCTAACCCTTCCCCGAAGCCTGACCCCCACCCGTCCCCTAATCCTAACCCGTACGCTAACACTAACCCGCGCCCTCACACGTATGCTCCCCCTAAAGCGTTGTCGTACCCTCACCTGGACCCTAAACCGTCCCCGTCCCCTAACCCTAACCCTAGCCCGAACCCTAACCCTAACCCTTCCCCGAAGCCTGACCCTCACCCGTCCCCTAATCCTAACACGTACGCTAACACTAACCCGCGCCCTCACATGTACCCTCCCCCTAAAACGTTGTCGTACCCTCACCTGGACCCTAAACCGTCCCCGTCCCCTAACCCTAACCCTAGCCCGAACCCTAACCCTAACCCTTTCCCGAAGCCTGACACTCACCCGTCCCCTAATCCTAACCCGTACGCTAACACTAACCTGCGCCCTCTCACGTACGCTCCCCGTAAAGCGTTGTCGTACCCTCACCTGGACCCTAAACCGTCCCCGTCCCCTAAACCTAACCCTAGCCCGAACCCTAACCCTAACCCTTCCCCGAAGCCTGACCCTCAGCCGTCCCCTAATCCTAACCCGTACGCTAACACTAACCCGCGCCCTCACACGTACGCTCCCCCTAAAGCGTTGTCGTACCCTCACCTGGACCCTAAACCGTCCCCGTCCCCGTCCCCTAACCCTAGCCCGAACCCTAACCCTAACGCTTCCCCGAAGCCTGACCCTCACCCGTCCCCTAATCCTAACCCGTACGCTAACACTAACCCGCGCCCTCACACGTATGCTCCCCCTAAAGCGTTGTCGTACCCTCACCTGGACCCTAAACCGTCCCCGTCCCCTAACCCTAACCCTAGCCCGAACCCTAACCCTAACCCTTCCCCGAAGCCTGAACCTCAGCCGTCCCCTAATCCTAACCCGTACGCTAACACTAACCCGCGCCCTCACACGTACGCTCCCCCGAAAGCGTTGTCGTACCCTCACCTGGACCCTAAACAGTCCCCGTCCCCTAACCCTAACCCTAGCCCGAACCCTAACCCTAACCCTTCCCCGAAGCCTGACCCTCAGCCGTCCCCTAATCCTAACCCGTACGCTAACACTAACCCGCGCCCTCACACGTACGCTTCCCCTAAAGCGTTGTCGTACCCTCACCTGGACCCTAAACCGTCCCCGTCCCCTAACCCTAACCCTAGCCCGAACCCTAACCCTAACCCTTCCCCGAAGCCTGACCCTCACCCGTCCCCTAATCCTAACCCGTACGCTAACACTAACCCGCGCCCTCACACGTACGCTCCCCCTAAAGCGTTGTCGTACCCTCACCTGGACCATAAACCGTCCCCGTTCCCTAACCGTAACCCTAGCCCGAACCCTAACCCTAAACCTTCCCCGAAGCCAGACCCTCACCCGTCCCCTAATCCTAACCCATACGCTAACACTAACCCGCGCCCTCACACGTACGCTCCCCATAAAGCATAGTCGTACCCTCACCTGGACCCTAAACCGTCCCCGTCCCCTAACCCTAACCCTAGCCCGAACCCTAACCCTAACCCTTCCCCGAAGCCTGACCCTCAGCCGTCCCCTAATCCTAACCCGTACGCTAACACTAACCCGCGCCCTCACACGTACGCTCCCCCTAAAGCGTTGTCGTACCCTCACCTGGACCCTAAACCGTCCCCGTCCCCGTCCCCTAACCCTAGCCCGAACCCTAACCCTAACCCTTCCCCGAAGCCTGACCCTCACCCGTCCCCTAATCCTAACCCGTACGCTAACACTAACCCGCGCCCTCACACGTACGCTCCCCCTAAAGCGTTGTCGTACCCTCACCTGGACCCTAAACCGTCCCCGTCCCCTAACCCTAACCCTAGCCCGAACCCTAACCCTAACCCTTCCCCGAAGCCTGAACCTCAGCCGTCCCCTAATCCTAACCCGTACCCTAACACTAACCCGCGCCCTCACACGTACGCTCCCCCTAAAGCGTTGTCGTACCCTCACCTGGACCCTAAACCGTCCCCGTCCCCTAACCCTAACCCTAGCCCGAACCCTAACCCTAACCCTTCTCCGAAGCCTGACCCCCACCCGTCCCCTAATCCTAACCCGTACGCTAACACTAACCCGCGCCCTCACACGTATGCTCCCCCTAAAGCGTTGTCGTACCCTCACCTGGACCCTAAACCGTCCCCGTCCCCTAACCCTAACCCTAGCCCGAACCCTAACCCTAACCCTTCCCCGAAGCCTGACCCTCACCCGTCCCCTAATCCTAACACGTACGCTAACACTAACCCGCGCCCTCACATGTACCCTCCCCCTAAAACGTTGTCGTACCCTCACCTGGACCCTAAACCGTCCCCGTCCCCTAACCCTAACCCTAGCCCGAACCCTAACCCTAACCCTTTCCCGAAGCCTGACACTCACCCGTCCCCTAATCCTAACCCGTACGCTAACACTAACCTGCGCCCTCTCACGTACGCTCCCCGTAAAGCGTTGTCGTACCCTCACCTGGACCCTAAACCGTCCCCGTCCCCTAACCCTAACCCTAGCCCGAACCCTCACCCTAACCCTTCCCCGAAGCCTGACCCTCAGCCGTCCCCTAATCCTAACCCGTACGCTAACACTAACCCGCGCCCTCACACGTACGCTCCCCCTAAAGCGTTGTCGTACCCTCACCTGGACCCTAAACCGTCCCCGTCCCCGTCCCCTAACCCTAGCCCGAACCCTAACCCTAACCCTTCCCCGAAGCCTGACCCTCACCCGTCCCCTAATCCTAACCCGTACGCTAACACTAACCCGCGCCCTCACACGTACGCTCCCCCTAAAGCGTTGTCGTACCCTCACCTGGACCCTAAACCGTCCCCGTCCCCTAACCCTAACCCTAGCCCGAACCCTAACCCTAACCCTTCCCCGAAGCCTGAACCTCAGCCGTCCCCTAATCCTAACCCGTACGCTAACACTAACCCGCGCCCTCACACGTACGCTCCCCCTAAAGCGTTGTCGTACCCTCACCTGGACCCTAAACCGTCCCCGTCCCCTAACCCTAACCCTAGCCCGAACCCTAACCCTAACCCTTCCCCGAAGCCTGACCCCCACCCGTCCCCTAATCCTAACCCGTACGCTAACACTAACCCGCGCCCTCACACGTATGCTCCCCCTAAAGCGTTGTCGTACCCTCACCTGGACCCTAAACCGTCCCCGTCCCCTAACCCTAACCCTAGCCCGAACCCTAACCCTAACCCTTCCCCGAAGCCTGACCCTCACCCGTCCCCTAATCCTAACACGTACGCTAACACTAACCCGCGCCCTCACATGTACCCTCCCCCTAAAACGTTGTCGTACCCTCACCTGGACCCTAAACCGTCCCCGTCCCCTAACCCTAACCCTAGCCCGAACCCTAACCCTAACCCTTTCCCGAAGCCTGACACTCACCCGTCCCCTAATCCTAACCCGTACGCTAACACTAACCTGCGCCCTCTCACGTACGCTCCCCGTAAAGCGTTGTCGTACCCTCACCTGGACCCTAAACCGTCCCCGTCCCCTAAACCTAACCCTAGCCCGAACCCTAACCCTAACCCTTCCCCGAAGCCTGACCCTCAGCCGTCCCCTAATCCTAACCCGTACGCTAACACTAACCCGCGCCCTCACACGTACGCTCCCCCTAAAGCGTTGTCGTACCCTCACCTGGACCCTAAACCGTCCCCGTCCCCGTCCCCTAACCCTAGCCCGAACCCTAACCCTAACGCTTCCCCGAAGCCTGACCCTCACCCGTCCCCTAATCCTAACCCGTACGCTAACACTAACCCGCGCCCTCACACGTATGCTCCCCCTAAAGCGTTGTCGTACCCTCACCTGGACCCTAAACCGTCCCCGTCCCCTAACCCTAACCCTAGCCCGAACCCTAACCCTAACCCTTCCCCGAAGCCTGAACCTCAGCCGTCCCCTAATCCTAACCCGTACGCTAACACTAACCCGCGCCCTCACACGTACGCTCCCCCGAAAGCGTTGTCGTACCCTCACCTGGACCCTAAACAGTCCCCGTCCCCTAACCCTAACCCTAGCCCGAACCCTAACCCTAACCCTTCCCCGAAGCCTGACCCTCAGCCGTCCCCTAATCCTAACCCGTACGCTAACACTAACCCGCGCCCTCACACGTACGCTTCCCCTAAAGCGTTGTCGTACCCTCACCTGGACCCTAAACCGTCCCCGTCCCCTAACCCTAACCCTAGCCCGAACCCTAACCCTAACCCTTCCCCGAAGCCTGACCCTCACCCGTCCCCTAATCCTAACCCGTACGCTAACACTAACCCGCGCCCTCACACGTACGCTCCCCCTAAAGCGTTGTCGTACCCTCACCTGGACCATAAACCGTCCCCGTTCCCTAACCGTAACCCTAGCCCGAACCCTAACCCTAAACCTTCCCCGAAGCCAGACCCTCACCCGTCCCCTAATCCTAACCCATACGCTAACACTAACCCGCGCCCTCACACGTACGCTCCCCATAAAGCATAGTCGTACCCTCACCTGGACCCTAAACCGTCCCCGTCCCCTAACCCTAACCCTAGCCCGAACCCTAACCCTAACCCTTCCCCGAAGCCTGACCCTCAGCCGTCCCCTAATCCTAACCCGTACGCTAACACTAACCCGCGCCCTCACACGTACGCTCCCCCTAAAGCGTTGTCGTACCCTCACCTGGACCCTAAACCGTCCCCGTCCCCGTCCCCTAACCCTAGCCCGAACCCTAACCCTAACCCTTCCCCGAAGCCTGACCCTCACCCGTCCCCTAATCCTAACCCGTACGCTAACACTAACCCGCGCCCTCACACGTACGCTCCCCCTAAAGCGTTGTCGTACCCTCACCTGGACCCTAAACCGTCCCCGTCCCCTAACCCTAACCCTAGCCCGAACCCTAACCCTAACCCTTCCCCGAAGCCTGAACCTCAGCCGTCCCCTAATCCTAACCCGTACCCTAACACTAACCCGCGCCCTCACACGTACGCTCCCCCTAAAGCGTTGTCGTACCCTCACCTGGACCCTAAACCGTCCCCGTCCCCTAACCCTAACCCTAGCCCGAACCCTAACCCTAACCCTTCTCCGAAGCCTGACCCCCACCCGTCCCCTAATCCTAACCCGTACGCTAACACTAACCCGCGCCCTCACACGTATGCTCCCCCTAAAGCGTTGTCGTACCCTCACCTGGACCCTAAACCGTCCCCGTCCCCTAACCCTAACCCTAGCCCGAACCCTAACCCTAACCCTTCCCCGAAGCCTGACCCTCACCCGTCCCCTAATCCTAACACGTACGCTAACACTAACCCGCGCCCTCACATGTACCCTCCCCCTAAAACGTTGTCGTACCCTCACCTGGACCCTAAACCGTCCCCGTCCCCTAACCCTAACCCTAGCCCGAACCCTAACCCTAACCCTTTCCCGAAGCCTGACACTCACCCGTCCCCTAATCCTAACCCGTACGCTAACACTAACCTGCGCCCTCTCACGTACGCTCCCCGTAAAGCGTTGTCGTACCCTCACCTGGACCCTAAACCGTCCCCGTCCCCTAAACCTAACCCTAGCCCGAACCCTAACCGTAACCCTTCCCAGAAGCCTGACCCTCAGCCGTCCCCTAATCCTAACCCGTACGCTAACACTAACCCGCGCCCTCACACGTACGCTCCCCCTAAAGCGTTGTCGTACCCTCACCTGGACCCTAAACCGTCCCCGTCCCCTAACCCTAACCCTAGCCCGAACCCTAACCCTAACCCTTCCCCGAAGCCTGAACCTCAGCCGTCCCCTAATCCTAACCCGTACGCTAACACTAACCCGCGCCCTCACACGTACGCTCCCCCGAAAGCGTTGTCGTACCCTCACCTGGACCCTAAACCGTCCCCGTCCCCTAACCCTAACCCTAGCCCGAACCCTAACCCTAACCCTTCCCCGAAGCCTGACCCCCACCCGTCCCCTAATCCTAACCCGTACGCTAACACTAACCCGCGCCCTCACACGTATGCTCCCCCTAAAGCGTTGTCGTACCCTCACCTGGACCCTAAACCGTCCCCGTCCCCTAACCCTAACCCTAGCCCGAACCCTAACCCTAACCCTTCCCCGAAGCCTGACCCTCACCCGTCCCCTAATCCTAACACGTACGCTAACACTAACCCGCGCCCTCACATGTACCCTCCCCCTAAAACGTTGTCGTACCCTCACCTGGACCCTAAACCGTCCCCGTCCCCTAACCCTAACCCTAGCCCGAACCCTAACCCTAACCCTTTCCCGAAGCCTGACACTCACCCGTCCCCTAATCCTAACCCGTACGCTAACACTAACCTGCGCCCTCTCACGTACGCTCCCCGTAAAGCGTTGTCGTACCCTCACCTGGACCCTAAACCGTCCCCGTCCCCTAAACCTAACCCTAGCCCGAACCCTAACCCTAACCCTTCCCCGAAGCCTGACCCTCAGCCGTCCCCTAATCCTAACCCGTACGCTAACACTAACCCGCGCCCTCACACGTACGCTCCTCCTAAAGCGTTGTCGTACCCTCACCTGGACCCTAAACCGTCCCCGTCCCCGTCCCCTAACCCTAGCCCGAACCCTAACCCTAACGCTTCCCCGAAGCCTGACCCTCACCCGTCCCCTAATCCTAACCCGTACGCTAACACTAACCCGCGCCCTCACACGTATGCTCCCCCTAAAGCGTTGTCGTACCCTCACCTGGACCCTAAACCGTCCCCGTCCCCTAACCCTAACCCTAGCCCGAACCCTAACCCTAACCCTTCCCCGAAGCCTGAACCTCAGCCGTCCCCTAATCCTAACCCGTACGCTAACACTAACCCGCGCCCTCACACGTACGCTCCCCCTAAAGCGTTGTCGTACCCTCACCTGGACCCTAAACAGTCCCCGTCCCCTAACCCTAACCCTAGCCCGAACCCTAACCCTAACCCTTCCCCGAAGCCTGACCCTCAGCCGTCCCCTAATCCTAACCCGTACGCTAACACTAACCCGCGCCCTCACACGTACGCTTCCCCTAAAGCGTTGTCGTACCCTCACCTGGACCCTAAACCGTCCCCGTCCCCAACCGTAACCCTAGCCCGAACCCTAACCCTAACCCTTCCCCGAAGCCTGACCCTCACCCGTCCCCTAATCCTAACCCGTACGCTAACACTAACCCGCGCCCTCACACGTACGCTCCCCCTAAAGCGTTGTCGTACCCTCACCTGGACCATAAACCGTCCCCGTTCCCTAACCGTAACCCTAGCCCGAACCCTAACCCTAAACCTTCCCCGAAGCCAGACCCTCACCCGTCCCCTAATCCTAACCCATACGCTAACACTAACCCGCGCCCTCACACGTACGCTCCCCATAAAGCATAGTCGTACCCTCACCTGGACCCTAAACCGTCCCCGTCCCCTAACCCTAACCCTAGCCCGAACCCTAACCCTAACCCTTCCTCGAAGCCTGACCCTCAGCCGTCCCCTAATCCTAACCCGTACGCTAACACTAACCCGCGCCCTCACACGTACGCTCCCCCTAAAGCGTTGTCGTACCCGCACCTGGACCCTAAACCGTCCCCGTCCCCTAACTCTAACCCTAGCCCGAACCCTAACCCTAACACTTCCCCGAAGCCTGACCCTCACCCGTCCCCTAATCCTAACCCGTACGCTAACACTAACCCGCGCCCTCACACGTACGCTCCCCCTAAAGCGTTGTCGTACCCTCACCTGGACCCTAAACAGTCCCCGTCCCCTAACCCTAACCCTAGCCCGAACCCTAACCCTAACCCTTCCCCGAAGCCTGACCCTCAGCCGTCCCCTAATCCTAACCCGTACGCTAACACTAACCCGCGCCCTCACACGTACGCTTCCCCTAAAGCGTTGTCGTACCCTCACCTGGACCCTAAACCGTCCCCGTCCCCAACCGTAACCCTAGCCCGAACCCTAACCCTAACCCTTCCCCGAAGCCTGACCCTCACCCGTCCCCTAATCCTAACCCGTACGCTAACACTAACCCGCGCCCTCACACGTACGCTCCCCCTAAAGCGTTGTCGTACCCTCACCTGGACCATAAACCGTCCCCGTTCCCTAACCGTAACCCTAGCCCGAACCCTAACCCTAAACCTTCCCCGAAGCCAGACCCTCACCCGTCCCCTAATCCTAACCCATACGCTAACACTAACCCGCGCCCTCACACGTACGCTCCCCATAAAGCATAGTCGTACCCTCACCTGGACCCTAAACCGTCCCCGTCCCCTAACCCTAACCCTAGCCCGAACCCTAACCCTAACCCTTCCCCGAAGCCTGACCCTCAGCCGTCCCCTAATCCTAACCCGTACGCTAACACTAACCCGCGCCCTCACACGTACGCTCCCCCTAAAGCGTTGTCGTACCCTCACCTGGACCCTAAACCGTCCCCGTCCCCTAACCCTAACCCTAGCCCGAACCCTAACCCTAACCCTTCCCCGAAGCCTGACCCTCACCCGTCCCCTAATCCTAACCCGTACGCTAACACTAACCCACGCCCTCACACGTACGCTCCCCCTAAAGCGTTGTCGTACCCTCACCTGGACCCTAAACCGTCCCCGTCCCCTAACCCTAACCCTAGCCCGAACCCTACCCCTAACCCTTCCCCGAAGCCTGACCCTCACCCGTCCCCTAATCCTAACCCGTACGCTAACACTAACCCGCGCCCTCACATGTACGCTCCCCCTAAAGCGTTGTCGTACCCTCACCTGGACCCTAAACCGTCCCCGTCCCCTAACCCTAACCCTAGCCCGAACCCTAAACCTAACACTTTCCCGAAGCCTGACCCTCACCCGTCCCCTAATCCTAACCTGTACGCTAAGACTAACCCGCGCCCTCACACGTACGCTCCCCCTAAAGCGTTGTCGTACCCGCACCTGGACCCTAAACCGTCCCCGTCCCCTAACTCTAACCCTAGCCCGAACCCTAACCCTAACACTTCCCCGAAGCCTGACCCTCACCCGTCCCCTAATCCTAACCCGTACGCTAACACTAACCCGCGCCCTCACACGTACGCTCCCCCTAAAGCGTTGTCGTACCCTCACCTGGACCCTAAACCGTCCCCGTCCCCTAACCCTAACCCTAGCCCGAACCCTAACCCTAACCCTTCCTTAAATCCTAACCCGTACGCTAACTCTAACCCGCGCCCTCACACGTACGCTCCCCCTAAAGCGTTGTCGTACCTTCACCTTGACCCTAAACCGTCCCCGTCCCCTAACCCTAACCCTAGCCCGAATCCTAACCCTAACCCTTCCCCGAAGCCTGACCCTCACCCGTTTCCTTATCCTAACCCGTACGCTAACACTAACCCGCGCCCTCACACGTACGCTCCCCCTAAAGCTTTGTCGTACCCTCACCTGGACCCTAAACCGTCCCCGTCCCCTAACCCTAACCCTAGCCCGAACCCTAAACCTAACCCTTCCCCGAAGCCTGACCCTCAGCCGTCCCCTAATCCTAACCCGTACGCTAACACTAACCCGCGCCCTCACACGTACGCTCCCCCTAAAGCGTTGTCGTACCCTCACCTGGACCCTAAACCGTCCCCGTCCCCTAACCCTAACCCTAGCTCGAACCCTAACCCTAACCCTTCCCCGAAGCCTGACCCTCAGCCGTCCCCTAATCCTAACCCGTACGCTAACACTAACCCGCGCCCTCACACGTACGCTCCCCCTAAAGCGTTGTCGTACCCTCACCTGGACCCTAAACCGTCCCCGTCCCCGTCCCCTAACCCTAGCCCGAACCCTAACCCTAACCCTTCCCCGAAGCCTGACCCTCACCCGTCCCCTAATGCTAACCCGTACGCTAACACTAACCCGCGCCCTCACACGTACGCTCCCCCTAAAGCGTTGTCGTACCCTCACCTGGACCCTAAACCGTCCCTGTCCCCTAACCCTAACCCTAGCCCGAACCCTAACCCTAACCCTTCCCCGAAGCCTGAACCTCAGCCGTCCCCTAATCCTAACCCGTACGCTAACACTAACCCGCGCCCTCACACGTACGCTCCCCCTAAAGCGTTGTCGTACCCTCACCTGGACCCTAAACCGTCCCCGTCCCCTAACCCTAACCCTAGCCCGAACCCTAACCCTAACCCTTCCCCGAAGCCTGACCCTCAGCCGTCCCCTAATCCTAACCCGTACGCTAAAACTAACCCGCGCCCTCACACGTACGCTTCCCCTAAAGCGTTGTCGTACCCTCACCTGGACCCTAAACCGTCCCCGTCCCCAACCGTAACCCTAGCCCGAACCCTAACCCTAACCCTTCCCCGAAGCCTGACCCTCACCCGTCCCCTAATCCTAACCCGTACGCTAACAGTAACCCGCGCCCTCACACGTACGCTCCCCCTAAAGCGTTGTCGTACCCTCACCTGGACCGTAAACCGTCCCCGTTCCCTAACCGTAACCCTAGCCCGAACCCTAACCCTAAACCTTCCCCGAAGCCAGACCCTCACCCGTCCCCTAATCCTAACCCATACTAACACTAAACCGCGCCCTCACACGTACGCTCCCCATAAAGCATTGTCGTACCCTCACCTGGACCCTAAACCGTCCCCGTCCCCTAACCCTAACCCTAGCCCGAACCCTAACCCTAACCCTTCCCCGAAGCCTGACCCTCTCCCGTCACCTAATCCTAACCCGTACGCTAACACTAACCCACGCCCTCACACGTACGCTCCCCCTAAAGCGTTGTCGTACCCTCACCTGGACCCTAAACCGTCCCCGTCCCCTAACCCTAACCCTAGCCCGAACCCTACCCCTAACCCTTCCCCGAAGCCTGACCCTCACCCGTCCCCTAATCCTAACCCGTACGCTAACACTAACCCGCGCCCTCACATGTACGCTCCCCCTAAAGCGTTGTCGTACCCTCACCTGGACCCTAAACCGTCCCCATCCCCTAACCCTAACCCTAGCCCGAACCCTAAACCTAACACTTTCACGAAGCCTGACCCTCACCCGTCCCCTAATCCTAACCTGTACGCTAAGACTAACCCGCGCCCTCACACGTACGCTCCCCCTAAAGCGTTGTCGTACCCTCACCTGGACCCTAAGCCGTCCCCGTCCCCTAACCCTAACCCTAGCCCGAACCCTAACCCTAACCCTTCCCCGAAGCCTGACCCTCAGCCGTCCCCTAATCCTAACCCGTACGCTAACACTAACCCGCGCCCTCACACGTACGCTCCCCCTAAAGCGTTGTCGTACCCTCACCTGGACCCTAAACCGTCCCCGTCCCCTAACCCTAACCCTAGCCCGAACCCTAACCCTAACCCTTCCCCGAAGCCTGACCCTCACCCGTCCCCTAATCCTAACCCGTACGCTAACACTAACCCACGCCCTCACACGTACGCTCCACCTAAAGCGTTGTCGTACCCTCACCTGGACCCTAAGCCGTCCCCGTCCCCTAACCCTAACCCTAGCCCGAACCCTAACCCTAACCCTTCCCCGAAGCCTGACCCTCAGCCGTCCCCTAATCCTAACCCGTACGCTAAAACTAACCCGCGCCCTCACACGTACGCTCCCCCTAAAGCGTTGTCGTACCCTCACGTGGACCCTAAACCGTGTCCGTCCCCTAACCCTAACCCTAGCCCGAACCCTAACCCTAACCCTTCCCCGAAGCCTGACCCTCAGCCTTCCCTTAATCCTAACCCGTACGCTAACACTAACCCGCGCCCTCACACGTACGCTCCCCCTAAAGCGTTGTCGTACCCTCACCTGGACCCTAAACCGTCCCCGTCCCCTAACCCTAACCCTAGCCCGAACCCTAACCCTAACCCTTCTCCGAAGCCAGACACTCACCCGTCCCCTAATCCTAACCCGTACGCTAACACTAACCAGCGCCCTCACACGTACGCTCCCCCTAAAGCGTTGTCGTACCCTCACCTGGACCCTAAACCGTCCCCGTCCCCTAACCCGAACCCTAGCCCGAACCCTAACCCTAACCCTTCCCCGAAGCTTGACCCTCAGCCGTCCCCTAACCCTAACCCGTACGCTAACACTAACCCGCGCTCTCACACGTACGCTCCCCCTAAAGCGTTGTCGTACCCTCACCTGGACCCTAAACCGTCCCCGTCCCCTAACCCTAACCCTAGCCCGAACCCTAACCCTAACCCTTCCCCGAAGCCTGACCCTCACCCGTCCCCTAATCCTAACCCGTACGCTAACACTAACCCGCGCCCTCACACGTACGCTCCCCCTAAAGTGTTGTCGTACCCTCACCTGGACCCTAAACCGTCCCCGTCCCCTAACCCTAACCCTAGCCCGAACCCTAACCCTAACCCTTCCCTGAAGCCTGACCCCCAACCGTTCCCTAATCCTAACCCGTACGCTAACACTAACCCGCGCCCTCACACGTACGCTCCCCCTAAAGCGTTGTCGTACCCTCACCTGGACCCTAAACCGTCCCCGTCCCCTAACCCTAACGCTAGCCCGAACCCTCACCCTAACCCTTCCCCGAAGCCTGACCCTCAGCCGTCCCCTAATCCTAACCCGTACGCTAACACTAACCCGCGCCCTCACACGTACGCTCCCCCTAAAGCGTTGTCGTACCCTCACCTGGACCCTAAACCGTCCCCGTCCCCTAACCCTAACCCTAGCCCGAACCCTAACCCTAACCCTTCCCCGAAGCCTGACCCTCAGCCGTCCCCTAATCCTAACCCGTACGCTAACACTAACCCGCGACCTCACACGTACACTCCCCCTAAAGCGTTGTCGTACCCTCACCTGGACCCTTAACCGTCACCGTCCCCAAACCCTAACCGTAGCCTGAACCCTAACCCTACCCTTCCTCGAAGCCAGACCCTAACCCGTCCCCTAATCCTAACCCGTACGCTAACACTAACCTGCGCCCTCACACGTACGCTCCCCCTAAAGCGTTGTCGTACCCTCACCTGGACCCTAAACCGTCCCCGTCCCCTAACCCTAACCCTAGCCCGAACCCTAACCCTAACCCTTCCCCGAAGCCTGACCCTCACCCGTCCCCTAATCCTAACCCGTACGCTAACACTAACCCGCGCCCTCACACGTACGCTCCCCCTAAAGCGTTGTCGTACCCTCACCTGGACCCTAAACCGTCCCCGTCCCCTAACCCTAACCCTAGCCAGAACCCTAACCCTAACCCTTCCCCAAGCCTGACCCTAACCCGTCCCCTAATCCTAACCCGTACGCTAACACTAACCCGCGCCCTCACACGTACGCTCCCCCTAAAGCGTTGTCGTACCCTCACCTGGACCCTAAACCGTCCCCGTCCCCTAACCCTAACCCTAGCCAGAACCCTAACCCTAACCCTTCCCCAAGCCTGACCCTAACCCGTCCCCTAATCCTAACCCGTACGCTAACACTAACCCGCGCCCTCACACGTACGCTCCCCCTAAAGCGTTGTCGTACCCTCACCTGGACCCTAAACCGTCCCCGTCCCCTAACCCTAACCCTAGCCCGAACCCTAACCCTAACCCTTCCCCGAGGCCTGACCCTCACCCGTCACCTAATCCTGTGCCGTACGCTAACACTAACCCACGCCCTCACACGTAGGCTCCCCCTAAAGCGTTGTCGTACCCTCACCTGGACCCTAAACCGTCCCCGTCCCCTAACCCTAACCCTAGCCCAAACCCTAACCATAACCCTTCCCCGAAGCCTGACCCTCAGCCGTCCCCTAATCCTAA
This sequence comes from Delphinus delphis, assembly GCF_949987515.2. Classification (NCBI taxonomy): domain Eukaryota; kingdom Metazoa; phylum Chordata; class Mammalia; order Artiodactyla; family Delphinidae; genus Delphinus; species Delphinus delphis. The sequence goes on along the minus strand of NC_082694.2, from coordinate 45,935,040 downwards.
CCGTACGCTAACACTAACCCGCGCCCTCACACGTACGCTCCCCCTAAAGCGTTGTCGTACCCTCACCTGGACCCTAAACCGTCCCCGTCCCCTAACACTAACCCTAGCCTGAACCCTAACCCTAACCCTTCCCCTAAGCCAGAAACTCACCTGTACCCTAATCCTAATCCGTACGCTAACACTAACCCGCGCCCTCACACGTACGCTCCCCCTAAAGCGTTGTCGTACCCTCACCTGGACCCTAAACCGTCCCCGTCCCCTAACCCTAACCCTAGCCCGAACCCTAACCCTAACCCTTCCCCGAAGCCTGACCCTAACCCGTCCCCTAATCCTAAACCGTACGCTAACACTAACCCGCGCCCTCACACGTACGCTCCCCCTATAGCGTTGTCGTACCCTCACCTGGACCCTAAACCGACCCCGTCCCCTAACCCTAACCCTAGCCCGAACCCTAACCCTAACCCTTCCCCGAAGCCTGACCCCCACCCGTCCCCTAATCCTAACCCGTACGCTAACACTAACCCGCGCCCTCACACGTACGCTCCCCCTAACGCGTTGTCGTACCCTCACCTGGACCCTAAACCGTCCCCGTCCCCTAACCCTAACGCTAGCCCGAACCCTCACCCTAACCCTTCCCCGAAGCCTGACCCTCAGCCGTCCCCTAATCCTAATCCGTACGCTAACACTAACCCGCGCCCTCACACGTACGCTCCCCCTAAAGCGTTGTCGTACCCTCACCTGGACCCTAAACCGTCCCCGTCCCCTAACCCTAACCCTAGCCCGAACCCTAACCCTAACCCTTCCCCGAAGCCTGACCCTCACCCGTCCCCTAATCCTAACCCGTACGCTAACACTAACCCGCGCCCTCACACGTACGCTCCCCCTAAAGCGTTGTCGTACCCTCACCTGGACCCTAAACCGTCCCCGTCCCCTAACCCTAACCCTAGCCCGAACCCTAACCCTAACCCTTCCCCGAAGCCTGACCCTCACCCGTCCCCTAATCCTAACCCGTACGCTAACACTAACCCACCCCCTCACACGCACGCTCCCCCTAAAGCGTTGTCGTACCCTCACCTGGACCCTAAACCGTCCCCGTCCCCTAACCCTAACCCTAGCCCGAACCCTAACCCTAACCCTTCCCCGAAGCCTGACCCTCAGCCGTCCCCTAATCCTAACCCGTACGCTAACACTAACCCGCGCCCTCACACGTACGCTCCCCCTAAAGCGCTGTCGTACCCTCACCTGGACCCTAAACCGTCCCCGACCCCAACCCTAACCCTAGCCTGAACCCTAACCCTAACCCTTCCCCGAAGCCTGACCCTCAGCCGTCCCCTAATCCTAACCCGTACGCTAACACTAACCCCGCCCTCACACGTACGCTCCCCCTAAAGCGTTGTCGTACCTTCACCTGGACCCTAAACCGTCCCCGTCCCCTAACCCTAACCCTAGCCCGAACCATAACCCCAACACTTCCCCGAAGCCTGACCCTCAGCCGTCCCCTAATCCTAACCCGTACGCTAACACTAACCCGCGCCCTCACACGTACGCTCCCCCTAAAGCGTTGTCGTACCCTCACCTGGACCCTAAACCGTCCCCGTACCCTAACCCTAACCCTAGCCCGAACCCTAACCCTAAACCTTCCCCGAAGCCTGACCCTCAGCCGTCCCCTAATCCTAACCCGTACGCTAACACTAACCCGCGCCCTCACACGTACGCTCCCACTAAAGCGTTGTCGTACTCTCACCTGGACCCTAAACCGTCCCCATCCTCTAACCCTAACCCTAGCCCGAACCCTGAATTAACCCTTCCCCGAAGCCTGACCCTCACCCGTCCCCTAATCCTAACCCGTACGCTAACACTAACCCGCGCCCTCACACGTAGGCTCACCCTAAAGCGTTGTCGTACCCTCACCTGGACCCTAAACCGTCCCCGTCCCCTAACCCTAACCCTAGCCCGAACCCTAACCCTAACCCTTCCCCGAAGCCTGACCCTCAGCCGTCCCCTAATCCTAACCCGTACGCTAACCCTAACCCGCGCCCTCACACGTACGCTCCCCCTAAAGCGTTGTCGTACCCTCACCTGGACCCTAAACCGTCCCCGTCCCCTAACCCTAACCCTAGCCCGAACCCTAACCCTAACCCTTCCCCGAAGCTTGACCGTCAGCCGTCCTCTAATCCTAACCCGTACGCTAACACTAACCTGCACCCTCACACGTACGCTCCCCCTAAAGCGTTGTCGTACCCTCACCTGGACCCTAAACCGTCCCCGTCCCCTAACCCTAACCCTAGCCGGAACCCTAACCCTAACCCTTCCCCGAAGCCTGACCCTCACCTGTCCCCTAATCCTAACCCGTACGCTAACACTAACCCGGGCCCTCACACGTACGCTCCCCCTAAAGCGTTGTCGTACCCTCACCTGGACCCTAAACCGTCCCCGTCCCCTAACCCTAACCCTAGCCCGAACCCTAACCCTAACCCTTCCCCGAAGCCTGACCCTCACCCGTCCCCTTATCCTAACCCGTACGCTAACACTAACCCGCGCCCTCACACGTACGCTCCCACTAAAGCGTTGTCGTACCCTCACCTGGACCCTAAACCGTCCCCGTCCCCTAACCCTAACCCTAGCCCGAACCCTAACCCTAACCCTTCCCCGAAGCCTGACCCTCAGCTGTCCCCTAATCCTAACCCGTACGCTAACACTAACCCGCGCCCTCACACGTACGCTCCCCCTAAAGCGTTGTCGTACCCTCACCTGGACCCTAAACCGTCCCCGTCCCCTAACCCTAACCCTAGCCCCAACCCTAAACCTAACCCTTCCCCGAAGCCTGACCCTCAGCCGTCCCCTAATCCTAACCCGTACGCTAACACTAACCCGCTCCCTCACACGTACGCTCCCCCTAAAGCGTTGTCGTACCCTCACCTGGACCCTAAACCGTCCCCGTCCCCTAACCCTAACCCTAGCCCGAACCCTAACCCTAACACTTCCCCGAAGCCTGACCCTCAGCCGTCCCCTAATCCTAACCCGTACGCTAACACTAACCCGCGCCCTCACACGTACGCTCCCCCTAAAGCGTTGTCGTACCCTCACCTGGACCCTAAACCGTCCCCGTCCCCTAACCCTAACCCTAGCCCGAACCCTAACCCTAACCCTTCCCCGAAGCCTGACCCTCACCCGTCCCCTAATCCTAACCCGTACGCTAACACTAACCCACGCCCTCACACGTACGCTCCCCCTAAAGCGTTGTCGTACCCTCACCTGGACCCTAAACCGTCCCCGTCCCCTAACCCTAACCCTAGCCCGAACCCTAACCCTAACCCTTCCCCGAAGCCTGACCCTCAGCCGTCCCCTAATCCTAACCCGTACGCTAACACTAACCCGCGCCCTCACACGTACGCTCCCCCTAAAGTGTTGTCGTACCCTCACCTGGACCCTAAACCGTCCCCGTCCCCTAACCCTAACCCTAGCCCGAACCCTAAACCTAACCCTTCCCTGAAGCCTGACCCCCACCCGTTCCCTAATCCTAACCCGTACGCTAACACTAACCCGCGCCCTCACACGTACGCTCCCCCTAAAGCGTTGTCGTACCCTCACCTGGACCCTAAACCGTCCCCGTCCCCTAACCCTAACCCTAGCCCGAACCCTAACCCTAACCCTTCCCCGAAGCCTGACCCTCACCCGTCCCCTAATCCTAACCCGTACCCTAACACTAACCCACGCCCTCACACGTACGCTCCCCCTAAAGCGTTGTCGTACCCTCACCTGGACCCTAAACCGTCCCCGTCCCCTAACCCTAACCCTAGCACGAACCCTAACCCTAACCCTTCCCCGAAGCCTGACCCTCACCCTTCCCCTAATCCTAACCCGTACGCTAACACTAACCCGCGCCCTCACACATATGCTCCCCCTAACGCGTTGTCGTACCCTCACCTGGACCCTAAACCGTCCCCGTCCCCTAAACCTAACCCTAGCCCGAACCCTAACCCTAACCCTTCCCCGAGCCTGACCCTCACCCGTCCCCTAATCCTAAACCGTACGCTAACACTAACCCGCGCCCTCACACGTACGCTCCCCCTAAAGCGTTGTCGTACCCTCACCTGGACCCTAAACCGTCCCCGTCCCCTAACCCTAACCCTAGCCCGAACCCTAACCCTAACCCTTCCCCGAAGCCTGACCCTCAGCCGTCCCCTAATCCTAACCCAAATGCTAACACTAACCCGCGCCCTCACACGTACGCTCCCCCTAATGCGTTGTCGTACCCTCACCTGGACCCTAAACCGTCCCCGTCCCCTAACCCTAACCCTAGCCCGAACCCTAGCCCTAACCCTTCCCCGAAGCCTGACCCTCACCCGTCCCCTAATCCTAACCCGTACGCTAACAGTAACCCGCGCCCTCACACGTACGCTCCCCCTAAAGCGTTGTCGTACCCTCACCTGGACCCTAAACCGTCCCCGTCCCCTAACCCTAACCCTAGCCCGAACCCTAACCCTAACCCTTCCCCGAAGCCTGACCCCCACCCGTCCCCTAATCCTAACCCGTACGCTAACACTAACCCGCGCCCTCACACGTACGCTCCCCCTAAAGCGTTGTCGTACCCTCACCTGGACCCTAAACCATCCCCGTCCCCTAACTCTAACCCTAGCCCGAACCCTAACCCTAAACCTTCCCCGAAGCCTGACCCTCAGCCGTCCCCTAATCCTAACCCGTACGCTAACACTAACCCGCGCCCTCACACGTACGCTCCCCCTAAAGCGTTGTCGTACCCTCACCTGGACCCTAAACCTTCCCCGTCCCCTAACCCTAACCCTAGCCCGAACCCTATCCCTAACCCTTCCCCGAAGCCTGACCCTCACCCGTCCCCTAATCCTAACACGTACGCTAACACTAACCCGCGCCCTCACATGTACCCTCCCCCTAAAGCGTTGTCGTACCCTGACCTGGACCCTAAACCGTCCCCGTCCCCTAACCCTAAACCTAGCCCGAACCCTAACCCTAACCCTTTCCCGAAGCCTGACACTCACCCGTCCCCTAATCCTAACCCGAACGCTAACACTAACCTGCGCCCTCTCACGTACGCTCCCCGTAAAGCGTTGTCGTACCCTCACCTGGACCCTAAACCGTCCCCGTCCCCTAACCCTAACCCTAGCCCGAACCCTAACCCTAACCCTTCCCCGAAGCCTGACCCACAGCCGTACCCTAATCCTAACCCGTACGCTAACACTAACCCGCGCCCTCATACGTACGCTCCCCCTAAAGCGTTGTCGTACCCTCACCTGGCCCCTAAACCGTCCCCGTCCCCTAACCCTAACCCTACCCCGAACCCTAACCCTAACCCTTCCCAGAAGCCTGACCCTCACCCGTCCCCAAATCCTAACCCGTACGCTAACACTAACCCGCGCCCTCACACGTACGCTCCCCCTAAAGCGTTGTCGTACCCTCACCTGGACCCTAAACCGTCCCCGTCCCCTAACCCTAACCCTAGCCCGAACCCTAACCCTAACCCTTCCCCGAAGCTTGAACCTCAGCCGTCCCCTAATCCTAACCCGTACGCTAACACTAACCCGCGCCCTCACACGTACGCTCCCCCTAAAGCGTTGTCGTACCCTCACCTGGACCCTAAACCGTCCCCGTCCCCTAACCCTAACCCTAGCCCGAACCCTAACCCTAACCCTTCCCCGAAGCCTGACCCTCAGCCGTCCCCTAATCCTAACCCGTACGCTAACACTAACCCGCGCCCTCACACGTACGCTTCCCCTAAAGCGTTGTCGTACCCTCACCTGGACCCTAAACCGTCCCCGTCCCCAACCCTAACCCTAGGCCGAACCCTAACACTAACCCTTCCCCGAAGCCTGACCCTCACCCGTCCCCTAATCCTAACCCGTACGCTAACAGTAACCCGCGCCCTCACACGTACGCTCCCCCTAAAGCGTTGTCGTACCCTCACCTGGACCCTAAACCGTCCCCGTTCCCTAACCGTAACCCTAACCCGAACCCTAACCCTAACCTTCCCCGAAGCTAGACCCTCACTCGTCCCCTAATCCTAACCCATACGCTAACACTAACCCGCGCCCTCACACGTACGCTCCCCATAAAGCATTGTCGTACCCTCACCTGGACCCTAAACCGTCCGCGTCCCCTAACCCTAACCCTAGCCCGAACCCTAACCCTAACCCTTCCCCGAAGCCTGACCCTCACCCGTCCCCTAATCCTAACCCGTACGCTAACACTAACCCGCGCCCTCACACGTACGCTCCCCCTAAAGCGTTGTCGTACCCTCACCTGGACCCTAAACCGTCCCCGTCCCCTAACCCTAACCCTAGCCCGAACCCTAACCCTAACCCTTCCCCGAAGCCTGACCCCCACCCGTCCCCTAATCCTAACCCGTACGCTAACACTAACCCGCGCCCTCACACGTACGCTCCCCCTAAAGCGTTGTCGTACCCTCACCTGGACCCTAAACCGTCCCCGTCCCCTAACCCTAACCCTAGCCCGAACCCTAACCCTAACCCTTCCCCGAAGCCTGACCCTCACCCGTCCCCTAATCCTAACCCGTACGCTAACACTAACCCACGCCCTCACACGTACGCTCCCCCTAAAGCGTTGTCGTACCCTCACCTGGACCCTAAACCGTCCCCGTCCCCTAACCCTAACCCTAGCCCGAACCCTAACCCTAACCCTTCCCCGAAGCCTGACCCTCAGCTGTCCCCTAATCCTAACCCGTACGCTAACACTAACCCGCGCCCTCACACGTACGCTCCCCCTAAAGCGTTGTCGTACCCTCACCTGGACCCTAAACCGTCCCCGTCCCCTAACCCTAACCCTAGCCCCAACCCTAAACCTAACCCTTCCCCGAAGCCTGACCCTCAGCCGTCCCCTAATCCTAACCCGTACGCTAACACTAACCCGCTCCCTCACACGTACGCTCCCCCTAAAGCGTTGTCGTACCCTCACCTGGACCCTAAACCGTCCCCGTCCCCTAACCCTAACCCTAGCCCGAACCCTAACCCTAACACTTCCCCGAAGCCTGACCCTCAGCCGTCCCCTAATCCTAACCCGTACGCTAACACTAACCCGCGCCCTCACACGTACGCTCCCCCTAAAGCGTTGTCGTACCCTCACCTGGACCCTAAACCGTCCCCGTCCCCTAACCCTAACCCTAGCCCGAACCCTAACCCTAACCCTTCCCCGAAGCCTGACCCTCACCCGTCCCCTAATCCTAACCCGTACGCTAACACTAACCCACGCCCTCACACGTACGCTCCCCCTAAAGCGTTGTCGTACCCTCACCTGGACCCTAAACCGTCCCCGTCCCCTAACCCTAACCCTAGCCCGAACCCTAACCCTAACCCTTCCCCGAAGCCTGACCCTCAGCCGTCCCCAAATCCTAACCCGTACGCTAACACTAACCCGCGCCCTCACACGTACGCTCCCCCTAAAGTGTTGTCGTACCCTCACCTGGACCCTAAACCGTCCCCGTCCCCTAACCCTAACCCTAGCCCGAACCCTAAACCTAACCCTTCCCTGAAGCCTGACCCCCACCCGTTCCCTAATCCTAACCCGTACGCTAACACTAACCCGCGCCCTCACACGTACGCTCCCCCTAAAGCGTTGTCGTACCCTCACCTGGACCCTAAACCGTCCCCGTCCCCTAACCCTAACCCTAGCCCGAACCCTAACCCTAACCCTTCCCCGAAGCCTGACCCTCACCCGTCCCCTAATCCTAACCCGTACCCTAACACTAACCCACGCCCTCACACGTACGCTCCCCCTAAAGCGTTGTCGTACCCTCACCTGGACCCTAAACCGTCCCCGTCCCCTAACCCTAACCCTAGCACGAACCCTAACCCTAACCCTTCCCCGAAGCCTGACCCTCACCCTTCCCCTAATCCTAACCCGTACGCTAACACTAACCCGCGCCCTCACACATATGCTCCCCCTAACGCGTTGTCGTACCCTCACCTGGACCCTAAACCGTCCCCGTCCCCTAAACCTAACCCTAGCCCGAACCCTAACCCTAACCCTTCCCCGAGCCTGACCCTCACCCGTCCCCTAATCCTAAACCGTACGCTAACACTAACCCGCGCCCTCACACGTACGCTCCCCCTAAAGCGTTGTCGTACCCTCACCTGGACCCTAAACCGTCCCCGTCCCCTAACCCTAACCCTAGCCCGAACCCTAACCCTAACCCTTCCCCGAAGCCTGACCCTCAGCCGTCCCCTAATCCTAACCCAAATGCTAACACTAACCCGCGCCCTCACACGTACGCTCCCCCTAATGCGTTGTCGTACCCTCACCTGGACCCTAAACCGTCCCCGTCCCCTAACCCTAACCCTAGCCCGAACCCTAGCCCTAACCCTTCCCCGAAGCCTGACCCTCACCCGTCCCCTAATCCTAACCCGTACGCTAACAGTAACCCGCGCCCTCACACGTACGCTCCCCCTAAAGCGTTGTCGTACCCTCACCTGGACCCTAAACCGTCCCCGTCCCCTAACCCTAACCCTAGCCCGAACCCTAACCCTAACCCTTCCCCGAAGCCTGACCCCCACCCGTCCCCTAATCCTAACCCGTACGCTAACACTAACCCGCGCCCTCACACGTACGCTCCCCCTAAAGCGTTGTCGTACCCTCACCTGGACCCTAAACCATCCCCGTCCCCTAACTCTAACCCTAGCCCGAACCCTAACCCTAAACCTTCCCCGAAGCCTGACCCTCAGCCGTCCCCTAATCCTAACCCGTACGCTAACACTAACCCGCGCCCTCACACGTACGCTCCCCCTAAAGCGTTGTCGTACCCTCACCTGGACCCTAAACCTTCCCCGTCCCCTAACCCTAACCCTAGCCCGAACCCTATCCCTAACCCTTCCCCGAAGCCTGACCCTCACCCGTCCCCTAATCCTAACACGTACGCTAACACTAACCCGCGCCCTCACATGTACCCTCCCCCTAAAGCGTTGTCGTACCCTGACCTGGACCCTAAACCGTCCCCGTCCCCTAACCCTAAACCTAGCCCGAACCCTAACCCTAACCCTTTCCCGAAGCCTGACACTCACCCGTCCCCTAATCCTAACCCGAACGCTAACACTAACCTGCGCCCTCTCACGTACGCTCCCCGTAAAGCGTTGTCGTACCCTCACCTGGACCCTAAACCGTCCCCGTCCCCTAACCCTAACCCTAGCCCGAACCCTAACCCTAACCCTTCCCCGAAGCCTGACCCACAGCCGTACCCTAATCCTAACCCGTACGCTAACACTAACCCGCGCCCTCATACGTACGCTCCCCCTAAAGCGTTGTCGTACCCTCACCTGGCCCCTAAACCGTCCCCGTCCCCTAACCCTAACCCTACCCCGAACCCTAACCCTAACCCTTCCCAGAAGCCTGACCCTCACCCGTCCCCAAATCCTAACCCGTACGCTAACACTAACCCGCGCCCTCACACGTACGCTCCCCCTAAAGCGTTGTCGTACCCTCACCTGGACCCTAAACCGTCCCCGTCCCCTAACCCTAACCCTAGCCCGAACCCTAACCCTAACCCTTCCCCGAAGCTTGAACCTCAGCCGTCCCCTAATCCTAACCCGTACGCTAACACTAACCCGCGCCCTCACACGTACGCTCCCCCTAAAGCGTTGTCGTACCCTCACCTGGACCCTAAACCGTCCCCGTCCCCTAACCCTAACCCTAGCCCGAACCCTAACCCTAACCCTTCCCCGAAGCCTGACCCTCAGCCGTCCCCTAATCCTAACCCGTACGCTAACACTAACCCGCGCCCTCACACGTACGCTTCCCCTAAAGCGTTGTCGTACCCTCACCTGGACCCTAAACCGTCCCCGTCCCCAACCCTAACCCTAGGCCGAACCCTAACACTAACCCTTCCCCGAAGCCTGACCCTCACCCGTCCCCTAATCCTAACCCGTACGCTAACAGTAACCCGCGCCCTCACACGTACGCTCCCCCTAAAGCGTTGTCGTACCCTCACCTGGACCCTAAACCGTCCCCGTTCCCTAACCGTAACCCTAACCCGAACCCTAACCCTAACCTTCCCCGAAGCTAGACCCTCACTCGTCCCCTAATCCTAACCCATACGCTAACACTAACCCGCGCCCTCACACGTACGCTCCCCATAAAGCATTGTCGTACCCTCACCTGGACCCTAAACCGTCCGCGTCCCCTAACCCTAACCCTAGCCCGAACCCTAACCCTAACCCTTCCCCGAAGCCTGACCCTCACCCGTCCCCTAATCCTAACCCGTACGCTAACACTAACCCGCGCCCTCACACGTACGCTCCCCCTAAAGCGTTGTCGTACCCTCACCTGGACCCTAAACCGTCCCCGTCCCCTAACCCTAACCCTAGCCCGAACCCTAACCCTAACCCTTCCCCGAAGCCTGACCCCCACCCGTCCCCTAATCCTAACCCGTACGCTAACACTAACCCGCGCCCTCACACGTACGCTCCCCCTAAAGCGTTGTCGTACCCTCACCTGGACCCTAAACCGTCCCCGTCCCCTAACCCTAACCCTAGCCCGAACCCTAACCCTAACCCTTCCCCGAAGCCTGACCCTCACCCGTCCCCTAATCCTAACCCGTACGCTAACACTAACCCACGCCCTCACACGTACGCTCCCCCTAAAGCGTTGTCGTACCCTCACCTGGACCCTAAACCGTCCCCGTCCCCTAACCCTAACCCTAGCCCGAACCCTAACCCTAACCCTTCCCCGAAGCCTGACCCTCAGCCGTCCCCTAATCCTAACCCGTACGCTAACACTAACCCGCGCCCTCACACGTACGCTCCCCCTAAAGCGTTGTCGTACCCTCACCTGGACCCTAAACCGTCCCCGTCCCCTAACCCTAACCCTAGCCCGAACCGTAACCCTAACCCTTCCCCGAAGCCTGACCCTCACCCGTCCCCTAATCCTAACCCGTACGCTAACACTAACCCGCGCCCTCACACGTACGCTCCCCCTAAAGCGTTGTCGTACCCTCACCTGGACCCTAAACCGTCCCCGTCCCCTAACCCTAACCCTAGCCAGAACCCTAACCCTAACCCTTCCCCAAGCCTGACCCTCACCCGTCCCCTAATCCTAACCCGTACGCTAACACTAACCCGCGCCCTCACACGTACGCTCCCCCTAAAGCGTTGTCGTACCCTCACCTGGACCCTAAACCGTCCCCGTCCCCTAACCCTAAGCCTAGCCCGAACCCTAACCCTAACCCTTCCCCGAGGCCTGACCCTCACCCGTCACCTAATCCTAAGCCGTACGCTAACACTAACCCACGCCCTCACACGTAGGCTCCCCCTAAAGCATTGTCGTACCCTCACCTGGACCCTAAACCGTCCCCGTCCCCTAACCCTAACCCTAGCCCAAACCCTAACCCTAACCCTTCCCCGAAGCCTGACCCTCAGCCGTCCCCTAATCCTAACCCGTACGCTAACACTAACCCGCGCCCTCACACGTACGCTCCCCCTAAAGCGTTGTCGTACCCTCACCTGGACCCTAAACCGTCCCCGTCCCCTAACCCTAACCCTAGCCCGAACCCTAACCCTAACCCTTCCCCGAAGCCAGACACTCACCCGTACCCTAATCCTAACCCGTACGCTAACACTAACCCGCTCCCTCACACGTACGCTCCCCCTAAAGCGTTGTCGTACCCTCACCTGGACCCTAAACCGTCCCCGTCCCCTAACCCTAACCCTAGCCCGAACCCTAACCCTAACCCTTCCCCGAAGCCTGACACCCACCCGTCCCCTAATCCTAACCCGTACGCTAACACTAACCCGCGCCCTCACACGTACGCTCCCCCTAAAGCGTTGTCGTACCCTCACCTGGACCCTAAACCGTCCCCATCCCCTAACCCTAACCCTAGCCCGAACCCTAACCCTAACCCTTCCCCGAAGCCTGACCCCCACCCGTCCCCTAATCCTAACCCGTACGCTAACACTAACCCGCGCCCTCACACGTACGCTCCCCCTAACGCGTTGTCGTACCCTCACCTGGACCCTAAACCGTCCCCGTCCCCTAACCCTAACGCTAGCCCGAACCCTCACCCTAACCCTTCCCCGAAGCCTGACCCTCACCCGTCCCCTAATCCTAACCCGTACGCTAACACTAACCCGCGCCCTCACACGTATGCTCCCCCTAAAGCGTTGTCGTACCCTCACCTGGACCCTAAACCGTCCCCGTCCCCTAACCCTAACCGTAGCCCGAACCCTAACCCTAACCCTTCCCCAAGCCTGACCCTCACCCGTCCCCTAATCCTAACCCGTACGCTAACACTAACCCGCGCCCTCACACGTACGCTCCCCCTAAAGCGTTGTCGTACCCTCACCTGGACCCTAAACCGTCCCCGTCCCCTAACCCTAACCCTAGCCCGAACCCTAACCCTAACCCTTCCCCGAAGCCTGACCCCCACCCGTCCCCTAATCCTAACCCGTACGCTAACACTAACCCGCGCCATCACACGTACGCTCCCCCTAAAGCATTGTCGTACCCTCACCTGGACCCTAAACCGTCCGCGTCCCCTAACCCTAACCCTAGCCCGAACCCTAACCCTAACCCTTCCCCGAAGCCTGACTCTCAGCCGTCCCCTAATCCTAAACCGTACGCTAACACTAACCCGCGTCCTCACACGTACGCTCCCCCTAAAGCGTTGTCGTACCCTCACCTGGACCCTAAACCGTCCCCGTCCCCTAACCCTAACCCTAGCCCGAACCCTAACCCTAACCCTTCCCCGAAGCCTGACCCTCAGCCGTCCCCTAATCCTAACCCGTACGCTAACACTAACCCGCGCCCTCACACGTACGCTCCCCCTAAAGCGTTGTGGTACCCTCACCTGGACCCTAAACCGTCCCCGTCCCCTAACCCTAACCCTAGCCCGAACCCTAACCCTAACCCTTCCCCGAAGCCTGACCCTCACCCGGCCCCTAATTCTAACCCGTACGCTAACACTAACCCGCGCCCTCACATATACGCTCCCCCTAAAGCGTTGTCGTACCCTCACCTGGACCCTAAACCGTCCCCGTCCCCTAACCCTAACCCTAGCCCGAACCCTAACCCTAACCCTTCCCCGAAGCCTGACCCTCAGCCGTCCCCTAATCCTAACCCGTACGCTAACACTAACCCGCGCCCTCACACGTACGCTCCCCCTAAAGCGTTGTCGTACCCTCACCTGGACCCTAAACCGTCCCCGTTCCCTAACCCTAGCCAGAACCCTAACCCTAACCCTTCCCCGAAGCCTGACCGTCAGCCTTCCCCTAATCCTAACCCGTACGCTAACACTAACCCACGCCCTCACACGTACGCTCCCCCTAAATCGTTGTCGTACCCTCACCTGGTCCGTAAACTGTCCCCGTCCCCAACCCTAACCCTAGCCCGAACCCTAACCCTTCCCCGAAACCTGACCCTCAACCGTCCCCTAATCCTAACCCGTACGCTAACACTAACCTGCGCCCTCACACGTACGCTCCCCCTAAAGCGTTGTTGTACCCTCACGTGGACCCTAAACCGTCCCCGTCCCCTAACCCTAACCCTAACCCTTCCACAAAGCCTGACCCTCACCCGTCCCCTAATCCTAACCCGTACGCTAACGCTAACCCGCGCCCTCACACGTACGCTCCCCCTAAGCGTTGTCGTACCCTCACCTGGACCCTAAACCGTCCCCGTCCCCTAACCCTAACTCTAGCCCGAACCCTAACCCTAACCCTTCCCCGAAGCCTGACACTCAGCCGTCCCCTAATCCTAAACCGTACGCTAACACTAACCCGCGCCCTCACACGTACGGTCCCCCTAAAGCGTTATCGTACCCTCACCTGGACCCTAAACCGTCCCCGTCCCCTAACCCTAACGCTAGCCCGAACCCTCACCCTAACACTTCCCCGAAGCCTGACCCTCAGCCGTCCCCTAATCCTAACCCGTACGCTAACACTAACCCGCGCCCTCACACGTACGCTCCCCCTAAAGCGTTGTCGTACCCTCACCTGGACCCTAAACTGTCCCCGTCCCCTAACCCTAACCCTAGCCCGAACCCTAACCCTAACCCTTCCCCGAAGCCTGACCCTCACCCGTCCCCTAATCCTAACCCGTACGCTAACACTAACCCACGCCCTCACACGTACGCTCCCCCTAAAGCGTTGTCGTACCCTCACCTGGACCCTAAACCGTCCCTGTCCCCTAACCCTAACCCTAGCCCGAACCCTAACCCTAACCCTTCCCCGAAGCCTGACCCTCAGCCGTCCCCTAATCCTAACCCGTACGCTAACACTAACCCACGCCCTCACACATACGCTCCCCCTAAAGCGTTGTCGTACCCTCACCTGGACCCTAAACCGTCCCCGTCCCCTAACCCTAACCCTAGCCCGAACCCTAACCCTAACCCTTCCCCGAAGCCTGACTCTCAGCCGTCCCCTAATCCTAACCCGTACGCTAACACTAACCCGCGCCCTCACACGTACGCTTCCCCTAAAGCGTTGTCGTACCCTCACCTGGACCCTAAACTGTCCCCGTCCCCTAACCCTAACCCTAGCCCGAACCCGAACCCTAACCCTTCCCCGAAGCCTGACCCTCACCTGTCCCCTAATCCTAACCCGTACGCTAACACTAACCCACGCCCTCACACGTATGCTCCCCCTAAAGCGTTGTCGTACCCTCACCTGGACCCTAAACCGTCCCCGTCCCCTAACCCTAACCCTAGCCCGAACCCTAACACTAACCCTTCCCCAAGCCTGACCCTCACCCGTCCCCTAATCCTAACCCGTACGCTAACACTAACCTGCGCCCTCACACGTACGCTCCCCCTAAAGCGTTGTCGTACCCTCACCTGGACCCTAAACCGTCCCCGTCCCCTAACCCTAACCCTAGCCCGAACCCTACCCCTAACCCTTCCCCGAAGCCTGACCCTCACCCGTCCCCTAATCCTAACCCGTACGCTAACACTAACCCACGCCCTCACACGTATGCTCCCCCTAAAGCGTTGTTGTACCCTCACCTGGACCCTAAACCGTCCCCGTCCCCTAACCCTAACCCTAGCCCGAACCCTAACCCTAACCCTTCCCCAAGCCTGACCCTCAGCCGTCCCCTAATCCTAACCCGTACGCTAACACTAACCCGCGCCCTCACACGTACGCTCCCCCTAAAGCGTTGTCGTACCCTCACCTGGACCTTAAACCGTCCCCATCCCCTAACCCTAACCCTAGCCCGAACCCTAACCCTAACCCTTCCCCGAAGCCTGACCCTCAGCCGTCCCCTAATCCTAACCCGTACGCTAACACTAACCCGCGCCCTCACACGTACGCTCCCCCTAACGCGTTGTCGTACCCTCACCTGGAACCTAAACCGTCCCCGTCCCCTAACACTAACGCTAGCCCGAACCCTCACCCTAACTCTTCCCCGAAGCCTGACCCTCAGCCGTCCCCTTATCCTAACCCGTACGCTAACACTAACCCGCGCCCTCACACGTACGCTCCCCCTAAAGCGTTGTCGTACCCTCACCTGGACCCTAAACCGTCCCCGTCCCCTAACCCTAACCCTAGCCCGAACCCTAACCCTAACCCTTCCCCAAGCCTGACCCTCACCCGTCCCCTAATCCTAACCCGTACGCTAACACTAACCCGCGCCCTCACACGTACGCTCCCCCTAAAGCGTTGTCGTACCCTCACCTGGACCCTAAACCGTCCCCGTCCCCTAACCCTAACCCTAGCCCGAACCCTAACCCTAACCCTTCCCCGAGGCCTGACACACACCCGTCCCCTAATCCTAACCCGTACGCTAACACTAACCCGCGCCCTCACACGTAGGCTCCCCCGAAAGCGTTGTCGTACCCTCACCTGGACCCTAAACCGTCCCCGTCTCCTAAACCAAGCCCGAACCCTAACCCTAACCCTTCCCCGAAGCCTGACCCTCAGCCGTCCCCTTATCCTAACCCGTACGCTAACACTAACCCGCGCCCTCACACGTACGCTCCCCCTAAAGCGTTGTCGTACCCTCACCTGGACTCTAAACCGTCCCCGTCCCCTAACCCTAACCCTAGCCCGAAACCTAAGCCTAACCCTTCACGGAAGCCTGAACCTCACCCGTCCCCTAATCCTAACCCGTACGCTAACGCTAACCCGCGCCCTCACACGTACGCTCCCCCTAAAGCGTTGTCGTACCCTCACGTGGACCCTAAACCGTCCCCGTCCCCTAACCCTAACCCTAGCCCGAACCCTAACCCTAACCCTTCCCCGAAGCCTGACCCTCAGCCGTCCCCTAATCCTAACCCGTACGCTAACGCTAACCCGCGCCCTCACACGTACGCTCCCCCTAAAGCGTTGTCGTACCCTCACCTGGACCCTAAACCGTCCCCATCCCCTAACCCTAATCCTAGCCCGAACCCTAACCCTAACCCTTCCCCGAAGCCTGACCCTCAGCCGTCCCCTAATCCTAACCCGTACGCTAACACTAACCCGCGCCCTCACACGTACGCTCCCCCTAAAGCGTTGTCGTACCCTCACCTGGACCCTAAACTGTCCCCGTCCCCTAACCCTAACCCTAGCCCGAACCCTAACCCTAACCCTTCCCCGAAGCCTGACCCTCACCCGGCCCCTAATCCTAACCCGTACGCTAACACTAACCCGCGCCCTCACACATACGCTCCCCCTAAAGCGTTGTCGTACCCTCACCTGGACCCTAAACCGTCCCCGTCCCCTAACCCTAACCCTAGCCCGAACCCTAACCCTAACCCTTCCCCGAAGCCTCACCCTCAGCCGTCCCCTAATTCTAACCCGTACGCTAACACTAACCCGCGCCCTCACACGTACGCTCCCCCTAAAGCGTTGTCGTACCCTCACCTGGACCCTAAACCGTCCCCGTCCCCTAACCCTAGCCCGAACCCTAACCCTAACACTTCCCCGAAGCCTGACCCTCAGCCTTCCCCTAATCCTAACCCGTACGCTAACACTAACCCACGCCCTCACACGTACGCTCCCCCTAAATCGTTGTCGTACCCTCACCTGGTCCGTAAACTGTCCCCGTCCCCAACCCTAACCCTAGCCGGAACCCTAACCCTAACCCTTCCCCGAAGCCTGACCCTCAGCCGTCCCCTAATCCTAACCCGTACGCTAACACTAACCCACGCCCTCACACGTACGCTCCCCCTAAAGCGTTGTCGTACCCTCACGTGAACCCTAAACCGTCCCTGTCCCCTAACCCTAACCCTAGCCCGAACCCTAACCCTAACCCTTCCCCGAAGCCTGACCCCCACCCGTCCTCTTATCCTAACCCGTACGCTAACGCTAACCCGCGCCCTCACACGTACGCTCCCCCTAAAGCGTTGTCGTACCCTCACGTGGATCCTAAACCGTCCCCGTCCCCTAACCCGAACCCTAGCCCGAACCCTAAACCTAACCCTTCCCCGAAGCCTGACCCTCAGCCGTCCTCTAATCCTAACCCGTACGCTAACACTAACCCGCGCCCTCACACGTACGGTCCCCCTAAAGCGTTATCGTACCCTCACCTGGACTCTAAACCGTCCCCGTCCCCTAACCCTAACGCTAGCCCGAACCCTCACCCTAACCCTTCCCCGAAGCCTGACCCTCAGCCGTCCCCTAATCCTAACCCGTACGCTAACACTAACCCGCGCCCTCACACGTACGCTCCCCCTAAAGCGTTGTCGTACCCTCACCTGGACCCTAAACCGTCCCCGTCCCCTAACCCTAACCCTAGCCCGAACCCTAACCCTAACCCTTCCCCAAGCCTGACCCTCACCCGTCCCCTAATCCTAACCCGTACGCTAACACTAACCCACGCCCTCACACGTACGCTCCCCCTAAAGCGTTGTCGTACCCTCACCTGGACCCTAAACCATTCCCGTCCCCTAACCCTAACCCTAGCCCGAACCCTAACCCTTCCCCGAAACCTGACCCTCAGCCGTCCCCTAATCCTAACCCGTATGCTAACACTAACCCGCGCCCTCACACGTACGCTCCCCCTAACGCTTTGTCGTACCCTCACCTGGACCCTAAACCGTCCCCGTCCCCTAACCCTAACGCTAGCCCGAACCCTCACCCTAACCCTTCTCCGAAGCCTGACCCTCAGCCGTCCCCTAATCCTAACCCGTACGCTAACACTAACCCGCGCCCTCACACGTACGCTCCCCCTAAAGCGTTGTCGTACCCTCACCTGGACCCTAAACCGTCCCCGTCCCCTAACCCTAACCCTAGCCCGAACCCTAACCCTAACCCTTCCCCAAGCCTGATCCTCACCCGTCCCCTAATCCTAACCCGTACGCTAACACTAACCCGCGCCCTCACACGTACGCTCCCCCTAAAGCGTTGTCGTACCCTCACGTGGACCCTAAACCGTCCCCGTCCCCTAACCCTAACCCAAGCCCGAACCCTAACCCTAACCTTTCCCCGAAGCCTGACCCTCACCCGTCCCCTAATCCTAACCCGTACGCTAACACTAACCCGCGCCCTCACACGTACGCTCCCCCTAAAGCGTTGTCGTACCCTCACCTGGACCCTAAACCGTCCCCGTCCCCTAACCCTAACCCTAGCCCGAACCCTAACCCTAACCCTTCCCCGAAGACTGACCCTCAGCCGTCCCCTAATCCTAACCCGTATGCTAACACTAAACCACGCCCTCACACGTACGTTCCCCCTAAAGCGTTGTCGTACCCTCACCTGGACCCTAAACCGTCCCCGTCCCCTAACCCTAACCCTAGCCCGAACCCTAACCCTAACCCTTCCCCGAAGCCTGACCCTCACCCGTCCCCTAATCCTAACCCGTACGCTAACACTAACCCGCGCGCTCACACGTACGCTCCCCCTAAAGCGTTGTCGTACCCTCACCTGGACCCTAAACCGTCCCCGTCCCCTAACCCTAACCCTAGCCCGAACCCTAACCCTAACCCTTCCCCGAAGCCTGTCCCTCACCCGTCCTCTAATCCTAACCCGTACGCTAACACTAACCCGCGCCCTCACACGTATGCTCCCCCTAAAGTGTTGTCGTACCCTCACCTGGACCCTAAACCGTCCCCGTCCCCTAACCCTAACCCTAGCCCGAACCCTAACCCTAACACTTCCCCGAAGCCTGACCCTCAGCCATCCCCTAATCCTAACCCGTACGCTAACACTAACCCGCGCCCTCACACGTACGCTCCCCCTAAAGCGTTGTCGTACCCTCACCTGGACCCTAAACCGTCCCCGTCCCATAACCCTAACCCTAGCCCGAACCCTAACCCTAACCCTTCCCCGAAGCCTGACACTCAGCCATCCCCTAATCCTAACCCGTACGCTAACACTAACCCGCGCCCTCACACGTACGCTCCCCCTAAAGCGTTGTCATACCCTCACCTGGACCCTAAACCGTCCCCGTCCCCTAACCCTAACCCTAGCCCGAACCCTAACCCTAACCCTTCCCCGAAGCCTGACCCTCAGCCATCCCCTAATCCTAACCCGTACGCTAACACTAACCCGCGCCCTCACACGTACGCTCCCCCTAAAGCGTTGTCGTACCCTCACCTGGACCCTAAACGGTCCCCGTCCCCTAACCCTAACCCTAGCCCGAACCCTAACCCTTCCCCGAAGCCTGACCCTCAGCCGTCCCCTAATCCTAACCCGTATGCTAACACTAAACCACGCCCTCACACGTACGCTCCCCCTAAAGCGTTGTCGTACCCTCACATGGACCCTAAACCGTCCCCGTCCCCTAACCCTAACCCTAGCCCGAACCCTAACCCTAACCCTTCCCCGAAGCCTGACCCTCACCCGTCCCCTAATCCTAACCCGTACGCTAACACTAACCCGCGCCCTCACACGTACGCTCCCCCTAAAGCGTTGTCGTACCCTCACCTGGACCCTAAACCGTCCCCGTCCCCTAACCCTAACCCTAGCCCGAACCCTAACCCTAACCCTTCCCCGAAGCCTGACCCTCAGCCATCCCCTAATCCTAACCCGTACGGTAACACTAACCCGCGCCCTCACACGTACGCTCCCCCTAAAGCGTTGTCGTACCCTCACGTGGACCCTAAACCGTCCCCGTCCCCTAACCCTAACCCTAGCCCGAACCCTAACCCTAACCCTTCCCCGAAGCCTGACCCTCAGCCGTCCCCTAATCCTAACCCGTACGCTAACACTAACCCGCGCTCTCACACGTACGGTCCCCCTAAAGCGTTATCGTACCCTCACCTGGACCCTAAACAGTCCCCGTCCCCTAACCCTAACGCTAGCCCGAACCCTCACCCTAACCCTTCCCCGAAGCCTGACCCTCAGCCGTCCCCTAATCCTAACCCGTACGCTAACACTAACCCGCGCCCTCACACGTACGCTCCCCCTAAAGCGTTGTCGTACCCTCACCTGGACCCTAAACCGTCCCCGTCCCCTAACCCTAACCCTAGCCCGAACCCTAACCCTAACCCTTCCCCGAAGCCTGACCCTCAGCCGTCCCCTAATCCTAACCCGTATGCTAACACTAAACCACGCCCTCACACGTACGCTCCCCCTAAAGCGTTGTCGTACCCTCACCTGGACCCTAAACCGTCCCCATCCCCTAACCCTAACCCTAGCCCGAACCCTAACCCTAACCCTTCCCCGAAGCCTGACCCTCACCCGTCCCCTAATCCTAACCCGTACGCTAACACTAACCCGCGCGCTCACACGTACGCTCCCCCTAAAGCGTTGTTGTACCCTCACCTGGACCCTAAACCGTCCCCGTCCCCTAACCCTAACCCTAGCCCGAACCCTAACCCTAACCCTTCCCCGAAGCCTGACCCTCAGCCTCCCCTAATCCTAACCCGTACGCTAACACTAACCCGCGCTCTCACACGTACGGTCCCCCTAAAGCGTTATCGTACCCTCACCTGGACCCTAAACCGTCCCCGTCCCCTAACCCTAACGCTAGCCCGAACCCTCACCCTAACCCTTCCCCGAAGCCTGACCCTCAGCCGTCCCCTAATGCTAACCCGTACGCTAACACTAACCCGCGCCCTCACACGTACGCTCCCCCTAAAGCGTTGTCGTACCCTCACCTGGACCCTAAACCGTTCCCATCCCCTAACCCTAACCCTAGCCCGAACCCTAACCCTAACCCTTCCCCGAAGCCTGACCCTCACCCGTCCCCTAATCCTAACCCGTACGCTAACACTAACCCGCGCCCTCACACGTACGCTCCCCCTAAAGCGTTGTCGTACCCTCACCTGGACCCTAAACCGTCCCCGTCCCCTAACCCTAACCCTAGCCCGAACCCTAACCCTAACCCTTCCCCGAAGCCTGACCCAAGCCGTCCCCAAATCCTAACCCGTACGCTAACACTAACCCGCGCCCTCACACGTACGCTCCCCCTAACGCGTTGTCGTACCCTCACCTGGACCCTAAACCGTCCCCATCCCCTAACCCTAACCCTAGCCCGAACCCTAACCCTAACACTTCCCTAAACCTGACCCTCACCCGTCCCCTAATCCTAACCCGTAAGCTAACGCTAACCCGCGCCCTCACACGTAGGCTCCCCCTAACGCGTTGTCGTACCCTCACCTGGACCCTAAACCATCCCCGTCCCCTAACACTAACCCTAGCCCGAAACCTAACCCTAACCCTTCCCCGAAGCCTGACCCTCACCCGTCCCCTAATCCTAACCTGTACGCTAACACTAACCCGCGCCCTCACACGTACGCTCCCCCTAAAGCGTTGTCGTACCCTCACCTGGACCCTAAACCGTACCCATCCCCTAACCCTAACCCTAGCCCGAACCCTAACCCTAACCCTTCCCCGAAGCCTGACCCTCACCCGTCCCCTAATCCTAACACGTACGCTAACAGTAACCCGCGCCCTCACACGTACGCTCCCCATAAAGCGTTGTCGTACCCTCACCTGGACCCTAAACCGTCCCCGTCCCCTAACCCTAACCCTAGCCCGAACCCTAACCCTAACCCTTCCCCGAAGCCTGACCCTCAGCCATCCCCTAATCCTAACCCGTACGCTAACACTAACCCGCGCCCTCACACGTACGCTCCCCCTAAAGCGTTGTCATACCCTCACCTGGACCTTAAACCGTCCCCGTCCCCTAACCCTAACCCTAGCCCGAACCCTAACCCTAACACTTCCCCGAAGCCTGACCCTCACCCGTCCCCTAATCCTAACCCGTACGCTAACACTAACCCGCACCCTCACACGTACGCTCCCCCTAAAGCGTTGTCGTACCCTCACCTGGACCCTAAACCGTCCCCGTCCCCTAACACTATCCCTAGCCCGAACCCTAACCCTAACCCTTCCCCGAAGCCTGACCCTCAGCCATCCCCTAATCCTAACCCGTACGCTAACACTAACCCGCGCCCTCACACGTACGCTCCCCCTAAAGCGTTGTCGTACCCTCACCTGGACCCTAAACCGTCCCCGTCCCCTAACCCTAACCCTAGCCCGAACCCTAACCCTAACCCTTCCCCGAAGCCTGACCCTCAGCCGTCCCCTAATCCTAACCCGTATGCTAACACTAAACCACGCCCTCACACGTACGCTCCCCCTAAAGCGTTGTCGTACCCTCACCTGGACCCTAAACCGTCACCGTCCCCTAACCCTAACCCTAGCCCGAACCCTAACCCTAACCCTTCCCCGAAGCCTGACCCTCACCCGTCCCCTAATCCTAACCCGTACGCTAACACTAACCCGCGCCTTCACACGTACGCTCCCCCTAAAGCGTTGTCGTACCCTCACCTGGACCCTAAACCGTCCCCGTCCCCTAACCCTAACCCTAGCCCGAACCCTAACCCTAACCCTTCCCCGAAGCCTGACCCAAGCCGTCCCCAAATCCTAACCCGTACGCTAACACTAACCCGCGCCCTCACACGTACGCTCCCCCTAACGCGTTGTCGTACCCTCACATGGACCCTAAACCGTCCCCGTCCCCTAACCCTAACCCTAGCCCGAACCCTAACCCTAACCCTTCCCCGAAACCTGACCCTCACCCGTCCCCTAATCCTAACCCGTACGCTAACGCTAACCCGCGCCCTCACACGTAGGCTCCCCCTAAAGCGTTGTCGTACCCTCACCTGGACCCTAAACCGTCCCCGTCCCCTAACCCTAACCCTAGCCCGAAACCTAACCCTAAACCTTCCCCGAAGCCTGACCCTCACCCATCCCCTAATCCTAACCCGTACGCTAACACTAACCCGCGCCCTCACACGTACGCTCCCCGTAAAGCGTTGTCGTACCCTCACCTGGACCCTAAACCGTCCCCATCCCCTAACTCTAACCCTAGCCCGAACCCTAACCCTAAACCTTCCC
This sequence comes from Delphinus delphis, assembly GCF_949987515.2. NCBI lineage: Eukaryota > Metazoa > Chordata > Mammalia > Artiodactyla > Delphinidae > Delphinus > Delphinus delphis. The sequence goes on along the minus strand of NC_082694.2, from coordinate 45,911,800 downwards.
CGAAGCCTGACCCTCACCCGTCCCCTAATCCTAACCCGTACGCTAACAGTATCCCGCGCCATCACACGTACGCTCCCCCTAAAGCGTTGTCGTACCCTCACCTGGACCCTAAACCGTCCCCGTCCCCTAACCCTAACCCTAGCCCGAACCCTAACCCTAACCCTTCCCCGAAGCCTGACCCTCACCAGTCCTCTAATCCTAACCCGTACGCTAACACTAACCCGCGCCCTCACACGTAAGCTCCCCCTAAAGCGTTGTCGTACCCTCACCTGGACCCTAAACCGTCCCCGTCCCCTAACCCTAACCCTAGCCCGAACCCTAACTCTAGCCCTTCCCCGAAGCCTGACACTCACCCGTCCCCTAATCCTAACCCGTACGCTAACACTAACCCGCGCCCTCACACGTACGCTCCCCCTAAAGCGTTGTCGTACCCTCACCTGAACCCTAAACCGTCCCCGTCCCCTAACCCTAACCCTAGCCCGAACCCTAACCCTAACCCTTCCCCGAAGCCTGACCCTCACCCGTCCCCTAATCCTAACCCGTACGCTAACACTAACCCGCGCCCTCACACGTACGCTCCCCCTAAAGCGTTGTCGTACCCTCACCTGGACCCTAAACCGTCCCCGTCCCCTAACCCTAAGCCTAGCCCGAACCCTAACCCTAACCCTTCCCCGAAGCCTGACCCTCACCCGTCCCCAAATCCTAACCCGTACGCTAACACTAACCCGCACCCTCACACGTACGCTCCCCCTAAAGCGTTGTCGTACCCTCACCTGGACCCTAAACCGTCCCCGTCCCCTAACCCTAACCCTAGCCCGAACCCTAACCCTAACCCTTCCCCGAAGCCTGACCCAAGCCGTCCCCTAATCCTAACCCGTACGCTAACACTCACCCGCACCCTCACACGTACGCTCCCCCTAAAGCGTTGTCGTACCCTCACATGGACCCTAAACCGTCCCCGTCCCCTAACACTAACCCTAGCCCGAACCCTAACCCTAACCCTTCCCCGAAGAATGACACTCACCCGTCCTCTAATCCTAACCCGTACGCTAACACTAACCTGCGCCCTCACACGTACGCTCCCCCTAAAGCGTTGTCGTACCCTCACCTGAACCCTAAACCGTCCCCGTCCCCTAACCCTAACCCTAGACCGAACCCTAACCCTAACCCTTCCCCGAAGCCTGACCCTCACCCGTCCCCTAATCCTAACCCGTACGCTAACACTAACCCGCGCCCTCACACGTACGCTCCCCCTAAAGCGTTGTCGTACCCTCACCTGGACCCTAAACCGTCGTCGTCCCCTAACCCTAATCCTAGCCCGAACCCTAACCCTAACCCTTCCCCGAAGCCTGACCCAAGCCGTCCCCAAATCCTAACCCGTACGCTAACACTAACCCGCGCCCTCACACGTACGCTCCCCCTAAAGCGTTGTCGTACCCTCACCTGGACCCTAAACCGTCCCCGTCCCCTAACCCTAACCCTAGCCCGAACCCTAACCCTAACCCTTCCCCGAAGCCTGACCCTCACCCGTCCCCTAATCCTAAACCGTACGCTAACACTAACCCGCGCCTTCACACGTACGCTCCCCCTAAAGCGTTGTCGTACCCTCACCTGGACCCTAAACCGTCCCCGTCCCCTAACCCTAACCCTAGCCCGAACCGTAACCCTAACCCTTCCCCAAAGCCTGACCCTCACCCGTCCCCTAATCCTAACCCGTACGCTAACACTAACCCGCGCCCTCACACGTACGCTCCCCCTAAAGCGTTGTCGTACCCTCACCTGGACCCTAAACTGTCCCCGTCCCCTAACCCTAACCCTAGCCCGAACCCTAACCCTAACCGTTCCCCGAAGCCTGACCCTCACCCGTCCCCTAATCCTAACCCGTACGCTAACACTAACCCGCGCCCTCACACGTACGCTCCCCCTAAAGCGTTGTCGTACCCTCACCTGGACCCTAAACCGTCCCCGTCCCCTAACCCTAACCCTAGCCCGAACCCTAACCCTAACCCTTCCCCGAAGCCTGACCCTCAGCCGTCCCCTAATCCTAACCCGTACGATAACACTAACCCGCGCCCTCACACGTACGCTCCCCCTAAAGCGTTGTCGTACCCTCACCTGGACCCTAAACCGTCCCCGTCCCCTAACCCTAACCCTAGCCCGAACCCTAACCCTAACCCTTCCCCGAAGCCTGACCCTCACCCGTCCCCTAATCCTAACCCGTACGCTAACACTAACCCGCGCCCTCACATGTACGCTCCCCCTAAAGCGTTGTCGTACCCTCACCTGGACCCTAAACCGTCCCCGTCCCCTAACCCTAACCCTAGCCCGAACCCTAACCCTAACCCTTCCCCGAAGCCTGACCCTCACCCGTCCCCTAATCCTAACCCGTACGCTAACGCTAACCCGCGCCCTCACACGTACGCTCCCCCTAAAGCGTTGTCGTACCCTCACCTGGACCCTAAACCGTCCCCGTCCCCTAACCCTAACCCTAGACCGAACCCTAACCCTAACCCTTCCCCGAAGCCTGACCCTCACCCGTTCCCTAATCCTAACCCGTACGCTAACACTAACCCGCGCCCTCACAGGTACGCTCCCCCTAAAGCGTTGTCGTACCCGCACCTGGACCCTAAACCGTCCCCGTCCCCTAACCCTAACCCTAGCCCGAACCCTAACCCTAACACTTCCCCGAAGCCTGACACTCACCTGTCCCCTAATCCTAACCCGTACGATAACACTAACCCGCACCCTCACACGTACGCTCCCCCTAAAGCGTTGTCGTACCCTCACCTGGACCCTAAACCGTCCCCGTCCCCTAACACTAACCCTAGCCCGAACCCTAACCCTAACCCTTCCCCGAAGCCTGACCCTCAGCCATCCCCTAATCCTAACCCGTACGCTAACACTAACCCGCGCCCTCACACGTACGCTCCCCCTAAAGCGTTGTCGTACCCTCACCTGGACCCTAAACCGTCCCCGTCCCCTAACCCTAACCCTAGCCCGAACCCTAACCCTAACCCTTCCCCGAAGCCTGACCCTCAGCCGTCCCCTAATCCTAACCCGTATGCTAACACTAAACCACGCCCTCACACGTACGCTCCCCCTAAAGCGTTGTCGTACCCTCACCTGGACCCTAAACCGTCCCCGTCCCCTAACCCTAACCCTAGCCCGAACCCTAACCCTAACCCTTCCCCGAAGCCTGACCCTCACCCGTCCCCTAATCCTAACCCGTAGGCTAACACTAACCCGCGCCCTCACACGTACGCTCCCCCTAAAGCGTTGTCGTACCCTCACCTGGACCCTAAACCGTCCCCGTCCCCTAACCCTAACCCTAGCCCGAACCCTAACCCTAACCCTTCCCCGAAGCCTGACCCTCAGCCATCCCCTAATCGTAACCCGTACGCTAACACTAACCCGCGCCCTCACACGTACGCTCCCCCTAAAGCGTTGTCATACCCTCACCTGGACCCTAAACCGTCCCCGTCCCCTAACCCTAACGCTAGCCCGAACCCTCACCCTAACCCTTCCCCGAAGCCTGACCCTCAGCCGTCCCCTAATGCTAACCCGTACGCTAACACTAACCCGCGCCCTCACACGTACGCTCCCCCTAAAGCGTTGTCATACCCTCACCTGGACCCTAAACCGTTCCCATCCCCTAACCCTAACCCTAGCCCGAACCCTAACCCTAACCCTTCCCCGAAGCCTGACCCTCACCCGTCCCCTAATCCTAACCCGTACGCTAACACTAACCCGCGCCCTCACACGTACGCTCCCCCTAAAGCGTTGTCGTACCCTCAGCTGGACCCTAAACCGTCCCCGTCCCCTAACCCTAACCCTAGCCCGAACCCTAACCCTAACCCTTCCCCGAAGCCTGACCCAAGCCGTCCCCAAATCCTAACCCGTACGCTAACACTAACCCGCGCCCTCACACGTACGCTCCCCCTAACGCGTTGTTGTACCCTCACCTGGACCCTAAACCGTCCCCATCCCCTAACCCTAACCCTAGCCCGAACCCTAACCCTAACCCTTCCGCGAAACCTGACCCTCACCCGTCCCCTAATCCTAACCCGTAAGCTAACGCTAACCCGCGCCCTCACACGTAGGCTCCCCCTAACGCGTTGTCGTACCCTCACCTGGACCCTAAACCGTCCCCGTCCCCTAACACTAACCCTAGCCCGAAACCTAACCCTAACCCTTCCCCGAAGCCTGACCCTCACCCGTCCCCTAATCCTAACCCGTACGCTAACACTAACCCGCGCCCTCACACGTACGCTCCCCCTAAAGCGTTGTCGTACCCTCACCTGGACCCTAAACCGTACCCATCCCCTAACCCTAACCCTAGCCCGAACCCTAACCCTAACCCTTCCCCGAAGCCTGACCCTCACCCGTCCCCTAATCCTAACACGTACGCTAACAGTAACCCGTGCCCTCACACGTACGCTCCCCCTAAAGCGTTGTCGTACCCTCACCTGGACCCTAAACCGTCCCCGTCCCTTAACCCTAACCCTAGCCCGAACCCTAACCCTAACCCTTCCCCGAAGCCTGACCCTCAGCCATCCCCTAATCCTAACCCGTACGCTAACACTAACCCGCGCCCTCACACGTACGCTCCCCCTAAAGCGTTGTCGTACCCTCACCTGGACCCTAAACCGTCCCCGTCCCCTAACCCTAACCCTAGCCCGAACCCTAACCCTAACCCTTCCCCGAAGCCTGACACTCAGCCGTCCCCTAATCCTAACCCGTATGCTAACACTAAACCACGCCCTCACACGTACGCTCCCCCTAAAGCGTTGTCGTACCCTCACCTGGACCCTAAACCGTCACCGTCCCCTAACCCTAACCCTAGCCCGAACCCTAACCCTAACCCTTCCCCGAAGCCTGACCCTCACCCGTCCCCTAATCCTAACCCGTACGCTAACACTAACCCGCGCCCTCACACGTACGCTCCCCCTAAAGCGTTGTCGTACCCTCACCTGGACCCTAAACCGTCCCCGTCCCCTAACCCTAACCCTAGCCCGAATCCTAACCCTAAACCTTCCCCGAAGCCTGACCCTCACCCATCCCCTAATCCTAACCCGTACGCTAACAGTATCCCGCGCCCTCACACGTACGCTCCCCCTAAAGCGTTGTCGTACCCTCACCTGGACCCTAAACCGTCCCCGTCCCCTAACCCTAACCCTAGCCCGAACCCTAACCCTAACCCTTCCCCGAAGCCTGACCCTCACCCGTCCTCTAATCCTAACCCGTACGCTAACACTAACCCGCGCCCTCACACGTAAGCTCCCCCTAAAGCGTTGTCGTACCCTCACCTGGACCCTAAACCGTCCCCGTCCCCTAACCCTAACCCTAGCCCGAACCCTAACTCTAGCCCTTCCCCGAAGCCTGACACTCACCCGTCCCCTAATCCTAACCCGTACGCTAACACTAACCCGCGCCCTCACACGTACGCTCCCCCTAAAGCGTTGTCGTACCCTCACCTGGACCCTAAACCGTCCCCGTCCCCTAACACTAACCCTAGCCCGAACCCTAACCCTAACCCTTCCCCGAAGAATGACCCTCACCCGTCCTCTAATCCTAACCCGTACGCTAACACTAACCCGCGCCCTCACACGTACGCTCCCCCTAAAGCGTTGTCGTACCCTCACCTGAACCCTAAACCGTCCCCGTCCCCTAACCCTAACCCTAGCCCGAACCCTAACCCTAACCCTTCCCCGAAGCCTGACCCTCACCCGTCCCCTAATCCTAACCCGTACGCTAACACTAACCCGCGCCCTCACACGTACGCTCCCCCTAAAGCGTTGTCGTACCCTCACCTGGACCCTAAACCGTCCCCGTCCCCTAACCCTAAGCCTAGCCCGAACCCTAACCCTAACCCTTCCCCGAAGCCTGACCCTCACCCGTCCCCAAATCCTAACCCGTACACTAACACTAACCCGCACCCTCACACGTACGCTCCCCCTAAAGCGTTGTCGTACCCTCACCTGGACCCTAAACCGTCCCCGTCCCCTAACCCTAACCCTAGCCCGAACCCTAACCCTAACCCTTCCCCGAAGCCTGACCCAAGCCGTCCCCTAATCCTAACCCGTACGCTAACACTCACCCGCACCCTCACACGTACGCTCCCCCTAAAGCGTTGTCGTACCCTCACATGGACCCTAAACCGTCCCCGTCCCCTAACACTAACCCTAGCCCGAACCCTAACCCTAACCCTTCCCCGAAGAATGACACTCACCCGTCCTCTAATCCTAACCCGTACGCTAACACTAACCTGCGCCCTCACACGTACGCTCCCCCTAAAGCGTTGTCGTACCCTCACCTGAACCCTAAACCGTCCCCGTCCCCTAACCCTAACCCTAGACCGAACCCTAACCCTAACCCTTCCCCGAAGCCTGACCCTCACCCGTCCCCTAATCCTAACCCGTACGCTAACACTAACCCGCGCCCTCACACGTACGCTCCCCCTAAAGCGTTGTCGTACCCTCACCTGGACCCTAAACCGTCGTCGTCCCCTAACCCTAATCCTAGCCCGAACCCTAACCCTAACCCTTCCCCGAAGCCTGACCCAAGCCGTCCCCAAATCCTAACCCGTACGCTAACACTAACCCGCGCCCTCACACGTACGCTCCCCCTAAAGCGTTGTCGTACCCTCACCTGGACCCTAAACCGTCCCCGTCCCCTAACCCTAACCCTAGCCCGAACCCTAACCCTAACCCTTCCCCGAAGCCTGACCCTCAGCCGTCCCCTAATCCTAACCCGTACGCTAACACTAACCAGCACCCTCACACGTACGCTCCCCCTAAAGCGTTGTCGTACCCTCACCTGGACCCTAAACCGTCCCCATCCCCTAGCCCTAACCCTAGCCCGAACCCTAACCCTAACCCTTCCCCGAAGCCTGACCCTCAGCCGTCCCCTAATCCTAAACCGTACGCTAACACTAACCCGCGCCTTCACACGTACGCTCCCCCTAAAGCGTTGTCGTACCCTCACCTGGACCCTAAACCGTCCCCGTCCCCTAACCCTAACCCTAGCCCGAACCCTAACCCTAACCCTTCCCCGAAGCCTGACCCTCACCCGTCCCCTAATCCTAACCCGTACGCTAAGACTAACCCGCGCCCTCACACGTACGCTCCCCCTAAAGCGTTGTCGTACCCTCACCTGGACCCTAAACCGTCCCCGTCCCCTAACCCTAACCCTAGCCCGAACCCTAACCCTAACCCTTCCCGAAAGCCTGACCCTCAGCCGTCCCCTAATCCTAACCCTTACACTAACACTAACCGGCGCCCTCGCACGTACGCTTCCCCTAGAGCATTGTGGTACCCTCACCTGGACCCTAAACCGTCCCCGTCCCCTAACCCTAACCCTAGCCCGAACCCTAACCCTAACCCTTCCCCGAAGCCTGAACCTCACCCGTCCCCTAATCCTAACCCGTACGCTAACACTAACCCACGCCCTCACACGTACGCTCCCCCTAAAGCGTTGTCATACCCTCACATGGACCCTAAACCGTCCCCGTCCCCTAACCCTAACCCTAGCCCGAACCCTAACCCTAACCCTTCCCCGAAGCCTGACCCTCACCCGTCCTCTAATCCTAACCCGTACGCTAACACTAACCCGCGCCCTCACACGTAAGCTCCCCCTAAAGCGTTGTCGTACCCTCACCTGGACCCTAAACCGTCCCCGTCCCCTAACCCTAACCCTAGCCCGAACCCTAACTCTAGCCCTTCCCCGAAGCCTGACACTCACCCGTCCCCTAATCCTAACCCGTACGCTAACACTAACCCGCGCCCTCACACGTACGCTCCCCCTAAAGCGTTGTCGTACCCTCACCTGGACCCTAAACCGTCCCCGTCCCCTAACACTAACCCTAGCCCGAACCCTAACCCTAACCCTTCCCCGAAGAATGACCCTCACCCGTCCTCTAATCCTAACCCGTACGCTAACACTAACCCGCGCCCTCACACGTACGCTCCCCCTAAAGCGTTGTCGTACCCTCACCTGAACCCTAAACCGTCCCCGTCCCCTAACCCTAACCCTAGCCCGAACCCTAACCCTAACCCTTCCCCGAAGCCTGACCCTCACCCGTCCCCTAATCCTAACCCGTACGCTAACACTAACCCGCGCCCTCACACGTACGCTCCCCCTAAAGCGTTGTCGTACCCTCACCTGGACCCTAAACCGTCCCCGTCCCCTAACCCTAAGCCTAGCCCGAACCCTAACCCTAACCCTTCCCCGAAGCCTGACCCTCACCCGTCCCCAAATCCTAACCCGTACACTAACACTAACCCGCACCCTCACACGTACGCTCCCCCTAAAGCGTTGTCGTACCCTCACCTGGACCCTAAACCGTCCCCGTCCCCTAACCCTAACCCTAGCCCGAACCCTAACCCTAACCCTTCCCCGAAGCCTGACCCAAGCCGTCCCCTAATCCTAACCCGTACGCTAACACTCACCCGCACCCTCACACGTACGCTCCCCCTAAAGCGTTGTCGTACCCTCACATGGACCCTAAACCGTCCCCGTCCCCTAACACTAACCCTAGCCCGAACCCTAACCCTAACCCTTCCCCGAAGAATGACACTCACCCGTCCTCTAATCCTAACCCGTACGCTAACACTAACCTGCGCCCTCACACGTACGCTCCCCCTAAAGCGTTGTCGTACCCTCACCTGAACCCTAAACCGTCCCCGTCCCCTAACCCTAACCCTAGACCGAACCCTAACCCTAACCCTTCCCCGAAGCCTGACCCTCACCCGTCCCCTAATCCTAACCCGTACGCTAACACTAACCCGCGCCCTCACACGTACGCTCCCCCTAAAGCGTTGTCGTACCCTCACCTGGACCCTAAACCGTCGTCGTCCCCTAACCCTAATCCTAGCCCGAACCCTAACCCTAACCCTTCCCCGAAGCCTGACCCAAGCCGTCCCCAAATCCTAACCCGTACGCTAACACTAACCCGCGCCCTCACACGTACGCTCCCCCTAAAGCGTTGTCGTACCCTCACCTGGACCCTAAACCGTCCCCGTCCCCTAACCCTAACCCTAGCCCGAACCCTAACCCTAACCCTTCCCCGAAGCCTGACCCTCAGCCGTCCCCTAATCCTAACCCGTACGCTAACACTAACCAGCACCCTCACACGTACGCTCCCCCTAAAGCGTTGTCGTACCCTCACCTGGACCCTAAACCGTCCCCATCCCCTAGCCCTAACCCTAGCCCGAACCCTAACCCTAACCCTTCCCCGAAGCCTGACCCTCAGCCGTCCCCTAATCCTAAACCGTACGCTAACACTAACCCGCGCCTTCACACGTACGCTCCCCCTAAAGCGTTGTCGTACCCTCACCTGGACCCTAAACCGTCCCCGTCCCCTAACCCTAACCCTAGCCCGAACCCTAACCCTAACCCTTCCCCGAAGCCTGACCCTCACCCGTCCCCTAATCCTAACCCGTACGCTAAGACTAACCCGCGCCCTCACACGTACGCTCCCCCTAAAGCGTTGTCGTACCCTCACCTGGACCCTAAACCGTCCCCGTCCCCTAACCCTAACCCTAGCCCGAACCCTAACCCTAACCCTTCCCGAAAGCCTGACCCTCAGCCGTCCCCTAATCCTAACCCTTACACTAACACTAACCGGCGCCCTCGCACGTACGCTTCCCCTAGAGCATTGTGGTACCCTCACCTGGACCCTAAACCGTCCCCGTCCCCTAACCCTAACCCTAGCCCGAACCCTAACCCTAACCCTTCCCCGAAGCCTGAACCTCACCCGTCCCCTAATCCTAACCCGTACGCTAACACTAACCCACGCCCTCACACGTACGCTCCCCCTAAAGCGTTGTCATACCCTCACATGGACCCTAAACCGTCCCCGTCCCCTAACCCTAACCCTAGCCCGAACCCTAACCCTAACCCTTCCCCGAAGCCTGACCCTCAGCCGTCCCCTAATCCTAACCCGTACGCTAACACTAACCCGCGCCCTCACACGTACGCTCCCCCTAAAGCGTTGTCGTACCCTCACCTGGACCCTAAACCGTCCCCGTCCCCTAACCCTAACCCTAGCCCGAACCCTAACACTAACCCTTCCCGAAAGCCTGACCCTCAGCCGTCCCCTAATCCAAACCCTTACGCTAACACTAACCGGCGCCCTCGCACGTACGCTTCCCCTAAAGCATTGTGGTACGCTCACCTGGACCCTAAACCGTCCCCGTCCCCTAACCCTAACCCTAGCCCGAAACCTAACCCTAACCCTTCCCCGAAGCCTGAACCTCACCCGTCCCCTAATCCTAACCCGTACGCTAACACTAACCCGCGCCGTCACACGTACGCTCCCCCTAAACCGTTGTCGTACCCGCACCTGGACCCTAAACCGTCCCCGCCCCCTAACCCTAACCCTAGCCCAAACCCTAACCCTAACCCGTCCCGAAAGCCTGACCCTCAGCCGTCCCCTAATCCTAACCCGTACGCTAACACTAACCCGCGCCCTCACACGTACGCTCCCCCTAAAGCGTTGTCGTACCCTCACCTGGACCCTAAACCGTCCCCGTCCCCTAACCCTAACCCTAGCCCGAACCCTAACCCTAACCCTTCCCCGAAGCCTGACCCTCACCCGTCCCCTAATCCTAACCCGTACGCTAACACTAACCCGCGCCCTCACACGTACGCTCCCCCTAAAGCGTTGTCGTACCCTCACCTGGACCCTAAACCGTCCCCGTCCCCTAACCCTAACCCTAGCCCGAACCCTAACCCTAACCCTTCCCCGAAGCCTGACCCTCAGCCGTTCCCTAATCCTAACCCGTACGCTAACACTAACCCGCGCCCTCACACGTACGCTCCCCCTAGAGCGTTGTCGTACCCTCACCTGGACCCTAAACCGTCCCCGTCCCCTAACCCTAACTCTAGCCCGAACCCTAACCCTAACCCTTCCCCGAAGCCTGACCCTCAGCCGTCCCCTAATCCTAACCCGTACGCTAACACTAACCCGCGCCCTCACACGTACGCTCCCCCTAAAGCGTTGTCGTACCCTCACCTGGACCCTAAACCGTCCCCGTCCCCTAACCCTAACCCTAGCCCGAACCCTAACCCTAACCCTTCCCAAAAGCCTGACCCTCAGCCGTCCCCTAATCCTAACCCTTACACTAACACTAACCGGCGCCCTCGCACGTACGCTTCCCCTAGAGCATTGTGGTACCCTCACCTGGACCCTAAACCGTCCCCGTCCCCTAACCCTAACCCTAGCCCGAACCCTAACCCTAACCCTTCCCCGAAGCCTGAACCTCACCCGTCCCCTAATCCTAACCCGTACGCTAACACTAACCCGCGCCGTCACACGTACGCTCCCCCTAAACCGTTGTCGTACCCTCACCTGGACCCTAAACCGTCCCAGCCCCCTAACCCTAACCCTAGCCCGAACCCTAACCCTAACCCTTCCCGAAAGCCTGACCCTCACCCGTCCCCTAATCCTAACCCGTACGCTAACACTAACCCGCGCCCTCACACGTACGCTCCCCCTAAAGCGTTGTCGTACCCTCACCTGGACCCTAAACCGTCCCCGTCCCCTAACCCTAACCCTAGCCCGAACCCTAACCCTAACACTTCCCCGAAGCCTGACCCCCACCCGTCCCCTAATCCTAACCCGTACGCTAACACTAACCCGCGCCCTCACACGTACGCTCCCCCTAAAGCGTTGTCGTACCCTCACCTGGACCCTAAACTGTCCCCGTCCCCTAACCCTAACCCTAGCCCGAACCCTAACCCTAACCCTTCCCCGAAGCCTGACCCTCAGCCGTCCCCTAATCCTAACCCGTACGCTAACACTAACCCGCGCCCTCACACGTACGCTCCCCCTAAAGCGTTGTCGTACCCTCACCTGGACCCTAAACCGTCCCCGTCCCCTAACCCTAACCCTAGCCCGAACCCTCACCCTAAACCTTCCCGAAGCCTGACCCTCAGCCGTCCCCTAATCCTAACCCATACGCTAACACTAACCCGCGCCCTCACACGTACGCTCCCCCTAAAGCGTTGTCGTACCCTCACCTGGACCCTAAACCGTCCCCGTCCCCTAACCCTAACCCTAGCCCGAACCCTAACCCTAACCCTTCCCCGAAGCCTGACCCTCACCCATCCCCTAATCCTAACCCGCACGCTAACACTAACCCGCGCCCGCACACGTACGCTCCCCCTAAAGCGTTGTCGTACCCTCACCTGGACCCTAAACCGTCCCCGTCCCCTAACCCTAACCCTAGCCCGAACCCTAACCCGTCCCCTAATCCTAACCCGTACGCTAACACTAACCCGCGCCCTCACACGTACGCTCCCCCTAAAGCGTTGTCGTACCCTCACCTGGACCCTAAACCGTCCCCGTCCCCTAACCCTAACCCTAGCCCGAACCCTAACCCTAAACCTTCCCCGAAGCCTGACCCCCACCCGTCCCCTAATCCTAACCCGTACGCTAACACTAACCCGCGCCCTCACACGTACGCTCCCCCTAAAGCGTTGTCGTACCCTCACCTGGACCCTAAACTGTCCCCGTCCCCTAACCCTAACCCTAACCCGAACCGTAACCCTAACCCTTCCCCGAAGCCTGACCCTCACCCGTCCCCTAATCCTAACCCGTACGCTAACACTAACCCGCGCCCTCACACGTACGCTCCCCCTAAAGCGTTGTCGTACCCTCACCTGGACCCTAAACCGTCCCCGTCCCCTAACCCTAACCCTAGCCCGAACCCTAACCCTAACCCTTCCCCGAAGCCTGACCCTCAGCCGTCCCCTAATCCTAACCCGTACGCTAACACTAACCCGCGCCCTCACACGTACGCTCCCCCTAAAGCGTTGTCGTACCCTCACCTGGACCCTAAACCGTCCCCGTCCCCTAACCCTAACCCTAGCCCGAACCCTAACCCTAACCCTTCCCCGAAGCCTGACCCTCACCCGTCCCCTAATCCTAACCCGTACGCTAACACTAACCCGCGCCCTCACACGTACGCTCCCCCTAAAGCGTTGTCGTACCCTCACCTGGACCCTAAACCGTCCCCGTCCCCTAACCCTAACCCTAGCCCGAACCCTAACCCTAACCCTTCCCCGAAGCCTGACCCTCAGCCGTCCCCTAATCCTAACCCGTACGCTAACACTAACCCGCGCCCTCACACGTACGCTCCCCCTAAAGCGTTGTCGTACCCTCACCTGGACCCTAAACCGTCCCCATCCCCTAACCCTAACCCTAGCCCGAACCCTAACCCTAACCCTTCCCCGAAGCCTGACCCTCACCCGTCCCCTAATCCTAACCCGTACGCTAACACTAACCCGCGCCCTCACACGTACGCTCCCCCTAAAGCGTTGTCGTACCCTCACCTGGACCCTAAACCGTCCCCGTCCCCTAACCCTAACCCTAGCCCGAACCCTAACCCTAACCCTTCCCCGAAGCCTGACCCTCAGCCGTTCCCTAATCCTAACCCGTACGCTAACACTAACCCGCGCCCTCACACGTACGCTCCCCCTAAAGCGTTGTCGTACCCTCACCTGGACCCTAAACCGTCCCCGTCCCCTAACCCTAACTCTAGACCGAACCCTAACCCTAACCCTTCCCCGAAGCCTGACCCTCAGCCGTCCCCTAATCCTAACCCGTACGCTAACACTAACCCGCGCCCTCACACGTACGCTCCCCCTAAAGCGTTGTCGTACCCTCACCTGGACCCTAAACCGTCCCCGTCCCCTAACCCTAACCCTAGCCCGAACCCTAACCCTAACCCTTCCCGAAAGCCTGACCCTCAGCCGTCCCCTAATCCTAACCCTTACACTAACACTAACCGGCGCCCTCGCACGTACGCTTCCTTTAGAGCATTGTGGTACCCTCACCTGGACCCTAAACCGTCCCCGTCCCCTAACCCTAACCCTAGCCCGAACCCTAACCCTAACCCTTCCCCGAAGCCTGAACCTCACCCGTCCCCTAATCCTAACCCGTACGCTAACACTAACCCACGCCCTCACACGTACGCTCCCCCTAAAGCGTTGTCATACCCTCACATGGACCCTAAACCGTCCCCGTCCCCTAACCCTAACCCTAGCCCGAACCCTAACCCTAACCCTTCCCCGAAGCCTGACCCTCAGCCGTCCCCTAATCCTAACCCGTACGCTAACACTAACCCGCGCCCTCACACGTACGCTCCCCCTAAAGCGTTGTCGTACCCTCACCTGGACCCTAAACCGTCCCCGTCCCCTAACCCTAACCCTAGCCCGAACCCTAACCCTAACCCTTCCCGAAAGCCTGACCCTCAGCCGTCCCCTAATCCAAACCCTTACGCTAACACTAACCGGCGCCCTCGCACGTACGCTTCCCCTAAAGCATTGTGGTACGCTCACCTGGACCCTAAACCGTCCCCGTCCCCTAACCCTAACCCTAGCCCGAAACCTAACCCTAACCCTTCCCCGAAGCCTGAACCTCACCCGTCCCCTAATCCTAACCCGTACGCTAACACTAACCCGCGCCGTCACACGTACGCTCCCCCTAAACCGTTGTCGTACCCGCACCTGGACCCTAAACCGTCCCCGCCCCCTAACCCTAACCCTAGCCCAAACCCTAACCCTAACCCGTCCCGAAAGCCTGACCCTCACCCGTCCCCTAATCCTAACCCGTACGCTAACACTAACCCGCGCCCTCACACGTACGCTCCCCCTAAAGCGTTGTCGTACCCTCACCTGGACCCTAAACCGTCCCCGTCCCCTAACCCTAACCCTAGCCCGAACCCTAACCCTAACCCTTCCCCGAAGCCTGACCCTCACCCGTCCCCTAATCCTAACCCGTACGCTAACACTAACCCGCGCCCTCACACGTACGCTCCCCCTAAAGCGTTGTCGTACCCTCACCTGGACCCTAAACCGTCCCCGTCCCCTAACCCTAACCCTAGCCCGAACCCTAACCCTAACCCTTCCCCGAAGCCTGACCCTCAGCCGTTCCCTAATCCTAACCCGTACGCTAACACTAACCCGCGCCCTCACACGTACGCTCCCCCTAAAGCGTTGTCGTACCCTCACCTGGACCCTAAACCGTCCCCGTCCCCTAACCCTAACTCTAGCCCGAACCCTAACCCTAACCCTTCCCCGAAGCCTGACCCTCAGCCGTCCCCTAATCCTAACCCGTACGCTAACACTAACCCGCGCCCTCACACGTACGCTCCCCCTAAAGCGTTGTCGTACCCTCACCTGGAACCTAAACCGTCCCCGTCCCCTAACCCTAACCCTAGCCCGAACCCTAACCCTAACCCTTCCCAAAAGCCTGACCCTCAGCCGTCCCCTAATCCTAACCCTTACACTAACACTAACCGGCGCCCTCGCACGTACGCTTCCCCTAGAGCATTGTGGTACCCTCACCTGGACCCTAAACCGTCCCCGTCCCCTAACCCTAACCCTAGCCCGAACCCTAACCCTAACCCTTCCCCGAAGCCTGAACCTCACCCGTCCCCTAATCCTAACCCGTACGCTAACACTAACCCGCGCCGTCACACGTACGCTCCCCCTAAACCGTTGTCGTACCCTCACCTGGACCCTAAACCGTCCCAGCCCCCTAACCCTAACCCTAGCCCGAACCCTAACCCTAACCCTTCCCGAAAGCCTGACCCTCACCCGTCCCCTAATCCTAACCCGTACGCTAACACTAACCCGCGCCCTCACACGTACGCTCCCCCTAAAGCGTTGTCGTACCCTCACCTGGACCCTAAACCGTCCCCGTCCCCTAACCCTAACCCTAGCCCGAACCCTAACCCTAACCCTTCCCCGAAGCCTGACCCCCACCCGTCCCCTAATCCTAACCCGTACGCTAACACTAACCCGCGCCCTCACACGTACGCTCCCCCTAAAGCGTTGTCGTACCCTCACCTGGACCCTAAACTGTCCCCGTCCCCTAACCCTAACCCTAGCCCGAACCCTAACCCTAACCCTTCCCCGAAGCCTGACCGTCAGCCGTCCCCTAATCCTAACCCGTACGCTAACACTAACCCGCGCCCTCACACGTACGCTCCCCCTAAAGCGTTGTCGTACCCTCACCTGGACCCTAAACCGTCCCCGTCCCCTAACCCTAACCCTAGCCCGAACCCTCACCCTAAAACTTCCCGAAGCCTGACCCTCAGCCGTCCCCTAATCCTAACCCATACGCTAACACTAACCCGCGCCCTCACACGTACGCTCCCCCTAAAGCGTTGTCGTACCCTCACCTGGACCCTAAACCGTCCCCGTCCCCTAACCCTAACCCTAGCCCGAACCCTAACCCTAACCCTTCCCCGAAGCCTGACCCTCACCCATCCCCTAATCCTAACCCGCACGCTAACACTAACCCGCGCCCGCACACGTACGCTCCCCCTAAAGCGTTGTCGTACCCTCACCTGGACCCTAAACCGTCCCCGTCCCCTAACCCTAACCCTAGCCCGAACCCTAACCCGTCCCCTAATCCTAACCCGTACGCTAACACTAACCCGCGCCCTCACACGTACGCTCCCCCTAAAGCGTTGTCGTACCCTCACCTGGACCCTAAACCGTCCCCGTCCCCTAACCCTAACCCTAGCCCGAACCCTAACCCTAAACCTTCCCCGAAGCCTGACCCCCACCCGTCCCCTAATCCTAACCCGTACGCTAACACTAACCCGCGCCCTCACACGTACGCTCCCCCTAAAGCGTTGTCGTACCCTCACCTGGACCCTAAACTGTCCCCGTCCCCTAACCCTAACCCTAACCCGAACCGTAACCCTAACCCTTCCCCGAAGCCTGACCCTCACCCGTCCCCTAATCCTAACCCGTACGCTAACACTAACCCGCGCCCTCACACGTACGCTCCCCCTAAAGCGTTGTCGTACCCTCACCTGGACCCTAAACCGTCCCCGTCCCCTAACCCTAACCCTAGCCCGAACCCTAACCCTAACCCTTCCCCGAAGCCTGACCCTCAGCCGTCCCCTAATCCTAACCCGTACGCTAACACTAACCCGCGCCCTCACACGTACGCTCCCCCTAAAGCGTTGTCGTACCCTCACCTGGACCCTAAACCGTCCCCGTCCCCTAACCCTAACCCTAGCCCGAACCCTAACCCTAACCCTTCCCCGAAGCCTGACCCTCACCCGTCCCCTAATCCTAACCCGTACGCTAACACTAACCCGCGCCCTCACACGTACGCTCCCCCTAAAGCGTTGTCGTACCCTCACCTGGACCCTAAACCGTCCCCGTCCCCTAACCCTAACCCTAGCCCGAACCCTAACCCTAACCCTTCCCCGAAGCCTGACCCTCAGCCGTCCCCTAATCCTAACCCGTACGCTAACACTAACCCGCGCCCTCACACGTACGCTCCCCCTAAAGCGTTGTCGTACCCTCACCTGGACCCTAAACCGTCCCCATCCCCTAACCCTAACCCTAGCCCGAACCCTAACCCTAAACCTTCCCGAAGCCTGACCCTCAGCCGTCCCCTAATCCTAACCCGTACGCTAACACTAACCCGCGCCCTCACACGTACGCTCCCCCTAAAGCGTTGTCGTACCCTCACCTGGACCCTAAACCGTCCCCGTCCCCTAACCCTAACCCTAGCCCGAACCCTAACCCTAACCCTTCCCCGAAGCCTGACCCTCACCCGTCCCCTAATCCTAAACCGTACGCTAACACTAACCCGCGCCCTCACACGTACGCTCCCCCTAAAGCGTTGTCGTACCCTCACCTGGACCCTAAACCGTCCCCGTCCCCTAACCCTAACCCTAGCCCGAACCCTAACCCTAACCCTTCCCCGAAGCCTGACCCTCACCCGTCCCCTAATTCTAACCCGTACACTACCACTAACCCGCGCCCTCACACGTACGCTCCACCTAAACGGTTGTCGTACCCTCACCTGGACCCTAAACCGTCCCCGTCCCCTAACCCTAACCCTAGCCCGAACCCTAACCCTAACCCTTCCCGAAAGCCTGACCCTCAGCCGTCCCCTAATCCTAACCCTTACGCTAACACTAACCGGCGCCCTCGCACGTACGCTTCCCCTAAAGCATTGTGGTACCCTCACCTGGACCCTAAACCGTCCCCGTCCCCTAACCCTAACCCTAGCCCGAACCCTAACCCTAACCCTTCCCCGAAGCCTGAACCTCACCCGTCCCCTAATCCTAACCCGTACGCTAACACTAACCCGCGCCCTCACACGTACGCTCCCCCTAAACCGTTGTCGTACCCTCACCTGGACCCTAAACCGTCCCCGCCCCCTAACCCTAACCCTAGCCCAAACCCTAACCCTAACCCTTCCCGAAAGCCTGACCCTCAGCCGTCCCCTAATCCTAACCCGTACGCTAACACTAACCCGCGCTCTCACACGTACGCTACCCCTAAAGCGTTGTCGTACCCTCACCTGGACCCTAAACGGTCCCCGTCTCCTAACCCTAACCCTAGCCCGAACCCTAATCCTAACTCTTCCCCGAAGCCTGACCCTCAGCCGTCCCCTAATCCTAAACCGTACGCTAACACTAACCCGCGCCCTCACACGTACGCTCCCCCTAAAGCGTTGTCGTACCCTCACCTGGACCCTAAACCGTCCCCGTCCCCTAACCCTAACCCTAGCCCGAACCCTAACCCTAACACTTCCCCGAAGCCTGACACTCACCCGTCCCCTAATCCTAACCCGTACGCTAACACTAACCCGCGCCCTCACACGTACGCTCGCCCTAAAGCGTTGTCGTACCCTCACCTGGACCCTAAACCGTCCCCGTCCCCTAACCCTAACCCTAGCCCGAACCCTAACCCTAACCCTTCCCCGAAGCCTGACCCTCACCCGTCCCCTAATCCTAACCCGTACGCTAACACTAACCCGCGCCCTCACACGTACGCTCCCCCTAAAGCGTTGTCGTACCCTCACCTGGACCCTAAACCGTCCCCGTCCCCTAACCCTAACCCTAGCCCGAACCCTAACCCTAACCCTTCCCCGAAGCCTGACCCTCACCCGTCCCCTAATTCTAACCCGTACACTACCACTAACCCGCGCCCTCACACGTACGCTCCACCTAAACGGTTGTCGTACCCTCACCTGGACCCTAAACCGTCCCCGTCCCCTAACCCTAACCCTAGCCCGAACCCTAACCCTAACCCTTCCCGAAAGCCTGACCCTCAGCCGTACCCTAATCCAAACCCTTACGCTAACACTAACCGGCGCCCTCGCACGTACGCTTCCCCTAAAGCATTGTGCTACCCTCACCTGGACCCTAAACCGTCCCCGTCCCCTAACCCTAACCCTAGCCCGAAACCTAACCCTAACCCTTCCCCGAAGCCTGAACCTCACCCGTCCCCTAATCCTAACCCGTACGCTAACACTAACCCGCGCCGTCACACGTACGCTCCCCCTAAACCGTTGTCGTACCCGCACCTGGACCCTAAACCGTCCCCGCCCCCTAACCCTAACCCTAGCCCAAACCCTAACCCTAACCCTTCCCGAAAGCCTGACCCTCAGCCGTCCCCTAATCCTAACCCGTACGCTAACACTAACCCGCGCCCTCACACGTACGCTCCCCCTAAAGCGTTGTCGCACCCTCACCTGGACCCTAAACCGTCCCCGTCCCCTAACCCTAACCCTAGCCCGAACCCTAACCCTAACCCTTCCCCGAAGCCTGACCCTCACCCGTCCCCTAATCCTAACCCGTACGCTAACACTAACCCGCGCCCTCACACGTACGCTCCCCCTAAAGCGTTGTCGTACCCTCACCTGGACCCTAAACCGTCCCCGTCCCCTAACCCTAAACCTAGCCCGAACCCTAACCCTAACCCTTCCCCGAAGCCTGACCCTCAGCCGTTCCCTAATCCTAACCCGTACGCTAACACTAACCCGCGCCCTCACACGTACGCTCCCCCTAAAGCGTTGTCGTACCCTCACCTGGACCCTAAACCGTCCCCGTCCCCTAACCCTAACTCTAGCCCGAACCCTAACCCTAACCCTTCCCCGAAGCCTGACCCTCAGCCGTCCCCTAATCCTAACCCGTACGCTAACACTAACCCGCGCCCTCACACGTACGCTCCCCCTAAAGCGTTGTCGTACCCTCACCTGGACCCTAAACCGTCCCCGTCCCCTAACCCTAACCCTAGCCCGAACCCTAACCCTAACCCTTCCCGAAAGCCTGACCCTCAGCCGTCCCCTAATCCTAACCCTTACACTAACACTAACCGGCGCCCTCGCACGTACGCTTCCCCTAGAGCATTGTGGTACCCTCACCTGGACCCTAAACCGTCCCCGTCCCCTAACCCTAACCCTAGCCCGAACCCTAACCCTAACCCTTCCCCGAAGCCTGAACCTCACCCGTCCCCTAATCCTAACCCGTACGCTAACACTAACCCGCGCCGTCACACGTACGCTCCCCCTAAACCGTTGTCGTACCCTCACCTGGACCCTAAACCGTCCCAGCCCCCTAACCCTAACCCTAGCCCGAACCCTAACCCTAACCCTTCCCGAAAGCCTGACCCTCAGCCGTCCCCTAATCCTAACCCGTATGCTAACACTAACCAGCGCTCTCACACGTACGCTACCCCTAAAGCGTTGTCGTACCCTCACCTGGACCCTAAACGGTCCCCGTCTCCTAACCCTAACCCTAGCCCGAACCCTAATCCTAACCCTTCCCCGAAGCCTGACCCTCAGCCGTCCCCTAATCCTAACCCGTACGCTAACACTAACCCGCGCCCTCACACGTACGCTCCCCCTAAAGAGTTGTCGTACCCTCACCTGGACCCTAAACCGTCCCCGTCCCCTAACCCTAACCCTAGCCCGAACCCTAACCCTAACCCTTCCCCGAAGCCTGACCCTCACCCGTCCCCTAATCCTAACCCGTACGCTAACACTAACCCACGCCCTCACACGTACGCTCCCCCTAAAGCGTTGTCGTACCCTCACCTGGACCCTAAACCGTCCCCGTCCTCTAACCCTAACCCTAGCCCGAACCCTAACCCTAACCCTTCCCCGAAGCCTGACCCTCAGCCGTCCCCTAATCCTAACCCGTACGCTAACACTAACCCGCGCCCTCACACGTACGCTCCCCCTAAAGCGTTGTCGTACCCTCACCTGGACCCTAAACCGTCCCTGTCCCCTAACCCTAAACCTAGCCCGAACCCTAACCCTAACCCTTCCCCGAAGCCTGACCCTCAGCCGTCCCCTAATCCTAACCCGTACGCTAACACTAACCCGCGCCCTCACACGTACGCTCCCCCTAAAGCGTTGTCGTACCCTCACCTGGACCCTGAACCGTCCCCGTCCCCTAACCCTAACCCTAGCCCGAACCTTATCCCTAACCCTTCCCGAAAGCCTGACCCTCAGCCGTCCCCTAATCCTAACCCTTACGCTAACACTAACCCGCGCCCTCACACGTACGCTCCCCCTAAAGCATTGTCGTACCCTCACCTGGAACCTAAACCGTCCCCGTCCCCAAACCCTAACCCTAGCCCGAACCCTAACCCTAACCCTTCCCCGAAGCCTGACCCTCACCCGTCCCCTAATCCTAACCCGTACGCTAACACTAACCCGCGCCCTCACACGTACGCTCCCCCTGAAGCGTTGTCGTACCCTCACCTGGACCCTAAACCGTCCCCGTCCCCTAACCCTAACCCTAGCCCGAACCCTAACCCTAACCCTTCCCGGAAGCCTGACCCTCAGCCGTCCCCTAATGCTAACCCGTACGCTAACACTAACCCGCGCCCTCACACGTACGCTCCCCCTAAAGCGTTGTCGTACCCTCACCTGGACCCTAAACCGTCCCCGTCCCCTAACCCTAACCCTAGCCCGAACCCTAACCCTAAACCTTCCCGAAGCCTGACCCTCAGCCGTCCCCTAATCCTAACCCGTACGCTAACACTAACCCGCGCCCTCACACGTACGCTCCCCCTAAAGCGTTGTCGTACCCTCACCTGGACCCTAAACCGTCCCCGTCCCCTAACCCTAACCCTAGCCCGAACCCTAACCCTAACCCTTCCCTGAAGCCTGACCCTCATCCGTCCCCTAATCCTAAACCGTACGCTAACACTAACCCGCGCCCTCACACGTACGCTCCACCTAAAGCGTTGTCGTACCCTCACGCGGACCCTAAACCGTCCCCGTTCGCTAACCCTAACCCTAGCCCGAACCCTAACCCTAACCCTTCCCCGAAGCCTGACCCTCAGCCGTCCCCTAATCCTAACCCGTACGCTAACACTAACCCGCGCCCTCACACGTACGCTCCCCCTAAAGCGTTGTCGTACCCTCACCTGGACCCTAAACCGTCCCCGTCCCCTAACCCTAACCCTAGCCCGAACCCTAACCCTAAACCTTCCCGAAGCCTGACCCTCAGCCGTCCCCTAATCCTAACCCGTACGCTAACACTAACCCGCGCCCTCACACGTACGCTCCCCCTAAAGCGTTGTCGTACCCTCACCTGGACCCTAAACCGTCCCCGTCCCCTAACCCTAACCCTAGCCCGAACCCTAACCCTAACCCTTCCCCGAAGCCTGACCCTCACCCGTCCCCTAATCCTAACCCGTACGCTAACACTAACCCACGCCCTCACACGTACGCTCCCCCTAAAACGTTGTCGTACCCTCACCTGGACCCTAAACCGTCCCCGTCCCCTAACCCTAACCCTAGCCCGAACCCTAACCCTAACCCTTCCCCGAAGCCTGACCCTCACCCGTCCCCTAATCCTAACCCGTACGCTAACAATAACCCGCGCCCTCACACGTACGCTCCCCCTAAAGTGTTGTCGTACCCTCACCTGGACCCTAAACCGTCCCCGTCCCCTAACCCTAACCCTAACCCGAACCCTAACACTAACCCTTCCCTGAAGCCTGACCCTCAGCCGTCCCCTAATCCTAAACCGTACGCTAACACTAACCCGCGCCCTCACACGTACGCTCCCCCTAAAGCGTTGTCGTACCCTCACCTGGACCCTAAACCGTCCCCGTCCCCTAACCCTAACCCTAGCCCGAACCCTAACCCTAACCCTTCCCGAAAGCCTGACCCTCAGCCGTCCTCTAATCCTGACACTTACGCTAACACTAACCGGCGCCCTCGCACGTACGCTTCCCCTAAAGCATTGTGGTACCCTCACCTGGACCCTAAACCGTCCCCGTCCCCTAACCCTAACCCTAGCCCGAACCCTAACCCTAACCCTTCCCCGAAGCCTGACCCTCAGCCGTCCCCTAATCCTAACCCGTACGCTAACACTAACCCGCGCCCTCACACGTACGCTCCCCCTAAACAGTTGTCGTACCCTCACCTGGACCCTAAACCGTCCCCGCCCCCTAACCCTAACCCTAGCCCGAACCCTAACCCTAACCCTTCCCGAAAGCCTGACCCTCACCCGTCACATAATCCTAACCCGTACGCTAACACTAACCCGCGCTCTCACACGTACGCTACCCCTAAAGCGTTGTCGTACCCTCACCTGGACCCTAAACCGTCCCCGTCCCCTAACCCTAACCCTAGCCCGAACCCTAACCCTAACCCTTCCCCGAAGCCTGACCCTCACCCGTCCCCTAATCCTAACCCGTACGCTAACACGAACCCGCGCCCTCACACGTACGCTCCCCCTAAAGCGTTGTCATACCCTCACCTGGACCCTAAACCGTCCCCGTCCCCTAACCCTAAGCCTAGCCCGAACCCTAACCCTAACCCTTCCCCGAAGTCTGACCCTCACCCGTCCCCTAATCCTAACCCGTACGCTAACACTAACCCGCGCCCTCACACGTACGCTCCCCCTAAAGCGTTGTCGTACCCTCACCTGGACCCTAAACCGTCCCCGTCCCCTAACCCTAACCCTAGCCCGAACCCTAACCCTAACCCTTCCCCGAAGCCTGACCCTCACCCGTCCCCTAATCCTAACCCGTACGCTAACACTAACCCGCGCCCTCACACGTACGCTCCCCCTAACGCGTTGTCGTACCCTCACCTGGACCCTAAACCGTCCCCGTCCCGTAACCCTAACCCTAGCCCGAACCCTAACCCTAACCCTTCCCCGAAGCCTGACCCTCACCCGTCCCCTAATCCTAACCCGTACGCTAACACTAACCCGCGCCCTCACACGTACGCTCCCCCTAAAGCGTTGTCGTACCCTCACCTGGACCCTAAACCGTCCCCGTCCCCTAACCCTAACCCTAGCCCGAACCCTAACCCTAACCCTTCCCCGAAGCCTGACCCTCACCCGTCTCCTAATCCTAACCCGTACGCTAACACTAACCCGCGCCCTCACACGTACGCTCCCCCTAAAGCGTTGTCGTACCCTCACCTGGACCCTAAACCGTCCCCGTCCCCTAACCCTAACCCTAGCCCGAACCCTAACCCTAACCCTTCCCCGAAGCCTGACCCTCAGCCGTCCCCTAATCCTAACCCGTACGCTAACACTAACCCGCGCCCTCACACGTACGCTCCCCCTAAAGCGTTGTCGTACCCTCACCTGGACCCTAAACCGTCCCCGTCCCCTAACCCTAACCCTAGCCCGAACCCTAACCCTAAACCTTCCCGAAGCCTGACCCTCAGCCGTCCCCTAATCCTAACCCGTACGCTAACACTAACCCGCGCCCTCACACGTACGCTCCCCCTAAAGCGTTGTCGTACCCTCACCTGGACCCTAAACCGTCCCCGTCCCCTAACCCTAACCCTAGCCCGAACCCTAACCCTAACCCTTCCCCGAAGCCTGACCCTCACCCGTCTCCTAATCCTAACCCGTACGCTAACACTAACCCGCGCCCTCACACGTACGCTCCCCCTAAAGCGTTGTCGTACCCTCACCTGTACCCTAAACCGTCCCCGTCCCCTAACCCTAACCCTAGCCCGAACCCTAACCCTAACCCTTCCCCGAAGCCTGACCCTCAGCCGTCCCCTAATCCTAACCCGTACGCTAACACTAACCCGCGCCCTCACACGTACGCTCCCCCTAAAGCGTTGTCGTACCCTCACCTGGACCCTAAACCGTCCCCGTCCCCTAACCCTAACCCTAGCCCGAACCCTAACCCTAACCCTTCCCCGAAGCCTGACCCTCACCCGTCCCCTAATCCTAACCCGTACGCTAACACTAACCCGCGCCCTCACACGTACGCTCCCCCTAAAGCGTTGTCGTACCCTCACCTGGACCCTAAACCGTCCCCGTCCCCTAACCCTAACCCTAGCCCGAACCCTAACCCTAACCCTTCCCCGAAGCCTGACCCTCAGCCGTCCCCTAATCCTAACCCGTACGCTAACACTAACCCGCGCCCTCACACGTACGCTCCCCCTAAAGCGTTGTCGTACCCTCACCTGGACCCTAAACCGTCCCCGTCCCCTAACCCTAACCCTAGCCCGAACCCTAACCCTAAACCTTCCCGAAGCCTGACCCTCAGCCGTCCCCTAATCCTAACCCGTACGCTAACACTAACCCGCGCCCTCACACGTACGCTCCCCCTAAAGCGTTGTCGTACCCTCACCTGGACCCTAAACCGTCCTCGTCCCCTAACCCTAACCCTAGCCCGAACCCTAACCCTAACCCTTCCCCGAAGCCTGACCCTCACCCGTCCCCTAATCCTAAACCGTACGCTAACACTAACCCGCGCCCTCACACGTACGCTCCCCCTAAAGCGTTGTCGTACCCTCACCTGGACCCTAAACCGTCCCCGTCCCCTAACCCTAACCCTAGCCCGAACCCTAACCCTAACCCTTCCCCGAAGCCTGACCCTCACCCGTCCCCTAATTCTAACCCGTACACTACCACTAACCCGCGCCCTCACACGTACGCTCCACCTAAACGGTTGTCGTACCCTCACCTGGACCCTAAACCGTCCCCGTCCCCTAACCCTAACCCTAGCCCGAACCCTAACCCTAACCCTTCCCGAAAGCCTGACCCTCAGCCGTCCCCTAATCCTAACCCTTACGCTAACACTAACCGGCGCCCTCGCACGTACGCTTCCCCTAAAGCATTGTGGTACCCTCACCTGGACCCTAAACCGTCCGCGTCCCCTAACCCTATCCCTAGCCCGAACCCTAACCCTAACCCTTCCCCGAAGCCTGAACCTCACCCGTCACCTAATCCTAACCCGTACGCTAACACTAACCCGCGCCCTCACACGTACGCTCCCCCTAAACCGTTGTCGTACCCTCACCTGGACCCTAAACCGTCCCCGCCCCCTAACCCTAACCCTAGCCCAAACCCTAACCCTAACCCTTCCCGAAAGCCTGACCCTCAGCCGTCCCCTAATCCTAACCCGTACGCTAACACTAACCCGCGCTCTCACACGTACGCTACCCCTAAAGCGTTGTCGTACCCTCACCTGGACCCTAAACGGTCCCCGTCTCCTAACCCTAACCCTAGCCCGAACCCTAATCCTAACCCTTCCCCGAAGCCTGACCCTCAGCCGTCCCCTAATCCTAAACCGTACGCTAACACTAACCCGCGCCCTCACACGTATGCTCCCCCTAAAGCGTTGTCGTACCCTCACCTGGACCCTAAACCGTCCCCGTCCCCTAACCCTAACCCTAGCCCGAACCCTAACCCTAACACTTCCCCGAAGCCTGACCCTCACCAGTCCCCTAATCCTAACCCGTATGCTAACACTAACCCGCGCCCTCACACGTACGCTCGCCCTAAAGCGTTGTCGTACCCTCACCTGGACCCTAAACCGTCCCCGTCCCCTAACCCTAACCCTAGCCCGAACCCTAACCCTAACCCTTCCCCGAAGCCTGACCCTCACCCGTCCCCTAATCCTAACCCGTACGCTAACACTAACCCGCGCCCTCACACGTACGCTCCACCTAAACGGTTGTCGTACCCTCACCTGGACCCTAAACCGTCCCCGTCCCCTAACCCTAACCCTAGCCCGAACCCTAACCCTAACCCTTCCCGAAAGCCTGACCCTCAGCCGTACCCTAATCCTAACCCGTACGCTAACACTAACCGGCGCCCTCGCACGTACGCTTCCCCTAAAGCATTGTGGTACCCTCACCTGGACCCTAAACCGTCCCCGTCCCCTAACCCTAACCCTAGCCCGAAACCTAACCCTAACCCTTCCCCGAAGCCTGACCCTCACCCGTCCCCTAATCCTAACCCGTACGCTAACACTAACCCGCGCCCTCACACGTACGCTCCCCCTAAAGCGTTGTCGTACCCTCACCTGGACCCTAAACCGTCCCCGTCCCCTAACCCTAACCCTAGCCCGAACCCTAACCCTAACCCTTCCCCGAAGCCTGACCCTCACCCATCCCCTAATCCTAACCCGTACGCTAACACTAACCCGCGCCCTCACACGTACGCTCCCCCTAAAGCGTTGTCGTACCCTCACCTGGACCCTAAACCGTCCCCGTCCCCTAACCCTAACCCTAGCCCGAACCCTAACCCTAAACCTTCCCGAAGCCTGACCCTCAGCCGTCCCCTAATCCTAACCCGTACGCTAACACTAACCCGCGCCCTCACACGTACGCTCCCCCTAAAGCGTTGTCGTACCCTCACCTGTACTCTAAACCGTCCCCGTCCCCTAACCCTAACCCTAGCCCGAACCCTAACCCTAACCCTTCCCCGAAGCCTGACCCTCAGCCGTCCCCTAATCCTAACCCGTACGCTAACACTAACCCGCGCCCTCACACGTACGCTCCCCCTAAAGCGTTGTCGTACCCTCACCTGGACCCTAAACCGTCCCCGTCCCCTAACCCTAACCCTAGCCCGAACCCTAACCCTAACCCTTCCCCGAAGCCTGACCCTCACCCGTCCCCTAATCCTAACCCGTACGCTAACACTAACCCGCGCCCTCACACGTACGCTCCCCCTAAAGCGTTGTCGTACCCTCACCTGGACCCTAAACCGTCCCCGTCCCCTAACCCTAACCCTAGCCCGAACCCTAACCCTAACCCTTCCCCGAAGCCTGACCCTCAGCCGTCCCCTAATCCTAACCCGTACGCTAACACTAACCCGCGCCCTCACACGTACGCTCCCCCTAAAGCGTTGTCGTACCCTCACCTGGACCCTAAACCGTCCCCGTCCCCTAACCCTAACCCTAGCCCGAACCCTAACCCTAACCCTTCCCCGAAGCCTGACCCTCACCCGTCCCCTAATCCTAACCCGTACGCTAACACTAACCCGCGCCCTCACACGTACGCTCCCCCTAAAGCGTTGTCGTACCCTCACCTGGACCCTAAACCGTCCCCGTCCCCTAACCCTAACCCTAGCCCGAACCCTAACCCTAACCCTTCCCCGAAGCCTGACCCTCAGCCGTCCCCTAATCCTAACCCGTACGCTAACACTAACCCGCGCCCTCACACGTACGCTCCCCCTAAAGCGTTGTCGTACCCTCACCTGGACCCTAAACCGTCCCCGTCCCCTAACCCTAACCCTAGCCCGAACCCTAACCCTAAACCTTCCCGAAGCCTGACCCTCAGCCGTCCCCTAATCCTAACCCGTACGCTAACACTAACCCGCGCCCTCACACGTACGCTCCCCCTAAAGCGTTGTCGTACCCTCACCTGGACCCTAAACCGTCCCCGTCCCCTAACCCTAACCCTAGCCCGAACCCTAACCCTAACCCTTCCCCGAAGCCTGACCCTCACCCGTCCCCTAATTCTAACCCGTACACTACCACTAACCCGCGCCCTCACACGTACGCTCCACCTAAACGGTTGTCGTACCCTCACCTGGACCCTAAACCGTCCCCGTCCCCTAACCCTAACCCTAGCCCGAACCCTAACCCTAACCCTTCCCGAAAGCCTGACCCTCAGCCGTCCCCTAATCCTAACCCTTACGCTAACACTAACCGGCGCCCTCGCACGTACGCTTCCCCTAAAGCATTGTGGTACCCTCACCTGGACCCTAAACCGTCCCCGTCCCCTAACCCTAACCCTAGGCCGAACCCTAACCCTAACACTTCCCCGAAGCCTGACCCTCACCCGTCACCTAATCCTAACCCGTACGCTAACACTAACCCGCGCCCTCACACGTACGCTCCCCCTAAACCGTTGTCGTACCATCACCTGGACCCTAAACCGTCCCCGCCCCCTAACCCTAACCCTAGCCCAAACCCTAACCCTAACCCTTCCCGAAAGCCTGACCCTCAGCCGTCCCCTAATCCTAACCCGTACGCTAACACTAACCCGCGCTCTCACACGTACGCTACCCCTAAAGCGTTGTCGTACCCTCACCTGGACCCTAAACGGTCCCCGTCTCCTAACCCTAACCCTAGCCCGAACCCTAATCCTAACCCTTCCCCGAAGCCTGACCCTCAGCCGTCCCCTAATCCTAAACCGTACGCTAACACTAACCCGCGCCCTCACACGTACGCTCCCCCTAAAGCTTTGTCGTACCCTCACCTGGACCCTAAACCGTCCCCGTCCCCTAACCCTAACCCTAGCCCGAACCCTAACCCTAACCCTTCCCCGAAGCCTGACCCTCACCCGTCCCCTAATCCTAACCCGTACGCTAACACTAACCCGCGCCCTCACACGTACGCTCGCCCTAAAGCGTTGTCGTACCCTCACCTGGACCCTAAACCGTCCCCGTCCCCTAACCCTAACCCTAGCCCGAACCCTAACCCTAACCCTTCCCCGAAGCCTGACCCTCACCCGTCCCCTAATCCTAACCCGTACGCTAACACTAACCCGCGCCCTCACACGTACGCTCCACCTAAACGGTTGTCGTACCCTCACCTGGACCCTAAACCGTCCCCGTCCCCTAACCCTAACCCTAGCCCGAACCCTAACCCTAACCCTTCCCCGAAGCCTGAACCTCACCCGTCCCCTAATCCTAACCCGTACGCTAACACTAACCCGCGCCCTCGCACGTACGCTTCCCCTAAAGCATTGTGGTACCCTCACCTGGACCCTAAACCGTCCCCGTCCCCTAACCCTAACCCTAGCCCGAAACCTAACCCTAACCCTTCCCCGAAGCCTGAACCTCACCCGTCCCCTAATCCTAACCCGTACGCTAACACTAACCCGCGCCGTCACACGTACGCTCCCCCTAAACCGTTGTCGTACCCGCACCTGGACCCTAAACCGTCCCCGCCCCCTAACCCTAACCCTAGCCCAAACCCTAACCCTAACCCTTCCCGAAAGCCTGACCCTCAGCCGTCCCCTAATCCTAACCCGTACGCTAACACTAACCCGCGCCCTCACACGTACGCTCCCCCTAAAGCATTGTCGTACCCTCACCTGGACCCTAAACCGTCCCCATCCCCTAACCCTAACCCTAGCCCGAACCCTAACCCTAACCCTTCCCCGAAGCCTGACCCTCACCCGTCCCCTAATCCTAACCCGTACGCTAACACTAACCCACGCCCTCACACGTACGCTCCCCCTAAAGCATTGTCGTACCCTCACCTGGACCCTAAACCGTCCCCGTCCTCTAACCCTAACCCTAGCCCGAACCCTAACCCTAACCCTTCCCCGAAGCCTGACCCTCAGCCGTCCACTAATCCTAACCCGTACGCTAACACTAACCCGCGCCCTCACACGTACGCTCCCCCTAAAGCGTTGTCGTACCCTCACCTGGACCCTAAACCGTCCCCGTCCCCTAACCCTAACCCTAGCCCGAACCCTAACCCTAAACCTTCCCGAAGCCTGACCCTCAGCCGTCCCCTAATCCTAACCCGTACGCTAACACTAACCCGCGCCCTCACACGTACGCTCCCCCTAAAGCGTTGTCGTACCCTCACCTGGACCCTAAACCGTCCCCGTCCCCTAACCCTAACCCTAGCCCGAACCCTAACCCTAACCCTTCCCCGAAGCCTGACCCTCACCCGTCCCCTAATCCTAACCCGTACGCTAACACTAACCCGCGCCCTCACACGTACGCTCCCCCTAAAGCGTTGTCGTACCCTCACCTGTACCCTAAACCGTCCCCGTCCCCTAACCCTAACCCTAGCCCGAACCCTAACCCTAACCCTTCCCCGAAGCCTGACCCTCAGCCGTCCCCTAATCCTAACCCGTACGCTAACACTAACCCGCGCCCTCACACGTACGCTCCCCCTAAAGCGTTGTCGTACCCTCACCTGGACCCTAAACCGTCCCCGTCCCCTAACCCTAACCCTAGCCCGAACCCTAACCCTAACCCTTCCCCGAAGCCTGACCCTCACCCGTCCCCTAATCCTAACCCGTACGCTAACACTAACCCGCGCCCTCACACGTACGCTCCCCCTAAAGCGTTGTCGTACCCTCACCTGGACCCTAAACCGTCCCCGTCCCCTAACCCTAACCCTAGCCCGAACCCTAACCCTAACCCTTCCCCGAAGCCTGACCCTCAGCCGTCCCCTAATCCTAACCCGTACGCTAACACTAACCCGCGCCCTCACACGTACGCTCCCCCTAAAGCGTTGTCGTACCCTCACCTGGACCCTAAACCGTCCCCGTCCCCTAACCCTAACCCTAGCCCGAACCCTAACCCTAAACCTTCCCGAAGCCTGACCCTCAGCCGTCCCCTAATCCTAACCCGTACGCTAACACTAACCCGCGCCCTCACACGTACGCTCCCCCTAAAGCGTTGTCGTACCCTCACCTGGACCCTAAACCGTCCCCGTCCCCTAACCCTAACCCTAGCCCGAACCCTAACCCTAACCCTTCCCCGAAGCCTGACCCTCACCCGTCCCCTAATCCTAAACCGTACGCTAACACTAACCCGCGCCCTCACACGTACGCTCCCCCTAAAGCGTTGTCGTACCCTCACCTGGACCCTAAACCGTCCCCGTCCCCTAACCCTAACCCTAGCCCGAACCCTAACCCTAACCCTTCCCCGAAGCCTGACCCTCACCCGTCCCCTAATTCTAACCCGTACACTACCACTAACCCGCGCCCTCACACGTACGCTCCACCTAAACGGTTGTCGTACCCTCACCTGGACCCTAAACCGTCCCCGTCCCCTAACCCTAACCCTAGCCCGAACCCTAACCCTAACCCTTCCCGAAAGCCTGACCCTCAGCCGTCCCCTAATCCTAACCCTTACGCTAACATTAACCGGCGCCCTCGCACGTACGCTTCCCCTAAAGCATTGTGGTACCCTCACCTGGACACTAAACCGTCCCCGTCCCCTAACCCTAACCCTAGGCCGAACCCTAACCCTAACACTTCCCCGAAGCCTGAACCTCACCCGTCCCCTAATCCTAACCCGTACGCTAACACTAACCCGCGCCCTCACACGTACGCTCCCCCTAAACCGTTGTCGTACCCTCACCTGGACCCTAAACCGTCCCCGCCCCCTAACCCTAACCCTAGCCCAAACCCTAACCCTAACCCTTCCCGAAAGCCTGACCCTCAGCCGTCCCCTAATCCTAACCCGTACGCTAACACTAACCCGCGCTCTCACACGTACGCTACCCCTAAAGCGTTGTCGTACCCTCACCTGGACCCTAAACGGTCCCCGTCTCCTAACCCTAACCCTAGCCCGAACCCTAATCCTAACCCTTCCCCGAAGCCTGACCCTCAGCCGTCCCCTAATCCTAAACCGTACGCTAACACTAACCCGCGCCCTCACACGTACGCTCCCCCTAAAGCGTTGTCGTACCCTCACCTGGACCCTAAACCGTCCCCGTCCCCTAACCCTAACCCTAGCCCGAACCCTAACCCTAACACTTCCCCGAAGCCTGACCCTCACCCGTCCCCTAATCCTAACCCGTACGCTAACACTAACCCGCGCCCTCACACGTACGCTCGCCCTAAAGCGTTGTCGTACCCTCACCTGGACCCTAAACCGTCCCCGTCCCCTAACCCTAACCCTAGCCCGAACCCTAACCCTAACCCTTCCCCGAAGCCTGACCCTCACCCGTCCCCTAATCCTAACCCGTACGCTAACACTAACCCGCGCCCTCACACGTACGCTCCACCTAAACGGTTGTCGTACCCTCACCTGGACCCTAAACCGTCCCCGTCCCCTAACCCTAACCCTAGCCCGAACCCTAACCCTAACCCTTCCCCGAAGCCTGAACCTCACCCGTCCCCTAATCCTAACCCGTACGCTAACACTAACCCGCGCCCTCGCACGTACGCTTCCCCTAAAGCATTGTGGTACCCTCACCTGGACCCTAAACCGTCCCCGTCCCCTAACCCTAACCCTAGCCCGAAACCTAACCCTAACCCTTCCCCGAAGCCTGAACCTCACCCGTCCCCTAATCCTAACCCGTACGCTAACACTAACCCGCGCCGTCACACGTACGCTCCCCCTAAACCGTTGTCGTACCCGCACCTGGACCCTAAACCGTCCCCGCCCCCTAACCCTAACCCTAGCCCAAACCCTAACCCTAACCCTTCCCGAAAGCCTGACCCTCAGCCGTCCCCTAATCCTAACCCGTACGCTAACACTAACCCGCGCCCTCACACGTACGCTCCCCCTAAAGCATTGTCGTACCCTCACCTGGACCCTAAACCGTCCCCGTCCCCTAACCCTAACCCTAGCCGAACCCTAACCCTAACCCTTCCCCGAAGCCTGACCCTCACCCGTCCCCTAATCCTAACCCGTACGCTAACACTAACCCGCGCCCTCACACGTACGCTCCCCCTAAAGCGTTGTCGTACCCTCACCTGGACCCTAAACCGTCCCCGTCCCCTAACCCTAAACCTAGCCCGAACCCTAACCCTAACCCTTCCCCGAAGCTGACCCTCAGCCGTTCCCTAATCCTAACCCGTACGCTAACACTAACCCGCGCCCTCACACGTACGCTCCCCCTAAAGCGTTGTCGTACCCTCACCTGGACCCTAAACCGTCCCCGTCCCCTAACCCTAACTCTAGCCCGAATCCTAACCCTAACCCTTCCCCGAAGCCTGACCCTCAGCCGTCCCCTAATCCTAACCCGTACGCTAACACTAACCCGCGCCCTCACACGTACGCTCCCCCTAAAGCGTTGTCGTACCCTCACCTGGACCCTAAACCGTCCCCGTCCCCTAACCCTAACCCTAGCCCGAACCCTAACCCTAACCCTTCCCCGAAGCCTGACCCTCACCCGTCCCCTAATTCTAACCCGTACGCTACCACTAACCCGCTCCCTCACACGTACGCTCCACCTAAACGGTTGTCGTACCCTCACCTGGACCCTAAACCGTCCCCGTCCCCTAACCCTAACCCTAGCCCGAACCCTAACCCTAACCCTTCCCGAAAGCCTGACCCTCAGCCGTCCCCTAATCCTAACCCTTACACTAACACTAACCAGCGCCCTCGCACGTACGCTTCCCCTAGAGCATTGTGGTACCCTCACCTGGACCCTAAACCGTCCCCGTCCCCTAACCCTAACCCTAGCCCAAACCCTAACCCTAACCCTTCCCCGAAGCCTGAACCTCACCCGTCCCCTAATCCTAACCCGTACGCTAACACTAACCCGCGCCGTCACACGTACGCTCCCCCTAAACCGTTGTCGTACCCTCACCTGGACCCTAAACCGTCCCCGTCCCCTAACCCTAACCCTAGCCCGAACCCTAACCCTAACCCTTCCCCGAAGCCTGACCCTCACCCGTCCCCTAATCCTAACCCGTACGCTAACACTAACCCACGCCCTCGCACGTACGCTCCCCCTAAAGCATTGTCGTACCCTCACCTGGACCCTAAACCGTCCCCGTCCTCTAACCCTAACCCTAGCCCGAACCCTAACCCTAACCCTTCCCCGAAGCCTGACCCTCAGCCGTCCACTAATCCTAACCCGTACGCTAACACTAACCCGCGCCCTCACACGTACGCTCCCCCTAAAGCGTTGTCGTACCCTCACCTGGACCCTAAACCGTCCCCGTCCCCTAACCCTAAACCTAGCCCGAACCCTAACCCTAACCCTTCCCCGAAGCCTGACCCTCAGCCGTCCCCTAATCCTAACCCGTACGCTAACACTAACCCGCGCCCTCACACGTACGCTCCCCCTAAAGCGTTGTCGTACCCTCACCTGGACCCTAAACCGTCCCCGTCCCCTAACCCTAACCCTAGCCCGAACCTTATCCCTAACCCTTCCCGAAAGCCTGACCCTCAGCCGTCCCCTAATCCTAACCCTTACGCTAACACTAACCCGCGCCCTCACACGTACGCTCCCCCTAAAGCGTTGTCGTACCCTCACCTGGACCCTAAACCGTCCCCGTCCCCTAACCCTAACCCTAGCCCGAACCCTAACCCTAACCCTTCCCCGAAGCCTGACCCTCACCCGTCCCCTAATCCTAACCCGTACGCTAACACTAACCCGCGCCCTCACACGTACGCTCCCCCTAAAGCGTTGTCGTACCCTCACCTGGACCCTAAACCGTCCCCGTCCCCTAACCCTAACCCTAGCCCGAACCCTAACCCTAACCCTTCCCCGAAGCCTGACCCTCACCCGTCCCCTAATCCTAACCCGTACGCTAACACTAACCCGCGCCCTCACACGTATGCTCCCCCTAAAGCGTTGTCGTACCCTCACCTGGACCCTAAACCGTCCCCGTCCCCTAACCCTAACCCTAGCCCGAACCCGAACCCTAACCCTTCCCCGAAGCCTGACCCTCACCCGTCCCCTAATCGTAACCCGTACGCTAACAATAACCCGCGCCCTCACACGTACGCTCCCCCTAAAGTGTTGTCGTACCCTCACCTGGACCCTAAACCGTCCCCGTCCCCTAACCCTAACCCTAACCCGAACCCTAACACTAACCCTTCCCTGAAGCCTGACCCTCAGCCGTCCCCTAATCCTAAACCGTACGCTAACACTAACCCGAGCCCTCACACGTACTCTCCCCCTATAGCGTTGTCGTACCCTCACCTGGACCCTAAACCGTCCCCGTCCCCTAACCCTAACCCTAGCCCGAACCCAAACCCTAACCCTTCCCCGAAGCCTGACCCTTACCCGGCCCCTAATCCTAACCGTACGCTAACACTAACCCGCACCCTCACACGTACG
The DNA here is from genome assembly GCF_949987515.2 of Delphinus delphis. Lineage (NCBI taxonomy): Eukaryota > Metazoa > Chordata > Mammalia > Artiodactyla > Delphinidae > Delphinus > Delphinus delphis. The sequence continues at coordinate 45,876,025 of NC_082694.2, read as the reverse complement.
CTCCCCCTAAAGCGTTGTCATACCCTCACCTGGACCCTAAACCGTCCCCGTCCCCTAACCCTAACCCTAGCCCGAACCCCAACCCTAACCCTTCCCCGAAGCCTGACCCTCACCCGTCCCCTAATCCTAACCCGTACGCTAACACTAACCCGCGCCCTCACACGTACGCTCCCCCTAAAGCGTTGTCGTACCCTCACCTGGACCCTAAACCGTCCCCGTCCCCTAACCCTAACCCTAGACCGAACCCTAACCCTAACCCTTCCCCGAAGCCTGACCCTCAGCCGTCCCCTAATCCTAACCCGTACGCTAACACTAACCCGCGCCCTCACACGTACGCTCCCCCTAAAGCGTTGTCGTTCCCTCACCTGGACCCTAAACCGTCCCCGTCCCCTAACCCTAACCCTAGCCCGAACCCTAACCCTAACCCTTCCCCGAAGCCTGACCCTCACCCGTTCCCTAATCCTAACCCGTACGCTAACAGTAACCCGCGCCCTCACACGTACGCTCCCCCTAAAGCGTTGTCATACCCTCACCTGGACCCTAAACCGTCCCCGTCCCCTAAGCCTAATCCTAGCCCGAACCCTAACCCTAACCCTTCCCCGAAGCCTGACCCTCAGCCGTCCCCTAATCCTAACCCGTACGCTAACACTAACCCGCGCCCTCACACGTACGCTCCCCCTAAAGCGTTGTCGTACCCTCACCTGGACCCTAAACCGTCCCCGTCCCCTAACCCTAACCCTAGCCCGAACCCTAACCCTAACCCTTCCCCGAAGCCTGACCCTCACCCGTCCCCTAATCCTAACCCGTACGCTAACACTAACCCGCGCCCTCACACGTACGCTCCCCCTAAAGCGTTGTCGTACCCTCACCTGGACCCTAAACCGTCCCCGTCCCCTAACCCTAACCCTAGCCCGAACCCTAACCCTAACCCTTCCCCGAAGCCTGACCCTCACCCGTCCCCTAATCCTAACCCGTACGCTAACACTAACCCGCGCCCTCACACGTATGCTCCCCCTAAAGCGTTGTCGTACCCTCACCTGGACCCTAAACCGTCCCCGTCCCCTAACCCTAACCCTAGCCCGAACCCGAACCCTAACCCTTCCCCGAAGCCTGACCCTCACCCGTCCCCTAATCGTAACCCGTACGCTAACAATAACCCGCGCCCTCACACGTACGCTCCCCCTAAAGTGTTGTCGTACCCTCACCTGGACCCTAAACCGTCCCCGTCCCCTAACCCTAACCCTAACCCGAACCCTAACACTAACCCTTCCCTGAAGCCTGACCCTCAGCCGTCCCCTAATCCTAAACCGTACGCTAACACTAACTCGCGCCCTCACACGTACGCTCCCCCTAAAGCGTTGTCGTACCCTCACCTGGACCCTAAACCGTCCCCGTCCCCTAACCCTAACCCTAGCCCGAACCCTAACCCTAACCCTTCCCCGAAGCCTGACCCTCACCCGTCCCCTAATTCTAACCCGCACGCTACCACTAACCCGCGCCCTCACACGTACGCTCCACCTAAACGGTTGTCGTACCCTCACCTGGACCCTAAACCGTCCCCGTCCCCTAACCCTAACCCTAGCCCGAACCCTAACCCTAACCCTTCCCGAAAGCCTGACCCTCAGCCGTCCCCTAATCCTGACACTTACGCTAACACTAACCGGCGCCCTCGCACGTACGCTTCCCCTAAAGCATTGTGGTACCCTCACCTGGACCCTAAACCGTCCCCGTCCCCTAACCCTAACCCTAGCCCGAACCCTAACCCTAACCCTTCCCCGAAGCCTGACCCTCACCCGTTCCCTAATCCTAACCCGTACGCTAACAGTAACCCGCGCCCTCACACGTACGCTCCCCCTAAAGCGTTGTCATACCCTCACCTGGACCCTAAACCGTCCCCGTCCCCTAAGCCTAATCCTAGCCCGAACCCTAACCCTAACCCTTCCCCGAAGCCTGACCCTCAGCCGTCCCCTAATCCTAACCCGTACGCTAACACTAACCCGAGCCCTCACACGTACTCTCCCCCTATAGCGTTGTCGTACCCTCACCTGGACCCTAAACCGTCCCCGTCCCCTAACCCTAACCCTAGCCCGAACCCAAACCCTAACCCTTCCCCGAAGCCTGACCCTTACCCGGCCCCTAATCCTAACCGTACGCTAACACTAACCCGCACCCTCACACGTACGCTCCCCCTAAAGCGTTGTCATACCCTCACCTGGACCCTAAACCGTCCCCGTCCCCTAACCCTAACCCTAGCCCGAACCCCAACCCTAACCCTTCCCCGAAGCCTGACCCTCACCCGTCCCCTAATCCTAACCCGTACGCTAACACTAACCCGCGCCCTCACACGTACGCTCCCCCTAAAGCGTTGTCGTACCCTCACCTGGACCCTAAACCGTCCCCGTCCCCTAACCCTAACCCTAGACCGAACCCTAACCCTAACCCTTCCCCGAAGCCTGACCCTCAGCCGTCCCCTAATCCTAACCCGTACGCTAACACTAACCCGCGCCCTCACACGTACGCTCCCCCTAAAGCGTTGTCGTTCCCTCACCTGGACCCTAAACCGTCCCCGTCCCCTAACCCTAACCCTAGCCCGAACCCTAACCCTAACCCTTACCCGAAGCCTGACCCTCACCCGTTCCCTAATCCTAACCCGTACGCTAACAGTAACCCGCGCCCTCACACGTACGCTCCCCCTAAAGCGTTGTCATACCCTCACCTGGACCCTAAACCGTCCCCGTCCCCTAAGCCTAATCCTAGCCCGAACCCTAACCCTAACCCTTCCCCGAAGCCTGACCCTCAGCCGTCCCCTAATCCTAACCCGTACGCTAACACTAACCCGCGCCCTCACACGTACGCTCCCCCTAAAGCGTTGTCGTACCCTCACCTGGACCCTAAACCGTCCCCGTCCCCTAACCCTAACCCTAGCCCGAACCCTAACCCTAACCCTTCCCCGAAGCCTGACCCTCACCCGTCCCCTAATCCTAACCCGTACGCTAACACTAACCCGCGCCCTCACACGTACGCTCCCCCTAAAGCGTTGTCGTACCCTCACCTGGACCCTAAACCGTCCCCGTCCCCTAACCCTAACCCTAGCCCGAACCCTAACCCTAACCCTTCCCCGAAGCCTGACCCTCACCCGTCCCCTAATCCTAACCCGTACGCTAACACTAACCCGCGCCCTCACACGTATGCTCCCCCTAAAGCGTTGTCGTACCCTCACCTGGACCCTAAACCGTCCCCGTCCCCTAACCCTAACCCTAGCCCGAACCCGAACCCTAACCCTTCCCCGAAGCCTGACCCTCACCCGTCCCCTAATCCTAACCCGTACGCTAACAATAACCCGCGCCCTCACACGTACGCTCCCCCTAAAGTGTTGTCGTACCCTCACCTGGACCCTAAACCGTCCCCGTCCCCTAACCCTAACCCTAACCCGAACCCTAACACTAACCCTTCCCTGAAGCCTGACCCTCAGCCGTCCCCTAATCCTAAACCGTACGCTAACACTAACTCGCGCCCTCACACGTACGCTCCCCCTAAAGCGTTGTCGTACCCTCACCTGGACCCTAAACCGTCCCCGTCCCCTAACCCTAACCCTAGCCCGAACCCTAACCCTAACCCTTCCCCGAAGCCTGACCCTCACCCGTCCCCTAATTCTAACCCGCGCGCTACCACTAACCCGCGCCCTCACACGTACGCTCCACCTAAACGGTTGTCGTACCCTCACCTGGACCCTAAACCGTCCCCGTCCCCTAACCCTAACCCTAGCCCGAACCCTAACCCTAACCCTTCCCGAAAGCCTGACCCTCAGCCGTCCCCTAATCCTGACACTTACGCTAACACTAACCGGCGCCCTCGCACGTACGCTTCCCCTAAAGCATTGTGGTACCCTCACCTGGACCCTAAACCGTCCCCGTCCCCTAACCCTAACCCTAGCCCGAACCCTAACCCTAACCCTTCCCCGAAGCCTGACCCTCACCCGTTCCCTAATCCTAACCCGTACGCTAACAGTAACCCGCGCCCTCACACGTACGCTCCCCCTAAAGCGTTGTCATACCCTCACCTGGACCCTAAACCGTCCCCGTCCCCTAAGCCTAATCCTAGCCCGAACCCTAACCCTAACCCTTCCCCGAAGCCTGACCCTCAGCCGTCCCCTAATCCTAACCCGTACGCTAACACTAACCCGAGCCCTCACACGTACTCTCCCCCTATAGCGTTGTCGTACCCTCACCTGGACCCTAAACCGTCCCCGTCCCCTAACCCTAACCCTAGCCCGAACCCAAACCCTAACCCTTCCCCGAAGCCTGACCCTTACCCGGCCCCTAATCCTAACCGTACGCTAACACTAACCCGCACCCTCACACGTACGCTCCCCCTAAAGCGTTGTCATACCCTCACCTGGACCCTAAACCGTCCCCGTCCCCTAACCCTAACCCTAGCCCGAACCCCAACCCTAACCCTTCCCCGAAGCCTGACCCTCACCCGTCCCCTAATCCTAACCCGTACGCTAACACTAACCCGCGCCCTCACACGTACGCTCCCCCTAAAGCGTTGTCGTACCCTCACCTGGACCCTAAACCGTCCCCGTACCCTAACCCTAACCCTAGACCGAACCCTAACCCTAACCCTTCCCCGAAGCCTGACCCTCAGCCGTCCCCTAATCCTAACCCGTACGCTAACACTAACCCGCGCCCTCACACGTACGCTCCCCCTAAAGCGTTGTCGTTCCCTCACCTGGACCCTAAACCGTCCCCGTCCCCTAACCCTAACCCTAGCCCGAACCCTAACCCTAACCCTTCCCCGAAGCCTGACCCTCACCCGTTCCCTAATCCTAACACGTACGCTAACAGTAACCCGCGCCCTCACACGTACGCTCCCCCTAAAGCGTTGTCATACCCTCACCTGGACCCTAAACCGTCCCCGTCCCCTAAGCCTAATCCTAGCCCGAACCCTAACCCTAACCCTTCCCCGAAGCCTGACCCTCAGCCGTCCCCTAATCCTAACCCGTACGCTAACACTAACCCGCGCCCTCACACGTACGCTCCCCCTAAAGCGTTGTCGTACCCTCACCTGGACCCTAAACCGTCCCCGTCCCCTAACCCTAACCCTAGCCGGAACCGTAACCCTAACCCTTCCCCGAAGCCTGAACCTCACCCGTCCCCTAATCCTAACCCGTACGCTAACACTAACCCGCGCCCTCACACGTACGCTCCCCCTAAAGCGTTGTCGTTCCCTCACCTGGACCCTAAACCGTCCCCGTCCCCTAACCCTAACCCTAGCCCGAACCCTAACCCTAACCCTTCCCCGAAGCCTGACCCTCACCCGTCCCCTAATCCTAACCCGTACGCTAACACTAACCCGCGCCCTCACACGCAAGCTCCCCCTAAAGCGTTGTCGTACCCTCACCTGGACCCTAAACCGTCCCCGTCCCCTAACCCTAACCCTAGCCCGAACCCTAACCCTAAACCTTCCCCTAAGCCTGACCCTCAGCCGTCCCCTAATCCTAACCCGTACGCTAACACTAACCCGCGCCCTCACACGTACGCTCCCCCTAAAGCGTTGTCATACCCTCACCTGGACCCTAAACCGTCCCCGTCCCCTAAGCCTAATCCTAGCCCGAACCCTAACCCTAACCCTTCCCCGAAGCCTGACCCTCAGCCGTCCCCTAATCCTAACCCGTACGCTAACACTAACCCGCGCCCTCACACGTACGCTCCCCCTAAAGCGTTGTCGTACCCTCACCTGGACCCTAAACCGTCCCCGTCCCCTAAGCCTAATCCTAGCCCGAACCCTAACCCTAACCCTTCCCCGAAGCCTGACCCTCAGCCGTCCCCTAATCCTAACCCGTACGCTAACACTAACCCACGCCCTCACACGTACGCTCCCCCTATAGCGTTGTCGTACCCTCACCTGGACCCTAAACCGTCCCCGTCCCCTAACCCTAACCCTAGCCCGAACCCAAACCCTAACCCTTCCCCGAAGCCTGACCCTTACCCGGCCCCTAATCCTAACCGTACGCTAACACTAACCCGCACCCTCACACGTACGCTCCCCCTAAAGCGTTGTCATACCCTCACCTGGACCCTAAACCGTCCCCGTCCCCTAACCCTAACCCTAGCCCGAACCCTAACCCTAACCCTTCCCCGAAGCCTGACCCTCACCCGTCCCCTAATCCTAACCCGTACGCTAACACTAACCCGCGCCCTCACACGTACGCTCCCCCTAACGCGTTGTCGTACCCTCACCTGGACCCTAAACCGTCCCCGTCCCCTAACCCTAACCCTAGACCGAACCCTAACCCTTCCCCGAAGCCTGACCCTCAGCCGTCCCCTAATCCTAACCCGTACGCTAACACTAGACCGCGCCCTCACACGTACGCTCCCCCTAAAGCGTTGTCGTTCCCTCACCTGGACCCTAAACCGTCCCCGTCCCCTAACCCTAACCCTAGCCCGAACCCTAACCCTAACCCTTCCCCGAAGCCTGACCCTCACCCGTTCCCTAATCCTAACCCGTACGCTAACAGTAACCCGCGCCCTCACACGTACGCTCCCCCTAAAGCGTTGTCATACCCTCACCTGGACCCTAAACCGTCCCCGTCCCCTAAGCCTAATCCTAGCCCGATACCTAACCCTAACCCTTCCCCGAAGCCTGACCCTCAGCCGTCCCCTAATCCTAACCCGTACGCTAACACTAACCCGCGCCCTCACACGTACGCTCCCCCTAAAGCGTTGTCGTACCCTCACCTGGACCCTAAACCGTCCCCGTCCCCTAAGCCTAATCCTAGCCCGAACCCTAACCCTAACCCTTCCCCGAAGCCTGACCCTCAGCCGTCCCCTAATCCTAACCCGTACGCTAACACTAACCCGCGCCCTCACACGTACGCTCCCCCTAAAGCGTTGTCGTACCCTCACCTGGACCCAAAACCGTCCCCGTCCCCTAACTCTAACCCTAGCCCGAACCCTAACCCTAACCCTTCCCCGAAGCCTGACCCTCACCCGTCCCCTAATCCTAACCCGTACGCTAACACTAACCCGCGCCCTCACACGTACGCTCCCCCTGAAGCGTTGTCGTACCCTCACCTGGACCCTAAACCGTCCCCGTCCCCTAACCCTAACCCTAGCACGAACCCAAACCCTAACCCTTCCCCGAAGCCTGACCCTTACCCGGCCCCTAATCCTAACCGTACGCTAACACTAACCCGCACCCTCACACGTACGCTCCCCCTAAAGCGTTGTCATACCCTCACCTGGACCCTAAACCGTCCCCGTCCCCTAACCCTAACCCTAGCCCGAACCCTAACCCTAACCCTTCCCCTAAGCCTGACCCTCACCCGTCCCCTAATCCTAACCCGTACGCTAACACTAACCCGCGCCCTCACACGTACGCTCCCCCTAACGCGTTGTCGTACCCTCACCTGGACACTAAACCGTCCCCGTCCCCTAACCCTAACCCTAGCCCGAACCCTAACCCTAACCCTTCCCCGAAGCCTGACCCTCACCCGTCCCCTAATCCTAACCCGTACGCTAACACTAACCCGCGCCCACACACGTACGCTCCCCCTAAAGCGTTGTCGTACCCTCACCTGGACCCTAAACCGTCCCCGTCCCCTAACCCTAACCCTAGCCCGAACCCTAACCCTAACCCTTCCCCGAAGCCTGACCCTCACCCGTCCCATAATCCTAACCCGTACGCTAACACTAACCCGCGCCCTCACACGTACGCTCCCCCTAAAGCGTTGTCGTACCCTCACCTGGACCCTAAACCGTCCCCGTCCCCTAACCCTAACCCTAGCCCGAACCCTAACCCTAACCCTTCCCCGAAGCCTGACCCTCAGCCGTCCCCTAATCCTAACCCGTACGCTAACACTAACCCGCGCCCTCACACGTACGCTCCCCCTGAAGCGTTGTCGTAACCTCACCTGGACCCTAAACCGTCCCCGTCCCCTAACCCTAATCCGAACCCTAACCCTAACACTTCCCCGAAGCCTGACCCTCAGCCGTCCCCTAATCCTAACCCGTACGCTAACACTAAACCGCGCCCTCACACGTACGCTCCCCCTAAAGCGTTGTCGTACCCTCACCTGGACCCTAAACCGTCCCCGACCCCTAACCCTAACCCTAGCCCGAACCCTAACCCTAACCCTTCCCCGAAGCCTGACCCTCAGCCGTCCCCTAATGCTAACCCGTACGCTAACACTAACCCGCGCCCTCACACGTACGCTCCCCCTAAAGCGTTGTCGTACCCTCACCTGGACCCTAAACCGTCCCCATCCCCTAACCCTAACCCTAGCCCGAACCATAACCCTAAACCTTCCCGAAGCCTGACCCTCAGCCGTCCCCTAATCCTAACCCGTACGCTACCACTAACCTGCGCCCTCACACGTACGCTCGCCCTAAAGCGTTGTCGTACCCTCACCTGGACCCTAAACCGTCCCCGTCCCCAACCCTAACCCTAGCCCGAACCCTAACCCTAACCCTTCCCCGAAGCCTGACCCTCACCCGTCCCCTAATCCTAACCCGTACGCTAACACTAACCCGCGCCCTCACACGTACGCTCCCCCTAAAGCGTTGTCGTACCCTCACCTGGACCCTAAACCGTCCCCGTCCTCTAACCCTAACCCTAGCCGGAACCCTAACCCTAACCCTTCCCCGAAGCCTGACCCTCACCCGTCCCCTAATCCTAACCCGTACGCTAACACTAACCCGCGCCCTCACACGTACGCTCCCCCTAAAGTGTTGTCGTACCCTCACCTGGACCCTAAACCGTCCCCGTCCCCTAACCCTAACCCTAGCCCGAACCCTAACCCTAACCCTTCCCTGAAGCCTGACCCTCACCCGTCCCATAATCCTAACCCGTACGCTAACACTAACCCGCGCCCTCACACGTACGCTCCCCCTAAAGCGTTGTCGTACCCTCACCTGGACCCTAAACCGTCCCCGTCCCCTAACCCTAACCCTAGCCCGAACCCTAACCCTAACCCTTCCCCGAAGCCTGACCCTCAGCCGTCCCCTAATCCTAAACCGTACGCTAACACTAACCCGCGCCCTCACACGTACGCTCCCCCTAAAGCGTTGTCGTACCCTCACCTGGACCCTAAACCGTCCCCGTCCCCTAACCCTAACCCTAGCCCGAACCCTAACCCTAACCCTTCCCCGAAGCCTAACCCTCACCCGTCCCCTAATTCTAACCCGCACGCTACCACTAACCCGCGCCCTCACACGTACGCTCCACCTAAACGGTTGTCGTACCCTCACCTGGACCCTAAACCGTCCCCGTCCCCTAACCCTAACCCTAGCCAGAACCCTAACCCTAACACTTCCCGAAAGCCTGACCCTCAGCCGTCCCCTAATCCTAACACTTACGCTAACACTAACCGGCGCCCTCGCACGTACGCTTCCCCTAAAGCATTGTGGTACCCTCACCTGGACCGTAAACCGTCCCCGTCCCCTAACCCTAACCCTAGCCCGAACCCTAACCCTAACCCTTCCCCGAAGCCTGAACCTCACCCGTCCCCTAATCCTAACCCGTACGCTAACACTAACCCGCGCCCTCACACGTACGCTCCCCCTAAACCGTTGTCGTACCCTCACCTGGACCCTAAACCGTCCCCGCCCCCTAACCCTAACCCTAGCCCGAACCCTAACCCTAACACTTCCCGAAAGCCTGACCCTCAGCCGTCCCCTAATCCTAACCCGTACGCTAACACTAACCCGCGCCCTCACACATACGCTCCCCCTAAAGCGTTGTCGTACCCTCACCTGGACCCTAAACCGTCCCCGTCCCCTAAATCTAACCCTAGCCCGAACCCTAACCCTAACCCTTCCCCGAAGCCTGACCCCCAACCGTCCCCTAATCCTAACCCGTACGCTAACACTAACCCGCGCCCTCACACGTACGCTCCCCCTAAAGCGTTGTCGTACCCTCACCTGGACCCTAAACCGTCCCCGTCCCCTAAACCTAACCCTAGCCCGAACCCTAACCCTAACCCTTCCCCGAAGCCTGACCCTCAGCCGTCCCCTAATCGTAACCCGTACGCTAACACTAACCCGCGCCCTCACACGTACGCTCCCCCTAAAGCGTTGTCGTTCCCTCACCTGGACCCTAAACCGTCCCCGTCCCCTAACCCTAACCCTAGCCCGAACCCTAACCCTAACCCTTCCCCGAAGCCTGACCCTCACCCGTTCCCTAATCCTAACCCGTACGCTAACAGTAACCCGCGCCCTCACACGTACGCTCCCCCTAAAGCGTTGTCATACCCTCACCTGGACCCTAAACCGTCCCCGTCCCCTAACCCTAACCCTAGCCCGAACCCTGACCATAACCCTTCCCCGTAGCCTGACCCTCAGCCGTCCCCTAATCCTAACCCGTACGCTAACACTAACCCGCGCCCTCACACGTACGCTCCCCCTAAAGCGTTGTCGTACCCTCACCTGGACCCTAAACCGTCCCCGTCCCCTAACCCTAACCCTAGCCCGAACCCTAACCCTAACACTTCCCCGAAGCCTGACCCTCAGCCGTCCCCTAATCCTAACCCGTACGCTAACACTAACCCGCGCCCTCACACGTACGCTCCCCCTATAGCGTTGTCGTACCCTCAACTGGACCCTAAACCGTCCCCTAACCCTAACCCTAACCCTAGCCCGAACCCTAACCCTAACCCTTCCCCGAAGCCTGACCCTTACCCGGCCCCTAATCCTAACCCGTACGCTAACACTAACCCGCACCCTCACACGTACGCTCCCCCTAAAGCGTTGTCATACCCTCACCTGGACCCTAAACCGTCCCCGTCCCCTAACCCTAACCCTAGCCCGAACCCTAACCCTAACCCTTCCCCGAAGCCTGACCCTCACCCGTCCCCTAATCCTAACCCGTACGCTAACACTAACCCGCGCCCTCACACGTACGCTCCCCCTAAAGCGTTGTCGTACCCTCACCTGGACCCTAAACCGTCCCCGTCCCCTAACCCTAACCCTAGCCCGAACCCTAACCCTAACCCTTCCCCGAAGCCTGACCCTCAGCCGTCCCCTAATCCTAACCCGTACGCTAACACTAACCCACGCCCTCACACGTACGCTCCCCCTAAAGCGTTGTCGTACCCTCACCTGAACCCTAAACCGTCCCCGTCCCCTAACCCTAACCCTAGCCCGAACCCTAACCCTAACCCTTCCCCGAAGCCTGACCCTCAGCCGTCCCCTAATCCTAACCCGTACGCTAACACTAACCCACGCCCTCACACGTACGCTCCCCCTAAAGCGTTGTCGTACCCTCACCTGAACCCTAAACCGTCCCCGTCCCCTAACCCTAACCCTAGCCCGAACCCTAACCCTAAACCTTCCCGAAGCCTGACCCTCAGCCGTCCCCTAATCCTAACCCGTACGCTAACACTAACCCGCGCCCTCACACGTACGCTCCCCCTAAAGCGTTGTCGTAAACTCACCTGGACCCTAAACCGTCCCCGTCCCCTAACCCTAACCCTAGCCCGAACCCTAACCCTAACCCTTCCCCGAAGCCTGACCCTCACCCGTCCCCTAATCCTAACCCGTACGCTAACACTAACCCGCGCCCTCACACGTACGCTCCCCCTAAAGCGTTGTCGTACCCTCACCTGGACCCTAAACCGTCCCCGACCCCTAACCCTAACCCTAGCCCGAACCCTAACCCTAACCCTTCCCCGAAGCCTGACCCTCAGCCGTCCCCTAATGCTAACCCGTACGCTAACACTAACCCGCGCCCTCACACGTACGCTCCCCCTAAAGCGTTGTCGTACCCTCACCTGGACCCTAAACCGTCCCCGTCCCCTAACCCTAACCCTAGCCCGAACCATAACCCTAAACCTTCCCGAAGCCTGACCCTCAGCCGTCCCCTAATCCTAACCCGTACGCTACCACTAACCTGCGCCCTCACACGTACGCTCGCCCTAAAGCGTTGTCGTACCCTCACCTGGACCCTAAACCGTCCCCGTCCCCAACCCTAACCCTAGCCCGAACCCTAACCCTAACCCTTCCCCGAAGCCTGACCCTCACCCGTCCCCTAATCCTAACCCGTACGCTAACACTAACCCGCGCCCTCACACGTACGCTCCCCCTAAAGTGTTGTCGTACCCTCACCTGGACCCTAAACCGTCCCCGTCCCCTAACCCTAACCCTAGCCCGAACCCTAACCCTAACCCTTCCCTGAAGCCTGACCCTCACCCGTCCCCTAATCCTAACCCGTACGCTAACACTAACCCGCGCCCTCACACGTACGCTCCCCCTAAAGCGTTGTCGTACCCTCACCTGGACCCTAAACCGTCCCCGTCCCCTAACCCTAACCCTAGCCCGAACCCTAAACCTAACCCTTCCCCGAAGCCTGACCCTCAGCCGTCCCCTAATCCTAAACCGTACGCTAACACTAACCCGCGCCCTCACACGTACGCTCCCCCTAAAGCGTTGTCGTACCCTCACCTGGACCCTAAACCGTCCCCGTCCCCTAACCCTAACCCTAGCCCGAACCCTAACCCTAACCCTTCCCCGAAGCCTAACCCTCACCCGTCCCCTAATTCTAACCCGCACGCTACCACTAACCCGCGCCCTCACACGTACGCTCCACCTAAACGGTTGTCGTACCCTCACCTGGACCCTAAACCGTCCCCGTCCCCTAACCCTAACCCTAGCCCGAACCCTAACCCTAACCCTTCCCCGAAGCCTGACCCTCACCCGTCCCCTAATCCTAACCCGTACGCTAACACTAACCCGCGCCCTCACACGTACGCTCCCCCTAAAGCGTTGTCGTACCCTCACCTGGACCCTAAACCGTCCCCGTCCCCTATCCCTAACCCTAGCCCGAACCCTAACCCTAACCCTTCCCCGAAGCCTGACCCTCACCCGTCCCCTAATCCTAACCCGTACGCTAACACTAACCCGCGCCCTCACACGTATGCTCCCCCTGAAGCGTTGTCGTACCCTCACCTGGACCCTAAACCGTCCCCGTCCCCTAACCCTAACCCTAGCCCGAACCCTAACCCTAACCCTTCCCCGAAGCCTGACCCTCACCCGTCCCCTAATCCTAACCCGTACGCTAACACTAACCCGCGCCCTCACACGTACGCTCCCCCTAAAGTGTTGTCGTACCCTCACCTGGACCCTAAACCGTCCCCGTCCCCTAACCCTAACCCTAGCCCGAACCCTAACCCTAACCCTTCCCCGAAGCCTGACCCTCACCCGTCCCCTAATCCTAACCCGTACGCTAACACTAACCCACGCCCTCACACGTACGCTCCCCCTAAAGCGTTGTCGTACCCTCACCTGGACCCTAAACCGTCCCCGTCCCCTAACCCTAACCCTAGCCCGAACCCTAACCCTAACCCTTCCCCGAAGCCTGACCCTCACCCGTCCCCTAATCCTAACCCGTACGCTAACACTAACCCGCGCCCTCACACGTACGCTCCCCCTAAAGCGTTGTCGTACCCTCACCTGGACCCTAAACCATCCCCGTCCCCTAACCCTAACCCTAGCCCGAACCCTAACCCTAATTCTTCCCCGAAGCCTGACCCTCACCCGTCCCCTAATCCTAACCCGTACGCTAACACTAACCCGCGCCCTCACACGTACGCTCCCCCTAAAGCGTTGTCGTACCCTCACCTGGACCCTAAACCGTCCCCGTCCCCTAACCCTAACCCTAGCCCGAACCCTAACCCTAACCCTTCCCCGAAGCCTGACCCTCACCCGTCCCCTAATCCTAACCCGTACGCTAACACTAACCCGCGCCCTCACACGTACGCTCCCCCTAAAGCGTTGTCGTACCCTCACCTGGACCCTAAACCGTCCCCGTCCCCTAACCCTAACCCTAGCCCGAACCCTAACCCTAACCCTTCCCCGAAGCCTGACCCTCACCCGTCCCCTAATCCTAACCCGTACGCTAACACTAACCCGCGCCCTCACACGTACGCTCCCCCTAAAGCGTTGTCGTACCCTCCTCTGGACCCTAAACCGTCCCCGTCCCCTAACCCTAACCCTAGCCCGAACGCTAACCCTAACCCTTCCCCGAAGCCTGACCCTCAGCCGTCCCCTAATCCTAACCCGTACGCTAACACTAACCCGCGCCCTCACACGTACGCTCCCCCTAAAGCGTTGTCGTACCCTCACCTGTACCCTAAACCGTCCCCGTCCCCTAACCCTAACCCTAGCCCGAACCCTAACCCTAACCCTTCCCCGAAGCCTGACCCTCAGCCGTCCCCTAAAAATAAACCGTACTCTAACACTAACCCGCGCCCTCACACGTACGCTCCCCCTAAAGCGTTGTCGTACCCTCACCTGGACCCTAAACCGTCCCCGTCCCCTAACCCTAACCCTAGCCCGAACCCTAACCCTAACCCTTCCCCGAAGCCTGACCCTCACCCGTCCCCTAATCCTAACCCGTACGCTAACACTAACCCGTGCCCTCACACGTACGCTCCCCCTGAAGCGTTGTCGTACCCTCACCTGGACCCTAAACCGTCCCCGTCCTCTAACCCTAACCCTAGCCCGAACCCTAACCCTAACCCTTCCCCGAAGCCTGACCCTCACCCGTCCCCTAATCCTAACCCGTACGCTAACACTAACCCGCGCCCTCACACGTACGCTCCCCCTAAAGCGTTGTCGTACCCTCACCTGGACCCTAAACCGTCCCCGTCCCCTAACCCTAACCCTAGCCCGAACCCTAACCCTAACCCTTCCCCGAAGCCTGACCCGCACCCGTCCCCTAATCCTAACCCGTACGCTAACACGAACCCGCGCCCTCACACGTACGCTCCCCCTAAAGCGTTGTCGTACCCTCACCTGGACCCTAAACCGTCCCCGTCCCCTAACCCTAACCCTAGCCCGAACCCTAGCCCTAACCCTTCCCCGAAGCCTGACCCTCACCCGTCCCCTAATCCTAACCCGTACGCTAACACTAACCCGCGCCCTCACACGTACGCTCCCCCTAAAGCGTTGTCGTACCCTCACCTGGACCCTAAACCGTCCCCGTCCCCTAACCCTAACCCTAGCCCGAACCCTAACCCTAACCCTTCCCCAAAGCCTGACCCTCACCCGTCCCCTAATCCTAACCTGTACGCTAACACTAACCCGCGCCCTCACACGTACGCTCCCCCTAACGCGTTGTCGTACCCTCACCTGGACCCTAAACCGTCCCCGTCCCCTAACCCTAACCCTAGCCCGAACCCTAACCCTAACCCTTCCCCGAAGCCTGACCCTCACCCGTCCCCTAATCCTAACCCGTACGCTAACACTAACCCGCGCCCTCACACGTACACTCCCCCTAAAGCGTTGTCGTACCCTCACCTGGACCCTAAACCGTCCCCGACCCCTAACCCTAACCCTAGCCCGAACCCTAACCCTAACCCTTCCCCGAAGCCTGACCCTCACCCGTCCCCTAATCCTAACCCGTACGCTAACACTAACCCGCGCCCTCACACGTACGCTCCCCCTAAAGCGTTGTCGTACCCTCACCTGAACCCTAAACCGTCCCCGTCCCCTAACCCTAGCCCGAACCTTAACCCTAACCCTTCCCCGAAGCCTGACCCTCACCCGTCCCCTAATCCTAACCCGTACGCCAACACTAACCCGCGCCCTCACACGTACGCTCCCCCTAAAGCGTTGTCGTACCCTCACCTGGACCCTAAACCGTCCCCGTCCCCTAACCCTAACCCTAGCCCGAACCCTAACCCTAACCCTTCCCCTAAGCCTGACCCTCCCCGTCCCCTAATCCTAACCCGTACGCTAACACTAACCCGCGCCCTCACACGTACGCTCCCCCTAAAGCGTTGTCGTACCCTCACCTGGACCCTAAACCGTCCCCGTCCCCTAACCCTAACCCTAGCCCGAACCCTAACCCTAACCCTTCCCCGAAACCTGACCCTCAGCCGTCCCCTAATCCTAACCCGTACGCTAACACTAACCCGCGCCCTCACACGTACGCTCCCCCTAAAGCGTTGTCGTTCCCTCACCTGGACCCTAAACCGTCCCCGTCCCCTAACCCTAACCCTAGACCGAACCCTAACCCTAACCCTTCCCCGAAGCCTGACACTCACCCGTTCCCTAATCCTACCCGTACGCTAACAGTAACCCGCGCCCTCACACGTACGCTCCCCCTAAAGCGTTGTCATACCCTCACCTGGACCCTAAACCGTCCCCGTCCCCTAACCCTAACCCTAGCGCGAACCCTAACCATAACCCTTCCCCGAAGCCTGACCCTCAGCCGTCCCCTAATCCTAACCCGTACGCTAACACTAACCCGCGCCCTCACACGTACGCTCCCCCTAAAGCGTTGTCGTACCCTCACCTGGACCCTAAACCGTCCCCGTCCCCTAACCCTAACCCTAGCCCGAACCCTAAACCTAACCCTTCCCCGAAGCCTGACCCTCACCCGTCCCCTAATCCTAACCCGTACGCTAACACTAACCCGCGCCCTCACACGTACGCTCCCCCTATAGCGTTGTCGTACCCTCACCTGGACCCTAAACCGTCCCCGTCCCCTAACCCTAACCCTAGCCCGAACCCTAACCCTAACCCTTCCCCGAAGCCTGACCCTCACCCGTCCCCTAATCCTAACCCGTACGCTAACACTAACCCGCGCCCTCACACGTACGCTCCCCCTAAAGCGTTGTCGTACCCTCACCTGAACCCTAAACCGTCCCCGTCCCCTAACCCTAACCCTAGCCCGAACCCTAACCCTAACCCTTCCCCGAAGCCTGACCCTCACCCGTCCCCTAATCCTAACCCGTACGCCAACACTAACCCGCGCCCTCACACGTACGCTCCCCCTAAAGCGTTGTCGTACCCTCACCTGGACCCTAAACCGTCCCCGTCCCCTAACCCTAACCCTAGCCCGAACCCTAACCCTAACCCTTCCCCGAAGCCTGACCCTCACCCGTCCCCTAATCCTAACCCGTACGCTAACACTAACCCGCGCCCTCACACGTACGCTCCCCCTAAAGCGTTGTCGTACCCTCACCTGGACCCTAAACCGTCCCCGTCCCCTATCCCTAACCCTAGCCCGAACCCTAACCCTAACCCTTCCCCGAAGCCTGACCCTCACCCGTCCCCTAATCCTAACCCGTACGCTAACACTAACCCGCGCCCTCACACGTACGCTCCCCCTGAAGCGTTGTCGTACCCTCACCTGGACCCTAAACCGTCCCCGTCCCCTAACCCTAACCCTAGCCCGAACCCTAACCCTAACCCTTCCCCGAAGCCTGACCCTCACCCGTCCCCTAATCCTAACCCGTACGCTAACACTAACCCGCGCCCTCACACGTACGCTCCCCCTAAAGTGTTGTCGTACCCTCACCTGGACCCTAAACCGTCCCCGTCCCCTAACCCTAACCCTAGCCCGAACCCTAACCCTAACCCTTCCCCGAAGCCTGACCCTCACCCGTCCCCTAATCCTAACCCGTACGCTAACACTAACCCACGCCCTCACACGTACGCTCCCCCTAAAGCGTTGTCGTACCCTCACCTGGACCCTAAACCGTCCCCGTCCCCTAACCCTAACCCTAGCCCGAACCCTAACCCTAACCCTTCCCCGAAGCCTGACCCTCACCCGTCCCCTAATCCTAACCCGTACGCTAACACTAACCCGCGCCCTCACACGTAGGCTCCCCCTAAAGCGTTGTCGTACCCTCACCTGGACCCTAAACCGTCCCCGTCCCCTAACCCTAATCCTAGCCCGAACCCTAACCCTAATTCTTCCCCGAAGCCTGACCCTCACCCGTCCCCTAATCCTAACCCGTACGCTAACACTAACCCGCGCCCTCACACGTACGCTCCCCCTAAAGCGTTGTCGTACCCTCACCTGGACCCTAAACCGTCCCCGTCCCCTAACCCTAACCCTAGCCCGAACCCTAACCCTAACCCTTCCCCGAAGCCTGACCCTCACCCGTCCCCTAATCCTAACCCGTACGCTAACACTAACCCGCGCCCTCACACGTACGCTCCCCCTAAAGCGTTGTCGTACCCTCACCTGGACCCTAAACCGTCCCCGTCCCCTAACCCTAACCCTAGCCCGAACCCTAACCCTAACCCTTCCCCGAAGCCTGACCCTCACCCGTCCCCTAATCCTAACCCGTACGCTAACACTAACCCGCGCCCTCACACGTACGCTCCCCCTAAAGCGTTGTCGTACCCTCCTCTGGACCCTAAACCGTCCCCGTCCCCTAACCCTAACCCTAGCCCGAACGCTAACCCTAACCCTTCCCCGAAGCCTGACCCTCAGCCGTCCCCTAATCCTAACCCGTACGCTAACACTAACCCGCGCCCTCACACGTACGCTCCCCCTAAAGCGTTGTCGTACCCTCACCTGTACCATAAACCGTCCCCGTCTCCTAACCCTAACCCTAGCCCGAACCCTAACCCTAACCCTTCCCCGAAGCCTGACCCTCAGCCGTCCCCTAAAAATAAACCGTACTCTAACACTAACCCACGCCCTCACACGTACGCTCCCCCTAAAGCGTTGTCGTACCCTCACCTGGACCCTAAACCGTCCCCGTCCCCTAACCCTAACCCTAGCCCGAACCCTAACCCTAACCCTTCCCCGAAGCCTGACCCTCACCCGTCCCCTAATCCTAACCCGTACGCTAACACTAACCCGCGCCCTCACACGTACGCTCCCCCTAAAGCGTTGTCGTACTTTCACCTGGACCCTAAACCGTCCCCGTCCCCTAACCCTAACCCTAGCCCGAACCCTAACCCTAACCCTTCCCCGAAGCCTGACCCTCACCCGTCCCCTAATCCTAACCCGTACGCTAACACGAACCCGCGCCCTCACACGTACGCTCCCCCTAAAGCGTTGTCGTCCCCTCACCTGGACCCTAAACCGTCCCCGTCCCCTAACCCTAACCCTAGCCCGAACCCTAGCCCTAACCCTTCCCCGAAGCCTGACCCTCACCCGTCCCCTAATCCTAACCCGTACGCTAACAAGAACCCGCGCCCTCACACGTACGCTCCCCCTAAAGCGTTGTCGTACCCTCACCTGGACCCTAAACCGTCCCCGTCTCCTAACCCTAACTCTAGCCCGAACCCTAACCCTAACCCTTCCCCAAAGCCTGACCCTCACCCGTCCCCTAATCCTAACCTGTACGCTAACACTAACCCGCGCCCTCACACGTACGCTCCCCCTAACGCGTTGTCGTACCCTCACCTGGACCCTAAACCGTCCCCGTCCCCTAACCCTAACCCTAGCCCGAACCCTAACCCTAACCCTTCCCCGAAGCCTGACCCTCACCCGTCCCCTAATCCTAACCCGTACGCTAACACTAACCCGCGCCCTCACACGTACACTCCCCCTAAAGCGTTGTCGTACCCTCACCTGGACCCTAAACCGTCCCCGACCCCTAACCCTAACCCTAGCCCGAACCCTAACCCTAACCCTTCCCCGAAGCCTGACCCTCACCCGTCCCCTAATCCTAACCCGTACGCTAACACTAACCCGCGCCCTCACACGTACGCTCCCCCTAAAGCGTTGTCGTACCCTCACCTGAACCCTAAACCGTCCCCGTCCCCTAACCCTAACCCTAGCCCGAACCCTAACCCTAACCCTTCCCCGAAGCCTGACCCTCACCCGTCCCCTAATCCTAACACGTACGCCAACACTAACCCGCGCCCTCACACGTACGCTCCCCCTAAAGCGTTGTCGTACCCTCACCTGGACCCTAAACCGTCCCCGTCCCCTAACCCTAACCCTAGCCCGAACCCTAACCCTAACCCTTCCCCGAAGCCTGACCCTCACCCGTCACATAATCCTAACCCGTACGCTAACACTAACCCGCGCCCTCACACGTACGCTCCCCCTAAAGCGTTGTCGTACCCTCACCTGGACCCTAAACCGTCCCCGTCCCCTAACCCTAACCCTAGCCCGAACCCTAACCCTAACCCTTCCCCGAAACCTGACCCTCAGCCGTCCCCTAATCCTAACCCGTACGCTAACACTAACCCGCGCCCTCACACGTACGCTCCCCCTAAAGCGTTGTCGTTCCCTCACCTGGACCCTAAACCGTCCCCGTCCCCTAACCCTAACCCTAGACCGAACCCTAACCCTAACCCTTCCCCGAAGCCTGACCCTCACCCGTTCCCTAATCCTACCCGTACGCTAACACTAACCCGCGCCCTCACACGTACGCTCCCCCTAAAGCGTTGTCATACCCTCACCTGGACCCTAAACCGTCCCCGTCCCCTAACCCTAACCCTAGCGCGAACCCTAACCATAACCCTTCCCCGAAGCCTGACCCTCAGCCGTCCCCTTTCCTAACCCGTACGCTAACACTAACCCGCGCCCTCACACGTACGCTCCCCCTAAAGCGTTGTCGTACCCTCACCTGGACCCTAAACCGTCCCCGTCCCCTAACCCTAACCCTAGCCCGAACCCTAACCCTAACACTTCCCCGAAGCCTGACCCTCAGCCGTCCCCTAATCCTAACCCGTACGCTAACACTAACCCGCGCCCTCACACGTACGCTCCCCCTATAGCGTTGTCGTACCCTCACCTGGACCCTAAACCGTCCCCGTCCCCTATCCCTAACCCTAGCCCGAACCCTAACCCTAACCCTTCCCCGAAGCCTGACCCTTACCCGGCCCCTAATCCTAATCCGTACGCTAACACTAACACGCACCCTCACACGTACGCTCCCCCTAAAGCGTTGTCATACCCTCACCTGGACCCTAAACCGTCCCCGTCCCCTAACCCTAACCCTAGCCCGAACCCTAACCCTAACCCTTCCCCGAAGCCTGACCCTCACCCGTCCCCTAATCCTAACCCGTACGCCAACACTAACCCGCGCCCTCACACGTACGCTCCCCCTAAAGCGTTGTCGTACCCTCACCTGGACCCTAAACCGTCCCCGTCCCCTAACCCTAACCCTAGCCCGAACCCTAACCCTAACCCTTCCCCGAAGCCTGACCCTCACCCGTCACATAATCCTAACCCGTACGCTAACACTAACCCGCGCCCTCACACGTACGCTCCCCCTAAAGCGTTGTCGTACCCTCACCTGGACCCTAAACCGTCCCCGTCCCCTAACCCTAACCCTAGCCCGAACCCTAACCCTAACCCTTCCCCGAAGCCTGACCCTCAGCCGTCCCCTAATCCTAACCCGTACGCTAACACTAACCCGCGCCCTCACACGTACGCTCCCCCTAAAGCGTTGTCGTTCCCTCACCTGGACCCTAAACCGTCCCCGTCCCCTAACCCTAACCCTAGCCCGAACCCTAACCCTAACCCTTCCCCGAAGCCTGACCCTCAGCCGTCCCCTAATCCTAACCCGTACGCTAACACTAACCCGCGCCCTCACACGTACGCTCCCCCTAAAGCGTTGTCGTACCCTCACCTGGACCCTAAACCGTCCCCGTCCCCTAACCCTAACCCTAGCCCGAACCCTAACCCTAACCCTTCCCCGAAGCCTGACCCTCACCCGTTCCCTAATCCTAACCCGTACGCTAACAGTAACCCGCGCCCTCACACGTACGCTCCCCCTAAAGCGTTGTCATACCCTCACCTGGACCCTAAACCGTCCCCGTCCCCTAACCCTAACCCTAGCCCGAAACCTAACCATAACCCTTCCCCGAAGCCTGACCCTCAGCCGTCCCCTAAACCTAACCCGTACGCTAACAGTAACCCGCGCCCTCACACGTACGCTCCCCCTAAAGCGTTGTCGTACCCTCACCTGGACCCTAAACCGTCCCCGTCCCCTAACCCTAACCCTAGCCCGAACCCTAACCCTAACCCTTCCCCGAAGCCTGACCCTCAGCCGTCCCCTAATCCTAACCCGTACGCTAACACTAACCCGCGCCCTCACACGTACGCTCCCCCTATAGCGTTGTCGTACCCTCACCTGGACCCTAAACCGTCCCCGTCCCCTAACCCTAACCCTAGCCCGAACCCTAACCCTAACACTTCCCCGAAGCCTGACCCTTACCCGGCCCCTAATCCTAACCCGTACGCTAACACTAACCCGCACCCTCACACGTACGCTCCCCCTAAAGCGTTGTCATACCCTCACCTGGACCCTAAACCGTCCCCGTCCCCTAACCCTAACCCTAGCCCGAACCCTAACCCTAACCCTTCCCCGAAGCCTGACCCTCACCCGTCCCCTAATCCTAACCCGTACGCTAACACTAACCCGCGCCCTCACACGTACGCTCCCCCTAAAGCGTTGTCGTACCCTCACCTGGACCCTAAACCGTCCCCGTCCCCTAACCCTAACCCTAGCCCGAACCCTAACCCTAACCCTTCCCCGAAGCCTGACCCTCAGCCGTCCCCTAATCCTAACCCGTACGCTAACACTAACCCACGCCCTCACACGTACGCTCCCCCTAAAGCGTTGTCGTACCCTCACCTGAACCCTAAACCGTCCCCGTCCCCTAACCCTAACCCTAGCCCGAACCCTAACCCTAAACCTTCCCGAAGCCTGACCCTCAGCCGTCCCCTAATCCTAACCCGTACGCTAACACTAACCCGCGCCCTCACACGTACGCTCCCCCTAAAGCGTTGTCGTACCCTCACCTGGACCCTAAACCGTCCCCGTCCCCTAACCCTAACCCTAGCCCGAACCCTAACCCTAACCCTTCCCCGAAGCCTGACCCTCACCCGTCCCCTAATCCTAACCCGTACGCTAACACTAACCCGCGCCCTCACACGTACGCTCCCCCTAAAGCGTTGTCGTACCATCACCTGGACCCTAAACCGTCCCCGTCCCCTAACCCTAACCCTAGCCCGAACCCTAACCCTAACCCTTCCCCGAAGCCTGACCCTCACCCGTTCCCTAATCCTAACCCGTACGCTAACACTAACCCGCGATCTCACACGTACGCTCCCCCTAAAGCGTTGTCGTACCCTCACCTGGACCCTAAACCGTCCCCGTCCCCTAACCCTAACCCTAGCCCGAACCCTAACCCTAACCCTTCCCCGAAGCCTGACCCTCACCCGTCCCCTAATCCTAACCCGTACGCTAACACTAACCCGCGCCCTCACACGTACGCTCCCCCTAAAGCGTTGTCATACCCTCACCTGGACCCTAAACCGTCCCCGTCCCCTATCCCTAACCCTAGCCCGAACCCTAACCCTAACCCTTCCCCGAAGCCTGACCCTCACCCGTCCCCTAATCCTAACCCGTACGCTAACACTAACCCGCGCCCTCACACGTACGCTCCCCCTAAAGCGTTGTCGTACCCTCCTCTGGACCCTAAACCGTCCCCGTCCCCTAACCCTAACCCTAGCCCGAACCCTAACCCTAACACTTCCCCGAAGCCTGACCCTCAGCCGTCCCCTAATCCTAACCCGTACGCTAACACTAACCCGCGCCGTCACACGTACGCTCCCCCTAAAGCGTTGTCGTACCCTCACCTGTACCCTAAACCGTCCCCGTCCCCTAACCCTAACCCTAGCCCGAACCCTAACCCTAACCCTTCCCCGAAGCCTGACCCTCAGCCGTCCCCTAAAAATAAACCGTACTCTAACACTAACCCGCGCCCTCACACGTACGCTCCCCCTAAAGCGTTGTCGTACCCTCACCTGGACCCTAAACCGTCCCCGTCCCCTAACCCTAACCCTAGCCTGAACCCTAACCCTAACCCTTCCCCGAAGCCTGACCCTCACCCGTCCCCTAATCCTAACCCGTACGCTAACACTAACCTGCGCCCTCACACGTACGCTCCCCCTGAAGCGTTGTCGTACCCTCACCTGGCCCCTAAACCGTCCCCGTCCCCTAACCCTAACCCTAGCCCGAACCCTAACCCTAACACTTCCCCGAAGCCTGACTCTCACCCGTCCCCTAATCGTAACCCGTACCCTAACACTAACCCGCGCCCTCACACGTACGCTCCCCCTGAAGCGTTGTCGTACCCTCACCTGGACCCTAAACCGTCCCCGTCCCCTAACCCTAACCCTAGCCCGAACCCTAACCCTAACCCTTCCCCGAAGCCTGACCCTCAGGGGTCCCATAATCCTAACCCGTACGCTAACACTAACCCGCGCCCTCACACGTACGCTCCCCCTAAAGCGTTGTCGTACCCTCACCTGGACCCTAAACCGTCCCCGTCCCCTAACCCTAACCCTAGCCCGAACCCTAACCCTAACCCTTCCCCGAAGCCTGGCCCTCAGCCGTCCCCTAATGCTAACCCGTACGCTAACACTAACCCGCGCCCTCACACGTACGCTCCCCCTAAAGCGTTGTCGTACCCTCACCTGTACCCTAAACCGTCCCCGTCCCCTAACCCTAACCCTAGCCCGAACCCTAACCCTAAACCTTCCCCGAAGCCTGACCCTCAGCCGTCCCCTAAAAATAAACCGTACTCTAACACTAACCCACGCCCTCACACGTACGCTCCCCCTAAAGCGTTGTCGTACCCTCACCTGGACCCTAAACCGTCCCCGTCCCCTAACCCTAACCCTAGCCTGAACCCTAACCCTAACCCTTCCCCGAAGCCTGACCCTCACCCGTCCCCTAATCCTAACCCGTACGCTAACACTAACCTGCGCCCTCACACGTACGCTCCCCCTGAAGCGTTGTCGTACCCTCACCTGGCCCCTAAACCGTCCCCGTCCCCTAACCCTAACCCTAGCCCGAACCCTAACCCTAACCCTTCCCCGAAGCCTGAATCTCACCCGTCCCCTAATCGTAACCCGTACCCTAACACTAACCCGCGCCCTCACACGTACGCTCCCCCTGAAGCGTTGTCGTACCCTCACCTGGACCCTAAACCGTCCCCGTCCCCTAACCCTAACCCTAGCCCGAACCCTAACCCTAACCCTTCCCCGAAGCCTGGCCCTCAGCCGTCCCCTAATGCTAACCCGTACGCTAACACTAACCCGCGCCCTCACACGTACGCTCCCCCTAAAGCGTTGTCGTACCCTCACCTGGACCCTAAACCGTCCCCGTCCCCTAACCCTAACCCTAGCCCGAACCCTAACCCTAACCCTTCCCCGAAGCCTGACCCTCACCCGTCCCCTAATCCTAACCCGTACGCTAACACTAACCCGCGCCCTCACACGTACGCTCCCCCTAAAGCGTTGTCGTACCCTCACCTGGACCCTAAACCGTCCCCGTCCCCTATCCCTAACCCTAGCCCGAACCCTAACCCTAAACCTTCCCCGAAGCCTGACCCTCACCCGTCCCCTAATCCTAACCCGTACGCTAACACTAACCCGCGCCCTCACACGTACGCTCCCCCTAAAGCGTTGTCGTACCCTCACCTGGACCCTAAACCGTCCCCGTCCCCTAACCCTAACCCTAGCCCGAACCCTAACCCTAACCCTTCCCCGAAGCCTGACCCTCACCCGTCCCCTAATCCTAACCCGTACGCTAACACTAACCCGCGCCCTCACACGTACGCTCCCCCTAAAGCGTTGTCGTACCCTCACCTGGACCCTAAACCGTCCCCGTCCCCTAACCCTAACCCTAGCCCGAACCCTAACCCTAACCCTTCCCCAAAGCCTGACCCTCACCCGTCCCCTAATCCTAACCCGTACGCTAACACTAACCCGCGCCCTCACACGTACGCTCCCCCTAAAGCGTTGTCGTACCCTCACCTGGACCCTAAACCGTCCCCATCCCCTAACCCTAACCCTAGCCCGAACCCTAACCCTAACCCTTCCCCGAAGCCTGACCCTCACCCGTCCCCTAATCCTAACCCGTACGCTAACACTAACCCGCGCCCTCACACGTACGCTCCCCCTAAAGCGTTGTCGTACCCTCCTCTGGACCCTAAACCGTCCCCGTCCCCTAACCCTAACCCTAGCCCGAACCCTAACCCTAACCCTTCCCCGAAGCCTGACCCTCAGCCGTCCCCTAATCCTAACCCGTACGCTAACACTAACCCGCGCCGTCACACGTACGCTCCCCCTAAAGCGTTGTCGTACCCTCACCTGTACCCTAAACCGTCCCCGTCCCCTAACCCTAACCCTAGCCCGAACCCTAACCCTAACCCTTCCCCGAAGCCTGACCCTCAGCCGTCCCCTAAAAATAAACCGTACTCTAACACTAACCCGCGCCCTCACACGTACGCTCCCCCTAAAGCGTTGTCGTACCCTCACCTGGACCCTAAACCGTCCCCGTCCCCTAACCCTAACCCTAGCCTGAACCCTAACCCTAACCCTTCCCCGAAGCCTGACCCTCACCCGTCCCCTAATCCTAACCCGTACGCTAACACTAACCTGCGCCCTCACACGTACGCTCCCCCTGAAGCGTTGTCGTACCCTCACCTGGCCCCTAAACCGTCCCCGTCCCCTAACCCTAACCCTAGCCCGAACCCTAACCCTAACCCTTCCCCGAAGCCTGACTCTCACCCGTCCCCTAATCGTAACCCGTACGCTAACACTAACCCGCGCCCTCACACGTACGCTCCCCCTGAAGCGTTGTCGTACCCTCACCTGGACCCTAAACCGTCCCCGTCCCCTAACCCTAACCCTAGCCCGAACCCTAACCCTAACCCTTCCCCGAAGCCTGACCCTCAGGGGTCCCCTAATCCTAACCCGTACGCTAACACTAACCCGCGCCCTCACACGTACGCTCCCCCTAAAGCGTTGTCGTACCCTCACCTGGACCCTAAACCGTCCCCGTCCCCTAACCCTAACCCTAGCCCGAACCCTAACCCTAACCCTTCCCCGAAGCCTGGCCCTCAGCCGTCCCCTAATGCTAACCCGTACGCTAACACTAACCCGCGCCCTCACACGTACGCTCCCCCTAAAGCGTTGTCGTACCCTCACCTGGACCCTAAACCGTCACCGTCCCCTAACCCTAACCCTAGCCCGAACCCTAACCCTAACCCTTCCCCGAAGCCTGACCCTCACCCGTCCCCTAATCCTAACCCGTACGCTAACACTAACCCGCGCCCTCACACGTACGCTCCCCCTAAAGCGTTGTCGTACCCTCACCTGGACCCTAAACCGTCCCCGTCCCCTAACCCTAACCCTAGCCCGAACCCTAACCCTAACGCTTCCCCGAAGCCTGACCCTCAGCCGTCCCCTAATCCTAACCCGTACGCTAACACTAACCCGCGCCCTCACACGTACGCTCCCTCTAAAGCGTTGTCGTACCCTCACCTGGACCCTAAACCGTCCCCGTCCCCTAACCCTAACCCTAGCCCGAACCCTAACCCTAACACTTCCCCAAAGCCTGACCCTCACCCGTCCCCTAATCCTAACCCGTACGCTAACACTAACCCGCGCCCTCACACGTACGCTCCCCCTAAAGCGTTGTCGTACCCTCATCTGGACCCTAAACCGTCCCCGTCCCCTAACCCTAACCCTAGCCCGAACCCTAACCCTAACCCTTCCCCGAAGCCTGACCCTCACCCGTCCCCTAATCCTAACCCGTACGCTAACACTAACCCGCGCCCTCACACGTACGCTCCCCCTAAAGCGTTGTCGTATCTCACCTGGACCCTAAACCGTCCCCGTCCCCTAACCCTAACCCTAGCCCGAACCCTAACCCTAACCCTTCCCCGAAGCCTGACCCTCACCCGTCCCCTAATCCTAACCCGTACGCTAACACTAACCCGCGCCCTCACACGTACGCTCCCCCTAAAGCGTTGTCGTACCCTCACCTGGACCCTAAACCGTCCCCGTCCCCTAACCTTAACCCTAGCCCGAACCCTAACCCTAACCCTTCCCCGAAGCCTGACCCTCAGGCGTCCCCTAATCCTAACCCGTACGCTAACACTAACCCGCGCCCTCACACGTACGCTCCCCCTGAAGCGTTGTCGTACCCTCACCTGGACCCTAAACCGTCCCCGTCCCCTAACCCTAACCCTAGCCCGAACCCTAACCCTAACCCTTCCCCGAAGCCTGACCCTCAGCCGTCCCCTAATGCTAACCCGTACGCTAACACTAACCCGCGCCCTCACACGTACGCTCCCCCTAAAGCGTTGTCGTACCCTCATCTGGACCCTAAACCGACCCCGTCCCCTAACCCTAACCCTAGCCCGAACCCTAACCCTTCCCCGAAGCCTGACCCTCACCCGTCCCCTAATCCTAACCCGTACGCTAACACTAACCCGCGCCCTCACACGTACGCTCCCCCTAAAGCGTTGTCGTACCCTCACCTGGACCCTAAACCGTCCCCGTCCCCTAACCCTAACCCTAGCCCGAACCCTAACCCTAACCCTTCCCCGAAGCCTGACCCTCAGCCGTCCCCTAATCCTAACCCGTACGCTAACACTAACCCGCGCCCTCACACGTACGCTCCCCCGAAAGCGTTGTCGTACCCTCACCTGGACCCTAAACCGTCCCCGTCCCCTAACCCTAACCCTAGCCCGAACCCTAACCCTAAACCTTCCCGAAGCCTGACCCTCAGCCGTCCCCTAATCCTAACCCGTACGCTAACACTAACCCGCGCCCTCACACGTACGCTCCCCCTAAAGTGTTGTCGTACCCTCACCTGGACCCTAAACCGTCCCCGTCCCCTAACCCTAACCCTAGCCCGAACCCTAACCCTAATCCTTCCCCGAAGCCTGACCCTCACCCGTCCCCTAATCCTAACCCGTACGCTAACACTAACCCGCGCCCTCACACGTACGCTCCCCCTAAAGCGTTGTCGTACCCTCACCTGGACCCTAAACCGTCCCCGTCCCCTAACCCTAACCCTAGCCCGAACCCTAACCCTAACCCTTCCCCGAAGCCTGACCCTCACCCGTCCCCTAATCCTAACCCGTACGCTAACACTAACCCACGCCCTCACACGTACGCTCCCCCTAAAGCGTTGTCGTACCCTCACGTGGACCCTAAACCGTCCCCGTCCCCTAACCCTAACCCTAGCCCGAACCCTAACCCTAACCCTTCCCCGAAGCCTGACCCTCACCCGTCCCCTAATCCTAACCCGTGCACTAACACTAACCCGCGCCCTCACACGTACGCTCCCCCTAAAGCGTTATCGTACCCTCACCTGGACCCTAAACCGTCCCCGTCCCCTAACCCTAACCCTAGCCCGAACCCTAACCCTAACCCTTCCCCGAAGCCTGACCCTCACCCGTCCCCTAATCCTAACCCGTACGCTAACACTAACCCGCGCCCTCACACGTACGCTCCCCCTGAAGCGTTGTCGTACCCTCACCTGGACCCTAAACCGTCCCCGTCCCCTAACCCTAACCCTAGCCCGAACCCTAACCCTAACCCTTCCCCGAAGCCTGACCCTCACCCGTCCCCGAATCCTAACCCGTACGCTAACACTAACCCGCGCCCTCACACGTACGCTCCCCCTAAAGCGTTGTCGTACCCTCACCTGGACCCTAAACCGTCCCCGTCCCCTAACCCTAACCCTAGCCCGAACCCTAACCCTAACCCTTCCCCGAAGCCTGACCCTCAGCCGTCCCCTAATCCTAACCCGTACGCTAACACTAACCCGCGCCCTCACACGTACGCTCACCCTAAAGCGTTGTCGTACCCTCACCTGTACCCTAAACCGTCCCCGTCCCCTAACCCTAACCCTAGCCCGAACCCTAACCCTAACCCTTCCCCGAAGCCTGACCCTCAGCCGTCCCCTAATCCTAAACCGTACTCTAACACTAACCCGCGCCCTCACACGTACGCTCCCCCTAAAGCGTTGTCGTACCCTCACCTGGACCCTAAACCGTCCCCGTCCCCTAACCCTAACCCTAGCCCGAACCCTAACCCTAACCCTTCCCTGAAGCCTGACCCTCACCCGTCCCCTAATCCTAACCCGTACGCTAACACTAACCCGCGCCCTCACACGTACGCTCCCCCTAAAGCTTTGTCATACCCTCACCTGGACCCTAAACCGTCCCCGTCCCCTAACCCTAACCCTAGCCCGAACCCTAACCCTAACCCTTCCCCGAAGCCTGACCCTCAGCCGTCCCCTAATCCTAACCCGTACACTAACACTAACCCGCGCCCTCACACGTACGCTCCCCCTAAAGCGTTGTCGTACCCTCACCTGGACCCTAAACCGTCCCCGTCCCCTAACCCTAACCCTAGCCCGAACCCTAACCCTAACCCTTCCCCGAAGCCTGACCCTCAGCCGTCCCCTAATCCTAACCCGTACGCTAACACTAACCCGCGCCCTCACACGTACGCTCCCCCTAAAGCGTTGTCGTACCCTCACCTGGACCCTAAACCGTCCCCGTCCCCTAACCCTAACCCTAGCCCGAACCCTAACCCTAACCCTTCCCCGAAGCCTGACCCTCACCCGTCCCCTAATCCTAACCCGTACGCTAACACTAACCCGCGCCCTCACACGTACACTCCCCCTGAAGCGTTGTCGTACCCTCACCTGGACCCTAAACCGTCCCCGTCCCCTAACCCTAACCCTAGCCCGAACCCTAACCCTAACCCTTCCCCGAAGCCTGACCCTCACCCGTCCCCTAATCCTAACCCGTACGCTAACACTAACCCGCGCCCTCACACGTACGCTACCTCTAAAGCGTTGTCGTACCCTCACCTGGACCCTAAACCGTCCCCGTCCCCTAACCCTAACCCTAGCCCGAACCCTAACCCTAACCCTTCCCCGAAGCCTGACCCTCAGCCGTCCCCTAATCCTAACCCATACGCTAACACTAACCAGCGCCCTCACACGTACGCTCCCCCTAAAGCGTTGTCGTACCCTCACCTGTACCCTAAACCGTCCCCGTCCCCTAACCCTAACCCTAGCCCGAACCCTAACCCTAACCCTTCCCCGAAGCCTGACCCTCAGCCGTCCCCTAATCCTAAACCGTACTCTACCACTAACCCGCGCCCTCACACGTACGCTCCCCCTAAAGCGTTGTCGTACCCTCACCTGGACCCTAAACCGTCCCCGTCCCCTAACCCTAACCCTAGCCCGAACCCTAACCCTAACCCTTCCCCGAAGCCTGACCCTCAGCCGTCCCCTAATCCTAACCCATACGCTAACACTAACCAGCGCCCTCACACGTACGCTCCCCCTAAAGCGTTGTCGTACCCTCACCTGTACCCTAAACCGTCCCCGTCCCCTAACCCTAACCCTAGCCCGAACCCTAACCCTAACCCTTCCCCGAAGCCTGACCCTCAGCCGTCCCCTAATCCTAAACCGTACTCTACCACTAACCCGCGCCCTCACACGTACGCTCCCCCTAAAGCGTTGTCGTACCCTCACCTGGACCCTAAACCGTCCCCGTCCCCTAACCCTAACCCTAGCCCGAACCCTAACCCTAACCCTTCCCTGAAGCCTGACCCTCACCCGTCCCCTAATCCTAACCCGTACGCTGACACTAACCCGCGCCCTCACACGTACGCTCCCCCTAAAGCTTTGTCATACCCTCACCTGGACCCTAAACCGTCCCCGTCCCCTAACCCTAACCCTAGCCCGAACCCTAACCCTAACCCTTCCCCGAAGCCTGACCCTCAGCCGTCCCCTAATCCTAACCCGTACGCTAACACTAACCCGCGCCCTCACACGTACGCTCCCCCTAAAGCGTTGTCGTACCCTCACCTGGACCCTAAACCGTCCCCGTCCCCTAACCCTAACCCTAGCCCGAACCCTAACCCTAAACCTTCCCGAAGCCTGACCCTCAGCCGTCCCCTAATCCTACCCGTACGCTAACACTAACCCGCGCCCTCACACGTACGCTCCCCCTAAAGCGTTGTCGTACCCTCACCTGGACCCTAAACCGTCCCCGTCCCCTAACCCTAACCCTAGCCCGAACCCTAACCCTAACACTTCCCCGAAGCCTGACCCTCACCCGTCCCCTAATCCTAACCCGTACGCTAACACTAACCCGCGCCCTCACACGTACGCTCCCCCTAAAGCGTTGTCGTACCCTCACCTGGACCCTAAACCGTCCCCGTCCCCTAACCCTAACCCTAGCCCGAACCCTAACCCTAACCCTTCCCCGAAGCCTGACCCTCACCCGTCCCCTAATCCTAACCCGTACGCTAACACTAACCCGCGCCCTCACACGTACGCTCCCCCTGAAGCGTTGTCGTACCCTCACCTGGACCCTAAACCGTCCCCGTCCCCTAACCCTAACCCTAACCCGAACCCTAACCCTAACCCTAACCCTTCCCCGAAGCCTGACCGTCACCCGTCCCCTAATCCTAACCCGTACGCTAACACTAACCCGCGCCCTCACACGTACGCTCCCACTAAAGCGTTGTCGTACCCTCACCTGGACCCTAAACCGTCCCCGTCCCCTAACCCTAACCCTAGCCCGAACCCTAACCCTAACCCTTCCCCGAAGCCTGACCCTCACCCGTCCCCTAATCCTAACCCGTACGCTAACACTAACCCGCGCCCTCACACGTACACTCCCCCTGAAGCGTTGTCGTACCCTCACCTGGACCCTAAACCGTCCCCGTCCCCTAACCCTAACCCTAGCCCGAACCCTAACCCTAACCCTTCCCCGAAGCCTGACCCTCACCCGTCCCCTAATCCTAACCCGTACGCTAACACTAACCCGCGCCCTCACACGTACGCTCCCCCTAAAGCGTTGTCGTACCCTCACCTGGACCCTAAACCGTCCCCGTCCCCTAACCCTAACCCTAGCCCGAACCCTAACCCTAACCCTTCCCCGAAGCCTGACCCAAGCCGTCCCCTAATCCTAACCCATACGCTAACACTAACCAGCGCCCTCACACGTACGCTCCCCCTAAAGCGTTGTCGTACCCTCACCTGTACCCTAAACCGTCCCCGTCCCCTAACCCTAACCCTAGCCCGAACCCTAACCCTAACCCTTCCCCGAAGCCTGACCCTCAGCCGTCCCCTAATCCTAAACCGTACTCTACCACTAACCCGCGCCCTCACACGTACGCTCCCCCTAAAGCGTTGTCGTACCCTCACCTGGACCCTAAACCGTCCCCGTCCCCTAACCCTAACCCTAGCCCGAACCCTAACCCTAACCCTTCCCCGAAGCCTGACCCTCACCCGTCCCCTAATCCTAACCCGTACGCTAACACTAACCCGCGCCCTCACACGTACGCTCCCCCTAAAGCGTTGTCGTACCCTCACCTGGACCCTAAACCGTCCCCGTCCCCTAACCCTAACCCTAGCCCGAACCCTAACCCTAACCCTTCCCCGAAGCCTGACCCTCAGCCGTCCCCTAATGCTAACCCGTACGCTAACACTAACCCGCGCCCTCACAGGTACGCTCCCCCTAAAGCGTTGTCGTACCCTCACCTGGACCCTAAACCGTCCCCGTCCCCTAACCCTAACCCTAGCCCGAACCCTAACCCTAACCCTTCTCCGAAGCCTGACCCTCAGCCGTCCCCTAATCCTAAACCGTACGCTAACACTAACCCGCGCCCTCACACGTACGCTCCCCCTAAAGCGTTGTCGTACCCTCACCTGGACCCTAAACCGTCCCCGTCCCCTAACCCTAACCCTAGCCCGAACCCTAACCCTAACCCTTCCCCGAAGCCTGACCCTCACCCGTCCCCTAATCCTAACCCGTACGCTAACACTAACCCGCGCCCTCACACGTACGCTCCCCCTGAAGTGTTGTCGTACCCTCACCTGGACCCTAAACCGTCCCCGTCCCCTAACCCTAACCCTAGCCCGAACCCTAACCCTAACCCTTCCCCGAAGCCTGACCCTCACCCGTCCCCTAATCCTAACCCGTACGCTAACACTAACCCGCGCCCTCACACGTACGCTCCCCCTAAAGCGTTGTCGTACCCTCACCTGGACCCTAAACCGTCCCCGTCCCCTAACCCTAACCCTAGCCCGAACCCTAACCCTAACCCTTCCCCGAAGCCTGACCCTCACCCGTCCCCTAATCCTAACCCGTACGCTAACACTAACCCGCGCCCTCACACGTACGCTCCCCATAAAGCGTTGTCGTACCCTCACCTGTACCCTAAACCGTCCCCGTCCCCTAACCCTAACCCTAGCCCGAACCCTAACCCTAACCCTTCCCCGAAGCCTGACCCTCAGCCGTCCCCTAATCCTAAACCGTACTCTAACACTAACCCGCGCCCTAACACGTACGCTCCCCCTAAAGCGTTGTCGTACTCTCACCTGGACCCTAAACCGTCCCCGTCCCCTAACCCTAACCCTAGCCCGAACCCTAACCCTAACCCTTCCCCGAAGCCTGACACTCACCCGTCCCCTAATCCTAACCCGTACGCTAACACTAACCCGCGCCCTCACACGTACGCTCCCCCTAAAGCGTTGTCGTACCCTCACCTGGACCCTAAACCGTCCCCGTCCCCTAACCCTAACCCTAGCCCGAACTCTAACCCTAACCCTTCCCCGAAGCCTGACCCTCAGCCGTCCCCTAATCCTAAACCGTACGCTAACACTAACCCACGCCCTCACACGTACGCTCCCCCTAAAGCGTTGTCGTACCCTCACCTGGACCCTAAACCGTCCCCGTCCCCTAACCCTAACCCTAGCCCGAACCCTAACCCTAACCCTTCCCCGAAGCCTGACCCTCACCCGTCCCCTAATCCTAACCCGTACGCTAACACTAACCCGCGCCCTCACACGTACGCTCCCCCTAAAGCGTTGTCGTACCCTCACCTGGACCCTAAACCGTCCCCGTCCCCTAACCCTAACCCTAGCCCGAACCCTAACCCTAACCCTTCCCCGAAGCCTGACCCTCAGCCGTCCCCTAATGCTAACACGTACGCTAACACTAACCCGTGCCCTCACACGTACGCTCCCCCTAAAGCATTGTCGTACCCTCACCTGGACCCTAAACCGTCCCCGTCCCCTAACCCTAACCCTAGCCCGAACCCTAACCCTAACCCTTCCCCGAAGCCTGACCCTCACCCGTCCCCTAATCCTAACCCGTACGCTAACACTAACCCGCGCCCTCACACGTACGCTCCCCCTAAAGCGTTGTCGTACCCTCACCTGGACCCTAAACCGTCCCCATCCCCTAACCCTAACCCTAGCCCGAACCCTAACCCTAACCCTTCCCCGAAGCCTGACCCTCAGCCGTCCCCTAATCCTAACCCGTACGCTAACACTAACCCGCGCCCTCACACGTACGCTCCCCCTAAAGCGTTGTCGTACCCTCACCTGTACCCTACACCGTCCCCGTCCCCTAACCCTAACCCTAGCCCGAACCCTAACCCTAACCCTTCCCCGAAGCCTGACCCTCAGCCGTCCCCTAATCCTAAACCGTACTCTAACACTATCCCGCGCCCTCACACGTACGCTCCCCCTGAAGCGTTGTCGTACCCTCACCTGGACCCTAAACCGTCCCCGTCCCCTAACCCTAACCCTAGCCCGAACCCTAACCCTAACCCTTCCCCGAAGCCTGACCCTCACCCGTCCCCTAATCCTAACCCGTACGCTAACACTAACCCGCGCCCTCACACGTACGCTCCCCCTAAAGCGTTGTCGTACCCTCACCTGGACCCTAAACCGTCCCCGTCCCCTAACCCTAACCCTAGCCCGAACCCTAACCCTAACCCTTCCCCGAAGCCTGACCCTCAGCCGTCCCCTAATGGTAACCCGTACGCTAACACTAACCCGCGCCCTCACAGGTACGCTCCACCTAAAGCGTTGTTGTACCCTCACCTGGACCCTAAACCGTCCCCGTCCCCTAACCCTAACCCTAGCCCGAACCCTAACCCTAAACCTTCCCGAAGCCTGACCCTCAGCCGTCCCCTAATCCTAACCCGTACGCTAACACTAAACCGCTCCCTCACACGTATGCTCCCCCTAAAGCGTTGTCGTACCCTCACCTGGACCCTAAACCGTCCCCGTCCCCTAACCCTAACCCTAGCCCGAACCCTAACCCTAACCCTTCCCCGAAGCCTGACCCTCAGCCGTCCCCTAATGCTAACCCGTACGCTAACACTAACCCGTGCCCTCACACATACGCTCCCCCTAAAGCGTTGTCGTACCCTCACCTGGACCCTAAACCGTCCCCGTCCCCTAACCCTAACCCTAGCCCGAACCCTAACCCTAACCCTTCCCCGAAGCCTGACCCTCACCCGTCCCCTAATCCTAACCCGTACGCTAACACTAACCCGCGCCCTCACACGTACGCTCCCCCTAAAGCGTTGTCGTACCCTCACCTGGACCCTAAACCGTCCCCGTCCCCTAACCCTAACCCTAGCCCGAACCCTAACCCTAACCCTTCCCCGAAGCCTGACCCTCACCCGTCCCCTAATCCTAACCCGTACGCTAACACTAACCCGCGCCCTCACACGTACGCTCCCCCTAAAGCGTTGTCGTACCCTCACCTGTACCCTACACCGTCCCCGTCCTCTAACTCTAACCCTAGCCCGAACCCTAACCCTAACCCTTCCCCGAAGCCTGACCCTCAGCCGTCCCCTAATCCTAAACCGTACTCTAACACTAACCCGCGCCCTCACACGTACGCTCCCCCTGAAGCGTTGTCATACCCTCACCTGGACCCTAAACCGTCCCCGTCCCCTAACCCTAACCCTAGCCCGAACCCTAACCCTAACCCTTCCCCGAAGCCTGACCCTCACCCGTCCCCTAATCCTAACCCGTACGCTAACACTAACCCGCGCCCTCACACGTACGCTCCCCCTAAAGCGTTGTCGTACCCTCACCTGGACCCTAAACCGTCCCCGTCCCCTAACCCTAACCCTAGCCCGAACCCTAACCCTAACCCTTCCCCGAAGCCTGACCCTCAGCCGTCCCCTAATGGTAACCCGTACGCTAACACTAACCCGCGCCCTCACAGGTACGCTCCCCCTAAAGCGTTGTCGTACCCTCACCTGGACCCTAAACCGTCCCCGTCCCCTAACCCTAACCCTAGCCCGAACCCTAACCCTAAACCTTCCTGAAGCCTGACCCTCAGCCGTCCCCTAATCCTAACCCGTAGGCTAACACTAACCCGCGCCCTCACACGTACGCTCCCCCTAAAGCGTTGTCGTACCCTCACCTGGACCCTAAACCGTCCCCGTCCCCTAACCCTAACCCTAGCCCGAACCCTAACCCTAACCCTTCCCCGAAGCCTGACCCTCACCCGTCCCCTAATCCTAACCCGTACGCTAACACTAACCCGCGCCCTCACACGTACGCTCCCCCTAAAGCGTTGTCGTACCCTCACCTGGACCCTAAACCGTCCCCGTCCCCTAACCCTAACCCTAGCCCGAACCCTAACCCTAACCCTTCCCCGAAGCCTGACCCTCACCCGTCCCCTAATCCTAACCCGTACGCTAACACTAACCCGCGCCCTCACACGTACGCTCCCCCTAAAGTGTTGTCGTACCCTCACCTGGACCCTAAACCGTCCCCGTCCCCTAACCCTAACCCTAGCCCGAACCCTAACCCTAAACCTTCCCGAAGCCTGACCCTCACCCGTCCCCTAATCCTAACCCGTACGCTAACACTAAACCGCGCCCTCACACGTACGCTCCCCCTAAAGCGTTGTCGTACCCTCACCTGGACCCTAAACCGTCCCCGTCCCCTAACCCTAACCCTAGCCCGAACCCTAACCCTAAACCTTCCCGAAGCCTGACCCTCAGCCGTCCCCTAATCCTAACCCGTACGCTAACACTAACCCGCGCCCTCACACGTACGCTCCCCCTAAAGCGTTGTCGTACCCTCACCTGGAACCTAAACCGTCCCCGTCCCCTAACCCTAACCCTAGCCCGAACCCTAACCCTAACCCTTCCCCGAAGCCTGACCCTCACCCTTCCCCTAATCCTAACCCGTACGCTAATACTAACCCGCGCCCTCACACGTACGCTCCCCCTAAAGCGTTGTCGTACCCTCACCTGGACCCTAAACCGTCCCCGTCCCCTAACCCTAACCCTAGCCCGAACCCTAACCCTAACCCTTCCCCGAAGCCTGACCCTCACCCGTCCCCTAATCCTAACCCGTACGCTAACACTAACCCGCGCCCTCACACGTACGCTCCCCCTAAAGAGTTGTCGTACCCTCACCTGGACCCTAAACCGTCCCCGTCCCCTAAACCTAATCCTAGCCCGAACCCTAACCCTAACCCTTCCCCGAAGCCTGACCCTCACCCGTCCCCTAATCCTAACCCGTACGCTAACACTAACCCGCGCCCTCACACGTACGCTCCCCCTAAAGCGTTGTCGTACCCTCACCTGGACCCTAAACCGTCCCCGTCCCCTAACCCTAGCCCGAACCCTAACCCTAACCCTTCCCCGAAGCCTGACACTCACCCGTCCCCTAATCCTAACCCGTACGCTAACACTAACCCGCGCCCTCACACGTACGCTCCCCCTGAAGCGTTGTCGTACCCTCACCTGGACCCTAAACCGTCCCCGTCCCCTAACCCTAACCCTAGCCCGAACCCTAACCCTAACCCTTCCCCGAAGCCTGACCCTCAGCCGTACCCTAATCCTAACCCGTACGCTAACACTAACCCGCGCCGTCACACGTACGCTCCCCCTAAACCGTTGTCGTACCCTCACCTGGACCCTAAACCGTCCCCGCCCCCTAACCCTAACCCTAGCCCGAACCCTAACCCTAACCCTTCCCGAGAGCCTGACCCTCAGCCGTCCCCTAATCCTAACCCGTACGCTAACACTAACCCGCGCTCTCACACGTACGCTACCCCTAAAGCGTTGTCGTACCCTCACCTGGACCCTAATGGTCCCCGTCTCCTAACCCTAACCCTAGCCCGAACCCTAATCCTAACCCTTCCCCGAAGCCTGACCCTCAGCCGTCCCCTAATCCTAAACCGTACGCTAACACTAACCCGCCCCCACACACGTACGCTCCCCCTAAAGCGCTGTCGTACCCTCACCTGGACCCTAAACCGTCCCCGTCCCCTAACCCTAACCCTAGCCCGAACCCTAACCCTAACACTTCCCCGAAGCCTGACCCTCAGCCGTCCCCTAATCCTAACCCGTACGCTAACACTAACCCGCGCCCTCACACGTACGCTCCCCCTGAAGCGTTGTCGTACCGTCACCTGGACCCTAAACCGTCCCCGTCCCCTAACCCTAACCCTAGCCGGAACCCTAACCCTAACCCTTCCCCGAAGCCTGACCCTCAGCCGTCCCCTAATCCTAAACCGTACGCTAACACTAACCCGCGCCCTCACACGTACGCTCCCCCTAACGCGTTGTCGTACCCTCACCTGGACCCTAAACCGTCCCCGTCCCCTAACCCTAACCCTAGCCCGAACCCTAACCCTAACCCTTCCCCGAAGCCTGACCCTCAGCCGTCCCCTAATCCTAACCCGTACGCTAACACTAACCCGTGCCCTCACACGTACGCTCGCCCTAAAGCGTTGTCGTACCCTCACCTGGACCCTAAACCGTCCCCGTCCCCTAACCCTAACCCTAGCCCGAACCCTAACCCTAACCCTTCCCCGAAGCCTGACCCTCACCCGTCCCCTAATCCTAACCCGTACGCTAACACTAACCCGCGCCCTCACACGTACGCTCACTCTAAAGTGTTGTCGTACCCTCACCCGGACCCTAAACCGTCCCCGTCCCCTAACCCTAACCCTAGCCGGAACCCTAACCCTAACCCTTCCCCGAAGCCTGACCCTCAGCCGTCCCCTAATCCTAACCCGTATGCTAACACTAACCCGCGCCCTCACACGTACGCTCCCCCTAAAGCGTTGTCGTACCCTCACCTGGACCCTAAACCGTCCCCGTCCCCTAACCCTAACCCTAGCCCGAACCCTAACCCTAACCCTTCCCCGAAGCCTGACCCTCAGCCGTCCCCTAATCCTAACCCGTACGCTAACACTAACCCGCGCCCTCACACGTACGCTCCCCCTGAAGCGTTGTCGTACCCTCACCTGGACCCTAAACCGTCCCCGTCCCCTAACCCTAACCCTAGCCCGAACCCTAACCCTAACCCTTCCCCGAAGCCTGACCCTCAGCCGTCCCCTAATCCTAAACCGTACGCTAACACTAACCCGCGCCCTCACACGTACGCTCCCCCTAACGCGTTGTCGTACCCTCACCTGGACCCTAAACCGTCCCCGTCCCCTAACCCTAACCCTAGCCCGAACCCTAACCCTAACCCTTCCCCGAAGCCTGACCCTCAGCCGTCCCCTAATCCTAACCCGTACGCTAACACTAACCCGCGCCCTCACACGTACGCTCCCCCTAAAGCGTTGTCGTACCCTCACCTGGACCCTAAACCGTCCCCGTCCCCTAACCCTAACCCTAGCCCGAACCCTAACCCTAACCCTTCCACGAAGCCTGACCCTCACCCGTCCCCTAATCCTAACCCGTACGCTAACACTAACCCGCGCCCTCACACGTACGCTCCCCCTAAAGTGTTGTCGTACCCTCACCTGGACCCTAAACCGTCCCCGTCCCCTAACCCTAACCGTAACCCGAACCCTAACACTAACCCTTCCCCGAAGCCTGACCCTCAGCCGTCCCCTAATCCAAAACCGTACGCTAACACTAACCCGCGCCCTCACACGTACGCTCCCCCTAAAGCGTTGTCGTACCCTCACCTGGACCCTAAACCGTCCCCATCCCCTAACCCTAACCCTAGCCCGAACCCTAACCCTAACCTTTCCCCGAAGCCTGACCCTCACCCGTCCCCTAATTCTAACCCGCACGCTACCACTAACCCGCGCCCTCACACGAACGCTCCACCTAAACGGTTGTCGTACCCTCAGCTGGACCCTAAACCGTCCCCGTCCCCTAACCCTAACCCTAGCCCGAACCCTAACCCTAACCCTTCCCGAAAGCCTGACCCTCAGCCGTCCCCTAATCCTAACTCTTACGCTAACACTAACTGGCGCCCTCGCACGTACGCTTCCCCTAAAGCATTGTGGTACCCTCACCTGGACCCTAAACCGTCCCCTAACCCTAACCCTAACCCTAGCCCGAACCCTAACCCTAACCCTTCCCCGAAGCCTGAACCTCACCCGTCCCCTAATCCTAACCCGTACGCTAACACTAACCCGCGCCCTCACACGTACGCTCCCCCTAAACCGTTGTCGTACCCTCACCTGGACCCTAAACCGTCCCCGCCCCCTAACCCTAACCCTAGCCCGAACCCTAACCCTAACCCTTCCCGAAAGCCTGACCCTCAGGCGTCCCCTAATCCTAACCCGTACGCTAACACTAACCCGCGCTCTCACACGTACGCTACCCCTAAAGCGTTGTCGTACCCTCACCTGGACCCTAAACCGTCCCCGTCCCCTAACCCTAACCCTAGCCCGAAGCCTAACCCTAACCCTTCCCCGAAGCCTGACCCTCACCCGTCCCCTAATCCTAACCCGTACGCTAACACTAACCCGCGCCCTCACACGTACGCTCCCCCTAAAGCGTTGTCGTACCCTCACCTGGACCCTAAACCGTCCCCGTCCCCTAACCCTAACCCTAGCCCGAACCCTAACCCTAACCCTTCCCAAAGCCTGACCCTCAGCCGTCCCCTAATCCTAACCTGTACGCTAACACTAAACCGCGCCCTCACACGTACGCTCCCCCTAAAGCCTTGTCGTACCCTCACCTGGACCCTAAACCGTCCCCGTCCCCTAACCCTAATCCTAGCCCGAACCCTAACCCTACCCTTCCCCGAAGCCTGACCCTCAGCCGTCCCCTAATCCTAACCCGTACGCTAACACTAAACCGCGCCCTCACACGTACGCTCCCCCTAAAGCGTTGTCGTACCCTCACCTGGACCCTAAACCGTCCCCGTCCCCTAACCCTAACCCTAGCCCGAACCCTAACCCTAACCCTTCCCTGAAGCCTGACCCTCACCCGTCCCCTAATCCTAACCTGTACGCTAACACTAAACCGCGCCCTCACACGTACGCTCCCCCTAAAGCGTTGTCGTACCCTCACCTGGACCCTAAACCGTCCCCGTCCCCTAACCCTAACCCTAGCCCGAACCCTAACCCTACCCTTCCCCGAAGCCTGACCCTCAGCCGTCCCCTAATCCTAACCCATACGCTAACACTAAACCGCGCCCTCACACGTACGCTCCCCCTAAAGCGTTGTCGTACCCTCACCTGGACCCTAAACCGTCCCCGTCCCCTAACCCTAACCCTAGCCCGAACCCTAACCCTAACCCTTCCCCGAAGCCTGACCCTCACCCGTCCCCTAATCCTAACCCGTACGCTAACACTAACCCGCGCCCTCACACGTACGCTCCCCCTAAAGAGTTGTCGTACCCTCACCTGGACCCTAAACCGTCCCCGTCCCCTAAACCTAATCCTAGCCCGAACCCTAACCCTAACCCTTCCCCGAAGCCTGACCCTCACCCGTCCCCTAATCCTAACCCGTACGCTAACACTAACCCGCGCCCTCACACGTACGCTCCCCCTAAAGCGTTGTCGTACCCTCACCTGGACCCTAAACCGTCCCCGTCCCCTAACCCTAGCCCGAACCCTAACCCTAACCATTCCCCGAAGCCTGACACTCACCCGTCCCCTAATCCTAACCCGTACGCTAACACTAACCCGCGCCCTCACACGTACGCTCCCCCTGAAGCGTTGTCGTACCCTCACCTGGACCCTAAACCGTCCCCGTCCCCTAACCCTAACCCTAGCCCGAACCCTAACCCTAACCCTTCCCCGAAGCCTGACCCTCAGCCGTACCCTAATCCTAACCCGTACGCTAACACTAACCCGCGCCGTCACACGTACGCTCCCCCTAAACCGTTGTCGTACCCTCACCTGGACCCTAAACCGTCCCCGCCCCCTAACCCTAACCCTAGCCCGAACCCTAACCCTAACCCTTCCCGAGAGCCTGACCCTCAGCCGTCCCCTAATCTTAACCCGTACGCTAACACTAACCCGCGCTCTCACACGTACGCTACCCCTAAAGCGTTGTCGTACCCTCACCTGGACCCTAATGGTCCCCGTCTCCTAACCCTAACCCTAGCCCGAACCCTAATCTTAACCCTTCCCCGAAGCCTGACCCTCAGCCGTCCCCTAATCCTAAACCGTACGCTAACACTAACCCGCCCCCACACACGTACGCTCCCCCTAAAGCGTTGTCGTACCCTCACCTGGACCCTAAACCGTCCCCGTCCCCTAACCCTAACCCTAGCCCGAACCCTAACCCTAACACTTCCCCGAAGCCTGACCCTCAGCCGTCCCCTAATCCTAACCCGTACGCTAACACTAACCCGCGCCCTCACACGTACGCTCCCCCTGAAGCGTTGTCTTACCGTCACCTGGACCCTAAACCGTCCCCGTCCCCTAACCCTAACCCTAGCCGGAACCCTAACCCTAACCCTTCCCCGAAGCCTGACCCTCAGCCGTCCCCTAATCCTAACCCGTATGCTAACACTAACCCGCGCCCTCACACGTACGCTCCCCCTAAAGCGTTGTCGTACCCTCACCTGGACCCTAAACCGTCCCCGTCCCCTAACCCTAACCCTAGCCCGAACCCTAACCCTAACCCTTCCCCGAAGCCTGACCCTCAGCCGTCCCCTAATCCTAACCCGTACGCTAACACTAACCCGCGCCCTCACACGTACGCTCCCCCTGAAGCGTTGTCGTACCCTCACCTGGACCCTAAACCGTCCCCGTCCCCTAACCCTAACCCTAGCCCGAACCCTAACCCTAACCCTTCCCCGAAACCTGACCCTCAGCCGTCCCCTAATCCTAAACCGTACGCTAACACTAACCCGCGCCCTCACACGTACGCTCCCCCTAACGCGTTGTCGTACCCTCACCTGGACCCTAAACCGTCCCCGTCCCCTAACCCTAACCCTAGCCCGAACCCTAACCCTAACCCTTCCCCGAAGCCTGACCCTCAGCCGTCCCCTAATCCTAACCCGTACGCTAACACTAACCCGTGCCCTCACACGTACGCTCCCCCTAAAGCGTTGTCGTACCCTCACCTGGACCCTAAACCGTCCCCGTCCCCTAACCCTAACCCTAGCCCGAACCCTAACCCTAACCCTTCCCCGAAGCCTGACCCTCACCCGTCCCCTAATCCTAACCCGTACGCTAACACTAACCCGCGCCCTCACACGTACGCTCACTCTAAAGTGTTGTCGTACCCTCACCCGGACCCTAAACCGTCCCCGTCCCCTAACCCTAACCCTAGCCGGAACCCTAACCCTAACCCTTCCCCGAAGCCTGACCCTCAGCCGTCCCCTAATCCTAACCCGTATGCTAACACTAACCCGCGCCCTCACACGTACGCTCCCCCTAAAGCGTTGTCATACCCTCACCTGGACCCTAAACCGTCCCCGTCCCCTAACCCTAACCCTAGCCCGAACCCTAACCCTAACCCTTCCCCGAAGCCTGACCCTCAGCCGTCCCCTAATCCTAACCCGTACGCTAACACTAACCCGCGCCCTCACACGTACGCTCCCCCTGAAGCGTTGTCGTACCCTCACCTGGACCCTAAACCGTCCCCGTCCCCTAAC
This sequence comes from Delphinus delphis, assembly GCF_949987515.2. Classification (NCBI taxonomy): domain Eukaryota; kingdom Metazoa; phylum Chordata; class Mammalia; order Artiodactyla; family Delphinidae; genus Delphinus; species Delphinus delphis. The sequence goes on along the minus strand of NC_082694.2, from coordinate 45,831,840 downwards.
CCTAACCCTAGCCCGAACCCTAACCCTAACCCTTCCCCGAAGCCTGACCCTCAGCCGTCCCCTAATCCTAAACCGTACGCTAACACTAACCCGCGCCCTCACACGTACGCTCCCCCTAACGCGTTGTCGTACCCTCACCTGGACCCTAAACCGTCCCCGTCCCCTAACCCTAACCCTAGCCCGAACCCTAACCCTAACCCTTCCCCGAAGCCTGACCCTCAGCCGTCCCCTAATCCTAACCCGTACGCTAACACTAACCCGCGCCCTCACACGTACGCTCCCCCTAAAGCGTTGTCGTACCCTCACCTGGACCCTAAACCGTCCCCGTCCCCTAACCCTAACCCTAGCCCGAACCCTAACCCTAACCCTTCCCCGAAGCCTGACCCTCACCCGTCCCCTAATCCTAACCCGTACGCTAACACTAACCCGCGCCCTCACACGTACGCTCCCCCTAAAGTGTTGTCGTACCCTCACCTGGACCCTAAACCGTCCCCGTCCCCTAACCCTAACCGTAACCCGAACCCTAACACTAACCCTTCCCCGAAGCCTGACCCTCAGCCGTCCCCTAATCCAAAACCGTACGCTAACACTAACCCGCGCCCTCACACGTACGCTCCCCCTAAAGCGTTGTCGTACCCTCACCTGGACCCTAAACCGTCCCCATCCCCTAACCCTAACCCTAGCCCGAACCCTAACCCTAACCTTTCCCCGAAGCCTGACCCTCACCCGTCCCCTAATTCTAACCCGCACGCTACCACTAACCCGCGCCCTCACACGAACGCTCCACCTAAACGGTTGTCGTACCCTCAGCTGGACCCTAAACCGTCCCCGTCCCCTAACCCTAACCCTAGCCCGAACCCTAACCCTAACCCTTCCCGAAAGCCTGACCCTCAGCCGTCCCCTAATCCTAACTCTTACGCTAACACTAACTGGCGCCCTCGCACGTACGCTTCCCCTAAAGCATTGTGGTACCCTCACCTGGACCCTAAACCGTCCCCTAACCCTAACCCTAACCCTAGCCCGAACCCTAACCCTAACCCTTCCCCGAAGCCTGAACCTCACCCGTCCCCTAATCCTAACCCGTACGCTAACACTAACCCGCGCCCTCACACGTACGCTCCCCCTAAACCGTTGTCGTACCCTCACCTGGACCCTAAACCGTCCCCGCCCCCTAACCCTAACCCTAGCCCGAACCCTAACCCTAACCCTTCCCGAAAGCCTGACCCTCAGGCGTCCCCTAATCCTAACCCGTACGCTAACACTAACCCGCGCTCTCACACGTACGCTACCCCTAAAGCGTTGTCGTACCCTCACCTGGACCCTAAACCGTCCCCGTCCCCTAACCCTAACCCTAGCCCGAACCCTAACCCTAACCCTTCCCCGAAGCCTGACCCTCACCCGTCCCCTAATCCTAACCCGTACGCTAACACTAACCCGCGCCCTCACACGTACGCTCCCCCTAAAGCGTTGTCGTACCCTCACCTGGACCCTAAACCGTCCCCGTCCCCTAACCCTAACCCTAGCCCGAACCCTAACCCTAACCCTTCCCAAAGCCTGACCCTCAGCCGTCCCCTAATCCTAACCTGTACGCTAACACTAAACCGCGCCCTCACACGTACGCTCCCCCTAAAGCGTTGTCGTACCCTCACCTGGACCCTAAACCGTCCCCGTCCCCTAACCCTAATCCTAGCCCGAACCCTAACCCTACCCTTCCCCGAAGCCTGACCCTCAGCCGTCCCCTAATCCTAACCCATACGCTAACACTAAACCGCGCCCTCACACGTACGCTCCCCCTAAAGCGTTGTCGTACCCTCACCTGGACCCTAAACCGTCCCCGTCCCCTAACCCTAACCCTAGCCCGAACCCTAACCCTAACCCTTCCCCGAAGCCTGACCCTCACCCGTCCCCTAATCCTAACCCGTACGCTAACACTAACCCGCGCCCTCACACGTACGCTCCCCCTAAAGAGTTGTCGTACCCTCACCTGGACCCTAAACCGTCCCCGTCCCCTAAACCTAATCCTAGCCCGAACCCTAACCCTAACCCTTCCCCGAAGCCTGACCCTCAGCCGTCCCCTAATCCTAACCCGTACGCTAACACTAACCCGCGCCCTCACACGTACGCTCCCCCTAAAGCGTTGTCGTACCCTCACCTGGACCCTAAACCGTCCCCGTCCCCTAACCCTAGCCCGAACCCTAACCCTAACCCTTCCCCGAAGCCTGACACTCACCCGTCCCCTAATCCTAACCCGTACGCTAACACTAACCCGCGCCCTCACACGTACGCTCCCCCTGAAGCGTTGTCGTACCCTCACCTGGACCCTAAACCGTCCCCATCCCCTAACCCTAACCCTAGCCCGAACCCTAACCCTAACCCTTCCCCGAAGCCTGACCCTCAGCCGTACCCTAATCCTAACCCGTACGCTAACACTAACCCGCGCCGTCACACGTACGCTCCCCCTAAACCGTTGTCGTACCCTCACCTGGACCCTAAACCGTCCCCGCCCCCTAACCCTAACCCTAGCCCGAACCCTAACCCTAACCCTTCCCGAGAGCCTGACCCTCAGCCGTCCCCTAATCTTAACCCGTACGCTAACACTAACCCGCGCTCTCACACGTACGCTACCCCTAAAGCGTTGTCGTACCCTCACCTGGACCCTAATGGTCCCCGTCTCCTAACCCTAACCCTAGCCCGAACCCTAATCTTAACCCTTCCCCGAAGCCTGACCCTCAGCCGTCCCCTAATCCTAAACCGTACGCTAACACTAACCCGCCCCCACACACGTACGCTCCCCCTAAAGCGTTGTCGTACCCTCACCTGGACCCTAAACCGTCCCCGTCCCCTAACCCTAACCCTAGCCCGAACCCTAACCCTAACCCTTCCCCGAAGCCTGACCCTCAGCCGTCCCCTAATCCTAACCCGTACGCTAACACTAACCCGCGCCCTCACACGTACGCTCCCCCTGAAGCGTTGTCGTACCCTCACCTGGACCCTAAACCGTCCCCGTCCCCTAACCCTAACCCTAGCCCGAACCCTAACCCTAACCCTTCCCCGAAGCCTGACCCTCAGCCGTCCCCTAATCCTAAACCGTACGCTAACACTAACCCGCGCCCTCACACGTACGCTCCCCCTAACGCGTTGTCGTACCCTCACCTGGACCCTAAACCGTCCCCGTCCCCTAACCCTAACCCTAGCCCGAACCCTAACCCTAACCCTTCCCCGAAGCCTGACCCTCAGCCGTCCCCTAATCCTAACCCGTACGCTAACACTAACCCGCGCCCTCACACGTACGCTCCCCCTAAAGCGTTGTCGTACCCTCACCTGGACCCTAAACCGTCCCCGTCCCCTAACCCTAACCCTAGCCCGAACCCTAACCCTAACCCTTCCCCGAAGCCTGACCCTCACCCGTCCCCTAATCCTAACCCGTACGCTAACACTAACCCGCGCCCTCACACGTACGCTCCCCCTAAAGTGTTGTCGTACCCTCACCTGGACCCTAAACCGTCCCCGTCCCCTAACCCTAACCCTAACCCGAACCCTAACACTAACACTTCCCCGAAGCCTGACCCTCAGCCGTCCCCTAATCCAAAACCGTACGCTAACACTAACCCGCGCCCTCACACGTACGCTCCCCCTAAAGCGTTGTCGTACCCTCACCTGGACCCTAAACCGTCCCCATCCCCTAACCCTAACCCTAGCCCGAACCCTAACCCTAACCTTTCCCCGAAGCCTGACCCTCACCCGTCCCCTAATTCTAACCCGCACGCTACCACTAACCCGCGCCCTCACACGAACGCTCCACCTAAACGGTTGTCGTACCCTCACCTGGACCCTAAACCGTCCCCGTCCCCTAACCCTAACCCTAGCCCGAACCCTAACCCTAACCCTTTCCGAAAGCCTGACCCTCAGCCGTCCCCTAATCCTAACTCTTACGCTAACACTAACTGGCGCCCTCGCACGTACGCTTCCCCTAAAGCATTGTGGTACCCTCACCTGGACCCTAAACCGTCCCCGTCCCCTAACCCTAACCCTAGCCCGAACCCTAACCCTAACCCTTCCCCGAAGCCTGAACCTCACCCGTCCCCTAATCCTAACCCGTACGCTAACACTAACCCGCGCCCTCACACGTACGCTCCCCCTAAACCGTTGTCGTACCCTCACCTGGACCCTAAACCGTCCCCGCCCCCTAACCCTAACCCTAGCCCGAACCCTAACCCTAACCCTTCCCGAAAGCCTGACCCTCAGGCGTCCCCTAATCCTAACCCGTACGCTAACACTAACCCGCGCTCTCACACGTACGCTACCCCTAAAGCGTTGTCGTACCCTCACCTGGACCCTAAACCGTCCCCGTCCCCTAACCCTAACCCTAGCCCGAAGCCTAACCCTAACCCTTCCCCGAAGCCTGACCCTCACCCGTCCCCTAATCCTAACCCGTACGCTAACACTAACCCGCGCCCTCACACGTACGCTCCCCCTAAAGCGTTGTCGTACCCTCACCTGGACCCTAAACCGTCCCCGTCCCCTAACCCTAACCCTAGCCCGAACCCTAACCCTAACCCTTCCCAAAGCCTGACCCTCAGCCGTCCCCTAATCCTAACCTGTACGCTAACACTAAACCGCGCCCTCACACGTACGCTCCCCCTAAAGCGTTGTCGTACCCTCACCTGGACCCTAAACCGTCCCCGTCCCCTAACCCTAACCCTAGCCCGAACCCTAACCCTACCCTTCCCTGAAGCCTGACCCTCAGCCGTCCCCTAATCCTAACCCGTATGCTAACACTAAACCGCGCCCTCACACGTACGCTCCCCCTAAAGCGTTGTCGTACCCTCACCTGGACCCTAAACCGTCCCCGTCCCCTAACCCTAACCCTAGCCCGAACCCTAACCCTAACCCTTCCCCGAAGCCTGACCCTCACCCGTCCCCTAATCCTAACCCGTACGCTAACACTAACCCGCGCCCTCACACGTACGCTCCCCCTAAAGCGTTGTCGTACCCTCACCTGTACCCTAAACCGTCCCCGTCCCCTAACCCTAACCCTAGCCCGAAACCTAACACTAACCCTTCCCCGAAGCCTGACCCTCACCCGTCCCCTAATCCTAACCCGTACTCTAACACTAACCCGCGCCCTCACACGTACGCTCCCCCTAAAGCGTTGTCGTACCCTCACCTGGACCCTAAACCGTCCCCGTCCCCTAACCCTAACCCTAGCCCGAACCCTAACCCTAACCCTTCCCCGAAGCCTGACCCTCAGCCGTCCCCTAATCCTAACCCGTACGCTAACACTAACCCGTGCCCTCACACGTACGCTCCCCCTAAAGCGTTGTCATACCCTCACCTGGACCCTAAACCGTCCCCGTCCCCAACCCTAACCCTAGCCCGAACCCTAACCCTAACCCTTCCCCGAAGCCTGACCCTCAGCCGTCCCCTAATCCTAACCCGTACGCTAACACTAACCCGCGCCCTCACACGTACTCTCCCCCTAAAGCATTGTCGTACCCTCACCTGGACCCTAAACCGTCCCCGTCCCCTAACCCTAACCCTAGCCCGAACCCTAACCCTAAACCTTCCCGAAGCCTGACCCTCAGCCGTCCCCTAATCCTAACCCGTACGCTAACACTAACCCGCGCCCTCACACGTACGCTCCCCCTAAAGCGTTGTCGTACCCTCTCCTGGACCCTAAACCGTCCCCGTCCCCTAACCCTAACCCTAGCCCGAACCCTAACCCTAACCCTTCCCCGAAGCCTGACCCTCACCCGTCCCCTAATCCTAACCCGTACGCTAACACTAACCCGCGCCCTCACACGTACGCTCCCCCTAAAGCGTTGTCGTACCCTCACCTGGACCCTAAACCGTCCCCGTCCCCTAACCCTAACCCTAGCCCGAACCCTAACCCTAACCCTTCCCCGAAGCCTGACCCTCACCCGTCCCCTAATCCTAACCCGTACGCTAACACTAACCCGCGCCCTCACACGTACGCTCCCCCTAAAGCGTTGTCGTACCCTCACCTGGACCCTAAACTGTCCCCGTCCCCTAACCCTAACCCTAGCCCGAACCCTAACCCTACCCTTCCCCGAAGCCTGACCCTCAGCCGTCCCCTAATCCTAACCCGTACGCTAATACTAAACCGCGCCCTCACACGTACGCTCCCCCTAAAGCGTTGTCGTACCCTCACCTGGACCCTAAACCGTCCCCGTCCCCTAACCCTAACCCTAGCCCGAACCCTAACCCTAACCCTTCCCCAAAGCCTGACCCTCACCCGTCCCCTAATCCTAACCCGTACGCTAACACTAACCCGCGCCCTCACACGTACGCTCCCCCTAAAGCGTTGTCGTACCCTCACCTGGACCCTAAACCGTCCCCGTCCCCTAACCCTAACCCTAGCCCGAACCCTAACCCTAACCCTTCCCCGAAGCCTGACCCTCAGCCGTCCCCTAATCCTAACCCGTACGCTAACACTAACCCGCGCCCTCACACGTACGCTCCCCCTGAAGCGTTGTCGTACCCTCACCTGGACCCTAAACCGTCCCCGTCCCCTAACCCTAACCCTAGCCCGAACCCTAACCCTAACCCTTCCCCGAAGCCTGACCCTCACCCGTCCCCTAATCCTAACCCGTACGCTAACACTAACCCGCGCCCTCACACGTACGCTCCCCCTAAAGCGTTGTCGTACCCTCACTTGGACCCTAAACCGTCCCCGTCCCCTAACCCTAACCCTAGCCCGAACCCTAACCCTAACCCTTCCCCGAAGCCTGACCCTCAGCCGTCCCCTAATCCTAACCCGTACGCTAACACTAACCCGTGCCCTCACACGTACGCTCCCCCTAAAGCGTTGTCATACCCTCACCTGGACCCTAAACCGTCCCCGTCCCCAACCCTAACCCTAGCCCGAACCCTAACCCTAACCCTTCCCCGAAGCCTGACCCTCAGCCGTCCCCTAATCCTAACCCGTACGCTAACACTAACCCGCGCCCTCACACGTACGCTCCCCCTAAAGCATTGTCGTACCCTCACCTGGACCCTAAACCGTCCCCGTCCCCTAACCCTAACCCTAGCCCGAACCCTAACCCTAAACCTTCCCGAAGCCTGACCCTCAGCCGTCCCCTAATCCTAACCCGTACGCTAACACTAACCCGCGCCCTCACACGTACGCTCCCCCTAAAGCGTTGTCGTACCCTCACCTGGACCCTAAACCGTCCCCGTCCCCTAACCCTAACCCTAGCCCGAACCCTAACCCTACCCTTCCCCGAAGCCTGACCCTCAGCCGTCCCCTAATCCTAACCCGTACGCTAACACTAACCCGCGCCCTCACACGTACGCTCCCCCTAAAGCGTTGTCGTACCCTCACCTGGACCCTAAACCGTCCCCGTCCCCTAACCCTAACCCTAGCCCGAACCCTAACCCTAACCCTTCCCCGAAGCCTGACCCTCACCCGTCCCCTAATCCTAACCCGTACGCTAACACTAACCCGCGCCCTCACACGTACGCTCCCCCTAAAGCGTTGTCGTACCCTCACCTGGACCCTAAACCGTACCCGTCCCCTAACCCTAACCCTAGCCCGAACCCTAAACCTACCCTTCCCCGAAGCCTGACCCTCAGCCGTCCCCTAATCCTAACCCGTACGCTAACACTAAACCGCGCCCTCACACGTACGCTCCCCCTAAAGCGTTGTCGTACCCTCACCTGGACCCTAAACCGTCCCCGTCCCCTAACCCTAACCCTAGCCCGAACCCTAACCCTAACCCTTCCCCGAAGCCTGACCCTCACCCGTCCCCTAATCCTAACCCGTACGCTAACACTAACCCGCGCCCTCACACGTACGCTCCCCCTAAAGCGTTGTCGTACCCTCACCTGGACCCTAAACCGTCCCCGTCCCCTAACCCTAACCCTAGCCCGAACCCTAACCCTAACCCTTCCCCGAAGCCTGACCCTCAGCCGTCCCCTAATCCTAACCCGTACGCTAACACTAACCCGCGCCCTCACACGTACGCTCCCCCTGAAGCGTTGTCGTACCCTCACCTGGACCCTAAACCGTCCCCGTCCCCTAACCCTAACCCTAGCCCGAACCCTAACCCTAACCCTTCCCCGAAGCCTGACCCTCACCCGTCCCCTAATCCTAACCCGTACGCTAACACTAACCCGCGCCCTCACACGTACGCTCCCCCTGAAGCGTTGTCGTACCCTCACCTGGACCCTAAACCGTCCCCGTCCCCTAACCCTAACCCTAGCCCGAAGCCTAACCCTAACCCTTCCCCAAAGCCTGACCCTCACCCGTCCCCTAATCCTAACCCGTACGCTAACACTAACCCGCGCCCTCACACGTACGCTCCCCCTAAAGCGTTGTCGTACCCTCACCTGGACCCTAAACCGTCCCCGTCCCCTAACCCTAACCCTAGCCCGAACCCTAACCCTAACCCATCCCAAAGCCTGACCCTCAGCCGTCCCCTAATCCTAACCTGTACGCTAACACTAAACCGCGCCCTCACACGTACACTCCCCCTAAAGCGTTGTCGTACCCTCACCTGGACCCTAAACCGTCCCCGTCCCCTAACCCTAACCCTAGCCCGAACCCTAACCCTACGCTTCCCCGAAGCCTGACCCTCACCCGTCCCCTAATCCTAACCCGTACGCTAACACTAAACCGCGCCCTCACACGTACGCTCCCCCTAAAGCGTTGTCGTACCCTCACCTGGACCCTAAACCGTCCCCGTCCCCTAACCCTAACCCTAGCCCGAACCCTAACCCTAACCCTTCCCCGAAGCCTGACCCTCAGCCGTCCCCTAATCCTAACCCGTACGCTAACACTAACCCGCGCCCTCACACGTACGCTCCCCCTAAAGCGTTGTCGTACCCTCACCTGTACCCTAAACCGTCCCCGTCCCCTAACCCTAACCCTAGCCCGAACCCTAACACTAACCCTTCCCCGAAGCCTGACCCTCACCCGTCCCCTAATCCTAACCCGTACTCTAACAATAACCCGCGCCCTCACACGTACGCTCCCCCTAAAGCGTTGTCGTACCCTCACCTGGACCCTAAACCGTCCCCGTCCCCGTCCCCTAACCCTAGCCCGAACCCTAACCCTAAACCTTCCCGAAGCCTGACCCTCAGCCGTCCCCTAATCCTAACCCGTACGCTAACACTAACCCGCGCCCTCACACGTACGCTCCCCCTAAAGCGTTGTCGTACCCTCTCCTGGACCCTAAACCGTCCCCGTCCCCTAACCCTAACCCTAGCCCGAACCCTAACCCTAACCCTTCCCCGAAGCCTGACCCTCACCCGTCCCCTAATCCTAACCCGTACGCTAACACTAACCCGCGCCCTCACACGTACGCTCCCCCTAAAGCGTTGTCGTACCCTCACCTGGACCCTAAACCGTCCCCGTCCCCTAACCCTAACCCTAGCCCGAACCCTAACCCTAACCCTTCCCCGAAGCCTGACCCTCACCCGTCCCCTAATCCTAACCCGTACGCTAACACTAACCCGCGCCCTCACACGTACGCTCCCCCTAAAGCGTTGTCGTACCCTCACCTGGACCCTAAACTGTCCCCGTCCCCTAACCCTAACCCTAGCCCGAACCCTAACCCTACCCTTCCCCGAAGCCTGACCCTCAGCCGTCCCCTAATCCTAACCCGTACGCTAATACTAAACCGCGCCCTCACACGTACGCTCCCCCTAAAGCGTTGTCGTACCCTCACCTGGACCCTAAACCGTCCCCGTCCCCTAACCCTAACCCTAGCCCGAACCCTAACCCTAACCCTTCCCCGAAGCCTGACCCTCACCCGTCCCCTAATCCTAACCCGTACGCTAACACTAACCCGCGCCCTCACACGTACGCTCCCCCTAAAGCGTTGTCGTACCCTCACCTGGACCCTAAACCGTCCCCGTCCCCTAACCCTAACCCTAGCCCGAACCCTAACCCTAACCCTTCCCCGAAGCCTGACCCTCAGCCGTCCCCTAATCCTAACCCGTACGCTAACACTAACCCGCGCCCTCACACGTACGCTCCCCCTGAAGCGTTGTCGTACCCTCACCTGGACCCTAAACCGTCCCCGTCCCCTAACCCTAACCCTAGCCCGAACCCTAACCCTAACCCTTCCCCGAAGCCTGACCCTCACCCGTCCCCTAATCCTAACCCGTACGCTAACACTAACCCGCGCCCTCACACGTACGCTCCCCCTAAAGCGTTGTCGTACCCTCACTTGGACCCTAAACCGTCCCCGTCCCCTAACCCTAACCCTAGCCCGAACCCTAACCCTAACCCTTCCCCGAAGCCTGACCCTCAGCCGTCCCCTAATCCTAACCCGTACGCTAACACTAACCCGTGCCCTCACACGTACGCTCCCCCTAAAGCGTTGTCATACCCTCACCTGGACCCTAAACCGTCCCCGTCCCCAACCCTAACCCTAGCCCGAACCCTAACCCTAACCCTTCCCCGAAGCCTGACCCTCAGCCGTCCCCTAATCCTAACCCGTACGCTAACACTAACCCGCGCCCTCACACGTACGCTCCCCCTAAAGCATTGTCGTACCCTCACCTGGACCCTAAACCGTCCCCGTCCCCTAACCCTAACCCTAGCCCGAACCCTAACCCTAAACCTTCCCGAAGCCTGACCCTCAGCCGTCCCCTAATCCTAACCCGTACGCTAACACTAACCCGCGCCCTCACACGTACGCTCCCCCTAAAGCGTTGTCGTACCCTCACCTGGACCCTAAACCGTCCCCGTCCCCTAACCCTAACCCTAGCCCGAACCCTAACCCTACCCTTCCCCGAAGCCTGACCCTCAGCCGTCCCCTAATCCTAACCCGTACGCTAACACTAACCCGCGCCCTCACACGTACGCTCCCCCTAAAGCGTTGTCGTACCCTCACCTGGACCCTAAACCGTCCCCGTCCCCTAACCCTAACCCTAGCCCGAACCCTAACCCTAACCCTTCCCCGAAGCCTGACCCTCACCCGTCCCCTAATCCTAACCCGTACGCTAACACTAACCCGCGCCCTCACACGTACGCTCCCCCTAAAGCGTTGTCGTACCCTCACCTGGACCCTAAACCGTCCCCGTCCCCTAACCCTAACCCTAGCCCGAACCCTAAACCTACCCTTCCCCGAAGCCTGACCCTCAGCCGTCCCCTAATCCTAACCCGTACGCTAACACTAAACCGCGCCCTCACACGTACGCTCCCCCTAAAGCGTTGTCGTACCCTCACCTGGACCCTAAACCGTCCCCGTCCCCTAACCCTAACCCTAGCCCGAACCCTAACCCTAACCCTTCCCCGAAGCCTGACCCTCACCCGTCCCCTAATCCTAACCCGTACGCTAACACTAACCCGCGCCCTCACACGTACGCTCCCCCTAAAGCGTTGTCGTACCCTCACCTGGACCCTAAACCGTCCCCGTCCCCTAACCCTAACCCTAGCCCGAACCCTAACCCTAACCCTTCCCCGAAGCCTGACCCTCAGCCGTCCCCTAATCCTAACCCGTACGCTAACACTAACCCGCGCCCTCACACGTACGCTCCCCCTGAAGCGTTGTCGTACCCTCACCTGGACCCTAAACCGTCCCCGTCCCCTAACCCTAACCCTAGCCCGAACCCTAACCCTAACCCTTCCCCGAAGCCTGACCCTCACCCGTCCCCTAATCCTAACCCGTACGCTAACACTAACCCGCGCCCTCACACGTACGCTCCCCCTAAAGCGTTGTCGTACCCTCACCTGGACCCTAAACCGTCCCCGTCCCCTAACCCTAACCCTAGCCCGAAGCCTAACCCTAACCCTTCCCCAAAGCCTGACCCTCACCCGTCCCCTAATCCTAACCCGTACGCTAACACTAACCCGCGCCCTCACACGTACGCTCCCCCTAAAGCGTTGTCGTACCCTCACCTGGACCCTAAACCGTCCCCGTCCCCTAACCCTAACCCTAGCCCGAACCCTAACCCTAACCCATCCCAAAGCCTGACCCTCAGCCGTCCCCTAATCCTAACCTGTACGCTAACACTAAACCGCGCCCTCACACGTACACTCCCCCTAAAGCGTTGTCGTACCCTCACCTGGACCCTAAACCGTCCCCGTCCCCTAACCCTAACCCTAGCCCGAACCCTAACCCTACGCTTCCCCGAAGCCTGACCCTCACCCGTCCCCTAATCCTAACCCGTACGCTAACACTAAACCGCGCCCTCACACGTACGCTCCCCCTAAAGCGTTGTCGTACCCTCACCTGGACCCTAAACCGTCCCCGTCCCCTAACCCTAACCCTAGCCCGAACCCTAACCCTAACCCTTCCCCGAAGCCTGACCCTCAGCCGTCCCCTAATCCTAACCCGTACGCTAACACTAACCCGCGCCCTCACACGTACGCTCCCCCTAAAGCGTTGTCGTACCCTCACCTGTACCCTAAACCGTCCCCGTCCCCTAACCCTAACCCTAGCCCGAACCCTAACACTAACCCTTCCCCGAAGCCTGACCCTCACCCGTCCCCTAATCCTAACCCGTACTCTAACAATAACCCGCGCCCTCACACGTACGCTCCCCCTAAAGCGTTGTCGTACCCTCACCTGGACCCTAAACCGTCCCCGTCCCCGTCCCCTAACCCTAGCCCGAACCCTAACCCTAACCCTTCCCCGAAGCCTGACCCTCAGCCGTCCCCTAATCCTAACCCGTACGCTAACACTAACCCGCGCCCTCACACGTACGCTCCCCCTAAAGCGTTGTCATACCCTCACCTGGACCCTAAACCGTCCCCGTCCCCAACCCTAACCCTAGCCCGAACCCTAACCCTAACCCTTCCCCGAAGCCTGACCCTCAGCCGTCCCCTAATCCTAACCCGTACGCTAACACTAACCCGCGCCCTCACACCTACGCTCCCCCTAAAGCGTTGTCGTACCCTCACCTGGACCCTAAACCGTCCCCGTCCCCTAACCCTAACCCTAGCCCGAACCCTAACCCTAAACCTTCCCGAAGCCTGACCCTCAGCCGTCCCCTAATCCTAACCCGTACGCTAACACTAACCCGCGCCCTCACACGTACGCTCCCCCTAAAGCGTTGTCGTACCCTCAGCTGGACCCTAAACCGTCCCCGTCCCCTAACCCTAACCCTAGCCCGAACCCTAACCCTAACCCTTCCCCGAAGCCTGACCCTCACCCGTCCCCTAATCCTAACCCGTACGCTAACACTAACCCGCGCCCTCACACGTACGCTCCCCCTAAAGCGTTGTCGTACCCTCACCTGGACCCTAAACCGTCCCCGTCCCCTAACCCTAACCCTAGCCCGAACCCTAACCCTAACCCTTCCCCGAAGCCTGACCCTCACCCGTCCCCTAATCCTAACCCGTACGCTAACACTAACCCGCGCCCTCACACGTACGCTCCCCCTAAAGCGTTGTCGTACCCTCACCTGGACCCTAAACCGTCCCCGTCCCCTAACCCTAACCCTAGCCCGAACCCTAACCCTACCCTTCCCCGAAGCCTGACCCTCAGCCGTCCCCTAATCCTAACCCGTACGCTAACACTAAACCACGCCCTCACACGTACGCTCCCCCTAAAGCGTTGTCGTACCCTCACCTGGACCCTAAACCGTCCCCGTCCCCTAACCCTAACCCTAGCCCGAACCCTAACCCTAACCCTTCCCCGAAGCCTGACCCTCACCCGTCCCCTAATCCTAACCCGTACGCTAACACTAACCCGCGCCCTCACACGTACGCTCCCCCTAAAGCGTTGTTGTACCCTCACCTGTACCCTAAACCGTCCCCGTCCCCTAACCCTAACCCTAGCCCGAACCCTAACCCTAACCCTTCCCCGAAGCCTGACCCTCACCCGTCCCCTAATGCTAACCCGTACGCTAACACTAACCCGCGCCCTCACACGTACGCTCCCCCTAAAGCGTTGTCGTACCCTCACATGGACCCTAAACCGTCCCCGTCCCCTAACCCTAACCCTAGCCCGAACCCTAACCCTAACCCTTCCACGAAGCCTGACCCTCACCCGTCCCCTAATCCTAACCCGTACGCTAACACTAACCCGCGCCCTCACACGTACGCTCCCCCTAAAGCGTTGTCGTACCCTCACCTGGACCCTAAACCGTCCCCGTCCCCTAACCCTAACCCTAGCCCGAAACCTAACCCTAACCCTTCCCCGAAGCCTGACCCTCACCCGTCCCCTAATCCTAACCCGTACGCTAACACTAACCCGCGCCCTCACACGTACGCTCCCCCTAAAGCGTTGTCGTACACTCACCTAGACCCTAAACCGTCCCCGTCCCCTAACCCTAACCCTAGCCCGAACCCTAACCCTAACCCTTCCCCGAAGCCTGACCCTCAGCCGTCCCCTAATCCTAACCCGTACGCTAACACTAACCCGCGCCCTCACACGTACGCTCCCCCTAAAGCGTTGTCGTACCCTCACCTGGACCCTAAACCGTCCCCGTCTCCTAACCCTAACCCTAGCCCGAACCCTAACCCTAACCCTTCCCCGAAGCCTGACACTCAGCCGTCCCCTAATCCTAACCCGTACGCTAACACTAACCCGCGCCCTCACACGTACGATCCCCCTAACGCGTTGTCGTACCCTCACCTGGACCCTAAACCGTCCCCGTCCCCTAACCCTAACCCTAGCCCGAACCCTAACCCTAACCCTTCCCCGAAGCCTGACCCTCACCCGTCCCCTAATCCTAACCCGTACGCTAACACTAACCCGCGCCCTCACACGTACGCTCCCCCTAAAGCGTTGTCGTACCCTCACCTGGACCCTAAACCGTCCCCGTCCCCTAACCCTAACCCTAGCCCGAACCCTAACCCTAACCCTTCCCCGAAGCCTGACCCTCACCCGTCCCCTAATCCTAACCCGTACGCTAACACTAACCCGCGCCCTCACACGTACGCTCCCCCTAAAGCGTTGTCGTACCCTCACCTGGACCCTAAACCGTCCCCGTCCCCTAACCCTAACCCTAGCCCGAACCCTAACCCTAAACCTTCCCGAAGCCTGACCCTCAGCCGTCCCCTAATCCTAACCCGTACGCTAACACTAACCCGCGCCCTCACACGTACGCTCCCCCTAAAGCGGTGTCGTACCCTCACCTGGACCCTAAACCGTCCCCGTCCCCTAACCCTAACCCTAGCCCGAACCCTAACCCTACCCTTCCCCGAAGCCTGACCCTCAGCCGTCCCCTAATCCTAACCCGTACGCTAACACTAACCCGCGCCCTCACACGTACGCTCCCCCTGAAGCGGTGTCGTACCCTCACCTGGACCCTAAACCGTCCCCGTCCCCTAACCCTAACCCTAGCCCGAACCCTAACCCTAACCCTTCGCCGAAGCCTGACCCTCACCCGTCCCCTAATCCTAACCCGTACGCTAACACTAACCCGCGCCCTCACACGTACGCTCCCCCTGAAGCGTTGTCGTACCCTCACCTGGACCCTAAACCGTCCCCGTCCCCTAACCCTAACCCTAGCCCGAACCCTAACCCTAACCCTTCCCCGAAGCCTGACCCTCACCCGTCCCCTAATCCTAACCCGTACGCTAACACTAACCCGCGCCCTCACACGTACGCTCCCCCTAAAGCGTTGTCGTACCCTCACCTGGACCCTAAACCGTCCCCGTCCCCTAACCCTAACCCTAACCCGAACCCTAACACTAACCCTTCCCCGAAGCCTGACCCTCAGCCGTCCCCTAATCCTAACCCGTACGCTAACACTAACCCGCGCCCTCACACGTACGCTCCCCCTAAAGCGTTGTCGTACCCTCACCTGGACCCTAAACCGTCCCCGTCCCCTAACCCTAACCCTAGCCCGAACCCTAACCCTAACCCTTCCCCGAAGCCTGACCCTCACCCGTCCCGTAATCCTAACCCGTACGCTAACACTAACCCGCGCCCTCACACGTACACTCCCCTTAAACCGTTGTCATACCCTCACCTGGACCCTAAACCGTCCCCGTCCCCTAACCCTAACCCTAGCCCGAACCCTAACCCTAACCCTTCCCCGAAGCCTGACCCTCAGCCGTCCCCTAATGCTAACCCGTACGCTAACACTAACCCGCGCCCTCACACGTACGCTCCCCCTAAAGCGTTGTCGTACCCTCACCTGGACCCTAAACCATCCCCGTCCCCTAACCCTAACCCTAGCCCGAACCCTAACCCTAACCCTTCCCCGAAGCCTGACCCTCAGCCGTCCCCTAATCCTAACCCGTACGCTAACACTAACCCGCGCCCTCACACGTACGCTCCCCCTAAAGCGTTGTCGTACCCTCACCTGGACCCTAAACCGTCCCCGTCCCCTAACCCTAACCCTAGCCCGAACCCTAACCCTAAACCTTCCCGAAGCCTGACCCTCAGCCGTCCCCTAATCCTAACCCGTACGCTAACACTAACCCGCGCCCTCACACGTACGTTCCCCCTAAAGCGTTGTCGTACCCTCACCTGGACCCTAAACCGTCCCCGTCCCCTAACCCTAACCCTAGCCCGAACCCTAACCCTAACCCTTCCCCGAAGCCTGACCCTCACCCGTCCCCTAATCCTAACCCGTACGCTAACACTAACCCGCGCCCTCACACGTACGCTCCCCCTAACGCGTTGTCGTACCCTCACCTGGACCCTAAACCGTCCCCGTCCCCTAACCCTAACCCTAGCCCGAACCCTAACCCTAACCCTTCCCCGAAGCCTGACCCTCAGCCGTCCCCTAATCCTAACCCGTACGCTAACACTAACCCGCGCCCTCACACGTACGCTCCCCCTAAAGCGTTGTCGTACCCTCACCTGGACCCTAAACCGTCCCCGTCCCCTAACCCTAACCCTAGCCCGAACCCTAACCCTAACCCTTCCCCGAAGCCTGACCCTCAGCCGTCCCCTAATCCTAACCCGTACGCTAACACTAACCCGCGCCCTCACACGTACGCTCCCCCTAAAGCGTTGTCATACCCTCACCTGGACCCTAAACCGTCCCCGTCCCCTAACCCTAACCCTAGCCCGAACCCTAAACCTAACCCTTCCCCGAAGCCTGACCCTCAGCCGTCCCCTAATCCTAACCCGTACGCTAACACTAACCCGCGCCCTCACACGTACGCTCCCCCTAAAGCGTTGTCGTACCCTCACCTGGACCCTAAACCGTCCCCATCCCCTAACCCTAACCCTAGCCCGAACCCTAACCCTAACCCTTCCCGAAGCCTGACCCTCAGCCGTCCCCTAATCCTAACCCGTACGCTAACACTAACCCGCGCCCTCACACGTACGCTCCCCCTAAAGCGTTGTCGTACCCTCACCTGGACCCTATACCGTCCCCGTCCCCTAACCCTAACCCTAGCCCGAACCCTAACCCTAACCCTTCCCCGAAGCCTGACCCTCACCCGTCCCCTAATCCTAACCCGTACGCTAACACTAACCCGCGCCCTCACACGTACGCTCCCCCTAAAGCGTTGTCGTACCCTCACCTGGACCCTAAACCGTCCCCGTCCCCTAACCCTAACCCTAGCCCGAACCCTAACCCTAACCCTTCCCCGAAGCCTGACCCTCACCCGTCCCCTAATCCTAACCCGTACGCTAACACTAACCCGCGCCCTCACACGTACGCTCCCCCTAAAGCGTTGTCGTACCCTCACCTGGACCCTAAACCGTCCCCGTCCCCTAACCCTAACCCTAGCCCGAACCCTAACCCTAACCCTTCCCCGAAGCCTGACCCTCAGCCGTCCCCTAATCCTAACCCGTACGCTAACACTAAACCGCGCCCTCACACGTACGCTCCCCTTAAAGCGTTGTCGTACCCTCACCTGGACCCTAAACCGTCCCCGTCCCCTAACCCTAACCCTAGCCCGAACCCTAACCCTAACCCTTCCCCGAAGCCTGACCCTCAGCCGTCCCCTAATCCTAACCCGTACGCTAACACTAACCCGCGCCCTCACACGTACGCTCCCCCTAAAGCGTTGTCGTACCCTCACCTGGACCCTAAACCGTCCCCGTCCCCTAACCCTAACCCTAGCCCGAACCCTAACCCTAACCCTTCCCCGAAGCCTGACCCTCAGCCGTCCCCTAATCCTAACCCGTACGCTAACACTAACCCGCGCCCTCACACGTACGCTCCCCCTAAAGCGTTGTTGTACCCTCACCTGGACCCTAAACCGTCCCCGTCCCCTAACCCTAACCCTAGCCCGAACCCTAACCCTAAACCTTCCCGAAGCCTGACCCTCAGCCGTCCCCTAATCCTAACCCGTACGCTAACACTAACCCGCGCCCTCACACGTACGCTCCCCCTAAAGCGTTGTCGTACCCTCACCTGGACCCTAAACCGTCCCCGTCTCCTAACCCTAACCCTAGCCCGAACCCTAACCCTAACCCTTCCCCGAAGCCTGACCCTCAGCCGTCCCCTAATCCTAACCCGTACGCTAACACTAACCCGTGCCCTCACACGTACGATCCCCCTAAAGCGTTGTCGTACCCTCACCTGGACCCTAAACCGTCCCCGTCCCCTAACCCTAACCCTAGCCCGAACCCTAACCCTAACCCTTCCCCGAAGCCTGACCCTCAGCCGTCCCCTAATCCTAACCCGTACGCTAACACTAAACCGCGCCCTCACACGTACTCTCCCCCTAAAGCGTTGTCGTACCCTCACCTGGACCCTAAACCGTCCCCGTCCCCTAACCCTAACCCTAGCCCGAACCCTAACCCTAACCCTTCCCCGAAGCCTGACCCTCAGCCGTCCCCTAATGCTAACCCGTACGCTAACACTAACCCGCGCCCTCACACGTACGCTCCCCCTAAAGCGTTGTCGTACCCTCACCTGGACCCTAAACCGTCCCCGTCCCCTAACCCTAACCCTAGCCCGAACCCTAACCCTAACCCTTCCCCGAAGCCTGACCCTCACCCGTCCCCTAATCCTAACCCGTACGCTAACACTAACCCGCGCCCTCACACGTACGCTCCCCCTAAAGCGTTGTCGTACCCTCACCTGGACCCTAAACTGTCCCCGTCCCCTAACCCTAACCCTAGCCCGAACCCTAACCCTAACCCTTCCCCGAAGCCTGACCCTCAGCCGTCCCCTAATCCTAACCCGTACGCTAACACTAACCCGCGCCCTCACACGTACGCTCCCCCTAAAGCGTTGTCGTACCCTCACCTGGACCCTAAACCGTCCCCGTCCCCTAACCCTAACCCTAGCCCGAACCCTAACCCTAACCCTTCCCCGAAGCCTGACCCTCAGCCGTCCCCTAATCCTAAACCGTACTCTAACACTAACCCGCGCCCTCACACGTATGCTCCCCCTAAAGCGTTGTCGTACCCTCACCTGGACCCTAAACCGTCCCCGTCCCCTAACCCTAACCCTAGCCCGAACCCTAACCCTAACCCTTCCCCGAAGCCTGACCCTCAGCCGTCCCCTAATCCTAACCCGTACGCTAACACTAACCCGCGCCCTCACACGTACGCTCCCCCTAAAGCGTTGTCATACCCTCACCTGGACCCTAAACCGTCCCCGTCCCCTAACCCTAACCCTAGCCCGAACCCTAACCCTAACCCTTCCCCGAAGCCTGACCCTCACCCGTCCCCTAATTCTAACCCGTACGCTACCACTAACCCGCTCCCTCACACGTACACTCCACCTAAACGGTTGTCGTACCCTCACCTGGACCCTAAACCGTCCCCGTCCCCTAACCCTAACCCTAGCCCGAACCCTAACCCTAAACCTTCCCGAAGCCTGACCCTCAGCCGTACCCTAATCCTAACCCGTACGCTAACACTAACCCGCGCCCTCACACGTACGCTCCCCCTAAAGCGTTGTCGTACCCTCACCTGGACCCTAAACCGTCCCCGTCCCCTAACCCTAACCCTAGCCCGAACCCTAACCCTAACCCTTCCCCGAAGCCTGACCCTCACCCGTCCCCTAATCCTAACCCGTACGCTAACACTAACCCGCGCCCTCACACGTACGCTCCCCCTAAAGCGTTGTCGTACCCTCACCTGGACCCTAAACCGTCCCCGTACCCTAACCCTAACCCTAGCCCGAACCCTAACCCTAACCCTTCCCCGAAGCCTGACCCTCACCCGTCCCCTAATCCTAACCCGTACGCTAACACTAACCCGCGCCCTCACACGTACGCTCCCCCTAAAGCGTTGTCATACCCTCACCTGGACCCTAAACCGTCTCCGTCCCCTAACCCTAACCCTAGCCCGAACCCTAACCCTAACCCTTCCCCGAAGCCTGACACTCACCCGTCCCCTAATCCTAACCCGTACGCTAACACTAACCCGCGCCCTCACACGTACGCTCCCCCTGAAGCGTTGTCGTACCCTCACCTGGACCCTAAACCGTCCCCGTCCCCTAACCCTAACCCTAGCCCGAACCCTAACCCTAACCCTTCCCCGAAGCCTGACCCTCAGCCGTCCCCTAATCCTAACCCGTACGCTAACACTAACCCGCGCCCTCACACGTACGCTCCCCCTAAAGCGTTGTCGTACCCTCACCTGGACCCTAAACCGTCCCCGTCCCCTAACCCTAACCCTAGCCCGAACCCTAACCCTAACCCTTCCCCGAAGCCTGACCCTCACCCGTCCCCTAATCCTAACCCGTACGCTAACACTAACCCGCGCCCTCACACGTACGCTCCCCCTAAAGCGTTGTCGTACCCTCACCTGGACCCTAAACCGTCCCCGTCCCCTAACCCTAACCCTAGCCCGAACCCTAACCCTAACCCTTCCCCGAAGCCTGACCCTCAGCCGTCCCCTAATCCTAACCCGTACGCTAACACTAACCCGCGCCCTCACACGTACGCTCCCCCTAAAGCGTTGTCGTACCCTCACCTGGACCCTAAACCGTCCCCGTCCCCTAACCCTAACCCTAGCCCGAACCCTAACCCTAACCCTTCCCCGAAGCCTGACCCTCAGCCGTCCCCTAATCCTAACCCGTACGCTAACACTAACCCGCGCCCTCACACGTACGCTCCCCCTAAAGCGTTGTCGTACCCTCACCTGGACCCTAAACCGTCTCCGTCCCCTAACCCTAACCCTAGCCCGAACCCTAACCCTAACCCTTCCCCGAAGCCTGACCCTCAGCCGTCCCCTAATCCTAACCCGTACGCTAACACTAACCCGCGCCCTCACACGTACGCTCCCCCTAAAGCGTTGTCGTACCCTCACCTGGACCCTAAACCGTCCCCGTCCCCTAACCCTAACCCTAGCCCGAACCCTAACCCTTCCCCGAAGCCTGACCCTCACCCGTCCCCTAATCCTAACCCGTACGCTAACACTAACCCGCGTCCTCACACGTACGCTCCCCCTAAAGCGTTGTCGTACCCTCACCTGCACCCTAAACCGTCCCCGTCCCCTAACCCTAACCCTAGCCCGAACCCTAACCCTAACCCTTCCCCGAAGCCTGAGCCTCACCCGTTCCCTAATCCTAACCCGTACGCTAACACTAACCCGCGCCCTCACACGTATGCTCCCCCTGAAGCGTTGTCGTACCCTCACCTGGACCCTAAACCGTCCCCGTCCCCTAACCCTAACCCTAGCCCGAACCCTAACCCTAACCCTTCCCCGAAGCCTGACCCTCAGCCGTCCCCTAATCCTAACCCGTACGCTAACACTAACCCGCGCCCTCACACGTACGCTCCCCCTAAAGCGTTGTCGTACCCTCACCTGGACCCTAAACCGTCCCCGTCCCCTAACCCTAACCCTAGCCCGAACCCTAACCCTAACCCTTCCCCGAAGCCTGACCCTCACCCGTCCCCTAATCCTAACCCGTACGCTTACAATAACCCGCGCCCTCACACTTACGCTCCCCCTGAAGCGTTGTCGTACCCTCACCTGGACCCTAAACCGTCCCCATCCCCTAACCCTAACCCTAGCCCGAACCCTAACCCTAACCCTTCCCCGAAGCCTGACCCTCACCCGTCCTCTAATCCTAACCCGTACGCTAACACTAACCCGCGCCCTCACACGTACGCTCCCCCTAAAGCGTTGTCGTACCCTCACCTGGACCCTAAACCGTCCCCGTCCCCTAACCCTAACCCTAGCCCGAACCCTAACCCTAACCCTTCCCCGAAGCCTGACCCTCACCCGTCCCCTAATCCTAACCCGTACGCTAACAGTAACCCGCGCCCTCACACGTACGCTCCCCCTAAAGCGTTGTCGTACCCTCACCTGGACCCTAAACCGTCCCCGTCCCCTAACCCTAACCCTAGCCCGAACCCTAACCCTAACCCTTCCCCGAAGCCTGACCCTCACCCGTCCCCTAATCCTAACCCGTACGCTAACACTAACCCGCGCCCTCACACGTACGCTCCCCCTAAAGCGTTGTCGTACCCTCACCTGGACCCTAAACCGTCCCCGTCCCCTAACCCTAACCCTAGCCCGAACCCTAACCCTAACCCTTCCCCGAAGCCTGACCCTCACCCGTCCCCTAATCCTAACCCGTACGCTAACACTAACCCGCGCCCTCACACGTACGCTCCCCCTAAAGCGTTGTCGTACCCTCACCTGGACCCTAAACCGTCCCCGTCCCCTAACCCTAACCCTAGCCCGAACCCTAACCCTAACCCTTCCCCGAAGCCTGACCCTCACCCGTCCCCTAATCCTAACCCGTACGCTAACACTAACCCGCGCCCTCACACGTACGGTCCCCCTAAAGCGTTGTCGTACCCTCACCTGGACCCTAAACCGTCCCCGTCCCCGTCCCCTAACCCTAGCCCGAACCCTAACCCTAACCCTTCCCCGAAGCCTGACCCTCACCCGTCCCCTAATCCTAACCCGTACGCTAACACTAACCCGCGCCCTCACACGTACGCTCCCCCTGAAGTGTTGTCGTACCCTCACCTGGACCCTAAACCGTCCCCGTCCCCTAACCCTAACCCTAGCCCGAACCCTAACCCTAACCCTTCCCCGAAGCCTGACCCTCAGCCGTCCCCTAATCCTAACCCGTACGCTAACACTAACCCGCGCCCTCACACGTACGCTCCCCCTGAAGCGTTGTCGTACCCTCACCTGGACCCTAAACCGTCCCCGTCCCCTAACCCTAACCCTAGCCCGAACCCTAACCCTAACCCTTCCCCGAAGCCTGACCCTCACCCGTCCCCGAATCCTAACCCGTACGCTAACACTAACCCGCGCCCTCACACGTACGCTCCCCCTAAAGCGTTGTCGTACCCTCACCTGGACCCTAAACCGTCCCCGTCCCCTAACCCTAACCCTAGCCCGAGCCCTAACCCTAACCCTTCCCCGAAGCCTGACCCTCAGCCGTCCCCTAATCCTAACCCGTACGCTAACACTAACCCGCGCCCTCACACGTACGCTCCCCCTAAAGCGTTGTCGTACCCTCACCTGGACCCTAAACCGTCCCCGTCCCCTAACCCTCATCCTAGCCCGAACCCTAACCCTAACCCTTCCCCGAAGCCTGACCCTCACCCGTCCCCTAATCCTAACCCGTACGCTAACACTAACCCGCGCCCTCACACGTACGCTCCCCCTAAAGCGTTGTCGTACCCTCACCTGGACCCTAAACCGTCCCCGTCCCCTAACCCTAACCCTAGCCTGAACCCTAACCCTAACCCTTTCCTGAAGCCTGACCCTCACCCGTCCCCTAATCCTAACCCGTACGCTAACACTAACCCGCGCCCTCACACGTACGCTCCCCCTGAAGTGTTGTCGTACCCTCACCTGGACCCTAAACCGTCCCCGTCCCCTAACCCTAACCCTAGCCCGAACCCTAACCCTAACCCTTCCCCAAAGCCTGACCCTCACCCGTCCCCTAATCCTAACCCGTACGCTAACACTAACCCGCGCCCTCACACGTACGCTCCCCCTAAAGCGTTGTCGTACCCTCACCTGGACCCTAAACCGTCCCCGTCCCCTAACCCTAACCCTAGCCCGAACCCTAACCCTAACCCTTCCCCGAAGCCTGACCCTCAGCCGTCCCCTAATCCTAACCCGTACGCTAACACTAACCCGCGCCCTCACACGTACGCTCCCCCTAAAGCGTTGTCGTACCCTCACCTGGACCCTAAACCGTCCCCGTCCCCTAACCCTAACCCTAGCCCGAACCCTAACCCTAACCCTTCCCCGAAGCCTGACCCTCACCCGTCCCCTAATCCTAACCCGTACGCTAACACTAACCCGCGCCCTCACACGTACGCTCCCCATAAAGCGTTGTCGTACCCTCACCTGGACCCTAAACCGTCCCCGTCCCCTAACCCTAACCCTAGCCCGAACCCTAACCCTAACCCTTCCCCGAAGCCTGACCCTCAGCCGTCCCCTAATCCTAAACCGTACGCTAACACTAACCCGCGCCCTCACACGTACGCTCCCCCTAAAGCGTTGTCGTACTCTCAACTGGACCCTAAACCGTCTCCGTCCCCTAACCCTAACCCTAGCCCGAACCCTAACCCTAACCCTTCCCCGAAGCCTGACCCTCACCCGTCCCCTAATCCTAACCCGTACGCTAACACTAACCCGCGCCCTCACACGTACGCTCCCCCTGAAGCGTTGTCGTACCCTCACCTGGACCCTAAACCGTCCCCGTCCCCTAACCCTAACCCTAGCCCGAACCCTAACCCTAACCCTTCCCCGAAGCCTGACCCTCACCCGTCCCCTAATCCTAACCCGTACGCTAACACTAACCCGCGCCCTCACACGTACGCTCCCCCTGAAGCGTTGTCGTACCCTCACCTGGACCCTAAACCGTCCCCGTCCCCTAACCCTAACCCTAGCCCGAACCCTAACCCTAACCCTTCCCCGAAGCCTGACCCTCACCCGTCCCCTAATCCTAACCCGTACGCTAACACTAACCCGCGCCCTCACACGTACGCTCCCCCTAAAGCGTTGTCGTACCCTCACCTGGACCCTAAACCGTCCCCGTCCCCTAACCCTAACCCTAGCCCGAACCCTAACCCTAACCCTTCCCCGAAGCCTGACCCTCACCCGTCCCCTAATCCTAACCCGTACGCTAACACTAACCCGCGCCCTCACACGTACGCTCCCCCTGAAGTGTTGTCGTACCCTCACCTGGACCCTAAACCGTCCCCGTCCCCTAAACCTAACCCTAGCCCGAACCCTAACCCTAACCCTTCCCCGAAGCCTGACCCTCACCCGTCTCCTAATCCTAACCCGTACGCTAACACTAACCCGCGCCCTCACACGTACGCTCCCCCTAAAGCGTTGTCGTACCCTCACCTGGACCCTAAACCGTCCCCGTCCCCTAACCCTAACCCTAGCCCGAACCCTAACCCTAACCCTTCCCCGAAGCCTGACCCTCAGCCGTCCCCTAATCCTAACCCGTACGCTAACACTAACCCGCGCCCTCACACGTACGCTCCCCCTAAAGCGTTGTCGTACCCTCACCTGGACCCTAAACCGTCCCCGTCCCCTAACCCTAACCCTAGCCCGAACCCTAACCCTAACCCTTCCCCGAAGCCTGACCCTCAGCCGTCCCCTAATCCTAAACCGTACGCTAACACTAACCCGCGCCCTCACACGTACGCTCCCCCTAAAGCGTTGTCGTACTCTCACCTGGACCCTAAACCGTCTCCGTCCCCTAACCCTAACCCTAGCCCGAACCCTAACCCTAACCCTTCCCCGAAGCCTGACCCTCACCCGTCCCCTAATCCTAACCCGTACGCTAACACTAACCCGCGCCCTCACACGTACGCTCCCCCTAAAGCGTTGTCGTACCCTCACCTGGACCCTAAACCGTCCCCGTCCCCTAACCCTAACCCTAGCCCGAACCCTAACCCTAACCCTTCCCCGAAGCCTGACCCTCACCCGTCCCCTAATCCTAACCCGTACGCTAACACTAACCCGCGCCCTCACACGTACGCTCCCCCTGAAGCGTTGTCGTACCCTCACCTGGACCCTAAACCGTCCCCGTCCCCTAACCCTAACCCTAGCCCGAACCCTAACCCTAACCCTTCCCCGAAGCCTGACCCTCACCCGTCCCCTAATCCTAACCCGTACGCTAACACTAACCCGCGCCCTCACACGTACGCTCCCCCTGAAGCGTTGTCGTACCCTCACCTGGACCCTAAACCGTCCCCGTCCCCTAACCCTAACCCTAGCCCGAACCCTAACCCTAACCCTTCCCCGAAGCCTGACCCTCAGCCGTCCCCTAATCCTAACCCGTACGCTAACACTAACCCGCGCCCTCACACGTACGCTCCCCCTGAAGCGTTGTCGTACCCTCACCTGGACCCTAAACCGTCCCCGTCCCCTAACCCTAACCCTAGCCCGAACCCTAACCCTAACCCTTCCCCGAAGCCTGACCCTCACCCGTCCCCTAATCCTAACCCGTACGCTAACACTAACCCGCGCCCTCACACGTACGCTCCCCCTAAAGCGTTGTCGTACCCTC